>NC_064628.1:788883824-790258407 GCF_023864275.1 Schistocerca cancellata | reverse complement strand
GTCATCAGTCTCCTAGAACTTAGAGCTACTTAAACCTAATCACAAACATCCATGCCCGAGGCAGGATTCGAACCTGCGACCGTAGCGGTCGCGCGGTTCCAGACTGAAGCGCCTAGAACCGCTCGGCCACAAAGGCCGGCACTAATCATTGTGTCATCCTCAGTCTAGAGGTGTCGCTAGATGCGGGTATGGAGCTGCATGTGGCCAACACACCGCTCTCCCAACCGTTGTCAGTTTACGAGACCAGAGCCGCTACTTCTCGATCAAGTGCCTCGTAAGGGCTGAGTACAGTCCGCTTGCCAACAGCGCCCGGCAGACCGGATGGTCATCCATCTAAATGCTAGCCCAGACCGACAGCGCTTAACTTCGGTGATTTAAAGGGGACGACTGCTAGCACGGCGTCAAGGCCGCTTGCATTATCAATGTTAATCCACAAAATTTTCATATGTAGGGTAATAGGACTAGCGTCTTTTTGACTGTTGTGTTATTTGTAAGTAATATGTTAATGCCAAAACTCGCTATGCGCTATCACAAAAGTTGTCTCTTGGAGTTTTTGAGCTGCGAGCACTTGCGGCCCAGCACACCGCACGTCGGAAAAAAATACCAAATTTCGAGACAATGGGAGAAGTTAACAAATAGATATGGCTTACAACTCACTCTTTTACATAAGGAAAAAATTAATTACTCGACCGAGTAGTTAATTGCAATATTTGCCAAGAAAAGGAGTAAATAATTTCACTACCGTTTGTGACGTGCCTAGCACGGAAAAGATCACAATTGTCTTTGTGCGTATGGAATTTCAGAAATTTACTGATACACGCGAGCAGCCAACGTACAGTTGTCCGTGCGAAAATGAATACCTGCCACTTCCAACGTTTGTCCTTGATTCTTGTTTATACAAGTGATCGAGAAGGCCGCTTTGAAAGAGAACTGCAACCATCTGAACCGAAAGGCAAGTTTGATGGGATGATAGCTAATTTTGTTGATGAAATTTTAGACACATGCACCATCCCACGGGAATAGTGATTTTTCGGAATAAAAGGTAACCTATTTCCACTCCAAACTTCGTCCAATTCAGTCTAGCCGTGTCAGCGTGAAGGAGTAAAAAACATACTAACGCGACGAAAAAAGAAAGTAAGCAGTTTCTAGTTCGGTGCAGAGAAAATTTTATAATATTTGTACGTGCAACAACGTCATCTGCCCTCACGTGTGTGCCAGTTATCAACGAACAGGCTCGCAAATCATAATCGAATGCAGCCACAACCAAAGCCTGCCACGCGCTACATCTAAGGGCACGACGTCTCTGATTCGTACAGAACTTAAATAACAGCTCAGAAGCTATAACATACGCTAGACGCTCAGCGGCTAAAATGCAACGGACTTGTATGAACGTATAGATTAAACACTTTGAGGATTCTATAAGCATTGTATTCGTTACGTTGAATCGTATTACGTAGGACATATTAAACAGTAAAAGCATTTTGACAAACACGACGCAGTTCAAAGGTGAAAGAGTAAATTGCCTTTTTTAAGACTAATTATTGTTCCACTGCTTTCTTGTACCACATACTTTTAAAAGCAGCCTATGTGTTAATTCAGGGCAAAAGCTAATTCCATTCCAAATTTCTTGCAAATCTGTCCAGACGTTTCAACGTGAAGGAGTAACGAATATACTCACACACAAAATTTAGCAGTTATTAAAATATATGGGATAATGGCTTGTCGACAATGTATCCGAACTAAACAGGACTTAAGGAAGGAAGGAAGATCAGAGTTTAACGTCCTATCGGCAGTGTGGTCATTAGAAACGATGCACAAGCTCGGATTACAGAAACATGGGAAAGGAAATCGGTCGTGCCATTATCCTGGAGCGATTTAGGGAAATTACGAAAAACCTAAAACTCGATGACCAGAGGCGGCTTGAACCGTCGTCCTCCCGAAAGCGAGTCCAGCGTGGTAACCACTGCGCAGCCGTGCTCGCTTAAACGGAAGTGACACAACTAAAGTCATGAGGATAAAGATCGCTAGCCTCCGCCCAGAAGACGAAACAAATCGAAATAAGCGGTTAACGCTGTGAAAGAGGCAAAACCTTGATATGAAGAAGAAGATATATTAACGTAGTTGTGAATTATCACTTCGCCTACATCTACATCTACATGTATACTCCGCAAGTCACCCAACGGTGTGTAGCGAAGGGCACTTCATGTGCCACTGTCATTACCTCCGTTTCCTGTTCCAGTCGCGTATGGTTCGCGGGAAGAACGACTGCCGGAAAGCCTCCGTTCGCACTCGAATCTCTCTAATTTTACATTCGAGATATCCTCGGGAGGTATAAGTAGGGGGAAGCAATATATTCGATACCTCATCCAGAAACGCACCCTCTCGAAACCTGGACAGCAAGCTACACCGCCATGCAGAGCGCCTCTCTTGCAGAGTCTGCCACTTGAGTTTGCTAAACATCTCCGTAACGCTATCACGCTTACCAAATAACCCTGTGACGAAACGCGCCGCTCTTCTTTGGATCTTCTCTACCTCCTCTGTCAACCCGACCTGGTACGGATTCCACACTGATGAGGAATACTCAAGTATAGGTCGAACGAGTGTTTTGTAAGCCATCTCCTTTGTTCATGGACTACATTTTCTAAGGACTCTCACAATAAATCTCAACCTGGCACCCGCCTTACCAACAATTACTTTTATATGATCATTCCACTTCAAATCAAAAAAATGGTTCAAATGGCTCTGAGCACTATGGGACTTAACTTCTAAGGTCATCAGTCCCCTAGAGCTTAGAACTATTTAAACCTAACTAACCTAAGTACATCACACACATCCATGCCCGAGGCAGGATTCGAACCTGCGACCGTAGCGGTCGCGCGGTTCCAGACTGTAGCGCCTTTAACCGCTTGGCCACCACGGCCGGCACTCCAAATCATTCCGTATGCATACTCCCAGATATTTTACAGAAGTAACTGCTACCAATGTTTGTTCCGATATCATATAATCATACAATAAAGGATCCTTCTTTCTATGTATTCGCAATACATTATATTTGTCTATGTTAAGCGTCAGTTGCCACTCCCTGCACCAAGTGGCTATCCGCTGCAGATCTTCCTGCATTTCGCTACAATTTTCTAATGCTGCAACTTCTCTGCATACTGCAACATCATCCGCGAAGAGGCGCATGGAACTTCCGACACTATCTACTAGGTCATTTATATATATTGTGAAAAGCAATGGTCCCATAACACTCCTCTGTGGCACGCCAGAGGTCACTTTAACGTCTGTAGACATCTCTCCATTGAGAACAACATGCTGTGTTCTGTTTGCTAAAATCTCTTCAATCCAGCCACCCAGCTGGTCTGATATTCCGTAGGCTCTTACTTTGTTTATCAGGCGACAGTGCGGAACTGTATCGAATGCCTTCCGGAAGTCAAGGAAAATAGCGTCTACTTGGGAGCCTGTACCTAATATTTTCTGGGTCTCATGAACAAATAAAGCAAGTTGGGTCTCACACAGCTGTTTCCGGAATCCATGTTGATTCCTACAGAGTAGATTCTGGGTTTCCAGAAATGACATGACACGCGAGCAAAACACACGTTCTATAATTCTACAACAGATCGATGTCATAGGCCTATAGGTTTGCGCATCTGCTCGACGACCCTTCTTGAAAACTTGAACCTCCTGTGCTCTTTTCCTATCATTTGAAACCTTCCGTTCCTCTAGAGACTTGTGGTACACGGCTGTTAGAAGGGGGGCAAGTTCTTTCGCGTACTTTGTGTAGAATCGAATTGGTATCCCGTCAGGTCCAGTGGACTTTCCTCTGTTGCGTGATTTCAGTAGCTTTTTTATTCCTTGGACACTTATTTCGATGTCAGCCATTTTTTTCGTTCGTGCGAGAATTTAGAGAAGGAACTGCAGTGCGTCTTCCTCTGTGAAACAGCTTGGGAAAAAGCTTTACGTGTGTCATCCTCTGTTTCAATGCCATTATCATCCCAGAGTGTCTGGATATGCTGTTTTGATCCACTTACTGATTTAACGTAAGACCAGAACTTCCTAGGATTTTCTGTCAAGTCGCTACATAGAATTTTACTTTCGAATTCACTGAATGCTTCACGCATAGCCCTCCTTACGCTAACTTTGACATCGTTTAGCTTCTGTTTGTCTGAGAGGTTTTGGCTGCGTTTATTGTAGATGACAATGTGGGTGCTGCAGCTGTTACTATAATTACGTAATTTTTGCGGGGACCACAAACTACTCTTTGCACAAAACTGTTCGGTGGCTGAAGGGAGTAGCTCTATCGACAGAAGTAGAATGCCCTCGGTGCTTACTGACAGCTTTTTCGGGGCACAGAAATCTGTAGATCCAGAGGGATATCGTTCCAAATTCTGTCCAGCTGGGGATTTCGATCGTCAAAATCCCGAGCTGGTTGCAGGGCCCTTCCCATTATGCTCCAAACATTCCCGATTGGGGAGAGATCCGACAAGCAGTAGAAACTCTCACACCTGTGTGGAAGGTATTGTCTTTCTGAAATGTAAGCCCAGGATAGCTTGCCGTGAAGGGCAACAGAACGGAGCGTAGAATATCATCGACGTATCGCTGTTGGGTTGGGTTGTTTCGGGGAGGAGACCAGACAGCGAGGGCATCGGTCTCATCGGATTAAGCAAGGACAGGGAAGTAATTCGGCCGTGCCCTTTCAAAGGAACCCTCCCGGCATTTGCCTGGAGCGATTTAGGGAAATCACGGAAAATCTAAACCAGGATGGCCGGACGCGGGATTGAACAGTCGTTCTCCCGAATGCGTACCGCTGTACTGCAAGGATACCGTGGATGACAACCAAAGGGGTCGTGCTATGAAAAGAAATGGCGCCCGTAGCATCGCTCGTGGTTGTCCGGCCATTTGGTGGACGACTTTCAGGGGGAGGAGATTAGTGTTTTAACGTCCCGTCGACAACGAGGTCATTAGAGACGGAGCGCAAGCTCGGGTGAGGGAAGGATGGGGAAGGAAATCGGCCGTGCCCTTTCAAAGGAACCATCCCGGCATTTGCCTGAAGCGATTTAGGGAAATCACGGAAAACCTAAATCAGGATGGCCGGAGACGGGATTGAACCGTCGTCCTCCCGAATGCGAGTCCAGTGTGCTAACCACTGCGCCACCTCGCTCGGTAAAAGGACGACTTTCAGGCTGGTATACCACGGCTGTCCAGCGCGTCCCAGGCACGTCTACGCTGGTCACTTGAAGCAACTTAAATCACTTAATAAAATCAAGTCTTCTGGTCCAGACTGTATACCAATTAGGTTCCTACCGAAGTATGCTGATGCACTAGGTCCATACTTAACAATCATATACAACCGTTCGCTCGACGAAAGATCCGTACCCAAAGACTGGAAAGTGGCCCAGGTCACACCAATATTCAAGAAAGGTAGTAGGAGTAATACACTAAATTACAGGCCCATATCGTTAAAGTCGATATGCAGCAAGGATTTTAGAACATTTATTGTGTTCAAACATTATGAATTACCTCGAAGAAAACGGTTTATTGACACACTGTCAACATGGGTTTAGAAAACATTGAAAGGTGGCTACACTGAGCCACAGCGCCAGAAATCGCGCCAGAGAGTATTGTTCCGCCGCCTCCACTGGCAGTGATTATTGAGACGTAGCGGCAAGCAGTGCTGGCCGAGAAGTTGTGGCGGACACTGCATGTCGTGAAGTCAGAGTGAGATGTGGTAGTGGAGAGTGTGGTTCCATGTTTATGCAGTTATTTGATGGGAGAGATAGCAGATGTTGTTCCAATGGAGATATTGTAATGATCTGAGTGCTTTTCGTCAATATAAATTAAGGTAACTAACTACTGTTCTTTATTTTCTTATTATTTGTGTGTCCTGAATAATGCTTCATTACAGGTTCAGTCAACAAAGCACCTGGCGTGTGTTCTTGTATTAGAGTGTAATTCTGGGTTTCTTGCACAATTATAGTATTTCTAATTTTCTTTTATCACGTCAGTATAAATGGTATTTAAAATTTATTGTCTTGTTGAAGAAGAACCGTGCCAGATGTGCGTTGAGTCACACTACCACACACAGAACAGCTACACTTGTGCTTTGTTGGCTTCGTAGATTTTATAGTTGCTGGGGACTTAATTAATTAATTAATTGTATTAACTGAAATTTTCATTTCATTCTTTGTTGTTGTTCTATGCAGTCAGATAGCGTAATAATACTACTCAGGGCCATCCGTTTACGAGACTTGCGTAATCGGACATACAGCTACTAAAAATATTTGCATTCATATTTAATTTTAATTTAGCCCCCATGCAACATCGTTCCTATGAAACACAACTAGCTCTTTATTCACGTGAAGTGTTGAGTGCTATTGACAAGGGATTTCCGATCGATTCCGTATTTCTGGATTTCCGGAAGGCTTTTGACATTGCGCCACACTAGTGGCTCGTAATGAAATTGCGTTCTTACGGAATATCCTCTCAGTTATGTGACTGGATTTGTGATTTCCTGTCAGAGAGGACACAGTTCGTAGTAATTGACGGAATGTCATCGAGTAAAACAGAAGTGATTTCTGGCGTTCCCCAAGGTAGTGTTATAGGCCCTTTGCTGTTCCTTATCTATATAAACGATTTGGGAGACAATCTGAGCAGCCGTCTTCTGTTGTTTTCAGATGACGCTGTCGTTTATCGACTAAAAAAGTCATAAGAAGATCAAAACAAACTGCAAAATGATTTAGGAAAGATATCTGAATGGTGCGAAAAGTGAGCCTAAATAACGAAAAGTGTGAGGTCATCGTTATGAGTGCTACAAGGAACTCGTTAAAACTTCGGTTACACGATAAATCAGTCTAATCTAAAAGCCGTAATTCAACTAAATACCTAGGTATTACAATTACGAACAACTTAAATTCGAAGGAACACATAAAAATTTTGTCGGGAAGGCTAACCAAAGACTGCGTTTTATTGGCAGGACACTTAGAAAATGTAACAGACCTACTAAGGAGACTGCTTACACTACGCCTGTCTGTTATCTTTTAGAATACTGCTGCGCGGCGTAGGATCCTTACCAGATAAGACTGACATCGAAAAAGTTCAAAGAAAGGCAGCACGTTTTGTATTATTGCAAAATATGGGAGAGAGTGTCACAGAAATGATACAGGATTTGGGCTGGAAATCATTAAAAGAAAGGCGTTTTTGGTTGCGACGGAATCTTCTCACGAAATTCCAATCACCAACTTTCTCCTTCTAATGCGAAAATATTTTGTTGACACCGACTTACATAGGGAGGAACGATCACCACGATAAAATAAGGGAAATCAGAGTTCGCACGGAAAGATATAGGTGTTCATTCTTTCCGCGCGCTATACGAGATTGGAATATTAGAGAATTGTGAAGGTTATAATGTTACTTAAAATCCGTCTTGATTGCAATTTTTTTTATTCATATGAATAATAAAAAAAAATTGCAATCAAGACGGATTTTAAGTAACATTATAAAATCAGTGATTGCTGTTTATCCCATAAGACATTATGTCTGTTTTTGCAATTGTGAAGGTGGTTCGATGAACCCTCTGCCAGGCACTTGAATGTGATTTGCACAGTATCCATGTAGATGTAGATGTAGATGTCACAGGGTATCAGTTCGAAGCGAGACGCATCAGAGAAGATAATTCTACTACAGTCATTCAGATTCCTGGATAATTCCGGTAATTCTTTCGTGGTTCGTCTTTCTTTTGGTCTTACAGTGTACGTCGCTGAGTTAGAAACGGTTAAAATTTATTGATGTGTCCGATGCAGATACTCTTTGCATATCGTATTGAAAGATAAGGTCCGTTGCGACCAGAAACAAGACAATAGCCGTCCGAAGTCATACACCGTCTTCTGACCTCTATCAAAACACGTACGTACTCTCGTCTGCCAGCGCGCCGAGGGTCTTCTTAATGCGAACGATTAATAACAGCAAGCTAGCTGGTGTGCTGGTTATGTGCTGTGTTCCGAGAGTACGCATTACCTGTTCATCAGCTGGTATAGCAAACTCTCATACTTGCACTCTCTTCGGTTATTCTGGAACAGTATGCTCTTAGTTAGATACTACGCTGAATAAGTAAAGAAAAGAACCATTTAAAAAGAACAATAAATATACTGCCTGCTAGTCCAGTTGTTAGTGCATATATTTGCACATGGAGAGCACTCAGTTGCATTTCTTAGAGCAGAATGAGTGGGATTTCACTGTAACTGCGGCGTTGCTATGCACCAGTTTCATGCAAAACGAAATGTCACATGTAAGCACATCAGAGTAAAAAAAAGAGGAAGTTTACGCCGTAACGTACTGTGGTTTGTTGTTGTGGAATCTGCCTTTCATTAGAAGAGAGAGCCTTTGCACGTGTGTGTGAGTAGGGGGGGGGGGGGGGGGGGAGGAACCAGCGCGCGCGTGTGTGTGACTTGTGTGTGCGTGTGAAGGGCAGAAGGGAGGAGATAAATGGCTGGTCCTCCTCCCTTGGCACACACGCTGCGCATGTAGCAGATAAGGCAACACGTCAGCGTGAAAGCTTAATTGCGAAAGACACGCCCTCTTGTGGCCAACACAGGCCACCGAGTTCCGTGCTGTATTCGACGACGTGATGAAATGAGCTACGATAATCCTGTTCGTGTTCAAAATGAATCATCAAAAGTCATGGCAGAAGTGCATTTAAAAATAACAGCTCCAAATTTGACGATGTATTTCACAGCAAGTAACGTAATTCTTTCGAAATTCCAATCGTCCAATGACGAGTCTTGGTATCTCTTCAGTTCGTTTATACTTGTACCCTTTAACTCTTGTAGGTTCTCCTCGAAACGCTGTTTTGAGTCTGTCGCACCCACCGTAGAACAGTTTCTCGCAGTTGCCGGAAATGTGCGAAATGATGTCCGTCTCGAGATTTCTTCATGGCCCAAAATAAGTGGTACTCAGGAATGGCCAACTGAGGAAAGTACGGTGGGTTTGGCAATACCTGGAAGCCCATTTCAGCATCGGCAGCCATGGTTTTCCGACTTGTATGGAGACGAGCTTTGTCGTGTTGCAAAAGCACTTTTCGCGATGGTGCTCACTCTCCACACATTGTCATCAGTCGCCAGTCAATACCAGCAGTTTTTACATCCTTGTCCCACAAAAATTGAGTCGTCCGGCATTGTCCTTGAAGTTCACATACCATGCTGTCCGCTCACGTAATGACAGCAGTTGGGAAAAGTGGCTGAATTGTGCATGGATTACACTTGTAATGATTGTCCTGCCACTTACGATTGGACTACATATTTGCAACTGCGAAGATGAGTCAAATGGTACAACATGAATTATGGGAAAAGTAAAGTGTAGATCAATATGGAACGCCCCTCGTATGCACTATTGAAGATGGCCATTAATGTTCCTGTTTTTAAATGAAATTGTTGACTAATATTCGTGACTTAGGCGAAGTAAACGTCCCCCTAACACTCCACGTGAATAAATAGAACCTAATCTCGGAGTACTACAAAAATTACTCTCACAGCAACCAAAAGAAAAGAAAACTTGTACCCTCGCCATCCAAAACTTGTATGCAGTTTATCATAGTTATGAGAGGCGTTCAATAAGTAATGCAACATACTTAGTTTCTGACTGGCGGTTGGTTTTATTCAGGTTTCCTATACACCATATTATTCCTCAGACTTGTGGCTACAAAATCCTATTTTTCATCATAATCTCCGTTCAGTGTGATGTTATTATGCCACCTTACGGGGAGGGCCTTAATTTCACATGGTACAACTCTACTGGTCGACATCGTAGGCAACGTCTTGCTGCATCAATAACCTCCCCATCATCCACGTACTGTTTCACACGGAGGGCATCTTTCATTGGGACAAACAGATAGAAGTCAGAGGTGTGAGATCAGGCCACTCCATGGATTGCCGTTTTGTTTCGAGTTCGAAATGATGAACCATGTTTCATCGCCTGTGGCGATGTTCGAGAAAAAATTGTCACGATCAGCCTTGTAACACGCAAGCAACTCTGCACAGGTGATCCGTCGTTGTTCTTTATGGTCTTCTGTTAGACGGCGAGGAACAGAGTGGGCACACGCCTGTGAGTACCGCAGGTGGTGGACGCGTGTGACAGCACTGTCAACAGTGACGTCCAGTTGTGCAGCGTCGTGTTTGATCGTCGTCCGTCAGTCACCTCCAATGAGAGTGTCCGCACGTTCCAGCATTGCAGGAGCCATTGCCGGCACACGGGAGATAGGACAGGTCTAGCGGCCTTGTTGCGATGATGATACACGCTTCGCCCAACTGTTCACAGTAGTTTTGTTCACTGGCAGATCTCCGTAGACATCCTGCAAGCGCCTGTGAATATCTGTGACGCTCTGGTTTTCAGCCAAAGGAAATAAGTGACAGCTCTGTGCTTGGAACGCACCTCCATTTCAGACGCCATTTTGATGACTACGTATAGCACCGCCACTTATCGCAACTTCATGAAACTACAGGAGCTGAAAGGGGAATATTCCACGTCGTCCCACAACAAATGTCGCATTTAATTGTTTCAAAGGAAATTTGTCGAGCAAATAGATGTGTTATTGAATGCTCCTCGTATATTCACAGATTAATGCTCAAGGGTTTGAGCGCCAGAGGCGCCACAAACCTCCCACTCTTGTGTACTGGTGGAACCAAGCGCGATCACAGCTTCCGGTACTGCAGACGATCTCGGACGATGTAATGAGCATCGCTTGTTTGGGTGCGCTTTTGCTGAGCAATGTGCGCGATCGCGACTCTGCGACTGCTGAGGATCAGTACCTTGACTGCGTGAACATCGTCATCCGGGGTCGATGTCGATGGCCTTTCTTCCCGACCACCATCACCCACGTCTGCAAGCTCTTGTTCAAATAGTTGGCACCATTTAACTACGGATGGACGAGGCACTGCATTTGATGCATGTACCGTCAGAATTTCACGGTGAATCTGTGTGCAGTTTAGACGGTCTGCTAACAGCAATCGTACTGCCCCGTGTACTTCCACTTAGGAGTACGTATGCAGTTGCCACGCCAGTTCACCCGTACAACAGCTGAAACGTCTCTGTACGAAACCCAAAACAGGGACTCTCTTCTGACAGTGCGTCACTTTTTTTGCGCAATGGTGTTAGCGTGGGACTGCATGTGTAAATTACTTTCTGAAGTCACTACGACCGACCGGAGTGGCTGAGCGGTTCTAGGCGCTTCAGTCTGGAACCGCGCGACCGCTACGGTCGCAGGTTCGAATCCTACCTCGGGCGTGGATGTGTGTGATGTCCTTAGGTTAGTTAGGTTTAAGTAGTTCTAGGGGACTGATGACCTCAGAAGTTAAGTCCCACAGTGCTCAGAGCCATTTAACAATTTTTTTCTTTAGTCACTACGTAATTATCTTTTATTCGGTTTATTACCCAAATTATTAGTTTGCAGCATAACCTCGTAGTGTTTTTGTTGTGCGTGTCAGTATTCCGGATGCTAAGGGTTTACTCATCGAATGTCATTTTTATTTATGTGATTTTTCGTATTCTCATTTTGCCAATTCGAGATTGAGAATGGAGCTGTGGAAAAATCGGAACGTTTCCGACATATTCTTATGTTTGATTTCGCTACAGGGATGACAGCAGTCGGGGTCGCCAGAAACATATGCGCCCTGTATGGAGGTAGCGCCATTTGACAAAGCACGGCAACAACATGGTTTTCACGTTTCAAGGAGGGTCGTTTTGATATTGGTGAACCTTCACGTTCAGGAAGACTTTCAGGCTTTGCCGAAGATTGTGTAAGCGCATTAATTCACGACGATGCACGCCACTGTACTCGAGAAATGGCAAATGTGATGAACTGTGATTATTCCACCATCGTGCGACATTTGCATGTAATGGAGAAGATTAAAAAAATGGCTCTGAGCACTATGGGACTTAACATCTATGGTCATCAGTCCCCTAGAACTTAGAACTACTTAAACCTAACTAACCTAAAGACATCACACAACACCCAGTCATCACGAGGCAGAGAAAATCCCTGACCCCGCCGGGAATCGAACCCGGGAACCCGGGCGTGGGAAGAGAAGATTAAAAAATGTGGCATATGGGTACTGTATGCTCGAAGCCAAAATCACAAAAATCAGCTGCTGGCCATATGTGCGTCTCTTCTTGCTCGTCATCAATTGGCGAGTGAACAACCCCGATTGTTCTTATCTTGTATCGTTACTGGTGACGAGAAATACTGTTTTGGTGCTAACATAATGAAAAGAAATGTCAATAACTGTGGCGTCTTACAGACACAATCCAAGAATAATGTCCAGAAAGTCTGCGTGAAGTGATGCTACTCCACTATAATAATAAAATAAAATAATAAAAAAAACTATACAGGAGTTGAGTTGGGAAGTCATTCCGCCCTCACTTTACTCACCCGATCCTGCGCCTTCGTATTTTCACCTTTTCCGCTCCCTAGCCAACAACCTTCAAAGAACTTCCTTTACGGATGAAAATGTGCTCCGAATATGGATCGACGAGTTCTTTGCCTCAAAACCACGTGATTTCTACAGTCGCGGAATCGAAAAGTTACCCCAGCGTTGGCAGACTGCTGTAAACAGTGAACGAGAATGTTCAGAAAAAAAACGAACAGCTTGGACGACTAGAGATAGGACGTTAGTATGTTCTGAGGAAATGATTAGTATTTGAACGATGTTGGCCCGCGAGTTCAGGATCAACATCGATATCGCTGCGCAACATTACCTGCCGGTAAAATGTGCTTGCGGCTCACGTTGTCCTTATAAACGGAAAGTAATGAATCAGTGTGACTTGAGCAGACGTGCTGGATGCCCCGTAGACGTATGCGCTAACCGTGCCGTCAAATCAGTGAGTTTGAAACAGGGCAGATTATTGGCATGAGAGAACGTGATGCATCCATCCGGGAAATTGCTGCTCGTGTGGGACGAAATGCTTCGGCAGTGCAACGGGTGTGTGCAGAATGGTTCACGGAACGCCGTGGAACACGACGAGATGGGTCATGTGGCAGCACCGAGACCACCTCCCGGAAAGATCAACACATACGAATAGCACTGCAAGACAAATCTGCGTCCTCCTCGGCTCTGTTGCAACGGTAGAACACATCGTACACTACCAGGACTGGCAGTCCGTCGCCGTTTATTACGGCATGCCTTACGTGCAGGAATATGCTAGACGGCAGTGGTGTGTGGAACGACGTCACTGGGAACGGGAATGGCATCAGATAGGAATTAAGGTTCTGTTTGTTTGAAAATGACGGCCGCATTTTTGGTTCGCCAAAGACACGGAGAGCGGCGTCACAGTAACTGCATTCGCTTAAGACGTACAACAGCGACAACTCAAGTCCTTATAGTGTGGGTTGCTATTGGGTACAACCGCAAATCATAATTGGTTCGTGTCCAGAGTACTGTGGCCAGTGTGACCTACGTGAATGTCACTTATCCATACCCTTTGTGCTCAACACCCCAGACTCCCTTTTTCAGCAAGACAATGCACGACCATATGTTGCTGCACGAACACGTGCCTCATGGGTGTCACAGGATGTCAGCCCTTTTCCTTGGCTTACCACATTACCAGGAATGTCGCCAATCGAAAATGTGTGGAGTATGGTGAAACGATGGCTGCAGCACTGTGACCCAATGCCAATGGCAACCATCACAGATGAACTTTGCAATCAGATGAGTGCAGGATGGATGGCTATACCACAGGACGCCATTCGCGCCTTATACGCGTCGATGCCATCACGCACGGTCAAGTTATCAGAACCGATGGCGGGCTCTGTGCCTACTAGGCAACAGAACACATGCTGAACCGAGGTGACTGAAATGCTAATCATTCCTGCAGAACATACGACCTACAAATATACATATCGATTGAATATGAACATCCTATCTATAGCCGTTCAAGGTGTTCTGTTTCTTTTTTTTTTTTTTTCTAAACGTATGTTAATGAATAAAGTCTCTGTTGGGCCAAAGTAATAGCATTGTTTCTGTGAAAATATCTGCACAACACTGAAAAACGTTTTTAAAAATCAGTCATCAAAGCCTACAACTTAACATACAGAGTAATGCAACAACTCTCAGACCAAATACGTACACTTTTATCACAATGACTATCGAGCAAGATCACGACGACCAAACCATTGTTGTCCAAACGAAATGCCATCACTGTGTCGACCCAACGCGGACAACGGGTTCCTTATAACAAAAACCTCTTAAAATATCTGTACAACCTCCGAAACTTTGTCCATAGTCACCCTCTATAAACACATCAATTAGCAAAATAATCAAGTGATGAACTCCTGAAAATGCATTTCATGTAATATTTTCCTGTCAACTGATAATGCCGGCCAGAGTGGCCGAGCGGTTCTAGGCGCTACAGTCTGGAACCGCACGACCGCTATGGTCGCAGGTTCGAATCCTGCCTCGGGCATGGATGTATGTGATGTCCTTAGGTTAGTTAGGTTTAAGTAGTTCTAAGTTCTAGGGGACTGATGACCTCAGAAGTTAAGTCCCATAGTGCTCAGAGCCATTTGAACCAATTTCAACTGATAATAATAAACTACAATGCGGTTACTGCGGGTTGTTTTTATGACGTGCTGGGAAAAATTAACTGGCTAACGACTGCCACTAGTAGAGGTTTCGGTAGATTATGATAAGTAAGCATAACCTATGGTAATTTTCCTATAGCCGCGGTGCGTAAGCTCGTAACTGCGTTGCCTGTACGTTAGGTGTGTTGCACACCAATCGGCGTTCCCCCTTTCGATCGCTTTATTTGCGTATGTGATCAGTATCTTACTAGATGTCCCTATCAAGCATCACTTCAAGTCATGTAATATATGTTTCTGATATTCGTAAGGAACTTCCGCACTGATAAATAATAACATGAAGCTCTTGCCTTTGGTCATGCTGAAGAACGTTCCATGGAGTACAAACTAACAATAATAACTACATAAATTTTTGTTCTATACAACCTTGTGCTGGATAAGATCATCTGCGAATGAGAAAAGGTATTAAAGAATAAAAACTGCTGGAAACATATACAGATGGGGCGAGTCAAGGATGACATAAGAACTTCATGTTTAGCTTTTGCTATCGACATAGACTTACTAGCGGATGATGAGATAACAGTAATCGAACAGGTCGAAACCCTTAAAGAATGTGCAGAGAAAGTTGGTCTGCAAATATCTTTCCTAAAGTCAGAGTTCATTGCTACAAAAACTGACACCCAAAACTTAACTACAAAATTCGATCATATCAATAGAGTCGATATTTTAAATACTTAGGTTAAGTCCTTGAACCTACGGGGCGAGAGAAAATAGCAGAAAACATTCGCCTCCAAAAACTAAAGAGAGCCTATTGAAGAACCTACAGGGTTGTAATAAAAAATGCTTGTCAAAAATACTAAAATTAGGCACTATAATACAGTAGTGAAACCTGAAGTCCTGTATCCTAGTGAAATCCTGACAGTCCACATAAAAGTTGACCTAGGAAACTTATTAAAGGAAGAACATAAAATCATCAGAAAGATACTAGGGTCAAAGAAAACAAAAGAGGGCTATAGACTACAGTCTCGTCGAACAACAGAGAATTTGTCCAACCTTGCATTAGACATTAGAAAACGGCGATTAAAATTTTATGTGCACGTCTCTATGCTTCCCAAAACAAGACTTACGCACAAAATTCTTAAATACATACGAGGACTTAAAACTATACCCTGGATACAAGAGGTCAAAATAGGACCTACAAAATGCTCAGATAAATTATTCAGATATTTTGAACAGAAATGTATTTAAGCAGAAAGTTGACAGATGGGAAGTTAAGTCAAAGAACGAACCTCCGAAGAAAGCAGGAACAAAATGAACAGAGGAAAGGAAGCGAGCCCATGCAGAAAAAATGAGAGCAGTGTGGAAAAAAACACGATAAAGAATCAAGATGCTTTGCGTGATCCAACAGGGTCTAATCGCACATAATAATAATAATAATAATAATAAATTTTTGTTTGTGGCTATAAACTGTACTTGCGCCAAAAGTAATTGCGTTAGTTACATACAAGCGCCGAAGCTACGCGATCAACTAATTTATATTACTTATAAAACGCAATTTGCATTTTTTAAGGATATGAAGTGCACAATGAACTTACTCTGACCTAACTGCAGTTCTGATAAGTGCAAAGCAAACAAACGAAGAAAAAACAAAGAGAAGTCTTTGGCTCCCAGTTTCTACATTCACTTACGTTACTTTCTCTACGAATGCCACAAATACTATCCGTAATCCTAACATCTACTGCGTCATTTACATGGTGTACCAGAATTCCCGAACCGTAGTTTTTTCAGTGCGCAACTCTAGTCACGCGAGGAAAACATTCGATGCTGCAGTTTTCTGCGAGACGTCTTCCGTTTCCCTGACACAGAATATCTCCTACGAGGCATTCCCCTTTCCTCTTGAGTATCGCACGCGGTCTGACGATCAAAGTGCCGACACGTCGATATTGGCTCCGAGCGGGTTTTACGTGAGCCAGCGGCGCTAAAATATTGGAAGACGCACACTTCCGCTTTAATGGAGCACTTAATCTACTGGAAACACCTTAGCAGGCGCTTATGGGCTATGCTCCAGCAGACTACGGCATTCGTTAGCAACCGATACCTTAAAAATCATTAGTCGAGGTAATTATCGCACTTACTAGAAAACAGTCTGATTTTTTTTATTTCAGTGTAAACTTTAAGCACTTCACGGTCATTATTTCTGATTCATGTTCTCGCAGTTAATAAGAAATGCATTACGAAATCAATCAAAAGAAGAAACTACAAGTAAAAATAACTATTTTAAATTATGCACTATGACATCTCGGATACCCTGGATCAATCTTCCGATATTTGAATTTTACTGCTTCTAGAAGTGTCTTTCTGTGTAGGTTCGTGCATCCTTGTGATAGCGCAAGCAGCTTCAGAAAAGTACAAAATGAAACAATGTAAGATAGTACAGTTGCATATTTTAACTTAAAGGAGACTACAAAATACAAACGTGTACAGCAAATGGGGTTGTTGATAAGGAAATTACAATTTTTTTTACACATACCGCCAGTGATGCAAATTTTACGTTCTAAAGAAATGAAAGCTATACAAAGACTGACCAGTTACTGACATTAATATCTAGAAACTACAGAAACGTTCTAACATAAAACAATCAAATGACATACTAAATGAAAAGAAAGACACAATAAATGCAATTCTCAACGACTTTCTTTGATGTTTATCTTATCTTCACCTGCTTCCTGTAAAATTAATTACTGAAACACCATTTCCCACGAATATTAACCTTATCTGTAATATAACTGTAAATTGTTTTAAATCAACTTTGATTTCATAGCACAGTACACTGAAGAGCCAAAGCGACTCGTACACCTGCCCAATATCGTGTAGACCCCCGCGAGCACGCAGAAGTGCCGCAAGACGACGTGGCATAGACTTGACTGATGTCTGTAGCAGTGTATGTAGAGTGTTTAGATTTTTATGTTCGTAACATCAAGTAGCGCTCTGCATGAAAATCACTGATTGTGCCGTGTGCAGTCTGTGGCTGGTTTGCATTGTTGGAATATTTGCTATTGTAGTGTTGGGCAGTTGGATGTGAACAGCGTGTAGCGTTGTGCAGTTGTGGAACAGAGACAGCAGTGGTGGATGTGGGGAGAGAGATGGCAGAATTTTGAAAGCGGACGATCTGGACGTGTGTGGTGTGTCCGTCAGAAAAAGGAAATTTGTAAGACTGGATGTCATGAACTGTTATACATATTATGACTTTTGAACACTATTAATGTAAATACATTGTTTGTTCTCTACCAAAATCTTTCATTTGCTAACTATGTCTAACAGTAGTTAGTGCCTTCAGTAGATAGAATCTTTTATTTAGCTGGCAGTATTGGCGCTCGCTGTATTGCAGTAGTTCGAGTAACGAAGATTTTTGTGAGGTAAGTGACTCATGAAAGGTATAGATTATTGTTAGTCAGGCCCATTCTTTTGTGGGGATTATTGAAAGTCAGATTGCGTTGAGCTAAAAATATTGTGTGTCAGTTTAGTGTTGATCAGAATAAGTACATCTACATCTACATCTACATTTATACTCCGCAAGCCACCCAACGGTGTGTGGCGGAGGGCACTTTACGTGCCACTGTCATTACCTCCCTTTCCTGTTCCAGTCGCGTATGGTTCGCGGGAAGAACGACTGTCTGAAAGCCTCTGTGCGCGCTCTAATCTCTCTAATTTTACATTCGTGATCTCCTCGGGAGGTATAAGTTGGAGGAAGCAATATATTCGATACCTCATCCAGAAACGCACCCTCTCGAAACCAGGCGAACAAGCTACACCGCGATGCAGAGCGCCTCTCTTGCAGAGTCTGCCACTTGAGTTTGTTAAACATCTCCGTAACGCTATCACGGTTACCAAATAACCCTGTGACGAAACGCGCCGCTCTTCTTTGGATCTTCTCTATCTCCTCCGTCAACCCGATCTGGTACGGATCCCACACTGATGAGCAATACTCAAGTATAGGTCGAACGAGTGTTTTGTAAGCCACCTCCTTTGTTGATGGACTACATTTTCTAAGGACTCTCCCAATGAATCTCAACCTGGTACCCGCCTTACCAACAATTAATTTTATATGATCATTCCATTTCAAATCGTTCCGCACGCATACTCCCAGATATTTTACAGAAGTAACTGCTACCAGTGTTTGTTCCGCTATCATATAATCATACAATAAAGGATCCTTCTTTCTATGTATTCTCAATACATTACATTTGTCTATGTTAAGGGTCAGTTGCCACTCCCTGCACCAAGTGCCTATCCGCTGCAGATCTTCCTGCATTTCGCTACAATTTTCTAATGCTGCAACTTCTCTGTATACTACAGCATCATCCGCGAAAAGCCGCATGGAACTTCCGACACTATCTACTAGGTCATTTATATATATTGTGAAAAGCAATGGTCCCATAACACTCCCCTGTGGCACGCCAGAGGTTACTTTAACGTCTGAAGACGTCTCTCCGTTGAGAACAACATGCTGTGTTCTGTTTGCTAAAAACTCTTCAATCCAGCCACACAGCTGGTCTGATATTCCGTAGGCTCTTACTTTGTTTATCAGGCGACAGTGCGGAACTGTATCGAACGCCTTCCGGAAGTCAAGAAAAATAGCGTCTACCTGGGAGCCTGTATCTAATATTTTCTGGGTCTCATGAACAAACAGAGCGAGTTGGGTCTCACACGATCGCTGTTTCCGGAATCCATGTTGATTCCTACATAGTAGATTCTGAGTTTCCAAAAACGACATTGCACTCGAGCAAAAAACATGTTCTAAAATTCTACAACAGATCGACGTCAGAGAGATAGGTCTATAGTTTTGCGCATCTGCTCGACGACCCTTCTTGAAGACTGGGACTACCTGTGCTCTTTTCCAATCATTTGGAACCTTCCGTTCCTCTAGAGACTTGCGGTACACGGCTGTTAGAAGGGGGGCAAGTTCTTTCGCGTACTCTGTGTAGAATCGAATTGGTATCCCGTCAGGTCCAGTGGACTTTCCTCTGTTGAGTGATTCCAGTTTTTTCTATTCCTTGGACACTTATTTCGATGTCAGCCATTTTTTCGTTTGTGCGAGGATTTAGAGAAGGAACTGCAGTGCGGTCTTCCTCTGTGAAACAGCTTTGGAAAAAGGTGTTTAGTATTTCAGCTTTACGCTTGTCGTCCTCTGTTTCAATGCCATCATCATCCCGGAGTGTCTGGACATGCTGTTTCGAGCCACTTACTGATTTAACGTAAGACCAGAACTTCCTAGGATTTTCTGTCAAGTCGGTACCTAGTATTTTACTTTCGAATTCACTAAACGCTTCACGCATAGCCCTCCTTACGCTAACTTTGACATCGTTTAGCTTCTGTTTGTCTGAGAGGTTTTGGCTGCGTTTAAATTTGGAGTGAAGCTCTCTTTGCTTTCGCAGTAATTTCCTAACTTTGTTGTTGTACCATGGTGGGTTTTTCCCGTCCCTCACAGTTTTACTCGGCACGTACCTGTCTAAAACGCATTTTACGATTGCCTTGAACTTTTTCCATAAACTCTCAACATTGTCAGTGTCGGAACAGAAATTTTCGTTTTGATCTGTTAGGTAGCCTGAAATCTGCCTTCTATTACTCTTGCTAAACAGATAAACCTTCCTCCCTTTTTTTATATTCCTATAATGTCACTCGATGCTCTGTCCCTAACACCCGTCCTAAACATCTGAGTGTCCCAGTCTATATCTGGTAAATTGAAATCTCCACCTAAGACTATAACATGCTGAGAAAATTTATGTGAAATGTATTCCAAATTTTCTCTCAGATGTTCTGCCACTAATGCTGCAGAGTCGGGGGGTCGGTAAAAGGAGCCAATTATTAACCTAGCTCGATTGTTGAGTGTAACCTCCACCCATAATAATTCACAGGAACTATCCACTTCTACTTCACTACAGGATAAACCACTACTAACAGCAACGAACACTCCACCACCGGTTGCATGCAATCTATCCTTTCTAAACACCGTCTGTACGTTTGTAAAAATTTCGGCAATATTTATCTCTGGCTTCAGCCAGCTTTCTGTACCTATAACGATTTCAGCTTCGGTGCTTTCTATCAGCGCTTGAAGTTCCGGTACTTTACCAACGCAGCTTCGACAGTTTACAATTACAATACCGATTGCTGCTTGGTCCCCGCATGTCCTGACTTTGCCCCGCACCCGTTGAGGCTGTTGCCCTTTCTGTACTTGCCCGAGGCCATCTAACCTAAAAAACCGCCCAGCCCACGCCACACAACCCCTGCTACCCGTGTAGCCGCTTGTTGCGTGTAGTGGACTCCTGACCTATCCAGCGGAACCCGAAACCCCACCACCCTATGGCGCAAGTCGAGGAATCTGCAGCCCACACGGTCGCAGAACCGTCTCAGCCTCTGATTCAGACGCTCCACTCGGCTCTGTACCAAAGGTCCGCAGTCAGTCCTGTCGACGATGCTGCAGATGGTGAGCTCTACTTTCATCCCGTTAGCGAGACTGGCAGTCTTCACCAAATCAGATAGCCGCTGGAAGCCAGAGAGGATTTCCTCCGATCCATAGCGACACACATCATTGGTGCCGACATGAGCGACCACCTGCAGATGGGTGCACCCTGTACCCTTCATGGCATCCGGAAGGACCCTTTCCACATCTGGAATGACTCCCCCCGGTATGCACACGGAGTGCACTTTGGTTTTCTTCCCCTCCCTTGCTGCCATATCCCTAAGGGGCCCCATTACGCGCCTGACGTTGGAGCTCCCAACTACCAGTAAGCCCACCCTCTGCGACCGCCCGGATCTTGCAGACTGAGGGGCAACCTCTGGAACAGGACAAGCAGCCATGTCAGGCCGAAGATCAGTATCAGCCTGAGACAGAGCCTGAAACCGGTTCGTCAGACAAACTGGAGAGGCCTTCCGCTCAGCCCTCCGGAATGTCTTTCGCCCCCTGCCACACCTTGAGACGACCTCCCACTCTACCACAGGTGAGGGATCAGCCTCAATGCGGGCAGTATCCCGGGCAACCACAGTCGTAGTCCGATCGGTGGATGCGTGGGACGAGCTGGCTGTCCCCGACAAACCCCCATCCGGACCCCCGCAGTGATGACCATTGGCAACAGCCTCAAGCTGTGTGACCGAAGCCAACACTGCCTGAAGCTGGGAGCGAAGGGATGCCAACTCAGCCTGCATCCGAACACAGCAGTTGCAGTCCCTATCCATGCTAAAAACTGTTGTGCAAAGAACGTCTGAACTAATCTACAGAGAGCGCAAACAAATCGACACAAAATTTAAACGGTTATTAAAATACAAGATTGCCTAGTAAATGCAGTAATGCTGCCACTTGTGCACTGCCGACACACTGCTCGGCGGCGGAAGGAGACTACGCGATTTTACACTATTCAGGTACTAAAACGCGATGCTACAACTCTCAAATACTATAATACGCCAGAAATTTATGAATTAAACAATGCTAGTACCAAACACACGCAAAGAAATTAAGAATTAAACTATGTAACAAATGAGTGAGCTAGGAGTATACGACTTGCTGCTGCAGCTGCTTATCCAACGGCGGCAGGGAGCACACTGACTGTGACCAACCGACACTGGCCGTTCAAAAAAAAAAAAAACAGAAGACAGACGACTACGCGAATTTGCACTATTCAGGTACTAAAACGCGATGCTACAACTCTCAAATACTATAATACGCCCGAAATTTATGAATTAAACAATGCAAGTACCAAAAACACGCAAATAAATTAAGAATTAAACTATGTAACAAATGAGTGAGCTAGGAGTATACGACTTGCTGCTGCAGCTGCTTATCCAACGGCGGCAGGGAGAAATGTCTGAGTACGTTCAGTTTTGCTCAGCTGTTTGAAAATCAAATAACCTAAGAGGTTTTATCAGCACAGTCATTCATAATTTTCCAAAGGAGACGTTTCAGTAGTGCTGGGAGGAACTGACACCATGCAGAGCTGTCCATAAACCCGTAAGAGTACGAGGAGATGGAGATCTCTTATGTACAGCACGTTGCAAGACAGCCCCGATATGCTTGATAATGTTCATTTCTGGGGAGCATGGTGGCCAGCAGAAGTCTTTAAACTGAGAAGAGAGTTTCTAGAACCACTCTGTAGCGATTCTGGATGTGTGGCGTGTCGCATTGTCCCGCTGAATTTGCCAGAGTCCGTCGGAGTGCACAATGCATATGAATGGATGTAGGTGGTCAGACAGGATGGTTACGTGTCACCTGTCTGAGTCGTATCTAGACGTATCAGGGGTCCCATATCACTCCAACTTCACACCCCCACACCATTACAGAGCTTCCACCAGCTTGAACAGTCCCCTGCTAACATGTAGGGTCCATGGATTCATGAGGTTGTCTCCATACCCGTACATGTCCATCCGCTCGATACAATTTTAAACGAGACTCGTCCGACCAGACAACATGTCTCCAATCATCAACAGTCCAATGTCGGTGATGATGGGCCCAGGTGAGGCGTAAAGCTATGTGTCGTGCAGCCATTAGGGGTACACGAGTGGGCCTTTATATCGATGACATGTCGTTGAATGGTTCTCACGCTGACACTTGTTGATGGCCCAGCATTGAAATCTGCAGCAATTTGCGGAAGATTTGCACTTCAGTCCCGTTCTTGCAGGATCTTTTTGCTTCCGCAGTGAGGGCGGAGATTTGATGTTTTACGGAATTCCTGATATTCACGGCACACTCGTGAAATGCTCGTATGGCTACCTCAGAGATGCTGTGTCCCGTCGCACGTGCGTCGACGATAACAACATGTTGAAACTCACTTAAATCTTGGTAACCTGCCATTGTAGCAGCAGTAACCGATCTAACAACTAAGCCAGAGTCTTGTCTTATATAGGTGTTGCCGACGGCAGCGCCATATTCTGCCCGTTCACATATCTCTGTATTTGAATACGCTAGCCTATATCAGTTTCTTTGGCGCTTGAGTGTATATCTATTGAGTAGAACTACTTTGATGAACATCTTTGGGAGAAGACAGATGATGTGACCAATGATTTTGCGCATATGTTTGTTGTGATGGCATTTAATCATTACGATGAAATAACGTCCAGCAACTTCATCGTGCACCAACAGCGAAGCTGAAATCAAGTATTTAACACTACTGTAGATTATTTCATATTCAAATTCACATGCCTGTTATTTATCAACTTAATGTTCCTCATATACGATTGTTTCAGAGGGATACACTATGGCTTTATATAAGAATAGAAATGTTTATGGAGTCAGCGTAACGTAATGCGCATGTCACCAACACCAAGTCGAAGGAATCGCCTGACTCTGACGTTCTTGTTTATCATTTGCGCTAAGGCAGAAACTTTTCCCCGTTTTCAAACATTTATTTTGAACTGTCTTGCTGTGGTATGCAAACTGAAATTCGTGAAAGTAGGAAAAGTTACTTTTCGTTCGTACACTATGGGATCAAAAGTACCCGGGCACTTGAGTGAAAATGACTAACAAGTTCGTGGCGTCCTCCATCGGTAATGCTAGAATTCAGTATGGTGTTGGCCCACCCTTAGCCTTCCTGACAGCTTCCACTCTCACAGGCATACGTTCAATCAGGCGCTGGAAGGTATCTTGGGGAATGGCAACCCATTCTTCACGGAGTGCTGCACGGAGGAGAGGTATCGATGTCGGTCGGTGAGGCCTGGCACGAAGTCGGCGTTCCAAAACATCCCAAAGGTGTTCTATAGGATTCAGGACAGGACTGTGCAGGCCAGTCCATTATAGGGATGTTATTGTCGTGTAACCAATCCGTCACAAGCCTTGCATTATAAACAGGTGCTCGAAAGATGCAGCCGCCATCCCCGAATTGCTCTTCAACAATGGGAAGCAAGGTGATGATTAAAACATCAATGCAGGGCTGTGCTGTGATAGTGCCACACGAAACAACAAGGGGTGCAAGCCACCTCCACGTAAAACACGACCACCCGATAACACCACCGCCTCCTAATTTTACTGTTGGCACTACAGACGCTGTCAGATGTTCACCGGGAATTCGAAATACCCACACCCTGCCATCGGATCGCCACATTGTGTACTGTGATTTGTCACTCCACACAACGTTTTTCCACTTTTAAATCGCCCAATGCTTACGCTCGTTACACCAAGCGAGGTGGCGTTGGGCAATTACCGGAGTGATGTGTGGCTTATGAGCAGCCGCTCGACCATGAAATCCGAGTATTCTCACCTCCCGCCTAACTGTCATAGTACTTGCAGTGGATCCTGATGCAGTTTGGAATTCCTGTGTGATGGTCTGGATAGATGTCTGCCTATTACACATTAGACCCTCTTCAACTGTCGGCAGTCTCTGTCAGTCAACAGACGAGATCGGCCTATACGCTTTTATGGTGTACGTGTCCCTTCACGTTTCCACTCCACTATGACATCGGTAACAGAGGACCTAGGGATGTTTAGGAGTGTGGAAATCTCACGTACAGACGTATGACACAAGTGACACGCAATCGCGTAACCACATTCGAAGTCCGCGAGTTCCGTGGAGCGCCCCATTCTGCTCTCTCACGATGTCTGGTGACTACTGAGATCGCTCATATGGGCAGTAGGTGGCAGTACAATGCACTTTATTATAAAAAAACTTACGTTTTTGTGGGTGTCCGGATACTTTTGATCGCGTAGTGTGTCGCGAAGGTGGAATAACAGTTACCATACTACACTACCGTCCATTAAAATTGCTACACCAAGCAGAAATGCAGATGATAAACGGGTATTCATTGGACAAATATATTATACTAGAAATGTGATTACATTTTCACGCAATTTGGGTGCATACATTCTGAGAAATCAGTATCCAGAACAACCAACTCTGGCCGCAATAACGGCCTTGATACGCCTGGGCATTGCGTCAGAGCTTGGATGGCGTGTACAGGTACAGCTGCCCATGCAGCTTCAACACAATACCACAGTTCATCAAGAGTAGTGAATGGCGTATTTTGACGAGCCAGTTGCTCGGCCACCATTGACCAGACGTTTCCAATTGGTGGGAGATCTGAAGAATGTGCTGGCCACGGCAGCAGTCGAACATTTTCTGTATCCAGAAAGGCCTGTACAGGCCCTGCAACTTGCGGCAGTGCATTATCTTGCTGCAATGTAGGGTTTCGCAGGGATCGAATGAAGGGTAGAGCCACGGGTCGTAACACATCTGAAATGTAACGTCCACTGTCAATGCGAACAAGAGGTGACCAAGACGTGTAACCAATGGCACCCCATAACATCGCGCTGGGTGATACTCCAGTATGGCGATGACGAATACTCGCTTCCAATGTGCGTTCACCGCGATGTCGCCAAACACGGATGCGACCATCATGACGCTGTAAACATAAACTGGATTCATCCGAAAAAGTGACGTTTTGCCATTCGTGCACCCAGGTTCGTCGTTGAGTACACCAACCCAGGCACTCCTGTCTATGATGCATCGTCAAGGGTAGCCGCAGACATGGTCTCCGGGCTGATAGTCCATGCTGCTGCAAACGTCGTCGAACTGTTCGTGCAGATGGTTGTTGTCTTGCAAACGTCCCCATCTGTTCACTCAGGGATCGAGACGGGGCTGCACGATCCGTTACAGCCATGCGGATAAGATGCCTGTCATCTCGACTGCTAGTGATACGAAGCCGTTGGGATCTAGCACGGCGTTCCGTATTACCCTCCTGAACCCACCGACTCCATATTCTGCTAACAGTCATTGGATCTCGACCAACGCGACCAGCAATGTCGCGATATGATAAACCGCAATCGTGACAGGCTGCAATCCGACCTTTATCAAAGCCGGAAACGTGATGGTACGCATTTCTCCTCCTTACACGAGGCATCACAACGTTCCACCAGGCAACGCCGGTCAACTGCTGTTTGTGTATGGGAAATCGGTTGGAAACTTTCCTCATGTCAGCACATTGTAGGTGTAGCCACCGGCGCCAACCTTGTGTGAATGCTCTGAAAAGCTATTCATTTGCATATCACAGCATCTTCTTCTCGTAGGTTAAATTCCGCGTCTGTAGCACGTCATCTTCGTGGTGTAGCAATTTTAATGGTCAGTAACAGGCGCTACACGTGAATATTATCATTGAAACACAGTCTAACATTAATGACTACTTACGTGACTTTGTAACATTATATTTACTATAGGAGTGATAGATAAAATCAGTAGCGTGGGAGTATGCTGACAGTCAATCCGTTGAATGTAGAGACATTCTGAAAGATATTCGCCTACAGGTAAGATTTATGCGTGACAATTTGAGTCATTTCGTCTGCATTAAACAAGTATTATGCTCATTTTATATCAGTCACAGCGGGAAGTATTGTACTAGTACCTATGAAGTGGCAAATGCATACGTTCGATTACTGTTTTAGTTTCCCCAAGGATGAAACAAGAATAACATGTTTCAAGACATTATCTGTGGGTGAAATTTGTAACACGTGTTTCCTATTGCGAGTGCGTCAGGGGTTTGCCGTCGTTTCAAATTCGCGATTGTTGGTGCCTGAAGCGTGTGGCGCTGTTCGAGCTAGGAGCACAGACAGCGTCCCAGATTAATTTTCCATTGAGATGGACGAGAGGAATGGTATTGATTCTAATGTGCAATAAGCGTGCTGCAAAGGCTCATTGATGTATGAAGGGCGTGCAATGCAGTGCAGAAGCTGGGCCGTTTAATTGCGTGGCTGGAGGCGACGGAATCAACACGTACCATAACGCCTGCGTGCCGCAATACGTCGGCAGTGATCTGTTGCTTTAGACAGAGCCTAGCGCCTTTGTAAGTTTGGTCTCTCATCAATGTCTCAGACTTAAGTACGAAGCGAATTCGTGTTTTCATTTAGACCGTTTTCTGTCGGCCTCTGAAAGTAATTACTCCATGCAGAGAAACTGGAATAAGCATTAAAAATACATCGATATAAAAAAAGTCATGTGATACCTCCTAAAAATGTGTCGGACCTCCTTTTGCCCGGCATAGTGTCGTTGGAAGTCCCCTGCAGAAATATTGAAACATGCTGCCCCTATAGCCGTCCATTGTTGCGATTGTGTTGTCGGTGCAGAATTTTGAGCACGAACTGACCTCTCGATTATGTATCACAAGTGTTCGATGGGATTCACGTCGGGCGATCTGAAAGGTTAAATCATTTGCTCTAATTATCCAGAATGTTCTTCAAACGAATCGCGAACAGTTGTGGCCCTGTAACATTGCGCATTGTCACCCATAGAAATTTCACCGTTTTATACAGGGTTATTACAAATGATTGAAGCGATTTCACAGCTCTACAATAACTTTATTATTTGAGATATTTTCACAATGCTTTGCACACACATACAAAAACTCAAAAAGTTTTTTTAGGCGTTCACAAATGTTCGATATGTGCCCCTTTAGTGATTCGGCAGACATCAAGCCGATAATCAAGTTCCTCCCACACTCGGCGCAGCATACCCCATCAATGAGTTCGAAAACATCGTTGATGCGAGCTCGCAGTTCTGGCACGTTTCTTGGTAGAGGAGGTTTAAACACTGAATCTTTCACATAACCCCACAGAAAGAAATCGCATGGGGTTAAGTCGGGAGAGCGTGGAGGCCATGACATGAATTGCTGATCATGATCTCCACCACGACCGATCCATCGGTTTTCCAATCTCCTGTTTAAGAAATGCCGAACATCATGATGGAAGTGCGGTGGAGCACCATCCTGTTGAAAGACGAAGTCGGCGCTGTTGGTCTCCAGTTGTGGCATGAGCCAATTTTCCAGCATGTCCAGATACATGTGTCCTGTAACGTTTTTTTTGCAGAAGAAAAAGGGGCCGTAAACTTTAAACCGTGAGATTGCACAAAACACGTTAACTTTTGGTGAAATGCGAATTTGCTGCACGAATGCGTGAGGATTCTCTACCGCCCAGATTCGCACATTGTGTCTGTTCACTTCACCATTAAGAAAAAATGTTGCTTCATCACTGAAAACAAGTTTCGCACTGAACGCATCCTCTTCCATGAGCTGTTGCAACTGCGCCGAAAATTCAAAGCGTTTGACTTTGTCATCGGGTGTCAGGGCTTGTAGCAATTGTAAACGCTAAGGCTTCTGCTTTAGCCTTTTCCGTAAGATTTTCCAAACCGTCGGCTGTGGTACGTTTAGCTCCCTGCTTGCTTTATTCGTCGACTTCCGCGGGCTACGCGTGAAACTTGCCCGCACGCGTTCAACCGTTTCTTCGCTCACTGCAGGCCGACCCGTTGATATCCCCTTAGAGAGGCATCCAGAATCTTTAAACTGCGCATACCATCGCGGAATGGAGTTAGCAGTTGGTGGATCTTTGTTGAACTTCGTCCTGAAGTGTCGTTGCACTGTTATGACTGACTGATGTGAGTGCATTTCAAGCACGACATACGCTTTCTCGGCTCCTGTCGCCATTTTGTCTCACTGCGCTCTGGAGCGCTCTGGCGGCAGAAACCTGAAGTGCGGCTTCAGCCGAACAAAACTTTATGAGTTTTTCTACGTATCTGTAGTGTGTCGTGAGCATATGTCAGTGAATGGAGCTACAGTGAATTTATGAAATCGCTTCAATCATTTGTAATAGCCCTGTATATATAAAACGCTGAATATAAAGTCCATGAATGGTTGCAAATGGTCTCAATAAGTAGTCCAATATACCCATTTCCAGCCACTGATCGCTTCAGTTGAACCAGTCCATGTAAACACAGCCCACGACGTTATGCAGCTATCACGAGCTTGCACAGTGCCTTGTTAACCAGCTTGAGTCCATTGCTTCGTGGGGTCTGCGCCACTTGAACCCTACCATCAGCTCTTATAATCTTAAATCGGGACTCGCCTGAGCAGGCCACAGTTTTCCAGTCGTCTAGAGTCCAACCGATACGGCCACGAGCCCAGGAGAGGCGCTGCAGGCGATGCCTTGCTCTTAGCAAAGGCACTCGCGTCGGTCGTCTGCTGCCATAGCCCAATGACGCTAAATTTCGCCGCACTGTCCTGAAGGATACGTTCGTCGTACGTCCCACATTGATTTCTGCGATTATTTCAAGCACTCTTGCTTGTCTGTTAGCACTCACAGCTCTACGCAAATGCCGCTGCTATCGGTCGTTAAATAAAGGTCCTCCGCCACTGCGTAGCCAGTGGTGAGAGGTTATGCCTGAAATTTGGTATTTTGTGCACATTATTGATACTGATTTCCCTAACTATTTCCAAAATTTAATGTCCCGTGCGTTTAGCTCCAGCAACCATCCCGTGTTCAAGGTCTGTTAATTCCCTTGGTGTAACCATAATCACGTCGCAAACCTTCTCACATCAATCGTCTGAGTACAAATGATTGCTTCGTCAATGCACTGCTCTTCTGTACCTTGTGTACCCGATACTGCCTACATCTGCTACCCCATGACTTTTGTCACCTCATTGTAGTACGAGGTGCATTCAAGTTCTAAGGCCTCCGATTTTTTTTCTCCGGACTGGAAAGAGATAGAAACATGCGCATTGTTTTAAAATGAGGCCGCGTTCATTGTCAATACGTCCCAGAGATGGCAGCACCGTACGGCAGATGGAATTTTACTGCCAGTGGCGAGAATGAGAACTGTCTTAAATACTTAAAATGGCGACGTTTTCCTTACTTTAACAGCGTGCAATCATTCGTTTTCTGAATTTGCGTGGTGTGAAACCAATTGAAATTTATTGACAGTTGAAGGAGACATGTGGTGATGGAGTTATAGATGTATCGAAAGTGCGTTCGTGGGTGCGACAGTTTAATGAAGGCAGAACATCATGTGACAACAAACTGAAACAACCTCGGCCTCACACAAGCCGGTCTGACGACACGATCGAGAAAGTGGAGAGAACTGTTTTGGGGGATCGCCGAATGACTGTTGAACAGATCGCCTCCACAGTTGGCATTTCTGTGGGTTCTGTGCACACAATCCTGCATGACGACCTGAAAATGCGAAAAGTGTCATCCAGGTGTGTGCCACGAATGCTGATGGACGACCACATGGCTGCCCGTGTGGCATGTTGCCAAGCAATGTTGACGCGCAATGACAGCATGAATGGGACTTTCTTTTCGTCGGTTGTGACAATGGATGAGACGTGGATGCCATTTTTGAATCCAGAAACAAAGCGCCAGTCAGCTCAATGGAAGCACACAGATTGACCGCCACCAAAAAATTTCGGGTAACCGCCAGTGCTGAAAAAATGATGGTGTCGATGTTCTGGGACAGCGAGGGCGTAATCCTTACCCATTGCGTTCCAAAGGGCACTACGGTAACAGGTGCATCCTACGAAAATGTTTTGAAGAACAAATTCCTTCCTGCACTGCTACAAAAACGTCCGGGAAGGGCTGTGCGTGTGCTGTTTCACCAAGACAACGCACCCGCACATCGAGCTAACGTTACGGAACAGTTTCTTCGTGATAACAACTTTGAAGTGATTCCTCATGCTCCATACTCACCTGACCTGGCTCCTAGTGTCTTTTGGCTTTTTCCAACAATGAAAGACACTCTCCGTGGCCGCACATTCACCAGCCGTGCTGTTATTGCCTCAGCCATTTTCCAGTGGTCAAAACAGACTCCTAAAGAAGCCTTCGCCGCTGCCATGGAATCATGGCGTCAGCGTTGTGATAAATGTGTACGCCTGCAGGGCGATTACGTCGAGAAGTAACGCCAGTTTCATCGATTTCGGGTGAGTAGTTAATTAGAAAAAAAATCGGAGGCCTTAGAACTTGAATGGACCTCGTACCACATTAAATTTACTTTGCCAATACCAAAATGCTTAACACCACAGCTCTTTTTCTAATGCTTTGCAGTCGCCTTAGTATCACTCAATTTTCTTGAGTGAGAACGTAGAAGAAGCGATGTACGGTTTTTTGGGTAAAAACGCCGGTCGCTATGGCCGAGCGGTTCTAGGCGCTTCAGTCCGGAACCGGGCTGCTGCTGCGGTCCTAGGTTTGAATCCTGCCTCGGGCATGGATGTGTGTGATGTCCTTAGGTTAGTTACGTTTAAGTAGCTCTAAGTCTAGGGGACTGATGACCTCAGATGTTGAGTCCCATAGTGCTTAGAGCCATTTTTTGGGGCAAAACCCTTCATTCCACAAGACCGTATGAATTAATCTTTATTGTTGACGACCGGTTTCGATAGCTATAGCTCCATCTTCTAGTCTTAAAGAAATTCTTGTTGTAAAACGTGTTCCACCGAGAGTTAGTAGCTCATTTCATGTTGTCATCATGGTTTGTTGACAATAAAACTGGTAAAAAGCCTAAGGTGCATCCACGATGTATGTAACATGTTACACAAACATAAAAATATGTAAAATGTGCATTTTTCTGTATATTGTGCGTTTTAAGAAATAATAAACCTCTGCGAGTGCTACGTATGCGAACATGCCCAAAGCACAAGGTATTTCTTAACTGTAAATGTTTTTAGTATCGACAAAACTGTATATAATCTGCTGTATTTTTTCTACGATAATGACAATGTTGCATGAGTTACTATCTCAAAATGGAACACGTTTTATGAGAAAACTTCTTTGAAGACCAGAAAATAACAGATACAACTGTCGATAATGGTTGTTAAGAATGAAGACTGATTTATGCGAACTTGGATATTGAAGGCTTTTTCTTATATTAATTTTGATGCTGCATTTCATTGAAAAGTATACTTAAAATGAACACGAAACATTGCACCTTTACGGCTGATTTGCCATTATTTGGTAGCAATATGTACTGTTTGATAGCAGTATTTACTGTATCTATATACTGTTGCTACGTGTACGTCTGAATGCTGTGTGAGTGGTTATTAGACGCAATCAGCTGTGTGAATGCATGCGTTTCTTTCTTGCATGCTGCAATTTCGAAATGATGCGGTTCAACTGTATTGTGAAATATTACTATTTATTAATAAATAAACAGAAACTGTCTGGCTCAGAACTTTTTATTACCGACTACCGGTTTCATTCTGCACTGCGGATGATCTTCACGTGGGGTACAGAAAAGTGCAGTCTGTCAACAATGGTTATACAAGTAACGTAAAACACAAAGTGATAGGAAAAAACATGGCGACAATTATGGAGTAATCAGAATCAATTTTGCAGTAATCAGAACTGCAACTACAAGCGCTCGCCGTTACATGTGTCACAAGTCTTATAAGCGAGTACGGATGGGGGTCATTAAGGCAAACAATTTTTTCGTTGCGGCGAGATATTTTCACGAAATTTCTATCACCACCTTCATCATACGTGAAAACATAAGAAAGATCAGAGCTCGCACGAGCAGATTTAGGTGCTCATTTTCATCCACGCACGTTTTACTTTTGTTTCTATTTGCATACTGTTAACTGCAGCAAGTTACGTTATCCGCGTAAAATCACTGTGTGTTAATATACGGGAGTCCAAGTCAGTTTTGTGTTACGTTTTTACTAGCGTCCTGTTTACGTAAACTGTACACTTCGATACGGATTTGAACAGGTCTTGATGAGAGGAACTGAATTACCGAATAAGAAAATAAAGGTTGCTATTTAAAAAAGAAATATTGCTCTTCTTGGACAAAGATACAAGAAAGGCAGTCATGGTGGTTAATGTCGCTAAATATTTGTTTTACATACTTTTTTTTTGCATGTGGACAAACACTTATTTGGTGCGGTCGAAATAAATATACAACTGTAAATATCATTGACTGCATCTTATATCTAAGTTTAATATCAAGATTTTTCCATTTCTGGGCATACATGAAAAACTTGCGACACGAATACAAGCCATATTTGCAGTCATCCTGGTATGCCGAGAATCTTAAAGGTTTGGCAAGACATCAAGCGATATACAATATCTGTCAAAGTTGGTAGCGATCTTATTGAGCACCTTCAGGTGAATTAAACTGGTGTTTACTGAAGTAATACATATTATCTCCTTTACTCCTTTCCTAGCCCATGTGATACAAATCTCCTGCGGCCTTCTCCACATTCCAGAGCTGCTCACAAGCATAAGAACCGTTTTCGAACGTAAGTTTACTAGCAGCATATGCACACATGGTACCCATCTATCGACTACAACGCTTCTTAACTTTCCCTTTCGTGCACTCCGTATTTTCATAGGATAAATTCTACTCTGAACAACCTATATTGATTACACATTTCATATAGGTTCTGTCGTTTGTCATTTCACAGCCTTCTGGTACATTAAAACTGTTTTATTCCTATGACGAAGTATTGCTGTCTGCTTAGCAGATTATGTAGCTATCTGTAACATAAACCACATTTTATACTTTGTAGAGACTATTGTCCTATTATTTACACTCTAAGAAAAATAAAGACGCACCACGGAGGAATTACCCGAATTGTACGGAAATGGGTAGACTTGATGTACATGTACAGTTTCAGAAAAACTAGGTGATTTGTTCAAGAGGAAGAGCTTCACACTTCATGCAAATCAGTAACGCGTTGGTCCCTTATGCAAGCAGCTGTTCGCCTTGGCATTGATCGAAAGAGTTGTTTGATGTTCACCTGAGGGATATCGTGCCAAATTCTGTCCAACTGCCGCGCTAGAACGTCATAATCCCAATCTGGTTGGAGGGCCCTGCCCATAATTCTGCAAACGTTGTCAGTTGTGGAGAGATACAGCAAACTTTCTGCCCAAGGTAGGATTCGGCAAGCACGAAGACAAACGATAGAAACTCTCCCATGTGCGGGTGGACATCGTATTGCTGAAATGCAAGGCCAGGATGGCTTACCACAAAGGGCAACAAGGCGGACCTAGACGGTCTGGAATCTCACTGATTGAAGCAGAATTGTCTTCAGTGATGAGCCTCGCTTCCAGCTGAGTCTTGATAATCAAAGCGGAGGTATCTGGATACGCCCCGGACAGTGGTAGGATACCACGTCGACAACCAAGATGATGGTCTGCAGTGTCACTTGTTTCCACGGCAGGATCCATTTGGCTGTCATCCGTGACACCCTGACAGCACAGCGGTCCGTCGATGATATTGTACGCTCCGTTTTGTTGCCCTTCATGGCAAATCATCTTGGGTTTACATTTTAGCATTACCGCCCACACACGCTGAGAGTCTCTACAGCTCGTTTTCGTGCTTTACTAGACCTTACTTTGGCCAACAGGGTAGCCGGATGTCTCCCCAATTGAGAATTTATGGAGCGTTACGGGCAGGACTTTGCAATCATCTCGGGATTTTGATGATATTGTACGTTCCGTGTTGTTGTCATTCACGGCAAGCCATCCTGGGCTTACGTGTCAGGAAGATAATTCTTGCGTAAGGCTTAGAGGTGGACCAGTGCGTTACTGACTTGCTCTATTTGTGAAGCTTTGTCTCTTTAACAAATCATCCAATTTTTATGAACCGACGAGCTCGTCCACTGACGCACAAACAAATCGCCCATATCACCCTACACTGTGCATCTGATATATGACCTATCGGACACAAAACGATGATAAATCTAACTGTTGCAGGTTGCTGACCCTGACTGAGAGTTCAACACCGTCACCCAGTGGCAGCCGCCGAGCAGCAGCACCACACAACGTCAAAGCTATCGACATGCGTGATACCCACTACTAACAAAGCGTACCTTTGCATGAGCTATCGCAGGCAGCAAGACATACACTACTGCTCTTACCACCAGACCTAACTATCGCAGAGGTTTTTTGCCCTTGGCTCTTGCCTTGCCACTTTTTTTTCCTCTGCCCCTCAAACCGCTACCCTTCGCTCGACTTTCGACCCATCTATCTCCAGATGAGCGCCTATTGTTGGTTAACCTTAACCAGACGTACGCAAACATCGCAGTACCCACATCCTGCGATACCTCACTTTAATGAAAACTAACCCTTATGCAGAAATGGCAGTAGACCTTTTGAGTTGGCCATCATGGCGGTGTGGACTTGGAGCGGCTGCACCTCTTTTTCTTTATGAAGCTGTAATGATTTATTTGTCTCATAAACATCACATCTACCGATTTCAATCCCATTCGGATAATTTCTTCGTGGTGCGTCATAAATTAGTGGCAGTATAATGACATTTAATGTAGCCTGGCGAAATTTGTACCTACCTATCGATACTCATTATTTATTACTTATTATTGTACTCGAGCTCTTGAGATTTGCGCTGCGATCCCGACACAAGCAGTGGAGGGGGAAAAAATGGAACTGAGACACTAAAACTTCAGAATAAAGTTGTGAGCGGATACTGAATGGAACTGAAGAGAAAAGTTTTATGGCACAACCTAACTAAAGGAATAAACAGGTGACAAGATACATCATGAGGAATTGAGCTGTAGTAATTTAGTAGAGGCAGACTAAGACCTGACCGCAGTGAACAGGTTCGGATGGACGAAAGTTGCGGGAGATTTGAAGATGTGAAAAGAATTGTAAGTGATAGACTCGCCTGGAGATGTGCATCAACGAAGCCTTCAGACCGATGCCTACAATAACAATACGAAACAGGGCAGAGCTCTCTCATTGCCACCTTCTGAACTGGGAACAGATCAGCTTCATCGTGTCACGTCTGGCGACGGTGATGATAATGATGACGATGACGTTTAGTTTGTGCGGCGCTCAAGTGCGCGGGTATCAGCGCCCGTACAAAGTCCCAACTTTTGCTCAGTCCAATCTCGCCACTGTCATGAATGAACGGCCGCTGTAGATGAGTAATTGACTTAGAAAGACTCTCCATCCTTCAGCGAAGTAATTAACGTGAACTTCGGCAGACGTGGAGCGCAAGTGTGCAGACAGTGCTCTGAAGCCATGTGCTCGCTGTCTCGCGGCGCCAGCCGTCCCTCTGCTGGCAATGACCGCCTGCTGGAGGCCCGCCGTGGACATCTCCGCTTTAAGCCGTTGGATGCAGCTAATCAATGGCTTGAAATGTGGCGGCGGCGGCGGTGGAGGCGGCGGGGGTGGCGGCGAAGCCGGCGCCGGGCTCTTTGTGGGGCTGGCCGGAGGTAAGCCGCCGGAATGCAGACCGCCATCCACCCCCAGCGGGCCCCACTGCTCCTGCCGGCTGCTCACTCACCTGGCGCAGGCGCTGCACTGCATTGGGGTCCACACCCCTGTCCCGCTACCCAGACTAAACTTTCTCCTGCTTTCCGTACATCACATGACCGATTACACAATCGGTACCAGATAAATACGGGGGTGAGTCAAATGAAAACCTTAAATTTGTAATAAAAAAACCAAATTTCACTCCGTTATCCTCTAAGTTGGAACGCGTGCTACAAACAGCGTGCAGAATGGCCTGTAGGTGCCAGTATAGTGCAGATGCACACATACCGTCGCACTATCGGTATAAAGATGTCCGCCCCACTTGCGACTTGCACCAGGGGAGAACAGCGTTCTGTTATTCGGTTTTTGCGTAGTGAAGGTGTGAAATCTACTGAAATTCATCATCACAGCAGCAAGTCTACGAATGGAATAAGAAGTTCGCAAATGGTGTGACTTCAGTGGAAGATGCTCCTCGTCCAGATCAGACACAACCAGTGGTGACTCCACAGAACATAGCAGCAGTTGAAGTCATCGTGAAGGAAAGCCGCTGAGTGACACTGAATGATATTGCAGCATGTTTACAGATTAGTCATGGGTCAGCACACCACATTGTGCATCATGTGCTCCAGTTTCACAAAGTGTCTGCAATATGGTGCCACGGCAGCTGACTCCTGAAATGAGAGAACGACGTGTTGATGCTTGTGAAGAACTCCTTTGGTGCTTTGAACGAGAAGGTGATGGCTTCCTTGCAAGAATCGTTACTGGGGACGAAACCTGGGTCCACTTCCACCAACCGGAAACGAAGAGAGCGAGCAAGGAATAGCGCCATTCATCATCACCAAAACCAAAGAAGTTTCGAACAGAACCATCAGTAGGGAAGGTTGTGCTGACTCTCTTTTGGGACGAAAAAGGCGTCATTTTGGAGCATTACATGCCTAGAGGGACCAATGTCACCACTGCATCATACACAGATCTCCTAAAAAATCATCTGCGGACTGCAATCAAATCAAAGCGACGTGGATTGCTGTCAGCAGGTGTCCTTTTGTAACATGACAATGCAAGGCCCCACACTGCCCGTACAACAGTTGCAACAATGACAGACCTGCATTTTGAGTGTCTTCCTCATCCACCATACTCACCAGACCTTGCCTCAAGTGATTTCCATATGTTTGGACCATTCAAAGACGCTCTGATGAAGAGGTACGCTACGCGGCGCATGAGTGGTTGCGCGGACTACCAAAAGAATTTTTTTCTAAAGGAATGTATGCACTTTGTAAGAGTTAGAGGACTTGCATTGAGCGTGGGGGAAATTATGTTGAAAATTGATGCAGCTTTGTACCACTTCAGCACAATAAATAATATTTTAAAAATATTTAAGGTTTTCATTTGACTCACCCTCGCACAACGACGGAAAAAAATCGCGACGCAAAGGAAAGTTGGCGTCTTTATAATTCTGAAAGAAGATGTCTGTTAAAATTTCGCGCCAGTCGCGTAAGAGTGGAGATAGCAGCGTCACTAATAGGATGCAAATGATGTTTGCTTTAAATACACGCGGTAATGGATTTCACTGTTAGTTACTTTTGAATTGGACGTGGTAAGCTGATGATAGCCAAGAACGAGTTTAAAGCGACAAAGATGCCATTATCACCTCCTCTGTGAGTTTGAATGAGGGCGTGTAATGGGCTACAAGAAGCTGGATGATCCTTCTCCGATGGTGCAGGAATGAAGCCGCTGTACATGATTAGTGGCAGCGCTGGCCACGAGAATGTACAGTCGCAAGAAGAGAGCGCAGCCACGTGGCACTCCTGAAAGGGAGGACCAAAGTGTTCGGCGTATGGCTCTGCCGCATCGTGCTGCATGTGCAGCAGTACTTTGTGCAGCAGCTGGCGCCCTAATGACATAACGGTTACAAATATGTTACTTCAAACACAGCTCCGAGCCAGATGTTCTGTACCGTCCGTTTCACTGACCCCAGACCGCCACCATTTGCGACTTCAGTGGTGTCAAGCGAGAGCTCACTGGAGGGCAGGGTGGAGGTCTGTTGTGTTTTATGATGAAAGCTGGTTCTGCCTCCGTCCCATGATACCCGTGTTTTCGTTAGAAGAAAGCCAGTTGAGGGCCTGCAAAGTGACTGTCTGCGTACTACACACAGTGGACCTACACCTCGAGTTATGATCTGTGGTGCGACTTCGTATGATAGACGGAGCACTCTTGTGCATATTCAACGCACCATGACTGCAACTTCGTAAGTCAATCTGGTGTTTCGACCTGTCGAACTGTCACTCATGAACAGCATTCTAGGGGGTGTTTTCCAACAGGATAACGCTCGGTCACTACCGCTGTTGTAACCCAACATGCTCTGCAGTGTGGACATGTTGCCTTGGCCTGCTCGACCACTAGATCTGTATCCATCCAGCAAATATGGAACAACTCCAGAGTCATCAACGAACAGTACTAACCATCCCGGCATTGACCGACCACGTACAACACGTATAGAACTCCATCCCACAAACTGACATCTGGCACCTGTACACAGCAATGCATGCACGTTTGCATACTTGCATTCAATATTTCGCCTGTTATACCTGTTATTAATGTACCAGCATTTCACATTTGCAATGGCTTATCTTGGAATACAAACGTCTCAAGAATGATATCGACAGGAAGTGCAAAATGGCTAAGCAGGAGGACAGATGTAAGGATGTAGAGGCTTATCTCACTAGGGGTAAGATAGATACTGCCTACAGGAAAATTAAAGAGACCTTTGGAGAAAAGAGATCTACTTCCATGGATATCAAGAGCTCAGATGGAAACCCAGTTCTAAGCAAAGAAGGGAAAGCAGAAAGGTGGAAGGAGTATATAGAGGGTCTATACAAGGGCTATGTACTTCAGGGCAATATTATGGAAATGGATGTAGATGAAGATGAAATGGGAGATATGATACTGCGTGAAGAGTTTGACATAGCACTGAAAGACCTAAGTCGAAACAAGGCCTCGGGAGTAGACAACATTCCATTAGAACTATTGACAGCCTTGGGAGAGCCAGTCCTGACAAAACTCTACCATCTGGCGAGCAAAATGTACGAGACAGGAGAAATACCCTCAGACTTCAAGATGAATATAATAATTCCAATTCCAATGAAAGCAGGTGTTGACAAATGTGAAAATTACAGAACTATCACTTTAATAATTCACGGCTGCAAAATACTAACGCAAATTCTTTACAGACGAATGGAAAAACTGGTAGAAGCCGACCTCGGGGAAGATCAGTTTGGATTCCGTAGAAATATTGAAACACGTGAGGCAATACTGACCTTGGACTTACCTTAGAAGACAGATTAAGAAAATGCAAACGTACGTTTACAGCATTTGTAGACTTAGAGAAAACTTTTGACAATGTTGACTGGAATACTCTCTTTCAAATTCTAAAGATGGCAGGGGTAAAATACAGGGAGCGAAAGGCTATTTACAATTTGTACAGAAACCAGATGGCAGTTATAAGAGTCGAGGGGCACGAAAGGGAAGCAGTGGTTGGGAAGGGAGTAAGATAGGGTTGTAGCCTCTCCCCAATGTTATTCAATCTGTATATTGAGCAAGCAGTAAAGGAAACAAAAGAAAAATTTGGAGTAGGTATTAAAATCCATGGAGAAGAAATAAAAACTTTAAGGTTCGCCGATGACATTGTAATTCTGTCAGACAGAGCAAAGGACTTGGAAGAGCAGTTGAACGGAATGGACAGTGTCTTGAAAGGAGGATATAAGATGAACATCAACAAAAGCAAAACGAGGATAATCGAATGTAATCGAATTAAGCCGGGCGATGCTGAGGGAATTAGATTAGGAAATGAGACACTTAAAGTAGTAAAGGAGTTTTGTTATCTGGGGAACAAAATAACTGATGATGGTCGAAGTAGGATATAAAATGTAGACTGGCAATGGCAAGGATAGCGTTCCTGAAGAAGATAAATTTGTTAACACCGAGTATAGATTTAAGTGTCAGGAAGTCGTTTTTGAAAGTATTTGTATTGAGTGTAGTCATGTATGGAAGTGAAACATGGACGATAAATAGTTTGGACAAGAAGAGAATAGAAGCTTTCGAAATGTGGTGCTACAGAAGAATGCTGAAGATTAGGTGGGTAGATCACATAACTAATGAGGAGGTATTGAATAGAATTGAGGAGGACTTTGTGGCACTACTTGACTTGAAGAAGGGATCGGTTGGTAGGACATGTTCTGAGGCATCAAGGGATCACCAATTTAGTGTTGGAGAGCAACGTAGAGGGTGAAAATCTTAGAGGGAGACCTAGAGATAAATACAGTAAGCAGATTCAGAAGGATGTAGGCTGCAGTACGTACTGAGAGATGAAGCAGCTTACACAGGATAGGGTAGCATGGAGAGCTGCATCAGTGTCAGGACTGAAGACCACAACACAACAACATCTCGCACTTGCGTTAACCTGTTATCTTGCATGTTAATCACTTAAATGTATTACCTAGACAAATGAATCTCCTAAATTTCAGTACTCTGCATTCACTGTGATGCGATTTTTATCCGTCATTGTACTTCCTAAAAGCTTAGCTAAAAATACTGGCATTTGCGTCCGTACTAAACGAAAATACAAGTCCAAAACCTGGCAGCATCAAATCTAAATTAAATCACGTTGAACCATCCGCACTGTCTGACAAAAATGTGAAACATCAAGAAGAGGACGAGAAAATGATATGAAACTTCATGGTACGAGAGTATATCTTAGGAACTTCAGTGATAATATAATCGAGTTGAATTTATAAACACCTTGGCAGTATGAGCCTACTTACGTATGACGTTACACCCTCCCTGCCATGGATATATACACTGATTAGGTTGGGAAAGATGTCATAAAGCCATTGTATCCCCTCCTGAGATAATCTGGCGCACAACTGTTGTAACTGGTTCTTTATAGCCTGGACAATGGCACTGAGTCAAAGTTGACGTCCCAGCTGGTCCTACACATGCTGTATTAGGGACAGATTTGGGGATGTTGCTGGCCACGGCAGTACCTCATCATCACCCAGACAATTCATGCAGACAAAAGCCATGTTTAAGCGACCATTGTCCTGCTGAAAAATAGGACCATGATATTGTTTCATGAGAGGTGACACATGAGGACGCGGCACGCTCAAGATGTACCGTTGTGCCAAGTGGTCAAAAAAATGGGACCTCTCCCCATGCCAGAGCCATCCGGTGTGAAGCAGGACCGACATTCATGGCTGAGTTCAAAACTATTCAGTTCATCGTCAGTCCATGTTTTCCTGTCATAGTCGTTGGTGTTGTGGTGTTAACTGCAGGCTACGTATCGGAATTAATTACCTAGTCGGTCTGTTTCTAGGCTTCGATAAATGGTTTGGGATGACGAAGAATGTTGCAGGTAGTCTATTACTTGTTCTTGGGTTTCAGGTACAGATGCGAAGGGACTATGATGCGCTCGGTGCATATTACGGTGATCCTCCCTTGTTGTGGTCAAACGTGGTCGATTGGAGACTTGTCGACCAGTATGCCTGACGTCTGATTTCCAAGTAGACCAACATCAGACCAATATCACATCCGAATGCCCGATAAATATGAATATTGCATGATTCGACCAGTCGGCGAAACGGCGAGCCAAAATTTTCAAACTTTGTCAGTTGCTGATAACGCTACCTCAAACACGTACACGGCAGCTCAGTGTCCATGACAGTGATCGCTCAACACCTGACGATGTTCACGATCCTTCCATACCACACCAAGCATGGTAACAACACTAAACACGAACAAAACTAATGCACCCTGGTAGCCAATCTGTCACAGACTTGCAGCTCTAATGATTTACGTACCCACTGGTGGTGTGTATATGTACAAAGTTAGACTGACATCTGAACGTATTTCTTGGGTGTTTCACTTCTTTTTTTTATCATCCATTGTGTTAGCACTCGCTGTTCGAGGAGGGAAATCAAAGTAATCCGCTGAATAATAAATGCATGTTACTGACAATTTCGCAGTAAGATTCTGGAACGTGTACGATGTTCGAACTTTATGGAACCCCTAGAAGAAAACGATTTCTTGTCACAGCCAGCACTGATTTTGAAAATATCGTTCTTATGAAACACAACTGGCATTGTTTGCCTACGAATCTAAGTGTTATCGACAGGGGGTTTCAAGTTGATTCCATATTTCTAGATTTCCAGCACGCTTTTGAAATCGTTCCTTACAAGCGCCTTCTAATCAAATTCTGTGCGTAAGGAACATTGTCTCAGTTTTGCAAATGGGCTCGTGATTTTCTGTCAGAAAACGCAAAGTTCGTAGCAACTGACGGGAAGTCATCGAGTGAAGAAGAGGTGATATCAATGGTTCCCCAAGGGAGTGTTATAACCCCTTAGCTATATAAATGATTTGGGACGCCATCTGAGCAGTCCTCTTTGTTTGCAGATGATGCTGTCATGTCTAGTCTAGTAAACTCGTCAGAAGATCAATACGAATTACAAAATGATTTATAAGAGACATCCGCATGGTGCGAGAAGCGGCAGTTGACTCTGAACGATAAGGAGTGTTGGGTCCTTCACGAGAGTACTAAGAAATTAAGTTATATTTCGATTAGACAATAAATCATATAAATTTGTAGGTTATAGATTCAACTAAATATCTAAGAATTACAATTACGAAAAACCTAAATTGAAACCACTACACAGAAAATAGTGCGGGTTATGCGAGCCGAAGACTTCGTTTCATTGGCGGAAGACTTATATGCAACAAATCCAATAAAGCTTCTGCGCGGTATGCGAACCTTAGGAGATGAGATTGACGGAAGACATCAAAAAAGTTCAAAGAAGTTCGGATATGATTAGCGACTGGGGGTGGCAATTATTAAAATAAAGGCGTTTTTCGTTGTGGCGAGATCTTTCCACGAAATTCTTATCATCAGTTTGTTCCTGAGAATGCCAAAATATTTTCTTTACTGCCACCTTCACATGGAGAAATGACCATCGTACATAACTAAGAGATATCGGAACTGGTACAAAGAGATTTAGCTGACCATTTTTCCCACGTTCTATGTGAGAGTGGAACAATGAGAAACACTTTGAAAGTGGTTCTATGTAGCCTCTGTGTGATTTGCCGAGTAATGTAAATGTAGATGGAGTATGAAATTCTGTAATAATGTTTCGGGGTTCAACTAATATAAGAGAAGGAAATGTAATTCGAGACGTCTCTCTTACAATGAATCGTACGTTGGTCTGACTATTTTTCGTATTACACAGATGAAGCGATAATAAGAGGTGAAAGTCATGAACGGTGTTCCTTTCCGCATCCCCTGATTTCGGAAAGAAAAGTGTTTCAGGTTTCTCGAGAATCTTCTATGTTTACAGTCGAAGCATCGTGATAATAACAGCACTGAAAATCGTTATAAGAACTCCAGTAAAAAAGTTATTGATATTAACAGAGTCATTGTCCTTAGTGAAAGCACTGAAATCAAGGAACTAGTCCAGAGAACTTACACTCCTGGAAATGGAAAAAAGAACACATTGACACCGGTGTGTCAGACCCACCATACTTGCTCCGGACACTGCGAGAGGGCTGTACAAGCAATGATCACACGCACGGCACAGCGGACACACCAGGAACCGCGGTGTTGGCCGTCGAATGGCGCTAGCTGCGCAGCATTTGTGCACCGCCGCCGTCAGTGTCAGCCAGTTTGCCGTGGCATACGGAGCTCCATCGCAGTCTTTAACACTGGTAGCATGCCGCGACAGCGTGGACGCGAACCGTATGTGCAGTTGACGGACTTTGAGCGAGGGCGTATAGTGGGCATGCGGGAGGCCGGGTGGACGTACCGCCGAATTGCTCAACACGTGGGGCGTGAGGTCTCCACAGTACATCGATGTTGTCGCCAGTGGTCGGCGGAAGGTGCACGTGCCCGTCGACCTGGGACCGGACCGCAGCGACGCACGGATGCACGCCAAGACCGTAGGATCCTACGCAGTGCCGTAGGGGACCGCACCGCCACTTCCCAGCAAATTAGGGACACTGTTGCTCCTGAGGTATCGGCGAGGACCATTCGCAACCGTCTCCATGAAGCTGGGCTACGGTCCCGCACACCGTTAGGCCGTCTTCCGCTCACGCCCCAACATCGTGCAGCCCGCCTCCAGTGGTGTCGCGACAGGCGTGAATGGAGGGACGAATGGAGACGTGTCGTCTTCAGCGATGAGAGTCGCTTCTGCCTTGGTGCCAATGATGGTCGTATGCGTGTTTGGCGCCGTGCAGGTGAGCGCCACAATCAGGACTGCATACGACCGAGGCACACAGGGCCAACACCCGGCATCATGGTGTGGGGAGCGATCTCCTACACTGGCCGTACACCACTGGTGATCGTCGAGGGGTCACTGAATAGTGCACGGTACATCCAAACCGTCATCGAACCCATCGTTCTACCATTCCTAGACCGGCAAGGGAACTTGCTGTTCCAACAGGACAATGCACGTCCGCATGTATCCCGTGCCACCCAACGTGCTCTAGAAGGTGTAAGTCAACTACCCTGGCCAGCAAGATCTCCGGATCTGTCCCCCATTGAGCATGTTTGGGACTGGATGTAGCGTCGTCTCACGCGGTCTGCACGTCCAGCACGAACGCTGGTCCAACTGAGGCGCCAGGTGGAAATGGCATGGCAAGCCGTTCCACAGGACTACATCCAGCATCTCTACGATCGTCTCCATGGGAGAATAGCAGCCTGCATTGCTGCGAAAGGTGGATATACACTGTACTAGTGCCGACATTGTGCATGCTCTGTTGCCTGTGTCTATGTGCCTGTGGTTCTATCAGTGTGATCATGTGATGTATCTGACCCCGGGAATGTGTCAATAAAGTTTCCCCTTCCTGGGACAATGAATTCACGGTGTTCTTATTTCAATTTCCAGGAGTGTATTATGAAAAGAATACAGGAACTTATAGTACGAAGAAGCCACAGTCAGACAGTAAAAGTAGCAGCCGCAGTGATACAACCAGCAATGACAAGGCTGACCAGCTGGCAAAGGAGGCAGTTTCCAATGGATCATGTCTTTATGTTAAGATTCGACATGAATAATTTTGTATCTGCTTAGCTACTCATGTTGCTCTTTGCGAAAACCAATCCTAAAGTTGACTGGAAACATGTTGCCTGTTCTGACGAGTCTCGTTTCAAATTGTATCGAGCGGATAGACGTGTACGGGTATGGAGACAATTGCATGAATCCTTATACCCTGCATATCAGCAGGGGACTGTTCAAGATGGTGGAAGCTCTGTAATGGTGTGAGGCGTGTGCAGTTGGAGTGACATGGGAGACCTGATACACCTGACAGGTGACACGTAAGCATCCTGTCTGCTCACCTGCATCCATTCATGTCCATTGTACATTCCGACGGACTTGGGCAATTCCAACAGTACAATGCGACACCCCACACGTCCGTAATTGTTACAGAGTGACTCCAGGAAAACTCTTCTGAGCTGAAACACTTCCGCTGGCAACGAATCTCCCAGACAGGAACATTATTGAGCATATCTGGGATGCCTTGCAAAGTTCTCTTCAGAAGAGATCTCGACCCCCTCAGAAACATGTTTCCACTCTGCAGCGGAGTGTGCGCTGATATGAAACTTCCTGGCACATTAAAACTGTGTGGCGGACCGAGAATCGAACTGTTGACCTTTGCCTTTCGCGGGCAAATTCTCTACCATCTGAGCTACCCAGCATAATTGAAGCTGTGAGGAGGGATCGTGAGTCGTGTTTGGGTAGCTCAGATGGTAGAGCACTTGCCCGCGAAAGGCAAAGGTCCCAAGTTCGAGCCTCGGTCCGGCACACAATTTTAATTTGCCAGAAAGCTTCAGAAACATGTTGATTGTGACAGTGATCTGCGAGCATTTTGTAAAGCATGTATTGCCATTTTGATGTTTGCTATTAAGATCAGGCTCTGTCATTGCAGGTATGTCTGAATAATTCAAATAATTAATTTCGGTTACGTTTGATCTGTTTGTATTGTAATTATGCGTTTGTATTCACTGTTCACCGGTAGTTATGCGCCATTTTTTGTAACCTCATTAGGTCAGACTTGAGTATGAGCCAGTCGGTTCGAAACTAGTCACAAAATATGTACTGCAAGTGTGAGAGATTTGTTAACAAACATTTCATGATATATTAAGAATGGTTACTGGCCCTGTAATAACAAAAGGTTGAAACTAAAAAATTTCTGAAATAGACTGGACTGTACAGAATCTCGAACCCAACTAAATGGAACACCTTTGGGATGAGTTGGAACGTTGAAAATTATTCCATTCCATCTTGGCGTAATGGTCCAGGGCCCCTCTATTGTTACTATTTAAAAAATAGTCGTAGGTTGCACAACGTTCTTTATTAGCTGGAGAACGACACGTTTGTCCGGAAAGGGCATCATCAAGTTGTTTTAAAATATAAGTGGAGTACGAAATTACAGTTAATCCGGCGTGGTCCTGTCCTAGACTATTATAAAAGCAAAATAAGCTTCAAAAAACCCAATGAATAAAACTACATAGAGAAACTCGATATAACTCACGTTAGAGCATGAGCAATTTCCTACCAAAAAGCATCCATCGAAGAAGGTGTGATGCTGAATAAAATGTACTAGAAGGCAACCTATAGGGAAAAAATATTAGAAGTTAGTAAATAAAGGCACAGGGATCGGGCAGGTGTAGAGAAAGAAGGACAAACCGAAAAATGCGTATTACCTCGTGAAGGCGACGGCAAACATATGAGCGCAGAACAGAACCTCGTGCCCAGACTGTAATCCCAGCCGTACACTAGAACGGTGCCAGAGGCCCAACCATATTCACACAGTCCATACATGTGAATGGTAGGAACTCATGCAAAGCATTGGGCTAGTAATAATGATAGGCGCCATGCGGCGCTGCCATCGATGTGCAGTGTGATAAAGGCGTAAAATTCAAATAGTAATGGATAAACTGAGGAATAAATAAAAACGTAATAGAACATATGGGAATGTACACAGTGCAGGACATGCTAGATCTAAAGCTACGTACAAAGACATCTACATCTACATCTACATCTACATGGTTACTCTGCAATTCACACTTAAGTGCCTGGCAGAGGGTTCATCGAACCATTTTCATACTACTTCTCTACCATTCCATTCTCGAATGGCACGTGGTAAAAAGGAACACCTAAATCTTTCCATTCAAGCTCTGGTTTCTCTTATTTTATTATGATGATCATTTCTCCCTACATAGGTGGGTGTCAACAAAATATTTACACATTCAGAAGAGAAAGTTGGTGATTGAAATTTCATAAATGGATCTCACCACAAAGAAAACTGCCTTTGTTTCAGTGACTGCCACCTCATGTTGCCTATCATATGAGTGACACTTTCACCCCTGTTGTGTGATAACATGAAACGAACTGCACATCTTTACACTTTTTCGATGTCCTCCGTCAATCCTACCTGGTAAGGATCCCATACCACGCAGCAATATTCCAGCAGAGGACGGACAAGTGTAATGTAGGCTGTCTCTTTAGTGGGTTTGTCACATCTTCTAAGTGTTCTGCCAACAAAGTGCAGTCATTGTTTCGCCTTCCCCACAATAATATCTATGCGGTCTTTCCAATTTAAGTTGCTCGTAATTGTAATTCCTAGGTATTTAGTCGAATTGACAGCCCTTAGGTTTGTGCGATTTATCGTATACCCAAAATTTATCGGATTTCTTTTAGTACCCATCTGGATGACCTCGCACTTTTCTTTGTTTAGTGATAATTGCCACTTTTTGCAGAAATTCTCTCTAGATCATTTTGTAATTGCAATTGATCGTCTGATGATTTTACTAGACGGTAAATTACAGTGTCATCTGCGTGCTAAAAGAGTTACTTTTGTGGGTTATATTATATTATCTATTCATTTAATATGACTGCAAAGAAATAAAAATACATCTAGAACCTTGCTTATCTACTTTCTTTGTCTATTCTGATAAAAAATAGTGCTCTGTCGAGGTCATAGAGGCCCCATTATCCTAATATGCCCAGGGCCTCCAACAGGTTAAAGACAGCCCTGCACAGAATTATCAACAAAGTAAACAGTTGGAGTTATAGTTGCAACAGTGAGGAACCACACAACTCTCCCATCTCCATGTAAGAGCTGTATTCAACATTGTCTACCATACGTGACATGGTACCTTGTCACAGTCAAATGCATTACACCATGCTGTGCCACTTCAACGGAGCTGAAAAAAACCTCTTTGCTCTGTTCCAAAATTCATGAAAGATTATGTGCTATAACTCTGCTCAAAATTGGTGACAGACTGTACATGCCTTTGTGGTTATCATAGTGCCTCAAAGGAATGATAAAATGCAATTTTGTTTGTTTCTGTCTTTGAGATAGTAAGCAACACCTTAATCACTGCCAGAAGACAACTATGCTCAAGGGTAGTGTATACGGGTAATGAATACGTAAAGCAATAAAATTAAGATTTGACTACACATGTAAGGCTAAAAGGTTACATTACTAAAAAGATAATATACAACTGCACACAATTAACAAACGACCAAGGCGCTGGTAATAAACTAATATATTGTTTAAAAATGGGAAACATGCAATCATAGAAAACCTGGTTTTTGCCTGATATCTGGTCATTGAGTAACATTTCCTCCTTATAGTGTGAATGTTTAGCGATTTCGATCTCCCAAAGCAAACTGACCACCCTTCCTTTGGGGGCGTGGTGTAAAATCTTCAAGGTTCCGAGTGGAGGTGGCTGGTATCCACTGGATTTAAGGTGCTTATCGAAGGCGGAATCGTGCATAGCCTGTCTCTTCTTCGTGAGCAAATTCTCCTTAAACCGAATTTTAAAAGCCCTTGCATGAGCTTCTATCATTCATATGTATGCGCTATGTGTATCAGACGCCATTCTAGAGTACGGCTGTGTTTACAGTCTGCGCTCGAGGTTCTGTTCTGCGCTGATATCCGTGTCGTAACATTCACGAGGTTATCCGCATTTCTCGGTTTCTCCTTCGTTTTTTATTCATGCCTGATCCCGATGCTTTTATTTACTAATTTTTTTTCCGTGTAGGTTGCCTTTTAGTACGTATCATTCGGTATTATACCTTCTCTGACGGATGATTATTGGCAGAAAATTTCTGACGTTTTGACATTAGCTACATTACGTTTCTCTATGTAGCTTTATTCGGTCGGTGTTTGAAGCTTATTTTGCTTTCACAGTAGTCCAGGACAGGTCCACGCCTGATTAATTGTAATGTTGTACTCCCCTTGTATTTTCTGACAACCTAATGATGCCCTACCGCTCCAGACTTCGCTCCAGACCTTCTCAGCCTTCGGCTCTTGACGAAGAATGGGCCGTCATTCCTCCACAGACATTGAGACACCTGACTGAAAGTATCCCCAACAGAATTCATAAAGGCGAAAAGTGGACGCACTCCATATTAATGTCCCCTAATAGGTGTCCTGATACTTTTAATCAAATTGCGTATATGAATCTATAGCTGATAATGTGTATTTGTGGAAATAGCTGTTTCACAACTACACTTCCTTCCTTCCTTCATTTATATTTGTTCCTTTACTACTAGTATCATCATCGCAGCGCCATTCTCGTTTAAATTAGCCGAAGTGTGAAGCAACAGCCTGACAGTTTACACCTGGGATCAACGTCAGCGTGAAAACGTGTGGTCGTTTGCTGACCACTCGAGCCGCTGCGTCTTTGCCCTGTGAAGTTCGAAAAACAACTGCCGCGGCGTTCGTGCCACTGAATAAGTAATGGACGTCCTGCCTGGTAAACGTGCGCACATGCACACACAATAGGTAGCGCCATTCACTGTTTGCCTTTCCACCGGAGCTTAACAGCAACTTGAGGTTTTAATTTTCTCAACGTAATCTGCGTTGAAGATCAGGGCATATTTCGGCGTCTCTGGCCTCCTACATGTTGTAGCCCGGATGTATTTTTATATGGTTGACAAATAACACGAGTATTTGTTTTCCAAAGTGCGTATCACACATACTGCATTTCATAAATGAAATCGTTTTACTTTGGCTTCGTTCTGTCCAAAGATATGCCTGGACATCCTTCTCCAAATGATCTTTTCTTTCACATGTGACGCGGTATCTGACGCCTCAAGCCAACGTTCCATCTCCGAAAATCTACATCTAAATAAACAGTAAATGCTCTGTGAGCTACTGTGCAGTGCATTACGAAGGCATAAACGAACGCAAATGTGGGCACTTGGGATACAGACTTCTTATTCATTACAAAATTCCTTGGGATTTCTAAAAATGATTGTCAGTGCTGCTACTAACAGCATACTATGTTTAGCATTATACTGTATAATATGGGTTTGTTTGTCTGTCAGGCTATTCACAGTAAATTACACCGTTTTCTTGTACGGTGACTGTTCGCTGATTCTTGGCTGGATATCACTGGTGTAGCGTCCCTAATTTTTCCTCTGTCAGTTTCTCATAAATCCCTTATCGATTTGCAGAAAGGGGCCGTCCCAACACAGATAACAAACTAAGAAAAGTCTGTAGATAACTGTATAACATCCTTATCCAATTCTGAAAATGGCACATCTCATTCCCCTACCGTACATCTTATTCACAAAAGTGGTTTTCTATTAATCTGCAGGCAAAGAAATTCCACCGAGGCTTTCTGGGATTATATTCAGTTTTAGACGGGACCGTTGTCGTAGTAGACGGCCGTGCTACATTGTTCGTGTGTTGAACCACGTTTCATCTTTGGAGCAAAATACACCAGTCACCAAGGAGAAGTACCAGTTTGTGTGTTAAAAGGGAAAAAAAATTTGAGACATATCAAGGTCGTAATGGTCATCTCTCTATAGTTTTGGATGTTCTCGTACTGTATAATTGCAACACAGTGAAAAGACAGATGTAGAGTTACTAACTATGCAGTCCTTTTTGGCATGATTAAACAATAGTTTGTAAAAAACTGAGCATATGAAACTGTCTTGGTTCAGTCTTAAGCAGTTAAGAGTTGGTTTTACTGGCCAGTCTCAGGGTTTCTATGGATGGTTTTTTAAATTCGTCGCTTCTGGATTATCCTTTACCCAAACAACCTAAAATATAGATTTCAAAAGTTCAGCTTTTATTATGCCAGTCAGCATTAAAAAATAGAAAACGAGAAAATAATCAAAATAAAGCCATTAACATGGTAAGTATTATACACAAGAAAAGGTTATAAATGGCGCCAGAGTTAAATAAGCAATTTTTGGTTTTTCCTGATTATCCATTCTGAGGCCAGATTTTTTATATTTCAAATTTTTAATTTTCAGTGTCAAACCTACACTGCTTGTACATGAATAAAAAAGCAGATGAGAACATTTTCTAGCTTTATTGCTAACAGGTTGGGTAGGATGCATTTAATCGTATAATGATGTAATAAGAAATCGTTGAACCTAAAAGGTGGCACCCATATTATTACAATCAACTGACGTGCTTTTTTCGGTATCAAAGAAATCATCTTCAAAAACATTCAGTGTCTAGTTAAAAATGTTGAAATACAATAGTACTGTAGGTTTAGTTCAAAATTAAGTTCTTAGGGCACAACACTATCTGAAACTGTTCGAACCAATTATGTAAGCAATGGCAATTTTTGAATGTTTCCTGGAAATGGGCGACAGGTACTTTATACTGTCGCTGGATGTTTGTTACAAGCAGTTGAACCTCTGCAATCCAGAGCAAATGTTCTCTGAATTTTGTCAGTAGCGTTCTCTAAAAAAAACGTCCTCTTCTCTCATGGACTCCCACTTAATATTATTTGTTTGTGGTGTCTTTTCGTAACACTTATCAAACCGATTAATATGCCTACACACCTTTTAATTGGTTAGACATTTTTCTTTTATATAAGGATATTGTCAACAAGCTTCTCTTCTCTCAATTTGTCAACTCTATAAGAAGGGCCCTCCAAAATTTTCCTTTAAACCGGCCTGGCCGTGCTACAAACAGTCTGAGTGGCTCTTTATTTAGTGACTCTGATGTGTTAAACTCCTAATAAAAATGTCTGAATGACAGACACAAAACTTCAGTAACTTATTTGGCACTATACATGCTAAGAATGGGGCGTAAAATTCCGAGTCTGTTCTACGCCGCATTTAGCTTTTTTTTTTTTAATAACGTATTGCGTGGTCCAGTAGAGAGGAGGGCATGGAAAAGAGAAGAAAGATCTAGACCAGGGGCAGGAAGATTTCGGCTGGCGGACCTTGCGTGAACACGAGCGCCCAAGTACTCAGACTGGCTGGCACACTTCCCCCACCAAAAATGTTCAAATGTGTGTGAAATCTTATGGGACTTAACTGCTAAGGTCATCAGTCCCTAAGCTTACGCACTACTTAACCTAAATTATCCTAAGGACAAACACACACACCCATGCCCGAGGGAGGTCTCGAACCTCCGCCGGGACCAGCCGCACAGTCCATGACCGCAGAGCCTCAGACTGCTCGGCTAATCCCGCACGGCACCTTCCCCCACCACCACACCATGTTGTTTGAGGGCGAGGAGGGGGAAGAGGGGGAATATGCGTATGTGTCACATTTAAATGGCAGTGAAAAACGCAGTGCATATGACTTAGCTTTATATTTAACATTTCTCAGCAACACAGATAATTTTCAGCATTATTTAATTATTTCTGGAGCGCTGAAGATATGTTTGTCTGGTTCAAACTGGCGACGTACGGACAGAGTTTTGAAACTCAAGCTGCCACGTAATCGTGACTTATTTAGTTTCGTAATCGAAAACAGGTGTTTCAGACAAATATGTCGATACAAATATTGTAGAACTTCTGCAACCCTATTGGTAACTCTACCTGGGGAAAGCAACGTAGACGTCCTGGACAGTTTCAATGTAAAAAGATTTGTCAGTAAAGCTGCAATTACGTTCCAGCTCAATCAGTTACATCTGCACATGCGCAGGGGCGCTTTCAACTGACACCACAACTCGAAAACATGTAAGATTGACAGTTTCCTCTGAATATTTATAAAACTATCCTTGTAATTATTTCAAGGCCGCAATGAATTCTTCAAACCCCGCATTTTCTTTAACCCCACTGAGCTTAGACAACTGGACTGTGTCAGAGTATGCCACTTCTACAACGCGATTTTCTTTTCAAAAGCACCCCTCCAATAGGAAACAAGTTACCTTGCACTGTGGGCAGTGTGCACTCAATTCCACTTAAAATGCCCTTTAGTTTTGCACATCAGTGTTTAATGATAATAGCTCAGTTAGGCCAGCCATCTTTCCTGCGACGTTAATTGAGGTGCTTACACTGAATATCCGGACCGCTGTGTTACGATGTCCATCTTATTACGGTTTATTGAAATAAAGAAAAGCGCGATTTTGCCTGAAAAATGCAAAATAAAGCTCTTGTAAGAACACAAACTTTTCGCTGTTGTCAGCCACCCATCTGTCATATAATTGTTTGTATTCCATTTTCAAGTGGACCTGATGGGCATGGGAATCACCTGAAATGCTAAATATCTTCGAATAAACAAGCTCGCATCCTAAACGGAATACAGGATGCTTCGAAACGAGAGACCAGATTTCTATTGTTTACCGCACATAAACGGTGAAAGATAGAAACACATTGTGTATATCACTAGATAGAGAAAGATTCAAAGTTTTGTCTTGGCACTCAGAATGAGCATCACGCATTGCTCGAGAAACATCGAAACAATAGTCCATTACATTCGACGCACCAATCAACAGGCACCTGTTTATTGAATCTCGATAGCTGCAATAATTCTGTTTCTCAAATCTTAAAGAGAAGCTCCCACAAATGGGAAAAAGACTCCGTCTTTTATGTACCACCACAGAAAAAACAGAAGCAACGAAAAAAATCTTGTCCACCTCTTCCAATTCAATCTATCATTTCTCTTGTGGTGAATTCGCAACGTTGTCACAAATAAACAACAGCGCAGTTGTGTCAAAACTTTGAACCTTCCTCTATCAAGTGGCATGCACAATGTGTTGCTGTCTTTTACAGTTTGTAATATCTTTTTGGATCACACTGCGTTATCTGTGCAACAGATATCAGGAAAACAGCACTTCATTACCAGTTCAAGATAAAATGTTTTAATTTTAGTTGGGATAAAACGGGAAAACACGGAGTTTGCAGTTTATGAGTTTTTTATCAGTCGGTCTATAGGCTAGTAAGAGGACAATCTGGACTATTTAAAGGATAGCTCATTGTTATAATAAATCATTGTTGACGGTTCAAACTAGTTCTCAAGGGCCTTAAGATATATGAGGTCATCGGGGCTATGCAAAATTAGTTATGGCAATTAATTTGCATATCTAGGCCATTTGCAAGTTAATCACACTGAAATTCGACCTGAGTAGTGTGATATGCAAATTAAACGTCGAACGACATACGAAGTGGTTGCAAGGACAAAGTTGAAGGGTAATTACCATCACTCCAGTCCCTTTAGGGCACACGACAAAATCAGTGTCACCTCAAGTCCAGTCTTTGCAGAAAGACATTTGCCTCTACGGTCGCTTCCGTCCATTTCGGATTAGGGACTTCTTAATGAACAACAAATAATATTTCCCTGCAGAAAGGAGACTTCAGGAGGAGTTGTGCTACAACCAGTGGGCGAAACCTAGAACATAAACATGTTACTGCCTCACTAATTTATTGACCGCTGTGCACATGTACAAAATGAAAGATATTGTAATAATCAGTGCTGGTATTGAAAAAGAATTAAGACTACTCAAAACGAAGAAGTCATGATGCCTTGCGGGAAGGACTAATAGTTTGTCACTGAATACGCCGCAGAATTACCGCCTCTCCTAGCTCATACTTATCTGAAATGCATTGCTCAGCGAATAGTCCCATGAAACTGGAAAGTAACACACATCGCTTCTGTTTACGAAGAGTACAAATGATCAAGTCAAAGTAGACCCATACCCAAGAAATAGGCATAGGCTAGCAGATGCAGGAGTCCTGCACAGCCATTCTAGGCAAGGTTCTAGCGGATATGGTTTGTCATTGCCTTTTTCCGACCTATTATGAAGCGTAAAATGTGTCCTGCGAATGACTGTGACGAGTGATCGTCTTGTTATGGACGAAGGGAAGGGGATCTGCGGGTATGTGTAGCACACAGCGTCGCAACATACGGTTGTTTTAGTTTGAAGGGCCAGTTACTATTCTTACTCTCTTCAGTTGAGTGGTAGCTTCTGTCCCTACAGCAGCGGATCGAAGCACACCGTTCCGTTTGTGAGTCGTCACAACTTCTAATAAGAAGCGAATTTCCTGTGTGTTTTTCTGTTTACCATGCACACAAACGCACTTTAATAACACATCTTTGAATATATGGATCTTATTTAATTTAAGTTTATCCACAAAAATATATCAATATATAATGGAGTGAGTGCACAAGCCAACTCACTATTAACGAAGCGACTGCTTGACTATAACACTCGTTTGAGATATCTGAGTGTATTTTTAATTACTACTCAGCAGTAAATAATATAGTAACTGATGTTAAGTTGTAGCACTTAAATTATTCAGACTTCCAGGTATCTGTATTCTTCTTTTGTAAAGAGTTCAATCACGCCCTCTCTAGTATGGATAGGGACTGTGACTGCTATGTTCACATGTGAGCTGAGTTGGTGACTCTCCACTCACGGCTCCAGGCACTGTTGGCTTCGGCTATGCAGCTTGAGGCTGTTGCAAATGGGTAGCACCCTGGGGAGCAGAGGTTGACAGTGCACTGTACTGGAATTGAAGCCTACTAGTGTCCAAGTAACTAGCCCTGTTAAAATGTTCAGGCACCACCCCATCCCAGCACACGAAAAATCTAGCAAGAAATATAAAGCAAGTGAAATTTATAATTACTCGTGGAGAGGCGCAGCAGAGTTCTATACAAATTCTCAGAAGAGCACAGATTCATAAAAATACTGTATGAGCAACAATGTGATCAATAAGTAATCGTATGTTTGATCGAATCGGTAATTCTACCTCAAAGCACTATAAAACACCTTAGATTGTGTGGATCTTATTTAGTTTAAGCTTATCCACAAAAAAACATCGATATATATTATGGAATGAGTGAACAAGTCAACACTGTATTAACGAAGCGACTGCTTGACTATAACACTCGTCAGTGATATTTGAATACACTTTTAATTACTACTCAGCAGTAAATAACGTAATAATTGATGTTCAGTTGTATCATTTAATTTATTCAAACTTCCGAGTCTCTGTATTTTTCTTTCTGTGAAGAATTTACTGAATATACGTATCATATGGATACATAAGTTGGCACGTAGCAATATTCCACTAAATAGCTAAAATACCTTTTCTCGCATTAAAATATGACCTCAGTATCATGACAGTTTAGACTTAAACATTTATATACCATCAATCACTTAACAATCCCTAAAGTATTGGAAAGTTTTAGAATTAAAGTATTTTCGTAATATTTTTTGACATCCAGTTCCAGACATAAAAATTGTTATTAAGACAACGCAAATAAACTTTTTTTTAAGCAGCACCTCTGGTTACTAGCTCCGCTACTCATGAATGTTTAACATAATCTTTAGATACATATTAGTTTATTCCTCTAGTAGACCTTTTAGAAATATTCTCGCCAAATCTTGTATTTAACAGATTGTAATATTTCAATGAAAACTGCTAATGAAATCGTTTTAATGTTTTAAGAGATTAGGCTCTAGTCTTTGAAAATGATCTTCTTTGATTTACTATTCTCAGTTCAACTGTCTTGATCTGATCGTTGACATGAGCGTGCTTGCGCTACTTGCTAATTGTCAGAACTATAACTTTTGCTGTTCTTTTAAATTCCTTCCTTTTCAAAATCAGTGATCGAAAGATCGTCGTGGGTAAATGATAACTCTGGGATTAAAATTTATTTTTGACTAATGAAAGTTTATTTTCTTTTCTCTTTAAATGTAAGCGCTTTTACAATGATCAAACGTCGATTGTAAGTGAGTGACTGCCAAAAAACTAATAGCCCCACACTAAGAGAGATGGAAAATACCAAAAAGCTCAAAATAAATCCTAGGTGCCAACAACGTTTTATATCTCAACGTAAACTTCAGATTTTCAAAATTTCTCTTCAGGTGCTGGCCTCTCACTTACCCACATACAAAATGTAAAGTCGCTCGTTACTTTTACTACTGAAATAAGGGTAACAGATCGAATTTCGGCTTTAAAATGATTCAAATAGGGCAATGTGGTCTCAATGTTTATATCACTAACGATACGTACGATCAGAATTGGTTGTGTATAATAATTCACCTCTGATCCTTGTTTTTCTGTGCTGGATTCGTAGATCCAGAAAAGCTACGAGGATAATGCTGGGTAAGCAATAACTCCACATACATAACAACGTTACTATCCCGTAGCACGATTCTATACACACAAAGCCGGCCGCGGTGGCCGAGCGGTTCTAGGTGCTTTAGTCCGGAACCGCGCGACTGCTACGGTCGCAGGTTTGAATCCTGCCTCGGGCATGGATGTGTGTGATGTCCTTAGGTTACTTAGGTTTAAGTAGTTCTAAGTTGTAGGTGACTGATGACCTTAGGTCTTAAGTCCCATAGTGTTCAGAGCTAATTGAATTTATACACGCAAAAGCATACAGTCACTGTTGACACTCAATTGAGTTAAAGTGAGCCTTCATAAATAGTCCCTAACCAATTGCAACACCCAGCTCCACTGGCGTAAGTCAGAACTATACTACCGTCGTATTTTAACGACTCGCGACTTATAATATCAAATACCGACATAGCGTACAAGCAACTGTTGACTAAGCACGTACCAACATAAAATCAGTCGACTTTTCGTCAAATGTCACGAAAAATACGAGTAGTCTAACTCTGACAAAATTCAGAAAATAATTACTCTCATCATGCCCTAGACCAGTTACTGCACACTTCAAACACAACATTTTAAACACAACTCAGTCCAAGAACAGCTTCCTATACTATTTCAATGAAACTGCGGAAAGTTCCACACTGACGAAATAATCGATACCTTTTGCGCCAGATAGGTATCGATCACGAAACTTGTAAATGTGTCCTGAGTCACATGTAGTAACACGTACGTCGCTAGCTCCTCAGTAGTGACCTACTAAAACCCCTTCAGCACTATTGTTGTTGTAAATATAGTCTTCAGTCCTGAGACTGGTTTGATGCAGCTATCCATGCTACTCTATCCTGTGCAAGCTTCTTCATCTCCCAGTATCTACTGCAACCTACATCCTTCTGAACCTGTTTAGTGTATTCATCTCTTGGTCTCCCTCTACGATTTATACCCTCCTTGCTGGCCTCCAATACTAAACTGGTGATCCCTTGATGCCTCAGAATATGCCCTACCAATCGCTCCCTTCTTCTAGTCAAGTAGCGCCACCAATTTCTCTTCTCTCCAATTCTATTCAATACCTCCTCATTAGTTCTGTGATCTATCCATCTAATCTTCAGCATTCTTCTGTAACATCACATTTTGAAAGCTTCTATTCTCTTCTTGTTCAAACTATTTATCGTCCATGTTTCACTTCCAGACATGGCTACACTCCATACAAATACTTTCAGAAACGACTTCCTGACACTTAAAGCTATACTTGAAGTTAACAAATTTCTCTTCTTCAGAAACGCTTTCCTTGCCGCTGCCAGTCTACATTTTATATCCTCTCTCCTTCGACCATCATCATTTATTTTATTCCCCAAATGGCAAAACTCCTTTACTACTTTAAGTGTCTCATTTCCCAATCTAATTCCCTCAGCATCACCCGACTTATACGACTACATTGCATTATCCTCGTTTTGCTTTTGTTGATGTTCATCTTATATCCTCCTTTCAAGACACTGTCCATTCCGTTCAACTGCTCTTCCAAGTCCTTTGCTGTCTCTGACAGAATTATAATGTCATCGGCGAACCTTAAAGTTTTTATTTCTTCTCCATGGATTTTAATACCTACTCCGAATTTCTCTGTTGTTTCTTTTATTGCTTGCTCAATATACAGATTGAATAACATCGGGGAGAGGCTACAACCCTGTCTCACTCCCTTCCCAACCACTGCTTCCCTTTCATGTCCCTCGACTCTTATAACTGCCAACTGGTTTCTGTACAAATTGTAAATAACCTTTCGCTCCCTGTATTTTACACCTGCCACCTTTAGAATTTGAAAGAGAGTATTCCAGTCAACATTGTCAAAAGCTTTCTCTAAGTCTACAAATTCTAGAAACGTAGGTTTGCCTTTTCTTAATCTAGCTTCTAAAATAAGTCGTAGGGTCAGTATTGTCTCACGTGTTCCCATATTTCTACGGAATCCACACTGATCTTCCCCGAGGTCGGCTTCTACTAGTTTTTCCATTCGTCTGTAAAGAATTCGCGTTAGTATTTTGCAGCCGTAGCTTATTAAACTGATAGTTCGGTTATTTTCACATCTGTCAACGCCTGCTTTCTTTGGGATTGGAATTATTATATTCTTCTTGAAGTCTGAGGGAATTTCGCCTGTCTCATACATTTTGCTCACCAGATGGTAGAGTTTTGTCAGGACTGGCTCTCCCAAGGCTGTCAGTAGTTCTAATGGAATGTTGTCTACTCCCGGGGCCTTGTCTCGATTTATGTCTTTCAGTGCTCTGTCAAAGTCTTCACGCAGTATATCATCTCCCACTTCATCTTCATCTACATCCTCTTCCATAACATTGCCCTCAAGAACATCGCCCTTGTATAGACCCTCTATATACTCCTTCCACCTTTCTGCTTTACCTTCTTTGCTTAGAACTGGGTTTTCATCTGAGCTATTGATACTCATACAAGTGGTACTCTTTTCTCCAAAGGTCTCTTTAATTTTCCTGTAGGCAGTATCTATCTTACCCCTAGTGAGATAACCCTCTACATCTTTACATTTGTCCTCTAGCCATCCCTGCTTAACCATTTTGCACTTCCTGTCGATCTCATTTTTGAGACGTTTGTATTTCGTTTTGCCTGCTTCATTTACTGCATTTTTATATTTTCTCCTTTCGTCAATTAAATTCAATATTTCTTCTGTCACCCAAGGATCTCTACTAGCCCTCGTCTTTTTACCTACTTGATCCTCAGCTGCCTTCACTACTTCATCCATCAAAGCTACCCATTCTTCTTCTACTGTATTTCTTTCCCCCGTTCTTGTCCTTTATGCTCTCCCTGAAACTCTGTACAACCTCTGGTTTAGTCAGTTTATCCAGGTCGCATCTCCTTAGATTCCCACCTTTTTTCAGTTTCTTCAGTTTTAATTTGCAGTTCATAACCAATAGATTGTGGTCAGAGTCCACATCTGGCCCTGGAAATGTCTTACAATTTAAAAACTGGTTCCTAAATCTCTGTCTTACCAGTATATAATCTATCTGAAACCTGTCAGTATCTCTAGGCTTCTTCCATGTATACAACCTTCTTTTATGATTCTTGAACCAAGTGTTAGCTATGATTAAGTTGTGCTCTGTGCAAAATTCCACCAGGAGGCTTCCTCTTTCGTTTCTTAACCCCAATCCACATTCACCTACTACGTTTCCTACTATCGAATTCCAGTCACCCGTGACTATAAAATTTTCGTCTCCCTTCACTGTCTGAATAAATTCTTTTATCGCATCATACATTTCTTCAATTGCTTCGTCATCTGCAGAGCTAGTAGGCATATAGACTTGTACTACTGTCGTAGGCGTGGGCTTCGTGTCTATCTTGGCCACAACAATGCGTTCGCTGTGCTGTTTGTAGTAGCTTACCCGCATTTCTACTGCTTTATTCATTATTAAACCTACTCCTGCATTACCCCTATTTGATTTTGTATTTATAACCCTGTAGTCACCTGACCAAAAGTCTTGCTCCTCCTGCCACCGAACTTCACTAATTCCCACTATATTCAACTTTAACCTATCCATTTCCCTTTTTAAATTTTCTAACCTACCTGCCCGATTAAGGGATCTGACATTCCACGCTCCGATCCGTAGAACGCCAGTTTTCTTTCTCCTGATAACGACGTCCTCCTGAGTAGTCCCTGCCCGGAGATCGGAATGGGAGACTATTTTACCTCCGTAACATTTTACCCAAGAGGATGCCATCATCACTTACCCATACAGTAAAGCTGCATGCCCTCCGGAAAAATTACGCCCGTAGTTTCCCCTTGGTTTCAGCCGTTCGCAGTACCAGCACAGCAATGCCGTTTTGGTTAGTGTTACAAGGCTAGATCCGTCAATCATCCAGACTGATGCCCCTGCAACTACTGAAGAGGCTGCTGCCCCTCTTCAGGAACCACACGTTTGTCTGGCCTCTCAACAGATACCCCTCCGTTGTGGTTGCACCTACGGTACGGCTATCTGTATCGTTGAGGCACGAAACCCTCCCCACCAACGGCAAGGTCTATGGTTCATGAGGGGGGGGGGTCACTATTAATTCAGACAAATACAGGGTGCTACCGTTATTTCTCAACAATTAAAATAGAGAATCTCGTGGTCGTCAGTAGCTCTTCTTGCGACCAGCTCGCCCAGGATGATCTCTGGAGCGGCCAAGCTCTGCCAGCGATGCACAGATGAACTTTGCCGTCTCTGGCTAATACTTGCATGGCTTGATACAGTACGGATTTTTCTAGAACATATGCATCAACATAGACTTTACTTACAATGATAAATATCACGTTCTTTTCCTTATTTTACTTCTCGGCTGCTATTACAAAAGATTGAAACCATGTAATTATATCGCCATGATGCGACAACCAATAAAAATAATTTTAATTCGTCACAACTCCTCACCTGTTGTCGAGTGGGAGGTCGTTCCAGGGTGTGACAGGTAGCGAAAGACTTTCTGAGGGGCCAACCGAAGCCTTCCGCAGTTCGTCTGGTAAGCAGGTTTCAGACATTGTCTGTGCCTAATGAACAGCAACAGCCAGATACAGTCGCTTGCCCTGCCTCGAGAGAAGCATCTCAGCCTGTAAGATCTGGGCAGTCACAGACGCTGAGAGTAGTGGTAGCTGGGAGCTCCAATGTCGGGCATGTAATGGGGCCCCCTAGGACCATATCCTCAACGGGCTGCCAAGGAGGGGCAGAAATTCAGGTTGCACTCTGAAGGTCACCGAAGGCCACGAAGGTGGCATGAACGTCCATATACAGAAAGTGTTCGAAGTGATGACCATTGGTATCGATACAATGCTGCAATCTTATTATCATGGATTGAGTGGTATTCCTTATCACATCGGGACTTATCAAAGTAGAAGCTCTGACAATTCTCTCAAATGCCTCTGAGTGCTATGGGACTTAACTTCTGAGGTCATCAGTCCCCTAGAACTTAGAACTATTTAAACCTAACTAACCTAAGGACATCACACACATCCATGCCCGAGGCAGGATTCCAACCTGCGACCGTAGCGACAATTCTCTCTCGCATATCTTCAGGAGTAATTGGAACGTCTTTATAAACAATGTCTTTTACGAATCCCCACAAGAAAAGATCCAGGGGCGTGAAGTCTAGCGAACAAACCGGCCACGACACCTCTCTCTGCGTCCAATCCAACGATTTGGAAATTGTCTCTACAACTCATTTCTAACTTTCAGAGAAAATTGTGTCGGACACCCATCGTGTTGACACCATATTCTGTTCCTTGTTCTTAAAGGTATTTCTTCCAATAACAGACCTAATGTTTCTTGCAGGAATGTGGTGTACTTCCTACCATTAAGATTTCCTTCGATGAAATAGGGACCTCTAAGTCTGTCCTCCAGAATCCCACACCATACATTCATCGACCACGGTTTTTGGTGTGCAGCTTGGCGCAGCCAACATGGATTTTCAGTTGCATGTTATGTAAATTAACATTTCTATGGTTTGTGAATGTAGCCTCGTCAGTAAATAAAATCAAATTAATAAATGTATCATCCATCTGAATCTGAAGTTGAGCCCATTGGCAGAATTCAATGCGACGCTTACAATCCATACCAGTTAATTCTTTGTGGAGACTGATATGGTGAGGATGATATTTATGACGATGCAGAATACGAACAACACTATTATAGCTCATGCCAGATTCCCTCGCGATCTGACGCGAACTAACACAAGGATCTCGAACCACAGTGGCAAGAGTACCAATTTCTGTTCCCTCGTTAGTAACTTCCCTTTTCCGGATATATTTCCGATGAGTTAAAGGTCCAGTTGTTCTCAATTTATCATACATATATTTAAATGTACGACGTGTAGGGTGAGTACGTTGAGGATATCTTTCAGCGTATAAGTCTCTAGCTCTCACTGAATTTCGTTGGCATTCTCCGTAAATGAGAAGCATATCGACTTGTTCTTCGAAGGAATACATCATTCACATTCAATTGATTCGACGATACTAGTCTTACCGTTCCTATTAATGTTGTATTGCGAAACCGCCGAAGGTGTTTACATGTCGGCACGTTAGATAGATACGCCGTATTCGGCGAACATTTGCTATTTTCACGATATACGAGAGATAATTGTCAGAGCATGTGCTTCGATAAGTGCCGAAGTGATAAGGAATACCAGTCAATACATGATAAGGATATTGCAGCACTTCATTGATACCAATGGTCACCACTTCGAACATCTTCTGTAAATGGACGTTCATGCCACCTTTGTGACCTTCGTTGACCTTCAAAGACCTTACATATCGTTGGATTCGTCTCGATAGCCGGTATCAGAAAATAAATACCCAACTATAGCATCCCATTTCAAAAACAAAGTTCACCTTCATATCTCTGAAGCGATTCCACCCAGCAACAAAAAACCAACGTCATATTATGTCCCCCGTTGTCCCATGCAACATTTGTCCCACAACTTTTCAGCTCCTATCATACTTTCGGAGTTATTATTGGTGGCAATGGTTAGTGACTCATCCTGTATGCGGCGTCTGGCAGGAGACAGTCTACCTCCATCCCTCTTTAATATCGTTTTGGACCGGGTCATCCGAGAGTGGAAAAATTAAGTTAAACCCAAAACTAGTGAAAACTCATACGACTTGTAAGACGTAAAAATGACTTCCAGATTTCTTGCTTAGCTTTTGCAGATAATCTGGCAATACTAGCAGACGACGAAATGACAGAAATTAATCAGAAGTGACTCTCAAGGAATGCGCTGAAAGAACTCTATGTGCTTCCAAAAAACCAAGTACATCTGCTCAAAACACAGTACTCAAGAACTGACCACAAAATATGGAAAAATTGAAAGAGTTCCATACTTACTAGGCGGAGTTCTAGAATCTGCAGAGAGTGAGAAAACGTAACAGAAAATTCGGATCCAAAAACTTAGAAGAGCTTACGATAAAATCTACAAAATCCGCAACAAAAATTATATGTCCACACATCTCAAAATCAGGTACTCAATCGCGATAAACTATAGACATCAGAAAAAGAAGTCTGAAATTTTATGGACATATCACAGATTCTCAACAACGAGACTTACTTACAAAACTGAACAACTCAGAATCATATCATGGATCCAGCATGTCAAAATGGATTTAGAATCGCATTAAACATTTCCAACAGAAACCTATGCAGACAAAAAATAGCTTGTGGTCGGAAGTACTGCCAAGTCAGCCCTAGATCAGGGACAAAGCGGACTGAAGAAAGGAAAGGAATCTATGGAGAAAAGAAGAGAGCTGGTTTGAAACTTCGAAGATTGAAACATAATAACTTTATATACGGGGTTAATCAACTAAACCTTGTACTACAAATATTGCAGAAGTTGAAAAGTGCTATTGATGAGCGGTTCTCACAGAGTGGATTGGTACTCAGGGGATCGCATTGTTAGCCAGTCAACAGATTGTAATAATTCTTATAAAGCGTATTTTTTGAGCAATCGTACACATTTTTAAATGGGACAGTGACTACTGACATTAACAAACTGAAAGTAAGGCAAATTAAATGTTGAACTGTACTCGCTTGGACGCAAAATGTGCAGTCTATAGTGACAGATGTAGTCCAGCTTGTGGTGGATTACGGCCATGCAGAAAAAATAAGGTCGTAAAGTGTATGATGTGTTTATGGAAAGAATGTTCGTTGCAGAGAGAGAGAAAAAACACTGATGGGTGTTCATATTAGAGTACCACATATAAAAATATCTGCACTTATAGCCATTGCGCCCAATCGTGTTCATAAAAACCCCTTGAACCACTAGATAGGATGTTCCTATTCACAGGACATGTACATTAATGTGTTCTGCAGAAACGATTAACATTTGAAAAATGTCAGCCCGCAAGTTCAACATCAACGTCGGTATCACAATGCAAGACTACCCGCTAGTAAAATGTGCCTGCAGCTGTCATCGTTGCTATAAACCGAAAGTAGATGAACAGGGTGACTTGAGCAGACTTGCAGGATGCCTTGCAGGTGTATGCACAAACCGTACCATCAAATCAGTGAGTTTGAAAGAGGGTGAGCTATTGGCATGAGAGAGAGCAATGCATCCATCTGGGAAATTTCTGCTGATGTGGGATGAAGTGTTCCGGCAGTGCAACGGGTGTGTGCAGAATGGCCCATGGAAGGCCATAGAACACGACGAGATGGGTCAGCTAGCACCACCCCCAGAGAAGATCGACACGTCATCATAACGGTGTTGCAGGACAGATAACGTCGTGAAATGGTCGTACGAGAAAGTCCCTGTTTCATCGTTACCTCGGAGACGTTGTGTCCCATCGCTCTTGCGCCGACTATAACACTACGTTCAAACTCACTTAAGGGGACAAGATGACAAAATTTGATATTTTTACTTTTACGCAAATTATGAAAATAAGGATGATTGTGCTTAATTTGGTGTTGGTTTTATTGAAATATTCGATTATTTGCTATTTTAAATAAATATTTGAAAATAATCATGCAATGACATTTCCGAGAATTTTGTTTTCCATCATTTCGCATATTGGCATTTTTCTCTGGAACTATATAGTGTAGAAGGCTGTGGTTTCTTTTGTTTTGTAGAGAACTGTCCGTTTCATAAGTTGCCTACACTGGCGGTACTTCGCAGTAAACTCTTCGAACTGTACATTTTTTTGTGCTCGAGAACAACAGTTATCCACTAGCCGCGTTTTAGTTTTTGTGTTTCCTGTGATAGTTTTCGTCATGACTAAACCAAAAGGAGTGTTAGAAAAAATACGAAACAAAGAAAACTACAGAACAAATACAGCAGCAGTAAAAAGAGTGGTTAGCGCCGAAGGGCGTGATAGTTTGGTTGTAAATACTGACAGTCCTTCTACTCCTCCGAGTGCTTCCAAGAAAAAACTGCTGGGTTATGATGTAAAATACAACGCAGCTTCAGACAGTGAAACAAACTGCAATATCATTATTAATCTCCATATACTTATTTCAGCTTTGTGTGAAATATTGTGTTATCGTATATGTGGAGGGGAAATGGAAATTTCTGAAAAGCTATCTCAATGCAATGGTCTGGTGTGCACTTTACAAATAATGTGTTTGAACTGTAAAAGCGAAAAGACTTTCAAGACTTCAGAAGTAAGTGTAAAGAATCGACTTTTTGACACTAATCTAAGCTACTTCTATGGACTGAGATGCATAGGAGAAGGCCATTACGCTGGTAAGGTTCTTTGTGGCTTGCTGAACCTCCCTAGTGCCCCTACAAAGTGTATCAAATACAACTCCATAGTAAGAAGTAGTGTCAAGGCATGTGCTATGGAGTCAATGACTACAGCAGCAGGGCAGTCTGTAGCAGAAAATGGTAGTTCTGACATAGCAATATCATTCGACGGATCCTGGCAAACAAGAGGTTTCCAGTCAAAGAATTCATGCGCATGTATTATCATCATCGACAATGGGAAAGTGTTGGATGTTGATGTGTTGACCATGTACTGTCAGGGTTGTAGGCAAGCAGGCAAAAGCACTGAAAAGCAAACTAAGCATGAAATGAATTGTCAGAGAAACTATGAAGGAACTAGTGGGGAGATGGAGGTTGCTTCTGCAGTGAAAATGTTCCAACGTTCCCAGCATGACAGTGCTGTTTGCTACATGGGTTTTCTTGGGGATGGAGACTCACGATCGTATAAGGCAGTGGTGGAGATTAAACCCTATGGTGATTTGTCAATTAGAAAACTAGAGTGCATTAATCATGTGCAAAAGAGGATGTGCACGAGACTACATAGACTCAAACAGCAGTTGGTAAGTACCAAGTTATCTGATGGTCTAAGTATAAGACGTCGACTGACTGACAAACAAATCGATGAAATTACACAATATTATGGTATGGCTATTAGAAGTAACACAGATAATTTAGATGGTATGAAGAGAGCTGTATGGGCAATTCATTTTCACAAGCTGTCTTCAGATGCTGAACCAATACACAACCTATGTTCCACTGAATGGTGTAAATACTAGAAGGCAAAAAAGGAGGGTAAAATAGACGGTTTCTCGCACAAAGTTACTATCCAAAATGCTGTTATGCTTACCATGAAACCTGTGTTTCAGGATCTTGTCCAACCAGAGCTGTTGAAGAAATGTCTCAAGATCAAAATACAAAATGCGAATGAATCATTTAACAATGTATGGTCAAGGATACCAAAAAATGTGTTTGTTGGAAGGTCAGTCTTTGAACTTGGGGTTTTAGATGCTGTTCTTACTTTTAATGATGGCTATTCTGGAAGACTACAGGATATGGAATATCTTGGCATTCATAAAGGTTACAACACCACTAAAAGTGTGATGGACTCGGACGAACTGCGAATCATGAAGACAGAGATCGCAACAAACAATATGTCAGAAGACGCCAGATCCAAGAGAAGGAGGGCAGCACTGGGCGAGGAAGATGAAGGAGGAGATGAGGAGTACCATCCAGGAGGATTCGAAGATATTGTTTTATGTATCAGTTGGCTGTATATTAAAATTTTTTCTTTAAACGCAATTTTCTCAATATGAAATTTTTCAGTATAGAAGCCCCTTTTTCTCAGAAACTTCCGAATCTACATCAGTGAATTATTTACGACACAATATAGATAGTACAACAATGTTGTAGCTCTACTTTAGTATTATTTACCCTAATAGTTAAAATTCAAGAAATTAAAATTGTGCAAATTTACTCCAAAAAATTATATGTTAGGGGAAAAATCATAACTTTTTTCCAGTTTCGTTTTAAAGTGATTATAGAGCAATACAGTCACAAAATATGAGAGAACAAGTGATAAAAACTCCACATTTATAAACTCAACAGTTCCTGAGAAAACGGGGCATTTATCTAGTCAATTTAACATTGTCGAGATAGGGCGGTACGACTCCCCTTAAATCTTGATAACCTGCCATTGTAGCAGCAGTAACCGATCAAACAACTGGGCCAGACACTTGTATAGGCAGGCGTTGCCGAGCGCAGCGCCATATTCTGTCTGCTTACATACCTCGGTATTCGAATACGCATGCCTATACCAGTTTCTTTGGCGCTCCAGTGTATATGAGTATGTGTGTATTTGTGTGCCGGCCATCTGCAAAGACGTACGGAGAGGTTGTTACAACAGAACGAACGGAGCAATTGCGGGCAGAGGCTCCTGCGTGCGCTGCCTTCCTCGGCGCACTCTCCCACGCTCTTCTGAGTGGCAGCCGGCGGCCAGCGGCTGGCCGTTGGGACGCGGTGATTGATCGGCCTCCACATTTCATCGCGCCAGCTGGTGAAAGCCGCAACAGCTCTTTGCGCAATGCCTCGCAGCGGCCGGCGCCCGCTGCATCCTACGCGCCACTAGCCTGCGAGAGAACATTACAGTGTGTTAACTGTAAGACGGCAGAGTTGTGAGGGTAGTGCGGGGAGAGGAGAAAGCAAGCGTTGGCTGGCGAGGGGAGAGGAGCCGTTGGGGGGGACAAGGCACACCTACCAGTTGCAGTGCTGGCACTACAAATTGCGCGTCATGCTTACACGAAATGCTGTTCGTAAACGAAACTGAAATCGTCATGTACATTAATATATATATATATATATATATATATATATATATATATATATATATATATATATATATATATATATAATGAAACTTTGGCGAGTTGATCTCCGAACGCCCGAAAACAGTAATCAACAATGTTTCAACAGTTAGGTCACCGTTATATGCGTAGCGCAATTGATTAGGAGCCGGTACGGTAGCTCAGCGTGTTCGGTCAGAGGGTTAGGTGCCCTCTGTAATAAAAAAAACTGAGTTAATCGATCAACTACGAACCTCAATGGACGTCTTACGAGGTCCGCCCCGAGCAGATGAAGCGAACAAAATGATGAGATTTAAAAAAAAAAAAAAGTTCGATTCCCACATCTCGCAATTTTTTTTTCATTTTATTTCATTCCCCGCAATGTTAAACTATTAATTATAAAATTTAAATATACTTAAACAGGTCATATACTACAACGTAACTGTCAATCTCTATATATAAAAATGAATGTATGTACAGGGTGTTTCAAAAATGACCGGTATATTTGAAACGGCAATACAAACTAAACGAGCAGCGATAGAAATACACCGTTTGTTGCAATATGCTTGGGACAACAGTACATTTTCAGGCAGACAAACTTTCGAAACTACAGTAGTTACAATTGTCAACAACAGATGGCGCTGCGGTCTGGGAAACTCTATAGTACGATATTTTCCACATATCCACCATGCGTAGCAATAATATGGCGTAGTCTCTGAATGAAATTACCCGAAACCTTTGACGACGTGTCTGGCGGAATGGCTTCACATGCAGATGAGATGTACTGCTTCAGCTGTTCAATTGTTTCTGGATTCTGGCGGTACACCTGGTCTTTCAAGTGTCCCCACAGAAAGAAGTCACAGGCGTTCATGTCTGGCGAATAGGGAGGCCAATCCACGCCGCCTCCTGTATGTTTCGGATAGCCCAAAGCAATCACACGATCATCGAAATATTCATTCAGGAAATTAAAGACGTCGGCCGTGCGATGTGGCCGGGCACCATCTTGCATAAACCACGAGGTGTTCGCAGTGTCGTCTAAGGCAGTTTGTACCGCCACAAATTCACGAAGAATGTCCAGATAGCGTGATGCAGTAATCGTTTCGGATCTGAAAAATGGGCCAATGATTCCTTTGGAAGAAATGGCGGCCCAGACCAGTACTTTTTGAGGATGCAGGGACGATGGGATTGCAACATGGGGCTTTTCGGTTCCCCATATGCGCCAGTTCTGTTTATTGACGAAGCCGTCCAGGTAAAAATAAGCTTCGTCAGTAAACCAAATGCTGCCCACGTGCATATCGCCGTCATCAATCCTGTGCACTATATCGTTAGCGAATGTCTCTCGTGCAGCAATGGTAGCCGCGCTGAGGGGTTGCCGCGTTTGAATTTTGTATGGATAGAGGTGTAAACTCTGGCGCATGAGACGATACGTGGACGTTGGCGTCATTTGGACCGCAGCTGCAACACGGCGAACGGAAACCCGAGGCCACTGTTGGATCACCTGCTGCACTAGCTGCGCGTTGCCCTCTGTGGTTGCCGTACGCGGTCGCCCTACCTTTCCAGCACGTTCATCCGTCACGTTCCCAGTCCGTTGAAATTTTTCAAACAGATCCTTTATTGTATCGCTTTTCGGTCCTTTGGTTACATTAAACCTCCGTTGAAAACTTCGTCTTGTTGCAACAACACTGTGTTCTAGGCGGTGGAATTCCAACACCAGAAAAATCCTCTGTTCTAAGGAATAAACCATGTTGTCCACAGCACACTTGCACGTTGTGAACAGCACACGCTTACAGCAGAAAGACAACGTACAGAATGGCGCACCCACAGACTGCGTTGTCTTCTATATCTTTCACATCACTTGCAGCGCCATCTGTTGATGAAAATTGTAACTACTGTAATTTCGAAAGTTTGTCCGCCTGAAAATGTACTGTTGTCCCAAGCATCTTGCAACAAACGGTGTATCGCTGCTCGTTTAGTTTTTATTGCCGTTTCAAATATACCGGTCATTTTTGAAACACCCTGTATGTCTGCCCTATGTGCGTTCCAAAACCATTCATCCGATTGCAATGAAATTTTGGTGATTCCTTCAAAGTGATCGCGAACAAAATATCTGAAATGGAAACTCACCTTTTCTTGCCAGGCGTTTGTGGTGATACGCCAGGATGATTCTTGGAAAGTTGTTTGAATCTTCCAATGCTACGCATGCTTTGTCCTGTGTATGTAGCAGCTCTCACTGAAGATTTGTAAATGGGGAGAAGCAATTTTTTCTACTCCCTTTCCCCTTTCGCAGCATTCAATCACACGCAATATAATTTTGCGAGCATGGCTATATAATACTGGTTCCTTCTAACCGTAGGCCTACCGGTAGGGGTTGTTGGCGACTCCCGAGATGGGCCAGCAACTGCCTCTTCACTCATTTTGACAATCTTTAGCACAACTGCACAATAAAAACACGCAGAACAGTACAGCGCAAAACAATAACGAAGCAGACGACAATGGCTACCTTGTACAACACAGTCAGCTACGTAATGTTGGCAGCAGTCGAAACTGCGTGCCTACCGAAGCCTCCCGACGTTTACCGAGTTCTGGCGATTCAGGACTAGGGAGAGGTTTGCCATCTTAAAGTTTACACACTGTACGAACCTCCCTGTGATGTTACGTGGAGGCGGCGTAACACAATCAACACCGACACAGGCAGTGTCAGCCTGCGTCATTGACTCTTCAGTGCAGCAGAGGCAGTGCGTTCATGCTTAATTCAAATTCGAACAACTAGAGTCTGTAGATTAATTTGTTACCTGATAACAGTTTCTCATTTAACATGCCTGATCTGTGAGCAGTGCTGGGAAGCGTGATACCTTCATGCAGTAGATAAAACATCACCATATAGCGGACGCAGTACTTCATCACCTTACATAAGAAGGCTTTGAAGGGCTCTGCGACCGTGTTGGCACTAATGAGGATTCACTTGTCTCTGTCACCAAAAACTATTTCTTGATCTAAAGGCTGAATATTCAACTAACTACTTAGGGATTACAATTACGAATAACTTAAATTGGAAATATCTCATAGAAAACGCTGTAGGTAAAGAAAATCAAAGATTGCGATTTATTGGCAGAACACTTAGATGACGAAACAGGTCTAGTAAAGGGACTGCTTACACCGCGCCTGTAGACCGTCTTCCACAATATTGCTGCTGGTGTGGAATCCTCAACGGACAGCACTGGCGGAGGACATCGGAAAAATTCAAAGGGCAGCTAGTTTTGTACTGTTGCTAAATACTGGAGAGAGTGTCACGCTCATGATACAGAATTTGGGGTGGAAATCATTAAAAAAAGGCCGTTTCTCGTTGCTGCAGGACCTTCTCGTGAAATTTCAGTCACCAGATTCCCCTCCGGTTGCGAAAATATTCTGTTGGCGCCCACGTACAGAGGGCGAAATTATGATCATGGTAAAATAAGAGAAAATTTAAGTGCTCAGTTTTCCCACGCGCCATTCGAGAGTGGAACGGTAAAAAAATAGCTTGAAAGCTTTCGATGACCCTCTGCCAGACACTTAATTGGGAACTGCAGAGTAATTACGTAGATGTGAATGTAGATTTTTAACGTCTTATGACGCGTTTCGGGTCATCCCATGGGTTACCCCATCGTCAAATCTCTGGCGTAAGACTACAATGTAAGACAAAATAGAAAAAAATTACCATGAAGCATACATTAACATCGATACACAATATCCTATCACTTATTCCATTACATCATAGCCCAGGCAGTACAACATGCTATACGGTAAACAATATTTGCCACTGCGTGTCGTTAGAGACATCAAAATGCCTACGACAACAGGCATATCTCTGACATGTCAACGCTTATTAAAAGTGTATGTATTATTTAATTTCAGTTATACAAAAAATAGTACAGGAGCTGCTGTATATAAATGCAGCTGATACTTGGTAAATCAAATTACAATAAATTAATGCAATTCAATTATGGGAATAGGGGATACCATTCGAATTACAAAGGACGTCGGCCATATAGAGCCCAACGGCTGAAAATATTTGTAGTGTCTCAACTGCCATTATATTTACATTGCAATTTGCCAAACGAAAGCAGTTTATTTTTCACTAAACGTATTCTTGGAAACACATAATGCAGTAACGTCTTATGACGCGTTTCGGGTCATCCCATGGGTTACCCCATGGTCAAATCTCTGACGTAAGACTACAATGTAAGACAAAATAGAAAAAAAATTACAATGAAGCATACATTAACATCGATACACAATATCCTATCACTTATTCCATTACATCATAGCCCAGGCAGCACAACATGCTATACGGTAAACAATATTTGCCACTGCGTGTCGTTAGAGACATCAAAATGCCTACGACAACAGGCATATCTCTGACATGTCAACGCTTATTAAAAGTATATGTATTATTTAATTTCAGTTATACAAAAAATAGTACAGGAGCTGCTGTATATAAATGCAGCTGATACTTGGTAAATCAAATTACAATAAATTAATGCAATTCAATGATGGGAATAGGGGATACCATTCGAATTACAAAGGACGTCGGCCATATACAGCCCAACGGCTGAAAATATTTGTAGTGTCTCAACTGCCATTATATTTACATTGCAATTTGCCAAACGAAAGCAGTTTATTTTTCACTAAACGTATTCTTGGAAACACATAATGCAGTTCTAAATACCTTATAGAACCACGATTTAATACCAGATATTTACAAATAATGCAAACATTACTGTAACAAGCCATCGAATTGCACAGCGTGTAACACTGAACGACAAAATCTAAGGCTTAAAATATACGGGAAGGAGGAAGCAAGGGCATTTACTGCAATTCTATTTATCTTAAATTGTATTTTTGTGTCACACATATGATTACGGGATAACATGAAACGCGTCATGAGAAGTTAAAAATAAACAAAGAACTTTGGCGACCAAGCAAATGTATAATCGTTAGCGGACACAATGGCTGTTACCTGATCTGCATTACAGAAAGCAATGTGGATCAGCTCCATGTTGATTACATGACAATAGACACTCAGAACTTGAAACAGAACCACAGGGTATTAGCCTTGTAAATACGTGTTACGTATTTATGCTAGAATTTCCACAAAACGACTTCACCCAATCGCTGAAACTATACTTTCAGAGACCCACTATGACACAACTAACAAAAGAACACCTTCAATCAATTTACCAACTTTTCTCGGCTTCACTGATATGAAAAGGCGTGTGATGAAGTAAACCGAAACAAATAGAGCGGATGCCATTTCATCTTATAAGAGCCCTATATGGTTTATATATGAATAATACAACAACACAAATAAAAACAGCGGACAGCAGACGTAATTTGGCTGAAAGAAACGAAGGAGTTAGACAAATGTGTCCCCGTTTAGCCATTCTTCATAATACATTTAAGTCGAAGATGCATGCATGGATAGTAAAATATTTTGGAATAAATAATGTAGTTCCTAGTACACTGCATTTTGCTGACGGTCAATTAATGGTTAGTCAGAAAGAAAATGACCTATGACCGGCTGTTTCTAATTGAAGTAAATAAGGTAGATAATACAACCAGAACATCTCCGTTACGTAGAGAAAATTAGTAACATTTTTAGGGCATCATCCATGTGAAGTAAGATCGAAGTTGACAAGCAGATCATACAGCAAGTTAAACATTTAAATATGTCGTGTACAATATCACATACGGGGCGAATACTGAAATACAAAATGCTATATCTATTCAACTATTTCTATGAAGTGATATACAGAGCTTTGGGAAAGGAAATCACAGATACTCTATTGAAGATCTATAGCGCTATGGCTATACCTTCACTTTCCTATGGATGCGAAAGAGATCAAAAGAGACTAGAAGCATCTTAAATGAACTTCCTTGATACATGGCTGCAAACACTTCAATGGATGAAGATAGAAATGATGACAAGATACACTCCTGGAAATTGAAATAAGAACAGCGTGAATTCATTGTCCCAGGAAGGGGAAACTTTATTGACACATTCCTGGGGTCAGATACATCACATGATCACACTGACAGAACCACAGGCACATAGACACAGGCAACAGAGCATGCACAATGTCGGCACTATTATAGTGTATATCCACCTTTCGCAGCAATGCAGGCTGCTATTCTCCCATGGAGACGATCGTAGAGATGCTGGATGTAGTCCTGTGGAACGACTTGCCATGCCATTTCCACCTGGCGCCTCAGTTGGACCAGCGTTCGTGCTGGACGTGCAGACCGCGTGAGACGACGCTTCATCCAGTCCCAGTCCGCCCCAGTAGCTGAGTGGTCAGCGTGACGCATTGCCGTCCTCCGGGCCCGGGTTCGATTCCCGGCTGGGTCGGAGATTTTCTCCGCTCACGGACTGGGTGTTGTGTTGTGTTCATCATCATTTCATCCCCATCCGGCGTGCAGGTCGCCCACTGTGGCGCCGAATGTAATAAAACCTGCGCCGAGGCGGCCGGACCTGCCCCGCGAGGGGCCTCCCGGCCAATGACGCCAAACGCTCATTTCCATTTCCATCCAGTCCCAAACATGCTCAATGGGGGACAGATCCGGAGATCTTGCTGGCCAGGGTAGTTGACTTACACCTTCTAGAGCACGTTGGATGGCACGGGATACACGCGGACGTGCATTGTCCTGTTGGAACAGCAAGTTCCCTTGCCGGTCTAGGAATGGTAGAACGATGGGTTCGATGACGGTTTGGATGTACCGTGCACTATTCAGTGTCCCCTCGACGATCACCAGTGGTGTACGGCCAGTGTAGGAGATCGCTCCCCACACCATGATGCCGGGTGTTGGCCCTGTGCGCCTCGGTCGTATGCAGTCCTGATTGTGGCGCTCACCTGCACGGCGCCAAACACGCATACGACCATCATTGGCACCAAGGCAGAAGCGACTCTCATCGCTGAAGACGACACGTCTCCATTCGTCCCTCCATTCACGCGTGTCGCGACACCACTGGAGGCGGGCTGCACGATGTTGGGGCGTGAGCGGAAGACGGCCTAACGGTGTGCGGGACCGTAGCCCAGCTTCATGGAGACGGTTGCGAATGGTCCTCGCCGATACCCCAGGAGCAACAGTGTCCCTAATTTGCTGGGAAGTGGCGGTGCGGTCCCCTACGGCACTGCGTAGGATCCTACGGTCTTGGCGTGCATCCGTGCGTCGCTGCGGTCCGGTCCCAGGTCGACGGGCACGTGCACCTTCCGCCGACCACTGGCGACAACATCGATGTACTGTGGAGACCTCACGCCCCACGTGTTGAGCAATTCGGCGGTACGTCCACCCGGCCTCCCGCATGCCCACTATACGCCCTCGCTCAAAGTCCGTCAACTGCACATACGGTTCACGTCCACCCTGTCGCGGCATGCTACCAGTGTTAAAGACTGCGATGGAGCTCCGTATGCCACGGCAAACTGGCTGACACTGACGGCGGCGGTGCACAAATGCTGCGCAGCTAGCGCCATTCGACGGCCAACACCGCGGTTCCTTGTGTGTCCGCTGTGCCGTGCGTGTGATCATTGCCTGTACAGCCCACTCGCAGTTTCCGGAGCAAGTATGGTGGGTCTGACACACCGGTGTCAATGTGTTCTTTTTTCCATTTCCAGGAGTGTAGAAAGAACTTATAAACCTTATGCCAGACGTGAGGATCAATAAAACAATACAAACCACGAGGCAAAAGATTTTTAGGAAGACGAGTAAAGAGATAACTTGAGCAATTTTGAAAGAGACGGAATGAATAAAAATGCCCACCCCCTGATGTAAATGATGATAACAATTAATTTGAAGCAATATGATATGGTGTACTGCAAGGTTCTATTTTGTGTCTTTTGTAGCTTCTGATACACATGAATGGGTTCCACCTCCATTGTTAGGAGATGCAAATATTATTCCGTTTTCAGATGATCCAAGTATAGGAAGAGGTGGTATAGTGAGTAATTTCTCAGCTATAGAGGTTAATGTGGTTGCGAGACTACAGGGATAACCCCAAAATACGGATAACCCAAAATACGGATAACCCAAAATACGTATATTATTACCGTGAACTGCTGTTTTACTGTTCTTACAAAACTAGTTACATGTCATATTTGAAAGTCGTACGAAACAACGTTTTGGAAATTATCGTGGGGAAAGGACCAGGCAAACATGTAGACAGGAAATCGGCCGCGAACCTGTTACAAAGGTGGCGTCTCGGCATTTCCCTGAAAATTAAATGGGAGACAACAGGGATGTAGTTAAGGGGTATTCGACAGTGGGATTAGAGCTCGTAACGTCTTCCGGCGATAAAACAGGTGTCACATGGATAACAGTGTATCACAAGCAAAAATATTCTAATTATACCAGAATACTTCATCCTTCGTTTTTTATTTCTTCAAACATCGACTAACTACGCACGAATAAAACGCAAACAGAATAATCCGCACCTGCGCAATTGAAATTCTCTGTACTTCAAACACACTGAGTAGATACACTAAAAAGTCAAAGAAAATAGTACAACTGCCTAGTATCGTGTACGGCCAACGTGAGCACGCAGAAGTGCCACAACACGACATGGCATGGACTCGAACAATGTCTGAAGTAGTGCTGGAGGGAACTGACACCATGAATCCCGCAGGGCTAACCATAAATTCGCAAGAGTACGAGGGGGTTGAGATCTCTTCTGGACAGCACGTTGCAAGGCATCCCAGATATGTTCAACAATGATCATGTCTTGGGCGTTTGGTGGCCAGCGGAAGCGTTTAAATTCAGAAGAGTGTTACTGGAGCCACTCTATATCCATTCTGGACGTGTAGGATCTCGCATTGTCCTGCTGAAATTGTCCAAGTCCGTCGCAATCCGCAGTGGACATGAATGGATGCAGGTGATCAGACAGGATGCTTAGGTACGTGTGACCTGTAAGAGTCGTATCTAGACGTATCAGTGGTGCCATACCAATCCAACTCCACACGCTCTACACCATTACAAAGCCTCCACTAGCTTGAACAATCCCTTGCTGACGTGTAGGATCCAGGGATTCATGAGATTGTCTCTACCCGCACACGACCATCCACTCGATACAATCTGAAACGAGACTGGTCTTACCAGGCAACATATTTCCAGTCGTCAACAGCCCAATGTCGGTGTTGATGGGCCAAGGCGAGGAGTACAGCTTTGTATCGAGGAGTTGTCAAGGGTACACGAGTGGACATTCCGCTTCGAAAGCTCATATTGATGATGTTTTGTTGAATGGTTCGCACTCTGACACTTGTTGATGGTCCAGCATGAAATTTTCAGCAATTTGCGGAAGGGTTGCACTTCTATCACACTGAAAGATTCTCTTCAGTCGTCTGTGGTCCCGTTCTTGCAGAATCTTTTTCCGGTCGCAGCGATGTCAGAGATTTGATATTTTACCGGATTCGTGATATTCATGGTACACTCGTCAAATGGCTGTACAGGAAAGTCCCCACTTCGTCGCTACCTCGAAGATACTGTGTCCATCGCTCGTGCGCCGATTATAACACCACGTTAAAACTCACTTAAATCTTGATAACCTGCCATTGTGACAGCAGTAACCGATGCACAACTGCACCAGACACTTTGTTTCTTATATAGGCGTTGCCGACCGCAGCGCCGTATTCTGCCTGTTTACATATTTCGGTATTTTAATGTGCATGCTTATAGCAGTTTCTGTGGCGCTGTATTACCACTCGCCTGTTCCTTGGTTCACATACCCTTTATGACTTGTTACGTATGATTCAACAAATGTGATTTGTTTCAAAATACCGTATACAATCTGTAAAAAGAAGTTGTGCAAGTAATATGCGCTCCATGGGATTATTTAAAAAAAAATGGATCTTTATTAAATCCATATGTATACAAAATGTTTTGAGTGTGAAATTGACGATACCCCCAAAATCACCATCACCAATCACTGCTTTTTTGTGTCTGATTCTTTGCTTGTTTCTCTCGTTGTGCAGCATAGTGATTGTGCAGTACAGTGCAGTGCAGCTCTTGTGGTTCAGGAGATACGAATGTTTGTAGTGGTTGCCAGCACATCGAGCTGGTCACAGGGCATTCTCTGTCTCTTTGGAATAAATGTATATTTCAAAGGGAACTATTCGGGATTGTCCTATAATGTTCTCGAGCTCTTCCGAATATTTTAAATGTTAACGAATGACCCTAGTATATTCTCGAATTTCTAGAATAAAACTCGGAAACGACAAATGTCGCACTGATCCCCACTCCGTAAAATCCACTAAAGTACGAGTTGTGCAACGTTCTAAAGACATAAAAACAACTCATCAAAAAGTATATCCATGTATAGGAGAAAATACGTAAACAAATAATGATTATATGAGCTACAACAAACAAATCATCTATGGGACACCATACCAGGGAAAGAAAAATACATTAATCTTTTGTTACAATAATCAGCTAACTCCAAAGATCAGACTTCGTAACAGAATTCATGAATTCACTCATTTTTACGGGTATACCTCCGCGAAAAAGGCTTGAAACGAAGTCATATAAGCGGAAATATCAACAGGAATAGAAAAAGGCAAGTCAGTATTCATACCATGAATTACATTCATTTCAGCTAATTTTCATTCAAATTTAAAACGCTTCAACTGTCGATAAGATTATCGTACAGCATAACTATCCAATAAAGCACAAGGTCAGACATACCAATGGTGCGTGAATTTAAAAGAATCGTGTTTCTCTCACAGACAACTCAAGAAAACGTGATTTTTTCCATTTAAAAAAAATGGAAAAAATTATTAGGCGAAGCGTGTTCTTTTCAAGTAATATATTACTATTAATTGTAGCAAATTACATAAGGAGCTTCTCATTATTTAACTAAGCTTATGTATCAAAATTAATATAGTTTTAATACTTTCAAAAGGACTTCATATATGAACAAAATATACACCCACACAAAAGCGGCAGTTTCATAGCCAGCATATTCGTTGTGGTCACACATTATATAGAGCTTACACTGGCACCCACAGTTTGTCACTACAGTCCTGGGTATACGTCCCTTTACAAAAAAGAAAGAGGTGTAGTCACTGACTGTCAAGCTAATCGGAAATGCTGTTTGGATTGAGATTTCAATTGGAGTCATATGAAATTTCAACAGAACTTTTGGGAAGCAGGAGGAATTTTCGTTTGCAGAAGATGTTGAAAAGCTTGTTATGTGTATTCCTTATTATTCCATTATTACGGCTGATATTCTTCTTCGTATACATTTCTTACTACAGACGTACTGCACTTTTCGGAAACTGTTCCAGCAAATTGAAGGCTTCTTTTCGACTTTTCTAGTACTGTTCTCACGTGTGCATCATATTTAATATACCTTCTTAATTTTCTGTTAAGTGTTTAAGCTATGTAACGAACTCCAGATGTACGCTACTAATCCTGTTATCGGATACTATCGGATTCTTCCACTTTCCTATAGTCATTATTCCGAATTAATCCATTTTTACAGAGCTGACTTTCGTTACACCCTGTGGTAATTTGCTTCAGTTCCTTCTGCAACCCTTTACGACGGTCCAGTGACGACAATGGTGTGTACATAGTAGCATCGTCAGCGAACATTCTGATAGTACTGCTGATCATCGTTTGTATACACTGCCGGGGAAAAAGTAGTACAACTGCAAATACGGCGTCAGTTTTGATCCGATGACGACATATGCCACCTGGGGGATAGTAGCTGTACTGATAATGGTCTGAACATCGTCCGCCAACAGCGTATTAGCATAGCTACCAGGCGCTATCTGTATCTACCCTTTAACAGGAAATGCTCAACGTTAAAAGGCTCAGTGTGGTTCAAACGTGTGAAGCAAGCAGGCAGCCGTGCAATAGGGATGCACGTGTGCTTCCTACAGCTAACTGAGCGAGTTTGAAAGTGGTCAAATCGTGGCTTTCCGAAAAGCGGGATGGTCCTTTCAGAGATTTGCCACACAAGTTGGACATGCTCGTTTGTGCACCAATGCTGGTATCAGTGGTCACGTGAACATTCTTACACCTGTAGGCGAGGTTCTGGACGTCCACACAGCACTGATGCGCGCCAGTATCTTCGTATTGGAAAGGCAGCAGTGGCAGATCGTATTGCTACGGCAGTACAAATAAGAAGGCTTGTGATCCCAGACGTGTCAACACGAACTGTTGCGAAAAGGTTATTTTTTTTTCTTTGGTCATCAGTCTACTGACTGGTTTGATGCGGCCCGCCACGAATTCCTTTCCTGTGCTAACCTCTTCATCTCAGAGTAGCACTTGCAACCTACGTCCTCAATTATTTGCTTGACGTATTCCAATCTCTGTCTTCCTCTACAGTTTTTGCCCTCTACAGTTCCCTCTAGTACCATGGAAGTCATTCCCTCATGTCTTAGCAGATGTCCTATCATCCTGTCCTTTCTCCTTATCAGTGTTTTCCACATATTCCTTTCCTCTCCGATTCTGCGTAGAACCACCTCATTCCTTACCTTATCAGTCCACCTAATTTTCAACATTCGTCTGTAGCACCACATCTCAAATGCTTCGATTCTCTTCTGTTCCGGTTTTCCCACAGTCCATGTTTCACTACCATACAATGCTGTACTCCAGACGTACATCCTCAGAAATTTCTTCCTCAAATTAAGGCCGGTATTTGATATCAGTAGACCTCTCTTGGCCAGAAATGCCTTTTTTGCCATAGCGAGTCTGCTTTTGATGTCCTCCTTGCTCCGTCCGTCATTGGTTATTTTACTGCCTAGGTAGCAGAATTCCTTAACTTCATTGACTTCGTGACCATCAATCCTGATGTAAAGTTTCTCGCTGTTCTCATTTCTACTACTTCTCATTAACTTCGTCTTTCTCCGATTTACTCTCAAACCATACTGTGTACTCATTAGACTGTTCATTCCGTCCAGCAGATCATTTAATTCTTCTTCACTTTCACTCAGGATAGCAATGTCATCAGCGAATCGTATCATTGATATCCTTTCACCTTGTATTTTAATTCCACTCCTGAACATTTCTTCTATTTCCATCATTGCTTCCTCGATGTACAGATTGAAGAGTAGAGGCGAAAGGCTACAGCCTTGTCTTACTCCCTTCTTAATACGAGCACTTCGTTCTTGATCGTCCACTCTTATTATTCCCTCCTGGTTGTTGTACATATTGTATGTGACCCGTCTCTCCCTATAGCTTACCCCTATTTTTTCAGAATCTCGAACAGCTTGCACCATTTTATATTGTCGAACGCTTTTTCGAGGTCGACAAATCCTATGAAAGTGTCTTGATTTTTCTTTAGCCTTGCTTCCATTATTAGCCGTAACGTCAGAATTGCCTCTCTCGTCCCCTTACTTTTCCTAAAGCCAAACTGATCGTCACCTAGCGCATTCTCAATTTTCTTTTCCATTCTTCTGTATATTATTCTTGTAAGCAGCTTCGATGCATGAGCTTTTACGCTGATTGTGCGATAATTCTCGCACTTGTCAGCTCTTGCCGTTATTAGCGATGGGATTACGGGCACTCACACCTGTGGCCTGTCTTCCACTCACGACACAGCATCGATGTACACATCTCGACTGGTGCCGCCAGACGATCACTTGCAAGATGGAACGGAGTGCCGTGGTCTTCAGCGATGAAAGCAGGTTCTGCATGCATGCAACTGATGGTCGTTTGCACGTACGACATAGACCTGGTGAGCGCTATCTCGTAGACTGCATTTTTCCAAGACACGCTGGCCCATCCCAAGCCTTATGGCACGGGCGGGCAGGAATCCTGCACGTGTGCGGTGCACTTGCACGCGTGCAGTTAACAGGTGTTCTGCGTGCACACAGGGGCAAGCTGGTCGCCCGCTTATCTCCCCTCCCCACCATACCTTTTGTCCGCTCCTTCCTCTGCAATGCGTTTTGTTTCCTAGCTTGCTTTATTGAATGTAGGAATAAGATTAGTAGTAGTAGTGCTTGAAAGATATCGTGTTTTGAAAGAGTACCTATTACCTACGATACATTTTATTTAATTATCACAGGTGGAGTGGAACAAAATTTCTACATACACACAAACGCAAGCAGTTACTTAAATTTTCATCACTGATGTTTGCTCTTAACCGACACTTACTAATTCAGCAAATGGTTTTCCAGCTCTCGCTATGTTAAGCTCGTACCGCTGGGCTATTATTGTTGTCGTCCTGAAAAATTGAAAACTGCTCCATAAAATGATAAATCAGTTACATGAGAGACATGACGAAAGGAAGTCGCAGATCTCTCGTGACCACAGCAACTACGACAGATTCATCTAGTATCGTCAGGTCGCTCATCTTAAGCTCAGTCAATTTCCTCATCCGCTCAGAATCCGACAATAAATTGTACTCGTCCTTGTGAAATTTGTTATAATGGCCTTCAATACTAAACTTCCGCTGACCAGCGAGAATACTGCCACATATTAAACATTTTGAATTTTCACGTTTTTGCACAAAGAAAAAATGATTCTCCCATTACTTTTTAAAAGATAGCAAATGTCCACTTCTCCGTTTCCTTATTTCACTCTGCATTTTCCGGTTCTTGAAATACAACGTTGACTACGTAGTGGTCGCTACGCATCAACGTCCGCAGCTTAGCCTGGTACTACACTGCCGCAACCTGCCGGCTGTCGCCACTGCTCCAGTCGACGATTGCACGCGAGCAGCACACGTGCAGCGCTGTGCGCTCATGAGCCGCGTGTAACGTTTGCCCGCCCCTGCCTTATGGTCTGGAGAGTGATAAGCTACAACTCTCGTTCACCTTCTCTGTTGCTGGAGGAAACGCTAACCAGTGCTCTGTATGTTCAGAATGTTGTTAGACCCATTCTTTTACAGTTCTTGCAACAGGACGGAAATGTGCAGTTCCAACAGGATAACACTCGCCCACACACTACCCGTGAAATTCGACGTGTTCTGCAAGTTGTGCAGCAACTTCGCTGGCTAGCACGATCTCCAGACTTGTCTCCAATCGAGCATGTGTGGGATATGAAGGGACGAGAAGTGACTCGTGCGACTCATTAACCAATAACTCTTACAGACCTACGTCAACAGCTAGAGCAGGCATGGCATAACGTATACCAGGACTGTATTCGCCATCTGTCCGATCGACTGGATGCGAGAGTCAGCGCCTGCATTGCCGACCATGGAGGCTACACCACGTATTAATATGTGTATTTCAGGATGGGTCAATGTCTAGTACCGCAGAATCGTTTTTTCTATTGATCTGTAAATGTAATCATTTCATGAACTCCATATGCACTGTTGCAAAAATATATCTTGAGTGAATTGGAAACCTCAAAAAGGTGCACTATTTTTCTTCCGGCAGTTTATATTGAGGACACTGGAGGTCCTATTATGTCGGCTGTTAATGCAGTTTCTATTGAACATACTCCGCTCGATAAGATATCCTGAGTTCTACTACTCAAATACTCATCAAGGCTGTTGCATTCCCTATGATCGTCTCTAGGTTCTTAGCGGACGATGTGGTACAATGTCAAAAGCCGTTCGGAAATATCGGAAGACACCTATAACAGTAAATGACAAGGACGGCCACACAGACCAAGCTGCAGGTGGTCTAATGACTTCCAGGTGCAACGAACTTTGATTTTATTTCATACATTGGGTTGGCGCATAAATTCCTAGCATTTTTCCCTTAAGTTCACAACAGAGATACCTGTTCTTTTTTTTTTTTTTCTTTAAATCATCAGTCTTCTGACTGGTTTGATGCGGTCCGCCACGAAATTCTTTCCTGTGCTAAACTCTTCATTTCAGAGTAGCACTTGCAAACCTACGTCCTCAATTATTTGTTCGATGTATTCGAATCTCCGTCTACCTGCTGGCCGCTGTGACCAAGCGGTTCTAGGCGCTTCAGTCCGGAACCGCGCCACTGCTACGTTCACAGGTTCGAGTCCTGCCTCGGGCATGGATGTGTGACATGCCCTTAGGTTAGTTAGGTTTAAGTAGTTCTGTCTAGGGGACTGATGACCTCAGATGTTAAGTCCCATAGCGCTTAGAGCCATTTGAACTATTTCTCCGCCTACCTCTAGAGTTTTTGCCCTCTACTGCTCCCTCCAGTACCATGGAAGTCATTCCCTCATGTCTTAACACATGTCCTATCATCTTGTCCCTTCTCCTTATCAGTGTTTTCCACATATTCCTTTCCTCTCTGATTCTGCGCAGAACCTCCTCATTCCTTACCTTATCAGTCCACCTAATTTTCAACATTTGTCTGTAGTACCAGATCTCAAATGCTTCGATTCTCTTCTGTTCCTGTTTTCCCATATTCCATGTTTCACTATCATACAATGCTGTACTCCAGACGTATATTCTCAGAAATTTCTTCCTCAAATTAAGGCCGATATTTGATATTAGCAGACTTCTCTTGGCCAGGAATGCCCTTTTTGCCATTGCAAGTCTGCTTTTGATGTCCTCCGTGCTCCGTCCGTCATTGTTTATATTACTGACTACGTAGCAGAATTCCGTAACTTCACCTACTTCGTGACAATCAATCCCGATGCTCTCATTACTCTCGTCTTTCTTCGATTTACTCTCAGTCCATACTTGTACTCATTAGACTGTTCATTCCGTTCATCAGATCATGTAATTCTTCTTCACTTTCAGTCGCGATAGCAATGTCATCATCGAATCGTATCATTGATATCCTTTCACCTTGAATTTTAATTCCATTCCTGAACCTTTCTTTTATTTCCATCATTGCTTCCTCGACGTACGGAAACTTTAGTCGCCAACAACATATTCTTCTCCACTATTTACAGCAGTCTGCCAACGCTGGGGTACCATTTCTATTCCGCGACTGCGGAAATCACTTCGTTTTGAGGCGAAGACCTCTTCGAGCCATGTTGGAGCGCATTTTCTTCCGGAAAGGAAGTTCCCTGAAGGTTTTCTGATAGCCAGCGGAAAAGATGAAATTGGTTGGGTATGGCACGAATTCCCAACCCAGCTCCTAAGTAGTGTTTTTTGTCAGTCTACAAGTATACGGACGGGCACAAGCGTTGAGTAACATTACTTCAGCAGTCCTCATCGTCGTTGTTCTTGGACTGCGTGCGCAAGACGTCTCTCCTCACTCGTTGACAATAAATGTCAGCACAGATGGTTACATCTCGGGAAAGTTATTCGAAGTACCCTACTGCGCCGCTGTTCCACCAGAAGCGTGGCATTATCTTTTGTGGATACGCGCACGTCTTTGTACGGGTAAGTTGTAACACCTCCGATTTAAATTTTCGACCCGATCTGATCTGATCTGATAGCAGCCCAATAATTATTAATTAATGTGACCGTGTACCTAATGGGGCTGGCAATCGGAATTGACTGCTACGGAGTTGTTACTTTCCAGTCTGTCCTTCTCAAATGCTGTAATAATGAAATGTCTGGTAACAAGGAGAACACCAACACAGTTTCACTAGTCAAGAACCTATATTCGTCTCAAAAACACAAAGAGAAGGAGACAGCCACTGCCTTCGTCATACATATCTAATTACGGCTAATCTCAGCACAGGCTTCTTTGTTATTCATTATCGTCACACGCTAATCCATCACTGCAATCCAACACTGCAATCCAAAATGATGCCGGCGCGGTAGACGCGAAATCAAAATATCGGCACTATAAATATCACTGATCACTCTCGTAATCATACTACTTCACTTTCCCAGTATTATTCTAGCACAAAGGGGTTAAACCGCGGCGATGGCCAATCCCTTTGTCGGTAAAGCCTTGCATTACAACAACTGGCCTCCACACAGCTCGGCCCGCAACATGGGACTGACTCAACTCACACTCGCTCTAGCAACACGACACAATCGATTGTTTGCCCTATCGACCTGTGCCGAGTGCAAACTTACAGTAAGGGCCCACGGACCCCTTACAAAGTCACCGCTTGTTTTGTACGCAGTCATTCCTTTCTTTTCCGTATGTTAGCATAAGGACACAATTCTTCAACACCAGTAACGATACAGGATAGGAATGATCGGTGTTGTTTACAGCCAACTGATGACGAGCAAGTAGAGATGCACACACATTGCCACCCGCCGATTTTTGTGATTTTGGCTTAGAGCACGCCGTAGCCGTACACCCGGTTTTTGAACCTTCCCCATTGCCAGCAAATGTCGTACGATGGTGGAATGATCACAATTCATCACACTTGCCAATTCTCGAGTGCACTGAAGTGGATCATGCTTTTGACGATCTTCATCAAACGACCTTCCTGAACGTGGAGAGTCACTGATGTCGAAACGATGTTCCTTTAAGCGAGAAAACCATTTTCTTGCTATATTCTGCCCAATGGCATTAATTCCACACACAATGCAAAGTTTTCTGGCTGTCTCCGCTGCTGTCACCTCCTATTGAACTCAAACAGAAGAATATGTTGGATATGTTCCGATTTCTGCTCTTGGCACACCATTTTCTAGCATCTAAAACTCACTCACTACCTCCAAAAGACAAAATGGCAATACGCAAACTCAAATAGCAATAGCGAACTACAAATAAAAAATTACAATCGATAAAAAAATCCATAGCAAGCGGAATACCAACAGGCAAAAAAAAAAAAACGCTACGAACTTATGCACCAACCTAATATTTGAATCTGAATATAACAACAAAACCCTTGAAATTTTTCAATAAAAACAATATACATGAAATACGGAGTGACCCAACTCTCGAATTTCACGTCAAGCTAAGCAAACTACTGAAATGCTTTTGATTTCCTTCTAACTTAAGGAAACTACTGAAATTTTGTAAGCTGCTGTTATCTGATCGTGATGAACAAAAACGTTTGTCTCTTATACAAACCGGCTTCAATTTTGATTAATGACGGATTTCCAACAACATTACCCTTTAAAGCAAAAGTCACGAAGTTCAACAGCATCCATTACAGATAAAATTAAGCAGAAAAAACTATTTCAGATTTATAAATCTTGTACAAAGGAGTACGAAAGTGGTAACGAACAAAATCTGCGAAGTATGGTATAAGTGAATACAAAAAGGAGAAAAGAGAAAAATCCATCTATTCCTCAAAGCAATCGTAATACGTGAAAATAAGCCTTGTCTTGAAATCAGAGATCAGAGATCTTTGCCGGATGCAAAGAATTACAGGCCAATATTGCTGACGCCCTTTTCTTACTAGCTTCAAAAGTATATTCTAAGGTCAAACATGACGATGTTCTTCGAGATAAGGCTCATCTCTCAAACGTCACGACGAAGACTCACAGCTTGCTGCTGTCATACAAGATATATAAACGCAGTTGGATAGATAGGTAAACGGTAAATTCACCCAAGATTTTTAAAGACTCGAACTTCGATGTATAAAATTTCTTGGGCTGTGAGCGAGAAAAAGTTTAGAAAAGGTATGAAATTATGTGCAGAGTTTGTTGAAAGTGGCACCTTTATTCTTAAGTACTGGATGGATATAGTCTGGGTAATTTGAGCGCCTTGAGTTACACTGCCTGAAAATACATACGCATTTTCTAATTTTAATACCTGATTTACTGTGTTAAACATTCAAGTAATCAGTAGATTACGAATGAATTTAAAATTTTTTAGTTCAGTCAATAATTATTAGTTTGGTGTGTAAGTTCGTAGGGCTTTCGCTTTGCGTGTTCGTGTTCCCCTAATAGTGAAACAGAATAAATTATAGATGACTAAAGCCTCTGTTATATGTATCTGTTGTGTTAATCAACGGAAACCCGCTACGAAATTATCCACTAGCCCAATGTTACTACTGCTGGATTCCTTTTAACAGCTTTCGTTATAAAAGCTTTGCTTTCGGACAGTTTTGTATTAACGTTTCTGAACAGTTAGCAATAATTTTTTGCACAATTACGTGTTTTGCGTTTTGTGGGCTTTCTGTTGAACGATATTCTTAACTTTACTATCCCATACTAATCTCTTCGTCATTGTTAACGTTTGCTATGTCACATGTCAATTTCGAGTAGCATGCATGTTATTGCTCTTTAGCTACGGTGTAATATTGTATTTGAGGTCTTTCCCGCGTCAGATTCTTGAGATATTTTTCTAAGTGACGACAAAACTCTGGATGTTTCGCATTACTCGTAACTGGTCAGAATGCGCTACAGCTTTCGTGTAGCTGACAGAGAAAGAGCGAGCGCCTGAAAAGCGGACTACCCGCCACGCAGTGAAGCAGGATGTGTTGCCTGCAGCGCTGGCGCGCAGTGTAATTAACGGGGTGGTGGGGCTGCCGGCTGCCGGCAGCGAGGCTGACTAATTTACTCGCCGCTCGCTCCTCGCGCCGGCCCGGCGTGTCGCGCGCTCCTACCGGCGACAAATCATCCCCACACCTGCTGCCCGCCGTCCGCTGTAATTTGTGGCGCAGCCGGCAGTAAAACATGCACCTGCAGCGAGCCCGTGTTACTGCCGGCCTTGTAATTTGCCGTTAAACACGAAAGTGCGTTTTCTGCGAGTGCACGCTCATTTGCAGCCGTTGCATCGAAATTTAGTGGTTGCTCGCTGCTGCCACGGCAATTGCTTGGACTTTCCTACGTAATCCTATTTCATCTCTGCATTTTCAAAAATTAAATAATTTCATAGAATTGGATTAATTTGGTTTTCTTGACAAGACGACCAAAATTTATTTTAGTCAACTTCTACGCAGAATAAACTTTGCTTGGGCTATTACCATACAGCAATAATGTGACACCCTCTTTTTCACTACGTTTCACTTTTTTTCTAGGCACAAGTCAGTTGCTGATACCTTCAGTCACAAACTCCGACTCACTTAGCAAGTTAACAGCGACATTTTAACACAATTCTGAGCTCATTACATACTGCCACTCAAATGATGTCCTGAAGTTACGCATGGCTGAGCCATTTACAAAATTTTTAATAATATAATAGTTGACTCCATTGTCAGAAGGTCATATGCACCTAATTTACTACTTCCCGTAGTGCTTTTGAATAATTTAATTCCAACATCAGTATTTGAAAGAACAGTTGTTTGTAAATATCGAAAATTAACTAGAAAAATTCATAACGGTTTGTCACTTACGAATCATTTTTAGTGTTGATTATTTCAGATGTAAATTCATTCTAAAATAATTATTAATGTTTTCACAAGGATACATTGGTATCTTTACAAATCTTTATAAAAGATTTTTAAATAACGTTTTTGTTATTCCTGAAAGTTTACTCGGAAGCTATTGAAACAATCCATATCTTTTATTTGCACGCAACTTTTGACGAAACTAACATGATAAAGTAACCAAAAAGTATAACTTATAAAGACAACATTTAATTGTAGCTCAAAGTGATAAAAAGATGCATGTGTTGTTAGTAAACTAACGTAGATGCGAAAAAATATACATGATATCGAGTTATCTGTTAATGGGTATCGTGTTTTCCAATACTACCAAATATTGGCAGCTACATTACAATCTTACCATCGGCTACCTTTCTGTGTTCTTTTTAAATTCATTAAAAAAATATACAATGTTTCCTACTTGTGTAATAACGGTTTTTCTTCACTTCATTCGCAGTGCGTTCGTAAATTCTACAAAAGTCTAGCAACAAAATGTCACAAATTCAGAATTGGCAACTGGCTTTCGAATCTGATAAAATTCACGCTGATCCAAGCCTTTCCATACTGAAAGGCCGAGAGCAAGGACATAAACCATAGTTAATCGATTGCTTCAAACGATAATGTCTTTGTTTTTCCAGGCCTTAGTGTAAACATATTAAACATTGTGCCTCATGTGGCATAACTCACACACTTTTGACTATACCATATGATCGCTTTTAATTTCCTGTTTCGGTTAACACTAGATACTTCAAGTATACTGGTTCCAGTATAGCAAAAGGTTTTAATCTGCGCAGAGTGAACGATCCATTCAGCCAACAATTCCCAAGGCATTTCCCCACAATGTTTATCTCTTCGAGGAGAGATAGTCCTGCAAAGTATTCAGGAGAACTTTTGTGAAGTTTGGAAAGGGAGCTACTGGTGAAAGGAAATCTGTGAGGTAGGGCCGTTGAGTTTATTCGATTGTGATGAAACGTCGCTGAGCTGTGCGCATGCCTGCGAAGGTTTCAGAATTGGTACAACCATTTACAATACAAATCCTCTCACTCTATGGCCGTGGTGCAGCAATAGGTGCAGCAACAGGTGGCGTTCGAGTCGTTCCAGCAATGAAACTTTGATGAGTTGTGCACACGCTCGCCAAGTTTTTTGAATTAGTGCATCCATTTTACAGTAGGTGGTGCGCTAGTCGTTTCAGGAACTACGTTCATTTAGTTATGCGGCAGTTTGTGTTTTTTTAGTGTATGAGAGTGCACGCGTGACGTTACTGCAATGAATAAAAAAACAACATTTCAGTTTGTGTGTGACACAACAAGTGGTGTTAATCGTGAAGTTACGAGCGAGGTGGCGCAGTGGGTAGACACTGGACTCGCATTCGGGAGGACGACGGTTCAATCCCGGGTCGGGCTATCTTGATTTAGGTTTTCCGTGATTTCCCTACATCACTCCAGGCAAATGCTGGGATGGTTCCTCTAAAAGGGCACGGCCGACTTCCTTCCCCATCCTTCCCTAATCCGATGCGACCGATGACCACGCTGTCTGGTCTCCTTCCCCAAACAACCAACCAACCATCGTGAAGTTACAATTGCCGGTTGACACTGGGTAATAAAAACCACAGCCATTTTACCGAACGGGGTGGCACAGTGGTTATCATACTGGACTCGCATTCCGGAGGACGACGGCTCAAACCCGCGGCCGGCTATCCTGATTTAGGTTTCCCGTGATTTTCCTAAATCGCTGAAGTCGAGTTCCGGCATGCTTCCTTCGAAAGGGCACGGCCGCTTTCCTCCTCCATTCTTCCCTAATCCGAGCTTGTGCTCCGTCTCTAATGACCTCGTTGTCGACGGGATGGTAAACACTAATCTCCTCCTCCTCCCCCTCCTACCACAGCTTCAAAAATGGTTCAAATGTCTCTGAGCACTATGGGACTTAACTTCTGAGGTCATCAGTCCCCTAGAACTTAGAACTACTTAAACCGAACGAACCTAAGGACACCACACACATCCATGCCCGAGGCAGGATTCGAACCTGCGACCGTAGCGGTATTTTCTTTTCTTTTTACAAGTGGATTTTTAATAATGGTCACAAAGCTGTACTTTCTCTGTGAAATCAATTATGTTTCTTTGAGCTACACCTTAAGCACACAAGGAAGCGGTATTCCAAACTCCAGAATCAGAGAGCAACGGGAAGCAAAATTGGAAATCGCTCAAATACGCAATGCTCCATGCAAACGAACACTGTTTGGTGATTTACATCTTGCTGCATTCCGCTACGATGCGAATTAAGATTACAGTCTTCATCCAAGTGTACGTATCTGAAAAATGGATAAGTTATGCGTGTATTATGGTGCCCTCAAATTTAAGAATGAAACATTGGAAACGTTGGCATCAGGTGACACAATGCAATCCAACCAATCCTTGACGAACATTCGAAAGTACAATTCATGTCTCCAAATGACATATTTCGGGGCAACAAATACCGTGCGCGAGAATTACATGACAACATTCAGAGTGCAAGGGCAAATTGATCATCGTACAGGATCACTACTACTACTGCCAATCGCAGATCATAAGTTTTTCAAATTCATTTGAAGCGAAAAACTAATGAACAAATCTATCAACGTTGTCGATTTAATACTAGCATTAAATTGGAATTTGACGCTGCATTTCAAACTTTATTCGGTCAACACAGCGAATTAATTCGATTGTTCAGAATTGCCCTTGAACAAGTGCCAGCTGATAATTACAGAGTTGTAGATAGCAGAGAAAAAACATCTATCGGCCAGCACCAAAGATGGTACAGTGCACCAACGATTCATAACGTGGCTATCGTTATGTTTGGCGAAAAAATCGGGTTTATAATTCTTCATCGCAAAAATGGTAATGTTCAGAAATTCGTCTCCCATGTGATGGATTGCAATATGCGATTTTATTTTGGTAAGCAGAAGATCGATACCATTTCAAGATAAAATTGATAAAAGAATGGTTAGGAAACGAATAAAAAACTCAGTACCATGGATTACTATTCATATCGATCGATGATTAGTAAGGGAAGATCATTTCAGAAGTCTTGGTTGATCAAATATACATGACTAGAATATGAAGCATCTACCGAAAAAGTTTTTTGCAAAACCTTTAAAGAGGCAGATGCCAAAAATCTATAACAATTTTCTTCAAAAAAAGAAGATGCTTTACTTGCGTAGGGCCTTCTAACTGGAAAAAGGCTTTGGAAAAATTCCGTCTTCATGAAATACGTTTACGCATAAAGAAGGTGTTCTGAAACTAAATTCTATCACTAACCGAAGTGTGGTTTCCAATTGAATGAACAGTTGGGTAGTGATATGAAAAAAAAGGCCGTTTAGCTCTTTAGACAATTTTTACTACCGTGCAATTTCTGTGCTGACAAGGACTAGCAATTAGAGAACACGAAGGTGTAAACTCAATTTTTTTTCAATTGTTGGAACACTAAAAGAATGACACACCTGAGTTTAAAGATTGATCATGGCTTTCAGGGTATAAGTGGACATCCCACGATATTCAAAATGAGATCATTGATGTACTAGGAAAGTCTGTGTTGAGAAAGGTATTGGCTTCAATCAAGAAGACTGAACACTTTTTGATTACGGTTGGCGAAACAAGTGATTCTTCGATTCACGAACAAGTGTCATTTTGTATTCGTACTGACGATGATTCCTTAATCATCAAGGAAGACTTTCTTGGCTTATACGAGACTCCCAACACTGAATCACAAACTCCGCTTAGTATTTTAAAAGACGTTTTTGGTCGTCTTGTCAATGGATAACTTAAGAGGACAGTGTTATGATGGTGCCTCGAATATGTTCAAAGGACTAAGAAAGTTAGTTTTGGATATACAACCAAAAGCATGTTATGTGCATTGCACTGCTCACGGTTTAAACTTGGCAGTTGTAGACAGTCTCCGCCATCTTACGTCTACGAGGAATATTGTGGCATTAGGGAATCCAACAAAAGGATGGGACTTTTCAGAAGCATACGCTGTGAGAGCGCCAACGACCAAGCTGGTCTATGACCCCTTTGCCTGACTCGATGGACTACGCGAGTAGTATCTTGAGAATATTGCAAAACTTTGAAGAACTTCTAGGGTTTTTTGAAACATTTTCGCAGAGGTAGGTTACAAATGTGCAGGCGACCTTGAGTCAATGTTACAATTCAAGACTTATTTCTTTTCACATCTTTATTGCTATGCAATGAACCCAGCAGAGGATGTCAATGAAAAAATTTCAGTACCCTCATCTAAGTGTTGCTGATGTGGAAAAAATATATGAAGGCTTGATTTGTATGTTGAATGGAAGGCGCGATAGTTTTGAACACTTTTGGGAATTGTGTTTAAAAGAAAAACCTTCACAAGTAGATGATCCTTCGCTTCCTCGGAATCGAAGTATACCAAAGAAGTGTGAAAACAACGAAGCCAGCTCACCGCACACTTTCAAAATCCCAAAGGCCTACTACAAAGCTATTTTCACTGAAGTTTGTGAAACGGTGCAATCTTGTTTTACTGAGCGGTTTGCTTCAACTGGACTCACACAGGTCATTGCAGTTGAACAAGAGTGCTTGCTTTTAGTAAACAGATGTGAAACAAATTTGGAAAAATCAACTGTGTTTTTCTAAAATGACCTATACACTGAGTGACTGCGCTTATACTTGAATATGTTAGCCGATATTGCTAATAAAAAACAACTGGTCTTAAAAACATGTGTGATGTAAGAAAGTACATTACACAATGGCCTGCAGTTGGAGAAATGTTATGTGAAGTAGTGAAGTGCATTAAGCTTCTCCAAGTAGTTCCAATCACGACAGCAACAGAAGAACGGTCAATTAGCGACCTTAGACGTCTGAAGTCATATCTCCAATCAACACTGGGATATAAGGGGTTGAACACCTTGACTGTTTTTCATCATGAATTGGATATCCGGCCAGTCATCAACGACTTCATACTCAGTAATCCACTCAGGCGGTCGACATTTGCACCTTTCTAAAGACACTCTAGCCCTAATAATGGCATTTAGAGCAATATTAAAAATCTTAATACAACAGAGAATTAAACTCATACATAATGTTAAATTTTTAGTTTCGAAATATTAGTACTAGTTTAGTGCTGTATTAGTTATTTTCAAATACTTCAATATTTTTAGGGTGTAAGACCCGATTAAAACTCGCTATTTACATACTTTTTGACAGAAAGTATTACGCATACTGTATTAACTGTATTAAAGCATTAACTTTGAGATATTGTTTTTATTTAATGAACCCTGAGCCTTATTCATAGTAAGCTTAAATTAGCTATTTCACTTATTGATCAAAGTGCTATTACTGTGCGACACCAATATTTATGTTTTATTCTTTAATGATAGTCGACCGCTGTGGACGAGCCGTTCTAGGTGCTTCAGCCTGGAACCGCGCTGCTGCTATGGTCGCAGCTTCGAATCCTGTCTCGGGCATGGATGTGTATGTTGTACCTAGGTTAGTTAGGTTTAAGTAGTTCTAAGTCAAGGGGATTGATGACCACAGATGTTAAGTCCCATAATGCATAGAGTCATTTGCACCATTTTTTAAATAATAGGTTAGGATTTATTTAAATATAATTTCAATCTTTTCAGAGCTATATATTCACCATTCTGTAAATTAAATAAGCTTTTTACGAAAATACGGCGCGTGTTTATGTTTTGTTTCTTTTTTCAAATCCAAAAAATGTGTTAGGCTTGTTGAGGTTCCCGGAGAGCCGAATTATCGAGAGTCCAGTTTTCGGGGTTATAATGTTGATCATATGACTCTAAAACACTTAAAAAACTTTAAAACTAGCTTTTTCTTCTAAAATTCAGAAAATTTCCCGGGGCAAAACCCCCCAGTACGCGCCCCCCCAATAATTTTAATAAGTCGGCGCCCCTGCTGCCTAATATCGTTTGGGGCCCCCGTGAGCACGCAGAAATGCTACAGCACGATGTGGCATGGACACGACTAATATCTAAAGTAGCGCTGGAGGGAACGGACATGAATCCTGCAGGGCTGTCCATAAATCCGTACAAGTACGAGGGGTGGATGTCTCTCCTGAACAGCACGTTGCAAGGCATCCCAGATATGCTCAATGAGTTTCGTGTCTAGACAGTTTGGTGGCCAGCGGAAGAGTTAAAATTCAGAAGAGTGTTCCTGGAGCCATTCTGTAGCAATTCTGTACCTGTGAGGTGTCGCATTGTCCTGCTGGGATTGCCCAAGTCCGTCGGAATGCGCAATGGACATGAATGGATGCAGTATCACCTTTCAGAGTCGAATCTAGACGTATCAGGGGTACCATATCACTCCAACTGCACACGGCTCACAAAATTACAGAGCCTCTACCACCTTGAACAGTCCCCTGCTGACATGCAGGATCCATGGATTCATGAGGTTGTCTCCATACCCGTAAACGTCCATCTGCACGATGGAATTTGAAACGAAACTCGTCCGACGAGGAAACATGTTTCCAGTCATCAACAGTCCAATGCCGATGTTGACAGGCTCAAGCGGGGCGTAAAGCTTTGTGTCGTGCAGTCATCAAGGGTACACGACTGGGCCTTCGGCTCCGGAAGTCCATATCGATGATGTTTCGTTGCATGATTCACACGCTGACACTTGTTGTTGGCCCAGCATTAAAACCTGCAACAATTTGCGGAAGCATTGCACTTCTGTGACGCTGAACGATTCTCTTCAGTCGTCATGGTCGCGTTCTTGCAGGATCTTTTTCCAGCCGCTGCGATGTCAGAGATTTGATGTTTTACCGGACTCCTGATATTCACGACACACTCGTGAAATGTTCGTACGGGAAAATCCCACTTCATCGGTACCTCGGAGATGCTGTGTCCCATCGCTCGTGCGTTGCTATAACACCACGTTCAAACTCACTTAAATCTTGATAACCTACCATTGTAGCAGCAGTAACCGATCTAACGACTGCGCCAGACACTAGTTGTCTTATATAGGCGTTGCCGACCGCAGCGCCGTATTCAGCCTGTTTACATATCTCTGCATTTGAATACTCACGCCTATACCTGTTTCTTTGGCGCTTCATTCTATCACATTGCCAACAAACTTCTGTAAAATTACAGAACCACGGACCAGCTAATCGCTCAAAATTATAAAAATCATCAGTGGCTCAGAGTACGTGCTAAATTAGCAGCCGAAAACAACAGCGCTAATGGCATCAATTTCAGCATTCAAACCGTAACACTAGGCCTAGCGACAACGTATTAGTCCATTGATACTGTAAGAAATGAAGACAATTCTCCAACTGAATTTTTAAGTCACTTCGTGTCAAAAGCATGCCGCTGTACTTATTACCATTGAAAATGGGCGTGTATGTAATTATTCTCCGAAATATGAATCCACCACGAGTTAGCAACAGCACCAGGCTTTCAGTGAAAAAATGAACAATATCATCGAAGCTACAATTAAGGCGTTCCCTGAAAAAGTTAAGTATTTTTTTCGTTTTCTGCAGCAATTGCATCTGTACGAACGAACCAGTCTTTGCGCTCACAAATTATTACTCTTCGACAGACGGAACCCCTTCTAGAAACATTTGACGGCTCTGCTGCTCCAAGTCGTTGTTCCAGCGACCGCCGCAGCCAGAAGACAACTTCCACGTCCCTCGTACCACTTCTGAAACGGTTTGAATTCGCGAAATCCAGGGATATATGGTACTGAATGGCATTATCGTTTATTCTGGGAGATGCATATTGGGCATGAAGATGGCGTAGTGGAATGCTGAAACTGGTTGTCGTTAAAATAAAATAAAATAACATCTCAGTTACACTGCCGTTGGAGAATTTCACTGATACTGACATTCCTTACTTGTGGTTCCGCCGTGAGATACCAGCTTCGACGAGGTCCCTCATTCTTCGGGCGACATCATATTTAATTTAACTGGGCAACACGTCTGTCAATCCAAACGGCGCGAGAAAATTAACATTAAAGTATAAATTTTCGGACTAAGTTTATCGAGTGGTTAATTGACAGTGTGATAATTACTATCATTGGAAGTGTAATTAACTGTAAGGGAGAGTATTGTACCTTGCAATACTTTTCAGACTTCTCCCTGTGATGGAAGTTTAATATATTTTTCATTTCATTTTTAAATGATGCCATTCACTTTTTATGTCATTACATAGTTACAAAAATTATTCCAGAAAATTAAGGTTTTTCCAAACGTAAAACATGTTCCAAGGAACAGCATGGTCATGTACCTAGGAACATAGATTGAAATTTAAAAGCACTGAAATGGAGAAAGTCATGTCAATACTCTACTACATAACAATAACCAGTAAGTGAAATGAAATTAAGCTGAAGTATTACAAGTTGCATACATTTTGAAACAGCTGTTGCAAACTAATACAAATTTCCATTTTCAAGACCGGTAAACTTGTTTGCACATTGAAGAAAGTCAGTTCACTTGCCGTCATCATATGTTCTGTGGTAAAAGACCTTCTGCTTAAAGGTACAGTATGATGCACGATCAACGAAATACGGCTTAACTCTGAACGTATTACATAAATAGCTCTAAAATACACAGCATTTTATTCGCCATAAAATTTATACCTGAAGAGTTAATAATATATTCCAGAAAGCTTTAATATATCACGGAGCACTTAAATTGTAGAATATGAAATGAATTCTAGGGGGGGAAAAAAAGAAAAAAAAGAAAAATTAATATTTTGAGGAATCAGCCTCAGTTGCACATATTTTCTGATCTTTATCAGGTTTCGGCTAAATTAATCCAGCCTTCTTCAGAAGCATAAAATTACTATAAGATGCCAGAGTAACGCACAGTCAACTCTGTCATGTTATAGTAATTTTATGCTTCTGAAGAAGGCTAGATTAATTTAGCCGAAACCTGGTAAAGACCGGAAAATTTGTGCAACTGAGGCTGATTTCTCAAAATATTAATCTATCACAGTTGCTGACGGGACTGCAATATGCTAACAATTCTCCACACGAAGAATTATCCGAATGGGACGGAAATCGGTAGATGTGATGCACATGTACAAACAAATCATTGCTATCTCAAATGGTTCAAATGGCTCTGAGCACTAAGGGACTTAACATCTGAGGTCATCAGTCCCCTAGAACTTAGAACTACTTAAACCTAACTAACCTAAGGACACCACACACACATCCATACCCGAGGCAGGATTCGAACCTGCGACCGTAGCGGTCGCGCGGTTCCAGACTGAAGCGCCTAGAACCGCTAGCCACTCCGGCCGGCGATACAATCTCAGGAAAAGTTGGATGATTCATTCAAGAGAAAGAGCTTCACAATCTGAGCAAGACCTAATACGATGGTTCAGCTTTGGAGCTTATAAAACCAGTTATTCGCCTTGGCATAGATTGACAGAGTTCCCTCAGAGGGATATCGTGCCAAATTCTGTCCAATTGGCGGACTATATCACCAAGATCGCGAGCTAGTTGCAGCAGACTGCCCATAATGCTCCAAACGTTCTCAGTTAGGAAGAAATCCGGCGGCCTTGCTGTCCAAGGTGCGATTTGGCAAGCACGAAAACGAGCAGTAGAAACTCTCGCTGTGGGCGGGCGGGCATTATGTTAGCCCAGGATGGCTTGCCATGAAGGGCAACAAAGCGGCGTATGGAACATTCTCGACGTATTGTGTTGTAAGGGTGCAGCGGATGACAACTAAAGGGATCCTTCTATGAAATGAGATGGCATACAGGCCCATCACTCGTTCTGGAGCCGTATGGCGCGCAACAAAAAAAAAAATGGTTCAAATGGCTCTGAGCACTATGGGACTTAACATCTGAGGTCATCAGTCCCCTAGAACTTAGAACTACTTAAACCTAACTAACCTAAGGACATCACACACATCCATGCCTGAGGCAGGTTTCGAACCTGCGACCGTAGCGGTCACGCGGTTCCAGACTGAAGCGCCTAGAACCGCAAGGCCACACCGGCCGGCTTGGCGCGCAACAGTCAGGTTGGTACCCCACCACTTGTCGTGGCGCTTCCAGACGTCTTCGCCGGTCATACGGACTGAATTCGAAGAGGGAATCATCACTGAAGACAATTCTGGTCCAATCAATGAGATTCCAGGTCGAATGTTCATGTAGTGTCTAGTGTGTATTTCTTCATGTGATTCTAAAATCAGTGACTAAAGTACCGACCGAAGGGCATCATGAGTTCCTAGGTACACTGCCCTCTAGGTACAATTCTCACCTGTTGCATTAGTTTGTGATTAATTAAGGGGCGACGTTGATGAAAAACACACTATTTCAAAATTGCGAAAAATCCACTGTTTTGGAGATATGGCAATGACATTTTGTATTATGCTTTACATGAAAGTAACACATTTACATATAAAATCCTTTGATTATATGTATTCAACTTTTTTAAAAATGAAATTTGATGTTTTATTTTCAAAACATTATGTATGTTCCTTTTCCTCAGAAAGTATTCAAGAGATTCATACAAAAATTTCTCTGTTTCATCTCTTTATATGTTGTAAGCTTCTCTTATGATGTTTTTGGAATAGGTCAAATAGGAGAATTTCCATAATTTTTAATTATAATTCCACAAGTACCATTTTAAATTCATGCAAAATTCCAAGCACTTTGCCCCATATCTCAGCTTACAATCATAATTTCAAAATTTTCTCTTGAGTCAACGTTTATGAGGTTTACAGAAATATGTGTACAAAATTTCATAATTCTAGTATTCATAGAATCTGAGGCAAAGGTACATAAACATTAAAAAACAAATTTCTCAGGAAACGTAATTTAAAGTTCAACCTAACATTTTTCCTTATGTCACTTCTTCAGAAGGCACCACATTTGTGCCGGCCGGAGTGGCCAAGCGGTTGTAGGCGCTACAGTTTGGAACCGCGCGACCGCTACGGTCGCAGGTTCGAATCTTGCCTCGGGCATGAATGTATGTGATGTCCTTAGGTTAGTTAGGTTTAAGTAGTTCTAAGTTCTGGAGGACTGATGACCACAGCAGTTAAGTCCCATAGTGCTCAGAGCCATTTGAACCATTTGAACCACATTTGTTCTCTGGGTCGTCTCTCCCCCAAAGGCTTCTCTTCTGTTTTCTTGTTGTCCGTCATCTTTCTTTTACAAGGTCTTCAACTGACTTTTCAGCTGCAGAGACGCACTGTGAATCTATTTTTCTCAGGATGTCTTGAGTAAAATTTCCTATCTTGAAGTCCATTCTTTCTAATACCTTCATCCTCCCGACGTTCCCAGCATTAAATACAATAATTGCTTCATAAGTTGCAACTCTGACAACTATAGCAGATGCAAATGTGTTTTTAGAGCATCGTTTCCATATAAGAGAATTTAGAGACTGATCTGGATTTTGGGTATTGCAATGAACGCACTTTTTGGGAAGTGCAGGATCGGCCAAAGATGATCTATAAAGCCAAAGAGTATGCATCACAGCCTTCTAGATGTATCCCCCACACGTTTGGTTGAAAGTAATACACAGAATCGTTGTTCACTGAGCTGGTATTGAAGTGCTGCTTCAAAACGTGGGCTTGGCAGGGAGGCCGCGTCACACTTTTAATTAATTTTCAGACACTTCGGATGCGATTTCAACATTGAAACTTTGGGTACTTATTGTCCATGAGTTGTACTAACAAATAAAAAATAAATCGAAATCTGGTACCGCGCGCCGCGGAATTTGAATCCCCGCCAGACGCCATGGAGGTCGAAGACCCCTAGAGATCTCTGCACCATCACGCCGTAAGCTGTGGCAGCGCGCGCCTCCTGGCCCGCATTTAGCGTGAGGGCGCCACAGTGGAACACGTGGTTTCAGCGGCCAATAGCGGCGTCCCCGACAGAGTACTTAAGCGCCTGCCTCTCGCTCAGCCAGCTGCGCCCGTCCTGTCCGCCTCACCCACACCCTCACCTACCTTGGCCTCACCACTGACCGTCACCTCACCTGGATCCCTCATCTCCGCTCCATCCAATCCAAAGCCCACAACCGCCTCTGACTCCTCTCTGGCCGGACATGGTGGTTGCACCCCTCTACCATCCTCCACACCTACAAATCCTTAATTCGTCCCATCCTCTGTTATGCCAGTCCTGCCTGGATATCTGCCCCCCCCCCCCAAATTCTATAAGTCCCTCCAGATCCTGGAGCGTCATGCACTCCGCCTCGCCTTCCGTATACACCTCCCATCCCCCACGCGGATCCTCTATGATCTCATTCCTTTCCCCCATCTGCTCCTATTCCTCGAACATATCCGCATCCTCTACACCTCCCGCCGCCTTGAACCCCCTCACTCACTGGTTGCTCCTCTCCTCTCCCATCCCCGCCCCCTGCCACGTCTTCACTGTTGTGCCCCTCCTACCCTCCATCTCTACACCCTTCATCTCCTTTGCCACAGTGGCTTCCATCAACTCCCCCTCCCGGATGATGCCCTCTCTCCCTCCATTTATCCCTCCTATCAACTCTGATCCTCACTCCCCCTCCTTTCCTCTGTCCTTTTCCCGGGCTCCCTCACCCCTGCTACCATCCTCTTTCTTCCCCACCTCCCCTTCTCTCCCCCGAGTCCTTCTACATTTCCCTCCTCTGCCTCCTCTCATTCCCTCTCGCGTCTGCCCTTCTCCCCCTTTATTAGTCCTCTCCCTCGTTGGTTCCCCCCCCCTTTTTCGTTTTTTTCCTTCCTCCCTCCTTGTTCTTCCCCCTCCTCCAGGTTCCCCCCCCCCCCCATCTGCCTTTGGCTCGGGAGTGTCATCTTTGTGTCGCCACTTTTGTGCTGTGTTCTACACTGAGTGTTCTACAGTGAGTGTTCTACAGTGAGTGTTTTACAGTGAGAGTTCCGTGTTGTGTTTTTTGGAAGTGTTGCGAACGGCCATCTTACTGTCACTGGGTGTGCCTTTTATCTCTTGCGAACAGAAACCAGACTGTCGCTGTGTTTTTTTTAATTGAGTGTGTACTATGATACTTGTCTGATTCCTGTGTCTTTTATTAACGTTGCCAACCCCTTTTGCTTTCTTTTTTAACTTTCCGCATTTTTCCGCCATTTTACACTTGACGTCACCGTTTTATCGCCTGTTTTTCTCGTTTCTTTTCTTCTTCCGTTTTTAAAATAAAAGTTTGTGGGCTGTAGAGCAGCGTACTAAGCTGCTGCCAGCCCACGCCCTGAATTGAAAATCAATAAAGGAAAAAAAAGCTCAGCCACCCCCCCCCCCCCAAATTCTATAAGTCCCTCCAGATCCTTCAGCATCATGCACTCCGCCTCGCCTTCCATATACACCTCCCATCCCCCACGCAGATCCTCTATCACCTCATTCCTTTCCACCATTTACTCCTATTCCTCAAACATCACTGCATACTCTACACCTCCCGCCGCTTTGATCCCCCTCACCCCCTGGTTGCTCCTCTCCTCTCCCATCCGCGCCCCCTGCCACGCCTTCACTGTTGTGCCCCTCCTACCCTCCATCTCTACACCCTTCATCTCCTTTCCCACAGTGGCTTCCATCAACTCCCCATCCCGGATGATGCCCTCTCTCCCTCCATTATCCCTCCTATCAACTCTGATTCTTACCCCCCCCCTCCTTTCCTCTGTCCTTTCCCTGGGCTCTCTCTTTCCCCCTAGCATCCTGTGTTTCTCCCTGCCTAATCTCTCCCTACTTCCCTTCTCCCCCCGAGTCCTTTTGTATACCCCTCCTCTGCCTTCTCCACTCCCTGTCGCGTCTGCCCAGCACCCCCAACCCCTCTTATGGGGCCTCATCCACCATTGTCTCCTTTCCCCCCTCCCCTCTTCGGTTTTCCTCTCCTTCCCCCCTTTTTTATTTTCCCATCATCTGTCCAGTTTCCCCTCCACCTGCTCTTGGGTGTGGTACGTCATATTTGCCAACCTTTTAGTGCAGTGTTCCAGTGAATGTTCAGCGTTGTTTCGTCTTTCCAAGTGTTGCGAAGAGAAACCATGCTGTCGTTGGGTGTGAATTTTATGTCTTTTGCGAACAGAAACCAGACTGTCGCCGTGTTTTTTTTTAATTGTCTGTCTATTATTTTACCTGTCTGTTTCATATGTATTTTATTGGCGTCATCGTCCCTTTGTTCTATGTTTTAAGTTCCACGATTTTTTCGCCATGTTACCATTTCAGTCCTACCCCCATGAACCATGGACCTTACCGTTGGTGGGGAGGCTTGCGTGCCTCAGCGATACAGATAGCCGTACCGTAGGTGCAACCACAACGGAGGGGTATCTGTTGAGAGGCCAGACAAACGTGTGGTTCCTGAAGAGGGGCAGCAGCCTTTTCAGTAGTTGCAGGGGCAATAGTCTGGATGATTGACTGATCTGTAACACTAACCAAAACGGCCTTGCTGTGCTGGTACTGCGAACGGCTGAAAGCAAGGGGAAACTACAGCCGTAATTTTTCCCGAGGGCATGCAGCTTTACTGTATGGTTAAATGATGATGGCGTCCTCTTGGGTAATACATTCCGGAGGTAAAATAGTCCCCCATATTCGGATCTCCGGGCGGGGACTACTCGAGAGGACGTCGTTATCAGGAGAAAGAAAACTGGCGTTCTACAGATCAGAGCGTGGAATGTCAGATAGGTTAAAGTTAGATATAGTGGTAATTAGTGAAGTTCGGTGACAGGAGGAACAAGACTTCTGGTCAGGTGACTACAGGGTTATGAACACAAAATCAAATAGGGGTAATGCAGGAGTAGGTTTAATAATGAATAAAGCAGTAGGAATGCGGGTAAGCTACTACAAACAGCACAGCGAACGCATTGTTGTGGCCAAGATAGACACGAAGCCCACGCCTACGACAGTAGTACAAGTCTATATCCCTACTAGCTCTGCAGATGACGAAGAAATTGAAGAAATGTATGATGAAATAAAAGAAATTATTCAGATAGTGAAGGGAGATGAAAATTTAATAGTTATGGGTGACTGGAATTCGTCAGTAGGAAAAGGGAGAGAAGGAAACGTAGTAGGTGAATATGGATTGGGGGTAAGAAACGAAGGAGGAAGCCGCCTGGTAGAATTTTGCACAGAGCACAACCTAATCATAGCTAACACTTGATTCAAGAATCATAAAAGAAGATTGTATACATGGAAGAAGCCTGGAGATACTGACAGGTTTCAGATAGATTATATAATGGTAAGACAGAGATTTAGGAACCAGGTTTTAAATTGTAAGACATTTCCAGGGGCAGATGTGGACTCTGACCACAATCTATTGCTTGTGAACTGCAGATTAAAATTGAAGAAACTGCAAAAAGGCGGGAATTTAAGGAGATGGGACCTGGATAAACTGAATGAACCAGAGGTTGTAGAGAGTTTCAGAGAGAGCATAAGGGAACAATCGACAGGAATGGGGGAAAGAAATACAGTGGAAGAAGAATGGGTAGCTTTGAGAGATGAAGGCAGCAGAGGAGCAAATAGGTAAAAAGACGAGGGCTAGTAGAAATCCTTGGGTAACGGAAGAAATATTGAATTTAATTGACGAAAGGAGAAAATATAAAAATGCAGTAAATGAAGCAAGCAAAAAGGAATACTCAAAAATGAGATCGACAGGAAGTGCAAAATGGCTAAGCAGGGATGGCTAGAGGACAAATGTAAGGATGTAGAGGCTTATCTTACTAGGGGTAAGATAGATACTGCCTACAGGAAAATTAAAGAGACCTTTGGAGAAAAGAGAGCCACTTGTATGAATATCAAAAGCTCAGATGGAAACCCAGTTCTAAGCAAAGAAGGGAAAGCAGAAAGGTGGAAGGAGTATATAGAGGGTCTATACAAGGGCGATGTTCTTGAGGACAATACTATGGAAATGGAAGAGGATGTAGATGAAGATGAAATGGGAGATATGATACTGCGTGAAGAGTTTGACAGAGCACTGAAAGACCTGAGTCGCAAAAAAGCTCCGTGAGTAGACAACATTCCATTAGAACTACTGACAGCCTTGGGAGAGCCAGTCCTGACAAAACTCTACCATCTGTTGAGCAAGATGTATGAGACAGGCGAAATACCCTCAGACTTCAAGAATAATATAATAATTCCAATCCCAAAGAAAGCAGGTGTTGACAGATGTGAAAATTACCGAACTATCAGTTTAATAAGACACAGCTGCAAAATACTAACACGAATTCTTTGCAGACGAATGGAAAAACTAGTAGAAGCTGACCTTGGGGAAGATCAGTTTGGATTCCGTAGAAATATTGGAACACGTGAGGCAATACTGACCATACGACTTATCTTAGAAGCTAGATTAAGGAAAGACAAACCTACGTTCCTAGCATTTGTAGACTTAGAGAAAGCTTTTGACAATGTTGACTGGAATACTCTCTTTCAAATTCTGAAAGTGGCAGGGGTAAAATACAGGGAGCGAAAGGCTATTTACAATTTGTACAGAAACCAGATTGCAGTTATAAGAGTCGAGGGACATCAAAGGGAAGCAGTGGTTGGGAAGGGAGTGAGACAGGGTTGTAGCCTCTCCCCGATGTTGTTCAATCTGTATATTGAGCAAGCAGTAAAGGAAACAAAAGAAAAATTCGGAATAGGTATTAAAATCCATGGAGAAGAAATGAAAACATTGAGGTTCGCCGATGACATTGTAATTCTCTCAGAGACAGCAAAGGACTTGGAAGAGCAGTTGAGTGGAATGGATAGTGTCTTGAAAGGAGGATATAAGATGAACATCAACAAAAGCAAAACAATGATAATGGAATGTAGTCGAATTAAGTCGGGTGATGCTGAGGGTATTAGAATAGGAAATGAGACGCTTAAAGTAGTCAAGGAATTTTGCTACTTGGGGAGCAAAATAACTGATGATGGTCGAAGTAGAGAGGATATACAATGTAGACTGGCAATGGCAAGGAAAGCGTTTCTGAAGAAGAGAAATTTGTTAACATCGAGTATTGATTTAAGTGTCAGGAAGTCGTTTCTGAGAGTATTTGTATGGAGTGTAGCCATGTATGGAAGTGAAACATGGACGATAAATAGTTCGGACAAGAAGAGAATAAAAGCTTTCGAAATGTGGTGCTATAGAAGAATGCTGAAGGTTAGATGGGTAGATCACATAACTAATGAGGAAGTATTGAATAGGATTGGGGAGAAGATAAGGTTGTGGCACAACTTGACCAGAAGAAGGGTTCGGTTGGTAGGACATGTTCTGAGGCATCAAGGGATCACCAATTTAGAATTGGAGGGCAGTGTGAATGGTAAAAATCGTAGAGGGAGACCAAGAGATGAATACACTAAACAGATACAGAAGGATGTAGGTTGCAGTAGGTACTGGGAGATGAAGAAGCTTGCACAGGATAGAGTAGCATGGAGAGCTGCAGCAAACCAGTCTCAGGACTGAAGACCACAACAACAACAATCATTTCAGTCTCCGATTTTATCGCCTGTTTTTATTATATATTATCTTCACCTTTTTAAAACAAAGTCTGCAGGCTGAAGAGCGGCATACTAAGCTGCTGCCAGCCCGCCCCCTTCGGGGGGAATCGAAATTCAATAAAGAAACATTGCGTACGTCTCTGGACTTATCGCCTCGCCTTAGACGGCGTATTTACTTTCGTGTTTTGTTTAAGAGTGTACGTGGTTGTCTAGATCGATTTTCTTGACTCTGTAGTCTCGTCCTTGTTGTTGTCGTAAGGTCCTTCGTTGGTCGTGTCCGTCCTCTCCGTTGTCTTGTTGTTTGCGGGCCGCTCCGCGGGTCCTGCCGCGTTTCCATCACTTCAACGCCGCGACTGTTCCGGTCGCCGTTACGACACGAAAACTGACATCAACGTCCCCCCTTAGATACTATTTCTGTGCATGGGACTGGAATCCAAGGTGCTAAGATTTCCCAGTATGTCTCAGGTTTACAAATGTGAGCAGCAAAGTCTTGCTGTACCTTTTTGTCATTGTTGCTTCCTGCATAAAGAGCCACGACGATAAAGAAGGGCGGGGAGGAGAAGTGAGGCAGCACGTGTCGCAGTAAGAGCCCTGGGGGGATGACGAGCGAGGAGGGCGGTGTGTAGAGGTACAGACGCCCACCCCGTGGGGTGCGAGCGCTCCGTCTGAAGGGACGTCGGCCCGGCGGCTCGGCGCCCCGCCTAATTGGCTTGTTACCCGACACGCCGCTTGCGGCGCTCACACCCACACACAGTGGCTGAGTTACACCGCCCGTCTCCCAGTCCCCGTGTCGGCGCTGAGGCCAGGCTGCTAGAGTTCGTCTCCCCTCGGCCCCTGCCCAATTGGCAGCAGTTGGCTACCACTGCACCGCTCGCTATCCCCTGGTCTGCAGCCTCAATTGCCTCCACTTCCACCTCCTCCACCTTTCGCGAAGAAGACAACCGAGATCCTTGTTAGACTGAGGCCTGTCGTCAAACAAAAAGAGCCACAGGGCTTTGAGAACACACCACTTTTTTCCGTCTCTGTTTCTCACCACAATAATAAGCCAAAAATAAGCAAAAAATATACAAATTCAAAAAAAGTAAATAAAAATTCACTTGACCCCTTCCTGAGAGACAATCTCCACTCAGTCCAAATTAATAATATAAGTGTAGACCAGATGTGGCTTCAATTGAAAGAAATAGTATCGGCAGCAACTGAGAGATTTATACCAAGTAAATCAACAAACGACTGAGCTGATCCTCCTTGGTATATAAAACGGGTTAGAACACTGTTGCAGAAACAACGAAACAAACATGCAAACTTTAAACAGACGCAAAATCCCCAAGATTGGCGATCTTTTACAGAAGCTCGAAATTTAGCACGGACTTCAATGCGAGATGCTTGTAACAGTTTCCACAACGAAACTTTGTCTCGAAACCTGGCAGAAAATCCAAAGAGATTCTGGTCGTATGTGAAGTATGTTAGCAAGAAACAATCAATGCCTTCTCTGCAGCCGGCCGGGATGGCGCTAGCGTCTAGAACCGCGCGACCGCTACGGTCGCAGGTTCTAATCCTGCTTCCGGCATGGATGTGCGTGACGTCCTTAGGTTAGTTAGGTTTAAATAGTTCTAAGTTCTAGGGAACTGATGACCTTAGAAGTTCAGTCCCATAGTGCTCAGAGCCATTTGAACCATTTTTGAACCTTCTCTGCACGATAGCAATGGAGATACTATCGAAGGCAGTGCTGCCAAAGCAGAGTTACTAAACACAGCTTTCTGAAACGCCTTCACAAAAGAAGACGAAGTAAATATTCCAGAATTCGAATCAAGAACAGCTGCCAACATGAGTAACGTAGAAGTAAATATCCTCGGAGTAGTGAAGCAACTAAAATCACTTAATAAAAGCAAGTCTTCTGGTCCAGACTGTATACCAATTAGGTTCCTTTCGGATTATGCTGATGCATTAGCTCCATACTTAACAATCATATACAACCGTTCGCTCGACGAAAGATCCGTACCCAAAGACTGGAAAGTTACACAGGTAACACCAATATTCATGAAAGGTAGTAGAAGTAATCCACTAAATTACAGGCCCATATCGTTGACGAGGATATGTAGCAGGATTTTAGAACATATATTGTGTTCGAAAATAATGAATTACCTCGAAGAAAACGGTCTATTGACATACAGTCAATATGGGTTTAGAAAACATCGTTCTTGCAAAACACAAGCAGCTCTTTATTCACAGGAAGTGATGAGTGCTATTGACAAGGGTTTTCAGATCGATTCCATATTTCTGGATTTCCGGAAGGCTTTTCACACTGTACCACACAAGCGGCTCGTAGTGAAATAGCGTGCTTATGGAATGTCGTCTTAGTTACGTGACTGGATGTGTGATTCCCTGTCAGAGAGCTCACAGTTCGTAGTAATTGACGGGAAGTCATCGAGTAAAACAGAAGTGATTTCTGGCGTTCCCCAAGGTTGTGTTACAGGCCCTTTGCTGTTCCTTATCTATATAAACAATTTGGGAGAAAATCAGAGCAGCCGTCTTCGGTTGTTTGCAGATGACGCTGTCGTTTATCGACTAATAAAGTCATCAGAGGATCAAAACAAACTGCAAAACGATTTAGAAGAAATATCGGAATCGTCCGAAAAGTGGCAGTTGATCTTAAATAACGAAAATTGTGAGGTCATCCACATGAGTGCTAAAAGAACTCGTTAAACTTCGGTTACATGACAAATAAGTCTAATCTAAAAGCCGTAAATTCAACTAAATACCTAGGTATTACAATTACGAACAACTTAAATTGGAACGAACACATAAAAATGTCGTGGGGAGTCCGCAGCTCGTAGTCGTGCGGTAGCGTTCTCGCTTCCCACGCCCGGGTTCCCGGGTTCGATTCCCGGCGGAGTCAGGGATTTTCTCTGCCTCGTGATGACTGGGTGTTGTGTGATGTCCTTAGGTTAGTTAGGTTTAAGTAGTTCTAAGTTCTAGGGGACTGATGACCATAGATGTTAAGTCCCATAGTTCTCAGAGCCATTTGAAACAATTTCTTTTTTTTTTTTTTTGTCATGGGGAAGGCTAACCAAAGACTGCGTTTTATTGGCAGGACACTTAGAAAATGTAACAGACCTACTAAGGGGACTGCCTACACTACGCTTGTCCGTCCTCTTTTAGAATACTGCTGCGCGGTGTGGGATCCTTATCATACAGGACTGACGGAGTCATCGAAAAAGATCAAAGAAAGGCAGCAAGTTTTGTATTATCGCTAAATATGGGAGAGAGTGTCACAGAAATGATACAGGATTAGGGATGAACATCATTAAAAGAAAGGCGTTTTTCGTTGCGACGGAATCTTCTCACGAAATTCCAATCACCAACTTTCTGCTCCGAGTGTGAAAATATTTGGTTGATACCGACTTACGTAGGGAGGAACGATCACCAAGATAAAATAAGGGAAATCAGAGCTCGTACGGAAAGATATAGGTGTTCATTCTTTCCGCGTGCTATGCGAGATCGGAATAATAGAGAATTGTGAAGGTGGTTCGATGAATCCTCTGCCAGGCACTTAAATGTGATTTGCAGAGTATCCGTGTAGATGAGGATGTAGATGTTCTGGTTGAATGGCTGTTTAACTGGTTTTCAAAAACTTTTTAGCTAAAGTTGGTGTTCTGAGAATAGATCCGGGTCCGTCAGTTAACAATTCTGTCGCCGACAATGGTGCAATTACTTCGTGCGCCGTGCAGCTGGTTCTAAGAAGAGGAGTAGCAGATTGTTAAAAGTGTACTGATATTTATGAGCCAGCTGATGTGGTAACATGAAGGTAATCTGCGAAGCTGGAATCGGATTTTAAGCGCGCCTGAACAGTTAGGGTACGTGGGAGTAAAGTTGCAGGTGAGGTAAACACCCGCACCAAGTGGCAGGTGTGTCTTATTGTATTAGGTTGATGCTTAACTTCGTAGCGTTCTTGATTTGCATGTTGGTATTGCTGTTGTTATGGGTCTATTTATGGATCGTCATTTTATTGTAGTCCACTGTTGCTATTTGAGTTTACATACGTTTCTAGCATTTGTAGACTTAGAGAAAGCTTTTGACAACGTTCACTGGAATACTCTCTTTCAAATTCTGGAGGTGGCAGGGGTAAAATACAGGGAGCGAAAGGCTATTTACAATTTGTACAGAAATTAGATGGCAGTTATGAGTCCAGGGACATGAAAGGGAAGCACTGGTTGGGAAGGGAGTGAGACAGGGTTGTAGCCTGTCCCCGATGTTATTCAATCTGTATATTGAGCAAGCAGTAAAGGAAACAAAAGAAAAATTTGGAGTAGGAATTAATATCCATGGATTAATATCCGATGACATTGTAATTCTGTCAGAGACAGCAAAGGACTTGGAAGAGCAGTTGAAGGGAATGGATAGTGTCTTGAAAGGAGGATATAAGATGAACATCAACAACAGCAAAACGAGGGTACTGGCATGTAGTCGAATTAAATCGGGAGATGCTGCGGGAACTGGATTAGTAAATGAGACGCTTAAAGTAGTAAATGAGTTTTGCTATTTGGGGAGCAAAATAACTGATGATGGTCGAAGTAGAGAGGATATAAAATGTAGACTGGAGTGTAGCCATGTATGGAAGTGAAACGTGGACGATAAATAGTTTAGACAAGAAGAGAATAGATGCTTTCGAAATGTAGCGCTACAGAAGAATGCTGAAGAATAGATGGGTAGATCGGATAACTAATAAGGAGGTACTGAATAGAATTGGAGAGAAGAGAAATTTGTGGCACAACTTGACTAGAAGAAGGGATCGGTTGGTAGGGCATATTCTGAGGCATCAAGGGATCACCAGTTTAGTTCAAAATGGCTCTGAGCACTATGGGACTTAACATCTATGGTCATCAGTCCCCTAGAACTTAGAACTACTTAAACCTAACTAACCTAAGGACGTCACACAACACCCAGTCATCACGAGGCAGAGAAAATCCCTGACCCCGACGGGAATCGAAACCGGACACCCGAGCGTGGGAAGCGAGAACGCTACCGCACGACCACGAGCTGCGGACACCAGTTTAGTATTAGAGGGCAGCGTGGAGGGTAAAAATCGTAGAAGGAGACTAAGACATTAATACATTAAACAGATTCAGAAGGATGTAGGTTGCAGTAGGTACTGGGAGATGAAGAAGCTTGAACTGGATAGAGTAGCATGGAGAGCTGCCTCAAACCAGTCTCTGGACTGAAGACCATAACAACACCAACATCGTCATTTTGTCATTTGAAAATTGTGAGTGGAGTTGTTGAAGCTAGGAAATGGAATGCCAAGCGTAGAAATCGGAACATTTCCTCTGTTTGAGTTCAATAGAGATATGACACCAGCGGAGTCAAATGGTTCAAACGGCTCTAAGCACTATGGGACTTAACATCTTAGGTCATCTTAGAACTACTTAAACTTAACTAGCCTAAGGGCATCATACACATCCATGCCCGAGGCCAGTGGAGTCAACCAGAAAGATATATGCCGTGAATGGGGATAATGGTGTTGCACAGAGCACGCCAAGAAAATCGTTTTGATATTAGTGACTCTCCACATTCATGAAGACTTTCGGTGTTTGATAAAGATCATTTAAAGGCATTAATCGACAATGATCCACGCCAGTGTACTCGACAACTGGTGAATGTGGTCAACTGTGATCATTCCACCATCGTGTAACATTTGCATCCAATGCGGAATCGGGTGTATGGATACCACATGCTCTAAGCAAATATCACAAAAAGCAGCGGGTGGCCATATGTGCATCTCTGAATGCTCGTCATCAGCTAGCTCGTGAACAACACCAAACATTCCTATTCTGTATCGTTACTGGTGACGAGAAGTGATGTCTTTATGCTAACGTAAGGAAAAGAAAGGAATGCCTGAGACCAAACAAAGCAGCAACTCCCCGTACAAATATGTGCGCGTATCTATAATAGATAATAATCTGGTGGAACATCGACGATGCGGTCTACTACGAACTGCTTTCCCGTGGTGTAACCATCTGGAAGTTATTGTCAACAACTGGAACGAGACGTATCGCGGAAGCAATCCAAGAACAACGACCAGAGAAGACTGCGTGAAGTAATGATACTCCACGATAACGATACAAGAGTTGGGTTGGGAAGTCATTCCGCATCAGCCTTATTCATTTGATATTTCGGCCTCAGATTTTCATCTTTTCCGCTCCAAGAAACTTCTTTACGGATGAAAATGCGTTCTGAACATGGCTCAAAGAGTTCTTCGCCTCAAAACCACGTGATTTCTACAGTAGCGGGATCGAAAAGTTACACCAGCGTTAGCATACTATTGTAAACAGAACATATTTCTGGTGACAGAAGACTCTATGATGTGTATCTGTTTTGTTTATTGAACTTATGGAAAAACGCTACGAACCAACCCAGTAACTTATTATCCATGAAAGTCCGTGCCGGAAGGCTCCTCCAGAGATGAGGAAATGAGGTGAGTCTGTTTTCTACTACTTACTTGTAAATTTTCAGATGTTTTACTAGAACACTGTGTACTGTAACGTTTGAAAAGAAGAATCAACGAATTACTCGTTGTCATTACTGCATTTAACCTTCACTTGCGCGTCGAAATAATTGCTCCAGTTGATCCCCAAAATCAACAAGGCGCACATTTCAGAAAATGACGAAATATGGTAAATCCCCTCAGTTCCAACAATGTGACGACCCAATTCCTCAATGAAAACCTTCTCAAGAGATGAGATTCAACCCACACTGCGTGAGATTATCTCACCTGCGGATATCAAGGCGCTGCGTAAAATGATTAATAGGAAACGTCGAGGTAAAACACTAAAACGTAGACACCCAGAAAGGAACGAACGGAAAACGAATCCGTGGGGAAAGTACGAGCAAAGCTTGTTATTGAGAAGGAAACACGTACCAAAGAAAGAAAACAACGTGCTACAGAAACAGAATGACGTAAGGTACATTTCACTATATCAGTGAAAAAAAATGAGGCCAAGCAGCCAGCTGATTATTCTTCAGAGTCAAATTCAGACTCCTCAGCTTGTAACAAGAACTCACCTAATTTGTGGATATGGACTTCCGATTCGGTGAAGAAGCATCCGAAGAAAAGGAACTAGAGACTGGGACTTCAAGGGAGAATTATATTTCCTTATCGTTTAGTGATAGCTGTAGTAAAAGAGCAGGGAAAACCAAAAGCCTTTCTCGGCTCTTTGTGACCAGTATAATTTCAATTTACCAGGAGGGTGGCTATGAAGGTGCGATTTACAGAAAAGCTTCGGTTCGATCCCGCGTCCGGCCATCCTGATTTAGGTTTTCCGTGATTTCCCTAAATCGCTCCAGGCAAATGCTGGGATGGTTCCTTTCAAAGGGCACGGCCGACTTCCATCCCCATCCTTCCCTAATCCGATGAGACCGATGACCTCGCTGTCTGGTCTCCTTCCCCAAAACAACCAACCAACCAGAAAAGCTTCCAGGAACCTATAAATTAACCGTGACACAGGAAGACTCATTCAGTGTCACTGACAATGTGGTAATGAAACTATCAAAACCCACAGCCATGAACACAGTACAGTTCCATAACGCAACCAATTTTTCAAAGGATCTAACAAAAAATGGTTCAAATGGCTCTGAGCACTATGCGACTTAACGTCTGAGGTCATCAGTCGCCTAGAACTTAGAAATAATTAAACCTAACTAGCCTAAGGACATCACACACATCCATGCCCGAGGCAGGATTCGAACCTGCGACCGTAGCGGTCGCTCGGCTCCAGACTGTAGCGCCTAGAACCGCACGGCCACTCCGGCCGGCAAAGGATCTAACAAAGTACACTATTTACTAGGTACCTAAATAGCTTAGCCTCGCTCACTGAACACTTCCAGGGTACCCTAGTAATCCTCCCCTCATGAAGAAGTAAACATAATTTTTGTACAAGTATTTTGTTCAATTTTATGAGACTTTTTCATTATTGCATTGGGTAGCTCGACTACTGAATACTAAAGTTACAAAGTGTTATTTCAAGTATTCTCATTATGAAATCATCTTTTCTTTTATTAATGTTTATTTTAAATGGGACAAAGACCCGCACTGCTGGGCTTTACGCCATTCCGTGGACTAAAACCCTGGATACTTTCTTTGCGCTAAATTGCAAATTTCTCAGTAATTAATAATCAGACAGAGCTGGAATTTCGTTGATTATAGCCAACATCCCAACCTATAACTTCAATTTGAAATCGAAGGAAAACTTACCCCTCATTGACCACAATGTTAGAAAAGTTGACAATCGCTACTTCCTTCTAACATTGAAAGTACATGATCTCCAGCGCTCAGAACCGCACGACGAAAATGTGCTTGGAATATACATCGCTCATTCAGAAAATACTGGTATGAGCCATTCACTTGCAAAACTGTGCTTCTCAGCACGAGAGATATTTGAATGATCACCTAATTAAGGTCTAGGAGAGGAACTTTGGCAACGTGAACAACAAAAAATCGATATAATAGGAACAGAAACACACGTATTTTAGTGTTCTGATTTATTGCTATATTTCTCTCTGTTTTAAATAATTGCTCCATATGAACAACAAGCTTTTTTCTTCTGATACTGTTGCACATCTATTTAGATTGAATGTGCAGCTGTGGGATTTTAGTGATGTGCTCACAGCTAAGAGAAACAGACTAACATGCACATCTGACTAGGGCTCCTTTTTCACAGTCAGCCTCACTGCTGCATTCAAGCAGCAAAAAAACGAAAGTAATCTCACAATTTGATTCAAGCAGTCCCGAATCAAATTGTGAGATTACTTTTCTTTTTTTTAAGTTTTTAATTGTGACAGGCTGTTTCCATTGAAGTGTATTCTATCTCGTCTTCTGATAGTAACAAGATATATATATATATATATATATATATATATATATATTACCTTGCAACTTGATTTACTTCGAAGTCACATGTAACGACTCATAGGAGTTGAAGTCATGATTGTAATAATCAGTGAAAAGTGCTAGTTTGCTTTTGTTCTACAGTGTTACTTTTATTGTGTTAACCGGTTCTCGGCTTATAAGGTCATCTTCAGACATTTACTGACTAATGTTTGCAAACGACATTGGAAAAGGAGTTACACATCTAGATTGAAGCAGAAACGTACAGTAAATAACATCTTTGACATTGTGCCTTTGTCCTGCTTCAACGCGGGGTCGGCCTTGTTACTAGGGATTTGGCAATGTTGGTGTCACGGGGTGGCCGGACGCCCTTCCTAACGCCACCCCAAATCCCCCCCTCCCCCCCCCCCCCAGGACAGAATTAGTGTACCCCAGCTGTCTGTGTCTAGTGTAAGCCATGAAATAGTGCGTACGTTTTCAAATGTCAGCGAATCGTGTAACTGTGGCGGAACGTGGGGACCCGCACGGTTTTCACCTAGTGGGATGTGGAAAACCGCCGAAAAACCACATCCAGGCTGGCCTGCACACCAGCCCTCGTCTTAATCCGGCGGGCGCATTCGATCTGGGGCCGACGCGCCTACTCGAGTCCAGCAAGCAGCGCATTAGCGCCCTCGACTACCGTGGCGGATTGTGATGGTAATACAATGTAAAAAATAAAAATTTGAACAGAAATAAATCTGACGGCGTAAACGCACTCCTCCATTTTCCTGCATTTATTCATTTCTGTTTATCTTATTGATATTGCTTAAGTTCCTTAAATATTCTGTAGTCACATTGATAATTCTTTCTTCTTTTAATTGTTTTGTGTATTACTCTCCATGCAGTAGCCTTGTCAAGTACTAATTTTATTTTATTTTATTGGTTTTGTTTATTAATATAAACTGTTAATGTAGTCTCGCTGTTCCAGGTTTATGTTAATGCTTTTACCTGTTTACTCATTTATATTTATTTACTGTTCAAATTTTTTACTTTTCACATTGAAATAGCACCATAATGTCAAACATGTCATTTACTATGAGCTTCTGCTTCAATCTAGATGTGTGACTTCTTTTCCAGAGTCGTTTACAAACATTGTAAGTTCTTTGGCGACAACAGTGAGTAAATGTTTGCAGATGGCTAGTAAGCCGAAAACCAGTTAACACGATAGAAGTAGTACAGTAGAACAAAAGCAAACCAGCGCTTTTCATTTATTATAACGTTCTACGAAGAACCGACGGAGAATTCAGTTAACATGATCGTAATAGTCTGATTATGTTAACGTGGTTGGCTTGCATTCATCGAATTTTGCTGCAGATTTTTTTTTAAATCCAGGTAAGTAAATGGCCAACATGGAATCATATTTTCACAAAGAAAATGTTTCACACTGAGTATGACAAAAAGAGTAAATCATCCAGAAGGGGAGGCGGAAACGAAATGAGAGAGCTGAGAGGGCATGTGAGGTTATTTCAGTGATTACAATGTATAGTATGCATGTAGAACTGTAAACCGATCCTACCCAAGGCTCGACATACGTTACGTACCAAGAGTAATGGAAATGTAACCTTTGAGCGCAATTTCTGGTTAAGCCACCTCATAAGGACAATTTTAAATTTAAAAACATTACAGGGTCACCACCAGCCCAAGGCCTTCCTAACAATTAAGAAAAGACCGAACTGGAAATTATCAGTTTAATTTAATTAAGAATTTAATTATAAGAATGCAATTTTTTTTTTCAGAGAAACCGACAAGATGAACAGCATTGTATGTCGTACATCAATGAGCTTGTTTTGTTAAATGTGAATTCCTTAATTTTGAGACAGAACACCGTTCACTTTGATTTTGTCTCCCATTTTCTGTTCATCACAAGCAAACAGATTAACTTTACAAAAATCAGGAAATAAAATGTTAATTTGAAAAGTGGCATCTATGAGAAAGACAAAGGACGCAGAATTTATCTTTTACGTAGCACATTTATTTCATGACTGAATTTGATGCGCATCCTATGAATACACATAACTGGTGCCTGAATAAAAAAAATTTAACTAAATATTTCCCAAAAATGGTAGAGTAGCGCAATGAAAAAGGAAAAACACGCAAGAGGGAAGTGGTACACGATAATTCAATCATTCCATCTACATACCCACGACAGAAACAGTTCATAGAGATAACTATCACCATTATGCTCATGCACTAGCTTGGAATGAGGTTTATCCGATTCGCAAGGTTTTGTAGAGTAGATATACGATGTAGAAGCCGCGCCTGCCGCGTGCGAACGGACGAACTTTAGCACGTGGTAAACTTAATTACGAGTTAAATGTTCAGAAATTAGACATTAAACCAAGCACAATTGTAAGAAATTTTAATGGTGCAATATCAGAATGATTTTGCCGCCACGAAATAAAATTAATTCGGCAACGCTAATTTCAACCACCATCATCGCCGATTTTTTTAACAAAATAATTATGCCACATTCCGAAAATACATAACTACACACTCTTCAGTTAAGCTGAAGTACTTGAATATTCCATAAGTTTAACATAGGGAAGATCTAATTTGACCTACTTCCTATCAGCAGAAACCTTCTCTAGCACCTACGAACTGTACTCACTAAGCGCTAGCTGCAGTATCGTTTCTCCACCGAGCTTCGCCTAACTACCGGTGCAAATGAAGCTACCAGAGGTGTAAACTTCCGCTACCAGCCTGACAGACAAACCAACCTCAGACTAAAAGGGGTAAATCTCTCTGTCCAGGTACTGCCATCCTAAGTTGGTTATCCTGTGCTACCCTCCAAACGAGAAGCAAACATCACCTGCTCCTAGCAGATGACAACCAACTCAGCGTCCCCCACAAAAGAAACCCGAAACCACACGCAAAAACACTCATTCACTCACATTCCCGGACGCATAGGGTAGGGTGAAGGGAAAACGTAATAAATAGAGGTCATGATTTGCTGTTGTCGTTGTTGTGGTCTTCAGTCCTGAGACTGGTTTGATGCAGCTCTCCATGCTACTCTATCCTGTGCAAGCTTCTTCATCTCCCAGTACTTACTGCAACCTACATCCTTCTGAATCTGCTTAGTGTATTCATCTCTTGGTCTCCCCCTACGATTTTTACCCTCCACGCTGCCCTCCAATACTAAATTGGTGATCCCTTGATGCCTCATAACATGTCCTACCAACCGATCCCTTCTTCTGGTCAAGTTGTGCCACAAACTTCTCTTCTCCCCAATCCTATTCAATACTTCCTCATTAGTTATGTCATCTACCCATCTAATCTTCAACATTCTTCTGTAGCACCACATTTCGAAAGCTTCTATTCTCTTCTTGTCCAAACTATTTACCGTCCATGTTTCACTTCCATACATGGCTACACTCCATACAAATACTTTCAGAAATGACTTCCTGACACTTAAATCTATACTCGACGTTAACAAATTTCTCTTCTTCAGAAACTCTTTCCTTGCCATTGCCAGTCTACATTTTATATCCTCTCTACTTCGACCATCATCAGTTATTTTACTCCCCAAATAGCAAAACTCCTTTACTACTTTAAGTATCTCATTTTCTAATCTAATACCATCAACATCACCCGACTTAATTCGACTACATTCCATTATCCTCGTTTTGCTTTTGTTGATGTTCATCCTATATCCTCCCTTCAAGACACCATCCATTCCGTTCAACTGCTCTTCCAAGTCCTTTGCTGTCTCTGACAGAATTACAATGTCATCGGCGAACCTCAAAGTTTTTATTTCTTCTCCATGGATTTTAATATCTACTCCAAATTTTTCTTTTGTTTCTTTTACTGCTTGCTCAATATACAGATTGAATGACATCGGGGGGAGCCTACAAACCTGTCTCACTCCCTTCCCAACCACTGCTTCCCTTTCATGCCCTTCGACTCTTATAACTGCCATCTGCTTTCTGTACAAATTGTAAATAGCCTTTCGCTCCCTGTATTTTACCCCTGCCACCTTTAGAATTTGAAATAGAGTATTCCAGTCAACATTGTCAAAAGCTTTCTCTAAGTCTACAAATGCTAGAAACGTAGGTTTGCCTTTCCTTAATCTTTCTTCTAAGTTAAGTCGTAAGGTCAGTATTGCCTCACGTGTTCCAGTATTTCTACAGAATCCAAACTGATCTTCCCCGAGGTCGGCTTCTACTAGTTTTTCCATTCGTCTGTAAAGAATTCGCGTTAGTATTTTGCAGCTGTGGCTTATTAAACTGATTGTTCGGTAATTTTCACATCTGTCAACACCTGCTTTCTTTGGTATTGGAATTATTATATTCTTCTTGAAGTCTGAGGGTATTTCGCCTGTTTCATACATCTTGCTCACCAAATGGTAGAGTTTTGTCAGGACTGGCTCTCCTAAGGCCGTCAGTAGTTCCAATGGAATGTTGTCTACTCCGGGGGCCTTGTTTCGACTCAGGTCTTTCAGTGCTCTGTCAAACTCTTCACGCAGTATCGTATCTCCCATTTCATATTCATCTACATCCTCTTCCATTTCCACAATATTGTCCTCAAGTACATCGCCCTTGTATAGACCCTCTATATACTCCTTCCACCTTTCTGCTTTCCCTTCTTTGCTTAGAACTGGGTTTCCATCTAAGCTCTTGATGTTCATACAAGTGGTTCTCCTTTCTCCAAAGGTCTCCTTAATTTTCCTGTAGGCAGTATCTATCTTACCCCTAGTGAGATAAGCCTCTACATCCTTACATTTGTCCTCTAGCCATCCCTGCTTAGCCATTTTGCACTTCCTGTCGATCTCATTTTTGAGACGTTTGTATTCCTTTTTGCCTGCTTCATTTACTGCATTTTTATATTTTCTCCTTTCATCAATTAAATTCAATATTTCTTCTGTTACCCAAGGATTTCTACTAGCCCTCGTCTTTTTACCTACTTGATCCTCTGCTGCCTTCACTACTTCATCCCTCAAAGCTACCCATTCTTCTTCTACTGTATTTCTTTCCCCCATTCCTGTCAATTGTTGACTTATGCTCTCCCTGAAACTCTGTACAACCTTTGGTTCTTTCAGTTTATCCAGGTCCCATCTCCTTAAATTCCCACCTTTTTGCAGTTTCTTCAGTTTTAATCTACAGGTCATAATCAATAGATTGTGGTCAGAGTCTACATCTGCCCCTGGAAATGTCTTACAATTTAAAACCTGGTTCCTAAATCTCTGTCTTACCATTACATAATCTATCTGATACCTTTTAGAATCTCCAGGGTTCTTCCATGTATACAACCTATCATGATTCTTAAACCAAGTGTTAGCTATGATTAAGTTGTGCTCTGTGCAAAATTCTACCAGGCGTCTTCCTCTTTCATTTCTTAGCCCCAATCCATATTCACCTACTACGTTTCCTTCTCTCCCTTTTCCTACACTCGAATTCCAGTCACCCACGACTATTAAATTTTCGTCTCCCTTCACTATCTGAATAATTTCTTTTATTTCATCATACATTTCTTCAATTTCTTCGTCATCTGCAGAGCTAGTTGGCATATAAACTTGTACTACTGTAGTAGGTTGGGCTTCGTATCTATCTTGGCCACAATAATGCGTTCACTATGCTGTTTGTAGTAGCTTACCCGCATTCCTATTTTCCTATTCATTATTAAACCTACTCCTGCATTACCCCTATTTGACTTTGTGTTTATAACCCTGTAGTCACCTGACCAGAAGTCTTGTTCCTCCTACCACCGAACTTCACTTGTTCCCACTATATCTAACTTTAACCTATCCATTTCCCTTTTCAAATTTTCTAACCTACCTGCCCGATTAAGGGATCTGACATTCCACGCTCCGATCCGTAGAACGCCAGTTTTCTTTCTCCTGATAACGACATCCTCGTGAGTAGTCCCCGCCCGGAGATCCGAATGGGGGATGATTTGCTATGGAACACAAAAAAATCAAACATAATATCATTTAATAAGCCTTAGTTTGGTTGCTCATTCTTTCTGGGAGAGTTAATAAATTAAACCGCAATCAGGCGGTGGACAGAATAGGATGCACAGAGTCCAGTGACACAAGCGTCTTACGAAACGACTCCACAGAGACGTATCAACAAAACTGAGTCAAATCTACGAAGAATTCGGCAATATGATCCCACATATCAGTATGACGTTGTACCCTCTCTGTCATGGATGCATGCACTGATTCGGTTATGGAGAGTGTCACAAATCTGCTGTAACTTCTCCTGAGGCACACTGGCACAAACTGATATTCTGGGTACGGGCACTGAGACAGAGTTGACATCCAAGTAAGTCCCACACATGTTCTACTGAGGACAGATCTGGAGATCTTGCTGGTCACGAAAGAGAAACAGAGAGACACTTGCCGTGTGTATACTAGCATTGTCCTGTTTGACACTACGATGCTGTGGCTTGAGGGCGCAGGATGTTTGCGTCATACTGTTCTGCCCTTAAGAGATCCCTCAATCACTACCAGCCGTGACACATAGTCATTCCCGATGGCTCCCCACAACGTGACGCCAGGAGTAACGCAGCTGTACCTCTGTAAATCATTGGAAGAGAAGGACCTCTAAGGTCTCCGTGATTATCGCCGGCGATGGTCGTCTGAGGTTGTGAGAGCCGCGATTAATCTCTGAACAGAAGGCGACGCCCTTGACCAGTAACCCATGCTTCGCGGTTACTGCACGACTCGAATGACATCAGTTAGTGTTATTCCGTTAACGAGAGCTTGCGTATTGGATGGTAATTCCATAGTGCGGCTTCTGCTAGTATCCGAACATGGTGCGGGATGACAGAGAATTGGAGGATGTGCATTATCTGTTCTCGGACGGCAGGCGCAGTTGTGAAGGAGTTACGACGTGCTTGGTGTGTAGTAGATGTGGTGGTCACACGTGATAGACCGGAATCTTGACGACGTAAATCCCTGCCTTTTACTCTCCCATGCACTCCAACATCCCGACTCTGTGTCATCCAAATGGCCCGCAAATCTGGATATTGCAAGATTCGATCAGCTGTCCAAATGGAGACCCATAATGAGGCTTCTCTGTCAGGTGCTGATAACACTGACCCATACTTGTACGCGGCATCCCCGTGTCTTTTACAGCCATCACTCACCATCTGACTCTGTTCACGCCTCTTATATACGCTACGAGGTCTGGTAACGACAATGAACACGAACAACAATAATACAGTATGGTGGCTATCCTAAATGTCAGAGAAAATTTGAACTCTAATAATTTATCTACCCGATGATGGTATGTACAAACTTTCGTTGACATCCAATCATGTCATCTAGGGGGGGGGGGGGTAGCTTGTTTTGTCAAGCAGTGTATTTGTAAACTTCTCTCATGTGGTACTCTGCGTCGGCGGAAAGCGTCGGTTTGTTTCCTGATAAAAACAAAACGATTTTGAAACGGATGTTTTACATGCGCCCAAATTAGACTAGTGCCATATTCGTTTTAGCGATGTGTATTACCGACAGTAAAATTCGAAGAATAGCCAGTACTCCAGCAACGGATGAGCAGCGCTACTGCATTGTGTTATTTTTTTCTTGTTTTCAGCTTTCATTCCAACCTCAGATGTGGAAAGGCGAGCACATGGAGAACATAGGGTTCTTTGGTGCCTTACATTAACTTAAGTTATGCTGTTGGCACATTTTATTTGTTCAGACGGGATTGTCCTAATTTTCTATTTTCTCCTTCTGTATTGCTAACATCTCTTGTGTGCTGTTTATTTGAATTTCTTTCCCGCTCACGCGGGAGAGTACGGTATGACCCTGCCATACGCCAGAGTGCTAGAGGGAAACCCCTCCTAAAACCTGAGCAAGGATCTGTATATTTGCGTTTCCTTGTATCCTTATTTGAATAGTTCTACTAGTTATCTCCTTGTGTTTTCACTCTTCTGTGTTCATCTTGTGTGAGTGTTCTTGTTAGGTGTACTTTCGTGTCTTCTTCTATCTCTGTTGCATTTATAGCTGCTGTTGCTGGTGTGTCGGTAGCCTTTGGGCAGATAGGGCTATTTTCTCTTTGAGAATCTGATCTCTCTGTATGTCTCTTCCGGTAGTTTTGTGGTCGCAGTTTTGTTTAGCAAACAGTTCGCTGATTCTCGCCGTAATTTGTATGCATCTTTGGCTTACTGGTTTGATATTGGTGTTTCGATATACCACGTAGTTTGTTGCGCTGAGGTTCTTGGTGGCGATCCTGAGTATTTTCCTTACTGTTGCCAAGAGTTTTAGTGCGTTTGTTTGACTTGCCATCCAGATCGGGGCCACGTATTCCAAAGCTGGGCGCATAACATTTTTATACGTCTATATTATTGTGTCGTTTTTGGCACGACTGTGTCTTCATTTTAGTATCCGGTGCTTGTTTGGTCTCATTTCTCCTCTATCTGTGACGGTCTTGGTGTTTTTGTTACAACTGAGATATTCCTCCAGGGTGAGCCCTAAGTATTTGACTGTGGTTAGACCAATCCATTAAGGATATTTACGAACCTGTGACTGTTAATTGAATGCAAATACATAAAACTGCAACCCGTCAGTTTTTTTGAACATTTATTTATTATTCCATGAACTTGTTTTCGAACCTTTGAAGGTTCATCTTCAGATCGTTTTCTGGAAGTTACATCACCATTTCTAGCATAATTCTGGGTGGTGGCTCTATCAGAAGAAGATACCGACAGACAAACAGTGGTCATGGCGATACATTAAGGCGTGTCCCATCTTCTTGTCACAGAGCCAGCACCCAGCATAATGATAGAAATAGTGATGTAACTTCCAGAAAACCACCTGAAGATTAACCTGAAAAGGTTCTAAAACCCGTTCATGGCATAATAAATACCTATTAAACAAAGTGACTGGTTGCAGTTTTATGTATTTGCATATTTGGCTGTGTCCTTTGCTTTTATGGTTTGTCCCCACAATATAACTGCTGCTTCTGCAGGTTCTTGTTTCTTGTTTTGTGCTGCGTTTCTATGGTTAAAAGTGATTAACTGCGTTTTGGCGGCGTTCCGTTTTGTTTTCCAGTTGGCCGGCCAGCGTTCTAGCTTGTCGGTTCATGCCTGGGCAGCATTTGGCGCTGGTCAGGGCTGTGCCGCCATTGCTTGAGTACTGGTTATTCTTCGGGTTGTACTGTCCTTGATAATACATATCGCTAAAACGAATATTGTACTACAGTAACTCGGGACTGGTCTATCGAATGGGCCTGAAAAATTCCGCTTTAAGATCATTTTGTTTGTATGGGAAACAAACCGACACTGGGCGTCATGAAAGATGGGATGAGCACCGTTTGTTTGTGTGACTCCAGCTACACACTGCAACAGCTAAATTGCAAACATCTGCCGAAACACCGGATGAAAAGCGCCTGACATCTCGTAGGAGAGACACTCGGCATTTACAAGGTTCACTCCAAAAGAAATGCACACTATTTTTGTAAAAATGCATGTGTGAAAGTTTTACAGTGTGTAGATACATCCTTCCCGCTTGTTTTAAAACTTAGTTCAACCTGTTCCCGTGAGTGGCGCCGTCACAGCATGTTTTCAAGATGGCTGCTACACTTGACGTTCGTCAGAAGCAACGTGCTGTCATAGAATTCCTGTGCTGTGAAAACGAGCCAGTGGGAAACATCCACAAGAGGTTGAAAACGGTGTATAGAGATGCTGCTGTCAATCGCAGTACAGTTAGTCGGTGGGCAAGCAGGTTACGTGATGAAAACGGGCACTACAATATTGAGGATTGTCCTCGCAGCGGCAGGCCTCGTACTGCACACACTCCAGACAATGTGCAGAGAATTAGCGAATTGGTGACTGCTGACAGACGCATCACAGTGAACGAATTGTCACGCTACGTTGGGATAGGGGAAGGAAGTGTTTGCAGAATACTGAAAGTGTTGGCGTTAAAAAAGGTTTGCCAGGTGGGTTCCCAGGATGTTGACAGTGGCTCACAAAGAAACAAGAAAAACGGTATGCAGCGAACTTTTGGAACAGTACGAGAATGGTGGAGATGAATTTCTTGGAAGAATTGTGACAGGTGATGATACATGGCTCCATCGTTTCTCAACAGAGACGAAGAGGCAAACAATGGAGTGGCATCATGCAAATTCATCCAAGAAAAAAAAAATTCAAAACCATACCTTCTGCTGGAAAAGTTACTGCTACGGTGTTTCTCAATTCCGAAGGACTCTTGCTTGTGGACATCATGCCAAGTGGAACCACCATAAATTCTGATGCATATGTGACGACACTGAACAAACTTCAAGCTCGACTGAGTCGTGTTCGATCACATCGGCAAAAGCAGGATGTTTTGCTGTTGCACGACAATGCACGGCCACATGTCAGTCACAAAACCGTGGAAGCGATCACAAAACTCGGATGGACAACACTGAAACACCAGTCTCACAGTCCTGACCTGGCTCCATGTCACTATCATCTCTTTGGCAAACTGAAAACTCTCTTCGTGGAATAACGTCTGAAGATGATGACTCCCTTGTGCACGCTGCCAAACAGTGGCTCCAACAGATTAGTCCAGAATTTTACCGGGCGGGTATACAGGCGCTGGTTCCAAGATGGCGTAAGGCAGTTGAGAGGGATGGAAATTATTTGGAGAAATGAAAATATTGTTCCTAAAGGATGTATCTAAACACTGTAAAACTTTCAAACATGTAGGATAAAAGATGGCTTTAAAAAAAATAGTGTGCATTTCTTTTGAAGTGACCCTCGTATAAAAGTATCGGCAGTGAGAACGACACTCGGAAACTAGGGCGCATGTGAGACGATTACGGCTGCGGAATTTACGGCGATACGGTGTCAAGGATCATTTGACACGTCCTGTTCCCCGTTGCTTCCTTAGGCGACGTGCTGGAACGGGAAAAGCGACCGTGCCGTCCTTTCGGACTGGTGACGGCCGTGGGGCTGCGAGCTGGCAACAGCGTCTGTGACCACCGGCATTCTTCCCCCAGCGTCTTCAGTTTGTGAGATAACAGCGGGGAAACAAAACGAGAGCAGCAGAACAGGTTGCGGCGCGGATTTACGACGTCAGCCTGCGGCCGCTGCTGCTGCCCAGTTTGGTATAACACGAGGCGGGAGCCGCTTCCCCGGATAAGCCGGCGGCCGGGGCAGGCCGTGGCCGCGTCCGCTCCGCCTGCCGGGAGCGAGCGTAGCGGCGCCCGGAAGGCTGGTCGGCTCCTGGAATTTGATGCAGTTCGCACTAGCTTCTACTCAGTACTAGCTGAACTGGACCTGTTTTGCTTGCTCTTTTTTCCACTAGTTTCCTAAACTGCAGAAAAAATGTGTAATTAATCATCTAATTTGTATAACATCTAATGTATTCGAAGTATCTTCATTTTTAAACAGCTAAAATGGTACACCGCCCAAGTTGCGGGTGCCTAGCTAATGGCTCCCAGGGGTAGCAAAAATTTCATTTTCTCTATCTATATATATAAAAACGTAAATATTATGTTAACAGAATCTTTCGTCGGTTCTTGGTAGAACAACATTATAATAAATGAAAAGCACCAGTTTGCTTTTGTTCTACAATATTACTTTTATTGTTAACCGGTTTTGGGGTTACAAGGCCATCTTCAGACATTTACTGAGTGTTATCACCAAAGAAGTTACAATATTTGCAAACAACATTGGAAGAGAAGTAACACGTCTAGACTGAAGTAGAAACATACAGTAAGTAACATCTTTGCAATGAAATGGTAAAAATTGAACAGTACATAAATAACAATGGAGTAGACAGGAAAACCGTTAGCACAAAATAGGAATAGCATGCCTACATAACAGTTTCTATTAATAAACAAAACAAATAAAATAAAATTAGTACTGGACGAGGCTACATCATGAGGTATGAGACATGGAGAGTGATACACAAACCAATTAAAAGAAAAGACAATTATCAGAATACTTAAGGAACTTAAGCAATATCACTAAGATAAACAGAAATAAATAAATGCAGGAAAATGGAGGTGTTTGAGGGAACCTACAATTTGAGAGTGTGCTGGTACTACATTTTAATATTAAGATTATAATCAAAGCAGTGGCTATGTAACACTTTTAATTAAATAAATAAGCAAAGTAAAATATGAACAGTATTTGATGAGACAGCTACAAGGGGTGTTAAACATGGACAGTAATACAAGTACCAGTTAAAAGAAAGCCTTAACTATTGAAACTACAGCCTATATGCAATACAAAGACAACTTCAACAACACAACTTAAAGTGAATATGTTGGAAGAGAGTGTGTGGGAAGTAATGAACAACATAGATGATTATATGAAGTTTAGGAGAGGGGAAGTGTTGAGCTGTGTCTGACCATTTAGGATGAGATGTGGACTGTGAGCAACATGTTTGTTAATTTCCAGGGCTTCCAGCATGTTGAGTTTATGGCCTTTGTTTTCTAAGTGACGTACGTGTGACACTGGGATGATAGTTGTGACCCTCACTCAGTACATGCTCAGCAAATGCAGAGTCTGAATTCTGCAACCTCCAGCTGCGTTCATGTTCAGCCAGCCTAGTTGATATGTCTCTGCCTGACTGACCAATGTAAAATTTGTCACAATTAGAACAGGTGATTTTGTATACCCCACTGTTGCCTAATAACTGGATCTTATCTTTGCTATTAAAAACACACTGGGCTGTCCTGTTCCTGACAGTAGAAAAGCCTATACTTGCAGGATTTCAGTGCTTTGGCTAAAATCTGTGATACCTGACCCAGAAATGGTAGTGTACACCATTTCTTGCAGACAGTGGATGGGGAAGCAGGTGGGGCATAGAGTAGGCGAATAATTTTCCGTTTTTGCTTCCTGTGCAAGATGTGGTTAACAATAAAAGTAATATTGTAGAACAAAACTAAACGTAAATGTTAGTTTGCTCACTGTGAGGATTCATTAGCTCGGTAGACAGAACAGCTTCTTCGTGTTCTCTGTCAACTGCAGTCTTCTTTATTGTCCTCTTTTTGACGTTCAAGCAACTTGACCGCACTAGCTCCTTAATAATTCGTGCACTTGCCTGATACGTCGTACGTGGAGATCCGGACAGATAGCTGAATACCGCTGTACTGTTTTTACGGCATTTCTTTTACATTCAGTAAATAAAAGAAGTATATCCAACTGCTCCTCATTTGGTGTATATGTCTGAACGCAACGAATGTTGAAGCAGAAATGAGCGGCGTGCAGTGCAGACAACTAAACAGGCAAATGTGTTGACGTTCTTATACAGCGTAGCACGAGAGTTTCCTTGGCGGTGTTTGCATCGCTAACGTCGATTCGGGCCGCTTTGCGCTCAAATTCTAGGACAATTCTCGATTATTTTTTACCACATGTTTCGATGCCAACAGTAACTGACGCTATGTCACTGTAATTGTCTTCTCAAGAGCTATCGAATACAGTTATAAAAAGTATACGGTACTGTTTAAAAAAACGTACTTACTTCTACACCTCCATTGATACCAGCGCTGAGAAACATTAGCCAAACAATACAATACGTTCCCCTGGACATTCTAACATTTGCCGAAAAACGCGTTTCGATAGGTCAAACCGTTCACGAAATAAAAGGGGTGTAAGGTCTCACGTGACTACCCCTACATATATAGGGTGGTCCATTGATAGTAACCGGGCCAAATATCTCACGAAATAAGCATCAAACGAAAAAACTACAAAGAACGAAACTCGTCTAGCTTGAAACGGGAAACCAGATGGCGCTATGGTTGGCCCGCTAGATGACGCTGCCATAGGTCAAACGGATTTAAACTGCGTTTTTTTTTACATAGGAACACCCATTTTTATTACATATTTTTGCATTTCGAAAATTTTATCAGGTTCAGTTTGGATAAAGAGGTGCTCAGATTTGATTTCTTATGCAGACAGTCTTATTTTTACATTGCAGTGGTACATTTGCATTTGTGTCACTTAATGCTTGGAATTTTATTTAGACACTGTGAGTGCACTAATTTACAGGGCATTTTAACAGAAGCATGTTCGGCAGTTATTATTTCAAAATTCGTCTAGTAATTTCATGTAGAATCTTTATTCTGTTAGTTTGGTGTGTTGAAACTGCAAGTCACGTACTGTGACGTCACACATTGTAGCAATGTTGTATGCATTGTACAATATATGATTTCACGGGACGCCTTATTTAGTACACAGTTTAGCGTTTTCTAATTGTTTTTCGGTAAAAGGAAATTGCAGTACAGTTATACAGTTTCAGATTGGTTTCGTGATGCTTATCAGATATCGTTTACGTAGGCACAATTCCTGCTTTGTTTCAGTTAACATTACAAAACAGACATATACGAAAGTTTAAGAATAGGCAACCAGTCCAGTTTACAACAACATACAAAGATAACAAAAAACAAGAACATTTACAGTCGCGGTGGAAAACTGCCTACAGATAAACTCGACACTTGGCACGGTCGCTTCCCTGAATCCCTGAAGTGACGCGTTAACGTCCTCGGCCATCCGGGCGGACCTTTCTTTTTTTTTTTTTTTTACTACATTTTTTGCGTTCATGCAGTAAAACTTCAGCATCAGGTACGACGTTTCAGTTTACTGTTTCTTTATTAGTAACGCTATTCGCAACGCTTGCAAAATTATATCGTTGTACGATGCTTAGTTCACGAAATATGACGTTTTAGAGTGGGAGTTCGTCTGTTTAAAGTATCAGATGTAAGGGGTTACTGATATCGATATAAACTACACTCCTGGAAATTGAAATAAGAACACCGTGAATTCATTGTCCCAGGAAGGGGAAACTTTATTGACACATTCCTGGGGTCAGATACATCACATGATCGCACTGACAGAACCACAGGCACATAGACACAGGCAACAGAGCATGCACAATGTCGGCACTAGTACAGTGTATATCCACCTTTCGCAGCAATGCAGGCTGCTATTCTCCCATGGAGACGATCGTAGAGATGCTGGATGTAGTCCTGTGGAACGGCTTGCCATGCCATTTCCACCTGGCGCCTCAGTTGGACCAGCGTTCGTGCTGGACGTGCAGACCGCGTGAGACGACGCTTCATCCAGTCCCAAACATGCTCAATGGGGGACAGATCCGGAGATCTTGCTGGCCAGGGTAGTTGACTTACACCTTCTAGAGCACGTTGGGTGGCACGGGATACATGCGGACGTGCATTGTCCTGTTGGAACAGCAAGTTCCTTTGCCGGTCTAGGAATGGTAGAACGATGGGTTCGATGACGGTTTGGATGTACCGTGCACTATTCAGTGTCCCCTCGACGATCACCAGTGGTGTACGGCCAGTGTAGGAGATCGCTCCCCACACCATGATGCCGGGTGTTGACCCTGTGTGCCTCAGTCGTATGCAGTCCTGATTGTGGCGCTCACCTGCACGGCGCCAAACACGCATACGACCATCATTGGCACCAAGGCAGAAGCGACTCTCATCGCTGAAGACGACACGTCTCCATTCGTCCCTCCATTCACGCCTGTCGCGACACCACTGGAGGCGGGCTGCACGATGTTGGGGCGTGAGCGGAAGACGGCCTAACGGTGTGCGGGACCGTAGCCCAGCTTCATGGAGACGGTTGCGAATGGTCCTCGCCGATACCCCAGGAGCAACAGTGTCCCTAATTTGCTGGGAAGTGGCGGTGCGGTCCCCTACGGCACTGCGTAGGATCCTACGGTCTTGGCGTGCATCCGTGCGTCGCTGCGGTCCGGTCCCAGGTCGACGGGCACGTGCACCTTCCGCCGACCACTGGCGACAACATCGATGTACTGTGGAGACCTCACGCCCCACGTGTTGAGCAATTCGGCGGTACGTCCACCCGGCCTCCCGCATGCCCACTATACGCCCTCGCTCAAAGTCCGTCAACTGCACATACGGTTCACGTCCATGCTGTCGCGGCATGCTACCAGTGTTAAAGACTGCGATGGAGCTCCGTATGCCACGGCAAACTGGCTGACACTGACGGCGGCGGTGCACAAATGCTGCGCAGCTAGCGCCATTCGACGGCCAACACCGCGGTTCCTGGTGTGTCCGCTGTGCCGTGCGTGTGATCATTGCTTGTACAGCCCTCTCGCAGTGTCCGGAGCAAGTATGGTGGGTCTGACACACCGGTGTCAATGTGTTCTTTTTTCCATTTCCAGGAGTGTATATGCGGTGTATTGTTTTCGGGTAAAAAGACAAATAATACTTCTAGTTGTCCCAACATTCTATGAGAAATACGAATCTGCTGAAAACGCTACGCAGCACTGGAGTATTTGCCTTGTGCTTCATTGATAGTCTTACTGTACGCTAATCTTTCCGGAAACTGCAGCCTTTTGTAGGTGAATGGTAAGTCAGTTGAAATTAGTGCAATTCTTAGTATGAGCACGGTTAATATTTCCACATCTACGATGTTTTTAACCTTTTTTGCGATGGCATACCGAGAGCGACTTTAGGATCTGTGTTTGGGTCCACACATTTCTCTTAGCGGAGTACGGATCAGTGCGATACATGCCGTTTCCCATTTGCGTTATACACTGAAGCGCCAAATAAACTGGTATAGGCATGCGTGTTCAAATACAGAGATATGTGAAAAGGCAGAATACAGAACTGCAGTCGGCAACTCCTATACAGGATGTTACAAAAAGGTACGGCCAAACTTTCAAGAAACATTCCTCACACACAAAGAAAGAAAATATGTTATGTGGACATGTGTCCGGAAACGCCTACTTTCCATGTTAGAGCTCATTTTATTACTTCTCTTCAAATCACATTAATCATGGAATGGAAACACACAGCAACAGAACGTACCAGCGTGATGGTTCAAATGGCTCTGAGCACTATGGGACTCAACATCTTAGGTCATAAGTCCCCTAGAACTTAGAACTACTTAAACCTAACTAACCTAAGGACATCACACACACCCATGCCCGAGGCAGGATTCGAACCTGCGACCGTAGCAGTCCCGCGGTTTCGGACTGCAGCGCCAGAACCGCTAGACCACCGCGGCCGGCCTACCAGCGTGACTTCAAACACTTTGCTACAGGAAATGTTCAAAATGTCCTCCGTTAGCGAGGATACATGCATCCACCCTCCGTCGCATGGAATCCCTGATGCGCTGATGCAGCCCTGGAGTATGGCGTATTGTATCACAGCCGTCCACAATACGAGCACGAAGAGTCTCTACATTTGGTACCGGGGTTGCGTAGACAGGAGCTTTCAAATGCCCCCATAAATGAAAGTCAAGAGGGTTGAGGTCAGGAGAGCGTGGAGGCCATGGAATTGGCCCGCCTCTGCCAATCCATCGGTCACCGAATCTGTTGTTGAGGAGCGTACAAACACTTCGACTGAAATGTGCAGGAGCTCCATCGTGCATAAACCACATGTTGTGTCCTACTTGTAAAGGCATATGTTCTAACAGCACAGGTAGAGTATCCCGTATGAAATCATGATAACGTGCTCCATTGAGCGTAGGTGGGAGAACATGGGGCCCAATCAAGACATCACCAACAATGCCTGCCCAAACGTTCACAGAAAATCTGTGTTGATGACGTGATTGCACAATTGCGTGCGGATTCTCGTCAGCCCACGCAGGTTGATTGTGAAAATTTACAATTTGATCACGTTGGAATGAAGCCTCATCCGTAAAGAGAACATTTGCACTGAAATGAGGATTGACACATTGTTGGATGAACCATTCGCAGAAGTGTACCCGTGGAGGCCAATCAGCTGCTGATAGTGCCTGCACACGCTGTACATGGTACGGAAACAACTGGTTCTCCCGTAGCGCTCTCCATACAGTCACGTGGTCAACGTTACCTTGTACAGCAGCAACTTCTCTGACGCTAATATTAGGGTTATCGTCAACTGCACGAAGAATTGACTCGTCCATTGCAGGTGTCCTCGTCGTTCTAGGTCTTCCCCAGTCGCGAGTCATAGGCTGGAATGTTCCGTGCTCCCTAAGACGCCGATCAATTGCTTCCAACGTCTTCCTGTCAGACACCTTCGTTCTGGAAATCTGTCTCGATACAAACGTACCGCGCCACGGCTATTGCCCCGTGCTAATCCATACATCAAATGGACATCAGCCAACTCCGCATTTCTAAACATTGCACTGACTGCAAAACCACGTTGGTGATGAACACTAACCAGTTGATGCTTCGTACTGATGTGCTTGATGCTAGTACTGTAGAGCAATGAGTCGCATGTCAACACAGGCACCGAAGTCAACATTACCTTCCTTCAATTGGGCCAACTGACGGTGAATCGAGGAAGTACAGTACATACTGACGAAACTAAAATGAGCTCTAACATGGAAATTAAACGTTTCCGGACACATGTCCACATAACATCTTTTCTTTATTTGTGTGTGAGGAATGTTTCCTGAAAGTTTGGCCGTACTTTTTTGTAACACCCTTTATAAGACAAGTGTCTGGCGCAGTTGTTGGATCGGTTAGATATGACCTCTTGCAATGGTGGTTAAAATAGTAATAATAGAAGGTAAGATGAAACACAATAAGCGCACATTTACGACATTTATAACCTGATGTAGAAACACTGATATGTAGAAGAAGCACTTTCCTGTCATTAAGGGTCGGAAGGACCTTCAGTGGGATATGGAGTCTGTTGTAGAAGGGGGAAATGTTTGTCAATGAGGAAGGTAGGAATGTGGTAGTATAAGGAATGAAGACTGGCGCGTAGCAGCGATGGGGTAGGAGTGGCTGTTGGGACAGAAGAATGGGTGGAACAGACGGGGGGGGGGGGGGGGGAGACTGGTGACGCTAATAGTTGTTGAGAAAACAGGGGGTAGGGGTGGGGAAAGAGAGGCAGATGGGGAAAAAAGGAGCTAATGAAACGTATGGGGGAGGGGGGGTGGGAGGGAGAGGAAGCCCCGATGAGTTCGAATGGGTGGAGTGATCTTACAGTTCGTAGGATGTGTAAATGCCGAGATAAAGTTCATGATCTCGGAGGGGTAAATGGGTGAAGAGCCATGGGGACAGTAGGTGTAGGGTTGGTGGAATGTGATGCTAAAGGTGCGGCAGTAAATGAGGATTGGAAAGAAGAGGAGAAACTATAGGATTATTGGAGTCAAGTTTGCGGATGGTGTAGATTATTTGGAGGTCTTCAATGTGAGTGACAGAACGCAGGAATTTTATGAGTTGGTAAAGGATTCTTGTAGGAGAAGCGGAGTGCATGGAGTTCGAGGATCTGGAGGGACTTATAGAACTTTGGAGAGCAGATATCCATGCAACATTTGCGTAGTAAAGGATGGGGCGGATCAGCGAGTGACTGCACTGAAAGTCAAAGTCACCTTAAATATAGAAATTTTTAAAAATAGATGGTGGCCCATCACAGAAAATTAAATAAACACAAGATTATGTTTGAACATACTAGAATTCTGCATCGAATTATTAGGAGTCTGGTTAGACTGTGAAAACAGCTTCAACAGAGATACCGATTATGCACTTAGCAAAAAAGAAAACGCACAGGCGAAAGGCTTCGAGTAGTTTACCATCTTATATAATGGGTGGCGCTGTTAGAGACGCTGGACAGCGAGCGCAATCTGTGGACGTAGAGGGCGCCACCTAAAGGCGTCCCACCACTGCGATATGATCTAGCAAGTCAGATGCAGTAGTCTGGGTATGTAAGTCTTCACGACATACTTAACCCTTTACGGTGATGGTGGAAGTAGTCATCGAAAGCTTGAAGTTTTATCCGAATTTTACACGGCAGGTTAACCGGCAACTTTTTACACTAGGTTTCCGTCGCGATAATCTCCGCAGCAATACTAATCTTGTCTTCGTAAAGACATGCTTGAACTCTACATCTACATCTACATAAATACTCCACAAGCTGCTGCACAGTGCACAGCGAAGGATATATCCTATCAACATAATCAATTTTCTTTTCCACTCGATTCGCATACTGGGCGAGGAAAAAGTGACTGTGCATACTTTTCTACGCGCGCTAATGTCTCTTATTTTGTTCCCACGATCCCTACGCATAGAATACATTCGTTGCAGCATAATGGTTGCAAAAGCTTCTTCGAATACGAATTTTCTAAATGTATGCAACAGTGTTTTGTGGGAACTTCTTCCAAGGATTCTCATTCACTTTCCCTGAGCGTTTCTGTTACACTTTCGTATGTGCTACATTCACCTGTTACGGTCCTATCCGCATGTCTCTGAATTCGGCTGATGTGTATTGTCTGCCTATTTGATAAATCCTCCAAACACTGGAAAAAAGCTCTAGAATTGATCTCGTTAGCATCTCATATTCGATTTCTTATAAGACGTTTTCCCAGATCCCTTCGAACAAACTGGAGTCTTCCATTCTCATCTGCAATACTAATTTTACTAAATCGTCCCATTTTACTTAGACAATGTGTCATGCTGAACATATTCAGCACTAATCTTGCAATCACATACTACATGCTTCTTCCCCATTGTTATAACCATTATCTCACATTTATCCATATGAGAGCTGCCATAACTCCTTGTTGGAATAGCCAAAGGACGACACTTTACTGTTAAAAAAAAAAAAATCAGACAACTACTTTGTAGTACAAAGACAGCCAAGAATTTGGCATGCGAGAAGAGCTCTATCGCACGTGCCATAGCTGTCTCGCCTCCTGCAAACTTCCTCCAATATCACGCCACCTGTCTGTACATAAGGAAGGAGGAAGAAGGGGGGACTGCGAAGGCGGCCTCATCTAAATGGCAGTGCATACATCTTGGTTGTATACTTAATATTAATTTTATTCTCGACAACATGGATCACGAACAAAACGACTTTTTAGCATTATTTAATTATTTTTGGCATGCCGAAGACACAATATAACTTTTATGTGTACGAACTGTCGATATATGGACAGATGCACACAATTTCGTAGATATTCGCACGCAGTTGCCACGTAATCGTGGCTTATTTGTTTTGATAATCGAAAAGGTCTTTCACACCCATTTCTGATCGACGTATTTTATTACCTTCTAAACCTCATTACGGAGACAGGGAAGCTCTTCCTGGAGAAAATGACATAGACGTCTGGGACAGTTTTAACGCAAAAGAATTTATCTTTTGAGCGGGATTAATATTGCAGGTCAACCACTTCCTTCTTCAAATGCACAGGGGTGCTTACAAGCGAAACTGCAGATTGTCTCGAAAACAGCTGTTATATTGAAAGCGTCCCTAAAATGTTTAGGAAACTATTCTTGGGATTCTTTCGAGGCCACAATTAATTGCCGACCGGGATGGCCGAGCGGTTCTAGGCGCTACAGTCTGGAACCGCGCGACCGCTACGGTCACAGGTTCAAATCCTGCCTCGGGCATGGATGTGTGTAATGTGCTTAGGTTAGTTAGGTTTAAGTAGTTCTAAGTTCTAGGGGACTGATGCCCTTAGAAGTTAAGTTCCATAGTGCTGAGAGCCATTTGAACCAAGCCACAATTAATTCTTCAGATCTCGTGTTTTCTTAAACGCCAGTGAACTCAGGGAAATGACTGTGTTTTTGTCAGAATTCGTCCCTTCGTGAACGTGATTTTCTTTTTAAATGCATATTCATCAAACCGGTGTGCTACCTATGAGCGCAGAACAGCGAGTCCCACGCCTAGTACACGTCCACCGCGGCGCTCGGCCCGCAGTACAGTTGCGACACCTGAGGATGGGCTTATGAGACCCCGAAACCGGCCGTGATAATAAACGAAATTTACGACTGAAGCGGTATTTTCAACCTCTGGTCGTATTAATGCGTTTTATTGCAAAAAGATAATTGTTACAAAAAGATAATTTCAGATACTTAACTTTGGCAATTACACAAATGTGTCACAAACAAAGGGTGACATACGAAATAATGAGTCTTTGTAGTGACTGCTTCTTTCCTGAACTGTAATCGAAGTGCCTAATGTTGACGCTGCTATCCAAGTTGGCCGCCACCAGTCGGGCGCGGCGCGTACGTCCTCTTCGCCTAGGAGCCGCTGTCGTTGTGGAAGGGGGGTCGGACAGTGTGCGATTCGCTGACTTCTCACAGCCTTCTCTCCCTGTCGTTCCCTATTGGCACGCCGGCGCGTAAAAAGAACGACAAATAACTGCGCTGAGCTTATCGGATCAGACATAGTAGACGTTCATACAAATACCAGCAAACTTCGCGAGCTTAAGGAATTTGAAAGGCTGTATCACATATCGTTCAAGGGGTCACTAGAGGATATGACAGAAGTCACCGTCGATCATCTTGGACTGTACAAAGAATAACCGAGCCTCACAACATAACACTTCTAAGTGTCAATAAAGGATCTAGATGAAACTTTGCGGATGTGTAGCGTGAGCTAAACAGCGCAATAGGCTTTTTTTGTTTGTCTGTGTCCAATTTCACTTTTAAGGGGTAAAACACACCCTGAAAGGTAATTTGCCTTTTTAGCTTTAGAGAGAATATCTTTGAAATGATGATATTTTCAAATGTTTTTCATATAAAAGTTGATATATAATTAATGTCCTTGAAAACTGTATCATCAATTTTTTAATAACTTGAAATCTTGCAAAATAACCACCACCATTAATTAATTTTTAAAAAATAAAAACTTTTGTTACAACACAAATTAAAGAAGCTTTGAAGCCACAAACATCCCTGTGTAATAAAGTTGGATGCTGAAATACCGTTTTTGGGACATAAGATGTACGCAATGTGCTGGCGAAGTATTTTCAACGTACCAAAATAAATATCTAAACAATTATTACTGTTCTAGCTATTTATTTTACTTGTAGTTGTTTTATGTATGAAATTGTTATTTTACGTTTTGCATTCATAGTTCTTCTCATTTGTTAGTTTACCATTTCACGTATGTATAATTTGTTGATTGAAAATATTAAGAACCTGCATTCATAGTTCTTCTCATTTGTTAGTTTACCATTTCACGTATGTATAATTTGTTGATTGAAAATATTAAATACGTCATTATTATGATAGAAAATAATTACAGTGATGATAGTCTGTAAGGAGATGCTTAATTTATAACCTTTTCTTTTTTACTTACTTCTTTTTTACTTACACCATCCACATAAAATAAACGAAATTTCTTCACCTTTCCGTGTTCTGGTTAGCCTTGGCGAAGAAAATTGACTAAGTACTAGTGACTGCAACTTCATCGTATTGTTTCTCACGTGGAGACTGACATCATAATCATTCGTCAGAACTAGACGTGAAAATCTTCTTGTAAAGTTCTTACAGCATGGAAAGCCGTATACGTTCCACGGCTGTAGCTGTGTCATCGAGCCCTTTGGGATCGTCACATGTTTCTTGTCCTTGGGAACGACGCTCGAAACGGCTTTTTCACCGTGGTCACCTGGATTTTCGTAGTTCTAAAAGAAGCTAATCGTGAGTTTGGATGGAGAACTTGACATCTCTTTTTGAAGTTCCAAATATCCTCGTGACAGCATTGAAGTCTACTAAACAAACGTCTAACCAGGTCAGAAGGTATTTGAAAGAAGTTTTCTTTCCCAGTGATGGAGAAATAGCTGTATTATTGTTAGAGTCTTGCGGTGGTCAGTGTAAAAGGAACTTGCTCGTGTGGCTCGACGACACAGGCACAGCTTTGGAACGTATGCGTCTTTCGATGTTGGAAGAACTTTGTGATAAGACTTTCAGATCTAGTTCTTTTGAATGATGTGATGTCAGTCTACACTTGAGAAACAATATAATCAAGGTTCAGTCGTTAGTACATTGACAATTCTCTTCACCTAGGCTTACCAGTGTACTGAAATATGCCTAATACAGATCAGAGTATTTACAGAATCACTCGTGAGAATTTGAATCCGGCTGAATTTTGTTTTATGTTGTGTTCTCCGTCATATAAAAATCGCGAAGAAATTTCGTTCATTTTATGTGCATATTATAAAGAAACTTTAAGTTTTGAGTGTTTATATTTATTTACAGATTATCATTATTATAATTATTTTCTATCATACTAATGAAAATGTTTAATTAAAAAATACACGTATCTGAGCTGGTAAACTTAAAAAAACAAAAAAAAATATGTGGATGTAAAACGTAATATAAAAATTTAAAAGATAAAACAAATGTCAAATCATTAGAATAGCAATCAATGTTTAGGTATTTTAATTAGGTATCTTTAAAATACTCCGACAGTACACTGTGTACAGCTTACTTTCCAGAAAACGTATTTCATTATCCACCTTTATTACACAGGGACGTACGTGTCTTGAAAGCGTCTTTACGTTGTAACAAATGTTTACGTTTTCCAAAATTAATTAGTGGTGGTGGAGTATTTTGAAAATTTCATATTGAAAAAGCTAATTATACACTTTTCAAGAACACTAATTACACAACAATCTTTATATGAAAAACTAAAGCTAAAATGCCAAATTACCTTATGGGGCGTATTTTTCCCCTTAAAAGTGAAATTTGGCACAAACAAAAAATACGTTTTGCACTATTTTGCCTCCTCTACACACCCGCCAATTTTGATGATTATCGATTATTGACAATTGGAAATGTTCCCTTGTTAGTGCAACAAATGACTCACCAGTCCACTACTGGACAACAGCAATCGATGAGCAGCCATCTCATCCACAACAAATTGCTTGTAGAACCACGGGCGTACACTGTTAACTCTGCTTAAAGCAAGTCACAGAGTCTAGAGATTAACAAGGAGCTACGAACATTGTTGTCGGACACTCTAAGTGTGGACTCGAAGCTGGAGTACATATTGGTACACGCCCGCGGCAGGGTACCAATACTTCGACAGCCACATAGGATTGCTCGCAAATAGGGAGACGTTCAGTCATGTGAAGGAGATGTTTTCATATGGAACGCACCTCCGTAGCCGACGTAGTTAACGCATGTTTGTGTGGCGGCGCTCGATTCGAAGGTAAGCCGGTTCCAGTGCAGGTGCTGTAAAGAAATTTTCGCTACCAGTTTTTACCAGCAACGGGAGACTTTTTGCCAATGTCCTTGATTAAGTTCCAAACCACTCCACGGTATCACATGAAATGAGGGCACGTAACACTCTTGGCGGTTGTCGTAGGTTCCAGGGAGAAAATAGGTTATTACATTCAAGTTGTAGCTAGGAGCTGCCCAGAGAAGACGGCAGAAGCGTTGGCGCAATCGGTTATTCAAATGGAGACAGGCTGATGTCGGACAATACATAGATTATACGCATGTGGAGACGGGCCCAGGACCCGTAGCGCAGTCCGTCACAGTGACAGAAGTGCATCATGCGTTGCCCCAAATATGGTATTGTACACTCCTTTGCCGACGATGTGCGTCAGAGGGAGTGTTTCAGCAACTTGGTGAGCGCTATAAAGAGGTGAGTCGCCCCGAACAAAAAGGAGAGCGCAGTTGGTAGTCGTCTGTGACGTTACCCATGTGCCTATCGTCGACAGGCTGAGGTGTTAGAATATTTACAACTGTGTCAGGAAAGAGGTAGTATTGAGCAGATAGTCCCAGGGCAGCGAAATAGGAAGTAGCTGATTGTTAGAGGTGAGTGAGTCGTATACGGATGAGTTACAGTCAGTAGAGCCAGAAGTGAACTCTCATTGATCTCTGATTTTTTTTTTTTTTTTTTTTTTTTTTTTGCCATCAGTCTACTTACTGGTTGGATGCGGTCCGCCACGAATTCCTTTCCTGTGCTAACCTCTTCATCTCAGAGTAGCACTTGCAACCTACGTCCTCAATTATTTGCTTGACGTATTCCAATCTCTGTCTTCCTCTACAGTTTTTGCCCTCTGCAGCTCGCTCTAGTACCATGGAAGTCATTCCCTCATGTCTTAGCAGATGTCCTATCATCCTGTCCCTTCTCCTTATCAGCGTTTTCCACATATTCCTTTCCTCTCCGATTCTGCGTAGAACCTCCTCATTCCTTACCTTATCAGTCCACCTAATTTTCAACATTCGTCTATAGCACCACATCTCAAATGCTTCGATTCTCTTCTGTTCCGGTTTTCCCACAGTCCATGTTTCACTACCATACAATGCTGTACTCCAGACGTACATCCTCAGAAATTTCTTCCTCAAATTAAGGCCGGTATTTGATATTAGTAGACTTCTCTTGGCCAGAAATGCCTTTTTTGGCATAGCGAGTCTGCTTTTGATGTCCTCCTTGCTCCGTCTGTCATTGGTTATTTTACTGCCTAGGTAGCAGAATTCCTTAACTTCATTGACTTCGTGACCAGCAATCCTGATGTTAAGTTTCTCGCTGTTCTCATTTCTACTACTTCTCATTACCTTCGTCTTTCTCCGATTTACTCACAGAGCATACTGTGTACTCTGCTACTGGGAGTTTAATTCAACCAGAGATTCCTTGAGATGTCCACGCGAAAGTCGCCCACCGATGACGTCGATCGAGGTAAGTCCTTGCAATGAAAACGTGTCCTTCTTACTCCCTCTGAGGACACGACACGGTGATCCATCCGTCGAATGGGGACGTCAAGCCTGGTGACCGTCTTGATGGTATGTAGGTTATGTGCCGGCGATGGGTTTCACTGTTTCCCTCAACTCATCATCGTCAGAAACAAAAATGTGACACCACACTACACATACATCCATTACACTCAAATACACTCAACACATACGCATAACACACAACTCTAATACACTTAAAGAGCCGAAGAAACTGGTACAAGAGCCTAATATCGTGTAGGGCCACCGCGAGCACACGTAAGTGACGCAGCACGGCGTGGCATGCACTCGACTAATGTCTGAAGTAGTGCTGGAGGCAAATGACACCATGAATCCTACGAGGCTGTCCATAAATCCGTAAGAGCACGAGGAGGTGAAGATCTCTCCGGAACAGGAAGTTGCAAGGTATCCCAGATATGCTCAATAATGTTCATGTCGGGGGAGTTTGATGGCCAGTGGAAGTGTTTAAACTCAGAAGAGTGTTGCTGGGGCCACTCTGTGCCAATTCTGGACGGATGGGGAGTTGCATTGTCCTGCTGGAATTACCCAAGTCCGTGGGATGCACAATGAACAGGAATGGATGCAGGTGATCAGACAGGATGCTTAAGTACATTTCGTCTGTGAGAGTCGTATATTGACATATCAGGGGTCCCATATTACTCCAACTGCACACGCTGCACACCACTACAGAGCCTCCACCAGCTTTAACAGTCCCGTGATGACGTGCAGGGTCCATGAATTCATAACTTTGTCTCCATACCCGTACACGTCCATCCGCTCGATACAATTTGAAACGAGACTCGTCCGACCAGGCAACATGTTTCCAGTAGTCAACAGTGCAATGCCGGTGCCGACGGACCCAGGAAGCGTAAAGCTTTGTGTCTTGAAGTCATCAAGGGCACATGAGTAGGCCTTCAGCTCCGAAAGCCCATATCGATGAAGTTTCGTTGAATGTTTCGCACGCTGATACTTGTCGATGGGTCAGCATTGAAATCTGCAGCAGTTTGCGGAAGGGTTGCACTTCTGTCTTCTGTCACGTTTAACGATTCTCTTCAGTCGTCGTTAGTCCCGTTCTTGCAGGATCTTTTTCCGGCTGCAGCGACGTCGGAGATTTGACGTTTTACCGGATTCCTGATATTGACCGTACACTCGTGAAATGGTCCTACGGTAAAATGCCCGCTTCATCGCTACCTCGGAGATGCTGTGTCGCATCGCTCGTGCGCCGACTATAACACGACGTTCAAACTCACTTAAATTTTGATAACCTGCCGTTGTATCAGCAGTAACCGATCTAACAATGGCGCCAGACACTTGTCTTATATAGGCCGCAGCGCCGTAGTATGCCTGTTTACATATCTCTGTATTTGAATACGCATGCCTATACCAGTTTATTTGGTGCTTCAGTGTATATCCGTGAGGAAGAGGGCCACTATTTGTGGAGGAAGAAAAATCTTTCCAGCTATGCTGCTCACTGCCTCTCTGAGGATCATCATATGACCCTTTCTTTCTCAGTGGCGAATGTTAACATTGGATGTGTCTGTCGTTATCGCTCACTGGCAAACGATATATATGTATGATCGTGTGTATCAGTTAGTTTGCCTCCAGAACCTACGCACCGGCGTATACTTTCAGCAAGACATTGCATCGTCTCATCTTTCTCGTACCAACAAAAAATGTAGCGCCGATACCAGTTTAAGCGTAAAATTTGTGAAAGTGGTCGGTGGAACGTTGCTTCAGCCGCCAGTGACTGATGTACGCGTTGTACCAACACTGCGGATAAGATAAGAAGCACATAAAAGTATTGAGAGACGGGCTAGCCTCGCAGGGCATAGCTTGGCAGCACAGAGACAATGTGCAGCTCAGGCGTAGTGATGTCTCCATCATTAGGGTTTCGCTGGTGTTGCCGAGTACGTGACCAGGAGCGGCAGAGCGGCACAGCAGCACAAAAATTGCGTTGCTATCTGATATAGATAATCGTTGATTTTCGTAACAGATTCATTCTCAGTCCAGCAGTACCACGCAGACGCAGGACTGTGCCAAATGAAGATATGACATGGAGCTACCAGCCACAGCCATGGATTCAAGTACCCATCAGGGTACCTGTTTCCTTCACTGTGCCCTCTGGACTTGGTGCTACAGAGCAGCGGGCCTGTCGGTCCAGTCTACCAGCAGCAGCCAGACTCCTTCCAGGACGCAGCGAATCGCACCTCAGTCACAGCAGCCACCTTCCGACAATACGTTCTGTGTATCTCTTGCTCCTCACATTGGCTGTCCAGGCCGGTCATTCATCTGCTAGGTTCTACTACGTGCGACTGACATCTGTGCTGTGTCTAGGACAACATAGCCGTGAGCCCGGCGCCAAGTGCAGATGTCACCAAAGCAGGTTCGAGGCCTGTGGACGGACCCTAGGCTCCAGCTGACCGACCAACAGCCCAATCGTGTGGAGCAGGGGTTGGAATGACTCGCCACCACGCCACTGAATCAAAATTGGAAATAAAGAGTTTATTTTGACAGCCACTTCTTTCTGAGCCTCATCAGTTTGCCATCTAGTCTCACCTCTCGGCCACCCAGCCTCCTGACAACGTTACAGCCCCATGCCACCCCCGCGGTCTGCTTTAGAATGGTGAGCTCTTGTGCTCCTACTTTCCTCACCTCTTCAAGTGTCACGAGACCTCAATATTCTTGAGCATGTGTGGGACATGATCATGCAAGTATACAATCTGGACCCAATTTGGACATGTTACACATGTTCTGACCAGCTGTTGAGTGAATTTCGTTCAGGATGGTTTCCCGAGGACTTCCAGTGTCTAGTAATGTTGATGCTACATCGGGACAGTGCCGTTTTCAGGACAAAGTTGAGTACTGTGCGCTGCTGGGTAGCTGTCTCTAAATTAATTTCTCATGAAACTAATGGCAACACAGGAGAGTTGTTCAGTAGTTATCCCTTAATGTCGACAAAGGTATCACTGTACACACGAATCTTCTACGGGAGGTTGCCTGGTGCAATGGGAGAGGCTGTCGTTCTGAAAAGATCGAGTGAGCTGTACGATAGCTAATTCTGTGTTTGCTTGCAGTTCCATATCTGGAGACTTAGTACACATAGAAAGGCTCGCGCCACAGTACCTTAGCATGCCACTACAGAAGACAAACTAAAATGGCGCAACCCATTGGCAAAGTGACAATGACTGCGAAATTTAGTTGCAGCTGGTTTAGTGGCGTGATAGGGTACTGTGGCGTGTGAATTACAGTTGTACCAGCATTGCAATCATGGACCTTGTAGTGATATACATTTTGTGCTGTATCACTAAAGAATTGGCCTACTGCACGATATATTCTAAACATGACATGTGGTATATTGCATTTTAATGTTAATGGCTTTTTAATATTTATAATTGTTTAAAGTAAATTTATAAACTGTTTTCTTTAATTCCACGTAAGTTGCAGAGATCGGGAGAGCGCTGACACCTGGTCTCTACGCGGGGCCTGAATTTCCTGTCGCCGGATTTGGTATTCACCCAGTCGACGGCCGTCCACCGCGGGAACAAACTCGAAGCCGTGCCAAATCTCCTGCTGCGAATACGGCTGTACAATGAAACAAAATGAATCTTGAATAATCTATTCAATGATTTTAATGCTGTGATCAGTTCTCGTTCCGGCTATAATCAAATGGCTCAAATGGCTCTGAGCACTATGGCACTTAACATTTGAGGTCATCAGTCCCCTAGAACTTAGAACTATTCAAACCTAACTAACCTAAGGACATCACACACATCCATGCCCGAGGCAGGATTCGAACCTGCGACCGTAGCGGTCACGCGGTTCCAGACTGAAGCGCCTAGAACCGCTCGGCCACACCGGCCGGTGGCTATAATCAGATCAACATGTATGTTCCTACTTAAAGTTTTTTATACGCGACATCGCGTTGTATTCTCTGGTGCTCTATAAACCCATTTTAAGCGTTTGTAAAAATATAACGTGCGACAGAACATTCACATATCGCTTTGCAATCATAAGTACACAGGAGTGCCAAAAAAACCGGTATAGGCATGCGTATTCAAATACAGGGATATGTAAACAGGCAGAATACGGCACTTGCTGTTAGGTCGGCTACTGCTGCTACAATTGTAGGTTATCAAGATTTCAGTGAGGTTGAACGTGGTGTTATTGTCGACGCACGAGCGATGGGACACAGCATCTCCGAGGTAGCGATGAAGTAGGGATTTTCACGTACGACCATTTCACAAGCGTGCCGTGAATGTCAGGAATCCGGTAAAACATCAGATCTCCGACATCGCTGCGGAGAACCGTTCAACATGACAGAAGTGCAAGCCTTCTGCAAATTGCTGCAGATTTCAGTGCTGGACCATCAACACGTGTCAGTGTGCAAACCATTCAGCGAAACATAATCGATATGGGTTTTCGGAGCAGAGGACTCACTCGTGTATACTTGATGACTGCACGACCCAAAGCTTTACGCCTTGCCTGGGCTCGTCAACAACGAAATTGGACTGTTGATGATTGGAAACATGTTGCCTGGTCGGACGAGTCAAATTTTATCGAGTGGATGGAAACAGCTGGATGAATCTATGGACCCTGCATGTCAGCAGGGGACTGCTCAAGCTGGTGGAACCTCTGTAATGGTGTGGGCCTGTGCAGTTGGAGTGATATGGGACCCCTGGTAAGTCTACATACGACTCTGACAGGTGACACGTACATAAAGATCCTGTCTGATCAACTGCATCCATTCATGTCCATTGTGCATTCCGATGGACTTCGGCAATTCCAGCAGAAGAATGCGACATCCCAAACGTCCAAAATGGCTACAGAGTGGCTCCAGGAATACTCTTCTGTGTTTAAACACTTCCGCTAGCCACCAGACTACTCAGACATGGGCAGTTTTGAGCATATCTGGAATGTCTTGCAACATGCTCCCTCATACTCTTACGGATTTATGGACAGCGCTGGAGGATTCATGTAATTTTCCTCCAGCACTTCCTCAGACATTAGTCGAGTCCATGCCACGTCGTGTTGCAGTACTTCTGTGTGCTACACGATATTAGGCAGGAGTACCAGTTTCTTTGGCTCTTCTGTGTACATTTGCCAACTGAATGTTCTTAACTGTGATGGAGGAAAATACATAGCTAGTGTCTCCTGGAGGAAGAGTTGCAAATTTCTCTTCCTTGAGGCAGGCCTGAGAGGTTGTGGTGAGAGAAATGGGTCGTCTCACTACTTTGAACACGGCATGGCTCAGGATCCGCTGTTGGGCTGTTGGTTTGCAAAGCTGTTGGGTCACAAACTGTCGGAGTTCAATTCCCCGCAATGCGGTACGGACTTTAGGAATCAGAGAAGAGCGACTGCAGATCCCCTGAGTACTGCTGGCGATGTCCATCGGCACATCCTGTAGGCTGATGGTAACACACCGACATTTTGCCATTTTCAGTGTCCTAAAATTCCAAAATCTAGCGCTCTGGACATCGTCGTCCAATCAGACGGGTCACTAGCATAGGTGCTATGGCGTGGGTAGCCTCTGGTCAGCTAATCGGCACGTAGTAACCGTTAGTGGAGAAATTTTGGCAGGCTTCCCCGACGGTTTAAAGTGTGCAGCGTAATTCTTGGTCGCCACTGCGGCGAAAGTTGTCAACCCTCCCCTCCACGCAATGAGTTTCTGGAAGAGGAACGTCAACAAGACAGGAAGACGGTGTGGTGACCCGCGGCCATGGGGTGATATCAAGGAGTGCTTCGAGTAATTGTCGCTTTTTAGCGCTAGCGCTACCTGTTCTCTGAACATCTCACAATTTTTGGGGTTCATTCCGTAGCTTAGATATTTGATCTGTTTTTAACTTACGTTAGTGAGTTGCACAGAATTCAGAAAGCCAATCGCGGTTCCATAACAATCTTCTATTCAACTTTTAGGCGTCCACCACATGTTAGTAGATCAGTCTGTCGCAAGTGAGCTTCACTCAAACAATCATTTATTGTACTTTTCAGCACATCAACTTGCATTTTATTACGAAATACAATTTTGTTAGACATTTTCAGAGATAATTTGTCTTTCATTGAGGACTTGTTTTATGTTAATTACAAGAAAACATTCACCTGATTGCGAAAAAATTGGAAAAAATAAACTCAGAGATTAAAATTTTTGATTTGTTTTCCTTTCTCCATCCTCAACAGTTCAGGCGACCATCGTAAAATAAGAAATATGATCTATTTCCTCCGCACTTCTGAATTGCACTCTCACTGTGGTGGCATTGCGTTGTAAAGCAGGAGCCGCTACATGGAACGTTACATATATAAGTGTGTAGTCGGAAATTAAATTAACTTGCATGACACATGATTAATGAGAAATGCTCTCATTTGCATTCAGTTTGGAGATCACAGAGAATTTTCAATTACTCTAATTAGCAATTTGCTTGGTTAATGCGATGTAAGTCTTACACCAGTTTGCGTAACGTTTGTGTGTTGAGCACATGAGTGTGATATGCGGATTGCACTCTCCACTGTCGGGCCCCAGGACCTCACAAGACAAATATAGCTGTGAACATTTCAAAAGTAATAATTGAGTTTTGCATATTTGATTGCATGTAAATGGAGAAACTTATTTTTAATTCTCTCTTGATAGATGTTCAATCATAGGATCAGAATGAAAAATGTATTTGGCAGCAATGAGAAAAAAAAAGATGTGAGATTTTTGCTTTGAACCATGTCTCCTAGATATACACTACTGGCCATTAAAATTGCTACACCACGAAGATGACGTGTTACAGACGCGAAATTTAACCGACAGGAAGAAGATGCTGTGATATGCAAATGATTAGCTTTTCAGAGCATTCACACCAGGTTGGCGCCGGTGTGGACACCTACAACGTGCTGACATGAGGAAAGTTTCCAACCGATTTCTCATACACAAACAGCAGTTGACCGGCGTTGCCTGGTGAAACGTTGTTGTGATGCCTTGTGTAAGGAGGAGAAATGCCTACCATCACGTTTCCGTCTTTGATAAAGGAGGGATTGTAGCCTATCGCGATTGCGGTTTATCGTATCGCGACATTGTTGCTCGCCTTGGTCGAGATCCAATGCCTGTTAGCAGAATATGGAATCGGTAGGTTCAGGAGGGTAATACAGAACGCTGTACTAGATCCCAACGGCCTCGTATCTTTAGCAGTCGAGATGACAGGCATCTTATTCGCATGGCTGTAACGGATCGCCGGCCGCGGTGGTCTCGCGGTTCTAGGCGCGCAGTCTGGAACCGCGCGACTGCTACGGTCGCAGGTTCGAATCCTGCCTCGGGCATGGATGTGTGTGATGTACTTAGGTTAGTTAGGTTTAAGTAGTTCTAAGTTCGAGGGGACTGATGACCACAGCTGTTGTCCCATAGTGCTCAGAGCCATTTGAACCATTTAATTGTAACGGATCGTGCAGCCACGTCTCGATCCCTGAGTCATCAGATGGGGACGTTTGCAAGACAACAACCATCTGCACAAACAGTTAGACGACGTTTGCAGCAGCATGGACTATCAGCTTGGAGACCATGGCTGCGGTTACCCTTGACGCTGCATCACAGACAGGAGCGCCTGCGATGGTGTACTCAACGACGAAACTGAGTGCACGAATAGCAAAACGTCATTTTTTCGGATGAATCCAGGTTCTGTTTACAACATCATGATGGTCGCATCCGTGTTGGCGACGTCCCGGTGAACGCACATTGGAAGCGTCTATTCGTCATCGCCATACTGGCGTATCACCCGGCGTGATGATGGTATGGGGTGCCATTGGTTACACGTCTCGGTCACCTCTTGTTCGCATTGACGTCAGTTTGAACAGTGGACGTCACATTTCAGATGTGTTACGACCCGTGGCGAAACCCTACATTTCAGCAGGATAATGCACGACCGCATGTTGCAGGTCCTGTACGGGCCTTTCTGGATACAGAAAAAGTTCGACTGCTGCCCTGGCCAGCGAATTCTCCAGATCTCTCACCAATTGAAAACGTCTGGTCAATGGTGGCCGAGCAACTGGCTCGTGACAATACGCCACTCGTGATGAACTGTGGTATCGTGTTGAAGCTGCATGGACAGCTTTACCTGTACATACCATCCAACCTCTGTTCGACTCAATGCTCAGGCGTATCAAGGCCGTTATTACGGCCAGAGGTGGTTGCTCTGGGTATTGATTTCTCAGGATCTATGCACCCAAATTGCGTGAAAATGTAATCACATATCAGTTCTAGTATAATATATTTGTCGAATGAATACCCGTTTATCATCTGCATTTCTTCTTGGTGTAGCAATTTTAATGGCCAGTACTGTATGTTACCTAGACTAACGTATTCGCAAAATTTCATTACTCTACATTAATTATTTTGTGTCTTGCGACTTTTTTCCATCGGTGTATTATCGTTGGCTGTCTAAGCAACGCAGGCAATCAACACCTAAATTACGACTACCTCATATAGAAATTTTAACCAGTAATGTTAACGTTTCTCGTCCTGTTGTATCTCAAAACAGAGGAACCTGCTAATAATTAAATATATAAATAATTTGTAGTATACATACAGCGTAGACGCTCAAAGTGTAATTCAAATATATTCATTAACCACGAGGACATTTTATTTAACATCTGCTACATGCATAACATTACTATGTGCGTACATTTAAAAAATGAATTATATAGCCTTACACTTTGGAGGTGAAAATTAGAACTTTGTGTCTACCATTAGTACTTCTGCCTAAAGTAATCTCAGCAACTTTTTTCCTCTCTAATGCACTGCAGAGACGCGGTAAACGACTACCTTTGATGGCTGTTCTCATAAATAAAAACTCATTTAAACAGGTTTGCTGCTTACAACTGGCAGGTTAGAAATTCCATTAGCAACAACCTGGTGGAATACGCAACGGGCTCGCAGCGACATTCGGTTAATACAATTCGATATTTAGCGCACTAGTTTAATTAACTGGTCAAATGTTATCCAATGAAGCTGTTGGCAGCAGGCCGCATAGCTACTTAATAATTCGATGGCTTTCCGATATTGGGGCAATTTCTGCAGAGTACAACACAGCTGCCCCACTTCCATGCTGTTTCATGTGCAATGTGAGTAGAAAACGCATGCAAATGCAATGTATGCAAATTGAATTTAGTGCGTGCTGCTGTTACTGACGCCATATTCTGCTGCACAGGCACACGAGAATCGTCGCACCGCTGCAGAACGTACGCTCCGGAACGCTGGAATCGAAATGAATTCACTGTTGGGGCAGCAATGCCGAAATATTTTCGGGCGTAGCTTCTTCTAAACATCTACGTTCCACAACTACGCAGGTACTGTTGAATATTTGGAAATGTTTCTGTTCATATGCCCAAGTTTGTCTAAGAACGTGAGATATAAAACAGTAAGGACGCATACAGGTTCTTGATCACATGCATAGTAAATTACATACAGCGCACATTCCCCAGCTTCTGCTACACACTCCTAGAGAAGATATACTAGATATAAGTCAAATAGAGGAAAATGTATAAAGATATCGTCTGTTCCACGTTCGAAGAAAATCAGAACTGACTCAAATTTTTAACTCTGGCACTCATATTGACTTACTTCAATGCAAAACCCGATTAAGACCACCATGTTCGTTGCAGAAATTGTATCTATGTAAGAACTCCTGATTAATGTTATCAAATATTCCAGGATACGGTGAATAGTTCCTTCCACAAGTATAATCCTTGCAACTAGATCTAACTCCGAATTAATAGGGACTTCGTGAACAAAAGACTTCTCTAGCGCCCTGTCTTTACTAAAAAAAGTTAAGGAATATGTATTTAATACAGAATACAAACGCAGACTCCAGATGTGGAACAGATTACGAACTAAACGAATGCAACCGCAAATTGACTGTGTACATAATGAATGAGCTGGTAAAATTGATAGGCAAATTTCCCCGAAAAAGTTATTTTCCAGACAGTTCAGAACTGACAGTCGTGTTGCCAGGGAAAGTCCTCGTACCTTTTTTTAAATTTCTGGCATAGATTTATTAAAAGTAACTAGACCGCTCTCTGGGTCTATTGCAGCGTTCCCCTAACGAAGTAGCCATTTGCAGGGCAGCGCTGTGTTTGGTCTTAGTAAACGATATCACATAGCTCATAAAACATTGAATACGCAAGTACTTAACCGATACAAATAACGTTCATAAGGAATCTGTATCCCTGTTAGAAAAAAGTGTGAAAATGAAATGATTTGTTCTAGTTACGAGGGCTATTCGGAAACTAAGATCCTATCGGACTTGAAATGGAAACCACAGTGTAAATCAAAAATGTTTTATTTGCAAAAGTTTACTAGAACTTCCAGCTACTTCTCTACATAGTCGCTGCTCCGACTTAAACATCTGTAGTAGCGTTGTACCCACTTTCCAATACCTTCGACATAAAACACACGCTCCAGTGCTTTCTGCCACTTCTCTGCGCTGGCCTGCAGTTCTTTGTCTGTGCCAAAATGTTGTCTTCATAGCCAGCGGTCGGTTTATGTGAACAGAGATCAACATCACAGGGAGCCAAGTCTGGGCTGGATGATGAAACACTTCCCATCGAGAATTCTGCAGCGCCTTCCTCATTGTCCCAGCAATGTCCGGCCGAGAATTGTAGTGTGCAGTTGAAGGAAATGAATGACAGATATGTTATGTGGGGTTGCATCAAATCAGGCGAAGCCTCCCAGCGGGAACCCACACTTCACGGAATACGTTCTAGGCGTAAGTGCTCACTGTGTCCTCAGATCTGAGAAGTGCGACGAGATGCGATCGAGAGGAACACTAGAGACACTGCCCAACATCTCTGTGTAAAACTCCATCGGATTTTCTCTGTCGTTTCTTTATTGTGACCTACCGGATCTTACTTTCCGAATAGCCTTCGTATACTGGAACTCACACTTATTCAATTACAAGCTAACTGAAGGAAAAATACGGTATAATTGTGGAATGAAAGGGAGATAAAATTGTGTCATGTCAAAAATAAATTACAGGCCGAAAAATAAGTGTAAAATATAGACGCAATGGATATGCAAGGAAATATTAAACAAGAATCGAAAGTGAAAAAGCTAGTAAATGATAAAACAATGTCACTCTCTGCTACTTCTTAAGTTTCATGCAACTATCGTGACTCCTACCTGTGAGAAACGGATCCTACATTCTTGAATATATGACTTTAACTTCTCGTCTTTTAATGTAGAGTAGGCATTGAAAACTGGATAACTATTCATTTAAGAGAGACTTTATTACTCTGTAGGAGCTGTGAAGTAAATTCTGTTTAATTTTGTTGCTTGCTTTTCTTCTCTTCAAATCTCTAAGCCACTATTTATAATCGTCCTGCAAATGGCGGCTTCAATTTGGGAACAGCTGCCTCACTTCTTCGCTACTGTGTGGTAGGGGCTTGATTACTGGAAATCAATTTATTAAAAATGGTTCGAAGATGGGTATTAGTTGAAAAGGAAGTCAGTGGCCGTTGTATTCATACTTGCTTCATCGCCACACTTCCGCGAAAGATCTCCATCCCGCAGGGCCGTTGGACTGGTGCCAATGCAGAATAACCAACTTAAAAGCCAGCGAGTCTTTTCCACCATACTACCTCACCTCAGGAAGGCCAGTGCCAGTCTTGGTTAAGTTAGCTACAAGAAACTAATTTTTGCTTGTGGAGTTCCTCCACAGTGAGGGATGAGTGATGCTCACGTGCGCTATTAGATGCACCTGCTTTCTGGCTGCCCATAGGTAGCCATATACCACCTCCATCTCAGTGACGGGAAAGTGCACCTGTACTGGAGTACAGAAAACTGCAGAAAAATCCTAACCCCCCTGTTCATACAGACGTTAAAGCATCACCGCAGATAGGCTTCGCTCTAGTAACTCAGCCGTGGAAACCACAATAATGTTAGTTAGAAATGGCTTTAATACTGATGACTGTTGAGACACCCATGGCAAGTTAATGCCACTCTTTCGACCAACCCACTTGGCTTTGAACTGCCACGCAAAATCTGCTCGGATCTTCACGGAATAAGAACCAACGCTGGAAGGTGTGACGACTCTTTCTGCAAGTGGAAGAAAATAACTGCTCCAAGTAGTGACTGTACCACTGAAAAGCAGATGGTTCGCCATGTCATTCAAGAATGTCCACCGTCAGCTTTCCCCGGCGATTCAACAGTGTTCCTGGTGATGATGGAGGGATCAAGAGACTATATTCATTGCCTGGATAATAGTTTGTAGTTTTAGATAACTGTAACACTATTTCTCGTGATGTAGCCATAAGCTACAATAAAAAAAACTCCGTAGTGTCTCCACCAACTGATAACAGACATTCGGTCACATCTCTAGAAGATGTGCGCTATTTAGGCGAACGCTTAACTATATCCGTTCGCGTCCGGTTCTGCAAGCACCCAGTCGCCAGCTAACCGTAGCTTCTGTGCTAAGTAACGTCCTCAAGCACTCTCTCTGCCACTCAGTGGCGGATACAGAAAAACCTCAAGGAGGGGCGCTAAAGACACTAGGACTTTTTACTTATTCATTCTTCAGTCTTAATATTTCTGCTTCTGAATGTAAACTAGCTTCCTATTCAGCGGATAGTCCGTATTTATAACACTACGTATCAAAGGTTCTCTGTACAAGAAAAGAGTAGAATATTCGTAATTTTTCTCGAACAAATGCCAGACAGAATAACGTATCGAGATCACTAGAATGGCCGCGACTTTTCTCGTAGGTATTGTTAGCTATCTATGTGCCAGACAGAAACGTATAAAATTCGATGACACGGACGCGGGTGCTAGATAGGAAAGTACAACTACTCGATAGCCAGATTCAGTGAATTCGACTGACGAAAGAAACGAACGAATAGCGTGGGGGCTGACTGGTGGGGGCGGCGCGGGTAACAATGTGGGTGGCCCAGCAGGGGGGGGGGGGGAGGGCGCCCCACGCGCTCCCCATATGTATCTTCCACTTCTGCCACTCCTTTGGCCCTGTAATCGCTTACTCATTTTCTTCCGATTGGTTTAAGCACTCGATGCATCTACTAATTTTCTCTAAGGAAACGAAGGAAATATTCCAGAGCTCGAATCGAGAACAGCTGACAACACGAGGGGAAAATTGCTGCCCTTCAAGCTGAGCTAGATCAGGCTAGGGAAGATCTCGACAGGTTAAGGAGGGAGAAGGGCAAAGAGACGTGGGAAGTGGCAACAGGTAGCAGAAGGAACAGGCCTAGAACTAAGTCTGACAGTTTTGTGGTGAATGTCAAAAATAAGTTTGACCTGTTGCTTCAGTTAGAAACTGATGAGCCTCAAGCAGAGGTAGTTGTAGACAGGACACAACAAACTTTAAATAGGAAATTGAAAAAGAATGTAGGAAAGCCATCGAAAAGGAAGAAAGTTTTGTTGTTAGGCAGTTCTCATGCCAGAGGTGTAGGCCAACTTCTACAGGAGGAATTAGAACCAGAATACCAGGTCACAATTTTTTTCAAACCAAGTGCTAGTCTGGATCAGGTGACAGAGGATTTAGGTTCACTCTGTAAAGGATTTACCAGGGAAGACACCGTGGTTACTGTGGGAGGGCCAGGGAACAGCATCGACAGAGATCCTGGGTATAGTATAGAGTGTGACCTGGTAAAGATTGCGTCGGCATCGAGACACACCAATGTTGAATTTGTATCTGTCCTGAGACGCCATGACCGGCCTCATTTGAACTCTTCTGTTGGGAGAGTTAATTTGGAGTTGGAACGGCTGCTTGGGTCAGGTGCGGGGGCTCATATTGGTGTGGTTCCTGTTGATTCTCTCAGTAGGTGGGACTATACCAGGCACGGCCTACATCTCAACAGGAAAGGGAAGGGGAAACTGGCTGGGGTAATAGCAGGAAATTTAAGCGGGGGGGGGGGGGGGGAGGCACTGCCATGAATGGTAAAATACCAGTGGTTACAGGTGTTCGAGCAGCACCTTTTTTAGGATAGGTAAGACGGAAAGATGTCAAGTTCTACGAGAGGTCAGGATTGAAACAAATCTTCAGTTAAGGAAAGAAATTAAACAGCACAATTCTAGCACATTGGATCACCAATCACCAGAAATTTTATCTCCACCAAGTTGTATCTCAGTCCTAGATAATTGCATTGATGAATTAAAGTCACCCAACCCAGTTGACATAATTTGCCTCTCTGAACACCATGTGACCACTGGTATAGCAACTAGGCCTAAGCACAATGAGAAACTCAGACAGGAGATTACTGCAAATGTTAGAATAAGGAAAGGTTCTCATAAAAGTATAATTAAAAATAATGTAAGTATATTTCGTCAAAATATTGGGAGTTTAAAGAATAAAATAGATGAGCTTCTGGTTTGTTTAGAAGATTTAGAAGCTGAGGATGAAATAGATATACTATGCCTGTCTGAGCATCACATTGTTACTGATATGGATAAGGTAAATGTAAGTGGATATAAGCTCTCTGCACATGTAATGAGAGAAAATATGGAGAAAGGAGGAGTTGCCATATATGTCAAAAGTTATCATTGTGCAAAAAGTATAGAAACAAAAAAGTTTTGTGTAGAGAAACATATAGAAGCATGTGCCTGTGAGCTTAAATTAAATAAAGGCACATTTATAATTGTAACTGTATATAGGTCCCCATCAGAAAATTTTCATCTATTTCTGAAAAATTTGGACTCCTTGTTGTGCTATCTGTCAGACAGGGGGAAGCAAATTATTATTTGTGGGGACTTCAATGTATATTCTCTGAAAGAGGGTAATAGGAAAAATGACCTTGAAGTATTACTCGGTTCTTTCAATTTGACACCCATTATTGATTTTCCTACTCGGGTGGTAAAGGATAGCAGCTCACTGATAGATAACTTCTTTATAGACCAAGATAAGTTTAACCAGATAAATGCTCAGCCTGTTGAGGATGGTCTTTCTGATCATGGTGCACAGCTAGCTACAATATATGACATAGCTCCATTCAGCAATACTAAACAGTCCTCCAAAGTAGTACGTTCAGTAAACGATTTAACATTTGCAAATTTCAGGGAAAGCCTACAGCAGTTAGACTGGGATGAGGTGTACCGTGAACCTGATGCCAATTTAAAATATAATTTATTTCATGACATTTTTGTAAATTCATTTGAAAACTGCTTCCCCAAGAAAATAGTTAAATATACTCGTAAGAAACATTGTAACAAACCATGGCTTACTAAGGGTATAAAAATATCTTGTAACCGGAAAAGGGAAATGTATCTGACAGCAAGAAAGAGTAGTGACCCAGAAACTATCAAACATTATAAAAACTACTGTGCTATATTAAGAAAAGTTATTAAAAAATCCAGAAGTATGTGTATCATGTCTGAAATCAGCAACTCTGATAATAAAATTAAAACAATTTGGAATATTATTAAAAGAGAAACAGGTCAACCAAGAGCACAGGAAGACAGTATTACCATCAAATTGAATGAAAACTTTATGAACAAAAAGTCAGAAGTTGAAAATATTTTTAATAATCATTTTCTAAATGTTGTGGATGTAGTAGGATCCAGGTGTTCATTAGAAGATGCTAGGCTGTTAATGGAAGAGGCCATACCTATGCAATTTGATACAATTGAAATCTCACCCACTTCTCCCTCTGAAATTAGGAAAATAATAAACTTGCTTAAAAGCAAAAACTTACATGGAATTGATGGCATTTCCAGCAAAATACTAAAAGCTTGTTCTCAACAGATAAGTAAGATTCTCAGCCACCTGTGTAATAGCTCTCTGGAACAGGGCATTTTCCCTGATAGACTGAAATATGCTATTGTTATACCTTTGCATAAAAAGGGGGATATATCTGATGTCAACAATTACCATCCAATCTCCCTTCTAACAGCTTTATCCAAAATTTTTGAGAAAGTAATGTATTCAAGAGTAGCTTCACATATCTGTAACACTGAAGTACTAACAAAATGTCAGTTTGGTTTCCAGAAAGGTTTTTCAACAGAAAATGCCATATATGCCTTCACCAATCAAATTTTGAGTGATCTGAATAACCGAACACCACCCATTGGGATTTTTTGTGATCTCTCAAAGGCTTTTGATTGTGTAAATCATGAAATTCTGCTAGACAAGCTCAAGTATTGTGGCATGAGTGGGACAGTGCACAAATGGTTTAATTCGTACCTAACTGGAAGAGTGCAGAAAGTTGAAATAAGTAGTTCTCATAATATGCAAAGATCAGCACATTCCTCAAACTGGGGAACTATCAAGAATGGCGTTCCACAAGGGTCAGTCTTGGGTCCTTTGTTGTTCTTAATACACTCCTGGAAATGGAAAAAAGAACACATTGACACCGGTGTGTCAGACCCACCATACTTGCTCCGGACACTGCGAGAGGGCTGTACAAGCAATGATCACACGCACGGCACAGCGGACACACCAGGAACCGCGGTGTTGGCCGCCGAATGGCGCTAGCTGCGCAGCATTTGTGCACCGCCGCCGTCAGTGTCAGCCAGTTTGCCGTGGCATACGAAGCTCCATCGCAGTCTTTAACACTGGTAGCATGCCGCGACAGCGTGGACGTGAACCGTATGTGCAGTTGACGGACTTTGAGCGAGGGCGTATAGTGGGCATGCGGGAGGCCAGGTGGACGTACCGCCGAATTGCTCAACACGTGGGGCGTGAGGTCTCCACAGTACATCGATGTTGTCGCCAGTGGTCGGCGGAAGGTGCACGTGCCCGTCGACCTGGGACCGGACCGCAGCGACGCACGGATGCACGCCAAGACCATAGGATCCTACGCAGTGCCGTAGGGGACCGCACCGCCACTTCCCAGCAAATTAGGGACACTGTTGCTCCTGGGGTATCGGCGAGGACCATTCGCAACCGTCTCCATGAAGCTGGGCTACGGTCCCGCACACCGTTAGGCCGTCTTCCGCTCACGCCCCAACATCGTGCAGCCCGCCTCCAGTGGTGTCGCGACAGGCGTGAATGGAGGGACGAATGGAGACGTGTCGTCTTCAGCGATGAGAGTCGCTTCTGCCTTGGTGCCAATGATGGTCGTATGCGTGTTTGGCGCCGTGCAGGTGAGCGCCACAATCAGGGCTGCATACGACCGAGGCACACAGGGCCAACACCTGGCATCATGGTGTGGGGTTGCGATCTCCTACACTGGCCGTACACCACTGGTGATCGTCGAGGGGACACTGAATAGTGCACGGTACATCCAAACCGTCATCGAACCCATCGTTCTACCATTCCTAGACCGGCAAGGGAACTTGCTGTTCCAACAGGACAATGCACGTCCGCATGTATCCCGTGCCACCCAACGTGCTCTAGAAGGTGTAAGTCAACTACCCTGGCCAGCAAGATCTCCGGATCTGTCCCCCATTGAGCATGTTTGGGACTGGATGAAGCGTCGTCTCACGCGGTCTGCACGTCCAGCACGAACGCTGGTCCAACTGAGGCGTCAGGTGGAAATGGCATGGCAAGCCGTTCCACAGGACTACATCCAGCATCTCTACGATCGTCTCCATTGGAGAATAGCAGCCTGCAATGCTGCGAAAGGTGGATATACACTGTACTAGTGCCGACATTGTGCATGCTCTGTTGCCTGTGTCTATGTGCCTGTGGTTCTGTCAGTGTGACCATGTGATGTATCTGACCCCAGGAATGTGTCAATAAAGTTTCCCCTTCCAGGGACAATGAATTCACGGTGTTCTTATTTCAATTTCCAGGAGTGTATATATTAATGACTTGCCATTCTATATTCATGAAGAGGCAAAGTTAGTTCTCTTTGCTGATGATACAAGTATAGTAATCACACCTGACAAACAAGAATTAACTGATGAAATTGTCAATACTGTCTTTCAGAAAATTTCTAAGTGTTTCCTTGTAAACGGACTCTCACTGAATTTTGATAAGACACAGTACATACAGTTCCGTACAGTGAATGGTATGACGCCATTAATAAATATAGACCTTAATCAGAAGCATATATCTAAGGTAGAATATTCCAAATTTTTAGGTGTGTCCATCGATGAGAGATTAAATTGGAAGAAACACATTGATGATCTGCTGAAACGTTTGAGTTCAGCTACTTATGCAATAAGGGTCATTGCAAATTTTGGTGATAAACATCTTAGTAAATTGGCTTACTACGCCTATTTTCACTCGTTGCTTTCATATGGCATCATATTTTGGGGTAATTCATCACTGAGGAATAAAGTATTTATTGCACAAAAGCGTGTAATCAGAATAATAGCTGGAGTCCACCCAAGATCATCCTGCAGACATTTATTTAAGGATCTAGGGATATTCACAGTAGCTTCTCAGTATATATACTCTCTTATGAAATTTGTTACTAACAACCAAACCCAATTCAAAAGTAATAGCAGTGTGCATGACTACAATACTAGGAGAAAGAATGATCTTCACTATTCAAGATTAAATCTAACTTTGGCACAGAAAGGGGTGAATTATACTGGCACTAAAGTCTTTGGTCACTTACCAAATAGTATCAAAAGTCTGACAGATAACCAACAAGTATTTAAGAAGAAATTAAAAGAATTTCTGAATGACAACTCCTTCCACTCCATAGAGGAATTTTTAGATATAAATTTAAAACAAAAACAAAAAACAAAAAAATATTTAAAAAAATAAAAAAAATAAAAATAAAAAACACAAAAAATGAAAAAGTTGTTATATTAACTTAAGTATGTTGTTAAATTAACTTAATTATATCATGTATTGGAAAATTTGACTCGTTCCACATCATTACGAAATATCGTATTCATGATCGATGGAACTAGTATTAATCTAATCTAATCTAACTTAGAAATATGTATACTCGATGTAGCAAAGAAGCTTACATCACTTACTAAACGCAAGTCTCCGGTCCAGACTGCATATCAGTCATGTTTCTTTCAGAGTATGCTGATACAAGAGCTTCATGCTGCAACAATTACATACAACCGCTCGGTCGACGAAAGATCTGTACCTAAAGGCTGGAAAGTTGCACAGGTCACTTCAGTACCCAAGAAAAGAAATAGGAATAATGTGCTGAATTACAGACCCACATCACTAATGTCACTTTGGAGTAGGATTTTGGAACATATACTGTGTTCGAACATTATGAATTACTTTGGAGAAAACAATTTATTGACAAATAGTCAATAAGAACTCAGGAATTATCGTTCTTGTGAAAAACAGCTAGCTCTGTATTTATAAGAGGTAAACAGAGCTATCGCCATGGTATCTCATATTGATTCTATACTTCTAGATTTCCAGACGCTTTTCACACAGTCCCTCAGAAGCAACTTATAATCAACTTGGGCGCCTACGGAGTAACGTCTCAATTGTGCGACTGGTTTCGTGATTTCCTATGAGAAAGGTCACAGTTCGTAGGCAATGGGAAGACATCGAGTAGAACAGAAGTGACATCAGTTGTTGCCCAATGAAGGATTATAGGCCTGCTGTTCCTAACTAGGAGACAATCTGAGCAGTGCTCCTGGATTATTTGCAGATGATGCTGTCATTTACCGTCTCATAAAGTCATCAAAAGGTTAAAATTATTTAAATGAGAGCCGTATCATGCGAAAAGTCGTAGTTGACTCTAAATAACGAAAAGTGTGAAGTCATCCACACGTACTAAAAGGAATCCGCTAAATTTCGGTTGCACGATAAATCACACAAATAAAAAGGTTGTCAATTGAACTAAATACTTAAGGATAACGATTACCAATAACACATGTCTACAAAAAATATTTTTTGAAAGTTGTTTAAAATTTATAACAGACTTTTATGTACTTTTTAGAGTTGATTTGAAAAATGCAATCCATTTTTTTTCTATCACGTCAGGTTTTCTCTCAAAAAAGGGAATATTTTTGGGTATAATAACAAAATTTAAGCAATTTATCACATTTTTACAACGTTATAAAATTTTGTTTTCTTTATAAATCATGTGTTAAACTACATTTCCAGTACACTTCCGGTTCTCCTTAAGCTCATAAGTCCTTGTAATAACGCTTTCGCTTCCTGTCGAAGCTTCTTTGATTGCTTTTCCGGCTGTGGGCTCGTTGAGGATCATCTCTTTTTATCATCCAGCAGTAGTCCGCTATCATGTTGACGTTCCATCTTCCTTGATATCTTCTCTCCATTTCTTTGATGTCTTGGTAGAATCTTTCACCCTGCTCTTCACGTACATCACCAAGGTTTGCAGGGAAGTAGTCAATATGTGAGTGGAGAAAATGAACTTTAATGCTCATGTTACAGCCCAGCTCCTTAAAGTTGTCGAGCATGTCTGCGACGATTGTCATGTAGTGTGGATCTCTTTTGTTTCCTAGGAAACCGGTAACAACTTATTTAAAAGATGTCCATGCTGCCTTTTCTTTTTTTTCCATTTTGTCCACAAAGTTGGGATCTGTCATTAGTTTTCTAATGTCTGGTCCGACAAAGATATCTGAATCACTCCGCTTCTTTTGACAATGCTTTAACAAATTGTTTCATTAGCCCCAACAAAATGTGAAGTGGTGGAAGTAACGCCTTTTGGGATCCACAAGGCTTTTCCTCTCAACATTTTTATTCCCTACCTGTAAGGTTTCTCTCAAGGGCCAAGCTTTTTTTTATGTTGTGTTGCTTTCTGCCTCTACTGTCCCATTCACAGAGAAAGCAAGGGAACTTTGTGTAGCCACTTTGTTGACCAAGCAGCATTGAAATCACTTTTAAATCACAACATAGTGTCCATTTGTTGTCTGAATAGCAGAGTTTGCTTAAAACCAGTTCAAGGTTTTCGTAACATTATTTTAAGTGAACCGAGTGACCAACTGGTATAGATGCACAGTTATTGCCATTGTGTAGAAGTACTGCTATAAGGCTTCTTTTTAATGAATCAATAAAAAGCCTCCGCTCATCAGGAGCATATTCTGTTTTGAAACGTGCCACAGGCCCAGGAACATCACTGCAAAGCACCAGGTCGACTTCTTGAGAGAAGAAAGATACAAACTCCTTTTCCCTCGATCGATACAAAGAAAAGGATGTACCCGGAGTCAACAACTTCACGGCCATGAGGAGCACGGCGAATGGCTGATTGAGTGTTAGGGTAAGAAATATCCTTTTTGTTTTTCAAATTGAAACCTCGAACGTTGAAAGAACAAAAATGGGCAGTCATCACTATGATTTTTGGGCTCACTACAAACCATTGGTATTCCAAAACGTAAGGACTGCTTTTTACGTTGAAACCATTGCCTCAGTTCTTCAACACACACTGAACAAACTTTGTGTGGGGCCCGAGGCTTATCTTGATCTCCTTACTTTATACCAAAATAGCCGAAAAATACCTTTCAGCAAAATCGGAAATGTTCCTTTGTTGCTTTTTAACGGTATAGTTACCACAAACGTAGCAGAAGCAATCTGGCGAGTTTATACATCCTCTGGTAGCCATTGTCCATTGTCCATAAAACAACTTCACAATGTAAGAAAACAGTCACTACTTTAAAGCACTAGTAACAACAACACGTGAACAGCACAGAGTGAAGAGGTACTGAGAACTGAAGGACAATGGCAGAAGCTCACTGCTTGGTGAAGGCGGGGGAAGGGGCAGCGTGAGAGACAGGCACTGACATGAAAATACTGCTGGTTTCTCCTAATTACACTTTATTTTATGTGTATCTGGTATAAAAACGGCTAAATAACAGTTTATGGAGATCGTAAAAACCAAAATTCAAACTCAATAGAGTGCTGAAATATCGAAAAAAGTTAAAACTAGACAAGCAGTTTGTGAAATAACTGTACGTGATGGAATTTTTTTTCACTGTTTTTCCCGAAATCAGCGTTGAAAACACTATAAAAATCACTGAATAAATTTGAAACAATTTTTTATGTCGCAGACCTGTGTAACTTAAATTGAAATGATCACGTAGATAACGTTGTGGAGAAAGCGTACCAAAGACAGCGATTTGTTGGCAGAACACTTAGAAAGTGCAACAGCTGTTCTAAAGGGATTGCCTACAGTACATTTGTCGGTCCTTGTCTGAGTATTGCTTCACGGTTTGAGATTCACATCAGATAAGTTTGACGGAAGACATCGAAGAAGTTCATTTTCAATTATCGTGAAACACGGAAGAGAATGTCATGGATATGAATTAGTTGATGTGGCACTCATGAGAACAGAGGCGTTTTCTGTTGCGGCTGGATCTTTTCATGATATTTCAGTCACCAATTTTTCTCTCCGAACTCGAAAATATTTTATTGGCGCCCACCTACTTATGGAGAAATTATCATTGTAATTAAATTAGAGAAGTCAAATCTCACACGGGAAGATTTAAGTATTCGTTATTCCCGCCCCGTGTACGAGAGTGGAACGGTAAAGAAATAGCTTGAATGTGGTTCCATGAACGCTCTTCCAGGCACTTAACTGTGAATTGTGGAGTAGTCGAGTAGATGTAGACGAAAGGCTGGAACAATGTTTTTTTTTTTTTTTTAAAAAAATATTGTTTTCCCGATATTTTGTTTGTGCCAATTGTAGCCCAGAATTGAGGATGCGTGGCCGTTCCAGTGGCTACCTCACCATCTCCCGTGTGTTTGAGGTCAATATATGGAGCCTGAACTCTGTTGAAATGTGTCTGTTTTCTTCTGTAGCCCTTCCACCTGTCACTAAGAAGTTCAGACAAGCCACTATTGAACCACTGCTGTAGGTTGCGAGCTCCGATACAGAGTGGTCATGGAGGCAGGCAGTTTTAGCAGATAAACCATAATTTGTCCATAACGAAAAGCAGGAAGAAGTGACAGAATTGCAGGTGCACTTGTAATCATCGATAAGATTCAATTACCGTACTTCCATTTCCGGTGTCATAACTGTACCTTACCCTTTTATTTAAAAATCTCGTCATGAGTGGTGATGAAGCAACACATTAAATTGCTCCAGAGGCTCACAGGACTGGGTCATATACTAATCCAAGAGGTTTGTACACCAGAGCTATCGTAACCAAAAAGACTTCAAGTTGCCCCAAAAGTGACTAAGGAATTCAAGTCCGGGAACCTTGTCAGCCAAGCATGTGAAACACCTTGAAGTACACCCAACTATCCCCACATTCTGCATCCAGATTGTCTCGGACGGAAACTGCAAGATGTGTTGCCGCGCAGTTGTGTTGAGGCCACGTTTCATCACTGAGCCGTGTCACGGGTCAGCATTTTTTATTTACCCGCGAGATTATTTCACTTGATTTCGCCGCAGCGATAGGGGGCGTGATCGCTGAGCGCCGTTGGCGCTGGTGCGCGAAGCAACTGTTTTGGGAGGACGGCTCGGTCGGTATATGGCGACAGGACGGAAGCGGCGGGGAGTCAACGGGTGCCTGGCGATTAAGGACTGCGACGAGTGTGGCTGTTTGTGAGCATGTGGGGAGGACGGAATGCTCGCTTGCTTAGCGTGGTTCTCCATGACCAGCTGTTGTGTGTTGGGCCTAGCACTCGAGTGTAACAGGAAACTGCATTGGTGTGGTTCTCGTCACCTGGCTAAGGCCGAAATTTTCATATTCTTTTATTATATTTCATGATCATTACTTTATTATGGGGTTGGTACTTGTAGCCAACATTTTGTGATTTGAAATACTTCAGAGAATATCATGATGCGCCAGGTGTCTACTGTGAATAATTCTTAATTTGTTTCATAGTGCCAGAATGAGATTTTCACTCTGCAGCGGAGTGTGCGCTGATATGAAACTTCCTGGCAGATTAAAACTGTGTGCCCGACCGAGACTCGAACTCGGGACCTTTGCCTTTCGCGGGCAAGTGCTCTACCATCTGAGCTACCGAAGCACGACTCACGCCCGGTACTCACAGCTTTACTTCTGCCAGTATCTCGTCTCCTACCTTCCAAACTTTACAGAAGCTCTCCTGCGAACTTTGCAGAACTAGCACTCCTGAAAGAAAGGATACTGCGGAGACATGGCTTAGCCACAGCCTGGGGGACGTTTCCAGAATGAGATTTTCACTCTGCAGCGGAGTGTGCGCTGATCTGATATTTGTTTCATAGTGTATGGCACGGTATCCACTATCATCGATCATTTTATGAAAGTTCTGTCCAAATTATTATTACATTAGACTTTGTTAAAATTGGTGCGTTTAAATTGCAAATTTCCTAATTCTACTAATATTGATTGGGATAAACCCATCTATTTCTTGATATTGCCATATTTGTGTATTAAGTTGTGTTTCTTCTCGAGACTGACTGACTGAATTGATTGTGGAACACGTGGGGGGAGTATTTAAATGAAGATTTGCTAGATAACACAACCGTCGTGAAATTGAAAACTTGAAGTGTTTACTCATGTCACCAGTCGTTAATGTTATTTCTGTCTTGTAGCTTACTTAACTGATATAAAATAATTTAAAAATTTTGTGTATTTGTCACGAAAGGTGAACTGATGTCACATGACATTGACATTTGTGTAGGGTTTACGTAAGCTTAAGTGAAATCAGGAGGTAAAAAAATTTTTTTAGCAGGCAGTAGATAATTTTTGGCACTCTTGCCAAATTGGATTTTTTTAAGGTTTGATTTACATGTGGTACAAATCACAAGTTCAATACTTCTCTGGTGTAATTGTTAATACTTGTACATGTTGCATTATTGTACGATATAATATCTTTTACTAACAGTGCCTTTATGTAATGTTTCAGAGTGGGGCTACATGTTCTTCTAGAGAATGTTTTAACAATTTTTTTTATTTGCTAAAATTTCCTTTTAAACTGTTAATTGTATTAACTTGGATGTATAACCAATTATTGTTAAATAATAAATTTGTGTCAACAAGGCTTGGACAAAATAAATGTGCCTACACCTTCCCCATCCTGGCTCTGCTACCGTCTGTACATCACAATCAAAAATGTTCAAGGTGGCAATTAATCCAAGGAGAACCACGTGACTGTTACGACGCTGGACTTACCTTCGGGGTAATGGTGGTTCAAATTTCGGTGCGGCCATAGAAATTTAGATTTCCCGTTCTTTCTTCCCATAAACCGCTAGAGGTAAATGCCAGGTTAGTTTCTTTAAAAATGATACTGTTGCAGACATGGTTGCGATGAAATGCATTCACACTAATACGATCCAAACAGTCACATTTTGTATGAGCCAAGCCACCGCGCCACACAGTCTAATGGATTTCAGCAAAACTTCCGCATGAATGTATGGACAGATATCATCGACGGTGGTTTTCATTGGACCGTACATTGTTTCTCCCTCGTAAAGCTGCACAGACACATGGGCGAGGAAAAAACAGGTTTTAACATTCCGTCGAAGAAGGGGTCATCAGAGATGGAGTACAAGACCGGAGAGGGGAAAATCGACCGTGTCATTTCTACATCTACATGGATACTCTGCCAATCACATTTAAATGCCTGGCAGAGGGTTCATCGAACCACCTTCACAATTCTCTATTATTCCAATCTCGTATAGCACGCGGAAAGAATGAACACCTATATCTTTCCGTACGAGCTCTGATTTCCCTTATTTTATCGTGGTGATCGCTCCTCCCTATGTAGGTCGGTGTTAACAAAATATTTTCGCATTCGGAGGAGAAAGTTGGTGATTGGAATTTCGTGAGAAGATTCCGTCGCAACGAAAAACGCCTTTCTTTTAATGGTTTCCAGCCCAAATCCTGTATCATTTCTGTGACACTCTCTCCCATAATCCGAGATAATACAAAACGTGTTTGCTTTCTTTGAACTTTTTCGATGTACTCCGTCAGTCCTATCTGCTAAGGATCCCACACCGCGCAGCAGTATTCTAAAAGAGGACGGACAAGCGTAGTGTAAGCAGTCTCCTTAGTAGGTCTGTTACATTTTCTAAGTGTCCTGCCAATAAAATGCAGTCTTTGGTTAGCCTTCCCCACAACATTTTCTATGTGTTCCTTCCAATTTAAGTAGTTCGTGATTGTAGTACCTAGGTATTTAGTTGAATTTCTGGGTTTAGATTAGACTGATTTATCGTGTAACCGAAGTTTAACGAGTTCCTTTTAGCACTCATGTGGATGACCTCACACTATTCGTTATTTAGGGTCAATTGCCACTTTTCGCACCATTCATATATATCTTTTCTAAATCGTTTTGCAGTTTGTTTTGATCTTCTGATAACTTTATTAGTCGATAAAAGACAGCGTCATCTGCAAACAACCTAAGACGGCTGCTCAGATTGTCTCCCAAATCGTTTATATAGATAAGGAACAGCAAAGGGCCTATACCAATACCTTGGGGAACGCCAGAAATCACTCCTGTTTTACTCGATGACTTTCCGCCAATTACTACGAACTGTGACCTCTCTGACAGGAAATCACAAATCCAGTCACATAACTGAGATGATATTCCGTAAGCACGCGATTTCACTACGAGCCACTTGTGTGGAATAGTGTCAAAAGCCTTCCGGAAATCCAGAAATACGGAATCGATCTGAAATCCCTTGTCAATAGCACTCAACATTTCGTGGAATAAAGAGCTAGTTGTGTTTCACAGGAACGATGTTTTCTAAACCCATGTTAACTGTGTGTCAACAGACCGTTTTCTTCGAAGTAATTCATAATGTCCGAACACAATGTATGTTCTAAAATCGTGCTGCGTATTAACATTAACGATATGGGCCTGTAATTTAGTGGATTACTCCTACTAACTTTCTTGAATATTGATGTGACCTGTGCAACTTGAAAACAAAAGAAAACCAAACTCTGGATGACCAAACAGATATCTGAACCGCGTTATCACGCACGCGAATCCAGCGTCGCAACTACCACATTCAAATTGTTCATAAACTTGAAGACGACGACTTTGTCACAAGATAAGCTATGTGCTACGACTTATTCTATGCCATTATAAATACAAGTGTAATGCAACACATTCCGTTCAGCGACGATTCAACAGTTCACACTTGTGGACGTGTGTGTAGGTGTAACTATAGGATTTGGGAAGATGAACAGCCTGATGCATTACAGAAACAGCAACGGGACACATCAAAGATAAATATGTGGATGAGAATTACAGTATCAAAAGTGTATGGAACGTTGATGTTTGCGGCTTTGAGTGGCCGTGCGGTTAGAGGCGCCATGTCACTGACTGCGCGGCGCCTCCCGGCGGAGGTTCGAGTCCTCCCTCGGGCATGGGTGTGTGTGTTGTCCTTAGCACAAGTTAGTTTAAGTAGTGTGTAAGTCTAGGGACCGATGACCTCGCAGTTTGGTCCCTTAGAAATTCACATACATACGTTCATGTTTGCTGAGAAAACAGTAACGGTTAACACATGCAGTGAGGTGACGAAAGTCATGGGGTAATGATAAGCGTGAAATAACCGCAGAAATCAATGTGGGACGTACTGCGTACGAATGCGTTAAGACAGTGCAGCGGGCGTTTATGGCCTATGGCAGCGTAAGACCGACGCGACTGCCTTTGTTAACACCACAATATCACCTACAATGCCTCTCTTGAGCTCGTGGTCATATCGTTCGGACCCTAGACTACTGGAAAACCGTCGGCTGGTCAGATGAATCTCGATTACACTTGGTAAGAGCTGATGGTAGGGTTCGGGTGTGACGCAAACCTCACGAAAGCATGGATGCAAATTGTCAATAAGGCACTGCGCAAGGTGTTGGTGGCTGCATAACGGTGTGGGCTGTATTTGCATGGAATGGACTGGGTCCTCTGGTCCAACTGAAGCGATCATTGACTGGAAATGGTTAGGTTCGGCTAGTTGGAGACCATTTGCATCAATTCATGGGCTTCATGTTGCCAAACTACGATGAAATTTTTATGGATGACAATGTACCACGCCACCAGGCCACAATTGTACGTGACTGGTTTGAAGAACATTGTGGACAATTCGAGCAAATAATTGCCCGACATGAAACCCATCGAACATTTTTGGGACACAATCGAGAGGACAGTTCGTGCACAATAGCCTGCACAGGCAAACTTCCGCAGTTATGGACGGCTACCGAAGCAGCATGGCTGATTATTTCTGCAGGGGACTTACAACGACTTATTCCGTGCCACGTCGAGTTGCTGCCCTACGCCAAGCAATAAGAGGTCCGACATGACATAATGAGGTATTCCATGACTTCTGTCACCTACTGACTTATGTCACGTACTGATAATTTTGAAACCGTAGTCGACCAAGTATGAAATTTCGGGTACTGTAGTCTATGAACAAGTTGGATCACCTCAAAGACAGAGCACAGGCACCGATCTTTGCACTCAGAATTGTAATGAATGATGTCCATATTACCGGCTATGTGCGGGAATGCCACTTTTTAAGGTAATAGGCATGCCGTGCATCGCCAAGACTTTGAGCACTCACTTGCCCGATTTCACCCCCGTGAACTTTTCTGTCTGGGGATTTATCATGTCCTAGGTGTATCATGTGAAAATGAATAATTCTCAGCACTTGAAAAACTGCGTTTTTGAAGTTGCAGAACAAAAAACCACAGCAACGTTAGCAAGCGTATTTCGGGCTGCACGGGAACGATATGACTTGTGATTATATTTAAAAGGCCATTAGATTAAAATGACTCAGTTTGCATTAAAGAATGTCTCAAAGCATGTTCGTGTTGTTTATAGCCCATAATAAAGTGTTTATCCCGGGTTCAATTCCCGGCGGGGTCAGGGATTTTCTCTGCCTCGTGATGGCTGGGTGTTGTGTGCTGTCCTTAGGTTAGTTACGTTTAAGTAGTTCTAAGTTCTAGGGGACTTATGACCGCAGCAGTTGAGTCCCATAGTGCTCAGAGCCATTTGAACCATTTTGAATAAAGTGTTTAAATGGAAAACCGGAAGTGATTTTATAAACACCCTGTATAACAAAGATTGTGCGCCAGGTTTCTTATTCAGAAATGGTATCTGAATGTTGTTTGTTTGTCAGGAGATCGTGTATTGCCTCGAGTAAGAAGAGGAGACATATTGTTCTCTCGACCATGCTGAATCGTAGGGCCACGTCACGTGCCTTCAGTCTGGGGCCATCGAGGAATCTGAGCCTCGCAACGGTGACGTCACACTAATCGTCTTGTTCTCAACAGTTCCCGGAAGCTCGGCCCCGTGCAGGGCTCACGGGAAATCAATATGTAAATTGAAAATGTAGCCACTAAAGGTCTTGCCTTTTTTGTGTGCTATCGAGAGCTTGCATGCACATAAACGCCCAGTCAAGAATTACTACTCATTTGAAATAGCTACCCGCTCCCATCCGGAGACGGCTGCTGTCACTCGTAGGACCTGCAGTGTCACGTGTTGTGACGTAAGTGCTACGGCCTGGGTTTCTCGTGGGCTTCGCCTTGAGTCACATAATGGTGTTATTTACAGCAAGACGACTATCCACACGGACAGTGTGACGACCCCTGGAGCACCATGGATTGTCACCACGGCGACCATTGTTTCCCTATTTCGTATGAGTATTAGTGTGTTTGTGACAAGAATCTTCTGAAAAGAGTTGTAAATGCGTAAGGTTCGCGTCGAAGGCAAAGAGTTCGTGGAGGCAGTTGTTTCCCTTTAATAATGTTTTTTTTTTCTCACAACAGAGATTCATATCGACTCATGAGTCAAAATATTATGACCAGTACCGAACGCCAGATTAAATGCCGCCTGGTGCTGTTGTGGGCGAGGGACACGGTATGGAAAGTATATAAACGGAAGTCTGGAGTGGGGAATCATTCTATGTGATGCGGGCCACACATGGGGAAATGGACTGGACTGACAAAAGCGACATTGGCAAAGGGCAGATTATTATGACGCGGCAGTTGGGAACGTGTATCTCGGAAACGGCAAAACTGGTCGTTTGTTCGCGTGCTACTGTCTTGAGCATCTTTGGAGGTGGTGGAAACCATGAGTAGGCGACAAGGCTTTGGATGTCGATGCTTCATTGCAGGACGTGGCGCACGGACGCTTGCCCACTCTGTAAAGCAGGGTGGGAGGCGATTTGTGTCAGATTTGACAACAGAATACAGCGCTGCCGTAGGCTCAATTGTTTGGACACACCAGTCAGCTCTTATTGTTGAACGTGTGGCTCCTTAGTGTGGCTCCTTAGCAAGCTGTTCCTGACCCAACGACATCTTTAATTACGATTCCAGTGGGCACGGGATCTCCGACATTGGACCGTGGATCGATGGAAACGGGTTGCCTGGTCGGATGAACCACATTCATTAGTTTACTGGGTATCGTTATACGCCACCATCCGAGGAGACGGCTGCTTGGAATATGCACCACGCCACTGAAACAGCGATGCTATGAGGGATATTCAGTTGGCCTTCCATGGGACCTATGGTATTAACTGAAGGCACTACAACCGCTCTGGACTACGTGAACATTACTACGGACCACCTGCATCTTTCCGTGGTTGATGTTTTCCCTGACGGCAGTTGATTTGCCTGGGGAGTTGGTTGTATTCGCGTCGTCGACAAAGTTAAAAGTTGTCTGCTGGTTCTAGGTTTCCCACTCCATTCCCCATACTGGTTTGTCTTGTCGAGATATGTCCCAATGATGGATAAATTGTTCTCGGATTAGCGTATCGTGATACGCCGCCATCCATGGGAACGGCTGCTCGGAATACAGATATGTAGCACGCCACACAAACAGACCGGAGGCGTTAGTATTATGCTATGAGGGACATTCAGTTGGCCTTCCATGAGACCTATGACACTCACTGAAGGCGCTATAACCGCTCTGGACTATGTGAACATTACTGCAGAACACCTGCATCTTTTCATGGTTTATGTTTTCCCCGGGGGTAATGGCATGTTCTGTCAGGACAACTGTCCATTTCAGAAGGCCAGAATCTTGCTACAGTCGTCTGACCAGCATGATAGTGAAACGTTTCGGATACGAGATTCGTCCGATGTGATACCGATGTGGCACGCTATCTGGCGCTAGTTCTGCGCCCAGGAACCACCTGCCCGTAATTCACAGGAATTGCGTAGACATCTTGTGTCACATACCTCCGGAAAATTGCCGAGGACTTGTAGAATCCATCTCATGAAGAACCGCTGCTGTGTTGTGTTCCAAAGGTGGTTCAAAAATGGTTCAAATGGCTCTGAGCACTATGGGACTCAACATCTTAGGTCATAAGTCCCCTAGAACTTAGAACTACTTAAACCTAACTAACCTAAGGACATCACACACACCCATGCCCGAGGCAGGATTCGAACCTGCGACCGTAGCAGTCCCGCGGTTCCGGACTGCAGCGCCAGAACCGCTAGACCACCGCGGCCGGCTCCAAAGGTGGAGCAACACGATATTAAGCACGTGGTCATACACTGAAGAACCAGAGAGACTTACTGTCTAATATCGTGCAGGGCCACCGCGAGCACGCAAAAGTGCGGCAACACTACGTGGCATGGACTCGACTAACGTTTTAAATAGGGCTGGAGGGGATTCACACGATGAATCCTGAATGGCTGTCTATAAATCGGTAAGAGTACGAGAGGGTGGAGATGTATTCTGAACAACACATTGCAAGGCATCCCAGATATGCTCAATAATGTTCATGTCTGGGGAGTTCGATGTCCAGCGGAAGCGTTTAAACTCAGAAGAGTGTTACTGGAGCCACTCTATTGCGATTCTAGACTTGTGGGGTTGTCGCCTTGTCCCGCTGGAATGGCCCAAGTCCGTCGGAATGCACAATGGACATGAATAGACGTTCTCGCTTCCCGCGCCCGGGTTCCCGGGTTCGATTCCCGGCGGGGTCAGGGATTTTCTCTGCCTCGTGATGACTGGGTGTTGTGTGATGTCCTTAAGTTAGCTAGGTTTAAGTAGTTCTACGTTCTAGGGGACTGATGACTATAGATGTTAAGTCCCATAGTGCTCAGAGCCATTTTTTGACATGAATGGACGCAGGTGATCAGACAGGATGCTTATGTACATGTCACCTGTCAGAGTCGTATCCAGAAATATCAGGGATCCCATATCACTCCAACTGTACACGCCCCACACCATTACAGAGCCTCCATCAGATTGAACAGACCCCTGCTGACATGCAGGGTCCATGGATTCATGAGGCTGTCTCCATACCTGTACACGTCCATCCGTTCGATACAATTTGAAACGAGACTCGCCCGACCAGGCAACATGTGTCAAGCAACATGTTTCCAATCATCAACAATCCAAAAAAATGGTTCAAATGGCTCTGAGCACTATGGGACTTAACATCTGAGGTCATCAGTCCCCTAGAAGTTAGAACTACTTAAACCTAACTAACCTAATGACATCACACACATCCATGTCCGAGGCAGGAGTCGTAGCGGTCACGCGATTCCAGATTGAAGCACCTAGAACCGCTCGGCCACCCCGGCCGGCCATCAACAATCCAAGTTCGGTGTTTACGAGCCCAGGCGAATCTTAAAACTTTGTGTCGTGCAGTCATCAAGGGTACATGAATGGGCCTTCGGCTCCATAAGCCCATACCGATAGTGTTTCGTTGAATGGTTCGAGCCCTGACACTCGTTGGTGGCCCAGCATTGAAAGCTGCAGCAATTTGCGTGCACTTCTGTGACGTTGAACTATCCTCAATCGTCGTTAGCCCCGTTCTTGCAGGATCTTTTTCCGGCCGCAGCAATTTCGGAGATTTACCGGATTTCTGATGTTCACGGTACATTCGTGAAATGGGTTGGGTTGGGTTGGGTTGTTTGTGGAATGAGACCAGACAGCGAGGTCATCGGTCTCATAGGATTAGAGAAGGACGGCGAAGGAAGTCGGCCGTGTCCTTTCAAAGGACCAATCCCGACATTTGCGTCGAGCGATTTAGGAAATCACGGAAAACCTAAATCAGGATGGCCACTCGTGAAATGATCGTACGGGAAAATCCCCACTTCATCGGTACATCGGAGATGTGTCCCATCGCTCGTGCGTCGACTATAACACCATGTTCAAACTCACTAAAATCTTGATAACCTGCCATTTTACTAGCAGTAACAGATCTAACAACTGCGCCAGACACTTATTGTCTTATACAGGCGTTGCCGACCGCAGCGCCGTATTCTGCCTGTTTACATATCACTGTTTTTGAATACGCATGCCTATACTAGTTTCTTTGGCGCTTCAACAGATTGAGCTTAGAATCTTGGAACCCAATCTGCTCTCACTGGCGACGATAAGCATGGTATATCACAGACAATCAGACGCAGAATCGACCGGTGCCTGGGCAGTTGGCTCGTCGATAATATTATCGATGTTATTTCCCAAGACCTAGTCAACTGTCGTGAGTGGAGAATTTTCATTTGCGACGGTCTCACCTCCGTAGATGGTCGGCTTGTTTAGTCTTCCTGCTTTTCGGTAGCTGTGTGGGCGGTTGGGCCTTCTCTACTGTGACCGGTAACGTCTGTGTTCCTGTTGTCATCTGCAGGTGAGTAGTGTGGCCTGCTATTTAACGCTGTGTCCCGTTATAGTCGCCGATCACTCTTCTCCTTTCTTTACAATGGCGTACGGCACGACCAGGGCGTCCACAAAGGTAATGTACCGTCGTGTTTTCCTCTGTTAACCAAATGTCCCTTTTACTGGGCGGCAATTGATTTGGCTGGGGAGCTGGTTGTATTCGCGTCGTCTAGAAAGTCAAATGTTGTCTGCTGGACCTCGGTTTCCGACTCAATTCCCCATGCTGCTTTGTCTTGTCGGACTGATGCCAATTACCGATAAACTCTTCTTGGATTAGCGATGCTATCTTCTCCTGACGGGGTTCAACAATCAACGCTGCTGCTTCTGCGCTCTGGGTTTGTTATCAACAGTCATAAATCGTCCTGGCTCTTATCTTACTATTTGCTGTATTAACTATAAGATTTCCTCCTGGTGGTGCATTGTTGACGTCGGTAAAGCACGCAGAAATCTTTATACTTCCAACATTTTGTTGGTTAACACACCAGCAACTTCGATTGTATTATTATTTTTTCAGGTTTCTAACACATTTGCATATATTGCCATGGTGGTGACTAGTACCGAAAGTAACGAAATGTAGCCAGTGGTTTGAGACTGGACGTTCAGAGCTGGATGACTTTGTCGCTGGCTAGTGGATTACGATGAAGGGTACGTAATATCTGTAACAATGGATATGTTAGTACTGCAGCTTAAGAAAATCCCCTTTGTACTACATAATGAAGCATGGGAAGACTGGCTGCTCACAAAAGCAAGTTCACTAGCCCGAAAGCCCTGCCTAGTAGGTCACCAACACGAAACTTTATGCAACTGTGACAGAAATATGAATAAATAATATTCAGAAATCTGTCAGATGCCTTTCGGTAAGTCTTTTTCTACTATATTGCCATTGCCATTGCTAGTACCACTTAAAGCATTCGCCTGTTGTGGCGACATCCTTCAGAATAATCGAATAATAGACGAACTTTGCCACAGCCTTCATTATGTCTTTGCGTCTTTCATCATATTCGATTTCGTTGTGTGACACAGCGACAAAATAATCTCTATATACGAATATCTCCTCTACTCTTGGCCCTGGGCTACATTTTCAGTTTTTCTTCGGCTGTGCGAATACGTTGCTGGTTACCACCAATTGTTTATTTAATTTCCGAGTGTAATTTGTCGTAGCTCTTGAGCTTTTTCTCGTTATTCTCAAATCATTGCTGGGCTGTGGCGCTGAGATACACATAGTTGTTTGACAGACACATTAAGTTGTCCCACATGTTGCATTTAGTGGCACGGTTGAATTCTTTCATCCACTCTGATGGATTTTCGCCAGTGCTTGCCGAACCATTAATGGTTGCCTGATGTGCATCTGGTCATCCGATGTTTTTGTATTCATCGGTAGCCTCACAATGTGGACCGTGAGACGTATATACCGTTCGTATTAGAAGTCCTGTCCGTGAAGACGACGACTTAACGCAAAGTATTTTTGGAGCAACGGCGAGATACCCAGCCTTCCCACCAAACTGTATCATGTAGATTCCAGAATCGACTACCAGTCACGGTAGCACTGTTGTCAACGAGAACTAACACTTCACATTTAAAGCACGTTTATTAAACATACACGGAAGTACAGATGCAGCTAAAGTTGCTCATCAGCAAAAAGTGCTTCTGTTCATACACACTAGAATGCTCTAGCAGATTACAATATTCTATTAATTAGTAAATCCCAATATCGCCCAGTGATAAATAATTGCATGAGGCGGGATCGAACCGGACACTCTCGTTGTTCTTAATATATATTAATGACTTGCCATTCTATATTCATGAAGAGGCAAAGTTAGTTCTCTTTGCTGATGATACAAGTATAGTAATCACACCTGACAAACATGAATTAACTGATGAAATTGTCAATATTGTCTTTCAGAAAATTACTAAGTGGTTCCTTGTAAACGGACTCTCACTGAATTTTGATAAGACATAGTACATACAGTTCCGTACAGTGAATGGTATGATGCCATTAATAAATATAGACCTTAATCAGAAGCATATAGCTAGGGTAGAATATTCCAAATTTTTAGGTGTGTCCATTGATGAGAGATTAAATTGCAAGAAACACATTGATGATCTGCTGAAACGTTTGAGTTCAGCTACTTATGCAATAAGGGTCATTGCAAATTTTGGTGATAAACATCTTAGTAAATTAGTTTACTACGCCTATTTTCACTCGTTGCTTTCATATGGCATCATATTTTGGGGTAATTCATTACTGAGGAATAAAGAATTTATTGCACAAAAGCGTGTCATCAGAATAATAGCTGGAGTCCACCCAAGATCATCCTGCAGACATTTATTTCAGGATCTAGGGATATTCACAGTAGCTTCTCAGTATATATACTCTCTTATGAAATTTGTTATTAACAACCAAACCCAATTCAAAAGTAATAGCAGTGTGCATAACTACAATACTAGGAGAAAGGATGATCTTCACTATTCAAGATTAAATCTAACTTTGGCACAGAAAGGGGTGAATTATACTGGCACTAAAGTCTTTGGTCACTTACCAAATAGTATCAAAAGTCTGACAGATAACCAACAAGTATTTAAGAAGAAATTAAAAGAATTTCTGAATGACAACTCCTTCTACTCCATAGAGGAATTTTTAGATATAAATTAAAAAAATAAAAAAAATAAAAATAAAAGCACAAAAAATGAAAGAGTTGTTATATTAACTTAAGTATGTTGTTAAATTAACTTAATTATGTCATGTATTGGAAAATTTGACTCGTTCCACATCATTACGAAATATCGTATTCATGATCCATGGAACTAGTATTAATCTAATCTAAATAACCGCCACTCCACTGTGGTCGAAGCACAGCATGCGGCAATATAAATGTGGCAAATGCATGGCAGTTCGGCAATTACAAGAGCGGAAACCTGGAAAGCATTTCCGTCAAGGGCGGAATTTATCACTTTTTAGTACCCTTTAAAGGGTTCTCTTTGTAGATCCCAAATTACTCCGCTAGAGACAGAAACAAAGGCTTAACGATCAACTCTGTGTCATTTTACACAGACACTCTGATAACATCGAATGAATCCAAAAATCAAAGATATTTTCTGCAGAGCATGATAAATTTTTCTCTAAATCGCTCCAGGGAAATGCCGGGATTGTTCCTCTAAAAAGGGCACCGCCTTTTCCCTCCCTCCTTTCGTAATCCGAGCTTGTACTGTGTCTCTAATGACTTCGCTATCGTCGGGACGTCAAAGTCTTACTTCTAGTCTTTCTTTGATAAATTTACTGGTAGGGTTATGAAGAAATGTAATATACATGAACTTTTACCTGAAAGTAAGACGTTTCGTTTCTACAAATTAACCTCTCTTTCCGTTTCCATATCATTGGTTGGTTGGTTGGTTGGTTGGTTGGGGAAGGAGACCAGACAGCGTGGTCATCGGTCTCATCGGATTAGGGAAGGAAGTCGGCCGTGCCCTTTCAGAGGAACCATCCCGGCATTTGCCTGGAATGATTTAGGAAAATCACGGAAAACCTAAATCAGGAGGGCCGGACGCGGGATTGAACCGTCGTCCTCCCGAATGCGAGTCCAGTGTCTAACCACTGCGCCACCTCGCTCGGTGTATCATTGGATTTACGTCACGTTTCTTACGTAATTACAGAGAACACAGTTTTACCAACAAAACACGCGAACGTATGTAGTGTCGTAACAGTTAACGTCAACAGCTGCAACTGACAGCTTATCATGAACATCAGGACGTGCTGTAGTTGTAATTCCATCCCGTCATGTTTACATAACAATCGTTCTCTTTTTTCACATCAGTCTATCGTTTACGCGTGGTTTATCAGTGATTTGCAAACAACCCTGCACGGTCAGCCATTGGCGGGCCAGTAAGTTTTCGTTATCAGCACCACGCTAGACTTTCACCAGAAGACCATATCTGAAAGTCGCACATAGAATAATACCTTCAATTAGAATTTTATACGTCGTCAATGTAAAAAGAAGCACGCTGGTCCATGACCATACAGCTAATACCGTTTAATATGCCTCTAGGCTTGACAATGCCCTCAGTTGAGTGAGGAAGAGAGTATCTTTGGTATGTCACATCCAACTGGGGCAGAGCCCGTAGAGCTACCAGAATTGTAGCGATGTGGATTACTACGTTTCATTCGCTATTCCAAATATTCTCAGACATTTTCTGTTCGATTAACGTCAGGTAAATTAGTGGGCCAATAAAGGTGCAACAGAGTTCCACAGCGTTCTTCAAATGGTTCAAATGGCTCTGAGCGCTATGGGACTTAACATCTATGGTCATCAGTCCCCTAGAACTTAGAACTACTTAAACCTAACTAACCTAAGGACATCACACAACACCCAGTCATCACGAGGCAGAGAAAATCCCTGACCCCGCCGGGAATCCAACCCGGGAACCCGGGTGCGGGAAGCGAGAACGCTACCGCACGACCACGAGCTGTGGACCAGCGTTCTTCAAACCAGTCCTGTGAATGCGCCTGTTGTCATCTTGGAAGATAGGACTGTCCACAGCATACTCATCATGAAGCTGCAGGACAAAAGGTAAATAGTAGGACATTGCAGGTTCTAGGATAGAGTGCGCTGTTGCCAGATATCGCCCTATACCTATGATGTCATCCCACAATTCTCCTAATAGGCCAATTGCCCTGTGTATAAAATGGTGGGAAATTTTAAATTTGATAGGAAATACCAAACAGGCCAATTGTGCTACCAGTTTTCCCCCACTCTTATGATGTCACTGTGGATGTAGGATTGTTGTCCTAAGAATAAAAAGGTAGGAAATCGAAGATGATGCATTCTTATGTCGAAAACCAATATGGCGATTCAAGATGGCTGACCTGGAATACTAGGACTGTCTGCATTGTTGCTAGATTTCCTGAATTTTTTCTAGCTCTCGTCCCAGTCTGAGCTCGCATAGCATGCTGTTCACACTTGGGACAAAAGGTGTTTGTTTCCCCTACGGGTCCATGCCTGCCTGTCAGACAAAAGATGTTTTTGTTTCTCCAGTCTGAGCCTGTTGACTATTTCCAGAATATACGAGTATAAACATGTTTTTCATGCTACACGTAGTAACTAGCCTCAACTTGCCCATTGACCGACTTTCAGTTACATGAAAAACCACTTACATGTTTACCCCAAGCTATTATTCACATAGATCTGTGTGAATAATTGTAGTAGTCAGGTCGAGATGACCACTATGTTTTTTTCTGACATCATGTATTTATGTCTCTTACGTTAAAGTCCAGTTCCCCCTCTGGCGTCACCCTATGACCCTATGTTTGGATCTGTCCACTTGTACTATGTGGGGAAGGATAGCGATGTTTATATCTTTATTTTTAAAAAAAAATCTGCACCTGCGAGACCTCTCTTTCCAGAGCCACAAAGTTTATGATCACCGGACCGGTCGAGAAATCTGTGTCGATGCACCCCCCCCCCCCCCCCCCGTCGCGCTTCCTCCTCCCCCGCCCCTTGTAATGTTATGTGTCCTTTTCTTAACTAATTTGTGCCTAATTTTATTCTGAGAAGATCAGTAATGTGTGTAAATAGCGTACATTTGATTTAAAAAGTACTTGAAGTTACTTGAAGTGAAGTGAAGCGCAGCTGGACAGCAAGAAACTTTTTAGCGCGCAATCCCCTCAACGATAGTAGTTGTGAATCCTTGAGTATGGGCTCTAAAAAAAAAGACAATTGATTTATTTTAAAAAAAGAGGGCTGTTGGTTCAAATGGCTCTGAGCACTATGCGACTTAACTTCTGAGGTCATCAGTCGCCTAGAACTTAGAACTAATTAAAAGGACATCACAAACATCCATGTCCGAGGCAGGTTTCGAACCTGCGACCGTAGCGGTCGCTCGGCTCCAGACTGTAGCGCCTAGAACCGCACGGCCACTCCGGCCGGCGAGGACTGTTAATCTGTATCTTGTGGAAAGAGGACGTGTTGCTAGGCCGTTGCTCAGAGCGTATTGTTACATTTATGAAAATTGCTATTTGAGTGATACAACCGTTAAAGTATGTGTAAGAGTTGCCGAACATTGATGTATATAAATTTTCTGGAAGTGAAGAACAGAAATATCTTATTTTTGGAAAAGGAGGTGAACTGCATTGTCGTCGCCGTCTATCAATCGACAGAATTGTGAGTGTACAAAGTTTACTAAAATACAGGAAAGAAAATGCATTCTCTATAGTTTTCATTCAATAAGTAACAAAGTCTCATAATTTCTTAATTACAGTAATTGGATTATGTTCTTGTACAATAGTATGGTGCTGAACTCCACTGACCAATTATGATGTAGCAGGACGTGTAGTTTGAAGGAAGTTTGTGTGCCAAGCAATCTCCTTTCCTCACGAAAAGCAGATTGCTGTTTGATCTTATTTACTTGGTCCCTTAGGTATGATAAGCTGCGAAAACTTTCGCACGAAGCTATCCGCAATACGGACACGTAACCAACAGAATCGTACTTTAAATCTTAAAGAACAATAACTTCCTCTAAATTCTAATACGTCACAAACTGGTGCAGAAGCTGATCATTTAAGGAGGCAGCAACCAAAATTCAGGTACCAGTTACGACTTAAAGTCTCAATCAAAATCAATCTCTCTCTCTCTCTCTCTCTCTCTCTCTCCAAACACATATATAAATATACATATTATTAAGATAAAAGTCATTTTCTACCCCACATGACATATAAACATAAAAATTATATAACTGTTAGAGGATGTAGCACTTAACACGTGTCCTCAGATGTGGATGCAGCCAGTCGAAGTACCTTCTCATTTCTCTGTGTAAGTACCAGACACACTCAATGCTATGTATTCCAGGCTTTGGATCTCAAGTTAAGGTCCATTCGCATGACCACCACGCTTCCGTGATGTAGCGCCTCTTGCGTACCACCAGTTCTCGACGAAAGAAAACCTCTCGCCAGGATGCCAACAATGTTTGATGAGATGCGTACAGTGCCTGATGTACTTGGTAGCGTGCGTCACAATTTCCTAGGAAGATGTTAAAGCTATACTGAGTGTGATGGTTGACTTTTTAGACCTTTTGTAGTGTACAGAATGAACAGTCTAATGAGTACACAGTATGGTTTGAGAGTAAATCGGAGAAAGACGAAGGTAATGAGAAGTAGTAGAAATGAGAACAGCGAGAAACTTAACATCAGGATTGATGGTCACGAAGTCAATGAAGTTAAGGAATTCTGTTACCTAGGCAGTAAAATAACCAATGACGGACGGAGCAAGGAGGACATCAAAAGCAAACTCGCTATGGTAAAAAAGGCATTTCTGGCCAAGAGAAGTCTACCAATAGCAAATACCGCCCTTAATTTGAGGAAGAAATTTCTGAGGATGTACGTCTGGAGTACAGCATTGTATGGTAGTGAAACATGGACTGTGGGAAAACCGGAACAGAAGAGAATCGAAGCATTTGAGATGTGGTGCTACAGACGAATGTTGAAAATTAGGTGGACTGATAAGGTAAGGAATGAGGAGGTTCTTCGCAGAATCGGAGAGGAAAGGAATATGTCGAAAACACTGATAAGGAGAAGGGATAGGATGATAGGACATCTGCTAAGACATGAGGGAATGACTTCCATGGTAGTAGAGGGAGCTGTAGGGGGCAAAAACTGTAGAGGAAGACAGAGATTGGAATATGTCAAGCAAATAATTGAGGACGTAGGTTGCAAGTGCTACTCTGAGATGAAGAGGTTAGCACAGGAAAGGAATTCGTGGCGGGCCGCATCAAACCAGTCAGTAGACTGAAAAAAAAAAAAAAAAGTGTACAGACAAGGGCCCTGGCGCAGCAGTAACACCAGTTCCCGTCAAATAATTAAAGTTAAGCGCTGTCGCACTTGGTTACCACTTGGATGGGTCATCGTCCAGGTCTCCCGAGTGCTGTTGGCAAGAGGGGTGCATCCAGACCTTGTGCGGCCAATAGAGAAACTACGTGACTCAGAAGCAGCGGCCGGTCACGAAAACTGACAAGGGTCGGGAGAGTGGAGTGCTAATCAAATGCCATTCCGTATCGGCATCCAGCGATGCCTAAGGGTTGAGGATGACATGGTGGCTGGTCGGTGCCGTTGGGCCTCCAAAGCATGTTCGGAGGGTGTTATTTGTTAAGTAATTTACAACACTGTTGAGTAAACAGTACATCACCTTGAAACTTCCAGTAGATTAAAACTGTGTGCCAGACCGAGACTTGAACCTGGGACCTTCGCTAATCTTAAGATTGTGAGAAGTGAATATCTGACTGTTTCTGACATTCCATAGCCTTTAGATTACTTCCGAGATGATAATTCCAAAGTTGTCGTATTTCGTCTCCACTGTCAGCTTCTTCAATTTATGTGCAGCCTTTTCAGTCACCCTGTTTACCATGGTTGCAACAGGATCTCGTAATGTAAATTCAACTTCTGGTACTTTTCACGGGTGCAAACTTTAGTATCTTACATGAATCATTGCTTATTAACTGATCCATTAGTACGGGGTTCAGCGGTCACGCTTTCACCATCACATGGAAAATTAGCTCTGTTACAATTCTGTCGAGCGCAGGGTCGTGCACAGACATTTTGGATGGTTCAAAGGGCTATGAGCACTATGGGACTTAACGTCTGAGGTCATCAGTCCCCTAGACTTAGAACTACTTAAACCTGACTAACTTCAGGCCATCACACACATCCATGCCCAAGGCAGGATTCGAACCTGCGACCGTATCAGGAGCACAGTGCATGATTGAAGCGCCTAGAACAGCTCGGCCACAACGGCCGGCATCACATTTTGGAGTCACATTCAAGTTTTACATCGTGTTGCGCAGTACTTACCCGTTTTACATCTGTTCTTATGCAAACTGAGGCGTACTTACAGAAACGAAAGGTAATGTTGCATACCGCTGAAAGTTGCATGTGCTCGTCACTTTACATATTGTGTTACATGGTCTTTCGCTTCTCAGAAATATGTTATACGTTGCGTCAGTGATATTACAAAAATTCAGTCTGTAATCAATAAATTTTAAAATATGGGTCTGATAAGCAGATCAAGAAGGCACAATAAACACTGCCATCACAGTAGATAAAACGAAAGAAGAGCTCAGCAGTCGAATCATTAAATTCGAAATTCTCTGGAAAGAGGATGAAGCCAGCCAGGAAAAGAGGTGCACTGATACAGTCGTTGGAACAAAGAAAGATAACAAGTGAATGACTAACAAAATATTGCAAGATACGCAAATATTGGGCATAATGTCTTACATGTGCTGTCCTAGCTGGTCAAATCGTTCAGTAAAACATTTAAAGCAATTATTCACGAACTAAATCTAACGCTGATGATGTTTTCGATACCTGAAATCTGAGAGTAGCCGTGACAGCGTTTGTATCAAGATTACGTTCGTCTTCTCCAAAAATATACTGAAAAATAAAACACTAATTACGTAACATTTTATAGCTGCCGTTAATATTCTGTTACTAAATATCAAAACACAAAAATTAAAGCAAGATGTGAGAAAACGGTTCTCCGTTGCCATACAGACAAAAAAGCTGTTTTTGTAGGGTCGCAGATGTTCTGCATATGACCTAGCGAGACGAACACCCGATTTTCCGATAACCTCTTGCCAAAAGGATTTCCATTGTGTAGCTACAACAGAAGTGCTTTGTTAAATGCGCACAAATGAAATGTGCATTTTGTTCAAATACCACATATCTCCATTCGCTAAATTTAAGCCTCGGCAGGGCAGCACTATTGTCAACGAAGGAAGAAGCTCACGTCTGTCATAACAACCTCGATGAAACGGTTAAGCATCGAGAAGGCGAAGAAACGATAAGTTACTTTGAACAACTTTGGAATATTAGTAATATTACTTCACTAACATACACAGAAGCGCCAAAGAAACTGATAGAGACACGCGTATTCAAATACAGAGATATGTAAACAGGGAGGAATTTTTCTGGTTACTCTCGATTCAATACGAGGATATTGCGAGTTTACTCAAAATACCAGTGAACAGTAAAGTCCACTTGAAGCCATCCTACTAGCATAGCCAGAATACCAAGAATCTGTCAGTTTTATAATATCTTTGACAAATCTGATTTTTCATAATATTTTATACAACAAATGCAGAGGGAGTGAATAGTGTTGTCGGTTTCTTAGTGTATCGTGAATAACATTCTCCATCTATTGTTAGACGATGCACTTTTTGTACTCAGGTGATTCATATGATAATGTTTCTGACATGATTATGGCCGCACGGTGGGAATTAACAGACTATGAACGAGGAATGGTAGTTGGAGCTAGATGCATTGGACTCTAAATTTCGGAAATCGTTGGGGAATTTAATACTCGGAGATCCACAGTGTCAAGGGTGTGCCGCGAATACCGTAATTCAGGCATTACCTCTCACCACAAACAACACAGTGGCCGACGGACTTCACTTAACGACCGAGAGCAGCGGCGGTTGGGTGGTGTTGTCAGTGCTGACACACACGCAACCCTGTGAGAAATAAACACAGAAATCAACGTGGAGCGCACGACGAACATCTCCGTTAGGACAGTGCGGTGAAATCTGGCGTTAATGAGCTATGGCAGCAGACGACCGACGGGAGTGCCTTTGCCAACAGCACGACATCGCCTGCAGCGCCTCTCCTGATCTCCTGACATACATCTGGGAAGCCTTGGCTCGGTTGGTTTCGAGAGTGGTGCAGTCCCCTCGAAGACAAGAAGGCACTGTGCAAGCTAGTGGTGGCTCTGTAATGGTGAATGGTTGTGTTTACGTGGAATGGATTGGGTCCTCTGATCCAAATGAACCGACCACTGACTGGAAATGATTATGTTCCGCCACGTGGAGACTACTCATTGAGTTCCTGGACATGTTTCCAAACAACGATGGGATTTTTATGGATGACAATGCGCCATGTCGCTGGACCACAATTGTTCGAGATTGGTTCGAAGAACGTTCTGGACAATTCGAGGAAATGCTTTGGCCACCCAGATGCCCGACGTGAGTCCCATCGAACATTTACCGGAAATAATAGAGAGGTCAGTTCGTGCACAAAATCCTGCATCGGCAACACTTTCACAATTGTGGTCGGCTACAGAGAGAGGATGGCTGAATATTTCTGCAGGGGACTGCCAATGACTTTTTGAGTCTATGTCATGTATTGTTGCTCCACTACGCTGGGCAAAAGGAGGTTCAACACGATATTAGGAGGCATCAGACGGTTCAAATGGCTCTGACCACTATGCGACTTAACATTTGAGGTCATCAGTCCCCTAGAACTTAGAACTACGTAAAGCTATCTAACCTAAGAACATCACACACATCCATGCCCGAGGCAGCATTCGAACCTGCGACCGTAGCGGTCTCGCGGTTCGAGACTGCAGCGCCTAGAACTGCTCGTCCACTCCAGCCGGCTTAGGAGGCATCCCAAGGCTTTTGTCACCTTAACGTAAAAACTCGCTGTTAACTTCATCTACACGAAATGGAAACCAAGTCGTCAGCCAGGATGGGACCAATTCGACATTTCACACGTAACAGATCAATTATAGGTACACTTTCGTATTTATAGAACTGGAAAATACACAACGTAAATGGCCGTATGCTGGTAACTACTAGTTAGAATGGAAATGAGTAAGCATAAAGTACTTTTTCTACTGGGAATTACAGCAAGATTCAATGCGACTAATTATTTGCAATCATCGTCGCACATACTACGGCCAGAAGGTTCCAAATAACGACGTGGCATGACAAACAAAATTTCAAGGACACACCAGTCGTCCTGGCAAGCCCAGTGTGCGGCCGGTGAATTGACTTATTACCAGACTTCGTCACGTGAAGCGTGCGCTATGAATTATGCAGCAGAACCGGCATTCTCGACGAGAAACCGCACACATGGCGGTAAATCAATGAGGCAAGCGGGCCGTGGAAATATGTGCGGAGACGCCAGCTAATGAAGGGCTTTAACGAGCAGCTGACCAGCTGGCCTGCCTGGAATAAGGCCACGCACGCCGTGTCCTAGCGACAACTTCTCAGAAGCCAGCGGTCGGTAGCTAGGACGGCGCCCATTAGATTCTGAAACAAACTGCTGGCGGATGCTGCTGCTCTGAAATGACGCCGCTGTGGGCGGAACGTTAGGCGACACATGTAAGCACGTTTTCTGGCTGTGTGGTAGTTATAGTTGTAAAAGTACCGTAGGCTACCGTAGACTATCGTAAGTAAACAATGACTACGGTAGTCTCACTGCACTGAAGCGCCAAAGAAGACATGCGTATTCAAATACAGAGTTAACAGGCAGAATACGGCACTGCGGTTGTTGTGTTATCACTAGAATGGCATGTTATCAAGATTTAAGTGAGTTTGAACATGGTGCTACAGTCGGCGATGGGACACAGCATCTTCGAGGTAACGATGAAGTGGAGATTTTCCCATACGACCATTTCGTGAGTGTACCGTGAATAACAGGTATCCGGTAAAACATTGAATCTCCGACATTGCTACGGTTGGAGAAAGATCCAGCAAGAACGGGACCAACGACGACTGAGGACAGTTCAACGTCACAGAAGTGCAACCCTTCCGCAAACTGCTGCAGATTTCAATGCTGGGCCATCAACATGTGTCACTGTGCGAACCATTCAACGAAACATCCTCGATGTGGGCTTATGGAGCCCAAGGCCCATACATGCACCCTTGATGATTGTACGCCACAAAGTTTTACGATTCGTCTGGACCCGCAACATCGAATTTGGATTGTTGATGACTGGAAACATGTTGCCTGGTCGGACGAGTCTCGTTTCAAATTGTATCGAGCGGATGAATGTGTACAGGTATGGAGACAGCCTCATGAATCCATGGACCCTGCATGTCAGCAGGGGTCTGTTCAAGCTGGTGGAGGCTCTGTAATGGTGTGGGGAGTGTACAGTTGGAGTGATATGGGACCCCTGATACGTCTAGATATGACTCTGACAGATGATACGTACGTAAGCATCCTGTCTGATCACCTGCATCCATTTATGTCCATTGTGCATTCCGATATACTTGGGAATTCCAGAAGAAGAATGCCGCACCCCATACGTCCAGAATTGCTACAGAGTGGCTTCAGGAACACTCTTCTGTGTTTAAACACTTTCGCTGGCCACCAATCTCCCCCGACATGAACATTATTGAGCAAATCTGGGATGCCTTGCAACGTGCTGTTCAGACGAGATCTCCACCCCCTCGTGCTCTTATGGATTTATGGACATCCCTGCAGGAGTCAGGGTATCAATTCCCTCCAGTGCTACTTCAGACATTAGTCGAGCCACATCGTGTTGCGGCACGTCTACGTGCTCTCGGGGGCCCTACACGATATTTAAGACAGATGTACGTGTTTCTTTGGCTCTTCAGTGTATAAAGGGCCGCCTAACCCACGGAGCACTTTCGTTCCACACAGTTATCGTACTGTCTGTTATTTAAAAACAAATAGTATTTATAGCAAAACCGAAACTGTCAATGTCTAATTCAGGTTTTATTCAAAAACTGTAATGTCAAACAAGACGGAGATTGTAGTAAAAATAAAGAAAGAATACAGATTTATCATACAGCGCTAGAAAACCCAATGTCCTCGACAAAAAGTAAAAATTCAAAGAAAGCGCCAAACAACAATAAATCAAACGTGTCTTCAGTTTGTCGTCAAACTATATAAAACCTGTTTCTGTTATTAATAAGTAACTTTGGCATTTGTCTATAATAGCAGCAAACTCTTGCCTTTGATCCAGATCAAGAACATTTTGTTGAGTACAGAATAACAAAAATAGTTATATATATTTTCTTATGACCTTAGCAATTAAGTCCCATAAGATTTCACACACATTTGAACATTTTATTTCTTATGTTTGTGCATGTAAACTGTACATGCGTGAGAAGCATTTGCTTTGGTTACATAAAAGCACAGAAGTTACACGATCAACTAATTTCCCTTACTTATATAGTGCAGCTGATGGTCTGTAAGGGTGTAAAATACACACTGCACTAACAGTGAAATATGTGCGATTATAATTATGTGCAAAGCAAACAGACGAACAAAAAAGAAAGAGAGGTCACTGGTTCCCATTTTCTGACTTACACAATGATTTGTGTTTATTGTCCTATCAACGCTACCAATACTACCAGAAATCCTACAATCTACTACCTTATTTATGTAATGTACCAAAACCATCGAACCGTAGTTTTGGTGCAGCGCAACTCTAGTAATAGCTTACTATCTAAGAGCTCAGTCTTCCTGAAATTATCGTTAGATCCCCCATTCGACGATGCAAGAAATCACCTTAGGCTCGAGCGATTTATTATCGTGGGCTCACAGTGCCTTTCCCGAGTGTTTTCAGGCAGTGCACGTGAAACAATGGAGCCGCCATCGCAGTTCGCGAACACACGACACGGGAGCGTTTAGCTGCCTGGCGAGAGCCATTTCATCTGAGTGAATAAATGTTCAGTTAACAATAGTTCAGTTAATAGTTTAAAGTAAATTCTGTTACCTCAGCCGATTCAGTATAATCAATGCTTTATTGTACTGCAGCCACAAAATACATACTAGTACACATTACAGTAGTGATATAAATTGAATAGTCTTTCACGTTCGTGAATAAATTCATTCAGAGTTCGCTTCGACTGTACTGATCAGATTTCGATAGATTTGTCTTGTCATGGTACTTTGCCAGCATTGTCTATAACGCTATGAGCAAATAAATTGTTTTACTGTTAAGCAAACTTTCTCCTTGGGTTGGTGGTATTTCATTGTTCATATCACGTACCATGCTTTCCACATCCTCTAGTATTTTTCAGCCACCTATTGTCTGTGAATTTCTGTATGCACCTTTTTTTCAAGACTTCTCACTCAGGTTTTCAAACTTCCCTTACTATTTTACACGGTGTTTTGTAGCCGATTCTGTATTGATAATGCAGATCAATCACAGTGCAGCTATATGTATATCTGCAGATACCTGGAAAAGATGAACAATTGACGTTACAGATACTGGTTTACTGTTGATTCATCAAATGAATGTACATTCCTTCTAAACTGTCACGAAGGCTCCTTTCAGCAGCCGTGAACTAACCGATGGGTGAGTCCAAAACTCGTTGTTGCGTTTCTTAATCTCTTCGTAAACTAAATAAGCAAACACTTCCTCCTTTCTTCTACGTCCTTACTGGATGGCTTCCAGTCTAGTGCCGCTGCGCAACTACCGCCACGATGTCGCCGCGTATGCTGTGGCAGGACTTCTGACGCCGCCATCTCACTGGGAGCACGCACGACTGTTACTCGCTTTTGTGCATCGGGCCTTACACAATACATGAACCTTACTACTGATATATATATATATATATATATATATATATATATATATATATATATATATATATATAATTTTTTTTCTTTTACCAATAAGACTTTTGCATTTCTGTATCACTTCTTAATTTACACTACTGGCCATTAAAATTGCTACACCACGAAGATGACGTGCTACAGACGCGAAATTTAACCGACAGGAAGAAGATGCTGTCATATGCAAATGATTAGCTTTTCAGAGCATTCACACAAGGTTGGCGCCGGTGGCGACACCGACAACGTGCTGACAAGAGGAAAGTTTCCAACAGATTTCTCACACACAAACAGCAGTTGACCGGAGTCGTCAGGTGAAACGTTGTTGTGATGCCCCGTGTAAGGAGGAGAAATGCGTACCATCACGTATCCGACTTTGATAAATGTCGGATTGTAACCTATCGCGATTGCAGTTTATCGTATGGCGACATTGCTGCTCTCGTTCGTCCAGATCCAATGACTGTTAGCAGAATATGGAATCGGTGGGTTCAGGAGGGTAATACGGAACACCGTGCCTCGGCCTCGGCCCAACGGCCTCGTATCACTAGCACTCGAGATGACAGGCATCTTATCCGCATGGCTGCAACGGATCGTGCAGCCACGTCTCGATCCCTGAGTCAACAGAAGGGGACGTTTGCAAGACAACAACCATCTGCACGAACAGTTCGACGACATTTGCAGCAGCATGGACTATCAGCTCGGAGACCATGGCAGCGGTTACCCTTGACGATGCATCACAGACAGGAGCGCCTGCGATGGTGTGCTTAACGACGAACCTGGGTGCACGTATGGCAAAACGTCATTTTTTTCGGATGAATCTAGGTTCTGTTTACAGCATCATGATGGTCGCATCCGTATTGGCGTCATCGCGGTGAACGCACATTGGAAGCGTGTATTCGTCGTCGCCATACTGGCGTATCACCCGTCGTGATGTTATGGGGTGCCATTGGTTGCACGTCTCGGTTACCTCTTGTTCGCATTGACGGCACTTTTAACAGTGGACGTTACATTTCAGATGTGTTACGACCCGTGGCTCTACCCGTCATTCGATCCCTGTGAAACCCTACATTTCAGCAGGATAATGCACGACCGCATGTTGCAGGTCCTGTACGGGCCTTTCTGGCTACAGAAAATGTTCGACTGCTGCCCTGGCCAGCACATTCTCCAGATCTCTCACTAATTGAAAACGTCTGGTCAATGGTGGCCGAGCAACTGGCTCGTCACAATACGCCAGTCACTACTCTTGATGAACAGCGGTATCGTGTTGAAGCTGCATGGGCAGCTGTACCTGTACACGCCATCCAAGCTCTGTTTGACTCAATGCCCAGGCGTATCAAGGCCGTTATTGCTGGGTACTGATTTCTCAGGATCTATGCACCCAAATTGCGTGAAAATGTACTCACATGTCAGTTCTAGTATAATATATTTGTCCAATGAATACCCGTTTATCATGTGCATTTCTTCCTGGTGTAGCAAATTATAATGGCCAGTAGTGTATTTTCATGTGATAAGTAATTAAAAATCTAAAGATGGTCTTTTTATTAATAAATTATGATTCATTTTTAACTAACTGACATTTACATGGGATAACAAATATAAAATTCAAATTTGTTGAAAAAATGTCGCTATTTGCAGGATCTGAACAAGCATCTTTGCAGTTACAAGATTTTTATGTTATGACTCATTTACACGCGGTTCTGTTAAAATTCTCGAAATATTCTTACTTAACAGCACTCAGAAATCTTCAAAGGCGATTTTTTCGAAATTACTTATAGAAGTGCATAGCACTGCATTATGAAACTGACGTCTGGGTACTGGCTGTAAAATCCTCTGTATATGAAGAAAATCTAAGATGACCAGTTTTTAAGCTGCCGTAATCAAGTGCTCATCTCCCAGCTCTTAGTAGAGTAATTTTTCAGTCTTTAGAAAATAACACAGGCCATCAAATTTCTCTTTAGGAATAATAATTTGTGGACCTGTAGAATCAGAAGGCAGGTGTACCGGCGTTGGTAGAGAAGTTAAATGAAATCGGACACAGTTAGTGCATCAGCAAAGATGAAATAGAATTTAAATTGGGAAATACGTCTTCTGACAGAGGAAAAAAGCAAAGAGGAAATCCAATTTTAAGCTGTACTGAAAAGAAAAAAATTAAAAACAATATTACAGATGTTTAAGGAATCTCATGTTGTATATGATGCTTATTTTAAACCTAAACAAAATATATTACATGGAAATCATTCAGGTATATCCATCCTACATGTTTATGTGCTGATGAGAAGCTAGATGACATCTACAAAGATAACGGAGGTGTTGAATGATGACAAATCCACCACACTGAGATAATGTGCCGTTTTTATGCGGATGAAGGACGAAAACTAAAGAATGATAGTTCAGCAAAAAACTTCGAATGTGTTAGAAGATATAATAGAAATCAGTGAGTTTGCGAGAAACAAAATATTTTATCTTCGCATTTTCTTCTAGAAGAATAAATATAGTAAATGTAGCTTTGGAAGGACGTACAGAACTAAAATGGATACTGGTAATATCTTATCGAACAATAAAGTGATTGCACAGGGTGTAAAAGTCTTAAACCACTTTATAACTTCCAGTGATCATAGATTCGCAGTATGCAGAGTCAAAGTAGATAGAAAACTGCGAAGGAGCAGACTCATAAGTTATCAGGTAAAACTGTATATTATGATAATTTATAAAAAATATAAGAAGTATTATAAAGTGCAGCCAGGCGATTTGAAAGCAGCAGAATATGTCGCAGTCACAAAGAAGGCTAAAGAAAAGGAAATTTCAAATGTAACAAGCCAACTGAAAAAGAGGAAATAATTCACAACAATTAGAGTATAACAATTAAAGCGGAAATTGTCTTGGGCAGACATGATACTTCATCATTTGAGATTGCAGCTGGGAAAGTAATAAATAAAAAGCAAACCAATATGACACACAAAACTGTGCAAGCTCTCATAGATCATGCTTAAAAGTTTGTACGGTGGGAATATAGGAATGAAGTTACGTACGTAAAACACAGTAGGCATTTTCACACAAATAGTTGCTAATGAAAATAACGATGTTCTGAACGTAATGTCATGTTCCGTTTATAAAGTCGACGGAGGACGAAGTAAAGAAAGGCACTTGAAGATGATTAAAGGAGGAGGCAAACTAATACAAAACTAACTTGCTAAATACATTACGGAATGTCTGAGATGGAAAACTATTCTCTAGAATTTGAACGAAATTGTGGCTGTTTTACTTAAGGAGATAAGACAAAAAACTAGAAAGATGACGTGCAAACCGCGAAGGAAATCGTAGAACAGGGAAATTAATAGGAAATATCTGACTCGCGTTGACAGATTTTGAAAAATCTTCAGAGACATTTTCAATAAAATATCTACTGATAGACCTTGAGAAAGAAGACTAATGAGAGTGTAATGAAGCGCAATAAATCAGTGCTGCAGCTTCCATTAGAATTGATCAATGTAGTGAGAAATATAGAAATGAAAGAGCACTCAGACAAGGAAATTCTATGTCATAAAAACTATTTTCAGTGGCAGAGAAGAAGTTTCGGTTGGTTTAGACTGGGTAACTGAAGAAGGAAAATGTATCCCTGGAAAATACCTCACCCGACTACATTCTGCTCAACCCCACACAAACTTCGACGGCTAATGGAAATATGTAATACACACAGCTGGAAGCAAGACCTAAAATGGGTTAAAACACAGCTTAAAGAATGTATAATCGACACACTGAAAATAAAGCAGTACATATTGACAAAGAGATCGTAGGTAGTCATACTTAAGAAGGTTGAAGACTGTGACCAGATGTGCAAAAAATGAAGTACACAAAAAAGTGTAACGGCACATCGTTGTCATGATGAAGCTGGACTATGAAAAATAAATAATAAATTTAAAAAAAAAGGTTTCGACTCTCAGGATAGCCGCAAGATCTTCTGCTGGTTAAGTATGTGTCACATCTGCAACAATATCTTCTAAGCGTAGGAGGGCTGTTCGGAAATTAAGGAACTATCGGTCACGATATGGAAACCACAGTGAAAATCCGATGAAGCTTTGCACAGCCGGCCGCGGTGGTCTAGCGGTTCTGGCGCTGCAGTCCGGAACCGCGGGACTGCTACGGTCGCAGGTTCGAATCCTGCCTCGGGCATGGGTGTGTGTGATGTCCTTAGGTTAGTTCGGTTTAAGTAGTTCTAAGTTCTAGGGGACTTATGACCTAAGATGTTGAGTCCCATAGTGCTCAGAGCCATTTGAACCTTTTTTTTTTTTTTTTTTTTTTGCTTTGCACAAATGTGTTGGGCAGTGTCTCTAGTATGCCCGTACATAGCGTCACGTCGCTTTTCTTAGTTCTGAGCGCACAGTGAGCTCGTAAATATGCCTAGAAAATAGTGTCTCCCGCCAAGTATGGGTGCCTGCCGTCAGATTTCATCTGATTTCATGCAGTCCCACATAAGGGAACTGTCATGCAGTTCCTTCTTCATGACAGTTCTCGGCTGCACATTGCAGGGGCAACGACGACGTCCTGCAGTGTTTTCGATGGGAAGTGTTTGATCACACACCATATAGCCCGAACTTGGCTCCCTCTGATTTTTATTTCCGCTCAAATGAACTACTAGCTGTGAAAACAACATTGCAGGAAGGCACAGCAGACTGGCTTCTATGACGAGAATATTGGGAGATTTGTACAACGCGGAGCGGTACTATGTAGAGAAGTAGCTGGAAGGTGTAGCTCAGGGTTTAACAACATGGCCGGTTTTGAGCGCGAGTACCCGCGTCTGCTCAGGCACGTGCTCGCGAGCAGGTGGAAGGTCGCGGAGTAGCGAGGGAGGGGAGGGAGGGGAGGGAGGGGAAACGCACGCGCACGTTTGAATGTGATCTCGCGTTCTTAGCAGATTTAACTAGCCATCTGAACGCTTTGAACATTTTACTACAAGGTAAAGATCTGCTAATTACTCATTTCATAGATCGAATACGAGCTTTTAAAATGAAATTGACACTTTGGGTGAGTCAGCTGGAAACAGGAAACCTAGCTCATTTTCCTAAATTATCATCCATGCAAGATGTTCACAAAGACTGTGAACGTTATTCACATAGTTTAGTTGATCAGCGCTTTCAAGATCTGACAGCACTAGACAGTGATTCTGATCTGTTCTCTCCATATTCCGCGAATATTTAAGAGATACGTCCTGAGCTGCAGCAAGAAATTATTGATCTGCAGTGTGACAGAGAATATAGAGACAAATTTCAGAACAAGAAAAACATTTTGGAATTCTACAGACACTTCCCTCAGGATAGATTTCCTCGTTTGCACAAACTGGCGGCTACAATAATATCAATGTTCGGTTCCACGTATGTTTGTGAACAACTGTTCTCTGCAATGAAATGTAACAAGACGCGCCTGAGAAACGCATTGTCTGATGGAAATTTAAATTGCACGCTGCGCCTAAAATGCACAAGAACAATTACTCCGAACATAGACGCAATTGTAAAGGGCAAAAAGTACAAGATAACCGAGAATCCCACACTTCAGTGACACCTTTTATTGTGTAACAGTTCACAAATTAATGCGAATGTAGAGGCATACACTAAGCTAATAAAATTATGTGGCATTCTCCTTTATTTGTTTCATTTGTCGCAGTAATAATTCGTGAGTGATATCCCTGCAGGTGGCCGCGGATTTACATTGACTGGCGGCAGCTGCTGTGTGCCCCACGTGACTTTCCCCACTCTCCGCTCTGGTCCGGTAGTGGGGGTAGCGTGCTCGCGCTGCTCCGTGCTCGCGCCTTGCTGCTCACAGCTTGCTCCGCGAGCACGTATGTTGTGAAGCACGGGTGTAGCTAAATGTTACAACAGTTTTGATTTTCACTGTGGTTTCCATTTCGCGACCTATCGTTCCTTACTTTCCGATCAGCCCTCGTAAGTGTTCGTATTATGATAGTTACCCAGAAGGTAATGCACCGCGTTTTTTTTTTTTTTTTTTTTTCATCCGAAAACAAAGATTCGAATGCGAAACGTTACGTATGAATTATTTGAAGCTCCTGAGTGAGCGCGCCAAGTTTCCGTCACTTCCGACAGATAGCGTAGCTGCAGGACCGTTTCAAAATGGCGTCTGTAAGTGATGAATGTTACAAGCAACGTGTCGTCATTGAATTTCTCACTGCAGAGAAAGAAACGGCGGGGAATATTCACAAACGCTTGTGTAAAGTCTATGGAGCATCTGCTGCCGACAGAAGTACCGTTAGTCGCTGGGCACGGAGGGTGACGTCATCAGAATGCGGCACGGCGGAGATCCACCATTTGCAGCTGTCGGGGAGACCATCCACGGCTGTCACACTTGACGTGTTGTAGCGAGCCGATGTTGTCATTCGCGAAGACGAACTCATTACGACTCGGCAGTTGGCGCTACATCTGTCAATTAGCAAAGGAGGTGTGGATGCAATTCACACAGTGAAGCACAGGCTCCGTCACCAGGACAAGGAATGACACCGACAGGACATACAGGCCCTTTTTTCGCGCTGGAGGAATGCCATAGAGCGGGATGGAGAGTGTGGAAAAATAGGGTATGTAGATAAAACACCATTCTTTCCTGTGCGTAATTCTCAAAAAAATGTTCAAATGTGTGTGAAATCTTATGGGACTTAACTGCTAAGGTCATCAGTCCCTAAGCTTACACACTACTTAACCTAAATTATCCTAAGGACAAACACACACATCCATGCCCGAGGGAGGACCGAACCTCCGCCGGGACCAGCCGCACAGTCCACGACTGCAGCGCCCGAGACCACTCGGCTAATCCCGCGCGGCAGATGGTAATTCTCATTATGTTCAATAAATAATTGTGGAAGAAAAAAGTTTGCGGTGCATTTCTTTCTGAGCAACCCTTGTACTTATATCAGAATCCTTCAGGCTTCTTTTTTATTTTTTTTTTTTTAAATTTCAAATCGTCGCATTTATGCAGTTGAACAGAGAACGGGACAATTGGGAACTTGATGAAGTTTCCTTATTATGAAGAGGTCCATATCGAAGCAGTTCTACGAAATATCCAGCAGCAGAGGTCGTAAAGAGCAGCGTTTGCAGTCGCGTTCTTCCATTTCAGTGGGTGGTGCGAACGTTTGCCGAGTGCCCTGTGGCGGGATTCTCACTGGGAGGTGGGTGAGTGCTGTGTGCAGGGGGCGGAATTTACGGTCGAGCGCGGCACCGGCTGCAGACAGGGGGGGGGGGGGGGGGGGGAGGCGAGCGCGCCGTCCATCGCGCGCCACCAGTCCGTCGCTGGATTTCGATTTCCGCCCGCCGCGAGCGATGCGATGCGATGCAGCGTAGCGTAGCGTAGGGCGTAGCGTAGAGCTACGGGCGGCGTCACCAGCGCTGTCAGCTGCGGCATTCCCACAGGCTGCACCACCAGCTGGCGTCGCGCGAAATCTCCCACTGAGCCCTGTTCGCAGAGCGGGGTACACTTCGCAGCCACGTCGGGTAGTTGCCTCCCTAAGGCCGGTATTACACTATCAAATTTCTTTGTCAAAGATTTGATCAAAGATGTGATCCAATATTCCGTCCAATATGTTTGACAAAGATCTTTGACGTAGCGCTAGAGGGGGTATTACACTGTCATCAAATTTTTCGCCAAAGTTCAAGATGGCTGACAACAACTTGTTATTAACCGCAGCAGTTCTACGTACTCCAATTGCATTGTGTGCACATGCGGAAAAGAAGTGGGGGAAAAAATGGAACCATACATACGAGGTTGACAGTCTTAAAAGTCCTGGGATTACAACTTGATAATAAATTCAGTTGGGAGGAGCACACCACAGAACTGCAGAAAGGCCTTAACAAATCTGTATTTGCAATTCGAGTGTTAGCAGACATAGGCAACATAAAAATGAAAAAGCTTGCATACTTTCATTCCATAATGTCATATGGGATAATATTTTGGGGTAAATCTTGAAGTCAAACAAGTTTTCAAGGTCCAAAAGCGTGTAATACGCATTATTTGTGGAGTAAATTCACGGACCTCCTGCAAAAACCTCTTGAAAGAACTGGGTATACTAACTACTGCCTCTCAGTATATTTACTTCTTAATGAAATTTGTCGTAAATAATGCATCTTTTTTTTCCAACAAACAACTCAGTTCATACATACAATACCAGGAACAAAAATGATTTGCACAAGGACTTAAAAGCACTTACTTTAGTTCAAAAAGGGGTCCACTACTCAGGAACACTCATCTTCAATAATTTGCCAGGAAACATAAAAAATTTAGTTAGAAATAAAGATCAGTTTAAAAGGAGCCTGAAAGACTTAGTACTGGCTAACTCCTTCTACTCCATTGGCGAAATTTTTAATAGAAACAAATGATGTATTTATTCATACTATTAGTATTGTTATTTCAGCTTAAAAAAATCGACATGTTCCACATCCACGAGGCTCTCCTCAGCACGGATCTATGGAACGAAAAAGTAATCTAATCTGGGTGAAGCCGTGGGTTTTACGACGACACGATAAAAGCATTCAACAAAACTTGTTAATGTGCTTACAGTGGAAGACGTCAAGTCATACACCAATTACTTAAGAATGGATGAGCTCAATGAAGTGTATCCTCATATCACAAAGCACAATATTCACTTTAAGAACTGCTACATCTTCAGAAGACAGTCTCACTGTAACACTCCGATTCCTTGCTACAGGAGAGGGTTATGTTAGGTTAGGTCAGGTCAGGTCTCCAATCTCCTTAATCTATTTTTGTATTCAGGGTGCCTCACGTTGTAAAGCTCCCCACCAGCTTCATACATCTCTATTAATTTTGTAGTTGTCGGCACACATCAATTGTATTTACCGCCAATGTTTATAAAAACACTACAGACGACACAACGCTGCAGCGATGCTAGCGCTCCATGTGGTAACATGTCACATTGCAGTGAACAGAAGACAAGCGGTTTCTTTGATCAAATATACAGCGAGGCCCTAGATTTGATCAAATATTGGACGACATTTGACAAAGTCCCAATTACACTATCAAATATCTTTGACAAAGATATTGGACTAAGATATTGGACAAAGAAATTTGATAGTGTAATACCGGCCTAACAAGAAGTCAACCTGCGACCATTGAACTGGTGACGGTTTTGGCCCTTCTCTACATACACTACATGATCAAAAGTATCCGGTCACCCCTATGTAAGCAGAACTAACATGCCAATGTCACGTGAGGTGGACCCGCCAGATTAAAAGCAGGCAGGGAGTATTGTGTTGTCAATAGAGAACCAATAGGAGCTGTATGGCTCATTCAAGAAAGCTCAGTGACTTGTAACATGGTCTAACCATTGGATGTCACCCGAGTAACCATAAATCAGCCTGCCCAGTTTCCGGAGCGGTCTAACGCACGGCTTTCCGGAGCGGGAAGGAGCACCTGGTCCCCAGCACGAATCCGCCCGGCGGACTTGTGTCGAGGTCCGGTGAGCCGGCCAGTCTGTGGATGGTTTTTAGGCAGTTTTCTATCTGCCTTGGCGGATGCGGGCTGGTTCCCCTTATTCCGCCTCAGCTACACTATGTCGGCGATTGCTGCGTAAACAAGTTCTCCACGTACGCATACACCACCATTACTCTATCATGCAAACATAGGGGTTACATTCGTCTCGTGTGAGACGTTCCCTGGGGAGGTCCACTGGGGGCTGAACCGCACAATAACCCTGGTTTCTGTATGGGGCGGCGGAGGGGTGAAGTGGATTGCGGTAGTCATCGTGGGGTTGTGGACCACTGCGGCTGCGGCGGGGACGGAGCCTCTCCGTCTTTTCTAGGTCCCCGGTTAACATACAGCATACAACATAAAGCCATAAATCACGAACATTTCACCTTTTTATTGCCGCCCAAGTGAACTGTTGCTGATGTGATTCTGGAATGTAAGCACCGGTCGCTGTGGCCGAGCGGTTCTAGGCGCTTCAGTCAGGAACCGCGCTGCTGCTACGGTCGCAGGTTCGAATCCTGCCTTGGGCATGGATGTGTGTGACGTCCTTAGGTTAGTTAGGTTTAAGTAGTTCTAGGTGTAAGGGACTGATGACCTCAGATTTTAAGTTCCATAGTGCTCAGAGCCATTTGGAATGTAAGCGCGAACGAACAACCACAGCTGAACCAACTCCAGACAGACCTCACGTACTATCAGAGAGGATTCAAATGCCTCTAAGCACTATGGGACTTAACATCCTAGAACTTAGAACTACTTAAACCTAACTAACCTAAGGACATCACACACATCCATGCCCGAGGCAGGATTCGAACCTGCGACCGTAGCAGCAGTGCGGTTCCGCATTGAAGCACCTAGAACCGCTCGGCCACACCGGCCAGCATCAGAGAGGGACCGTCGAGCATCACGGAGGGTGGCTGTAAACAATTAATGAAGTCAACTGAAGGAATCACTCTTTAGTTTCAAAGTGGTACCAGCAGCTAAACGACTGTGAAAAGAATAGGTAACATTGGTGGAGCAGCTCCTCATAAGTCCCACATTTCTGTAATCAATGTTAAGCGGTGCTTGCAGTAATGTAACGAGCTACGCCCCTGACAGTGGATGGTTGGGAACAAGTGATTGGACTGATGAATCACACTACATCCTGGGGCAATGCTATGGGAGCCTTTGGCTTTGGTGAATGTCTGGAGAAAGTTACGTGCCATTATGTGTAGGTAGGCCAACAGTGAAGTGCGGAGGACGTGCTGATATCGTAGGTGGGTTGTTTCCATGGTTAGGGTGTAGTCCCCTCATGGCGCTTAACAAAACGTTAAATGTGGAAGGATATCAAAACACGTTATAGCATTGTGTGCTGCATAGAGTAGAGGAACAGTTTGGAGACGATTATTGTATCTATCAGCACGATAATGCACCCTAGCAAAAAGAATCATGTGTGAGGCACAACATCTTGAAATGGACTCAAGTGCCCAGAGTCCTCGGTTTGAACTCAATGGAACACCTCTGCGCTTGCTTGGAATGTCCTCTTTGTTACAACATCACTGCCTTGCCAGCTTTCGGCTCTTGAGAAAAAATGGGACTGCCATTCCCCACAGCCATTAAGATGCCTCTATGAAAGTGTCTCCAGAAGAGTTCAAGGCGTCCTAGAGGCGAAGGACGAACACAGCCGATATCAATCTCCACTAATAGGTGACTGGATACTTTTGATAGCATCGTGTATTCACCCTTAAAAGCGACACATTTTTCCAAACGACAGATGACGGCGCAGACCTTAGTTGTATAGTCCGATTTTAAGGAGGTGGTATTGGAGATCTACTGATCTCGGCTGTTTCAGCCAGAAATACACCAGTGGTAGCCCGGCACAGCCAGCTGTCACTGTGTTAACACTTCTGCTGCAGAAATCATTCTGCCTGACAGATCTCAGTGAACCATTCCAGAAGAACTTACTTTCGCATTAGTTGGGGTTGGGTTGTTTTGGGGAAGGAGACCAGACAGCGAGGTCATCGGTCTCATCGGATTAGGGAATGGTGGGGAAGGAAGTCGGCCGTGCCCTATCAAAGGAACCATCCCGGCATTTGCCTGGAGCGATTTAGGGAAATCACGGGAAACCTAAATCAGGATGGCTTGACGCGGGATTGAACCGTCGTCCTCCCGAATGCGAGTCCAGAGTCTAACCACTGCGCCACCTCGCTCGGTCGCATTAGTTACATTGTGTTATGAAAGTAGTCATAGGATGGACACCAGCTACTTTATAGTGGTGTGCAGATAAGAAAAGGGTGGTGGGGCGATGACGGTGAGAAGGAGCAGTGTGCCATGTGATGCTCTAGCCACCAAAGTCGCTCTGCCGTGTCTACCAGTAGGACGGGCACTGGGTGGCATCTAGAACACTTAGCGTTGATTTCCACGTTAATTTAAGCCATCCTCAAGAGGTGCATGTTTCTCACACCAGGCATAGGATCCATTGTGGTTACTGCATGCTCTGAAACAAGCTTCTATGTCGCACAGAGCGTGCTCCACTTTGTGATTTGCGACCCTAGCATTTTCTAGCAGAATTTCCCAGCTGCACGTCAGTTATATGAACGCGTGGCGACTGTTCTTTCGGACATGTCCGGAAGAAGAGACACCGTATTTGCGTAGATGGACAGTGGATCTACCTTCTTCAGTGTGGATGCACAAATACGTCCGACATCCTGGGGGAATATCATAAGGGGACCCTCCAAACTGTAAATCACGGATTTTGATGCGCTTCAAATACGTTGTAGAGGCGCTTACCCTGAGTACCTGACTCCGGTTTTTTAGCGACGGGCCTTGGTTTTTGAGAAAATCGATTTTGAAGTTGATTGCGCACTTTGTATACCCGTAACATTACATATATTCCGAGCAAGTCAACGGTAAAGGTTCACGGCTACCGCCCTGGAGGTACCGTGTTCGAATCCTGCTCGCGGTGTAGATTTACGGCGTATTTTTGGCATTTGTGATTTCGTCTTTTGATTCTTCGTTCAACTCCACTACTTGTGGATCTTCTTCTGGCTGCTCTACTGCAGAAACACTTGGTTCTTCCATTTCACAGAATTTTTCTAACACACGGCATTAGAGACGCTTTGCAAGCAACTGATGCTGTAGTTAGATGCGAACTTAAAGGAATGCAACTCGCAACCTCATTGGGCGCAACTAGGAGCTGGGGTTCCCGTTACGGCTAACGGTATTCACGGGAGAGGGGACGATAATGGGCGGAGATCAATTTCATGTAATACAAGAAGCGACCGTTGTACGAACATTTGGAACTCCAATTGCGAACCACAAACGGAATGAATATTTGAAAAAAATAATAACTGAATATGAGTTTCACACACCTTGCACTGTTTTTGATATTCGTTGAAATAAAATTGAAAAATTCGGTCGATTTTGAAAAAAGAAAGTACATGTGCAGGATTCGAACACAGTACCTCCAACGCGGTAGCCGTGAGCTTTTATCGCTGGCTTGCTCGGAATGTATGTAATGTTACGGATATACAAAGTGAGCAATGAACTTCAAAATATATTTTCTCAAAAACCGCTAAAAAACCGTATAGTTAGGTACTCATGGTAAGTTACTCCACAACATATTTGAAGCGCATCAAAATCCGTGATTTACAGTATGCAGTGTCCCCTTGTCAGCCGGCCGGAGTGGCCGAGCGGTTCTAGGCGCTTCAGTCTGGAACGGAGCGACCGCTACGGTCGCAGGTTCGAGTCCTGCGTCGGGCATGGGTGTGTGTGATGTCCTTAGGTTAGTTAGGTTTAAGTAGTTCTATGTTCTAGAGGACTGATGACCTCAGCTGTTAAGTCCCATAGTGCTCAGAGCCATTTGAACCATTTTTTTTATCCCCTTGTCAGAGTAGTGAGCGTGGAGGATATGGGCAGGGACTGTGGACAGGTGGCGCTCGGTGGTCGGCCGTGAGGCGTGCCTAGGTAGTCCGCGCAGTTGCGATAACGCTGTGTCCCGGATGGCGCAGTGGTTAACGCACCTACCTAGTAAGCAAGAGATCCCAGGTTCGAATCCTCGTCCGGTGCACATTTTCACTAGCCTCAGCTGATTCTGGGTAATGTCCCGATACAGCTGACATCAGTAATCCCTTTCCTTCCTCCCCCCCCCCCCCACGACACTTTCAGTTTACATACAGCATGTTAGTTAGTTAGTTACATATTCCGTTGTCCATTTCTTTAATCTATATGGTGTTGAACCAATCAGTTTGCTTGTATACAAGGTAACATGCTGTTAACATTAATGAAAACATTATTTTTTAGTCCTGCTCGGGTTTGTAAATACAAATTATTCGATGGAGTAGGAGTTGTCCACCAAAAATGATTTTAGATTGGCTTTAAAACTTGCTGTGTTAGCTGTCAGACTTTTATGGTACTGGACAATAATCAAAAATTTTTGTTACTGCATACTGAACTTCTTTTCTGACCCACTGACATCTTTAGTAAAGGGTAATAAAAGCCATTTTTTCGTGAAGTGTTGTAGTTATGGATATCACTGTTCGTATTTGCATCTGATGCTTAAATGGCTTCAAATGGCTCTAAGCACTTTGGGACTTAACAGCTGAGGTCATCAGTCCCTTAAACTTACAACTGCTTAAATCTGACTAACCTAAGGACATCACACACATCCATGCCCAAGGCAGGATTCGAATCTGCGACCGTAGCAGCCGCGTGGTTCCGGAATGAAGCTCCTAGAACCGCTCGGCCACCACGGCCGGCCTGATGCGTACAACACTCAGTTTCTTTACGAACGTGGAGACGCATAAAACAGCTGCGTTAACTCTACTGGCGGTTGTAGAAGAAGAGTAAAGAAAATTGCGAAGAGGATTCTGGATTCGTCGATGGCTTAACAGCGAACTGCTGATAGAGAAACATTACGTAGTGCTGTACAGCAATGTGACATCCATGCTAATACAAATTATTCATTAACTCACGTGAATCTCCGTAGCATTTTCGCCGGCCAGTGTGACCGAGCGGTTTTAGGCGCTTCAGTCTGCAACCGCGCGACCGCTACGGTCGCAGGTTCGAATCCTACTTCGGGCACGGATGTGTGTGATGTCCTTATGTTAGTTAGGTTTAAGTAGTTCTAAGTTCTAGGGGACTTATGACCTCAGATGTTAAGTCCCATAGTGCTCAGAGACATTTGAACCATTTTTGTAGAATTTTCGGGTTAAAACTGAATGTAACTTAAGTACAGTGTGTAATGTCAGTTTGCGCGTACGTATTATCCATATTTTCAATGTTGTATTGACTACCATCATCTTTCATATAGCTTCCAAGAGCGGGATTCGTTTCGCAATTTCATTCGAATGGAAGAGAAGATTTTTTTTTTTTTTTTGAGGTGGCCACGATCACTGAGAAAGATATTTACCAGTGAGATACAAAAATGAGGCAGTTAATAAAACCAAAAAAAGGTATATACATTTACAAAGAGATTGAAAATAACAAAAACTTCCAGCGTGTAATGCGTGTTTACTTTCTGACATAGACCGGCAGTCACGTTATGACATCTGGCGTCTGGAAAAACATTTCAGTCGTTGACGTATGCAATAAGAATTACAGCAAATGAATTATTTAAATAATTAATATCGACTGTTGCATATAATACTTCTATTAAATTAACAAGAAAAATGATGATGTTTGGTTTGTGGGGCGCTCAATTGCGCGGTCATCAGCGCCCGTGCTGTCCCGGTTTTTACACAGTCCATTTTTTTTCACAATACAATCTAGTCACAGTCACAAATGATGACGATGAAAGGATGAGGACAACACAAACACCCAGTTCCTGGGCAGAGAAAATCCCCAACTCAGCCGGGAATCGAACGCGGACCCCGTGATCCATGGGCAGCAACGCTAGCCACTAGACCACGAGCTGCGGAAGGTAAGAAAGATGTGAAATAATTCAGAACTGAAAATGTAAAAATTTGAATTTGGAAGTAGCCATAAGTGAACCTGCTACGTTCTACATCGTTCACATCGTTATAAGCTACCTTACAGGTTTAATTTCTAGGGCCTTAGTAATAAGATGTGTGTAATGGCTGTACCTGCAAATGTCATTAGTTGATGTTTAATTATGATAGATTTAACCGAAAACGACACGCCTTTGATAGATCATAATTGCGCCGTAGCACTGAAATGGTATACTTTCACTGCACACAAGTTATCCGCCCTAACACTGGAAGCATAAAATATGGTCTGAATATAAGCTGTTTCAGTACATTAGCAAATTAAGGACCTCTCGACTCTCGAAAACGCGTCGTTTTAGCTACGATTTGTTATCATAAAATGACAGGAAACAACAGATGGGTTGGTAAAGACTTTCTGTATTTGATTTTTTTGAGCGCTATGATTTGCGTGCTACAGAAGCATACCGTTTCAGTGCTACGGCATTATGATGATATATCAACAGCGCGTCTTTCTGGTATAATTTGCGTATTAAATATAAAATAATGACGTTCGTCTCTATCGAAGTTGTAGCGCAGTGGACAGCATAGTCAGCTCCGCGTTGTAGTGAGCAAGATTGCAGGTTCGCGTCTCTAATGTATCCCCAGTGGCCAGAAATCTTAACGTGACTGCCAGTCTATGTCTCACTAGTTACACACTGGAAGTTTTTGCTATTATGAAACTTCCTGTAAAATATATATACCTATATCTGCGTTAATGGACTGCCTCATGTTTGTATCTCGCCGATAAATTCTTCTTCAGTGGTGGCGAGCAGCTTAAAATAAATCTCCTCTTCAGTCGAATGAAATTCCAAAACGAATCGACCGAACGAGGTGGTGCAGAGGTTAGCACACTGGACTCACATTCGCGAAGACGACGGTTCAAACTCGCATCCAGCGATCCTGATTTAGATTTTACCTGATTTCCCTAAATCGCTTCAGGCAAATGTCGGGATGGTGTCTTTTAAAGGGCACGCCGACTTCCTTCCCCGTCCTTCCCTAATCCGATGGGACTGATAACCTCGCTGTTTGGCCCCCTCCTCCAAAATCAACCAGTCAACCAACAAAACGAACCTCGATATCGAAATCTATGAGATTAATACGTTACTTCAGAGTGTTAATAGTAAATGCAACGTCGAGAATATGGATATTATGCACGTGCGAAATGACACTAGAGACTATACCTTAACTATATTCAATTTAAATCCGAAAACGACATAAAAATTTAGTTGACTGAGGGAATAACTTGTACCAGTATGTATCTTAGATCGTTGAACAGCAGTATGTAGTGTTCCTCTACCAGCAATTAGCTGTTCAAACCATCGATGAGTGAAGAAATTTTTTCGCGATTTTCTCCACTCTTCTTCGACGATCGCTAACTGAGTCAACGTAGTTGTTTTACGCGGGTCCATTTGCGTAATGAAACTGTATTCTGCAAGCCGAATAAAGCAGACAACGGCCGATGGAGATCGCTGATGACGTTAATCAGCTTGTCACGTGTATCGGCTCCGTTGTCTCTCCTGAGATCGAATGTGTTGCCCGCGTCCACGTAAACGTTAGCCGGCTCGTCCAGTGTGAGGCCGGCTTAAAAAACCCACCAAGTACAGAGTTTATCTCTGTACAATACAGCGGCTGCTAGGTTCTGCTTGTGACATAAAACTAACGCCGCATCTCAACGGTCACGTTTCTCTCCATGAGATGATAATCTAATATGTCACATTCATCATTTCACGCTTCGCTATGAGGTGAAATATGGAATTCCACGCTGTGACGTCATCTGATCCTCGTCCACTTATAGTTTTTACGCCCAGTGAGAGGACGGCTCTAGGCATGGTGAGGTTACTGAGGAACCGTAAGGTTCCGTTACGAAGCACCAGCGATAGTTTTTCGGGCGTATAAATTCTACTAGGCAGAATCAAAAACAGAAACAGTGGCTGGGTGTAGTGTTCACTCCTGTTTTCCAGTTACAGGAACACGCTGGAGCCTAAGGTGTTGCACAGAGACAAAGAACACCCTGGCGTCGTCCCATGGTATTCTCCTTAACTCTCTGCGTAGGACGCATAACGCCGCTTCCTATACCATAACGCTGAAACTGTCTCCCCGTCACCCAGTCACCCGGTTCCGTACCTAATGGCATCCAGGGGCAACAAAAAATTGATTTTCAATATTTCGCGTAATTTTTTGAAATAATTTAAAAATTTAAAATGCTATTACAATCTGTTTATAACTGCACATTAAAATTTAACACAATAAGTATCGAGGTCAGAAATTGAGGGCCGGCCACTGTGGCCGAGCTGTTCTAGGCGCTTCAGTCCGGAACCGCGCTGTTGCTACGGTCGCAGATTCGTATACTCTCTCGGGCGTGGATGTGTTTGATGTCCTTAGATTATCTAGGTTTAAGTAGTTCTAAGTCTAGGGGACTGATGACCTCAGATGTTAAGTTCCATAGTGCTTAGAGCCATAGAGCCAGAAAATGTATGCGAGGTGTGTGGGAAAGTAATGAAACTGTTTTTTATCTAGCATAGTTTTTATCCTCCTTCCATGAACCGTGGACCTTGCCGTCGGTGGGGAGGCTTGCGTGCCTCAGCGATACAGATAGTCGTACCGTAGGTGCAACCACAACGGAGGGGTATCTGTTGAGAGGCCAGACAAACGTGTGGTTCCTGAATAGGGGAGCAGCAGCCTTTTCAGTAGTTGCAGGGGTAACAGTCTGGATGATTGGCTGATCTAGCCTTGTAACACTAACCAAAACGGCCTTGCTGTGCTGATACTGCGAACGGCTGAAAGCATGTCGGTCACATTCTTTTGAATGTTCTACAGAGTTCCGAAATGACGTACTTTTAAGGCATTTTTCAATTTGCGGAAAAGAAAAAGGTCGGAAAGCATCATATTAGGTGAAAAGGATGGTGTTTAACAACAGAAATTACTTTTCAGGTAAAAAATTTCTTGGTGGAATTGGTTGCGTGACATGAGGTGTTGTCATGATGCACAATCCGTCTCCAACGTGCAAAACATCTGTCAAAATTTGATGTACGGTGAAAGTGTTTAAATGTAGCAGATCACCCATCATTCTTATTGTTAAACGTCAGTCTGATCTCACAAGAGAACTCCCACGTTCGTCTGTTTTTGAAGTTCAATATCTCCCTGAGCGAGGTTGGGGTTGGGTTGTTTGGGGGGAAGAGACCAGGCAGCGAGGTCATAGGTCTCATCGGATTAGGGAAGGACGGGGAAGGAAGTCGGCCGTGCCCTTTCAAAGGAACCATCCCGGCATTCGCCTGGAGCGATTTAGGGAAACCACGGAAAACCTAAATCAGGATGGCCGGACGCGGGATTGAACCGTCGTCCTCCCGAACGCGCCAAAGCAAGGTATATCTTCAATGTGCTTCTCGGCCTTCCAAAAATGTCTTTATGCCTGCGAATAGCTTGTACTCGTGATCAGGAATGTTCCCCACAGGCCTTTTTCAACTTTTCAAATGTCACATTCGCAGATTCTCCAAGTTTAACATAAAACTTGACAGCATAACGTTGCTCAAAATTCCACTGTTCCATTTTCGTAACACACCAAAAAACGCAACTTCATTGATGGCATTCCGAAAACTACTTCATGTCTGTACGGAGTCGAAACTCGGGAGTGAGCGTCTGGAAGGGACGAACACACCTGTAACAACACATCGCTGCCAAATCTTTCGCATTTTGTTGTCAGTCTCATTACCTTATATATGTCTGGAGGCAGCATAACGCACGGCGCACAGATTACCGAAACTACACTCATCCAGTATTTGAGAATGCGAGCACATAGCTACTTCGACAAACTTTACACGTATTTTTAAATATTTTCGGAACTTCTTCTCGCTAATCCTCACCACAAAACTATGAAAGGAAGCCAGTTTACCGCTTACTGTGTTTTTCGCTGTTCAGGCAATAAAAGTTCGGCATCAGGCATGACTTTTAATTTAGGACTTCTTTAGTACTATATTCGCAACACGTTTGGTTGACAGTATCCACATATACCACTGAATATACCTGCAAAATTATGTCATTGTAACACACATAGTCCAAGAGATATGTCGTCACCTGCTTGGCGCTAGCTGCTTCGCTCGTGTAGGCTATGGTGTGCACGGATTGTTTTGGTTTTTCTTTAATCGAATTTTTATGTTGCTTACAAACTGCAACACCTTCTAAAGGCCTAAAAGCATGGTCGTTTCCGAATGTACGCCTGATGAAATACCGATTCTGGTAGCTGGAGTCCAAGGATTTATTTAATCATGGGTTTTGCTTACTTGTGGTGATATTCCCAAAGGAACTATCATCACCTAACTCGTATTTTTTTTATATCCAACAGAGATGTGTAATACAAATTTTCATACATTTAGCTCTAATGATATTTAATATAAGGAAATATTTAATTCCCTATTTCACCCCTTAGGGACTGAATTCCCAATAACACTGAAAGAAGTCAAACACCAATTTTCATAGACGTAGCTTTAAAAGTGCCTTAGTGGTTCGTTAATAACGAGTTATTTTCAAAACACCTTTCACCCACTATTTTACTCGCATAGTAGTTAAATTTCCAAAAATGCTGGAGCGCGTTATTTTTTTTTTTTTTTGTCTGGAAAACCAAAGACCAATTTTCGTTGTTTTAGCTTAAAAATTGCGTTAATGGCGACATATTTTCAAAAAGCCTTTCCTCCCCTATTTCACCCCTTTAGGGTTGGAATTTCGAATAATCGCTTCTTAAACGACGTTTGCAGTATAAGATTGACACCCTCTCAAAATTTCAAGTTTCCGTTCCCAGCTGTTTGGGCTGGACGATGATGAGTCAGTCAGTAAGGACATTGTCTTTTATACACATACAGATAAACATCGAGATGAGTGAAAAACCAAATCTCCTAAAAACAGATCGCAAATTATACAAACTACACTCAGCTAGTGTTTTATAATGAGCATACTTAGCGTGTCAAATGTTTAACACATTGACTGATTTGTAAATTAATTAGACCTCTGAAACTGTTTTGCAGATTGGGAGTCAGATTTTTTGAAGAATTTGGGGCGCAGGGGATGTGTAACTGGTAGAGATCTATACCGTAAGTGAATTTCGTAACTTTTATAGGGTTTCTGCAAAAACTTAGTACTTGTTAAATATGGACAAATTTGATAAAATTCCATTTTCCGAAGCTCACAGAGATCAAATGCAATGTGATACGAAAACTTTGGAATGATCCGTTGGCGACAAAGATAGTTTGGAATCAACGAAAAAAAGTATTTAAACGAGCCTATTTTTTCTCGATATGACAAGTTTGAAGATGTTTCTCGGACGCAAAAAATTGATCCGTTAAGAAAATTGAATATAACTTTTAATTAACTTTTAATTAATATTAAGATCATTTTCTTGCCACGCTTAGACACTATGGAGATCTGTATCATAAGTGAGTTTCACATTTTTACGCGATTTTTGTAGGAGATCGTTAGGACGTATTTCGTCTGACATAACCGAACAAAACACAATTACTCTCTTTCTTTTTTTTTATCCAGCGTATAGTGTAACGTAATGGAAATGAGTTACGAACGAATATTCTAAAATATTATTGATACGATTCTAAAAGTATTTTTTTTTCTAAGTATGCTGAAAGATGTTTTGATTACACGATGGTGTCGCGCTCTATGGACAATGTGATGAAACAGCTCAGGCGAGAAGTTAAAAACAATTGCCAGCAGAGAGCAGCAGCGGAACCAGAGACAATCTTGTAATAGGAATTATTGATTTTTAGATCGAGATGTAAATCAGATATTGTTGTTTAGTTATAGCCAGAATTGGACTTTTAGAGTAATAAGTATTGTAAAAAAGACTGAAGAAACGTTGACTGGAAACAGACAACGGGTAATGTGTTGTGATAACTGAAACCTTTTTTTATTTTATTGTCTTACAGATGAAAATGGTAAAAAATGCTATCTTGCTTGTTAGTAATAACTGGTAAACGATAAGCAGTCATATTTTCAGGTACATGTAGTAGTTACTGTGAAGCAAACAGAAACTTTACACTTTTTATTACGTCTGCAAACTTAGGAACAATATTCGAACAGTGCACTTTGAGTCCGATGAGCATTCCTATCAAAAGTGATGCCTCCTTGACGCAGTATAGATGAGCTATGAATGAAATACGATCACACTGCACATTGTGATCGAAAAAATGCAGACCTCTCCAGAAACTGTCGACTGCCACAGAACACAGTGTTTTCGATGTAAGTAGCACGAAATTAACTCAGTTCTTATTTGTACGGTTGTCATATGAAATACACATATTCTAGTATCTGACCGTGCTGTAGCGCACTATCACGTTTGCCACAACCAAAAACAGCCGACATCTTATATTCAGCAGGAGCTAAATAAATTACAAACGTTAACAGGCGTCTGACAGCGAATGTTTCAGTTCGAAACCTATAACGATGCTATTTGTTTTTAATAAATACTATTTTTGACAGTGACTGGTTCCTAGTTGCTGTTTTTTAGTCCTTGTAAGGATTAACCTGTGTTGTATCGACACATTTGCTCACGTTAGTCGCTTGAGATAGGTTTCCTCATTTAGACTGCTGGGTGCTGGGTGTAAAAAAAGGCAACAGTATGAGAACGTGGAACTGTCGGATGAAACTGATATAAGTTACTGGCAAATAAGAAAGCAATTTTGAAGTAAGTAGATACGTACATTTTATCAAGCCTTGTTGTTGCTAATGCGTAAAAGGTTTGCTGTGTGATTCGTCAGTCTTCACTACCTTGCAACATTAGCAATGAATTCTAAGAGGACACGTACTGATTTTACAATCTGTTAACAACGTTTACCTGAAAACATACCTCTTTAGCTGACGTTGCTAAGGCATGATCATTGGCTGTAAATTTGAATAGCAACTTTGTATTGTTCTGTTTCTAGAACTAATTAGAAGAGATATCTACACCATATATCCCCTGATGTCTGACTTAAGCACGTGATAGTACATTTAACAAATTGTATTCGATCGCTAACAGTAAGGGGTAAAACATAAATAACAATCAGGTATATTCTAGAAACGGCGCTACGGCTCTAATTTGCCTTTATGTAGTTACTTTTGTTTACACACTGTTTTACGTGATCTTTACACCCTCGTATGCGGTTTCACAGTCATGAAACCGAACTGATGGGCGCTTTATAACTATTAATAATAATAACTGTAATTATTAGGTATTATTATTATCTTCTTTCCTTTCTCAGACCTTAGGTCTTGTTAAAAATAGAAAGTGACGCGGACCTTGATCAAGCGTGACTTCCTTTTAACTGTACGGTATATGTTACATTGCATTTAGGAACTTTCGGGTAATTGAACATGTATCAATAATTACATATTTCTGTAGTTGTATATATAAGTTTGGATGTAGCTGTATTGCGTTGATGTACTGGTGGATATTGTGTGGTATCACTCCTGTAGTTGATAGTATAATTGGTATAATGTCAACTTTATCCTGATGCCACATGTCCTTGACTTCCTCAGCCAGTTGGATGTATTTTTCAATTTTTTCTCCTGTCTTCCTCTGTATATTTGTTGTATTGGGTATGTATATTTCGATTAGTTGTGTTGATTTCTTCTTTTTATTGGTGAGTATGATGTCAGGTTTGTTATGTGGTGGTGTTTTATCTGTTATAATGCTTCTGTTCCAGTATAATTTGTATTCATCATTCTCCAGTACATTTTGTGGTGCATACTTGTATGTGGGAACATGTTGTTTTATTAGTTTATGTTGTATGGCAAGTTGCTGATGTATTATTTTTGCTACATTGTCATGTCTTCTGGGGTATTCTGTATTTGCTAGTATTGTACATCCGCTTGTTATGTGATCTACTGTTTCTATTTGTTGTTTGCAAAGTCTGCATTTATCTGTTGTGGTATTGGGATCTTTAATAATATGCTAGCTGTAATATCTGGTGTTTATTGTTTGATCCTGTATTGCAATCATGAATCCTTCCGTCTCACTGTATATATTGCCTTTTCTTAGCCATGTGTTGGATGCGTCTTGATCGATGTGTGGCTGTGTTAGATGATATGGGTGCTTGCCATGTAGTGTTTTCTTTTTCCAATTTACTTTCTTCGTATCTGTTGATGTTATGTGATCTAAGGGGTTGTAGAAGTGGTTATGAAATTGCAGTGGTGTAGCCGATGTATTTATATGAGTGATTGCTTTGTGTATTTTGCTATTATTATTATTATTATAATTATTATTATTATTCAATTTCTATACTATGCAAGCCATCTTACTGTGTGTGACGAAGAGTGCTTCACGTACCACTTCCCTGTTCCATTCGCGAAGGGCACGATGGAAAAATGATTGTCGGTAAATCTTCGTATTAGCTATAATTTCTCGGTCTGTGTCGTTGTGGTCACTTCGCGAGATATATGAGTAAGAAAGTACTATGTTTCCCAACTCCATCCGGAGCGTACTCTCTCAGAATTAGTATTATTATTATGTAATGACAAGTCTGTCTTTTTATTATGTTTTGGGCCCTGTAGATAGGCAAGTGTAATTTGTCATTTCGTCTTTGTCTTGAAAGCTATAGGAAAACCGTATGTTTCCGGGATGTTTTCTGCTTCCTGTGTGAGAATATGTTCATATTTTAGTGTCTGACATTTTCATGGACCATTTGTACTACTCCCCTCCACATTCTGTACTGTTTTTATGTTATTTGTGGGTGTAACTAAAAGAGTTTGTTGTAGTTTAGTCGTGTTATTCTGACTGTTTTGTGTAATGTTTTGTTCGTCGTTTCTACTGGGACCTTATCATATCAATAGCTGTTTGTGTCATTGTGCGTCTTTCCCTTTTTTAGTGTGGATTTTTCGCTGTGGCTGCGTTTGATAAATGGCATATATATCTTTTAGTTGTGCAGATGATCTAATGCAGTTGTACCTTTTCTGAAAATGACCAAATCATTGTTGAGCCCTTTTATAACTACTGTTACTTCTAGAAAGTCCAGTTTGTTTTCCTGTTCTCTGTCTATTCTGATCTTTTACATAATTTTATTCATTTTATATTCCATTCTCTTTCTTAACTGACGTATCAGACAGACATTGCGATTTATTAACAGTACTAGTGAGGAATACAGTTCTAACATATCATGTTACTGAGTATCTCATGATTTTTGGATGTCATGAGCAGCTGAACTACAGTGAAGTCGGCGGAGAAAGATCCATAACAGTTGCAGTGGGATTGGTGCGGCTGCTTTGTTTGTGTTTCTCAACTAGTCACGTAATGTGATTTTGTATAAGTTTCTATGACTACGCCATAGCTTGCAGACGACTATTACTTTTGCCTGCGGCCGTCTGCGCTTCACAATTGGAAGCTGGCAACAGCGCTTGCAGCTGCGAGAGATCTTCTTGCACAGAATCTCGTATAGAGACATTTTCTGGTCATGTATAATTTTCTTATTGCCCGATGCCACAGACACCAAGAGACGCCGAGAGCGTGGGGGTGCCACAATGATCAATGATCACTCAACGGCAGGACCCAACTCACGCAGATCGGTCAACTCACGTATATTGGGCGGAGATGACTGAAAAGTGCACAAATCTCGCACGATGGAATCCTGCCTCTGCTCAGTAGCATTCAGGCTACACAGCATCTTCATGTCCTGAAACTGGGGAACGATACGTTAAGTGTATTGCCTTACCTTAATGGAATTTTCGTGCTGCTTTCAAAACTGGACTTATAATGGTCAAGTTTGTAATATTTCAGAAGTTAAGGGTAATTTAATACTATGATTTATATTATAGTAATATTAATTCGGCTGATGCGTTTGGGCTACATTTGTATGTTTTAAACATGATCGTTTGGCCTCGAGAACCAGTTGAACGAACGTTACATTTCAAAACACTCGTTTAACTGAATTTTAATACTGCACCACAGTTTTCCTTGCAAATACATCATACTGTTGTGGAATTGCCCAAATGAGCAGGTCTACCTTGAAACCTACCATCTTATTATGGTCCTTAGTTGTTACGGATCCTCAGCCCACACTAGCAAAATATGGAGTGATGAATTAAACTAGTTTCAACATTCGAAATACGGATTTCTTATAGGAATCCTAAAATTCAGTTTCAGAACGATTTTCAGTATTTGTGAAATCAACAAGCAACCGGCAAATGTTTAACGTTATTCTGTTGACATAAATATTTCTAATGTATAAGAAAAAAACGAATTCACGTGATATAAATTTAGGTTAGGGTCAAAGAGTTTCATGCTGATGTTTTCGTGATCGACTTTGCTTCGATAATCTATTATGAAATTATATAACGGTGTGACGTGCCAGAATATTCGATTTGCCACGACGACAGGAGCGTTCATCCTCTTTCTCTCTCTCTCTCTCTCTCTCTCTCTCTCTCTCTCTCTCTCTCTGTCTCTGTGTCCCTCCTCCTCTCCTTTTACAAACCGAGCGAGATGACATAGTGTTATGATATAGGACTTGTAATGGGCACGACGACTGTTCAAGTCCCTATCCTGACATCCAGATTTCGGTTTACAGTGGTTTTCCCAACCCGCTTAAGGCGAATGGCGGGATCGTTGCTTCCCTCATCCCGAGCTTGTGTTTCATTCTAATGGTCTCCTCGTCGATGAAGTGTTAAACCCTAATCTACTTTCCGGTTTTTTCGTTCTCCGACACAGCAGTCATCTGTAATTCAGTTGCTCCTGAGTATACACATAGCAGTGTGTCCGGCGCTGGAACGAAAGAAGACAGGAAGATTAGGGATTAATATTCCACTGATGACGAGGTAATTAGGGACCAGGCACCAGTCCTGATTGAAGAAAGACTACAACGTCGACCTCCGAAGCGCGAGTTCAGTATCTCACCAGTGCGCCATCTCTCTTTGTGGGTTTTCAGTTCATCGGTATCCGTAATTTTCTACAAATGTAGTACTCAACACAAATCTCAAAAGATGTTTGTTTGATTATGACGACATGAATGTTGTGTTCTCTGTAACCTTTATTACTAAACGCTAACAAGGAAAAATACGCTGGATTATTGTATCTGCTTTATGTGTGTGGTACGTGAAGTTCAGAACTCCTATTAGTCAACCCAAGCACATCGATAACCCCCAAAAATTCTCCTTGTAAAAATGTCAGCCCCGTTGCAGGATATCTATCTAACGGCCTGCAGGGGCAACAAATGTTTGATTTTCAGTATTTTGTCTAATTATTGACTGAAATGAAACATTTAAAATGCTGTCATAATCTGCTCATTTAAGAGCTACAATCTTACGTCAGATGATTGACACAACATGTCAGGTATTAAAGTTAGAAACTAGAGATAGTGAAAATGACGGCGTGCAAATTGTCCAGACTACACTCATTCATTATTTAAGAAATAGAGCACTTAGCGACTCCCGATAAACTTCACACACAATTTCAGACTTTACCGAAACTTTTTCTCGTTCACTCTCGCTCACTAAATACTCAAAGTAAAAAGAAAAAAAACTTCATTGTTTAGTATAATTTTGTTTTTTATGCAGTAAAACTTCAGCATCAGGCGTAAGGTTTTAATTTTTTTACTTATACACTACTAACTGAATTCGCAACAGATTTTGCAGTATGCACATGTGCCACTGAATGTACCTACAAAAATATATCGTTGTACGAAACGTAGTTCAAAACGAGCAAGGTAGTGGAGTGGTTAGCTCACTGGACTCGCATTCGGGAGGACGATGTTTTAAATTGGCGTACGATCACCCAGATTTAGGTTTTCCGTTGTTTCACTAAATCACTTCAGGCAAATGCTGAGGCGTTTCCTTTGAAATGGCACTGCCGATTTCCTACCCATCCTTGAATTATTCCGAGCTCGTGCTCTGTCTCTAATGACCTCGATGTAGACGGTATGTTAAACCATAATCTTCCTTATTCGAGAGATATGACGTCATAAATATTGAGATGCGTCCGAAACTAGTTTTTCTTAAAAAAGAGTGCAAATTACCGAGATTTTACTCACGAAGGTAATGAGAGCACTCAGCGATATATTTAACAAATTAACTCATTTGCACTCAAACGTTTGAAGCTATTTTATACACTGGCGTTCGATTCTTCAAACAATCGGCCGGTGGGGTTACTGGTGTATTCTTTTTGGTGATATCTTAGTGTCTGTAAAAGTCTGTTCTAATCTCACCGGTGCTATATGCCTCTTGAATGCTGAATATTCAATGACCCGACTTCAAACCAGATCCGCCAGTATGAGGCGCGTCCTTCCTCTCTGTTACCTCCGCTTTCGGCTATTGATCCAGCATCTTCACGCTACCTGCCAAATTGACGATAGATGCGAATCCTTCACCACCTTGGCTTCCTTCGGCGGCCCGTATTCATCTTAGACTTCATTCACTTCTAAGGAAACCGGATTCCATCCATCGCTGTAAGTTTCTAGACCTTCGCACGGAACTTAGCGATAGTACTGTACGCTGCTGGCTCTGACTGTGGTGTCGAGTGTGCCTTCGTCATTGGCACCGACCATTTTCGGTGTCGGCTTCCAGAACATTGCTCAATATTTACAGCAGAGCTCTTTGCCCTATATCAGGCCACCCAGTACACCCGGCGAGAAAGGCTTTTTCATTGATTCTCTCAATGCCCTTCATAGCCTCTGTGTGCTGTACACAATCTATTCCTTAGTACAACGGGTCCAAGAAAACTCCCATTCTCTAGCTGTTGACGGAGCCACTGTGATGTTCATGTGGGTTCCTGGTCATATCGGTCTGACGGAAAATGAGGCTACTGACGCTGCTGCTAAGGCTGCAGTCCTCCTACCTCGGTTCGCTGGCTTTTTCCGTCACTTCGGATGATTTACGTTGTTCAGTCTCTCGATAAGTGGTGTCACTTTGGCGTCACCACAGGTCTTCTCTTTACGGAAACAAGCTCCTGGGAACTTCTCCCAGCGGCTTGGTCGAACACATCTCGACCCTCTCGAGATCATGTTAGCCAGTTTGTGTATTGGGAATCGTCGTTTTAGCCATTGCCATTGTTAAGTGGTGATCACCCGTCACTTTGTGCTCGTTGTCGTCAACCTTTGACGGTCCGCCATTTTGAGACGGAATTCCCTTTTTTTAACCACTTACTTCCTCATGCACGTTTGCCGTCTGAGTTAACGGCCGGTTTAGAGAACCAATCGCGGACTGCCGACCTCTTTTTACTTTTTACCGTCGTAGCAGTAAGGTGTAGGATATTTAATCTTTGGTTCGGGACCTCCACTGTCTCTACAGGGTATTTTGTGGACCTTCCTCTGTCCTTGTTCTTAGCTCGCTTTGCTTCCGTCTATTAGGCTTAACGTATAGTCACTTTTAAGTTCTTTTGCTTCTTGATGATCTAAGGCTATGATGTGGGCGCTTATGACCTTAGTTGTTCTTGCGTCCCAAAACTAACAAAACAAAACTTAAAATCAGACGCCAGTCATTATTTTGAAGTGAGCTGCAACGAAAGACACATCCTCATGTGGAAAGATATTTTACTCAGCTGATTGTGTTGATGTTGGCTTCGTTGTCTTCTTTGGAGGCATGATACGTGCGCAAATCCTCTTCTAGTGAGGAGAAAATTCACCAATTACAGGATTGTGAAAATCTGGTAATTCTCGACGTAATGAATGAATTAAAGCATTTTAACTTTCAACGTCTGTATTCTGAAGCATTTGGCATATTGTAACGGCATAGTTTGGGCGAGGGCAACCGGTAATACATCTGCCTTTTTTAGCCTCACAAACGATTCAGCTTCCATTATCAACCACTTCCGGCCAAATCTGTCAACAATAGAGAAGAACACAGATACTATACGAAGCAAAGAGTTCACATCTTCGTCAGAGACAATCACCGGTACACATGTAGCACAATTAATAGAAACATATTTACAAAACTTCAAGTAAAATATTTCAACTGTATTTTAAATATGTGGAATACAGATATTTAAGCATGAAATAATTATTTTTTACGAAAATAGATTTTTATGGAATCATTTTTTTTTTTTTAAACCATGAACCTATACCGCTGGTATCAAAGATTTCCTAATATGTCATTGGCTTGAGTACATTAGATCGGACAAAATATTGTAGTGGTCCACTTTTTTGGCATTTGACAATTAAATAAATCTGCAGTTAAGGTAGCATTAGCATATTAAATAAATAAATAATAGTATCTTAAATAGCACTTGAGAGCGGCATTTACTTACTATACAGGGTGGTCCATTGATAGTGACCGGGCCAAATATCCCACGGAATAAGTATCAAACGAAAAAACTACAAAGAACGAAACTCGTCTAGCTTCAAGGGGGAAGCCAGATGGCGCTATGGTTGGCCCGCTCGATGACGCTGCCATAAGTCAAACGGATATCAATTGCGTTTTTTAAAATAGGAACCCCTATTTTTAGTATATATTCATGTATTACGTGAAGAAATATGAATGTTTTAGTTGGACCACTTTTTTCGCTTCGTGATAGATGGCGCTGTACTAATCACAAACGTATAAGTACCTGGTATCACGTAACATTCCGCCAGTCCGGACGGTATTTGCTTCGTGATACATTACGCGTGTTAAAATGGACCGTTTACCAATTGCGGAAAAGGTCTATATCGTGTTGATGTATGGCTATTGTAATCAAAATGCCCAACGGGCGTGTGCTATGTATGCTGCTCGGTATCCTGGACATCATCCAAGTGTTCGGACCTTTTGCCGGATAGTTGCGTTATTTAAGGAAACAAGAAGTGTTCAGCAACATGTGAAGCATCAGTCACGACCTGCAGCAAATGATGATGCCCAAGTAGGTGTTTTAGCTGCTGTTGCAGCTAATCCGCACATCAGTAGCAGACAAATTGCGCGAGATTCGGGAATCTCAAAAACGTCGGTGTTGAGAATGCTACATCAACGTCGATTCAACCGTTCCATATTTCTATGCACCAGGAATTACATGGCGACCACTCTGAACGTCGTGTACAGTTCTGCCACTGGGCACAAGAGAAATTACGGGACGATGACAGACTTTTTTGCGCGCATTCTATTTAGCTACGAAGCGTCATTCACCAACAGCGGTAATGTAAACCGGCATAATGTGCACTACTGGGCAAGGGAAAATCCACGATGGCTGCGACAAGTTGAACATCAGTGATCTTGGCGAGTTAATGTATGGTGCGACATTATGGGAGGGAGGATAATTGGCCCCTATTTTATCGACGGCAATCCAAATGGTGCAATGTATGCTGATTTCCTACGTAATGTTCTACCGATGTTACTACAAGATGTTTCACTGCATGACAGAATGGCGATGTACTTCTAACATGATGGATGTCCGGCACATAGCTCGCGTGCGGTTGAAGCGGTACTGAATAGCATATTTGATGACAGGTGGATCGGTCGTCGAAGCACCATACCATGGCCCGCACGTTCACCGGATCTGACGTCCCTGAATTTCTTTCTGTGAGGAAAGTTGAAGGATATTTACCATCGTGATCCACCGACAACGCCTGACAACATGCGTCAGCGCATTGTCAATGCATGTGCGAACATTACGGAAGGCGAACTACTCGCTGTTGAGAGGAATGTCGTTACACGTATTGCCAAATGCATTGAGGTTGACAAACATCATTTTGAGAATTTACTGCATTAATGTGGTATTTACAGGTAATCACGCTGCAACAGCATGTGTTCTCAGAAATGATAAGTTCACAAAGGTACATGTATCACATTGGAAGAACCGAAATAAAATGTTCAAACTTACCTACGTTCTGTATTTTACGAGGTGCATTCAAGTTCTAAGGCCTCCGATTTTTTTTCTTATTAACTACTCACCCGAAATCGATGAAACTGGCGTTACTTCTCGACGTAATCGCCCTGCAGACGTACACATTTTTCACAACGCTGACACCATGATTCCATGGCAGCGGCGAAGGCTTCTTTAGGAGTCTGTTTTGACCACTGGAAAATCGCTGAGGCAATAGCAGCACGGCTGGTGAATGTGCGGCCACGGAGAGTGTCTTTCATTGTTGGAAAAAGCCAAAAGTCACTAGGAGCCAGGTCAGGTGAGTAGGGAGCATGAGGAAGCACTTCAAAGTTGTTATCACGAAGAAACTGTTGCGTAACGTTAGCTCGATGTGCGGGTGCATTGTCTTGGTGAAACAGCACACGCGCAGACCTTCCCGGACGTTTTTGTTGCAGTGCAGGAAGGAATTTGTTCTTCAAAACACTTTCGTAGGATGCACCTGTTACCGTAGTGCCCTTTGGAACGCAATGGGTAAGGATTACGCCCTCACTGTCCCAGAACAAGGACACCATCATCTTTTCAGCACTGGCGGTTACCCGCAATTTTTTTGGTGGCGGTGAATCTGTGTGCTTCCATTGAGCTAACTGGCGCTTTGTTTCTGGATTGAAAAATGGCATCCACGTCTCATCCATTGTCACAACCGACGAAAAGAAAGTCCCATTCGTGCTGTCGTTGCGTGTCAAAATTGCTCGGCAACGTGCCACACGGGCAGCCGTGTGGTCGTCCGTCAGCATTTGTGGCACCTACTTGGATGACACTTTTCGCATTTTCAGGTCGTCATGCAGGATTGTGTGCACAGAACCCACAGAAATGCCAACTCTGGAGGCGATCTGTTCAACAGTCATTCGACGATCCCCCAAAACAATTCTCTCCACTTTCTCGATCGTGTAGTCAGACCGGCTTGTGCGAGCCCGAGGTTGTTTTGGTTTGTTCATCACACGATGTTCTGCCTTCATTAAACTGTCGCACCCACGAACGCACTTTCGACACATCCATAACTCCCTCACCACATGTCTCTTTCAACTGTCGATGAATTTCAATTGGTTTGACACCACGCAAATTCAGAAAACGAATGATTGCACGCTGTTCAAGTAAGGAATACGTCGCCATTTTAAGTATTTAAAACAGTTCTCATTCTCGCCGCTGGCGGTAAAATTCCATCTGCCGTTCGGTGCTGCCATCGCTGGGACGTATTGACAATGAACGCGGCCTCATTCTAAAACAATGCGCATGTTTCTATCTCTTTCCAGTCCAGAGAAAAAAAAAAGTCGGAGGCCTTAGAACTTGAATGCACCTCGTAATTTAAAAAACCTACCTGTTACCAACGGCTCATCTAAAATTGTGAGCCATATCTTTGTGACTATTACAGCGCCATCTATTACAAAGCAAAAAAAGTGGTCCAGCTAAAACATTTATATTTCTTTACGTACTACACGAATATGTAATAAAACATGGGGGTTCCTATTTTTAAAAAAGGCAGTTGATATCCGTTTGACCTATGGCAGCGCCATCTAGCGGGCCAACCATAGCGCCATCTGGTTTCTCCCTTCAAGCTAGACAAGTTTCGTTCTTTGTAGTTTTTTCGTCTGACGCTTATTTGGCCCGGTCACGATCAATGGACCACCCTGTATAAAGGGAATCACAATGTCTTAAATTTGCTCTTGAGTGCACTATTCGTAAATTATATAGAAGGATGAAGAACATCAACTGGAAGAACATATTGAGATTGGTCAAAAATATTCATTTTTTATAACAAAAACTGCCATGGGACCACAGCTCTACAAGTGCAATTTACAAATTACTGTTATAAATGAAATGGAAATTATACAGTTTCATACATAATAAAGCAACACATCATGAAGAAATTGTCCGAACGGTACGGAAGTCGAAAGATGTGATGTACATGTACAGACAAACAAATCAACATAATTCCAGAAAAATTTATTTATTCACGAGAAAGATTTTCACCGACTAATCAAGTCAGTTGGTCCACCACTGTCCCTCATGAAAACAGTAATGCTTGACATTGATTGACAGACTTATTGAATACCCTCCTGTGGGATATCATACCAAATTCTGTACAATTAGGGCGTTAGATTGTCAAATTCCCTAGCTAGTTGCAGTGGCCTACCCATAATGCACCAAATGTTATCAATTGGGGACAGATCTGACGACCTTGCTGTCCAAGGAAGGGTTTGGAAAACACGAAGACAGGGAGTATAAACATTTGCCGTGTATGGATTAACATTATTTTGGTGAAATGTAAGACCAGAATAGCTTGCGATGAAGGGCATACCATGGTGCTGTAAATAAATGTGCCGCGGGTGGCAACAAAAGGGGTCCTGCTGTGAAAAGAAATGGCACTCCAGAGCACCAGTCCTGATAGTCGGCCCATGTGGCGGGCGACGATCAGGTCGGTATCCCACTATTGTTTGCGGCGTCTGCTGACACATCTGTGGCCTTGAATCTCATTGACTGGGGTAGAATTGTCTTCAGCGATGAATCCCGTTTCGTATTGAGCCCCGACGACCAGCGAAGACATGTCTGGAGACGCCCCTGCCTGTCGCCCAACATACGGCCTGATAAACAGGAGTGACAGACTGGTGTGCCATTTCATTTTATAGGACTCGTTTGGTTGTCATGTGCGGCATCCTTATAGCACAGCGGGACTTCGACGATGTGCTACGCCCCTTTTTCTGCCCCTCATAGCAAGCCATCCTGGGCTCACATTTCAGCAAGATAATGCCCACCCCATAAGGCGAGAATTTCTGCCGCTTGTCTTCGTGCTTACCAAGCGCCACCTTGACCAGCAAGGTCGCCGGATCTCTCCTCAAAGTTTTTGGAGCATGAGGGCAGGTCCCTCCAGCCACTTCGGGATTCTGGCGACCTAATACGCCAGTTGGGCAGAATCTGGCACGATATCCCTCAAGAGGGCACCCAGTAAATCTGTCAACCAATACCAAACCCCAACTGTTTTCATAAGGGCCAGACGTGGATCAGCACATTATTGACTTGCCCAGTTTATGAAGCTCTTTCTCTTAAATGAATATCCAGTTATTCTGAAATTGTAATCATTTGTTTGTCTCTATATGTATTTCACATCTGCCGATTTCCGTCTCATTCGGGTAATTCCTTCGTGATGCGTCCTTTTTTTGCCTTAGTGTGTAGAGGGTTTACTTCAGGCTGTAGGTGGTTCTATGCTGCTGTGAAGTGTATTTCGTTTCATGACTAGGCCCATTCATTCAATTTTCTGCGACCATGAACCACGATTTTTATTCCAATATTATCGGTGGCCATGTGCCGCCCTTTCTTCTACATTCATATTGAGGATGCTGACGACGTCCATGGTCACAGGGCTGCACGCATACATTCCTGGTATCACGACCTCTCAGACACCCCATCCCAACTCCACTGCATGCTAAAGCACCTCTCGTAATCCCATATTTCGTGATATTCGCTCTGTGATCTCATCGTTCTGAAAGGCACAGCGGATCAAAAGAAGTATACATATATTTAGACCGTTTGGAAAAGTGCAAAACGTAGAAATCATCATCTCCGCGGTCTGGTACTTCTGTGGGATCTGTTTGCAGGATCCGAAATCGAACTTTGACTTTTCGCATTTCGCTGTCGAGAGCCCCGCCGAATGAGCTATCGAAACAGGACTCACGACCTGCCTTCAATCAGTACTGCCGCCAGTGCCTCTACCACCTTCCAAACTTCACAGAAGTTGTCCTGCATATCTTGTGGGACTAGCACTAGTAGAAGATACTGTATGGTATCTACAGGACTAAATTTGTCAATCGGTCGCAGTATGCCTATTTAATGGCTCCCAGGGGCTACGAAAATTTTATTTCCAGTATTTCACAAAGTTACTGACCGAATGTAAAAATTTAGAATGTTGTTACTCATTAAGAGATATAATATTGCGCTTAAGGTTTTAGCACATTAAGTCAAGTATTAAAGTAACAACCTGTGTGTGTGTTTGTATGTATGTATGTATATATGTGTGTTTGTGTGTATGTGTTGTGGAAGCGTTAACTCATTGCGCCCAAATTACCCAAGTCCATCCAGTATTTGGGAATGAGAACGCTTAGCGATTTCTATCAAACTTCACAAACAATTTCAAACTTTTCGAAACTTTTCCTCGATGACACGCCACCCGTCTTTCCCCACAAAATAACGGAAGGAAAAAAAGTTTACCGCTTATTACATTTTCGCTGTTTATACAGTACATCTTCAGCATCAGACATAGCGTTTTAATTTGTTACGTCCTTACTTTCAACTCTATTCCAAACTCGTTTGGCAGACAGTATTCGTATACACTGCTGAATGTACCTGCAAAATTATATCACTGTACGCCACATAGTTCAGGAGATATGGTGTCAGAGGTGCTACTGAAAAACTAGCTTCTGCTAAAAACGGAGCGCAAGTTATGGAGAATGTTCTGGTGCAGTTCTTAGAATTTTGCGTCTTCAACCACAAAGATGGAACATACTTAACGTCAAATATTTAAGACATCAAAATAATCAGACGTCTGAAGTTCTGTTATACGGAGGTGTGGTGAAAATTTTTATGTGAAAACTCTTAAAGCTTTTTGAATAAAACAAACGTTATTAACATTCCACATCATTATTCATCATGTCTATATATTCATTTCTCAACATAGTCAACCTGGCGACGAACACATTTTTCTCAACGAGAGACCAGTTTATTGATACCTTCTAAAACTAAGCTAGACTCCCCCGATCAGGCCATGAAGGCCCAACGGTACCTACCTGCCGCCGTGTCATCCTCACCCGAAGGCATCACTGGATGCGTGTATAGAGGGGCATGTGGTCAGCACATCGCTCTCCCGGCCGTATGTCACACCAGTGCTTGCACCGTTTCATCACTATCATAGTGGAGTCCTCGAAGGTGTACTTTAAGTCTTGGTAACAGATGAAAATCGGATGGAACTTTGTGACGGACGATCGATGACAGTGAATCCAATGCGTCGGATTGTTGCAGATGTCGCAGCGCCCGAGTGTGCTCTGCCATTGTCATGCTGATACAGAGGGTGCACGCTGTTTCTCACACACCGACATAGCTACGTTACACACCGCCAGGTTACAAGCTACAGTTCAGAGCTCACTAGCGGCAGAGGACTGCAAATATGCAGACTTGAAAAATAATGATTTATAATGTTAATAACGTTTGTTTTGAAACTTGCAGGCAGATTAAAACTGTGTGCCTTTCGCAGGCAAGTGCTCTACCAGCTGAGCTACCCAAGCACGACTCACGCCCCGTCCTCACAGCTTTAGTTCTGCCAGTAGCTCGTCTCCTACCTTCCAAACTTAACAAAAGCTCTCCTGCGAACCTTGCAGAACTAGCACTCCTGAAAGAAAGGAGCACTTGCCCGCGAAAGGCAAAGGTCCCGACTTCGAGTCTCGCTCCGGCACACAGTTTTAATCTGCCAGGAAGTTTCATATCAGCGCACACTCCGCTGGAGAGTGAAAGTCTCATTCTGGGAACGTTTGTTTGATTTGAAAACCCTTAGGAGTTTCATGTAAAAAAATTCGGAGGCATTACTTTTCAGCACGTCTTCGTACACGCGAATATGATTCTTTAAGAAATCAGGGGTGGAATGGTTGCTGGTAGCGGAGAAATGGCTTAGCCACAGACTAGAGGACTGTTTCCGCATTTAATTTTCATTCAGCGCTGATTTGAAACTTTCTGGCATATTAGATCTGTATGCTCTTCTGAAGTCGTATGTCAGACCGTTGCATTTTGGGGCAAAGAGCTCTACCGACTGAGCTATCCAAGCACGACTCACAACCCGCAATCACAACTTCACTTCCATCACTACCTCTCTCGTATCTTCCTTACTTCACGGTATCTACGGGATCTAATCACCAATGGGTAGCTGTAACGGGGTATGGCATAAGTGAAGAAGATTGTGGACTCTTTTCCCCGCCGTATTGAGGCCATTGTCAAGACTGGAAGCCGTGCTATATGATATTAGGCCATTATGGTGATGTCTCCTAGGAGTGGGCGGGGGAAGGAAGGAATGACGATTGGGTTTAACGTCCCGTCGGCATCGAAGTCACTAGAGATGGAGCACAAGCGCGAATTGTGTCAAGGGTACGGAAGGAAATCGGACGTGCCCTTCCGAAGAAACCATCCTGTCATTTGGCCTGGAGCGATTTAGGGAAATCACGGAAAACCTAAATCTGGATTACCGGACGCGGCTTTGAACGTCGTCCTCCCGAATGCGAGTCCAATGTGCTAACCAGCGCGCCACCTCGCTCGGTAGCGGGCTGGGGAGGGGGGGGGGGGGATAATTTTTTGTCTAGTAAAATTTTGACGCAATTTTCGGAGCCAAGCAGTGTGCTTCATATTCCTCTTTCAGTCGAGGCGACAGATTTGGCCGAACTCTACGGCGGTTGTCTCTCTCCCTGCAGTGTGTTCGCTCATGAAGCCTTCCTTCCTTTGCTCTAAGTTTATCCCAGATGTTTTTACTGTTCGAGCGCTAGAATTGTCTCGAAGTGCACGTGCAGACCAGACGGCGCAAATGGCGGTGCGCCCTATATTGGAGAGCAGTATTCTGGCGGTGCGGCATCGAGCACTTCCAAACAGGCGCTGACTGCTTTTAGCTGCCGATCACGAAGCGCGGGGTCAGAAGGGGCGCCGACCGGCACTCCCATTCAGAGGTCGCTTATTGTGCTCGGGCTTTACATTCCGAAGCGGCCCAATCCAGCCGCGCCAATAAAAGGGGCGGACGCCGGCGCTTCGACATACGGGTCGTGAGAGCTGAAGCGCACGCTATTTGGCAGGGGGGAAAGCGCCAAAAACCCGGCAAAAATAAAGCCAGGTAATACCATATAAATGAATTACGCTGTTCAGAAACTCGAAGACTTTGGTGTCGATGGTAAAACGACAAACACATTTCAACTGAGAAAGACACACAATTTAAAGTTAAAATTTTTGGAGATATTGAAAGGTGGATATGCACTGAGATAACAAAAGTCATCGGATACCTCCTAATATCGTGTCGGGCCTCCTAATTCCCGGAGTTGAGCAGCAGTGCGACGTGGCATGGACTCAACAAGTAGTTGGATGTTCCTGCAGAAATTGCGAAAGTTGCTATATGGCCTCATGGTGAAACGGAGCACACAAGTTCCACGAATATTTGAGCAATATGCTCGGGAGGATACAGTTCACGCTGGAAGTAGAAAAGAATGGTGCTATCCAATTTCTAGACATCGAAGTGTACAGGAGAACGGAGGGCACACTGGGGCACAGAGTATATCGCTAGCTTACACATACAGACAGGTATCTGCACGCCCAATCCTGCCACCACCCAGCGCAGAAGAACTCTGTAATTCTTTCCTTGGCAATCCGTGCGCAGCGCCTAAGTGATGCTCAAAACATCACACCTGAGCTTAAAACGTTACGCACAACGTTTCTAGCCAATGGCTACAGCCATAAGACGATAAACACAGCCTTGTCGACGAACACAAGCAAAAAAGATAAGCAATAAATAGGCAAACTACAGCCAACAGTGCGCTTACCTTATATGAAAAACGTTACTGACCGAATAGGCAAACACCTTCGCCGCGCTGGGTTGCAGCCTGTCTTCTATAGTGGTCATAGGATCCAGGACGTGCTAGGCTCCACTAAGGACAAGGTGGATGCGTTACACACTGCAGGCGTTTACAAGGTGGAATGCGAATGTGGAGAGGCATACATCGGCGAGACTGGTAGGCCAATAGCAACGCGCATTCGGGAACACGAGCGTTATATTCGTCTAGGGCAACACAACAAATCCGAAGTGGCAGAACACCAGCAAGACTGCGGAATAGAAATAAAATTCAGCGAAGCCTGTGTGTTGGCCAAGCAGCCAATTATGACGAAACGCAAAGTCAGAGAGGCCATCGAAATACTTAAACACCCTAACAACATGAACAGGGAGGATGGACAGGCTTGCCTCATCTTGGCTGCCAGCAATCAGAGCCCAACAGACCACACTGTCAACACGAGGCACCAGCACTACCGGCCGACGTCCGGCAGTTGGTAAACAGCTGCAAACTTCTCATTTGACGGTGACCACCAGTCATGGTACGTAACACGAGAGCCAACAGACAACAGAGGTCACGTTCTCCCTCCACCGCAATAACCTGTTAAAATAAAGTTCCCTCTAAATCTCCCTTAAGTGACCAATGAAACTAACTACCTTTTTAAAATTATGACTTAATGGCATGCGCAGTGAACACTAACAACTAAATAAAAAGGACACTGCGTAGCTAGAACGCACCATTAGACCCAGAAGAAGGCCGCTGCAATCGTGGCCGAAACGTTGGTTTTTCTCCAGCACCAGTAGTTTTTACACTATGACGCGGTACTATACCCAGAAAACTTTTATTTCAATTGCGAAAATGTTTCACCCGCAGGACTTATGCATGAATTGATCTCTCGATTAAGTTCCATAAATGTTCCATTGGATTCAGGTTGGGTGATCTGTGTGGCCAGATCATTCGCTCGACTTGCCCATAACGTACTTCAAACCAGTCGCGAACAACCGTGGCCCAGTGACATGGCCCATTGTCCTTCATAAAAATTCCATCGTTGTTTGGGAACATGAAGCCCATGAATGGCTGCAAAGATTCTCGAAGTAGCCAAGCATAACCTGAGGACCCTGTCCATTCCATGTGAAACAGCCCTCGGCATTATGGAGCCATCATCAGCTTGCACATTGCCTTGTTGATAACTTGGGTCTATGGCGCCTTGGGCTTTGCGCCACACTCCAACCCTACCGTCAGCTCTTACCAACTGTAATAGTGACTCATCCGATCAGCCCACGGTTATTCAGTCGTCTGGGATGCAACCGATGTGGTCACGAGCCCAGAAGAGGCTCTGCAGGAGATGTCTTGCTGTTAACAAAGACACTCGCATCGATCGTCTTCTGCTATTGGCCATTAACGCCAGATTTCGTCGCACTGTCCTAACGGATACATTCGCCGTACGTCCCACATTGATTTCTCGGTTATTTCACGCAGTGTTGCGTGTCTGTTAACACTGACAACTCAACCCAAACGCCGCTGCTCTCGGTCGTTAAGTGAAGGCCGTCGGCCGCTGCGTTGTCCATGGTGAGAGGTAATGCCTGAAGCTTGGTATTCTCGGCACACCCTTGTTGACACTGTGGATCTCGGACTTCTGACCAAAAAGCGATTGTGGCACAGGAGTCCAATCTTCGTGTTAATCATGGCTTTTGCGTTCTTGTGGAGATATTCCCATAGCAACTTTCATCTCCTAACAAATATTTCTTTATATCTCAACGAGCGTAAAATACCAATTTCCATAAATTTTGCTTTAAATATTTTTTTAATGTAACGAAATAGTTTCTTAAAAATTTTCATCCCCTATGGCACTCCCTTAGCAATTGTATTTCCAGAAACACTGAAACACGTTTTTTTTATTATTATTATTTCTGACCGAGAAGTAAAATAACAATTGTCGTAGATAAAACCTCAGAATTCCTTTAGTAGTTCTTTAGTAATTATTTATTTTCAAAAAACATACACCATCTATTTTACCCCCTAGTGGTCGAATTTCCAAAAATGCTGGAACACGTATTTTTTTATTTTCTGACTGAGAAACCAAACATCAGTTTTCGTAGTTCTAGCTTCAGAATTCCCTTAATAGAGATATACTTTCAAAAGGCCTTTCATCCTCCATTTCACCACTTGAGGAATTTCAGACAATTCCTTCTTAAGCGATGCTTACAGTATAAGATCCACACCCTCTCCACACATCAAGTTCCTGTCCTTAGTGATTTGTGGGTGGATCATGATGAGTCAGTCAGAACATTGCCTTATATCGGGCGTGTCTCCTACGGTCGGTCAGGCGCATTTTCTCTGACATTTCAGCTGATATTCGCAATCTCGTTTCTGCGTTCTCCACTGCGTTCAGTGGAGGAACGGTTCGGAGACGATGATTGTTTATCATCATAACTAAACACCCTATCAACAGAATCTGTGAGGCAATAGTGTGTGGATAATAGTGTTTCGGTCGACGTTGTCAAATGGTTCAAATGGCTCTGAGCACTATGGGACTCAACATCTGAGGTCATCAGTCCCCTAGAACTTCAGAACTACTTAAACCTAACTAACCTAAGGACATCACACACAGCCATGCCCGAGGCAGGATTCGAACCTGCGACCGTAGCGGTCACGCGGTTCCAAACTGAAGCGCCTAGAACCGCAAGGCCACACAGGCCGGCCGGTCGACGTTGTGCTCTGTCTCTTATGATCTCAGTTCAACAAAAACCTAGCTTAGCTTTCTGTCCCCTGCTTCCAGACAAGCTGATTGTTATCGCAGTTTCGAATGAATATTTAGCGATTTCATTGTGATCAGGGGTGTAGATCTTTTTTCCCCGCAGAACAACACAATCTAGGAGTAAAGCCAGTTCATTAAACGAGTCGTTGAACTAAATTCGGAGCGGTTTCACAAGTGCTGCTAGGCAAATAAATGGTGTGGACGGCGCCCTAAATGACTCTTGTCTGTTTCCTCACGCTGGCCCCGCCGCTGGGAATTAATGAATTCCCATTTGGCTGCACGACACGTAGGGTTTGCCTGACAACCCGACTGATAGTCCACTGCGCGCTCTCTGATCTGCGATCTAATACCGCACACACACACAAACACACACACACACCCATTTGTTTTTGTCAGCAAGGAAGCTGGTCACACGCCTTTTCGTGGGCAAAAACAAATATCTAAGCAATCAGTTCATTAGAAGACACAAGGCGCTTCCAAGTGAAAAACAACTTCATTAGGCTCATGTTGATCGTAATAAGACAAAGATGCTGATATCCACAGAACGTGTTAGCTGTTCGAAACAGAGTGGTACATTTGTGTGATCATTCCGTCAACCACTCGCCCACACACAAACATTACGAGACCAAGGCCTTGACTTGTTACTCCATTGTTTATTCTTTAGGAAACGGAATAAAATCATTCTAATGTTTATTTTCTAGTTTTCAACACAGTATCAAAGTTATAAAAAGTGTTAATTAACCTGCTTGTGCAATAAATTGCAGAGAACTGTCCAAGTTGCAATATTAATTTTCTTTATTACTTGATGTTCAGATTCGAGCCTAAGCAAATCATCAAATCATCCACCAAGCTATGCAGTAATATCCATTACGACAGCTACATAAATATTCATTGTAGTTAAACGCATCTTATAAATGAATAAAGGGTTGAACTTCATTCACCATAACTAGTTATGTGGATGACGTTCAGCCCTGCACTAATTTACGAGATGTGTTTAACTGGAGTGAACAGTCACGTAGCTGTAGCAATGCATGTTACTGCATTTTCTAGTGAGTGGTTTGATAATGAACTTGGGCTCGAAACTAGCCATCAAGTAATAAAGAAAATCAATATTGCAACTTGGACGATTCTCTGCAAGCTGGTGAACCACACAATTGCTGCAGAATCCTGGACATTAGTAAATATTAATTAAAACAAAACTTGATTATATACAATATTTCTAGAGTTCCCTCCAGAAGCAAATTCTAGGGCGAACCAACTCTTGAGAAAGCAACTACAGGTTTTCAATTATTAATATACAGGGTCATCCAGATGGAATGGTCATATTCAGGGACATGACACGAACGATCACTCGAAGCTAAAAAAGTCGTAAACATGGGTTCTAAAATACATACTTTAACAGTAATGAACCCTTGTTCAGCAGAAGGATGTACTTCACAGTATCAGAGATGAAGCGCTCATAACGCTTAAGATATACACTTCAGAGTCCATGTTTATTGCAGTTTTTCGCTTCAAATGATCGTTCGTGTCGTATTCCTAGATACTGACCATTCCTCCTTAGGTATCATTTTGTTGAATTCTGCAGCCCTGGGAAGACGATATTTCACCGAACTAGCAGGGCCTACTAAAAAAGTGTGCAACATCTGCATACTACGTACCACAGTGAATTGATAGTGATTTTCATCAAGAAACCCTTAAGAACTGGGGTCTCTGACTGCAGAAAGATATTTTGCAGGCATATCAGGAACTTTAACGTTGCTCGGCCTGGTCCCTTTCATGCAGAATATATGACTAAATTCTAGGCCATATACATTCGTTACGGAGCCACAGAGCGCCTTCGTACTGTCGCCTCTCATGGGTTACTTAATAATACTGGACGTGTAACATCGCTGGAACACAAGATCTTTTTTAATTATTGAGAGGCCACAGGACATATGAAGCCTGTGGCGTTTCTATGCAAGCAGGCTTCAGTAATACGTCGTTTCATATCATCAGCGGTAGTTGCTGTGTTCTCGTAGACAGCGTTATTCAGCTTTCCCCACAGGAAAAAATCTACGGGCGTCAGGTCCGACGAACAGGTCGGCCAAGGTGCAGGTCCCCTGCGTCCAACTCAGCGATTTAAAAATAATTCGTGAAGATTTTCTGTAGTACTTCGTGCGCTACGGACTGGACAGCCATAATGTTGGCAACACATGTTCCTCCTAGTCTGCAGAAGAACATATTCAGGCATGTGTGGAAGATGGTCTATTAGGAGTCTACGATACTTACCTACGTTCGGTGTTTCCTCTACGAAAAACGGGCCTATGAGCTGTGTGCACTATCTCACACCACAAGTTTACACTCCTTAGATGCTGACGTTCCAACTGACGAAGTCTTGCATCGGCGATTTACCTGGCCATGATTGGTAAACGTGGCTTCACTTCTAAACAAGATATATGATACATCTGGAGTATCCTGTGTTAATGGCCATGTACAGAAAATAACACGATTCTCATAATCGTTTCCACGCCTCTCTCGACTAAGAGAGATGTGATAGGGATAGAACCTACGTCAATGGAGAATGCATAGGACATTTTCCTGAGCCAGCCGGAGTGGCCGAGCGGTTCTAGGCGCTACAGTCTGGAGCCACGCGACCGCTACGGTCGCAGGTTCGAATCCTGCCTCGGGCATGGATGTGTGTGATGTCCTTAGGTTAGTTAGGTTTAAGTAGTTCTAAGTCTAGGGGACTGATGACCTCAGATGTTAAGTCCCATAGTGCTCAGAGCCATTTGAACAATTTTTGAACACTTGCCTGACCGGTGCTACTTCCTCGTGCGATTCCGCTGGTGCTAACATGCGCACCAGCAGCAACAGGAGGAAGAACATTAATTTCCTCCTCTTCTGTCGTCACTTGTCTCCTTCTGTTATTTTGTCTAGGTGTTACACTACCACTTTCACGTAACTAGTTTAAGAGATTGATAAATAATTGCCGAGATGTTGACGTCTGTTGTCATATCTTGCCGCATACACCGTACAAGAAGGGACTGCATGCTTCCTACACTATCCACACACCATGAGCATGTCGGTTTTTTCTGCATTGGTAAATCCCTTCGCTCACTCACGACCTACTGCTTGGAGCGTCACACACTAACTGACTAGCAAGTCGCAATGCAGTCGAGGAACACACAAGCACACTGCAAGCAAACTTCATACCTGGCAAGTACATAGGTTGAATGGCACAAACCAGTGTCGGCGTGTTAACTTTTCAAAATACGATAGCTCGTAAACGACTCGAACTAGACTCCTACAACAAACACCACTGACATTCTTATCTAGCTTACTTTTAGTTTGTTAGCGTCAATAGACATTGTTCAATGTAAAAAAAGGTTATAACTACACAAAAAACACACTTTCTAAGTTTTAATACAATATTTTTTATTGGCTAACAATACGAGCTCCTGAATACCAATCCATTTTACGAAAACTACATATTAGCATTTTCCAGTACCGCAATATCTGCAGTGCAAGTTTCAGGTGATTCACCTGTGTACCAAGTTTGTCTGAAATTGGTCAAGGCATTTCACAGCTGCACTGGCGTACACACACACACACACATATATATATATATACCGGGTGATCAAAAAGTCAGTACAAATTTGAAAACTGAATAAATCACGGAATAATGTAGGTAGAGAGGTACAAATTGACACACATGCTTGGAATGACATGGGTTTTTATTAGAACCAAAAAAATACAAACGTTCAAAAAATGTCCAACAGATGGCGCTTCATCTGATCAGAATAGCAATAATTAGCATAACAAAGTAAGACAAAGCAAAGATGTTCTTTACAGGAAATGCTCAATATATCCACCATCATTCCTCAACAATAGCTGTAGTCGAGGAATAATGTTGTGAACAGCACTGTAAAGCATGTCCGGAGTTATGGTGAGGCGTTGGCGTCGGATGTTGTCTTTCAGCATCCCTAGATATGTCTGTCGATCACGATACACTTGCGACTTCAGGTAACCCCAAAGCCAGTGATCGCACGGACTGAGGTCTGGGGACCTGGGAGGCCAAGCATGACGAAAGTGGTGGCTGATCACACGATCATCACCAAACGACGCGCGCAAGAAATTTTTCACGCGTCTAGCAAAATGGGGTGTTTTTTTGTTCTAATAAAACACCACGTCATTCCAAGCATGTGTATCAATTTTTACCTCTCTATCTACATTACTCCGTGTTTTATTAAGTTTTCAAATTTATACTGAGTTTTTGATCACCCGGTATATATATATAACCTGACAAAACGTGGAGCAGTCAGAAAGGGAAGAGAAAATGAAGTGAAATTTAATGGGTTGAGAGGATATGTCACGTTATTTTGGTGACTGCAAACTGGAGACAAATTTACGAAGAACTTGGTAGTATGAGCCCACTTATCGTTATGACGTAGCACCATCTCTGGCCTGGGTATATCTACTGATTTTTTGGGGGGGAAAAATATGCCAAAGACGTTGTATCCTCTCCCAATGCATGCTAGCCCACATCTGTTTTAACTGGTCCTTGCTGTCCTGGGGCAGAATTGACGTGAGACGTGCCGCACTCCTACTTTGTATGGGACATATCTGAGGATCATGCCGGCCACGGGAGTACATCAGCATCACTCAGACAATTCAGTCAGACAAGTGTCATGTGTGGACGAGGATTGTCCTGTTGAAAAATGTCACCAGCATATTGTCGCACGAGAGGCTACACATGAGGACGCATGATGTCTGTGACGTACCATTGACCGTCAACAGTTCCCTCAGTCACTACCAGCGGTGACCTGAAGTCACACCCGATGGATCCCCACTCTATGGCGCCAATAGTAACACCCCAGTGCCTCTCCAACTCTTTGGAAGAGAGAGACCTCTCCCCAGGTCGTCAACAACGATGATCATCCAGGACAGTGCATCAACAGTCTATCCTCCCCAGTCACAGCATCACATAATACGCAGCCGTACGTACAGTGGTGTTAATCCGAACCTACTCATGGGACGGTAACTCCCTAGTCCGGCTGCTGCTAGTCTCCGGCCAGTGGTACAGAATGACACAGGATGTTTTGGGAGTTCAGTACTTGTTCTCGGACGGTAGGCGCAGATGTGGTTATGACACACTTAGCGCAATTACTGCGATTCTCCCTTATAGTAGAAACACATGGTCGACTAGAACGTTGACAATGTGTATGTGTGCCCTGTCGTTCACATGTAGTTCGCGTCAGAAGACCCATAAATCTGGAATTTGACGATCTGACCATCCATCTTCTTACACAAAATCTCCAAGTTCAACGGTAAAATTGCACCACGTTTACAGGAAATTTAATACTCTTTAATAGTTCCCAGCACAATTCTGACTTTCGTGGGTCGATTGGTATAGCTTATAAATTTATATGAGAGTGCAGGAAACCTGCATGTGGTCGGATCTTCTTAAATACTACTGTGTAATTCCAACGACTGATCACCGGGCCGGCCGCTGTGGTCTCGCGGTTCTAGGCGCGCAGTCCGGAACCGCGCGACTGCTACGGTCGCAGGTTCGAATCCTGCCTCGGGCATGAATGTGTGTGATGTCCTTAGGTTAGTTAGGTTTAAGTAGTCTAAGTTGTAGGGGACTGATGGCCACAGCTGTTAAGTCCCATAGTGCTCAGAGCCATTTGAACCATTTTGAACTGATCACCGACCACGCAGTGAAATGATGTAGGATGTTTTCGTCTACTAACGCGCATTACCTCACAATTATTTATTTTCAAGACCTTTCGGCCAGGTACTGATATCTGAAGTCTTTTTGTATTTTGTAACGATGTCAGAACTGTGTAACATTGTGTAGTTTGTGATTAGGTTTGTAGAGTTACATATATTATCTTCCAGGTCATTTATAAATGCAGCAAATAGTAACTGCCCTATCATACTATCTTGTGACTCTACTTCTTAGAAAGAATTCAATCCAGCCTCATAACTTTTCGAACCGTCCAGATGCATGTATTTTATTTACAATGTGACAGTATGGAATCACGATAAAAGCCTTTCTGGATGTCAAGAAATTCAGAATCAGTCATCCATTCTTTGGAGTCAAGAATGAGCAGAACTAATAGGAACGTCACGGAAACATTTCGATGACCTGAGCTTTTCGAGTAAATTATATAAAGCAATTCCTACGGCAAAGTAAAATACATTCAGAGCTGTCTTGGAGGTAGGTCAGCACATTGTCTCTCTCATCCGTCGTTTCTATCACAGGACTAGCATTAGGGTGTGACGTACCATCAGTCACTGTTGAAGTAAGTGCAACATTTCACAAACTTTCAAAGATTTCAACTGCAGGCTAGACATCTAGTTGGAAAAGGAGTTCACGTTGGAATCACGCTGACAAGTGATTGTGACTTATACACTATCGCATCAAGAGTATCCGGATACTCATATATAATGTGGAATTGATCACTAGGTATCACGAGAAGCATATCCACCAGTGTAAAAGGTGGCACGAAAAGTAGAGAATCACTAACAGCAGTATGGGTCGGCTGGGAGAGCTCAGTGATTTAGGATGTGCACTAGTCATCGAACGTCACGTAGCTAAAAAATTCAGCAGGGACATTTCAACTGTTCTAAAGCTGACCAGGTAGAGTGTTGGTGATGTGATTGTGAAATGGAAACGCAAAGGGACTCTCACGGCTAATCCATGACCAGCCAGACCTCATGTACAGTCGCACAGGGGCCATCGAGCATAGCGGAGAATAGTTGTAAAAAGTCACATTAAGTTAGCAGAACGAATAATTCGTGAGTTCCAAGGGCTACCAGCAGTCCGTTTAAAAAGAATGTGGCACAATGGTCGAACAGCTCCTCGTAAGCCACATCTTTTTGTAGTCAGTGCTAAGTGAGGCTTGAGGTGATGGACAGTAGGAAACAAGAAACGAGTGTTTTGGAGTGATAAATCACTCTAGATCCTGTGGCAATCCGATGGTAGATTTCTGCGAATGCGTGCACGGCGTTATCAGCCATCATATGTAGTGCCAACAGTGAAGTACGGAGGAGGTAGTGTTAGGATATGGAGGTATTTTTCGCGAATAGTGTGTGGTCCCCTTATTTCGCTTAAGAAAACGCTAAATGTGGAAGGATATTACCGCATATTAGAGCACTGTGTACTGCGTATCGTAGCTGAAAAGTTCGGAGGTAATGACTGTTACCATCAGCATGACAATGCACCCTGTCATAAAGCAGCGTCTGGCCTGTCCAGGGTCCCGACCTGAAGCCAGTGGTACATCTTAGGAATGAGTTAGAACGTCGACTTCGCTCCAGACCTCAGCGTGCAACATCACTGCCTCCTCTGGTTTCGGATCTTGAGGAAGAATGGATTGACACTCCTCCACAGACAGTAAGATACTTCATTGAAAATGTCTCCAGCAGAGTTCAAGTAGCCATAAAAGTTAAAATCTCTGTTGATCCATTCTCGTCGAGGGACAACGGGTGGAAAATGTTTAATAGCCGGCCGTTGTGGCCAAGCGGTTCTAGGCGCTTCAGTCCGGAACCACGCTGCTGCTACGGTCGCAGGTTCGAATCCTGCCTCGGGCATGGATGTGCGTGATGTCCTTAGGTTAGTTAGGTTTAAGTAGTTAAGTCTAGGGAACTGATGACCTCAGATGTTAAGTCCCATAGTGCTTAGAGCCAATGTTTAGTAAGGAAAATCACCAAACAACCGTGCAGTTTGAAAAGTTATTTTTTATTTTTTATTTTTACAACCAGTTTCGGCATTTCAGTACGCTATCTTCAGGCCCCATTGCACATCATGTATAGACACTCAAGTGTATCGATATCGGCATACTGACGCCGTCAGTTACTGGAAACACTTGAAATACGAATTCACGACGCCCAGAAACTGATGGCTTCAGTATGCCGATTTCGATCGTTTGAGTGTCTATGGTTCAAATAGCTCTGAGCACTATGGGACACAACATCTTAGGTCATAAGTCCCCTAGAACTTAGAACTACTTAAACCTAACTAACCTAAGGACATCACACACACCCATGCCCGAGGCAGGATTCGAACCTGCGACCGTAGCAGTCCCGCGGTTCCGGAGTGTCTATAAATGAGGTGCGCAAAGGGCCTGAAAATAGCATATTGAATTGCCGAAAATAAAATAAAATAATTTCTCCAATTGCATAGCTCTTTGGCGATTTTCCTAGATAAATAAAAGTGAAGGGTAGAAACTTCCCATATTAATGCCTACTAATAGATGTCCGGATACCTTCGATCAGATAGTGTACAGTCGCAACACTCCTGCTGATTTTTGTTATACATTGCGGCAACAACCCAGCTGACGGCCAGTAACCGTACGTTTGAAAACAATGTCAGATGAACTTGAATAACAATGTTTATAATGATTTGTAACATTGTTTGTACAAGAAGGAGAATTCGTACCGCAATAAACTGTAGCAATAGCAAATGGTTAACTTCAAATCCGTCATTCTACAGATTTCCTAAGCGATACTAAACAGCACATTACAGGACTATTTAGCTGCGATTTTCTCGTAACCTAGATATATTTAGTGACGAATAACATTTCCTTTCAAGAACAAGATGGTTCAAATGGCTCTGAGCACTATGGGACTTAACATCTGAGGTCATCAGTCCCCTAGAACCGAGAACTACTTAAACCTAAGTAACCTAAGGACATCACACACATCCATGCCTGAGGCTGGATTCGAACCTGCGACCGTAGCAGCAGCGCGGTCCCGGACTGAAGCGCCTAGAACCGCACGGTCACCGCGGCCTGTCAGGAACAAGAAGTAGATGGTAATCAGAAGGAGACATAATGATTTGCAGAAAGACTTCTACATAATAACGTGAAGTTTTATTCATTACACTTCCAATTAAACTCATTTAAGAAAGCGTAAAATAGGAAATTAGATTGGAATGCTGTGCCTATATTATATCAAGTAAGCCACCATAACCGTAGCTGAAGAGAAAGCTACCACACACGCGTGATTATAAAACGAAGAAAACAATAAAACTGTTTCCCGACTCAAAACAAACCAATTCCGCAATTTTCGCTAAATCAAGCCACATATGTCCGAATTTTTCAACACAGTCGTCCTTTGAAGAAGAAGTAATTTTACTACAGAAATATTCGTGAATTTGAGAATCGAGTGTAATGGTACAATGTGCAAATCTTTAGACTTCGTGCAAAGTGGTTGCGTGTTAAAGAAATCATAAAAACAGTCAACAACAGAAATATACGCTTCTTATGGATGAAATACTGTGCTTATATCCTTTCGCTTTCAGTGGGTTAAGCAGCAGTTTTATTCAATTTCGAGAGAACTTCTTACTGGAGAAACAGTAGGGTATATCATTTCATTCATGTATTTTGCCTCTGTTTTCGATTATTTTACGATTATAAAGATCTCTTGAAATTTTACTAGCGGTTTCGACACAAAAATATAACTGTTCCCTCAATTAGATAGAAAAAGAATAAAACGAACATCAATGTTAAGGTACGTATGAAGTCAGCTGACGAATGGCACTGTTGCTACTAGGGGCGCTAGTGTGTCTTGAACTGTCAGATAGTAACAAATTGCACAACAGTGAATGACTGTACGTCAGACTGTGATAAAACTTTAATAGCCAATTCCGCCCAAATTCTCGACACAAAGCAAATTGAACGTACAATTTACATACTTCTAAGGTAGTTGGATATGATTTTTGTAAGTTGACTGACTAATTTTGGTTTTAAGGCTTTTTTCTATATGCTTATTATAACAGCTTATATTTACAGAGGTTAATTCCGTAAAATAAACTAATTGTTTTCAAACATTTTAATTTTATACAGTGATTTGGAAAGTAAATAAAAGTTATTAATAGCTGGCCAGTGTCACGCACATAATCGTTATATATTCAAACTTTTTTTAGTACAGAAGTAAATGTGTAATGATTTGTCTGATTTTTTGGGTGCGAAAACGCTAAATTGAAATTGTCGTTAACGCGACACGACATGACATATTACAAGTGAAAACAGAACTATGTACATTCTTCAAGATCAATTGTCGTGGAGAAGGGTTCGCATGTCGAGTCCTGATTCTACCTGTTTATTCCGCCCGCTGTTTTCGCCGCTTTAACGTCACAGCGTTCCTGACACTTCGTTGCTAACGCCACATCCCATCCGGAGCTCAGCTGGAACCACTGTCCCGTTTGTCATACGGAAGGAACGCCAGACGCTTGGCTTCTTCTTCTGGATTATTTTCTTTCTTCTTCTTGTTCGACTATAATTTGTTTCGTCGAGTAGGCGTTCTTGCGAAAGATTTCGTGCTGCTACGGTCGTAGGTTCGAATCCTGCCTCGGGCATGGATGTTTGTGATGTCCTTAGATTAGTTAGGGTTAAGTAGTTTTAAGTCTAGGGGACTGATGACCTCAGATGTTAAGTCCTATAGTGCTTAGAGCCATTTGAACCATTTTGATTTGATTTTGTGCAGGTGCTACAGCTCGCTAGGCAGACTTCCCTTGTCGCTTGCGCCTCGCGCTTCGTGTTCCACGGCGGTGAGCACAGATTCAAGTTACACTGGATGGTGGCAGTTATAAGCATTTAGGTGCGGGTTCATGTGTGTCTCCTTCCTGTGGATGGAATGTCACAGAGTGAAATCAGGGTTCTCGTTTATCAGACTGTCTTGGTATGGTATGCATCCGTTTTCTTCCATCTCCATGGTGAATCTGACGTTGTCGTTCATGTTGTTAAGGTGAAACAGGAATTGTTGTAGGTTTTCTTCAGCATACAGACAAACCACAAATATGTCGTCCGCATATCTGTAGAACACTTTTGGTTTCAGGTGCACAGTTTCGAAAGCTGTTTCCTCGAAGTGTTTCACATACAGGCTACTGATACCTGTCGCTAGAGGGGATCTCATGGCGACTCTGTCTGTCTGATCATAGAATTTTCCACTACACTCGCAGTAGCTGGAGGTGGGCACATGTCAAAACAATATCGCTGTCAAAGTGACTATCTAGTAATTTCATGGGATCTTCTAGGGGTAACCACACGAAAAGAGACGTCCGGATATATCTCTTGTCTGGATGTATCTCTTGAAGCTCTTTCACACACTCTGTAGATTTCTTGATCTAGTGTGGACAGTGATCCACGAGAGGTTTTAATAGCTGTGCTAGGTATTTGGACATTCCATATGTTGGCAAATTTATAACACCCACTATCGGACGTAGAGGAATCGGACTGACATAAATCCGTGATGGTACCGGTGCTCTGAGGTGCAGCATCTGGCCGTATCCTTGTCCAGTCCTGACTTGTTGAGGAGTCATCCTTGTCTTTACACATTTTCTTGTCATTATCCTTACGGAAGGCTTATATAACTCTGCGATCTGCCGCCGAAACATTAGTCTTCGGCATTTTACCTTTGTCAAGGACCTTGCAGATCTTCTCGTCAGGAAAGCTCTGATGTGGAAGCAGCAGAGGCAGCGTGCGGAAGAGATAGTCAGCACCAGGACTCGATGCCCAAATCCCACCTTTCACCACACCTCCCTCCCCCCCCCCCCCCGCCCCCAACCACCACCACCGGCCGCCACATGTCTTCCAGAGCCACGCGATTGGCTCACCTCTTGGGCCCACGCTAGAGGTGTTTGCGGCCCAGTGGCTATAAAGGAATGACCTGGACATGAACAGGACACTTCCGCTGTCGACACTGACCCCGAAATAGCAGTGCATGTGATTAGCTTTCACAAATAGAAACAAAAACGTGGCAAGAGTCTTTAATGTACATAGGTTGGAACTTAAATAGTGGCAACACTGCTGTGGAGACACTATGCAATGGAATTTCTATTGTCGCTGATAACCGGCCGGAGTGGCCAAGCGTTTCTAGGCGATACAGTCTGGAACCGCGCGACCGCTACGGTCGCAGGTTGGAATCCTGCCTCGGGCATGGATGTGTGTGATGTCCTTAGGTTAGTTAGGTTTAAGTAGTTCTAAGTTCTAGGGGACTGATGACCTCAGAAGTTAAGTCCCATAGTGCTCAGAGCCATTTGAACCATTTTTTGTCGCTGATAGCACACGTTGTTGACATACCAACCCTACTTCCGAGCAAATGGACTCGCTCGTCCCACGTCACCGGCGTGCGCACAATCGAGGAAAACACAGTCACTTGTGAGCCAGCGGTCTAACGCAACGGTGTCACTATGTTTTCGAAACAGGAACAACGGAGTTGGATCAAGATTAAATGTGCCAGAGGTCATACAGCATGACAGTGTCATCAAGGTCCTCAAGAGGCATGTGGGGAATTGGCATTGCCGTACAGAACAGTGGCACGTTGGGTAAAAAGCCTTCAACGAAGGGCGGCAAACTCTGGCAGACATGCATCGGGCAGATAGTCCTAGCGTCTCTGAAAAAGACGTGCATGCTGCTGCCGCGTTATTGGACATTAAGCGACGCCATACGATTCATGAGCTTGCCCACGAAACCGGATTAGCGCATACGACTGTGCTTCGTATCCTGAAGGAACGCCTGGGCATGCGAAAAATTGCATCACGATGGGTTCCGCATGACTTGAAGGAGCCGGCCGTTGTGATCGAGAGGTTCTAGGCGCTTCAGTCCGGAACCGTGCTGCTGCTACAGTCGCAGGTTCGAATCCTGCCTCGGGCATAGATGTGTGTGCTGTCCTTAGGTTAGTTAGGTTCAAGTAGTTCTAAGTCTAGGGGACTGATGACCTCAGATGTTAAGTCCCATAGTGCGTAGAGCCATCGAAACCATTTTGAATTTGACGGAAATGCAGAAATGGATGCGTTAAGACGCTGCTCAGAGGCACTTGGAGCGCTATGAGCGCGGAGGAGAGGCTTTCTTACGCCGTATCGCAACACTGGATGAGACATAGGCCACATCGTACGAGCCAAAACGGAAACGCCAATCCAACGAATGGCGTCATTATGGGTCGCCGCGAAACTCGAAAGTTGCGTCAGAGCCCCAGTATGGTGAAAGTGATGGTGATTCTCGTGTACGACTGTGATGATGTTATCCTAACGCATTACGTTCCTCCACGGCAGACCGCCAATGCACAGTATTACTGTTCGTTTTTGGAGCATCATCTGCGACCAGCTTTGTGAAAGAATCGGCGACACTTTCTGCGCAACACACTCATCATTTTGCACGACAATGCGCGGGCGCATACAGCGCAAGCTGTGGCTGCTCTTTTCGGTCGATGGGACTGGGAAGTACTGTACCATCCACCATACTCCCCGAACTTAAGTCCCTGTGACTTTGATTTGATTCCGAAGATGAAGGAACCACTTCGTGGCATTCGCTTCACAACTATTCCAGAGATTCGACTGGCAGTAGACCACTCCATTCGCACCATCGACAGAACAGACTCTGCAAACAGTATACTACTCCTTCCACACCGCTGGCAACGCGTTCTACACAACGCGGGGGACTACTTTGAAGGACAATAACAGGTGCAAACATGTGACTCTTTTTGTACCGGTTATGAATAAATAGTTGCCACTATTTGAGTTCCAACCCTCGTAGGATATGCGTGTATAGTATGTTTTTTTATATGTATGTGTTATCGTGTTTGTATGAGAATCATAATCTTAGCCAGTGTTATTCAAGGGCATCGTGACAAACGGGCCACTGCATTTGTGAATGGAATGGTGTATGTGACATGAATACACGATGCTGTGATTGTGTGAGTAAACCAGAGCGTGTCTCATATTTTGTAGATAACTCCAGGGGATAGGCAAAATAATGTGAACAGTGGTAGTAATGTGACGGTTGTGTTTGACAATCAACAACGGAGGTAAGGCACGTGTCGCGTTGGACTGTGGGTTTTCAGAACGGATTAGGCATCAGTGCAGGCTGTTTAGGAGTAGTACATACTTTTTATTAACATTCAGAGGCCGAGGTCGATCAAAGACCTAACAGAGTTTCATAGAGGGCAGTTTGTGGTGGTTCGATTAGCTGGATCATCGGTATCCATGACAGCCAAATTACTGAATATTTCAAGAGCAACTGTTTCAACAATCATGTCAGCTTACACAAAACATGGGATCATTTTGTAAACGTAATAGCAGGCGCAAATGAAAACTAAATGATAGATATCGTCGTACGCTAACACGAATTGTGTCAAAACAACACAAAACTACAGCGGCTAAAGTGACTGCAGAGCTCAGTATCCATATTCGAGCCCCCGTTTCCTATCGATACTCTCCGCCGAGAACTCCATAAAGCGAATATTCATGGACGAGCTGCTAGACCGAAACCATTAATGGCGAGACGCAAAGAAGCATAAACACGGCGTCAGGAGCATAAATCCTGGACGGCTGATCAGTGGAAACACGTCATATGGTCCGACGTATCAACGTTTTCGTTATTTCCAACATCGGGCCGGGATTACGTCTGAAGAACGCCAAAAGAAGCCTACAATCCTGATTGCTTGATTCCAAGGTTAAGCATGGAGATGTAAGGGTGATAGCGTCGGCAGCCATATCATGGTATTCTACTGGTCCCATCATTACTCTCAAAGGCTGTGTTACAGCCAACGATTATGTGAACATTATAGTTGATCAGGTGCGCCCCACGATTCAAATGTTTTTCCCCAACAATGATGACATATTTCAGGACGATAATGCACTCATTCACACACCCAGGATAGTACAATCACGGTATAAGGAGCCTGGCCAGCACAGTCCCCAGACTTGAACATTATCGGACCCTTGAGGGCGGCATTGGAGCGCACACTCCGGAGCATATTTCCGCCTCTCTCGTTTCTACAGGAGTTAGCAGAGGTTCTGATCGAATAGTGGCATAACATTCCACTGGAGGCTATACAATCGTTAAATGCCAGTATTCCAAGAAGAATCGCAGCTGTATTACGGGAAAATGGGGGTCCAACCCCTTATTAATAAACCATTCCCAAGTAAGTACAGGTGTTCACATTACTTTACCTGTGCCCTATATGTGATTGTACATATCAAAGCCAATAAAATAGCTCCAAAAAAGGTCTTTGGTAGACGCTGCCTGACACCACTCTCACACTACGAGACATTGTGGGTGACTTGTCTCATCCTCTCGTGGAACAATAGAGGACTGGTCCTCCGGAAGAGGGGCCTTGAAGCCACACCTTGACAGCAGAAGTGCTGTGTCACCAGATGACCCGTCTGTGGTCGTCTGTACGAGAAAAGCGTCAGTCATGAAGCAGTGTTGTATAACAGCACTGGCAACTTACGGCAGAGATGACGCACATTGTGACATTTCTGGCATAAGCTTTAATCCCACGTTCCACACGGCAGGTGAGCAAAGATGCAGCAGCTGGGGCGTGACGTCGTAAAGTTGACTGAGGTACGAATAACAAATGCTACTACAGTTACACCTACGAGGGAAATTCATCCAACTGAACCGTCTTGGTCCGCAGCTCGTAGTCGTGCGGTAGCGTTCTCGCTTCCCACGCACGGGTTCCCGGGTTCGATTCCCGGCGGGGTCAGGGATTTTCTCTGCCTCGTGATGACTGGGTGTTGTGTGATGTCCTTAGGTTAGTTAGGTTTAAGTAGTTCTAAGTTCTACGGGACTGATGACCATAGATGTTAAGTCCCATAGTGCTCAGAGCCATTTGAACCATTCTTGAACCGTCTTGCGATCTGGTTTGTTGCTGTGATAAAATATGGAGAAAATACTCTCTATCCTACGCGCCAGATTTCATATTTTGTTCATTAATTTATAACTACATTATCGTTCAGGTTTCTTTTATAATAGTAGGGGACAACCTCTTAACATTAAGCTATAATTACATGATCATATTATCATTTTATTAACATATTTTAGGAATATTTGATCAACCAGAAGAAGCCGAATCACTTCATGTGTTATCGGCTTCGCTGGGAATTACCGCCTAGCGAAGCGATTCTACATCTGCATCTACATGGATACTCTGAAAATCACATTTAAGTGCCCGGCAGAAGGTTCATCGAACCATCTTCACAATTATCTATTATTCGCATTCGCGCTAAACGGTCCAGTAGTGGAAGGCGGGACCGAAGTACTAGGTTGGATGTGTTGCCGCGTGTGTCTAAGATCTCAAATCTGCAAACAGCGCAGGGAATAACTGATTATAGGAAAGTGTAATCTGATTTGTGAAATGTTAACAATATTTGCTACTATGTTTGCAAGTGAGAATGAATTATATTTTCTAATAATAAGAATGATTTGTAGCTTAGCGTGCGTTTCTTGTAGGCGTACGATACCCATACAATATTATTCACGCAATGTGCATAATAATAAATGGATGGCATCCCTATAAACTTTGGAATTTATTATTTCAGTTAGTGAGCATTTGCCTGTTTATTAGTAATTCCATTAGGCCTAAAGCCTCACATCAAACCTAGTGGTATGTGGTATGTCTGTGCTGAGATGATGATAACCTGACTCAATTTGTCACCTGAGCGACACGTTTATTGCGCTGTTATCGAGCTTGCCACACCAAATTCTAACCTGGCAAGACTACACTAAACTGTTGGAGGAGGAGGAGATTAATGTTTAACGTCCCGTCGACAGTAACCTCTGGAGAGATGATAGATCAAACTACTAGGTGCAGAAGTATGAAACTGGAATTTGGTTGCAGTAATTACACATTTGTTGTGTGGGATGTCCTTAGGTTAATTAGGTTTAAGTAGTTCTAAGTTCTAGGGGACTGATGACCTCAGATGTCGAGTCCCATAGTGCTCAGAGCCATTTGAACCATTTGATAAACAGTGTTTTATTAAAAAATAATCCCCATTGCTATTTGTACATTTCTCCGACCTCTCTGGCAGGCTAGGAATGCCACGCAGTTAGTGAGCCATTTTAGTACATTTTCATACGAACTGAAGCGTTAAAAAGCGTTGTTCAGCGAAAGCATGTCCCAGTCATGCAAATGGATGATAATCCGACGGAGCCAAGTCTGGAGAATCAGCCGCATGCTCTAGTACTTCCCAACTGACCGCCTCGATCGTTTGCCTGACCCCTTTTGTTGGGTGTGATGGGGCGTCATCATGGAGCAATATGACATTGTGTTGCCTTTTTCCATATTCCGGTCGTAACGCTCGATTCCAATCGATCATTTGCTATTGGCAGTAATCAGTGTTAACGGTTTTACGAGGTTTTAGCAGCTCATAATAGATGACATCCTTCTGATCCCACCAAACACAGAGAATTGTCTTCTTTCCAAAGCAATTTGGTCTTGCACTGGATGTAGATAGTTTGCCTGTATTCACCCATGATTTACGAAGCTTAAGATTCTCTATTTCTCATAACCTGTCACTATTCGATGTAGAAACGACTTTGTTACGTATCTGGCGAGCAGCATTTCACAAGTGGTCTTTCGATTTCCTTGATGCCTTTTATTCAGTTCATGCAAAATCCATTTCCCCACTTTCTGCACCTTCCCCATACCTTTCAACCGAAGAGAAACGGCTATTCCTTCACATTCAATTATTCCGCGAGTTCCTGTTGAGTTTGACTATCATCTTCATCCAATAAGGCCTGCAATTCGTCGTCTTCAAACTTTTTCGGTGGTTTCCCACGCTCGTCGTTTCTCACGTCAAAATCCCCACTTTTGAATTTCCTGAACCGCTCGAAACACTGTGTTTTCCCAAGAGCAAGTTCGCCGAAAGCTTCGACAATCATTCGATGTGATTTTGCAGCAGTTTTCTTCAAACGGTAACAGAAAACCAATGCTGTCCGCAAATCGTAGTTCGTAGATGAAACAGATTCCGATGTATGGAACTTGGGTTACTGTGCGTTGACATTCGTCGTCAGCCGTTGCAGGAAGCATACGGCGCTGCAGACGCGGTCTCACGGGCCCTACACCGACGGCTAGCACCGTCTATAGGGAAATTCAGGTTTCAGGCTTCTACACCTGGTGTTTTATTTTATTTATTCCTATGGATGCTATTTTCATTTCCCCGTATCCCACGAGTGATCGTCATGAAATGATTGAGCGTGTATTTGAAAATTAATGTAGCTTAGAGGTAGAGAAGGGAAAGGACGCATAATAGGCAGTGAGAGAGTTTGTTGGACGTTTCAGATCCAACGAATCTTTTTCCCGACAACTCTTTTAAACAAGAGACCGTTCGCTAGGCAACGTCGTTTTAGACACGACAGAGAAAAGAACAGAGCATGAGAAGATTAGAAACACGTGAATCCTGGAGCGAGAGAGTGGCTGACATTTCTAATCCAACGAGTCTCTCCGATCTACATCGTGAACAGAGGAACAGCTCTCTGTTTTTCATGGTAGTCGGCACAGCAGGGAAGGAGACAGTCGAGGACGAGGATAAAAAAGTAATCTCTCCTCCCCACTCTTGAAGACAGGGAATAGTTTCTTAGCGGCGCTGTTTTGCAGGCACGTTTGGCTGATCCGGGTAGCCGCGCGGGATTAGCCGAGCGGTCTCAGGCGCTGCACTCATGGACTGTGCGGCTGGTACCGGCGGAGGTTCGAGTCCTCCCTCGGGCATGGGTGTGTATGTTTGTCCTTAGGATAATTTAGGTTAAGTAGTGTGTAAGCTTAGGGACTGATGACCTTAGCAGTTAAGTCCCATAAGATTTCACACACATTTGAACATTTTTTTGATCCGGGTAAATGTGCGGATGTGCTAGTCTAGTGCTTTTGTCTGGTCTCGTGAGGAAAGTGTTAGATTATGTTATTTTTGTGATTTCTCGTTTTCGATTACGTTTACTTCACCTCTGTCATCTTAGGATACGGTTATTATGGTTGTTTTGTGTGCTTCTGGATTAAATAAATCGTAGGATTTTTCGTTCCGTGTTAGGCAGTGCTCCTTCCTTACTCTGTCACCATTGCTTCGCTATAAAGAACAGTAATTAGTAGGAAGGAATGTTTTCCTTGTGTATCTGCAATGAATGCGAGGAAGTAAAATATTTCCCGTATGACAAACGACTTCCTGAGATACCCTCCAACGAGTATATTTTTGACATTTCGAACTGAATTACAAACTATTGCATCTTCGTCGTAGTTGTAAATGATGTGAATGGAATTATAAAACGGCGGTGCAGGTCTCCCGCATGGTCCAAACCATTTGACATTGTCTTAAGAAATAGATGACTATTATTGTAAATTATGGGCGCATTTCACCACGTATGGAAACGGATCCCGAACATTCCCGAGATTTTTCCCACATCTGAACTGGCATTAGGAGAAAGAATAGGATAGGTCACATAGTGCCCTCTTTCAATAATTCATCACGTCGTAATTGAATCTGGCGTAATGTGCCTGAGTGCTATATGCGCTCCACCAAACACTTTTCAACACCTCTCTGCTTAAAAGTCGTTATTCCGTTGTGCGAAATGAAATTACCGTTTCTTTTGGCGTGATTTAGTTTTTTCATCTAACCACTAAGGCAACAGGCAAGGAAGCAAACGTGAGGGAGTAAAACAAAAGGAAAGAAACTTCGCGCCTGAACCGTTCGCCGTTGCCGAACTGCCACAACAACAGGTCAGTTCATTTCCAACTCCTTGTCCGGCTTTCTTTCTTGAGGTGCATTTCAGCGTCACATATACGGTTACAATCACAGAGATCTGATTACATTAGATAAGATTCGCACGACATTGCGTGAAGCCGAGTTTTTGAAGATCGCAATAGGCCCAATTTTTGAAGGCTGCAATTCATCATTGCGACTGGATCACCACAGTATTAATACAAGAGTTTTATACAATGTAGTGGCACAGTACAATGGTTAGCATATACCCCTGACATGTAGAAGGTCGTAGATTCGAATCTCGTCAAGTACAGCGAAATTGTTTTTAATTCTGAATTTAATCAAAAGACTTTGATTATTACTTTCATTCAATTAACTGATTTAAATATGTTTTTTTATTTCTAATACTATGCCGCATCATCTTAATCATCATAATGGCTTTTTTATTTGCTCTTATTTTTCTTCCTATCCTTCTCTTTACGTTTGGAATCTGCCTATGTCGCCTATAACCTGCACCCAAATGCTCACCAGGAATCCAGGAATGTTCATCGTTTGGCAATGTGGCAACTCTTGTAATCATATGAGGATAGTTTCAAGTAACCAACAATGGCGAGAAATTACACCCCTCTTTTAGCCATTGATATTGTCTTGAGTTTGCTCGTGGAGATTAGCTTTAATCACCGTGAACAAAGCGTTCGTGATTTTACTTCTGCTGCAGATTGTTGACCGCCGTTTTCTCGAATGTGTTGCACATCACGAGGTTGTGTTGAGGTTAGGGCATGTGTTTAAACTGGGGGTTACAATACTCGTCGTCTACCGCAGTTCAGTCATTGGTCACTTAAAATCAGCTATCGACAGCGTATTCGCATTTCCATCGTACTTTGCGGCGGCCGCTTCGAACATGGCTCTGCGTTATACATTAACGGCATTTGTGTGTCACCTATAACCGAGCGGTAGCCGGCAGACGATGTGGCAACAATGTAGCGGCAACTGACAGACGTCACCTGCCAAGTAATTTTAATCAGACTATTGCTGATCAGCAACGTTATCCGGTTAAGTCCGATCGATGATCGGTGAAAGCCTTCACATCCGGATTTGGATAGTATGGGACATGTCCATGTTCCAATGATTACTGTGTTTTTTTCTCACATTGAAGCATTCCTTTAGCAACCTGGAGATTAGTTTAGTGTGTAAACTGGAGCCTACGTGACGTTGCGCGAAATTTCTCTCGGGGTCGCGGCCAGAACTCACGCACACTTGTATCGTTATGGGACTTGCAAGACAAATTACACTATTTACGGCTCCGCGGATTTCACCGGAGACGTTCATTGGCGGGCCCGGATTAAGTCTCTGCTCTGCTATACTATCAGACCAATGTGCACTGATGAGCCAAAATATTATGACCACCTGCTTAATAGTTTTGTTGTTCGTCTTTGGAACGAAATACATCACTGATTCTACATATCAGGCATCCGACAGTTTGTTGGTAGATTTGAGGAGACAAGTGGCATTAGACGTGTACGCACAAGTCATGTAATTCGCGTAAACAACGGGCCGCTGATCTGCTTTTGCGGTGATGGTGCCCAATAGTGACCCAGATGGGTTCCTTAGGATTTACATCAGGCAAAATTGATCGCCGAGACATCAACTTGTGTTTGTTAGAATGCTCGTCAAATCATAGTAGAACGCTTCTGGCTCCGAGACACGGACAATTATACTGCTGAAAGATGACGTCGCCGTCGGGGAAGACCTCAAGCATGAAGCTGTCGGCGTGTATTTGATTACGATCACAGGTCCCATACAAGCGCAGGAGAATGTTTCACATGGCGTAATACTGTTCCCGCCAGCCTGTGTCGTTGCGCAATGCATGTTTCGAGCAGCCGTTCACCTCGATCACGGCGTTTCTGGAGACGACCATCGACCTAGTGTAGCAAAAACGTGATTCACCCGAAGAGTCGACACGTTTCCATTGATGGACGGTCGAATCCCGATGGTCCCGTGCCAACTGCAATCGTCACTTACGATGTTGTTGGGTCACTATGAGATGACGTAGGGGTGGTCTGCTGCGGAGCTCCACGTTCAACAATGTTTGATGAACGGTGTGATCCGAAACACTAGCATTGTGCTCTTTCGGCAGAGATGCTACAGACTACCATCTATCCTATTTTACAGAGCAAACAACCCTCCGAATCCATTGTTCTGTATAGAGTCGTGGACGTCCAACTATTTAGCGCCTAATGGAAGTTTCACGGTAATTCTAGCTCTTTCCGTAGATGATCACGACAGTAGCACGTGAACATTCGACCAGCTTCGCCGTTTTCGACATACTCGTTCTCAGACTCTATGTAATAATAATCTTTCCTTTGTCAAAGTCGCTTATCTCAATGGATTTCCCCATTTGCAGCACGTATCTTCGCTATGGTAATCCCCCGTCCGTTTCTGTTCCTCTTACGTACTTTTGTTACCGCGTCACGTGCCCGCAGCGCCATCAGATGGCGTCGTACATTGCGGTGGTCAGTGGTCATTATATTTTGGATTATCAGGTAAATAAGGTCGCCAGTTTCACTTTGACTGGAGAGACAGGGCTAAACTAACTACTCCAGCGTCAATAATTAAAACCCCCTTATCAACCCAACCACTCTCAGAAAGATTCCAAGATCCCACCACACCTCCGACTGGCTCTTAGCAACTTCCGCCTATGAACTCCACAACAACAAAACAGCAATACATTTCAAAGACCGTAGCAAAAGAATAACACAAAACTCACTAAGATTTTAGTACGACAGAATTTTCGACACCCTATTGCTGTCTGAACGATATAAGGTAAATACTTCTTTTTACAACATAATTACGGAGTTTGCACCCATTGTGATATGCAAAATAATACCAAAACGTTTATTTTCTATGTTTCGTTTTGAACGCTCAGGGATCGCAATAACACGGCCGTGTGCTAGCATATTTCGTTGGGAGCCGACGATCGCCGGTCAGAAAGAGATACTTAGCCGACAGTCTGTGGACGCGAAAAGATACTGCCTTCTTGTTATTGTTTCCTGTAATTATAATTTAAAACAAAAATAGATTAAAATTGCTGCAAACATTACTCGAAAAATTTGGAGAATTCTACCCTGTTTCATGTGGCACATCCATTGTCGGTATGATTATTTATGTGAGTTCCCAAAATTTCACGAAATTCCATCTTGAGAGGAACATTTAACAATTCATTGAAAAATATCAATTTCCTATGTTACTTCCTCTCTAATCGGATTTATTATAACACTAGTATCGTTTCCAAAAGTAGCAATTCTACTCGATGAATGTGAAGGTGAAGATCATTCAGATACGCAAAATGAACATTAATGAAATCGACAAATTGCAGGGACAGATTCCTGACTGGAAAAAGAGGGAAAAAGGCTCTATGAAAATGGGTCCGTAAATGTATTGTTGCCACAGTAGATAGCACTGGCGAATGAAAGTTCCTCTCAGCACGGGCCGTGTGTTCATTGCATGTTGCAGGCTGTGTTACTGACGCAACGTACTGTAAGCAGCAGAATGGTCCGGTTTTCATATCGGGGAAGAGCCAACCAGATGGAAACGGTCAAGAGGCAGCACTGCTATACAAAAACAGGTCCCTCTCAGACACCAGTCACATCACACAACATTTAAAACCCTTTTTGGGCGTTTGTGCGTTCATGTGTCTTTTCAGACAGACGGGCCGGCCACTGTGGCCGAGAGGTTCTAGGTGCTTCAGTCCGGAACCGCGCTACTGGTACGGTCGCAGGTTCGAATCCTGCCTCGGGCATGGATGTGTGTGTTGTCCTTAGGTTAGTTAGGTTTAAGTAGTTCTAAATCTAGGGGACTGATGACCTCAGATGTTAAGTCCCATAGTGCTTAGAGCCATTAGAACCATTTTTTTCAGACAGGCGGTGGGCTGTACGTACACCATATTTGAAGGATCCGGTTCTACAGGATACTGAGACGAACCCTAGTACAAGTTCCAGGTATGTGACCCGCCAACATAGTGTAAGGCAAAGAACGATTATGTGTATCCTGCACGGCAACCGCTGCTATCCCTATCACCTGCAACCAGTTCAAGGATTATCAGCAGCGGATTTCCCTCTATGGGAAGGATTTCGTTGATGTTTTTTACACCAGACCATCACAATTGTGGGATTTCTGTCATCAGTCCTCTTTGCCGACGAAGCAACTTTTACCAGAACTGCATCATCAAGCTGCACATACGTCATCTGTAAGCTACGCACAACCGTCGGGGAATGGTTGAGGCGTCTCATCAGCATCGGTCCAGCATCAATGTGTGGGCAGGAATTCTGGACGACCATATATTGGACCGGTTATTATTCCACAACGCATTGACATAGGAACGTACCTGCATTTCCTGAGAAAGACTCTGCCTGGGCTGCTTGAAAATGTGCCTTTGGCAATGCGACTAGTTGTGTGGTTTCTGCGTGACGGACCACTACCCCACATCCGCATTACAGGTCGCCGATACCGCAACAACATCTTCCCCGGACGTTGGATAGGACGCGGAGACCCTGTAGCATGGTCTTCTAGATCATCGGACTTAAACCCCGTGGAATTTCATTTCTGGGGGCATCTCAAAAGCGTTGTGTATGCTGAACGAGTTCCTGATGTGCAGACCCTTAAACAGCGTTTTCACGAAGCCTGTGACGCTATTTGGAGAGAGGCCCGGACGTACGAAAGCATTTGGAAGCCCATGATGCGACGATTGCATCCCATAGAGCCCAATTTGAACATCTGTTGTGACGCGGATGCGATGCAGCTCTGTGCTGTGTTTCGGGTCGATTTGTTGTCGTTGCAAGTACACCTTCGTTTCCGGACGTATGTTCATAGGATCTTTGTTCCTCCATTTCCATTCAGGAATCCGTCCCTGTAGTTTGTCGGTTTTATTGATGTTCACCCTGTGTCAGGAATAGAAGTGGACCTAAAACTGAACCCTGTAGAATTCCAGTCGTAATTTCTTTCCAGTCACTAAAATTTTCTCTCCTTCCAACATTGCTTTAGTTATTAAGCATGAGTAATGGATAATGGGAGACCGAGGACGAAGTGCTCGGTTTAAAATGAGTGAAAGGCATAATTGCAATTTTCGCCACTGTTGTTCAATCTATACATCGAAGAATCAATGATGGAAATAAAAGCAAAGGCTCAGGACTGGGATTAAAATTCAGGAAAAGATATCAATTTAAGATTCGCTGATAGCATTGCTGTCCTCAATGAAAATGAGGAAGAATTTCAGCATCTGTTAAATGGAATAAACTGTCTACCGAACACATGGTTTGAATGTAAACCGAAGGAAGACGAAAGTAATAGGGAGTAGCAGAAATGATATTAGCAATGAAAGTAACATCAAAATTGGTGACCAAGAAGTAGATCAAGTGAACGAATTCTGCTACATTGGAAGCTGCCTTAATTTGAGGAAGCAATTTCTGAGAATGTACGTAGCAACACAGCACTTGAAACTTCCCCTTTGAATGTAAAAAATGACTGTGCTGGTAAACTTCTACGTTATTTGATACTGAAATACCTGAGCAACACTCAACGAACTCAGACAGTTCTACCTTTACTTATTCTGATCATCACTAAACTGACACTCAATATTTTTAGCGCAACGCAATCTCACTTTCAGTAGTCCCTACAAAAGAATGGCCCTGAGTAACAATAACCTATACCTTTCACGAATCACTTACCTCACAAAAATCTTCAAAAAATGATTCAAATGGCTCTGAGCACTATGGGACTTAACATCTGTGGTCATCAGTCCCCTAGGACTTAGAACTATTTAAACCTAACTAACCTAAGGACAACACACACATCCATGCCCGAGGCAGGATTCGAACCTGCAACCGTAGCAGTCGCGCGGTTCCGGAATGAGCGCCTCGAATCGCTCGGCCACCGCGGCCGGCACAAAAATCTTCGTTACTCGAACTACTGCAATACAGCGAGCGCCAATACTGCCAGCTAAATAAAAGATTCTAACTACTGAAGACACTGACTACTGATAGGCATAGTTAGCAAATGAAAGACTTTGATAGAGAACAAACAATGTATTTACCTTAATAGTGGTTCAAATTGTTCAAATGGCTCTGAGCAGTATGGGACTTAAAATCTGTGGTCATCAGTCCCATAGAACTTAGAACTACTTAAACCTAACTAACCTAAGGACATCACACACATCCATGCCCGATGCAGAATTCGAACCTGCGACCGTAGCAGTCGCGCAGTTCCGGACTGAGTGCCTAGAACCGCTAGACCATCGCGGCCGGCACCTTAATAGTGTTCAAAAGTCAGTTCATGACATCCAGTTTTATAAATTTCCGTTTTCTGACGGACACACGTCCAGATCGTCTGCTCATGGTAACCTCTCAAAATTCTGGCATTTCTCTCTCCTCCGGCCGTAGTGGCTGAGCGGTTGTAGGCGCTACAGTCTGGAACCGCGCGACCGCTACGGTCGCAGGTTCGAAACTTGCCTCGGGTATGGAAGTGTGTGATGTCCTTAGATTAGTTAGGTTTACGTAGTTCTAACTTCTAGGGGACTGATGACCTCAGAAGTTAAGTCCCATAGTGCTCAGAGCCATTTGAACCATCTCTCTCTCCACATCCACCACTGCTGGCGGCTCACCTCCAACTGCCCAACGCTACACGCTCTTCACACCCAACTGCCCAATGCTACACTAGCGAATATTCCTACAATTAGTCCAACCAGCCATAGACTGTATACAGCGCAGTCAGCGATTTTCATCCAGAGCACTACGTGGCGTTACCAACATGAAATCTAAACAGCCTTCTTACACACTGTATGGACTGTGAGAAAGCGAGAAAAGAAAAGAATTGATGAATTTGTAAATTAACGGGACTATTGAAAGTAAGGAATGAGCACATTCTCTGCAGAACCGGCGGGGAGGAGAATATATGTATAAAACCGACAAGAAGAAGAAGAAGAAGAAGAAGAAGAAGAGACAGGATGATAGGACATCAGCGAATAACACCATGATACTAGAGGGAGTTATAGAGGGTAAAAACTGTAGGGTAAGACAGAGTCTGGAACATACCAACACATAACTTAGGATGTTGGATGTAAGTGCTACTCTGAGATGAAAAGGCTGGCATAGGAGAGGAAGTCCATACCGGCCACATGAAACCTGTCAGAAGACGGCCCATAAATAGCTGCTGCTTCTGGCATGGTTTTTAAAAATTTCTCTGCAATGGATTCTGGGAAGCACCGGCCATCATAAGAAAATTACTCGCCCTTGAAATCATCTTAGTCAGTTCCGACCGCCATCCATTTAGGAGGATTATGGAAAGATCGGGCTATGTTCTCAGGCTGCTCCTGCAGATGGAGTTCATCTTTCGCTCTGAAGCAGAGTGTGCGCTATTTTGAAACATCCAGGGAGAGTAAGGCTGCGTGCCTAACCGGGACTCGACCTCAGAACCTTTAATTCGAACTAGGACCTCACGTAATGCGAAAATGTATTTAGTGAAGTGCAGTATAGTAACACCGGATGTAAGTTATAAGTCAAGAGTAAGAAAACTGTGAGGAACGAACTGATAACTACATATAAATTCAAATATTTGTAATCTTTTTAATCCTTACTGGAGAATTACGCAGCGTCAAGTCATCTTTATGTGAGACTCTAATGTCAGCTCAAGGTGATGAGCTGGAATCTTGTCCACACGTTGCTGCAAACCAATGTTTTTATTGGAGAGATAACCCAAGAAGACAACCTTAGTAAAACTGTCAGAGAAACAATGAATCTCGTACATAATATTTATTGCTAGTACAGGGCAGCCAAAATAAAACTGCCCCTGAAATTGCGAACAAGTCACCAACCTTATCACCATGCAAAGTCTGCTCAACGCGCTAATGTGGACTTTCTGATGTATAACAATGCATATTCCGGAGTTTACTTATTCAGAGTAGGTGAATCAGGCTCCATCTAAAGTACTGCTTATCTGAGTACCCAAATATCCCTTTACTTCATTCAGCAACCACCCGTATAACTGAACATGCGCAAGCTAGACTAGAGGCTTTAAACCGTGCACCACAGAAAATTTGTGAGCATAAAAATACAGATTTATTTTTGATATTGTTCTAACGCGACAATCTCTTTTAAGTCCCACTTCCACAGTTAATCATAGTCGCAATTTTTTCGCGCTATTCTGCAAGTCATTTTTCACTTGAGTGTTGTATTCTGCTGTTCAGACCTGTGCATTTTATATCATCTCTTCTTGAGCATCATCCGTTATTTTTATGTCCACATTACAAAACCTATCTACTAATCTGAATGTATCATTCCCTAATTAATTCCCTCAGTATCGACTGATTCATTTTTCCTTTTGTTGATGTTCGTCTTAAAACTACTTTTCAAAACATTACTCATTCACTTCAACTGTTCTTCCAAGTGCTTTGCTGTTTCTGACATAATTACGATGTAGTCGGCAAACCTCAAAGTTTGTTTTCTTCCCCCTGAACTTTAATTCACTCTCTACATTTCTCTTTGGTTTCCTTTACTTCTTGTTCGATACACAGATTGAGTAAGACAGCGGATTGGCTACAATCCTGTCTCACCCTCTTCTCAACAACTCCTTCCCATTCATGTCCTTCAGCTACCATAGCTGCAGCGTGGTTTCTGTACAATTTGTAAATAACGTTCCGCTCCCTGTCTTTTATCTCTTTCACTTTAAAATTTCAAAGAATATATTTAAGTCGATATTGTTAAACAATTTCCCTCGATTCACAAACGCTAAAGATGGGTGTTTGAGTTTCTTTACCCTATCTTCTACAATAAGTCGCAGAGGCAGTATGGCCTCGCGTGTTCCTACATTTCTGAGGAACCGAAACTGATCTTCTGCGAGGTCGGCTTCTGCCTGTTTTTTCAATTGTTCTGTAAATATTTCATCTCAGTATTTTCCAAAAATTAGGCCTACTTGCTAATCGATAGTTCGGTAGCATTCACACCTGTCAGCATCTTCTTTCTTTGGAATTGGAATTATTCTTCTTGAACTTTGAGGGTACTTCACCTTTGTCAAACATCTTGCACACCACGTTCAATAGTTTTCTCATAGCTGTCTGTGCCAAGGATACCAATAACACAGAAGGAATGTCATCTAAACGAAGGCGCCGTTTTTGGATGGAGGTCTTCCAGGGCTGTTAAATTCTTCTCCCAGTATCATATCTCCCATCTTATGCTCATCTATTAACGGACAGTCAAATGAAAACGAGACAAATAGAAAAAACGAAAGTAAACTGTGCATTACCTCAAACGTAATCGCAATAGCTGTTAATACATTTATCCTATTGTATGGCAAGACGGTCACTGTCTTAACGGAAATATGTTTACGGCTACCTACGGAACCGTGATTCTACAAAGATATGCACCTCTTCATCTGTAGCAAATCGACGGCCTCGAATGCGATTCTTCACGGCTCCAAAAGTATGGAAAACGTGTGGGGAGAGATTGGGACCGAATGGGAGATGTGTAAGGGCTTCCCAGCGAAACTTCTGCAGAGTAGTCTTGGCAAGCGTTTTACTTCAAATTTATACAAGGTACTCTAATTAAAATTCAGATGGCCGTAGGTTATACAGAGCGTCTCCCCCAAGAGTCTTCAGGCGATTTTCTCTGGTGTTTCAGCAGTTATTTGCAATTTCCTTCTTACATTGTGTAGCAGGCGTCAGCCAAACAAATAGCGCTCAACAAATCTTTCACGCGACGTCCAGTGTGAACGGGAAGTGTCGTGTCTTTTCCGTTACCAATAAAATGATTTTTAAAGAGGACTTTTACGTGCTCATTCGACAGAGCGATCCCAGATTAGTCCAGTGCGATAGTTCTTTTATCGATATGTACCATAGAGACAGTAAAACACATAGAATAAACAGCAATCCAGTAGCAACTCAGTAGCACTGTTTGCATGGCTGTAGCAGCCCGCGCTGGCCAAAGCTATCCTGTCGTTGCTACAGTGCTACTTATTCTTCGGAATCTACCGTCCCCGTTATAGATAACGATAAAACAAATATCGCACTAGACTAACGTGGGGCCACTCTATCGAACGGGAAACAAACCGACGCCTTCCATCGACACTGGACGTTGCATGAAAGATGTGATGAGCCAGCTACACAAAGCAAAACGACATTGCAAATATATCTGAGAAAACACACCTGATACTTGGGACGGACATCCTGGGAACATTGCTAGCAAAACCTCAAGAGGCTCTTAATCGATTTCCTCAAATTGTTATAGAATACTCTACTACAGGAGTTTCGGGCGGACGTAGGAGATATATACACTACTGGCCATTAAAATTGCTACACCAAGAAGAAATGCAGATGATAAACGGTTATTCATTGGACAACGATATTATACTAGAACTGACATCTGATTACATTTTCACGCAATTTGGGTGCATAGATCCTGAAAAATCAGTACCCAGAACAAACACCTCTGGCCGTAATAACGCCCTGGTTACGCCTGGGCATTGAGTCAAACAGAGTTTGGATGGTGTGTACAGGTATAGCTGCTCATGCATCTTCAACACGGTACCACAGTTCATCAAGAGTAGTGACTGGCGTATTGTGACGAGCCAGTTGCTCGGCCACCATTGACCAGACGTTTTCAATTGATAAGATATCTGGAGAATGTGCTGGCCAGGGCAGCAGTCGAACATTTTCTGTAGCCAGAAAGGCCCGTACAGGACGTGTAACATGTGGTCGTGCATTATCCTGCTGAAATGTAGGGTTTCACAGGGATCGAATGAAGGGTGGCGCCACGGTTCGTAACACATCTGAAATGTAACGTCCACTGTTCAAAGTGCCATCAATGCGAACAAGAGGTGACCGAGACGTGTAACCAATGGCACCCCATACCATCACGACGGGTGATACGCCAGTATGGCGACGACGAATACACGCTTCCAATGTGCGTTCACCGCGATGACGCCAATACGGATGCGACCATCATGATGCTGTAAACAGAACCTAGATTCATCCGAAAAAAATGACGTTTTGCCATACGTGCACCCAGGTTCGTCGTTAAGTACACCATCGCAGGCGCTCCTGTCTGTGATGCATCGTCAAGGGTAACCGCAGCCATGGTCTCCAAGCCGATAGTCCATGCTGCTGCAAACGTCGTCGAACTGTTTGTGCAGATGGTTGTTGTCTTGCAAACGTCCCCATCTGATGACGCAGGGATCGAGACGTGGCTGCACGATCCGTTACAGCCATGCAGATAAGATGACTGTCATCTCGCCTGCTAGTGATACGACGCCGTTGGGTTCCAGCACGGCGTTCCGTATTACCCTCCTGCATCCACCGATTCCATATTCTGCTAACAGTCATTGGATCTCGACCAACGAGAGCAGCAATGTCGCGATACGATAAACCGCAATCGCGATAGGCTACAATCCGACCTTTATCAAATTCGGAAACGTGATGGAACGCATTTCTCCTCCTTACACGAGGCATCACAATAACGTTTCACCAGGCAGCGCCGGTCAACTGCTGTTTGTGTATGAGAAATCGGTTGGAAACTTTCGTCATGTCAGCACGGTGTAGGTGTCACCACCGGCGCCAACCTTGTGTGAATGCTCTGAAAAGCTAATCATTTGCATGTCACAGCATCTTCTTTCTGTCGGTTAAATTTCGCGTCTGTAGCACGGCATCTTCGTGGTGTAGCAGTTTTAATGGCCAGTAGTGTATATATCCTACGTCCGGCTGAATATCCCACAGTCCGCAGCTCGTGGTCTTGCGGTAACGTTCTCGCTTCCCGGAAGGGCCAGGGATTTTCTCTGCCTCGAGATGACTGGGTGTTGTTGTGTGATTATCATCATCATTCATCCTCATTACGGTCGGACGAAGGCATTGGCAAACCACCTCCGCGAGGGCCTTGCCTAGTCGGCGATGCGGGTCTCCTGCATCGTCCTCCAACTCTCCTCGGAGTATGGGACCTCATCATCATCATCATCATCATATATCCCCCAACGTACAGGTTTTCTGTTAAAACCGAGCGCGAGAAATAAAATGTTATGTTGCCCTCAGCTGTGCTGTGAAAATGTGCGTCTCGGTATCCTTTCTCGCAGTCGGTACTAACTACCATAGCTGGGCTTTCAAACATTTAAACAAAAGTTTCGCCGCGCGGTGTGTCCGCGTGGTTTGAGGCGCCATGTCACGGATTGCGCGGCCCCTCCTACCGGAGGTTCGAGCCCTCCCTCGGGCCTGGGTGTGTCTGTGTGTTGTTCTTAGAGTAATTTAGTTTAAGTAGTGTAAGTCTACGGACCGATGACCTTAGCTGTCTGGTCCCTTAGGAATTCACACACACACACACACACACACACACACACACACACACACAAAATTTCCGTACATGTATAGTTTTCAAAAAGTTGTATGGGCAACAATGTGATGTTTTGTTTTCTTTCTCAGAGTCGGTTTTAATAGAAACCGTTCCAATATTAAATTGGTGATCTGATGTCTCAGAACGCGTCCTACCAACCGATACCTTCTTTTAGTCAGGTTGTGCCAAGAAGTCCTCTTTTCCCCAATTCTATTCAGTACCTCCTCACTAATTACGTGATCCACCCACCTAATCTTCAGCATTCTTCTATAGCACCACATTTTGAAAGCTTCTATTCTCTTCTTGTCTAAACTATTTATCATCCATGTTTCGCTTCCATACATGACTACACTCCACACAAATACTTTCAGAAAAGACTTCCTGCACTTACATCTATACTCGATATTAACAAATTTCTCTTCTTCAGAAACGCTTTCCTTGCCATTGCAAGCCTACATTTTATATCCTCTCTACTTCGACCATCATCAGGTATTTTGTTCCCCAAATAGCAAAACTCATCGAATACTTTGTCTCATTTCCTATTCTAATTCCCTCAGCATCACCCGACTTAATTTGACTACATTACATATTATTTATTATAATTTCGAGTTTCATACATTCAACGTGGGCGAAGTCGCAATGAGGAGCCGAAATGTGCGTCCTAACACAATTTCCAGGAATATCTATACATACTTAGTAACTGCGATAGCCAGTACGTAATATATTGAGCAGTTTTATTGATTGTTGTTTGCAAATAGTTTTCAACTCGAATAAAGCTGTTGCTTGTATGGTTAAATAAACCAAAGAGACAGCTATAAAAGAAGTATATTCTATTAAAACCCATTCTCCTTCGCTCTTTAAGTTACACAAGAAATAGCGTGTCTCCCCAAAGATCACGTGACACGGCTTTGACCTTGAGAGGTGACGGATACCACCTGCACCACCAGCGGGCAGATGTCGGGTGCGGGCATGCAGCGTGTGAAGGCTAGGCTAGCATAGATTAGGCTAGGCAAGGCTAGGCCTACCTGTGCGCTGGCAGGAGGACCAAGATAGCGCGGCGAGCGCCAAGAAGGCGAGGCAGGCGACGAACAGGGCTAACACGGCAGCCGCGAGGCAACGCTCCAGCGTCGTGTGGCCGCCGCCTCCGCTTCCGCCGCCGCCGGCGCCGCCTCCCGCCGTCACCACTACGACGCTTGCCGCTCCAACAGCCCCCGCGGGAGCGTACTTGACTGCGGGGGCGGGCGCGCCGCCTCCGCCGGCCGCGGGCCTCGACCCACCGTCCCTCAGCAGTGTCTCTTTCTCCGCGTCGCGCAGAAAACCATTGTTGGCGGAGGAACGCTTGGCGTCCTCCATGGCACACCGCTCAGCACGCTCTTCGGCGGGTTCCCAGCATTCCAGGGGTTCACACTTCCCTCAAACTACGCTGCAGAACTCTGTATACTGTCTCTGCCCTTCCCATGATCACCTCCGACGCATTGCGCGTTGTAAACAGTTTAGCACTTTTTCGCTTCGATTCGATCGTAATAAAACTGTGCGGAGGTCTTTTCTTTGTAGCTATTTTCCTCCTAGCTATCTCTCCAGCATCACTGAAACAGGTCTGCTACCCAGGATATGCTGCAAGCGTCTAGCGTCGTCACTATTGTTAATCTAGCACATTGCCAGCTGGAGATGTTTCGCAGAGCTAGTAAAATACCAGCAAAAAACGCTATTGACGTACTAGTTGCTCGGTGTTAAGAATTGTCTCCTAGGCATTTCAGTCTGCAGTCGTTTTCGATCAGAAAGCAAGAGAGTGATCTACAGCCTATCAACATAAAGTTCAGTTGCTGCCAACATACTCTGCTCACCCATTTGTACAAAATCGCCAGGAATTAAATTGGATCACTTCGCCTTCTCTTACAATGAAACGCAGTATGATGCTCCTGTCAGCAATGTGCAGTCCAAAACGTGCATTCTAGGAATTGCAGTGGAAGCGTCGGGGTTTACTAAACACCTGCCGCTGCGTGTTGCGGCAGCCGGGTAGACACTGCGCTTCGCGAAGCGGCGGTGCTTCTGCAACTCGCGCGCCACGTGCTCCAGCACCACTCTGGCCGTGGAGGGGAGCCGTAGGAGGGGGTACGGCCGCGAAGGGTTGGGAGGGGCGCGGAGGAGGGGGGACAGGGTACGTGGCGCGGGAATCCGCTGGACGCGCCGGTCGAAAGCCGCAGCAGCCGCGTGGTCTAATCGGGTCAGTCGGCTGACTGGTTTACGCGCACGGTCCGTTTCACTCGTGACAAGTGCGACCGCGACGTGTCACAGAGACGCCGGCGGCGTCCGTGGCAGGAGTCGGGTCGCGCGGTCGCCGTATCCAATTAGCGCTAAAGACCTGCGGCGGGCGCAGTCAGACGGAGTGCCCGCGGGCTGGCTCGGCGACCCGCGCAGCGTGTGGCCGTGGGCCGCGCGACCACATCGCACAGGGCTGGCAGGCTGTGTCGAGCGTCCGGCTGCACTGAGCTGGCGCCGGCGGCGCCGGCGGCGGAGGCGGCGGCGGAGTCGCGGCGCGCAGGTGGCTGGGGTAGCCGCGGGAGGGGCGGCGCACAGTAGGAGGCGGAGGGGGAGGGGGCATCGATCCCCGGCCGCAGCCCCCACTAGCGTCGCCACCCTGCGGCGGCCGTGGGGTGCGCACTTCGCGTCGCTCAGAAGTAAACAAACACTGAGCGACTGACCACCCTGCTCCAAAGACTTCAACTGCTACGCCAGCTGGCCCCTGCATTCGAACTGCTGAGTTTCTCTGCCAACGTATCGAATTACACGCTGAGGTCACAGAAATCTTGTGATAGCGATATGCACAGATACAGATGGCTGTGCTACCTCGTACACATTGTATAAAAGGGTCGTGAATTGGCGGAGCAGTTATTTATACTCAGGTGATTCGTGTAAAAAGGTTTCCGACGTGATTGTAGCCGCACGTCGGAAGTAACAGACTTTGAACTCAGAATGGTAGTAGGAGTTAGACGCATGGGACATTCCGTTTCGGAAATCGTTGGGGTATTCAATAGTCTGAGATCCACAGTGTCAAGAGTACACCTAGAATACCAAATTTCACGCATCATCTCACACCACAGAGAAAGCAGTGGCCAACGGACTTCACTTAACGATCGAGAGCTGAGGCATTTGCGTATTGTCAGTGCTACAACACTGCTTGAAATAACCCCAGAAATCAATGCGGGACGTACTACGAACGTATCCATTAAGACAGTGTGACGAAATTTGACATTAATGGGCTGTACCAGCAGACGACCGATGCAGGTGGCTTCGCTAACAGCACGACATCGACTGCAGCGCCTTTCCTGGTCTCGTGATCATGTAAGGTGTCAGGCAAATCCAACACCTTCCATGAAAACCCTGACATGATAAGCAAACCCAGTAGTATGTCACATAGCTCCGAATAAATCGTGACATTAAATTAACCAAAGTAATACGAGTAGCGAGTGAGCAAATGGAATAACACAGACTAACACAAGAATGCCTAAATGCATGTCATACCTTCCCACCGTGAGACAGACGCAGTTCCGAGGGAATAAACGAGAACAGAAGCCGAGAGCAGAACCGTGTTAAGCTAGAAGGCCCTACGATAAGGGATGGACACCCCCGTTGCCAGCTAACCACCAGGACCACCCCCCAGCCCATGTTAAAAGATAGAGCCCTCCAGAAGAACAGTATAGATCTTACGATAACACTAAAAGGGCCACACCAGCTGCAAGTTTTAGCGTGAGGCTTTTACGCTCTGTTACGTTGCAAACGTTAAAAACATTGCCCCACCACGAAAAGTATAACGTTCCTCATTGGATAGACAGAATTTTTGTAGGTGGTGCTTAAGGTTAACATTGAGACCCTGATTGGTCAGATGAAATCACAGCCAGATAGTTTTTTTTTTTTAAACCAACTTCAGTAAATTGTAGTAAGGAGAAGTTAGGAAGGAGTTGCTTCAGAGTCGGCGAGGTGCGTGGAGCTGTGCCGACCGACGCCCCCTAACACTGCCTTACCAACGACAAGGTAATGAACGCACGCAATGCCGCATAACAGCGCATAAAGCTTCACTCAGAACTGCAGAAGTCTCATCTGTTACACCCCCGTTTTGCGTAATACTAGTGTCGATCGTCAATTAAAGCTCATGATATTCACATTTGCTACGTAAGTTAAAAACTGAAACGCGATGATTTTTCTGTTATATAATTATTGAGAAGCCACATCAGCCACTGTAATTTACGACAAGTTAGATAAGTAATTACAGATAATTGAGGGTCACTGTAGACCATTTTGATAGTTTTCTCTTTTGTGAAACTTAATTTAAACCTAGATTATAGATGTGATATGGCATAGGTCATCCTTCGATCCATTGTAGAACTTGGAAACCCATTCAGGGAATATTCGTTCACATTTTTGTTGAACGCAGTTGGTTTTTATCATCCTGTATTAAAACATTTCCTTTCATCAATAGTGCAATTTATAAACAATGTTTTGTGAGTAGAATAAAATTTCCAATGGTAAACTTAACTGCTTTTTCGACGTTGTTTTACCAGCTAACTAAAAATAGGAAAGCCTTGAACCCCTTCCACTAAATTTAGTTAGTATTAAGATTCTTTTACAGGGAGTGCAGTGGAGCTGACGCTGAAATCATTAAGTATTTGGTTATACCATCGCTAGTCTCACTGAACTCTTCTGAACTCTACATGTCATGTGTGGTCTGGCGTCTCATTACCAGCAACAGGTCGCAGGTTCAAACTAGTCAATTCCCTAAAAACCACGCTCAGAGCGTAGTTGCGCGAAAGTGATAGGGAGACTCGACATAGAACAACAGACACCACGCAGAATGCTAGAATCATATCGGTTAGAGACTACAGCACTGATAAACCGTGCGCTGCTCAGATGATACCCAGTTTCAGTCCGTAAGAGCTGATGGTAGTGTTCGAGTGTGGCGCAGACCCCACTAAGCCATGAATCCAGATTGTCAACAAGGCTGGTGGTGGCTCCATAATGGTGTGGGCTGTGTTTACATCGAATGGACTGGGTGCTCTGGTGCAAATGAGCCGATCGTTGACTGGAAATGGCTATATTCCGCTACATGGAGATCATTTGCAGCCATTCAAGGACTTCGTCTTTAAAGAAAGATTAATTTTTTATGGATGATAAACAATGGGCCATGTCACTGGGTCACATTTTTTCGCGATTGGTTTGAAAAACATTCTGGACAATGAGAGAATGATTTGGCCACCCAAATCATCCGACATGAATCCCATCAAACATCTTGGGACATAATCGAGAGGTCAGTTCGTGCACAAAACTCTGCATCGGCAACACTTTCTCGATTATGGTCAACTATGGAGCCAGAATGACTCAAAATTTCAGCAGAGGTTCAAATGGTTCAAATGGCTCTGAGCACTATGGGACTTAACTTCTGAGGTCATCAGTCCCCTAGAACTTAGAACTACTTAAACCTAACTAACCTAAGGACGTCACACACCCATGCCCGAGGCAGGATTCGAACCTGCGACCGTAGCGCCTAGAACCGCTCGGCCACCCCGACCGGCTCAGCAGAGGACTTCCAACGACTTGCTGCTCGCTGTGGCCGAGCGGTTCTGGTCGCAGGTTCGAATCCTGCCTCGGTCATGGATGTGTGTGATGTCCTTAGGTTTATGTAGTTAGGCTAGCCGGCACGGTAGCTCAGCGTGTTCGGTCAGAGAGCCGGTTGGCCTGTGTAATAAAAAAACTGAGTGGAAGGATCAACCACCGAACTTTAACAGGATGTCTTGCGACGTCCGCAACGACCAAACACAACGATCAATAACGAACAAAATGAAAAAAAAGGGGTCAGCGTGACAGACTGTCAATCGTAAGGGCCTGGGTTCGATTCCCGGGTGGGTCGGAGATTTTCTCCTCTCACGGACTGGGTGTTGTGTTGTCCTAATCATCATCATTTCATCCTCATCGACACGCAAGTCGCCGAAGTGGCGTCAAATCGAAAGACTTGCACCCGGCGAACGGTCTAGCCGACGGGAGTAGTTAGGTTTAAGTAGTTCTAAGTCCAGGGGACTGATGACCTCAGGTGTTAAGTCCCGTAGTGCTCAGAGTCATTTGAACCATTTTCCAACGACTCGTTGAGTCCATGCCACGTCGAGGTGCTGCACTGCGCCAGACAAAAGGAGGTCCGACACGATATTAGGAGGTTTCCCCTGACTATTGTCACCTCATTGTAGTACTGCTCTATCTCTCACTACGGGTGTGACGAGCCTTAACCACTTGTTATTTCGTATGTTTGCCTTTCAGAAAGTACATCATCAATATTCCATCTTTCACAGTTGAAACTTGGTAATCTGTCATACGATCCTCTTAAACAGTCTGTCTCCATTGATCCCGGTCTTCTCCATCTCGGAATAGTTCACGAAATCTTTGGTTTGTGTGGTGCATTCATCGACAGTGATCTCCCCTGTAATCCTTTCCCTTCAACTTTGCCTTGGATCGTCGTCTTTCTATGTTACCCTCGTAACGTTCCAATTATGTGCTTGCTGGAAACAAATACAGGACAATCTCTTCTTTACCCTTCGTTCTTGAAGAATTGATTTATCGGTTCGTTTATCCAGTCATGATATCCTCACCAACCTCCTGTGTGTCCACAATTCTTTTGTGATCCCTGTCAATTTCTGTTCAAGTTTCAGTCCCATAAAGAAAAACTGGAACACCACAAATTTCAGCGCAGTCTGTATTGCATGTATCGTATTGTGTGTTAATCTGGGGCCTAGAAACGACGGACAGTCTCCGTCCCCGCTGTAGCCCCAGTGGTCCACAACCCCACACACGACGATTACCGCAGTCCACTTCACCCCACACCGAACCACTCTCTTGTGCGGTTCGGCCTCCTGTGGTTCTCACATCAGACGATTGTAACCCCCTATGTTTGCGTGGTAGAGTAATGGAGTAATGGTGGTGTGCGCGAACGTGGAGAATGCGCAGCAATCGTCGACATAGTGTAGCGGAGGCGGAATAGGGGAACCAGCCTGCATTCGCCGAGGCAGACAGAAAACCGCCTAAAAACCCTCCACACACTGGCCGACTGGTCCCAGCGGAGTTTCGAGTCCTCCCTCCGGCATGGGTCTGTGTGTTTGTCCTTTGGATAATTTAGGTTAAGTAGTGTGTAAGCTTAGGGACTGATGACCTTAGCAGTTACGTCCCATAAGATTTCACACACATTTGAACATTTGAACTGGCCGGCTCACCGGACCTCGACACAAGTCCGCCAGGCGGATTCGTGCCAGGGACCAGGCGCTCCTTCCCACCCGGAGAGCCGAGAGAAGCACCATCATTATCCATATTTCCTCTGTAGAACTGGTCTCTCTCTGAATAACTGAGCCCAGGGAGGCAAAGTTATATACACTGCGCAAAAGAAATTAAAGGTTCACTTTTTTGAAACCCCGTCATTTTCCCCCACTGCGACACAGAAATGTGAAATTTGGCACAAAGGTGCCTACAACCTTCCTCTGCAACGATGCAGAAGCACGGCATCCTTCGACGTCAGTCTTGGACTTGACTTCGCTTCAAACAGCAAGGTGTCGACACGTGCGGAAAGAAGGCCAATGCTCAGAAGTTCGTGTGAAGTGTAAGGTGGGATAATGAGGTCACATTGTCACCAAATTTCACCACAGTAATGCCCAACACCGCTGCGGACGTGTCACACGATGGGAAGGTCGTCACATCGCCCTCCTTAGCCACATCTAACCCCTTCTCTAGACACCTCTACGATGGAGGGGAGAACCGTGACACTCAGCGTTGAAATCATGCTGTTTTCAAATGAGTGGCCGAGAAAAACATTTCGGACATCGCCGATCAGAACGGACACGAAAATAGCGTCAATGAAACGAGATCTTCCCTTGAGTTCAGAGCTCAAATGGTTCAAATGGCTCTGAGCACTATGGGACTTAACGTCTGAGGTCATCAGTCCCCTAGAACTTGGAACTACTTAAACCTAACTAACCTAAGGACACCACACACATCCATGCCCGAGGCAGGATTCGAACCTGCGACCGTAGCGGTCGTGTGGTTCCAGACTGAAGCGCCTAGAACCGCTCGGCCACAACGGCCGGCGGTTCAGAGTTCACAAAACATAATTTCCATAGCATTATAAGAATTGTTCAGGCTACTTTCGCTGAGTACGTAATATATAGACAGAAAATTTTCCCTATTTTATATTACTGTAATACGCATAATCAAGTATCAGAACATCCGATGACCGTGAATATATTCGAGTCCTTCTTGCAGTATCATATTACCATAGCATTGCACAAGAAGAAACCTTTGCAGAGAAACTAATCCAAATTTTTCCTTTGTTACATTGGGTGTGTCTCCTGGTGTTTCAGCAGAACTTTACTATTTCCTTTCTGCATTGTGTAGCTGGAGACAGCCCAAAGAATTACTGCTCGTCACATGTGTAATGCGACGCCCATTGTCAATAGAAAGATCGGTTTGTTTCGCATTACAAACAAAACTATTTTTCAATCGGAATTTTACGTGCCCATTCGATAGATACGGCGCTCCTAAATTAGTCTAGTCCGATATTAGTTTTATCGATATGTGTTAACAAAGACGGTAAAACACGCACTCCTGAAACGGAACTTATTGTCCCGTTTCATATTTTTCTCAATAAATCCCGGTACAGGAGAATTATAGCGAGAGTGTTTTTGCTCTGCAGAAATAAATCAGGACGTACCAAGCAGGAGAGAATGGACCAAGCGGTATTTATTTATTTATTTTTGTTTCGTGTGTGCCACGTTTCCCTGCATCCTTTCCCTTGTGCGACCTGGGCTGTATGAATGAGAAATTATGTGAAGTAGCAGAAAGCTATAGTCAGAAGTTGTAGCACTGCATGAGTAGAGTGGTTCGGTGGTAGGATAGTACCAACCCCTAAAGGTGAACAACGTTGGCGAAGAAAGTGTGCAAGTCAGGTCAGAGAGGTCGCGAAAGCACGAGTATTCCTTCTGTCAGGTTGGCGGACCACCCCCTCCAACACCTTTTGAACGAGCAACGGCTAGGCGATGTGGCTGCAGGTCCACTTGTTCCTGGGTATCGGCACTGGGCTGACGTCGCAGACGCAGCTTTCGACATATGGAAATATGAACAAAGGTATTAGAATGTATCAAATCTGTTACTAAAGTCCAGGTGTGAATCAGGTGTGAGTCGACCACGAAGCCCCCATATGGGAGTATATTTTGGTAATTTAGTCAAATTTCATTTAGAACTTTGCGTTTGTACCTCAGTCAGGCACGCACCATGAGCAATTAGCTCACGGTCGTTTTATTGCTCTGCGCGTAACATAAGTTAACTCATTTAATGTATATTTTGGGGGATTTTCTTTATTTTTCATATGTTTTCTATGAGTACTTGGTTTCCCACCACGTAGTCGGTTGGAGCAACAGCCACATTGGTAAAGTGCAGTTTCTGAAAATGTACAGTAGACAAGTGAATAACTACACGATAATGCGTGAGTGTAACATAGGGAAGGAATAATTTTGTGTGTCGGTATTTTTGCGTTTTTTTTGTTTGCTACCGCAGATTGGTCACATGTATGGAATAGTACAAAGGTGATAGTAAATGTATCTTGTCCCCCCATAACTATTTGATTTGCTTACACTGCAGTGCGTCACAAAAAGTATGTGGTTTAAACTCTAGTATCTAGAAAAAGTTCAGATTTTAATGCTCATGGATGGGATAAAGACTTTCAAAATATTCCCGCCATATGATAGTAAATGTTCTCCCCTCCTCCACTCCCAGCTCAGTAACGTGTTGTTGTTTCCGAACGGAGGGTTAAACAAAAATTGGCAGTCATAGTCAAGCGCACCACTCGCTACCCCCTTACGAAAATTGAAATACAGTACTGGCCATTAAAATTTTTACACCTCGAAGAAATGCAGATGATAAACGGGTATTCATTGGACAAATACATTATACTAGAACTGACATGTGATTACATTTTCACGCAGTTTGGGTTCATAGATCCTGAGAAATCAGTATCCAGAACAACCACCTCTGGCCGTAATAACGGACTAGATACGCCTGGGCATTAAGTCAAACAGAGCTTGGATGGCGTGTGGAGGTACAGGTGCCCATGCAGCTTCAACACAATAACACAGTTCATCAAGAGTAGTGACTGGCGTATTGTGACGAGGCAGTTGCTCGGCCACCATTGATCAGACGTTTTCAATTGGTGAGAGATCTGGAGAATGTATCCAGAAAGGTCCGTACAGGACCTGCAACTTGCGGTCGTGCATTATCCTGCTGGATGAAGGGTTTCGCAGAGATCGAATGAAGGGTAGATCCACGGGTCGTTACACATCTGAAATGTAACGTCCACTGTTCAAAGTGCTGTCAATGCGAACAAGAGGTGACCGAGACGTGTAACCAAAGGCACCCCATATCATCACGCCGGGTGATACGCCAGAATGGCGATGACGAATACATGTTTCCAATGTGCGTTCACCGCGAAGTCGCCAAACACGGATGCGACCATCATGGTGCTGTGAACTGAACCTGGATTCATCCGAAAAAATGACGTTTTGCCATTCGTGCACCCAGGTTCGTTGTTGAGTACACCATCGCAGGCACTCCTGTCTGTGATGCAGCGTCAAGGGTAACCGTAGCCATGATCTCCGAGCTGATAGTCCATGCTGCTGCAAACGTCGCCGAACTGTTGATGCAGATGGTTGTCTTGCAAACGTCCCCATCTGTTGACTCAGGGATCGAGACGTGGCTGCACGATCCGTTACAGCCATGCGGATAAGATGCCTGTCGTATTCTGCTAACAGTCATTGGATCTCCAGCAACGCAAGCAGCACAGTCGCGATACAATAAACCGCAATCGCGATAGGCTACAATCCGACCTTTATCAAAGTCGGAAACGTGATGGTACGCATTTCTCCTCCTTACACGAGGCATCACAACAACATTTCACCAGGCAACGCCGTTCAACTGCTGTTTGTGTATGAGAAATCGGTTGGAAACTTTCCTCATGTCAGCACGTTGTAGGTGTCGCCAGCGGCGCCAACCTTGTGTGAGTGCTCTGAAAAGCTAATCATTTGCGTATCACAGCATCTTCTTCCTGCCGGTTAAATTTCGCGTCTGTAGCACGTCATCTTCGTGGTGAAGCAATTTTAATGGCCAGTAGTGTATTTGGGCAGCCACTCTTCCTCCCTGACCGAGGTTGCTGGTAGTGTCTTTGCTGAACTTGTTCTGTGTGACCTGTAGTACGTGAACGTCATATCAATAGAACGCATGGGTTTAAGTATAATTGGTGCCTGCATAAAATTCAACTGAGGCCAGGTCTGCTCTCCTCTCTCCCTTTCCTTAATTACGTGGCGAAAGTGAATCATGTTAACTAGAGAGACCAGTTGTGATGATGTATATTCCAACAGATACATGGCTAGTTGTTGAAATCCCATAGGTACTGTTGTGTTGGCTGAAGAGCCAACACCGTGTTACTAGTGGAGGCCGAAATGCACGCGTTTTAGCTCACGCAGGCTGGCATGAGGAGGGAAGGACTATACTGACGTGAGGTCTGGAACATGACAAGGAATTAGAATTCAGAAAGCGGACGTAATTAGTTTGATAGCTAACTTTAATCCATTAATGATGAACGTCGCTCTTGACCGTACATGATTCACAATATTATCTGTTCAGAATAGTAACTGAATATGGCGCCTTGTTAGGTCGTAGCAAATGACAAGGCTGAAGGCTATGCTAAACTGTCGTCTCTGCAAATGAAAGCGTATGTAGACAGTGAACCTTCGCTAGCAGAGTCGGCTGTACAACTAGGGCGAGTGCTAGGGAGTCTCTCTAGACTAGACCTGCCGTGTGGCGGCGCTCGGTCTGCAATCACTGATAGTGGCGACACGCGGGTCCGACGTATACTAACGGACCGCGGCCGATTTAAAGGCTACCACCTAGCAAGTGTGGTGTCTGGCGGTGACACCACAGGTATTAAATAAATATCGATTAATCTTTAATGTCGACTGATTATTTCCTCCCTTCATCATAAACAATATGGTGAAAGTTAGTCACTACTTCAGTGGCACGCTGGTTCGACAAATTAAAGTAAATAAAAGCTCTCTGCTGCCTATTAAGCCCTGCATAGCTGCCTTCTGTACTGGTTCCAAAGATTGCGTTATCCGTTGCTCTTTAATTTTAACCCGTTGGTTAAACCCACCCGCTTGAAATTATTAATACCCCAGCAGTAACTCGCAGGGGCCTTTAATTTCGTGGACCACACGAATTTGTTAAACCTGTACTAGAGATGGTAACTTGCAGGAGCTGTATGACTTGATAAGCGACGGTAATCTTTCTACCAGGTCGAGTTTTACCAGTAGCACCGGTAGTAAGGTTGCGTTGGACTCCAACAGCGACTCAGTAGCATTGCGTGCTCGGCGTTAGCAGTCAATGCGGGCCGGGGCAGTGCTGTCGCTGTTGCAGTATTGATTGATTATTCTTCGGGTTTTACTGTCCCTGACAATATATATCAGTAACACAAGTACCGCACTAGATTAATCAAAGACCGTTCTATCGAATGGGCACATAAAATTCCGCTATGAAAATCATTTTGTTTGTGAAAGGAAATAAACCGACGTTCTGTCGAGACTTCCCGTCGTATGAAATACATAATGGGCATTATTTAGGCCGACTGCAGCTACACAATGCGAAAACCAGATTGCAGATATCTGCTGAAGCGCCAGAGAAAATGCGCGTGACGACTCGTAGGAGAGAGACACTGTGTTTAATTTATACTGAAGCGAAAAAAGTCATGGGCTACCTCCTAATATGGTGCTGGACCTCCTCTCGTCCGGTGTAGTACAGCAGCTCGACGCGGCATCGATCCAACAAGTCGTTGAGAGTCCTCTACAGAAATATTGAGCCATACTGCCTCTATAGCCGTCCATAATTGCGAAAGTGTTCCCGTGGCAAGATTTTGAGCCGCACTGGATTAGCCGAGCCGTGTAAGGCGCTGCAGTCATGGACTGTGCTGCTGATCCCGGCGGAGGTTCGAGTCCTCCCTCGGGCATGGGTGTGTGTGTTTGTCCTTAGGATAATTTAGGTCAAGTAGTGTGTAAGCTTAGGGACTTATGACCTTAGCAGTTAAGTCCCATAAGATTTCACGCACATTTTTTTAATTCGTGTTTGTTTCGTTTTTGAGCTATAATTGTAGATTATTAGCTATAAGGTTTGGCCGGGAGTCAAAATGATTAATGGAACTATGTAAAGCGGTTCAAATGAGGAACATGTGGCAAATTTGAAACACTTTAAACCGATATCGCCGAAAGTACGACTTTTTGAAGTGTCATATGGAAGTCGTGAAAATAAAGTTTTGTCGTTTGGAGAAATTCCTATGGGCACAGCTTATAGACAGAAGACAGGAAGCTGACAGATTCCTGCATTGGGTAGCGGGAAGCGATTGAGCTCTTCATGAGACGAACGCTTGACCATTACGGGAACTGTGAAAGTGTAGATCAAACGATTCAAATGACTCTAAGCACTATGGGACTTAACATCTGAGGTCATCAGTCCCCTAGACTTAGAACTACTTAAACCTAACTAACCTAAGAACAGCACACACAGCAAGTGTAGAGTTATTCGACACTGAACCTACGTCGAGCCCGCGTCCCTCAGTTCTCTAATCCACGGAAGGTTTCAAAATTATGAACTGTGAATGTTTTTCTGCCAGGCAGCTTCGTGTTAATAAAGTAGTTTGAAGATTTTTACGGCGATTATCTGAAGTCTGTTTCTGAAGTGTTCTACTGATTAGATAGATCTACTTCAAATTAATTCTGTGGTGAGAATTATGACAGAGAAATTTAGCTTCTACAGATTAACGAATGGAAAAACTAGTAGAAGCCGACCTCGGGGAAGATCAGTTTGGATTCCGTAGAAATACTGGAACACGTGAGGCAATACTGACCTTACGACTTATCTTAGAAGAAAGATTAAGGAAAGGCAAACCGACGTTTCTAGCATTTGTAGACTTAGAGAAAGCTTTTGACAATGTTGACTGGAATACTCTCTTTCAAATTCTAAAGGTGGCAGGGGTAAAATACAGGGAGCGAAAGGCTATTTACAATTTGTACAGAAAGCAGATGGCAGTTATAAGAGTCGAGGGACATGAAAGGGAAGCAGTGGTTGGGAAGGGGGTAAGACAGGGTTGTAGCCTCTCCCCGATGTTATTCAATCTGTATATTGAGCAAGCAGTAAAGGAAACAAAAGAAAAATTCGGAGTAGGTATTAAAATCCATGGAGAAGAAATAAAAACTTTGAGGTTCGCCGATGGCATTGTAATTCTGTCAGAGACAGCAAAGGACTTGGAAGAGCAGTTGAACGGAATGGATGGTGTCTTGAAGGGAGGATATAAGATGAACATCAACAAAAACAAAACGAGGATAATGGAATGTAGTCGAATTAAGTCGGGTGATGTTGAGGGTATTAGATTAGGAAATGAGACACTTAAAGTAGTAAAGGAGTTTTGCTATTTGGGGAGCAAAATAACTGATGATGGTCGAAGTAGAGAGGATATAAAATGTAGACTGGCAATGGCAAGGAAAGCGTTTCTGAAGAAGAGAAATTTGTTAACATCGAGTATAGATTTAAGTGTCAGGAAGTCATTTCTGAAAGTATTTGTATGGAGTGTAGCCATGTATGGAAGTGAAACATGGAAGGTAAATACTTTGGACAAGAAGAGAATAGAAGCTTTCGAAATGTGGTGCTACAGAAGAATGCTGAAGATTAGATGGGTAGATCACATAACTAATGAGGAAGTATTGAATAGGATTGGGGAGAAGAGAAGTTTGTGGCACAACTTGACCAGAAGAAGGGATCGGTTGGTAGGACATGTTCTGAGGCATCAAGGGATCACCAATTTAGTATTGGAGGGCAGCGTGGAGGGTAAAAATCGTAGGGGAAGACCAAGAGATGAATACACTAAGCAGATTCAGAAGGATGTAGGTTGCAGTAGGTACTGGGAGATGAAGAAGCTTGCACAGGATAGAGTAGCATGGAGAGCTGCATCAAACCAGTCTCAGGACTGATGACCACAACAACAAACAACAGATTAATTTAATAGACATTAATTTTGAACCTTAAATAATTTTGATTGGACGTGTTGAAGTGTGACACTCTGAACATATCGCTTGCATTGCGTCCCGTCCCATAAAAGTTGCATGCCAGTACAAACGCACTTCGCACATTTGAGAGCGTTCGTGTTTTAAGTCGAACAAACATTTTATGAACTTCCAGTATCTTTCATTTTACAGCTGATGGGATGTTACGACTGTCAGATTTTATAATGGATTGTTCCTAGTACAGATTTCTAACTAACTCCCAACCCCTGCATTTTGGAGATCTTCTCTGAAGTTTGGAAGATAGGACAGAGACATGGGAGTAAACCTGTGAGGGAGGGTTGTGAGTCGTGCCAGTGAAGTCGTACCGGCACCTGAAAAGTATGCTAGTCTAATACTTCCCATGGTGGCGTGTCATCTCTGGAGGTTCAGTTTGCTCAGACTGCCTTTGTTCAACGCAGTCACCTCACGTATCAAAGAGGGATTGATGTTGAATAATCCGTAGCAGCATTTCAGGACAATATTCCTCAACCAAACTAACAAGGTGCGCAGAGAAGCCCCAAGAAGCTTCACAGAAAAAAAATCTTCCGACCGTGTCGGCGCTTAGTTTCAGGTCGCCGTTTTATCAAATTTACAGGGATGTCCGCATCTGCTACATACAACGAAGCTGCATAGGAGAGGACACACTAGGGTAAGCCTCAGCAAGTGTCCCCACAATGAGACCAACGCGCTCCTAAGCAATCCATGGCAATCAAATATCTTTACACAAAATTGCTCGCAACTTTGTAGAGATGTCCAAGCAAAGATTTTCTCATAAGTAATAGAGCTTCTTTGACTAGACGTCATTACGAAAAACTACCCACCTCTTGCTAAGAACTACAAAATTAAACTACCCCATTCAGCTTTATTTGAAGTGTTTAAAACTGAAGCGAATGTGGCTCACATTAAGCAATAAAAAGATTGCCTTTTGGAACTGGGTGAGAAAAAAAGGAACTCTGTAATCATAAAAACCGTCAAAAACATGATAAACATCTACCAAATTTCCTTGTGAGATAGGAGATTTTTTCCCTGATGCTAAACACAGTGCCTTTGTCTGGCATGTAAGTAATTTTCCATTTTTCCTCGCAAACTCAAGGGCACTGACACACATGAATTAACAAGTTTTTTATCACTGCAACATTAGAGTTACAAATATGATTCGGAGCCTGATATGGAACGTCAGTGCACAATTATCTACTTGTGACTCTCGACATAGGTAAAGAACTTAAAATGATGTTGAAGAATTGACATTCAAACTCGTAACATAAAAAACTGATGGAATAAGACATTTGAAAACAAAAAAACACAGTTGTAAAAAACTACAAAGCAAATAGACTTAAAAATGCAGTATTTTTTAGACTGAATATAAGATTCCAGTCTCTGTTGCAGTCTTTTTTTTTTAGGCTAAATATAAGAGATCAATCTCTATTGGAGTCTAAAAAATACTGCATTTCTATTATTTAGTATAGAATTAATATTTTTTGTAAGATAGTGAAGAAAATAACGTATTTCATGTCTTATTTTTGTTAAGTATAAAGCTTAGTTAAACAAACGTTTAGACAAATTACTTTCCTCTACAAAAAATCTGAACAAATCATTTATTTCCTTAACATAAATATCATATGTTCATTTTCATAAACTACATGTGAAATTCTGATTTTCGGATAACAAATAATATTATTCTGTGACAATATTTCCGCAGTTTTGCTGTTTAATTTATTTAATCTACATCTAAAATCAGTTCAAACAATATATCAACTATCACAGAGAAAATGTTCTCAAGAAGGAGTTACAATCAATAACAAATTTGTACACTGTTTCACTTCAATGTTTTTCAAAACAGTTTAAAAAATAGAACAGTCGTGAGAGCAATGCCTGTAGCCCTTGAAATGTAGGATTCTGGGTTCGAATTCTGATTCTGCACAGAGTTTTAATTTCTTTAATTTTTCTTCGAGTTGGGATCTACCTGTTCCACAGTCATGTATGTTTTTATGAGTATTGGATGTATTTTATGTTAACTTTCAAAGAACTCAAAAGTCAAAGTAACTTCAAGAAAACATGCTGTGCTACACATACAAACAAACAGAATAGAATAGGAGAGTAACGCAATTAAAACTGATGCCACAGAAAGTGATTCATGTGAGATTGTTCTGGATGTCTGGCCTGAAAACTACATCGAATAGACAGGTAAAGAACCAAAGTATGAAGACAATGTCTAGATCTTCTAAAAACTAACAAACACGAAGTTTCAAGGTTCTGTGTTGTATTTGCCAACTTACATGCATTATGTCTATAACGTGTGTCCTACTGGCGAGCAATGTTTGCTGTCATATCTGGTCTCACTGACCGATTTCCGTAGATACACTGCAGCCTCTGCTATGCTAGTTTATCTACGAGGCGAGAAAGGCCTTCGCCAATGAGAAGCAAGGGTGCTGAGGCACTCCACATGGCTTCTAAATTTTGAACAGATGCAGAGCGTTCTTCTTCGTGTTATTTTGTTCGACACAGTTCTTGAGTGTAGGTGTGCATTTCCTGTGTGGGATTTGGTACACTAATGAGTTTGGCTGAATTGCGTTATACCGAGGAGGAGAGAGAGCTGTGTATGAAAGCAGCTGTGGGTCTGCATTGGTGAAGTTATAATCGGAATTGTATACAGTTGTTCTCCATGCATCTACTTTAGAACACAAGACGATATTTTTTTACAACTTCGTTCTTGATGAGCCGCATTGTAATAGTGCGATTTCTTAGGAACTGATGTTGAAAGAACAGCAGAGTGATATCCACAGCTACGATTAACGTGGGACTGATATTGTTCTGTTTACATGTTGTACTTTATTTGTAATTGGGTTCAGCAAGCCGGTATTACATTCACCAAATAATTTTGTATCTTATGTGTTTTTCAAATCTGCAATAAGGGTCTATTCTTTGTATGACTGTTCCTAGGGCACCACACGTGTTAAGTAACATTAATTGTATCGTTCTGTGTAAACGTTTTATGTTCATAGGACCGAAAATTAAATGAAATAAGTCCAGAAGTAATGGAAAAAATGATCTCGAGTCTTTGATTCAATCAATAGTTCGATCGGAAGCACTTCTCTAGTATGAATTATTCACATAGCAAAGAATTCATTCACTTTAGTAAATTATTTTCAGGTAACGGAAGGTAAGATGGTCTCTAACATCAGGGTAGCTGCTACCTCTACAGACTTATACTATGTTTTATGATAACGTTAAATTACCAACTCTCAACAACTGTTACAGATACGTGACTGAATTCTAGATTTTGGTATATACCCTGCTCATTAAGTGAAGTCTAGATGTGCTTATGGGATCCAAACTTAGATTTAGTAATGGTAAAGTTACTTACGAGTAGTTATCAATAGTAAATCATTTCAGCCTCAAAGAGTGTCCGTTGTGCTAAGTATGTGTATCTGTGGCGAACCAGTCCCAGAGCAATCAAATCGCGCAGTGAAATTGTTTTCTTTGGGGCTTCTTTCACTTCATAAAGAGAACATCTTTAACCAGGGAAATTTCAACTGGAACCTTAATATTTGTAATACTTCTGGCTTTACAGTCGCCGCCGGTCGGAGTGGCCGAGCGGTTCTAGGCGCTACAGTCTCGAGCCGCGCGGCCGCTACGGTCGCAGGTTCGAATCCTGCCTCGGGCATGGATGTGTGTGTTGTCCTTAGGTTAGTTAGGTTTAAGTAGTTCTAAGTTCTAGGGGACTGATGACCTCATCAGTTAAGTCCCATAGTGCTCAGAGCCATTTGAACCACTTTTTTTTTTTACAGTCGCCACATTCAGCTACAAGTAACTCTTCTTAGAGCAGATGAGAAGGAAGCAGTGGGAAGATGACGTTATGTGGTATGAGGTACCAATGACAGATGGTTTGTTGGGTACGGTTATCGTGAGAAAGACCGCCTAAATTGTGGCCCTCCGCGGTTGACTGCTGCGTTTGAAAGTAGCACGCCAAAATGATATAGCTCTGTTATTAATATTACACAAAGTAAACTGCGAATTTACTTGCATTTCATATAAAAACATCTCTCAACAGCAGACTGTCATTCCATTATTTCAAAAATGTTAGTTACGATCTGAGTAATAAGCAATAGCTAAACGAAAAGGCAGATGAAGCATTTCAGAGATCTTCGGATCGCGCCTGATTTGGGTGGGGGGCGAAGCGGTTCGGCTGTAAGATCAGAGGTGGTTCGGCATTCTCGAAAGACAGACAGTTTGTCTGTCGTGGTCGGTATCGGTTAAGGATTTAATCAGCAATCTCTGGTTAGGTGGACATGTAACCGAGAACAATTTTATAGTAATTGCGAAAATGCCAGTTCATTGTTTTGTTTATTTTCTATGAAAGTGTGAAGAATGGAAATTATTTGTGATCCATAAAGTGAAATATAATTGTGCAGTTTTTCGTATTCTGCTAATAAAAAGTGATTGGCATCCCGTATAAACAAACTGAATGAAAATTTAATTATTTACATAATATCAGTTCCTCGCTAAGAGTTTATTACAGCCTCAAGACAACGGATTCACGACCTACGTACTGTTTTCTGCGCAGGGGACAGCTATAGAAGACTGCAGGTTGGTGAACATTAATTAGAACTTATGCATTCCACTCAGAGCGATAGAAGCAACTAAACACCTCACGTGTACTGCAGTCTTAGTATAAATTAGTTCACTGACACGTCATCTGTGGTAACACATCGGAGGTATGAAGGAGAAAAAAAGTTTCGAGGGAAAGGATTCATCATACGCACGTAAATCCCTCTAACTACTGGTGTCTCGCTCCCTCTTCTACTTGTCCTATGTTCACCACTACAAATAAAGGCTTTTGCATTTTCATTTTACAGCTTTTCACAGACACCGTATAAGATAATGCCGAGGACGGAATAAGTGATCATAAGGCTGTCATAGTATCAATTACTATGGGTACTGTAAGAAATGTTTAAGGTATAAAAGTATTTTTGGTTGCAAAGTACCTAAGTAGTCATCATCAAATGTTCAGCTTTCAGGACGAAGATGTGGAGAACAGTTTGTTGAAACTCAGAAACATTGTGTAATATGCCTTAAGCGAATATGTACCGAGCAAGGTTGTGAGGGACGGAAAAGACCCACCGTGGTTCAATAGCTATGTTAGAAAGTTACGGCAAAGAGAGCTTCAACTTCGAATTAAGTGAAATCAAAACCTGGTAGATAAACAGATGTTGGTTGAAATCAAAACGAGGGTGAGTAGAGTGGTGCGAAACACATATAATGAATTTCAAAGTAATATATTGCCAAATGACCTGACTAAAAATCGTAAAATGTTATGGTATTCTGTAAAGTCAGCAAGCGGATGGAAATCATCTGTTGAGACGATCAGTGACTGATTATAGATAGGTAAAGCCAAATAATGAACTTGCTTGCCGTAATATGGTTTCTCCTTTCAATCATAGCACTAATGCCGAAGTGGTAGATATTAAGACAAGCTGTTGTGGAAAACAAAATTAAGTAAAACTGCCCGACGGTGGAAAGGCAAAGGAACTAGATGAAATAACTGTAGATTTCGCAAAGGTTATGCGAAAGAACTTCTTCCGCTTATAACAGTACTTTATCGTGGGTCACTGGAGCATCGATCGGAAAAATATGCACGATATTCCTGTTTTCAAGACAGGCCATCACATAGACGCGCACAGTTACGGGAAACGTTTTATGTTCATTCATTACGAGAACGCAAATCTCATTTATTTAAATGAACATGAACTCCATAAACACAGATCACAAGGAACTCAGCTCACTCTCTTCGTTCATGAGACAGAGAGACCGTAGACAAAGGCTCTCACATTGTTGTCATGTGAGGTACAAGGTCTGGAATGCGGTCGATACAGTCCCGCACTATCTTTCAGTGAGTAAAATACGAGCTTACAGAGTTCTTAACAGAATAAAATAGACAAAAGTAAATTTCAGAAGTGCCAGAGGGAGCTTTACAGTACCGCTACTGCTAACAATTTACATTAAAGATCTAGTGAATAGGGTTGGGGACTATTTGCGCTCCATCATTTTATCTACAGGAAGGTTGGAACGTCAGAAGACCATAGCGAAATGCAGGAAGACCTGCAGGCAGTCGACGATTGGTGCAGGGAATAGCGTAGTGCGCATAAATAGATGAAGAGGTCCACCATTGTTCGATTACACTATTGCCAAGAAATCACTAGAAACGGTAACTACCGTAAAATACACACTACGGCAAAGAAAGACACACAACTAAGGAATTATCTGAATGGGACGGAAATCGGTATATGCGATGAACATGTACAGACAAACAAATGACTACGATTTCATAACAATTTGATGATTTATTCAACAGAAAGAGTTTCATAAATTGAGCAAGTTGGTTGGTTGGTTGGTTTGAGGGGAGGGGCCAAATAGCGAGGTCATCGATCCCATTGGATTAGGGAAGGACGGGGAAGGAAGTCGGCTGTGCCCTTTCAAAGGAACCATCCAGGTATTTACCTGAAGTGATTTAGGGAAATCTCGGGAAACCTAAATCAGGATGGTCAGACGAGGGTTTGAAATGTCGTCCTCCGGACCACGAGTCCAGTGTGCTAACCACTGCGCCACCTCGCAAGTCAATAACGCGGTGGTCCGTCTGCGGCCCTTATGCAAGGAGTTATTCGGCTGGGCATAGATTAATAGAGTTGTTGGAAGTCCCCTTGAGGGACATCACGACGAATTCTGTCCAATTGGCAGCTCGTCATAATCTCGAGCTGGTTCGAGGGTTCTACCAGTAATGCTACATACGTTCTCAATTGGAGAGAGAGAGCCGGCGACGTTGTTGGCCAAGGCAGAAACTCTCGCCGTGTGTGCTGAAATGTAAGCACTGGTTGGCTTGCCATGATGGCCAACAAAACGGGGCGTAGAACACAGTCGAAGCACCGCTGTAGTGTAAGCACGCCGCGGATGACAACCAAACAGATCCTGCTATGAACTGAAATGGCATCCTGGTCTATCACTCCTGTTCGTCTGGTCAGGCCGTATGTTGGGCGACATTCATGTTAGCATCCCACAGTTGCCTGGAGCGCTCCAGACACGTCTTCGCAGGTCATCGGGACTCAGGTCGAAGCGCGACTGATCACTGAAGACAATTCTACTCCAGTCAATAAGATTCCAGTCCGCAGACGTTCCCCGAGACGCCCCGAGTAGTGGTGGGATACCAAACTGACTGTCGCATGCCATACCGTCCAAGAACCAAGATGATCGTTTGGGATACCATTTCATTTCATAGGAAGACCCCTTTGCTATCATGCGAAACACCCTTACAGCATGGTGTTTTACGCCCTGTTTTGTCGTGTTTATGGCAAACCATTCTGGGCTGACATTTGAGCAAGATAACGCCCGCCCACAGACCCCGAGAGTTTCTACTGATTGTCTTCGTGCTTGCCAAACCCTACCTTGGCCAGCAAGGTCGCCGGATCTCTCCCCGATTGAGAAAATTTGGAACATTATAGGCAAGGCCCTCCACCCAGCTCGGGATTTTGAAGCTCGAATGTGCGAATTGGACGGAATTTGGCACGGTATCCCTCAGGAGGATATCCAACAACTCTGTCAATCATTGCCAACCCGAATAACTGCTTGCATAAGGTCAGATGTGGAACAACGCGTAACTGACATCCTCATTCTGTGAAGCTCTTTTCCTTGAATAAATCACCCAATTTTACTGTAACTGTAATCATTTGTTTGTCTTTATATGTACATCACATCAACCAATTTTCTTCTCACTTGGATAATTCCTTTGTGGTACATCGCTATCCTTGTCTCAGAGTGTTCCATTCTAAGAAAGCTGTAGGGGCACGACAGCCTAAAACAAATAATAGGAAAAGATGTCAAATTGAGACTCATTCGGAGTATCAAAAGGAAATCTAATTCATTCACGAAGGAAGTGGTATACAAAACACTCGAGCAATCCATTCTTTAGATTTGTTCATAAGTTTGGGACGCGTACCAAGTAAGATTAATTGAAGACATAGCGAGGATCCATCGAAGAGCGGAGAATTTCGTGGCGGGATAGTTTACTCGGCTGAAGAGCGTTACGGAAATTCTCAGCAAATCCCGGCAGCAGATATTACCAGAGAGGCGTCGAGTACCAGGGAGAGATTTGCTGTCGATATTCCGTTGGCGCATGTTCCAAGAAGATTCTCGCAATATCTTAGTTCCTCCGATTAGGCGTCGCGAGGTGACCGTGATGCAAAATCAGAGAAATTGGGTATCATACTTAGCTTTACCGAACCTAATTTTTCCCACGAATGGAAGTGGGGAGGGGAGGGGAAGGGGTGGGGAGTTAGAGAAAGACAGTAGTAGCAGAAGTACCCTCTGCCACACACCATAAGGAGTCTTGCGGAGTATAGATGTAGATAAAGAAAACAACTGAAAAAATTCACGTAACTGGCGCAGTAACTTTATTATTTAAACCATTATTGAAACAGTCGCAGAGTTTAAAAACACCGGTTATGAAGTTCAAAATTAAGTTACGGGGTCAGCTGAAGTGGTTACGTTACAGCTGGGTGCTCTCCAGCGCTTGACACGACCAGGATGTGCCCTTTTCGCACCTTCCTCGCGTCATTCACAGCTGCGTCATCCCACTCAAGGATTTTTCGCGTTGGGTGAGCCACTGGGTCACGCCTGTGCACAGACCAAAAGTGTGCTGAGGAGCGGAACTCGCGACAACCTTGTTATTTCTAACATTAACGCCGTGACACTGAGATATGTGCAAACACGATTTCACACCTGCTGTGAACACCGGTTTGTTGCGGTCTGCTACGACTGTGTCCTCTGAACTAGGCTCTTCATTTCAGAATCGGACTGACACCCGACGTCTTCAATTACCTGATGGATATGTTCCAATCTGAGCCTTTCCCTATAGTTTCCTCCCGCGACAGCTGTCTCTAATACAATCAATATTACTAAACGTCTAACCCGGGGCGCAGTCACCCAAACGCCATTGCAGGTTGCCTGTCTACCGGCTTCCAGTGGTTGTAAAGCTTGACTTTCAAAATGTCATAATTATTGACCGAATTTAACAATTTAAAGTATTGTCAGTAAGAGGTACTGTGCGTCCGTGCAGTCTCTCTGCAGCGTGAAGACTTGCGTGTCTCGACTTGAGGGCCTCGTAAGGTTGACAGCACCACATTCAACTCTCGCCTGCACTTTTCCTGTGACCCTGCAGTGGTTGTGGGGGGTGTAGCCGCACACCGTCGATCAACTGTCGTCGACCTGTCTGACGTAAGATATTGATGTGGTTATCTACTGTATGTGCCCGACTTGTCGTTATATCTACACACCAGATGGAGCAGCCACAAACATCTTCACTGTAACGGCGACTGAATTTCGGTTTTTCATAATAATAATTAATGGTGACTTTTTGCACAGTGGATCACCCTTCATTTGTTGCTGCGTTACCGTAGACAGTTGATAACGTCTTTGGATGTTAGTTATTATTTCAGCTTCCTATTTCGATGTTACTACTTATCCGCACTGTTTCTGATTTTGTATTATTTCTGTTAGATTGGAAATGAAATGTTAAATAGCTTTTAAGCCACAATTTACACTTCGTAATATTTCATAACTGAAACTTCCATCATCCAGAGATACTGTTTGCAGCTTTCCTATGATTATCATTGACTAATACACACGCTATTGTGGAAATCACTTTATTTTTTTGTTAACAACATTTAATAATAATTAAATGATCATGAATGATTGCGTTTTGTATATAGAGAAAAGGAGGGTTCATGCTACAATTACTCTCAGCAATTACGGCAACTAAAATGGCCTTTGTTCAAATATGTTCAAATGTGTGTGAAATCTTATGGGACATAACTGCTAAGGTTATCAGTCCCTAAGCTTACACACTACTTAACCTAAATTATCCTAAGGACAAACACACACACCCATGCCCGAGGGAGGACTCGAACCTCCGCCAGGACCAGCCGCACAGTCCATTACTGCAGCGCCTGAGACCGCTCGGCTAATCCCGCGCGGCAAAATCGCCTCTGAAAGCTGTGGGTTATACTCCCTGTGGAAGACGCCCACTAGGAAGGCCAAAGAAGATATGGAGGGATGTAATCCATGACTTGCTGCAGATTGCAATAGAGAATGATTGGCGCCAGGAGGCACAAAACAGAAGCAAGTGGAGGAGGAACCTTGTAGCAGGACGCTGTCCTCTGGGCCTGATCGCGTTAAGTAAGTAAAATGTCCGTGATTTTTATAGTTCGTCAGTCAAAGATATTATACAAGGACAATGGTCTATTACTATACTTCGATACAGCCATTCAAACTTCGAACACTATTACTTTTACAAAGCTAAGTGTCCAGTTCCGTTCTTATCTTCAATTTAACGTCCCTTCGTATAGTCCACAGATCCTATTATCGGTTATTCCCCATGTAATACGTTTAATACTGAGCGCTACTTTCTCTCGCGCACACAATTCCTCAGATATTCTTAGTCCGTGACCTTACGGCAAGGATCTCCATAGACATCAGTATAAATTTCAACGTTAAGTCTGTCCTGTATAAATTAACTATAATCATTTTTCTTGTAGTTTAACAGAAGCGCCCTCATCCCTTCTTAGCGTTTCACACGGAAATGCCAGCTATATAGCACGACGCAGCTACGTAGACTTATTCAGTGCGCAGAAAACAAGATAAGAGAACTAGCAATACCCGACCGTAGTTTAAATACACATATCAAAAAAAGTTTTGCATCACCCCGGTTCCCAGAACTCCTGAAGATAGACGTTGACTGTGGATTCTGTATCACAGACACAGTCCCTTTGACTGTTCAGAGAAATCACTAAACCAGCCCGAAGATGTATACAACCATGCATAAGCAGCGCCTGTTAGACGACAACCGATCAGTTCCAGTCATTCCATCAGGAAGGAGGTACACGGCTCGTGTTGTCTGTAGTTCAACCATGCCCACATGGTCAATAGTGCGATTCGATCGCGTCCACATTGTTACTTTGCGCCAGGAAGGGCTCTCAACAAGGGAAGTGTCCAGGCATGTCGGAGTGAACCAAAGCGATGTTGTACAGACATAGAGGAGATACAGAGACACAGGAACTGTCGATGACATGCCTCGCTCAGGCCTCGCAAGAGCTACTACTGCAGTGGATAACCGCTACCTACGTATCATGGTTCGGAGGAACCCTGACAGCAACATCACCACGTTGAACAATGCTTTTTATGCAGCCACAGGACTTCGTGTTACCACTCAAACTGTACGCAATAGGCTGCATGATGCGCAACTTCACTTCCGACGTCCATGGCGAGACCCATTTTTGCAACAACGACACTATGCAGCGCAGTACAGTTGCCGAATGGGCCGCTCAGGATTGGCATCACGTTCTCTTCACCGTTGAGTGTCGCTTATGCCTTCAACCAGACAATTGACGGAGACGTGTTTGGAGGCAACCCGGTCAGACACACTGTCCAGCGAGTGAGCTTGGTGGAGGTTCCCTGCTGTTTTGGGGAGGCATTATGTGGGGCCGACGTACGCCGCTGGTGGTCATGGAAGGGTAACGGCTGTACGATACGTGACTGCCATCCTCCGACCTAGTGCAACCATATCGGCAGCATATAGGCGAGGCATTCGTCTTCATGGACGACAATTCGCGCCCCCATCGTGCACATTTTGTGAATAACTTCCTTCAGGATAACGACATCGCAGCATGTTCTCCAGACATTGAACATGGCTCAAATGGTTCAAATGGGTCTGAGCACTATGCGACTTAACTTCTGAGGTTCAAAAATGGCTCTGAGCATATAGTATAGTGCTTAAAGCCATTTTTTGGAACAAGGCAGATGTTTTGCGTGTAATACTACGTCTCTTAGGAGTGAACTCATCTTTAAAAATGAACCGAACGACTAGTTATAATAAAATGGCTCTGAGCAATATGGAACTTAACATCTATGGTCATCAGTCCCCCAGAACTTAGAACTACTTAAACCTAACTAACCTAAGGACACCACACACATCCATGCCCGAGGCAGGATTCGAACCTGCGACCGTAGCAGTCGCGCGGTGCCGGACTGAGCGCCTAGAACCGCGAGACCACCGCGGCCGGCTAACTTCTGAGGTCATCAGTCGCCTAGAACCTAGAACTAATTAAACCTAACTAACCTAAGGACATCACACACGTCCATGCCCGAGGCAGGATCCGAACGTGCGACCGTAGCGGTCGCTCGGCTCCAGACTATAGCGCCTAGATCCGCACGGCCACTCCGGCCGGCTATTGAACATGCGTGGGATAACGGCCGTTATGTAGACAGGAGTGACGCCACCAGCAGTCGACCAATGGTGTAAACGCCCAGAAGATGACCCCTACGTCGGGTTGAAACAGGTTGGCGGTATAATAATAATAAATGCGATTAAGACTGTCTTTGAGTAATTAATCAACAGGGCACTGATGAATTTGTGGACAGTATGCCACGACGAATACAGGCATGTAGCAATGCAAGAGGAAGTGCTAATGGGTATGAGAGGTACCGGTGTGTACAGCAATCTGGACCACCACCTCTGAAGGTCTCGCTGTATAGTGGTACAACATGCAATGTGTGGTTTTCATGTTGATCTCTACTCCAATTTTCTGTACACGTTCCGGAACAATCGGAACAGAGGTGATGCAAAACTTTTTTTGATGTGTGTAGTAGAATATAGTAGAATTTAGAAAGAAAAATAGTAGCGTTGAACCCTCTTTGATTCCACTGAGGCGCTACTTTGCTGCGGGCGTTTTTCTAACTAGATTATATAGCGATAAATTTAATTTAAACTTTTTCAGTGCTATTAATTATTCCCGATATCATCGATCACCTCTCCCCTATATGAGAATAATCCTGATAATATTGTTCTCAATTAAAAAAGCGGTTATAGGGTTGGGTGTGTGTGTGGGAGGGGGGGGTGAGTGACTCGTGCATGTGATGTGATTTATATGTATTTGACGACGCTGGTGCTGAATCCGCATTTAACAGTTGACTATGCCACTATGGCTGCAGTGCATCAGGACTTTGATTTTATGATACAGATCTGATGATGGTCATTAAAGACCGAAACCGGTAATCTGTTAAACAGAAAAGATTGTGACCATAGACGTAAATTAAAGGAAACTTGTAACCATTTTCATTCAACGATCGATTCAGTTGGACCAGGGATCCAATCCATCCCTGTACATCTACATCTACATCTACATCTACATCCATACTCCGCAAGCCACCTGACGGTGTGTGGCGGAGGGTACCTTCAGTACCTCTATCGGTTCTCCCTTCTATTCCAGTCTCGTATTGTTCGTGGAAAGAAGGATTGTCGGTATGCCTCTGTGTGGGCTCTAATCTCTCTGATTTTATCCTCATGGTCTCTTCGCGAGATATACGTAGGAGGGAGCAATATACTGCTTGACTCTTCGGTGAAGGTATGTTCTCGAAACTTTGAGAAAAGCCCGTACCGAGCTACTGAGCGTCTCTCCTGCAGAGTCTTCCACTGGAGTTTATCTATCATCTCCGTAACGCTTTCGCGATTACTAAATGATCCTGTAACGAAGCGCGCTGCTCTCCGTTGAATCTTCTCTATCTCTTCTATCAACCCTATCTGGTACGGATCCCACACTGCTGAGCAGTATTCAAGCAGTGGGCGAACAAGCGTACTGTAACCTACTTCCTTTGTTTTCAGATTGCATTTCCTTAGGATTCTTCCAATGAATCTCAGTCTGGCATCTGCTTTACATTATATGATCATTCCATTTTAAATCACTCCTAATGCGTACTCCCAGATAATTTATGGTATTAACTGCTTCCAGTTGCTGACCTGCTATTTTGTAGCTAAATGATAAAGGATCTATCTTTCTGTGTATTCGCAGCACATTACACTTGTCTACATTGAGATTCAATTGCCATTCCCTGCACCATGCGTCAATTCGCTGCAGATCCTCCTGCATTTCAGTACAATTTTCCATTGTTACAACCTCTCGATACACCACAGCATCATCTGCAAAAAGCGTCAGTGAACTTCCGATGTCATCCATCAGGTCATTTATGTATATTGTGAATAGCAACGGTCCTATGACACTCCCCTGCGGCACACCTGAAATCACTCTTACTTCGGAAGACTTCTCTCCATTGAGAATAACATGCTGCGTCCTGTTACCTAGGAGCTCCTCTGTATACACAGCAATGGAGCCACCACCAGCTTGCACAGTGCGTTGTTGACAGCTTGGGTCCATGCTCTTTGGTGTCCACGCCACACTCGAGCCCTACCATCAGCTCTTACCAACTGAAATCGGGACTCATCTGAACAGGCCACGGTTTTCCACCCGATATGGTTTACGCCACACTCGAGCCCTACCATCAGCTCTTACCAACTGAAATCGGGACTCATCTGACCAGGCCACGGTTTTCCACCCGATATGGTTGGGAGCAGCGAGCGGAGGAGAGCCGCCGCAGGCGATGTCGCGCTTTTTAGTAGAGGCACTTGCACTGTCGTAACGGATGCGTTTGTCGTACGTCTCACATTGATTTCCTTACACTCTGCACTGTAAGATGCGAAATCCATATTAGCAGGTATATTAAACAATTCGCCTACGAGAAAGCAGTCAGTTTTCAAATAAATTTATATGTATCATCAGACTGAAAAACAAATGACTGAGATTAAAATGTTGGCCCTTAATATAGCTAATCTTTATCTTTAGTCTCGCAAACAATCACTGTTCAAAAGCTGTTACTGTAATTAAAGAGTAAATGAACATAAAAATTAACGCATCCAACTTTCTGATAAAACTGCCTGAAAATTTACGAGACAGCACTTTACTGAAATCTTCTACTGATATTATTCCTCTCAAATGATATGATATTATTTCCACAAATACACTCTGACAATCACTGTGCCTTACAATGGACATGGACCTTGATGGTAATTAAATTTTTTGGCCTACCTGTGCGCAAGGCACGCTCGTCTGCTCTACAACCTGCCGCTATTGCGAACATATTCAGACTGTCAAAAATCAAATTACATTTGCCGTACTTGCGATGTGCGACGCAAAACGATAACTTACCACTTTTCAGAAAACGCTTCTCAGTATACAACTCGCGACGTGCAATGCGAGTATGCAAACATAATCATGGAAGTAGACAACGAAAAATGAGGAACTAAACTTAACGACTGACAAATGAGAACAAGACTCCAAGTTTAACGATCCTTCATTAAACCATGAAAACAATACACCCTTTCATAAATTTCTCACACCTAACAAATTAGCAAAATATTTCTTAAAAACTTTCCTGTGTAGTATTACTTTCTTGATAGTTGTTTCCAAAAGAAGACAAAATCACATGTATAAAATGCATATTTGAACGACCAACTGTTTTCATTCTACACCCAAACATCTAACGGTTTCGGTCTTGGACCATCTTCACGGATGAAGGGGAAAAATGGTTTAAGCCACCATATTGCATTAGTCATTACTTCAAATGTGTAGTGCCTTCCATGAATGTAGATATACACTATTTGATCAAAAGTATCCGCACATCTCCAGAAACATACGTTTTTCATATTAAGTGCATTGTGCTGCCACCTACTGCCAGGAAGGCTACTCCATATCAGCAACCTCGGTAGTCATTTGACATCGTGAGAGAGCTGATTGGGGCGCTCCGCGGAACTCACGGACTTCGAACGTGGACAGGTGATTGGGTGTCACTTGTGTCATACGTTTGTACGCGAGATTTCCACACTCCTAAACATCCCTACGTCCACTGTTTCCGATGTGATAGTAAAGTGGAAACGTGAAGGGACACGTACAGCACAAAAGCGTACAGGCCGACTTCGTCTGTTGACTGACAGATACCGTCGACAGTTGAGGAGGGCCCGCATCAGGAACCAATTCAAGTACTATGAGAGTTATGCGGGAGGTGAGGAAACTTGGATTTCATAAGCCACACATCACGCCGGTAAATGCCAAACGCTTGGTGTAATGAGCGTAAACATTGGACGATTGAACAGTGGAAAAACGTTGTGTGGAGTGACGAATCACGGTACACGATGTGGCGATGCGGTGGCAAAATGTGGGTACTGCGAATGCCCGGTGAACGTCGTCTGCCAGCGTGTGTAGTGCCAACAGTAAAATTCGGAGGCGGTGGTGCTATGGTGTGCTCATGTTTTTCACGGAGGGGGCGTGGCACTATCACAGCAGAGGCCTACGTTGATGTTTTAAGCACTTTCTTGCCTTCCACTGTTGAAGAGCAATTCGGACATGGCGACTGCATCTTTCAACACGATAGAGCACCTGTTCATATTACACGGCTTGTGGCGGTGTGGTTACACGACAGTAACATCCCTGTAATGGACTGGCCTGCACAGAGTCCTGACCTAAATCCTATAGAACACCTTTGGGATGTTTTGGAACGCCGACTTCGTGCCAGGCCTCACCGACCGACATCGATACCTATCATCAGTGGAGCACTCCTTGAAGAAGGGTCTGTCATTCCCCAAGAAACCTTCCAGCACCTGATTGGACGTATGCCCGCGGGAGTGGAAACTGCCACCAAGGCTAAGGGTGGGCCAACACCATATTGAATTCCAGCATTACCGACGGAGGGCGCCAGGAATATGTAAGTCATTTTCATACTTTTGATTACATAGTGTATGACACAGTACTTCGAAAGCAAAGAGAAGAATACTGAGTGTACACAGAGCAGTATTGCTCTGTATACATTTAGTATACGTATGTTTGTCTTTAAAGTCCTGTGTCATATATTTACATCCATGGTATGCACTACACATGTTAAGTAATGTCTAAAGCAGTATTGTGGCTTAAACCATTTCAACCCTTCATCCGTGAAGATGTTTGAGTGTAAAATAAAAACTGTTGATGATTCAAATATGCATTTAATACGTTACTTAACGGCTGTTGACAGTAACATTCTAAACATGTTTAAAACAAATCCATGTGTTGTATTATAAAATTTCTACAGTGAACTCGAGCCATACGCAATGTTCTAAGCTATACTATTACAACAGTATAAAAACTGGGTTCCCTTAGAAATTGCGCTTTTGTCATTCTTCCATTCATATCACCTGATTTCCTCAATATTTTACCTCAAAACACATTATATCCAAATCGTTAATTAACTCTGCCTCTACTACACGGCAGGCCAGTTTCTATCCTTTTCAAACAGAGTACATTGCCAGACCGTCCAACACAGGCTGCTAGTCTCTTTAAAAGAAGTAACTTCTCTGTCCAACATTGTGGTCTCAAAAAGAGACTTACAAAGAATATGTTTATATCGATTCTATAGGGGTTGAGTACATTTATGAATTTCACAACTTCCGTCATAATTATGGCCAAAACTTCTTGAAAATCGACATGGCAAGTTCCACCAATGCATTGTCCTTTTATACCTTGTGTACGCGGTACTTCCGCCATCTACATATGTGCATATCGCTGTCCCATGACTTTTGTCATCTCACTGTATGTGGAAGGTAAATTTGGATGTAAATGTCGTGCGACTAGGGCCTCCCGTCGGGTAGACCGTTCGCCGGGTGCAAGTCTTTCGATTTAACGCCACTTCGATGATTAGGACAACACATCACCCAGTCCCTGAGCGGAGAAAATCTTGGACCCGGGAATTGAACCCGTGCCCTTAGGAGTGACATACTGTCGCGCTGACCACTCAGCTAGCGGGGGCGGATTTGGCAAAGGTTTAACACAGTAATACAAGTATTATAGATAGAAAAATTGTATCTGTCTTGAGGTAGCGTAAATCATGACACGGAAAATAGCGACTCTCTATTCATACACCATTTGAGACAGAGAACAATTTGCGGGCTCCAACAACCTTTACACACAAATTTAAAACTTTTCGAAACTTTTCTTGCTTACGTGCTTAATATAAATTTTTAACGCATTAAATCATTTGAAGACCAATCAGACGTTTGAAACTGTTTTATGCGTGGTGTGTTCAGTTTTTTTAAAGAATCAAGTGTGTGTACTGCTATAGGCTACTGTCTGACGTCTTAAAACATGACACGTCATTTTGACCCCTCTTTTTGTCGATTTAATCCACATATTTTATTCCTCACTAAATATGGGAAGAACTTCCTGTTTTCTTGCCTCATCAGTCCATCTAACTTTCAGTATCCTTCTGTGACACTGCAACTGAGACACTTTTCTGCTTTGCCCATCGTCCATGATAAATCTGCGTTCAGTGCTCAGCTCCGTCCATAGAGTCGTAGAATTTGCTTCCTAGAATTAAGGCCTATGAAACTAGTTGACTTCTTAAAAAGAGTACTGCCTCTTTCCTTGCCTTAGTGCTCTTTTTATTTCTTCCTTTCTTAATAAGCCAAGCATTACCTCGCGTCCAAACTAGCAGAATTCTGACATCTTATATACTACTTCGTCCGCAATTTTGATTTTCAATTTATCGCTAATTTCTCTCTTCCGTCTTCCTTAAAATTTACACCTTTCCCTGTCATCATCGCTCCTTTCAACATGCCCCGTCATTCTTCCTCACCTTTACTGAGAACAGCTATGTCATCAGCGAAACATATTATTGATATACTTCACCTAGATTTTTAAGCCTACTTCTGAACCTGTTAGTGCTAATATTTCAGCGCTGCTGAAAAATTCAGTTTAGGAAACATTAGACGATGGTAAACGGACAACTCAAAAAAAAACCAATAAAGAACTGAAGCCGTGAACAGCACAAGTCCACCGACCACATTTATGGATAGTCGGTCGTGAAAGCCTAAAAGCCTAAAAGCAACACGACCTTTTATGAATATCATTGCCTCGATAAAATACCCCTGTGTTCAGAATTTTTGTACTTTTCTGACTGACATTGAGTTACCTATCGTGGTATACCAATAACTCGTATAGTGACAAAAGGCTGACCTGTGATGTTTTGGAATTAATAGCTTCCATTTTTAAATGCTATAGTTGACAATTTAATTTCCTTAGGCATGCAGTCTTTCTTTTCTGTTTTTCAGCAATTTAGAGCAACTGATCTAGTACCTTTTCAAGTAGACTGTTAGACAGGCGGTTACTTCCTCAATTTGTGAACACTTCTTCCTACCAAATTTCAGTTTAGGGAGTAAGATAATTTAGTTCATTTGTATTGTTTTTTGGAAGCTGAATATGTTTGCAAGTCATTTCTCTCCTGTACCAACAGCTTCATCTGAGAGCAGCACCTACACATAACGTTCTGTATTATCTGTCGCAGATATTCCAGTCTCTGTTTTCCCCTACAATTTTGCAGTCCCTCTAGTGCCATAGAAGCTATTCCCTGAAAGGTAAAGACATGTTCTATTGTTGGAATACGACGTCTATTTGGCCGTTAGTAGGGATTGTCCGGCTGTTGCAACTCAGCAGCGGTAAGTTACTCACGGCCCCACTCTTGTTAAAAAACATTTTGATTATTCAGACTACATTCTGTGATGATTTTGATTACGGATTTGTGTTCAGAGTGTATTAATACCACAGGAGCTGGAGTTTCATACTTTTGTGACAAACAGATCGCTCGTTATTAGCATTTTACCGATATTTGATTGAAATTGAGCTCCGCTGTAGATCAAAGATGTGATCAAATTTGGTATGAGGGTTTAGTCAAGTTTTTCAGTTATTCGTCTTTGTTTCCATTTTATAGTCGTATAACTGTAGATTATCTAGTATAAACTTTGGTTGAGTGTCAGTGTCATTAATGAGATTGCGTAAGTTAGTTTAACTGAAAAAGTGCGCCGAGGTTAAGGCCCTTCAGACCGACAACTGTGCGTGTACGAATTTTTGAAAGATCGCAAAGATGTTATAGAAATAAAATATAGTTAGTTTGAAAAATTCCTACGGGTACAGTCCCATATCCAGGAAGATATCCGTCTCCCTGAGTTAAAAGCTAGCAGTCTCCTTTTTAGGAAAAATTCAGGGACTTGGTAGCTGTCTGAATGGGGTAGCAGGGAGTGATTTAATGTTTCATTATGCGAGCGCTTGACTATTATGGAGTCTGTGCAAGTAGTGAAAATCGACAATCGTTCTGTATCCGGTCCACTCCCAACCTATATGCAAGGTGCTTGACCTATGACTCTTGGACTGAAGGTACAAGAAATCACTGGAGCTAAACAGCAACTTACTTGGGTATCAAATTAGACAAACATACCGAAAGCCTCACAAATAAGTCACTTTGCATCGCTAAATAATGTATGCTCTTTTCTAGTAGCACAAAATTAAGCACAACTACAAAAATCCGACTGTATCAGGCAACAGTGGTATCCGAACTACGGTCATGGCATCTCAATTTGGGTGCTAGCCAGCAAGATGCGAATAGCCCAGATATAGTTTCTCCAAAACGTGGTACTCAGTTGAATACTTCGTGCCAATAGATGTAGAGGGACTGCAGACGTGCGGGTGGAATTACGAATGGAAAATTCTCAGAAGCTATTGGAAACCGCAGCAAGCTATAGAGAAAAATCGATGAAATGCGAGGTGCCGTCAGCCACAAGAACCATCCGACTAACATGGCATAGGTACCACGTACCACGATCTCTAGTACACTCAGACTAACTTAATAAACAAAGTAAAAGAGGTATCATATGGACCGATATACTGGCCCTCCAGAGCGATCAACAATTAAGTGAACCCTGAAACCCTCACCTGACGTAACAATGTCTGGATCATCGATATTTCAATGGTATGATACGTGTTGTGTTATTGTCATCAATGTAAGAAAAGAACTTATTCTGGTTTGATGTGCAATAGATGGCACTGCCTACATTCAACATTATGACTGGTAGACATATATGGAAGATACCTCATATATAAGTAATTGATGAGGAATGCTTAAAGCTTTTACAGATATTGGGTGCAAGAGTTCAGTTTCCTGTCATGGAAATTGTTTGAATACCCCATGCTACCGAATGTCTCCCCATAAACATGGACTACTAAAACTGCTCTAAAACTATACTAGAAACGCCTCTATTCATTATCCTCAGACTGAAAACTGACAGAAAGATGAACTGAAACCTAATTTCAATGAATTCGACGACTGTGAACTAACACCAATGTTTAATATAATTCAGAGTTCTACACATATGATAATTTACAACAGGACTTCAAGTAACAGCGTTAACGGCTTGCTGTTATGTATATATACGAGGGTTTCACTCTTCATACTATGATGGGCTGATAGAAGATGATTTAGGCGCATGCTTAATCCATGGGAATATAAGAAGTTAGCACTCAGTGCTGTGATAGACTGCTTGAAACAGAATGCATCTGTAAATTCGATTCCTGTCAATGTACCTGTAAAATACGAATTATTCAGAAAATTTCTCATGAAATACAGCAGTTTATACATTAATACTATATGACCACGTGGTTAATTACACACAGCTCACAGGAATTGTACAAAGGGGAGTAGCACCTCCAAAGCATTTCGCAATGGTACCTTAATTCGGAAATATCTTTATTGTTGCTTAAGGCATCTATGATGAATTCAGAGTATTCATATTTAAGACAGCGTTCGTTGCATTCACAAATGGCAAACGCTGCAGTACAGAAACTTTTCAGAGATGGGAAATTCAGCAAGCTGCAAAAAACAGTCTTATGGTTAACATTCTGCTATCACAGAAGCAACCTTATGGTTAACATACAACTATCACAGAAAACGTTGTAACGATCTGGGATGACCTATCTGGATATGACAGTGTATCTCAGAACCTTTGACCATGCAGTTAAAGGTTATGCGAAAGCTTGCTATGTGCTATTGCTATGGGCAATATTAACAAACACTCCGCGACACCGTACTTGGAGGTTTGAGGGTGTCCTTTAACTTCACCTTCCTGAAGAAGAAGAAGATAGTCATTGTGATTCAAGATTTATGTGTGCTGCTGATGTTGTAAAAGTGCTATTAAGCTGGGTCATCTCTGATGATCCTAAGCAACATTAATGCTGGATCAAAAACTTGTAGTGCCTTGTTTCCAATCAAATGACTGCAAGCAATCACACACAATATATTTTATATAAAACATCAATTAACAGAGCACAAGAGGGATTTCTGTACGCAGGATCAGTTACGTGTAGAGATGGCGACTGTTTAAAGTTTAGGAAAATGTCGTGCAAGAAGCCTGTACCATTTGTAGTGTACGCAGAGTTTGAATGCCTTCTCGTTTCTGCGGCAGGCTGTGGGGATAACCCCATTACATCACAAATAATCCTCACAGAATGGTATGTAGCACTTGCTACAGTGTATAAGGCTGCATGTTCATATGACTTGAACTACAATAACAGTGTATGACAAAACCATGAAGAATTCGGAATGATAGGACGAAACGAAATGAAACTTCGCAGGTGCAGAGGGTGTGTGATGTTGTCGCAGAAAGAGCCCATTTATTAGTATGACATTCCACACGCTCTGGCTGAATGCGTGCACTGTTTCTGTTGGTAAGGTTGTGATGAATACGTTCGATCGCCTCCTGGGACAAGGTGACATCTAACTTTTCGTTACTGGCAGAATAAAATTTGGAAAAAATGTCTGAAGATGTTAAAAACATATGGAATGCATTTAAGAAAAAGTACATTACAAGTGCGATGGCACGATGCAATTATCAGTGTAATATACACTCATGGAAATGGAAAAAAGAACACATTGACACCGGTGTGTCAGACCCACCATACTTGCTCCGGACACTGCGAGAGGGCTGTACAAGCAATGATCACACGCACGGCACAGCGGACACACCAGGAACCGCGGTGTTGGCCGTCGAATGGCGCTAGCTGCGCAGCATTTGTGCACCGCCGCCGTCAGTGTCAGCCAGTTTGCCGTGGCATACGGAGCTCCATCGCAGTCTTTAACACTAGTAGCATGCCGCGACAGCATGGACGTGAACCGTATGTGCAGTTGACGGACTTTGAGCGAGGGCGTATAGTGGGCATGCGGGAGGCCGGGTGGACGTACCGCCGAATTGCTCAACACGTGGGGCGTGAGGTCTCCACAGTACATCGATGTTGTCGCCAGTGGTCGGCGGAAGGTGCACGTGCCCGTCGACCTGGGACCGGACCGCAGCGACGCACGGATGCACGCCAAGACCGTAGGATCCTACGCAGTGCCGTAGGGGACCGCACCGCCACTTCCCAGCAAATTAGGGACACTGTTGCTCCTGGGGTATCGGCGAGGACCATTCGCAACCGTCTCCATGAAGCTGGGCTACGCTCCCGCACACCGTTAGGCCGTCTTCCACTCACGCCCCAACATCGTGCAGCCCGCCTCCAGTGGTGTCGCGACAGGCGTGAATGGAGGGACGAATGGAGGCGTGTCGTCTTCAGCGATGAGAGTCGCTTCTGCCTTGGTGCCAATGATGGTCGTATGCGTGTTTGGCGCCGTGCAGGTGAGCGCCACAATCAGGACTGCATACGACCGAGGCACACAGGGCCAACACCCGGCATCATGGTGTGGGGAGCGATCTCCTACACTGGCCGTACACCACTGGTGATCGTCGAGGGGACACTGAATAGTGCACGGTACATCCAAACCGTCATCGAACCCATCGTTCTACCATTCCTAGACCGGCAAGGGAACTTGCTGTTCCAACAGGACAATGCACGTCCGCATGTATCCCGTGCCACCCAACGTGCTCTAGAAGGTGTAAGTCAACTACCCTGGCCAGCAAGATCTCCGGATCTGTCCCCCATTGAGCATGTTTGGGACTGGATGAAGCGTCGTCTCACGCAGTCTGCACGTCCAGCACGAACGCTGGTCCAACTGAGGCGCCAGGTGGAAATGGCATGGCAAACCTTTCCACAGGACTACATCCAGCATCTCTACGATCGTCTCCATGGGAGAATAGAAGCCTGCATTGGTGCGAAAGGTGGATATACACTGTACTAGTGCCGACATTGTGCATGCTCTGTTGCCTGTGGCTATGTGCCTGTGGTTCTGTCAGTGTGATCATGTGATGTATCTGACCCCAGGAATGTGTCAATAAAGTTTCCCCTTCCTGGGACAATGAATTCACGGTGTTCTTATTTCAATTTCCAGGAGTGTACATCACACAAAAGTTGAATTATTGTATTTAAACTCACTGGATTACTCTTTACCATACTATTGCCTTCACTTGGAGTCTCAGACCACGGCCGCCATTGCACTCTTCATTGTTCAAGAGCAATCTGTGACCGTGGGGATATTGCATTAATTTTTGCGTAAAAAATGTGGTGACAAGTATTAGTTCAGACTTCAAGAAAAGATGTCCAGGTTCGACTTCGTATGTAAGCATTATTTAAACGAAACGATATAACATAGCATTCGGTCGTTCTGCTTGCAAATAATGAGTGCATAATCCTGATATGTATTCCTCTGAAACATAAAGAAACTGATATAATAAATTAATGTTACCAACTAAATGATCCTACAGATAGTTCGCAAATACCTTTTAAGTATGAAGTTAACAGTTCATTATTCAATAATAATTACAAATTACAGAGAGCAATTACACTTACCTCTTCTCGCTAAGGACAGACAAGAAGAAATGAAGAGCAGAGGGCGAAGACCACATTTCCTTTTCTCTTAAAAAATGAAAAACATGTAGATCTAGTATTTGCTGGTTTTCGCTATATACATTCTGTGAATTAAACCTACTTTCCTCTGAATAATATGAAACGTATCTTTGAAATTTATGAAAAAGGTGAAAAAATACATTCTCCGTATGCTTCAATGGTGACCCACAACTGCCGAAACTGGTCGTTGGTATCCTGGTTACTAGTACTGGAGCAGTTATGAGGGTAAAAAAATATTTCAGTTGAATTATAGGTCTTGCAACTATAGAGGAAGAAGTATTGTTATTAAATGAAAGCTCATATGACACCTCCATGATATATGTAGAATATATTGCAAATGTGGGCAACTTTGTGACTAAGGTAATAATTTGTGACAACAGTACACAATAGCCTTTTATTCTTAAACTAACGTGGGATAATATACAATAGATAGCTTTGTGTGTTCTTGCGTAATGATGCCATTAATGGTGGAAGTTTCACGTAGGTGCATTGCACTTGAACTGGTCACAAGGATAGTCTGTTTGTAGGTGGAGAAACATGTTTGCAGATTTTTTTAGAAATTTTCTTCTACTGCCAATACCTTTGAAGAACTGACTGGTGAATGGGCATCGATATAAATAAGTTATAAGTGCTGACTATTCTGTCAGAGTTAAATTTTATAAACAGTTTCTTCAGCTACTGCAAAGTTATTCCCATAGATTAAAGAAGTAACTCTGTGACAGCACATAACTTGTAGAAACATGTGTAAAAATTGAAACTGAAATTAAAGACATTTATAAATAGTTTACTAAAAAGACTATGCTTTACTTTGCATTGGATGTTTGTAATTAAATGTAGCATAAAGTTACTCAGAATATCGTATGAAATGTATGATTTTGTTTCTCTGATACCATTGAACTTGGAAGCAGTTGTTTAACAGTTTGATTTAACTACCTTCCTTACAGAATACTGTGTTAGATGTAGGTGTTGTGGCCAGGTTTTTTTCTCATTCACTTCCACTAAACAGATACAGTTTTGTGACAGGTTTGTTTAATTATCTGGCTTAATTCAGTTAGTTATTTTTTTATTCTTATTTTGTTTCAATGAGTATAGGTCTATAATTACATGGATTTGAAGAATATTTGCAAAATAAATCTCATCAAACTGGCACACTTTGTGAAAAAACGTTTTTCTGCAAATTTTTAACAGAGTTATAGCTTTGTGTCGTAAGAAAACACTAGGTGTGTTCAGCTTCGTGAAAGATTAATTTAGCTCTACTTTACTTGTCTTAGAGTTCATGTCACAACATCGTCCTAAGCTGGAGGGCAGGGTTAACCTTGCGACAGTTAATATTCCATTTTCCAAGTAGCTCACTGCATAAAAGAAGTTTATTACTATTCAAATTAAAACATAATGTCTTCAACATACCATATATGTGGTAATTAAATATTTCACTACATTTTTTTAAGTTTATGTTACAAGAATTGCTAAAAGTGACACATAGTTGCCCACTTTTATGGCAATGCACCATGACTGCTGGAAATACTGTTCCAAACAAGGTGAGGAATTTAGGTTCCACATATTGAATTTTTTCATCCATTTGAGCTTAGAGTATTGTGCTATTTGCTTTACATTTGATTTTTTTATCTCTAAGTTACTGATGCTCTTCAGTAAAATAACCCTATTTCATCAGATATATGGTGATATATCTGTGTGAGAAAGGGTATACCCAAATCGGGATATTATTAAAAATTATTAATGTTGTACCACTGTATACGATTTTTAAGTAACTCGAGTGGGCTCTGTCCCCAACATAATAGTAGATGTAAAACGCCTATCCAGATTCCCGCCATTTCCGAGATCTTGCATTTTTTCACACCAACAATATTTCATTGAACTTATTAAAAGTCACCTATTTCCACTATCTTGAATTTTATGTAACATAAGTGCGATTCATCCGACATATTGAATTTACACCCAACCAGAAATGTGACAAAGCTACATGAGGGTATGGAGAAAGAGGAGGTCGACACTACTATTCAAAGACAAAGTCAGTGTTAACGTCGTTACCCAATCTCGAAAAGTTTTCAACCAACTTGGTGGTGACCTCAAAAGTGGAGGGGTGGCGCTTAACCTTTTCGAAGTGATCTTGGAAGGGAAGGCGAAAGGCGGATCTTTAACTATGCTACAGGTGCTATTATGCTGAAATATCGTTAGATGTTAGTAGTTTGTTGAACTAGCTTGTGACCGAACAATATCTCAAACCAAACTGAATGGTCGACATCCGAGCTTAGTGCTGAGCCACCATTCTAACCTGCTATTCATTCACATAGTTTGTGAGCACCATGAGAGTAGACTGACTGCTCTTTATGATTCAAGGTGATAATCTGGTTGTTCGGTTACTTGATAGGCAATATCATCGATGTCTGCAGTATTTGGATATTCATCTGTTGATTCCATGTTCTGTTAAACATTCCATGCCTCCTGCACCATCCAGGTGTTGCAACATACCATAATTTTTGTTTTCTACTACAGGCTCTGTTTCCCTTTTAAGAAGCATGCCCTTGGCCAACTCTAACGTACGCCAGGGTTTGCAATAAGTCACGTGTATTGGTGCCATGACAGTAACGTAGTTATGGGTCAACTGCCAATGCAGACAATTTGTGCATCTCCCCCCAGTAAGTCCTCGTCTTGCAACTCTGATCGTTGTTTACTTGCTTGTGAATTACACGAACGTCTGGCTTTTTCGCCACACTTTGTTCTCTTGCGCGTCCTCTTGCGCGTCCTTGCTTAATTTCGCGCAAACGACCTCCATACACTCCATTCATCTCCTTTTTATGACTGAAAAGTATTTATAAATATGGGATGATAAAAAAGAAAGAACAGATCTCAGTTGTTTACTACAGACAAATTGTAATACAGGGTGGTCCATTGATCGTGACCGGGCCAAATATCTCACGAAATAAGCGTCAAACGAAAAACTACAAAGAACGAAATTTGTCTCGCTTGAAGGGGGAAACCAGATGGCGCTATGGTTGGCCCACTAGATGGCGCTGCCATAGGTCAAACGGATAACAACTGCGTTTTTTAAAATAGGAACCTCTATTTTTATTACATATTCGTGTAGTACGTAAAGAAATACGAATATTTTATTTGGACCACATTTTTCGCTTTGTGATAGATGGCGCTGTAATAGTCACAAACATATGGCTCACAATTTTAGACGAACAGTTGGTAACAGGTAGGTTTTTTAAATTAAAATACAGAACTTAGGTACGTTTGAACATTTTATTTCGGTTGTTCCAGTGTGATACATGTACCTTTGTGAACTTATCATTTCTGAGAACTCATGCTGTTGCAGCGTGATTACCTGTAAATACCACATTAATGCAATAAATGCTCAAAGTGATGTTCGTCAACCTCAATGCATTTGGCAATACGTATAACGATATTCCTTTCAACAGCGAGTAGTTCGCCTTCCGTAATGTTCGCACATGCATTGACAATGCACAGACGCATGTTGTCAGGCGTTGTCGCTGGATCACAATAGCAAATATCCTTCAACTTTCCCCACAGAAAGAAATCCGGGAACGTCAGATCCGGTTAACGTGTGAGTCATGGTATGGTGCTTCGACGACCAATCCACCTGTTATGAAATATGCTATTCACTACCGCTTCAACCGCACGCGAGCTACGTACCGGACATCCATCATGTTGGAAGTACATCGCCATTCTGTCATGCAGTGAAACATCTTGTAGTAACATCGGTAGAACATTACGTAGGAAATCAGCATACATTGCACCATTTAGATTGCCATCGATAAAATGAGGGCCAATTATCCTTCCTCCCATAATGCCGCACCATACATTAACCCGCCAAGTTCGCTGATGTTCCACTTGTCGCAGCCATCGTGGATTTTCCGTTGCCCAATAGTGCATATTATACCGGTTAATGTTACCGCTGTTTGTGAATGACGCTTCGTCGCTAAATAGAACACGTGCAAAAAATCCGTCATCGTCCCGTAATTTCTCTTGTGCCCCGTGCCAGAACTGTACACGACGTTCAAAGTCGTCGCCATGCAATTCCTGGTACATAGAAATATGGTACGGGTGCAATCGATGTTGATGTAGCATTCTCAACACCGACGTTTTTGAGATTTCCGATTATCGCGCAGTTTGTCTGCTACTGAAGTACGGATTAGCCGCGACAGCAGCTAAAACAGCTACTTGGGCATCATCATTTGTTGCAGGTCGCGGCTGACGTTTCACATGTGTCTGAACACTTCCAGTTTCCTTAAATAACGTAACTATTAGGCGAACGGTCCGGACACTTGGATGATGTCGTCCAGGATACCGAGAAGCATACATAGCACACGCCCGTTGGGCATTTTGATCACAATAGCCATACATCAACACGATATCGACCTTTTCCGCAATTGGTAAACGGTCCATTTTAACACGGGTAATGTATCACGAAGCAAATACCGTCCGCACTGGCAGAATGTTACGTGATACCATGTACTTAAACGTTTGTGACTATTACAGCGCCATCTATCACAAAGCGAAAAAAGTGGTCCAACTAAAACATTGCCGGCCAGAGTGGCCGAGTGGTTCTAGGCGCAACAGTCTGGAACCGCGCGATCGCTACGGTCGCAGGTTCGAATCCTGCCTCGGGCATGGATGTGTGTGATATCCTTATGTTAGTTAGGTTTAAGTAGTTCTATGTTCTAGGAGACTGATGACCTCAGAAGTTAAGTCCCATAATGCTCAGAGCCATTTGAACTAAATGTTGTAGCGTAGCAAGACAGCCACGCCACTTGGAAGTAGCCGAAAGGCACGCGTACACACACGCCGACTGGCGTGAAGTCTGGAACAGGATAAGTTATGAATACACTAAAGAAAAGTATGCAGCTCCTCGGATACTTAACTTTATTCCATCATTGTGGTACATCGCTATTGACGATACAAGTTAGACTCTCTCCAGATAGGGTTAATGGCGCCTTGCTAGGTCGTAGTCATGGACTTAGCTGAAGGCTATTCTAACTGTCTCTCGGCAAATGAGAGTAAGGCTTCGTACGTGTAGTCGCTAGCAAAGTCGTCGTACAACTGGGGCGAGTGCTAGTCCGCCTCTCTAGACCTGCCATGTGGTGGCGCTAGGTCTGCAAGTACTGACAGTGGCGACACGCGGGTCCGACATGTACTAATGGACCGCGGCCGATTTAAAGCTACCACCTAGCAAGTGTGATGTCTGGCGGTGACACCACACTAAAACATTCATATTTCTTTACGTACTACGCGAATATGTAATAAAAATGGGGGTTCCTATTTAAAAAAACGCAGTTGATATTCGTTTGACGTATGGCAGCACCATCTAGCGGGCCAACCATAGCGCCATCTGGTTTCCCCCTTCAAGCTAGACAAGTTTCGTTCTTTGTAGTTTTTTCGTTTGATGCTTATTTCGTGAGATATTTGGCCCGGTCACTATCAATGGACCACCCTGCATATAGAAACACATTGCTCGTGTCTGTGAATATAAGAAGGTTGATAGTTTTATATTTGCACAGACATTATACCATATATTCAACAAGAGCACCATGAGTAGCTCGAGGAACATCGGAACGGTAGTCCATTACATTCTACGTACGAATCAACAGATCCCTAATTATAGAACAGACATACTCAACAACTGGATTTCTCAGCTGTTAAAGAGTAGCTGCCATAGGTGGCACAAAGACTGTATTTTTATGAACCACCACAAAAAAGAAATCGCAAGGTGCGAGATCTGGTAACCTGGGAGGTCAGAAGCAATGGATAAGATCTTGTTGTTCACCTCTTCCAGTCCAACGTTGTGGGATGCTGGTAAGATAACGCAGCACCTCAATGTGAAAGTGAAGCGGGACTCCGTCATGCATAAAAATGAAATAATTGGCATCTTTGTGAAGTTCAGGAAACAATCAGTTTGCAGCGTGTCCAGGTATGAAATTCCTGTAATACTTTCCTAAGCAGAAAAGAAGTGACCATAAGCTTTGTGAACAGAAATGGCACAAAACACGTTCTGTTTGGATGAGTCTCTTTTACGTGCCGGCCGCGGTGGCCGAACGGTTCTAGGCGCTTCAGTCCCGAACCACGCGACTGCTACGGTCGCAGGTTCGAATCCTGCCTCGGGCATGGAAATGTTTGTGTACTTAGGTTAGTTAGGTTTAAGTAGATCTGAGTTCTAGGGGACTGATGATCTCAGATGTTAAGTGCTCATTGCCATTTGAACCAGTTTTTTCTTTTACGTCGATGACGACGCCAAAATTTTGTGACTTTCAAATTTTTACCTTATGGCGGTTTACTTAACCCAACAACTGAACCGGCGATTCATCCGAAAAAAATGTGTCATTCGTAAAAATATATCCTGGAGAACTGCAAAGTAGAATTCGTACCTACTGTTCCGGTCGCCGGGACGCAACTTGTGCAACAACTGCATCTTGTATGGCTTCAAACGTAGGCGTCGCTTCAGAGCACGCCACACAAATGTTTGAGGAAACTGACGTTCCCGGACTGCCCGTCTTGTAGGCTTCTGAGGGCCCCGTGTGAATGCATCTCGGATACGCTCGACTTTTTCATCCGACATGTGTGGCTCACCAGTGCTCTTCGCTTTGCACATGCAGCCAACTTCGAAGAATTTTGTATGTCAGTTATTAACGTGCTTGTGTAGACGCAGCTTTCTGCAGCATCGACCGCGGAGTGCACGTTGCACTAGAACGATGGATTGATGTCGCGCAAATTCCAACACACAATATGATGTCTGTCATGGTGTAATTGCCATTTTCTACAAACAGACAACAGCGCATCTGTATCAAAACTTTGAATCTTCCTCTACCCAATGATACGAGAAGTGTGTTTCTATCTTTCATAGTCTGTCTGTAATAAACAACTGATAAGTGTTCTTCCTCTCTGAATCATCCGACATTATATTTTTGACTTTGTGTATGGATGGAACTCTGTGCTGGATAATGGTCTTGTCCGAAACCGGTCACACAATAAAGAATAAATTGAACAGCGGCTTAAGGTGTTACATGATGACATTTCTAAGTTGAATGACTTGTCATTACACCTAATTTGATCTGTGTGGCCATTATTTGAATAATTTAGTACTTAATGAAGCCCGCCCTTCACTGAAAGGTCTCCAGGTTTCGAATTCTAAATACAGTTCTGTGTAATGCTTGCGTCAGCCACTCAAAGTATATTTTTGTTGGTACCCTTGACATTTCAGTAGACGCTGGTCTTTATGTTCTTGCAGTAGCCCTATTTAACTAACCGTGACTGTTTTTATTCAAAGTAAGTAAATTATAGCCCGCTTTCAGGATGCTGCAGACGCGAGATACCTGTTCCGGCCGAGAAGCGACTCCTACATCTTCTGTCGCCCTCCATCCCGGTTCCAGAAACCAGAATTTCGTTGCTCTTTTATCGAGTCGTGTTCCATTTTGGAGTATGGCTTCAGATCAGCATGGAAAATTTGTGCATTTGTGCGGAATCACACCACCAAGTGCCCCGCAGTATGAAGCAATTAATACAGACAGCCTCAGAAAGATACAAAAGGAACAAATCGAGGCGCACTTAATTTTTAACGTTTGTTCATGCCCAATTATGTTTGTGACTTTTTAATGCAGCAAAGTGACTTTTTTCACATGAGAACTTGTATTCGCTCGTCGGTCAGACTTCATTACATGACAAAATACCGTCACATTTGAATCGCTAATAACTACGAGACTAATAAAGCGTAAACGGTGGTTGGGCCCACACAGGATAGATCGTGCCAGCACGTGTTTATCGAGCAGTATTTGTTTTGCCTGTGACATCAACGTGCCACTGGCTAATGAGCGTGGTAGTTAAGAGGTAGCTTTGTGTAAAGCTATTGACTGTTGTAGCATGGGAACTATTTTAGCTAGGATACAGGTGCGAGAGTCATTGTGAAGAGCTTGCGGAGCACTACAAGGACCCAAAGTGAGCTAATAGAAATATCTTAATGAAAAATGATCATATCACAAGACAAAAAAGACGAATATCTCCTGGGCAAAGTTACCGATGTAAAAGAAGGGAACTAGTTTTTCAACTTATCTGGCAGTTTCAAAGCTATTGACGAAGGATGTTCAATACGTAATGCAACTCATTTTTTTCTGAAAACAGGTTGGTTTTATTCAGGATTCCAATGCACTTTATTATTCCCCCCATCCCATCGTTTGGTAACAAAACTCTATTTTTCAACATAATCTCTGTTCAGTGCGACGGCCTTACGCCATCATACTGGGAAGGCCTGTATGCCCACATGGTAACAATTCATTGGTCGACGTCGGAGACATCTTGCTGCGTCAGTAACCTCTCCATCATCCACGTACGGCTACCCATTGAGTGCATCCTCCATCAGCCCAAATAGATTCCACTGTACATGCGGTAATCCATGTGGTACCATCGTGACGGATGCCCCATCGTTTCTGCGCAGAGAATTATTGACCTTCTTCCGAGAACATTTGCGGTTCGACGGATCTGTCGTTCGGGGATCAAAATTGCCTACACGTTCACCTCTGGAGTTTTGTATGTGGGGAATATTAAAACAACAGCTCTGTAAAGAAACACCCACGTCTCCCGAGGACGCAAAATGTCCCATAACACGTGCCTGTACGGCGATATGACGAAAAAATTGAATAAAAATATAAAACATGATGCAAGAATAGAAGTGATATGCAAGACACAGTAGTTGGACTACTGTAAGAAACTCTGGACAACCGGAGACGATGTAGGCAAATAAAAATCTGGAGGAAGAGGAAGCAACAACAGTACACAGAATAGAAATTAAGAAATAAGAAGAAGCAGTGCGTAAAATGAGAAATAAAAAATCATCGGGCACTGATAAAATTAACACAGTACTGATGAAAAATGCGTCTCCCATACAGAAACTGGGATTTTTCAACTATGCTAAAAGATGCTGGACAAGTAAGGAAATTATAGAGGACTTGGAATTAGCTACAATAATACCTACTTGCATGAAAGAAGACAGAAGTAATTACGAAAACCTGTAGCAGTATCTCTCTCCTAAACACGGGGTAAAGCGCTCCATCTTCAGGCCACAAGTGGCCAGTCGGGCCATCCGACCGCTGTGTCATCCTCAATGAGGATGCAGATAGGTGGGGCGTGTGGTCACCACACTGCTCTCCCGGTCGTTACGATGGTTTTCTGTGACCGGAGCTGGTACTATTCGGTCGAGTAGCTCCTCAATTGGCATCACGAGGCTGAGTGCATCCCGAAAAACGGAAACAGCGCCTGGCGGCCCGGATGGTCACTCATCCAACTGCCGGCCACACCCAACAATGCTTAACTTCGGTAATCTGCCGGGAACAGTTGTATCCACTGCGGCAAGGCCGTTGCCCAAACACAGCGTATAAAATATATTCTAAAGTTAGTAACACAGAGACTAGATGTGGTGTCGCCGCCAGACACCACACTTGCTAAGTGGTAGCCTTTAAATCGGCCGCGGTCCGTTAGTATACGTCGGACCCGCGTGTCGCCACTATCAGTGATTGCAGACCGAGCGCCGCCACACGGCAGGTCTAGAGAGTCTTCCTAGCACTCGCCCCAGTTGTACAGCCGACTTTGCTAGCGATGATTCACTGACAAATTACGCTCTCATTTGCCGAGACGATAGTTAGGATAGCCTTCAGCTACGTCATTTGCTACGATCCAAGCGTTATCCGCTATCTTTTACAATGAAGGTCTTCCACAGAGTATTGTTTCCGACAATGGGCCACAATTCATGTCCGCAGAATTTCAGTCATTCTGCAAGGCCAATGGTATTCAACATCTGACGTCCGCGCCGTTTTCGCCACAGTCAGACGGTGCCGCTGAACGATTGGTCAGGACTTTCAAGTCACAGATGTTGAAGCTGAAAGAGTCGCATTCTCGGGAGGATGCGTTATTGCTCTTTTTGTCCTCGTATCGCTCTCAGCTTCGAGATGGTCGCTCGCCGGCTGAGTTGCTTCACGGTCGCCCTCATCGCACCTTGATGTCTTTGCTACATGCGCCGCATCAGGTTCCTGTGCAGCGGCGGACACCTGCTTTTGCCCCAGGCGACGTTGTCTACTACCGCAACTATCGAGGTTTACGGCGTTGGCTCGCAGGGCGCATTCTTCGCTGCGTCGGCCGCGCTATGTATCTGGTTTTGGGGACCTCTGGTGAGGTGCGTCGGCATCTCAATCAGCTGCGCCTCTGTCGTCGCACGGGATCTGCTGCTCCCCGTCTGCTTTCAGCGACGGTGCCGTCCGGTCAGCGCCCTGGGGACCCATCTACTGGCTCGCCTCAGCCCCAGGTGTTACCGACAATGCCTTCAATTTTGCCCCATGGCGACGCCCGCAGTGGACGCGTCGCTGCAACCGCCGGGCGCCTCCCTGGGTTACGCGCCGCCGATCGCTTCCCGTGACCAGTTGTCCCCCGCCATGGAACTCTTGCCTGCTCCGGACCATATGTCGTCTTCGCCCGTCGGGTGCCCCGGCCCGATGGAGGTCGACCCTTCGGCTCCTCCTGTCTCTCTACGGGCGCATACACCGCATGTTGGCGTTCACCCTGGTGCTCGTTTTCAGGCGTTTCCTAGCTCCCCTCGGTCCGAATGGCAGGGTGCGGGTGGCACAGCCTCGCCTGTTGTTAGACTCCCCACCTCGTCACATACGTCAACATGGGGTCCTCCCCACGGCGGGCGGAAGCCTTATGCCACAACCGTCCGCCGATTTGCGGGGGAGGAATGTGGTGTCATCGCCAGACACCACACTTGCTAGGTGGTAGCCTTTAAATCGGCCGCGGTCCGTTAGTATACGTCGGACCCGCGTGTCGCCACTATCAGTGATTGCAGACCGAGCGCCGCCACACGGCAGGTCTAGAGAGTCTTCCTAGCACTCGCCTCAGTTGTACAGCCGACTTTGCTAGCGATGGTTCACTGACAAATTACGCTCTCATTTGCCGAGACGATAGTTAGCATAGCCTTCAGCTACGTCATTTGCTACGACCTAGCAAGGCGCCATTACCAGTTACTATTGACGCTGTAAAACATGTACCATCAAGAGCGATGTTCACCAATTATGGTTTAAAGTTAAGTATTCCAGAAGCTACGTACTATTTTTGCTAGTCTCATTTCCCTGACCTGTTCCAGACCTCACGCCAGCCTGCGTGAGCTTAAACGCGTGCCTTTCGGCTTCCTGTCATAGTTGGTTGGCTGTCTTGCCAATCCACAACACTAGGAGTAATTGTTTAATATACCGGGTGATCAAAAAGTCAGTATAAATTTGAAAACTGAATAAATCATGTAATAATGTAGATCGAGAGGTACAATGCTTGGAATGACATGGGGTTTTACTAGAACCAAAAAAATACAAACGTTCAAAAAATGTCCGACAGATGGTGCTTCATCTGATCAGAATAGCAATAATTAGCATAATAAAGTAAGACAAAGCAAAGATGATGTTCTTTACAGGAAATGCTCAATATGTCCACCACCACCACCACTCAACAATAGCTGTAGTCGAGGAATAATGTTGTGAACAGCACTGTAAAGCATGTCCAGAGTTATGGTGAGGCACAGGCGTCGGATGTTGTCTTTCAGCATCCCTAGAAATGTCGGACGATCACGATACACTTGCAACTTCAGGTAACCCCAAAGCCAATAATCGCACGGACTGAGGTCTAGGGACCTTGGAGGCGAAGCATGACGAAAGTGGCGGCTGAGCACACGATCATCACCAAACGACGCGCGCAAGAGATCTTTCACGCGTTTAGCAATACTTTTTTTTGTTCTAATAAAACCCCATGTCATTCCAAGCATGTGTGTCAATTTTTACCTCTGTATCGACATTATTCAGTGGTTTATTAGGAAAGGTAGATCTTTCACATGCAACGCTTACGATTCTTGGACCACGTGACAAGTTTTCGATAAAGTAAACAGACAAAAGCTGTTGGAGATAATGGGCAAATGAGAAATATCTCTGCATGTAATAAACGAGATCGAAATTATGTGCGACAGATCATTGCAGAAAATGGAAAATCTGTGATAAGGACAAATTTGTTTGTAAGAAAAGTCTGTCTCTGATTATTTTTGGATCCTGACGACATGCGGAGACAACGGATAAGTAAATCAAGATTTTATTGATGACAGTGAAAATTCGCTCCAAAGAGCTACTCATATTTTATCGACATCAGCTACGTTATATAATCCACTAGTGTCTTCACAGGAAACAAAAGTAATGACTTTCAGCGGCCAAGTTCCAATCCCCAACAAAATAAAAATAAACGATCATGAAACAAATAAACACGGAATACTCGTTCAATTTCATAGGAAATACTATCGCATTTATGATACACTCCTGGAAATGGAAAAAAGAACACATTGACACCGGTGTGTCAGACCCACCATACTTGCTCCGGACACTGCGAGAGGGCTGTACAAGCAATGATCACACGCACGGCACAGCGGACACACCAGGAACCGCGGTGTTGGCCGTCGAATGGCGCTAGCTGCGCAGCATTTGTGCACCGCCGCCGTCAGTGTCAGCCAGTTTGCCGTGGCATACGGAGCTCCATCGCAGTCTTTAACACTGGTAGCATGCCGCGACAGCGTGGACGTGAACCGTATGTGCAGTTGACGGACTTTGAGCGAGGGCGTATAGTGGGCATGCGGGAGGCCGGGTGGACGTACCGCCGAATTGCTCAACACGTGGGGCGTGAGGTCTCCACAGTACATCGATGTTGTCGCCAGTGGTCGGCGGAAGGTGCACGTGCCCGTCGACCTGGGACCGGACCGCAGCGACGCACGGATGCACGCCAAGACCGTAGGACCTACGCAGTGCCGTAGGGGACCGCACCGCCACTTCCCAGCAAATTAGGGACACTGTTGCTCCTGGGGTATCGGCGAGGACCATTCGCAACCGTCTCCATGAAGCTGGGCTACGCTCCCGCACACCGTTAGGCCGTCTTCCACTCACGCCCCAACATCGTGCAGCCCGCCTCCAGTGGTGTCGCGACAGGCGTGAATGGAGGGACGAATGGAGGCGTGTCGTCTTCAGCGATGAGAGTCGCTTCTGCCTTGGTGCCAATGATGGTCGTATGCGTGTTTGGCGCCGTGCAGGTGAGCGCCACAATCAGGACTGCATACGACCGAGGCACACAGGGCCAACACCCGGCATCATGGTGTGGGGAGCGATCTCCTACACTGGCCGTACACCACTGGTGATCGTCGAGGGGACACTGAATAGTGCACGGTACATCCAAACCGTCATCGAGCCCATCGTTCTACAATTCCTAGACCGGCAAGGGAACTTGCTGTTCCAACAGGACAATGCACGTCCGCATGTGTCCCGTGCCACCCAACGTGCTTTAGAAGGTGTAAGTCAACTACCCTGGCCAGCAAGATCTCCGGATCTGTCCCCCATTGAGCATGTTTGGGACTGGATGAAGCGTCGTCTCACGCGGTCTGCACGTCCAGCACGAACGCTGGTCCAACTGAGGCGCCAGGTGGAAATGGCATGGCAAGCCGTTCCACAGGACTACATCCAGCATCTCTACGATCGTCTCCATGGGAGAATAGCAGCCTGCATTGCTGCGAAAGGTTGATATACACTGTACTAGTGCCGACATTGTGCATGCTCTGTTGCCTGTGTCTATGTGCCTGTGGTTCTGTCAGTGTGATCATGAGATGTATCTGACCCCAGGAATGTATCAATAAAGTTTCCCCTTCCTGGGACAATGAATTCACGGTGTTCTTATTTCAATTTCCAGGAGTGTAGAAATGGACATACAAATGAAAGTAGAGAGACTTAATTACGTTAGCGGAAAAGGTATCAGAACTACAGTCGAAAGGAAAATTTAGTTAAGTGCTAAAACGATGCCATTGGTATCTAAGACATATGAAAGTGTGTCGTGGGCCGTAACAAAAAGAAAAAGAAATGAGCAAAGAATACAAGAATCAGAGATGCGATTTCTCAGAAGAGTGACTGGGTACACATTGACCGAAAAGAGGAGGAATGCTGACAACAGAGAAGAACTGGGAATGAAGAGCCTAAATGAGCCGACGAAGGATACAGAAACAACTGAAAGGACAATGTCACAGAAACGGAAGACGACAGAATACGAGAATTAATAACGAATTATTACCCAGTGGGCAGCAGATCTTTAGGAAGACCTTGGAAAAGGCGGAAAAATCAAGAACTTCGATCAAGAGGGAAGATGAAGAAGAAGAAGAAGAAGAGGAGGAGGAAGAAGAAAAGTGTTACGTCGTTGTAGTCCTCTTCGGTCTCTTTCCAATGCCACAGAGGAAGCATATCATTTGATTTTAAAAAAAGCGAATGTGGTGGCGCAATTCGGCAGCTACAAATATTAAAAATCATTTGCATCTGTTAGAAAATTCACCACGTTGTCCTTTTAACTTCGTAAAAACCTCATCTCGATACACTTCCTACTTTTGGATATACAGAGTGTCCCAGAAATGTTGAGGCAGACTTCGAGGGGTTGTAGAGGGTGCCTTGAGGAATAAATTGAGTATAGGAACCTGTGTCCAGAAACGTCACACAACGACGCTACAGGGCGTCGAAGTTATGGGTGCTGGTGCCTGTCACTAGGTCACCCGATCGACAGCAAACGTGGCTTTGTATACTGTCGGAGCGTAGGCGGGACGTCTAACTATGTCTTTTTGTTATTGAGTGATCACGACAGATCACCACGATCGCCAGTGCTGCATACAAAGACTTTGTCTCCTATAAATGCAATGCTCTGTTGCCTCAGTAGATAACGGTGTTCGATACGAGTTTCTATTTGCAATTTATTTTTCTCCTGGAATCCTCTAAAATCTCCAATGGTTTTCGAGTTACAAAAGAAAAATAAACTGCAGACAGAAATCGATATCTGAAACCATCACCCACCAAGGCAACAGACCAATGCATTATTGGAGATAAGACCTTTCTACATAGCAGCCAGTTCCATCTTTTCCACTGGAAATCGTGAAAATCAGTCGTGATCTCTGAATAACAAACAACAAATAACAACTGAATTACATAACAAACTGTCCGTCAGTGTGTAGTCTCGTTTGCTGTCGAAGGGGTGGTCTTGTGGCAGGCGCCAATGCCTATAAGTTCGACACTCTGTAGCGTCGTTGGATGGCGTTTCCAGACTCGGATTTCTATCCTAGATTTTTCCCTTAAGACAACCTCTACAACTCCTCGAAGTTTGTCGCGATATTTGAGGGACACCCTGTATATGGCGCGGTTTAAAAAACGGTTCCAATGGCTCTGAGCACTATGGGACTTAACGTCTGAGGTCATCAGTCCCCTAGAACTTAGAACTACTTAAACCTAACTAACCTAAGGACAGCACACACATCCACGCCCAAGGCAGGATTCGAACGTGCGACCTGTAACTCCGCAGCTTAGACATTGTCCATTATAATTATCCGGGCTGTTATGCCGTGGTCGGTTGATGAGTTTTGTCTCAGTTCCCAACGTTTCGTCTCCGACTGCGGGAGACATCTTCAAGGGGGTCCGTAGGTCGATGGAAGGTTCAACACACCCACTGGCTCGCTACTGACTGCCGCTAAATTCCGTGTCCGCGCGCTCCCGCGCCGCGGTGTGACGTCACGTGTTTTGAAAATGGCCGCTGTCCGTCGCCGTCGATCGCCGTTGCCATCACCCAGTAGTGGACGGGTGGTACACATCTTCTTTAACACCGGGATCCATATACCGTTTAATTTCACGCCCTCCTCCTTTCGGTTGAAATTATTTGGGTGTTTAGCGATTTCGATTGCCTCTCTGTAGAGCCTTTCGTAGTATCCGGTTGTGGCCGCTAGTACTTGCGACTCCTCGAAACGAATATTGTGGTTCCCTGGCTGGTAAGCATGCTCCGCAACAGCTGATCGTTCCGTTTCTCGTCTTCTACAATTTCCCTTGTGCGCTTCCAAACGTTTTGAAACAGTTCTTTTAGTTGTACCCACGTATCACCACAGCTGCATGGGATCCTATACACTCCAGCTTTTTCCAAAGATTTGCGAGCGTCCTTGGCAGGCTTAAGGTATTCCTGTATCTTCCTGGTGGGCTTGTAAATTACGGTAATATTCCGCTTCGTCAAGATCCTCCCTATTCTTTCCGTTACATTTTTAACAAACGGCAGGAAAACCTTAGATTTTGCAGTAGCCTGTACGTCAGTAAGATTTCTGCGTGGCTGCCTCAACGCACGTTTTATTTCGGCGGACGAATATCCGTTCTTCATTAGTGCATTGTGGAGATGTTCCATCTCAGCGTCGAGCAACTCAGGTTCACAAATATTTCTAGCTCTGTCCGCTACGTCTTGATAACACCCCGCTTCTGTTGTGGGTGGTGGTTCGAATCCCGGTGCAAATAACGGTCCGTGTGCGTGGGTTTGCGGTATACCGAGTGGCCCAAACTACCATTTTCGTTTCTAAAAACAAGCACATCGAGGAAATGTAATTTGTCGTCTACCTCCTCCTCCACTGTAAACTGAATTCTCGAGTTTATGCTGTTTAGATGTTTGTGGAACCGGCTTAGTTCCTCCCTACCATGTCTCCACAGCACAAACGTGTCATCCACGTATCGGAACCATACATTTGGTTTTTTGCTGGCAGTACCTAAGGCCTGTTCTTCGAATTTCTCCATAAAGAAGTTTGCAATTACGGGACTTAGGGGGGGGCTTCCCATAGCCACGCCATCCGTTTGCTCATAAAACTGTACATTCCACTACGGACCCCCTTGAAGATGTCTCCCGCAGTCGGAGACGAAACGTTGGGAATTGAGACAAAATTCATCAACCGACCACGGCATAACAGCCCGGATAATTATAATGGACATGATATTTCCGGCCGTGAAATTATACATTTTAGTATCAGCTTAGACATTACATACATTTTGTTGATTCATTTAGCTTTCTATTTTGTTCAACATCCCATCGTTGAACTTGTGTAATTAGTGTACGATTAATTCGATACTGTAATGAAGTATAATCTCTGTAATGATCTTTTGTTTTCCTCATATAATCTCTTTGGTTATCTTTAAAATTAAATAATTTTATTTAAATAATTTTGTGTAGAACTGCCAATATATGCAAATGTTCTGTTTTATTTAAAATGTTTGTTTGCTGTTATGTAATCTGCTGATCTTCACTTAGGGTTCTTAGTTATGTCACATGTAAAAGGTGTGGTGGTTCCCCTCGGGAACGGAACTACGTAGCGCGCAAATTGTGGTTGGCATAGGAAGAAAAGGTGGAACCAAGAGTCAGGCCGGGACGAGCTACCAAACTGTGAACTGCCCTTGTAAAAGTTATATATTGTGCTTGTTCCGAGAGAGGCTTTTCCTGACGCTTTCCAATGCCTCGGATGGATGGATAAAGAGCTGGAATTATTCTGAAATTGGTATCTATCATCGCCACCAAGAAATGACAGAGTCCAGCAATTCTACCTGCAAATCCACCTACCAACACGCAATCGCCACCACATTGCACAATCACTGTAATGGAACACTATAGTAATGTACAGTGAAGGATCAGCTTATTAGATGTGTTAGTGTGCTCAAATATAAGGTAATTTATAACTGAATTTATGTACCTACCTCGATTTTTTTCCTTATCATAACACCTCTCAGGTTCCTCTCCGTTGGAACTAAAGTGATTACCGAGTGTCCTTGCTGAAAGAACATTAAAGCCAAGTGTTTTAACTAATTAATGCCTCTTGAACATAGTAAAAAGAAAGTTAAAGTTAATGTGGCAAGAGAGTGAACTAAACTGATTGATGCTTGCTGAAAATAATTTTTCTATTAAAACTGCTTATTAATATGTTGTAGCCAACTTCAAAATTAATAGTTCTTAAGACTGAGGCTTATAAAGTTTTGCTTAGTAAATGATCACATTGCTGCCTGTTGTAAATCGCAAAAGGTGAGTCAGTATCCTACAAATATGCTAATTTTGTGTCTCAGTGTAGCAAAAGTGGAAAACAGCAATTGTGGAAAGTTATATACTCATGCTTGCTAAGCATTTGTTTCTTTTGTGTATTGAAAGAGCATATTAATTGTGTAATAGGATCCACAGGTTATCCTTTATGCTCATGATAAATAACAATTAATAGAAAGACCACTATTTATGAAAACAATAATTTCTTTATTCAAAAAACAGTGAGAAGTAACCTGTTAGTGAATTCCATTTAACTTTCATTCTACATAGAATAGTATTTAGTTGAGAGAGACTTAATATGTGATCAATTCATAATTCTGCAGTAAACTACATTTACAATTTTATGTCAGATAGGAATATGTTTGAAAAGTAGCCCCTAATATTGAACCTATGTCCAAGTTTTGATTCTAAAGTGCACTGTCATAGTAACATTATTGAAACCACTTTGACTAACTCCTGAAGATAGTAGCGTGTATAGTTATCTGTTATATTTATGCAAATAGTTTGTTCTGCTCTAGCTATCAACTCCAATCTTAACGTTAATATATGCAGGTGTCTGAGTTCATTGCACTCGCGTGTGACAAAATATAGGTTGTGTTTATCCGTTAAAATTACTCCTCATACCTACTTTATTAAACAAGAATGTTAATCATTCTCATGCCTAATTAGACTGGCGACAGTTTTTTTTCTTTGAACAGTGTGGATAAGTAAATTATTGTTTGTTACTGTTTGCATATTTACGTAATTCTGACTTTCACTTCCGATAAGCCACCTCCGTTAGGTACTACACGGTCATCATAACAAAATTCCTTCCAGGGTAACACTCCTCTGTTGCACTATACCATAATTGCCTTAACAAGATAGTTTTATTTCACGACCTTTCTCCAGCTTTAAGGTTATGGTATAGCAGTATCAGACGGACAGTACTGTTATAGACCGTGGTTCCAGACTGAAGCGCCTAGAACCGCTCGGCCACTTCGGCCGGCGGGGCAGTTTACCTTAGCAGCCTCCCCCCATTTATGTACTCGGACTCTGCAGTAGGCAGATGCTTTTGATGAAGGCATGTTATTTTTTCTAGATTTCTGCTGTTACCGCTCTTGTACGGAGAATCGCATTCATATGATATTCAATATGAACACAATAACAATTAATAACTCAGTAGTCAAGAAACGCCACCACACGCAACGTTAGCGTTCTCTGCACGGTGTTGTGTCGTGGACTATTTCACATGTAACTAGACTGCACAATTTTCTTTGTTGCTGCAGCCTTTCCAGTCGTTTACAGATCAACACGGCATCCGAAATTTTCCCCAAAGGAACATGTACTTGGTTAGCGAATTTAAATGACTGTAGCGTATTAATGGGTTGAACGTCTATCGACAATTATTTTCTGAACATTGCTAAATTCAAATGCTATGTGAGTCCACAGAAAAGACGATATCTTACACAACTGACAATTCTGTCCCTTTTTCCTGGAAATCTCCAAACAAAGGCTGGAGAGATGTTCGAATAATGGTGTCTGAAACTTTTGCATCCCTTTGGCGATGAAATTTGTACTACAAACTGAAGAAAGTATCACTGCGCCATATGGTTAGCCCATTTATGGGCATGTTTGCTCCCCACACAACAGAGTTCTGCAGCAAGATATACTCACTGTTTTTGTTGGAGCTTGGAAATCATGAACTTTATTTTTCAGTAGTGAAGTATCAAGGGAAAATACGAGCCGACATTTTAGAACTTATTTTCTTCCGGTGAAAGAGATTTAGCCCCGTGATCTCCACTTTACTACCACGGATCTATCGTCTTTTCCTTACTTCGTTCGGTAAGATCAGCGACGTCTAAGATTTCGCAGCAGCACTAAACCTTAAGATTTACAGCCGTGCCGCCTGGTCTGTGCTCTGGTGCACGAGAACCTGGAGCTGTGCCACGAAGTTGGAGAAGTTTTTAAAAAGAGAAGGCCTTTCAGCATTCCCCTCCCGCCCCTTGCCGTTCCTTCCTCTCTGTTTCAGACTCTCTCTCTCTCTCTCTCTCTCTCTCTCTCTACACTCTAGCAGTCAGGAAGTTCTCGTCTGCAGCACGTTCCGACAGTATGTTCCAAAAGGAGCTAAAATCGCAATAGCACAGGAACATTTCCTCCGGACTTACAAAAATTAGGGCTTTTTCTTTCTTACTGTACTTTTTAGGTACATTCAAGAATGTACCTAAAGACTGTAGTCATTCACTCCCTTGGTTTTCAATAATATTTTCATCAGTGGCCGTAGAAAGTTATTACGAGAAATCATCATCAGTGATCCGCCCTCATACGTCTTAATTCATACACATGTTGTTTAAAGAAAAGGGCCACATATTTCTTCAGGAAGTAGTACTGGTCGACACTAGAAGAAAAGTTTCTATACTAAGAAGTCCAGAAACCAACATCTGTGGAGATATGGGCCAATCTGTCCTCTCATTCCCATCTGTCTATTACCTAAAAGTAGACACTGTAGGCAGTGCTGCATGTGGTTCCCACACACCTTGACACATACTTCAGCCCTTCCCCGCAGTGAAAGCGCTTTCTTCCAAATATACCTGGCTACACACGGGTTGCGTCACATGCACTGGTCATATTTTCCTGTAACGTCTACGAATTGACGTTATGTTGGGCATATATTAATGCCTTTAAATGCCCCACATCCAGAAATCCAGCGGATTCAGGTCCGATGAACGGGATGGCCATGCTGTCGTACCTTCCCGACAAATCCAGAGCCCATGAAACGTTGGGATAAGGTCCCGTGGCAAGATCCGCAGAAAACGAGGTGCCCTGTGGTGCACAAACCACAGTCGTTGTCGTTCTGCAAAGGTTACGTTCTCCGATAGCGCTGGTGACTCATCGCACGATGAATAGCAAGACGTCGTACGCGACGGAATTCTACACATTACTCGTACCAACTACACTGCGCAAGATCATTAATAGGGTGCCTTTTTCCAAACCCCGTATTTGTTCCACGGCGAGACTTCAAACAGCAAGGTGTGAACCCATGCGAAAGGAAGGCCAGAGTTCAAAAGTTCATGTCAGCCGTAATGCGCGTTAATGACGTCACATTGGCACCAAATTTCACCACAATTCTGCCCAACGCCACCGTGGACGTTTCACAGGATGGGAAGAACGTCACACCCCTGCTTACCTACATTTCACCGATTCTTTTGACGCCTCTGCGATGAAGGTCAGAGCCGCGATTCCCAGCGTTGAAATTGCCGTTCAGAACCATTCGACAAAATATGAACGTCATCCGAAGCAGCAGAGTGTTTTTATGCATTTTCATCCCTCCTGCCCCCCGCCCTCCTGTGATAATGAGGAGAAATGGTAGGGAGGGGGGGAGGGTGGTCTGGCATTGACACATAAGTGAACAAAACGACAAAGGGTCCCTCTAAGATGTTAAGATGCCCATAGTTCAGCACCCCTTCGGTGTCTAGGGACTAGCGTTGCTGCCCGGGTTCGATTTCCGGCCGGGTTGGGGATTTTCCCTGTCCAGGGACTGGGTGTTTGTGTTGTCCTCATCGTTTCATCATCGTCGTTATTAGTGAGAGTGACTAGATGGGATTATGAAAAGAAAATGGACTGCGTAAAAACTGGGACATAGCACAGGCGCTGATGACAGCGCAGTTGAGCGCCCCACAAACCAAACATCGGCATCATTACCCTCGGTGCCAGCTGCACACCTTTGTTGACAACTTTAAAAATGTGCCTATACCGAATCAGCCTGTCACTGAATACTAACGCTGGTGTATCAGGCTTCCCTTTCGACACTTGTTAGAGCAATGGTTCCTTACCTGTGCATAATTAGCCCCCGAGGAGTAAAATGAAATTTGCTGAGGGGTAAAAACTAAACTATTCGATATTATTTCAGTCACTAAACTAAATTATTTTCAGAAGATCATTGCTGTTATCACAATTTTTTAAGACTCTAATATTGATTACTTAAGTTCAATAGTAGCATTAATGCGGTTGAGGTTGTAGGTTCCTTACACAGACCATCAACTGCAAACATACTTTATGCTTTGTTCCGTATGTAACTGGTGATAAATGTGAGACATATACGTAACAAATGCTAAGTATCTCAAGGAAATACCTTCTCCAAATTGTAGATAGCACATGCAGTAGTCAAGAAACTGCTTCTTTTCTCGCTTCGAAACAGATGAATTAATTGACAGCACGACACATCAGTAACTAGTCGTCCAATATCTGCCAGTTCACAAGTAAGGAGTGCATCAATCGGGTGATTTCCGAACAGTAAGTATAGAGCACACATCTGAACTTGTTTGATTTTAAGTGGGGTAGCAATGTGCAGGTCAAGCAAGTGCCGCAATGGAGTGAAGTAATGCAGGGGATGCATGTTTTGTAACAAGTGTATACTCTCACTGCGGATAGTTAGCTTTCCTATCTGAGAAGGAGTTGTGGGTAGCACTTGCGATGCACCACTAATTCCTTCACCATTCATTATAACCCACACGCACAAACTAAATGTCATTCATTTTTCATCATTTTAAAAATAAAAGTGTCCTAAGAAAAATATTTCATTCTACAGTTTACCTCCATGTTAAAGCTGATATAATGTGGGGGAGGGGAGCGGCAACAGACAGGAAGGGGTTGTGTAAGTAGGCTGTATAGGTTTTTTTATTGGTAACGCCACGTAGTGCTCTGTATGAAAATCACTGGCTGTGCTTTGTGCAGTCTGAGGCTGGTCGGCATTGTTGCAATAGTCGCTATTGTAGTGTTGGGTAGTAGCGTTGCGCAGTTGGAGGTGAGCCGCCAGCAGTGGTAGATGTGGGGAAGAAAGATGGCGGAATTTTGAGTGCGGATGATCTGGATGTGTGTCCATCACAGACAGTACATTTGTAAGAGTGTATGTCATGAACTGCTATATATATTATTACTTTTGAACACTATTAAGGCAAATACATTGTTTGTTCTCTATCAAAATCTTTCACTTGCTAACTATGCCTATCAGTAGTTAGTGCCTTCAGTAGTTTGAATCTTTTATTTAGCTGGCAGTAGTGGCACTCGCCGTATTGCAGTAGTTCGACTAACGAAGATATTTGTGAGGTAAGTGATTTGTGAAAGGTATAGGTTAATGTTAGTCAGGGCCATTCTATTGTAGGGATTATTAAAAGTCAGATTGCGTTGCGCTAAAAATATTGTGTGTCAGTTTAGTGTTGATCAGAATAGGTAAAGAGCGAAATGTCCGAGTACGTTCAGTTCTGCTCAGCTGCTTGAAAATCAAATAACGTAAGAGGTTTATCAGCACATTAATTCATTAAACACTCTCAGCATATTGGTCTCAAGCTACACAAGACCGGGTAAAACATAGCATCATAATGATGAAACATTTCGAACAATCTGAATTTTCCAGTCTTGTGAAATATTTTGAAGACATGTTACACAAGAATCAGTACCTGTCAAACCCATACAACCCCTCAGAACTCATCCACATTTGCTTAATCAAATTACCTGAACATTTACGACATATTACTTTGGCAGGACGCTGCAAAGACGACATTGAAGCTCTTCAGGGACTCTTAAAAGAATTAGAAATTGACACTGACAATCGCGGAACGCGAAAACAGGAACACAACAATTACAGGTCACATCCATCACAATTCCGCGATGAGAGAAATAATAACTGGACACGACAAGGCTATTCTCACAACACAAATCGTGACCAAAACAGACACCACCCTTATGACAACCGTTGGCAGAATAATAGTTACAGAGAAAGATCGCACTTCCGTAGTAATGAATATGATATGATAACCATAGAAACAGACAATATGGGAACCAAAACAATTATTATCAAGGGAGACAGAATAACTTCAGATGCAACAGTTCAGCGCGCAATTACGATTCAGGGAGAAATTCTCCACCACGTGACCGACAAGAAAGAAATTATGGAATCTACCGACATGACGACAGACGATATAATCATAACGACCAACCTGAATTCCGTCAGAACCAGCGGGATTAAAACAGGGCAGGGCCCTCTCGACAAGGTGAATTTGTAGAAGTTAGGTCTCTTAATCCCAATAACGACGCGCGCCAACAAAGAGACAGACAATGACTCGCACCGCAGGCAGCCACGTGCGCCGGCTAGGTCAGAGAGAAATAACATAGACGTTAACCTTGAGAAAAATTTTAGCATTCCTTACCGACGAATACAATGTGATAATTGCTTTGAAGTTGAAACTCTGCATACTAGGAAGAGTAAAGGATTGCACCACATTTCACATGTAAAACCGTTTATTGCGAGATAATCTGTTTTTTAACTTAGTCTTAGCTATAAAATCTTTCACTTCACGTTAATAGTACTCTTTGTCACACTTAGAAATTGTGAACATGCAACAATGTTTTGAAGTTAACTATCCAGTCTAGAACCTAGAGAACAAATTTAGACAGTAATTACGAATGCATTGTTATAGTGAACAGACGACACAGTGTTATTGTGTGTGTACATTTTTGCTTGTTAGTTGCACAATTACGTAACGACTATCAGGCTTACATACTTAGAACACATACTGCTAATGAGATTTTAATGCAACATTTTGGTTTACTTGAAAAGATACTCTTTATTTGAGGTACATTCGGTGTGATTAAAGATGACTTAGCATTTGGTTTCTTTCATAGCTACATGATTATATCACGACGCTACTAATATGTGACACAACTTACATTGTTGCTTTTGCGGTGGATCTGTTTTATATCTGCACAGTTTTTCTGTATTATTCTGGAAAGTAAAACATGTTTTAGTAGTAACTTTTGCAGTATAGCTACAATGAGACAGCCTTTTCCGTAGCACAACAATACGTTATAGTACTTTCTTGATCATGGTAAGGTATGTAATAACTACAACATCTATATGCAAAGCATTTCACTTTCGTTTAAGATGAGGTGAGTACATTGATGTCAGCAGAACTTTGCTTACAGAGGACGATAACTATGACACTTCCACAGAATTATCTTACAGCAAGAAGCACATTTAGCGCTACAGGACACACATTTGAGTGATTAATTTTGTACATAAAACATTTATTTTTAAAGATTTTTGAATTACAAAGAAAGTTTTCTGTGATACATTTAATTCCATTGCTGTAATCTGTAACACCTGAGGGTATAATTACATTAATCTTCAGGGGGTACACGCCTACTTTTGTGTACCATGTGTTTGGCAAGCACAAGGAGCCCTAGCTAATATGGTATTTGCTCATACAACTTTACACATCGGTACCATATTTCTCTAACGCAGAATTACACAGCTATCTGATTATTTAACAGAGAGACAAACTTTTTTTACTACACCAGTGACACGTGTTTACACAATTACACAAGTGGATAACTTCACACTTATGAAACTGTATTTTGTCTGTACTGTGTGAACTGTTCATATTTTTTCGGAACCTTTGTAATACTATTAGAGCTTTGAATGATGTATTTGATATGGGATCATGGTTTTTGAAGTACGTTTGAGGTAGATGACACTACTGAAATGAGCAGAGAATTTTTTAGGTTTTGAAATTATTGCAGAAAGCTATGATGTTTTTGAGATTTGACTGAGGTGCTATGATGTTATTATTGCGACGACAATATGTTTTATGCTGTTGAGGAATGTTTATTATGATACATATTTATTATGATGTAATATTGAAGAAATGTCGACGAATATGTGTAATAAGGTAAGGAATAATGAGTAGTGGTAGGGACTCTGATTTGTGAAAAAGGATGTTGGAAACCAAGAATCATACTTTAAGAGTTATGAAATGTGTGTAAATGCGTGAATGTATCACAATGCCGGCGAAATTTTTTGGACACTGTTATATTCATAGGATTTTGTTTCTACACATTTGCAACACAAATTCTCGAACTGTGAAATTTCTTATATGAGACTGTCACTGTAGTGCAAACTGGTGTTGTAAATATTTCGGTAAGAAAGTTAAGTGACCTTCACGTAATGCGTCGTGGGCACCCAGCTGTGCGACAGTTGCCTGGAAAAAAGCCATTAGTGTGTGCCTTTCAGAGGCACAGGTGGAGAAAAAATGAGGCCATTATCCTCGCTATTGACATTTCTTTGTAGAAAGCATCGCAAATACGACACGATCAAACTTGAAAACATGTGATTACACTGTGGAGCTCATAATTTATGATATTTACTAAAATGCCTAATGAAATGATGAAAAACATTTTACATCTATTGTCTTTCTAGTTGAGAGATTGCTCATTTTGTTTAATATCTAGTTTCTAGCTGCACTGCAGCATTGGTTAAAATAAAATTTAATAGATTTACTAATATCACTATTTTCTGTCTACAGACCCAGTAAAGAATAATTTTATGATGTACTTTTATTGAAAAGAGAGCACAAATAGACATTTCCCTTCAAAGAAATTGCAAAAATAATTTTTTAACGGTTTGGTAACTTGTCTGCTAGAGTAAGTCAAGGTGATGCATCACTCTAGTGTTAAGATGTGACATAGGTATTAGACATGGCCATCTTTACTGTAATATTTTTTTCTGCTTGAGCTTTGTCATGTTTAGGTATAAGTTATAGTATTTGCTGCTGCTGTTTTCCAGGCATAGGGCTACTGAATTTCACTTTGTATTACTCTGTTAAGCCAGTTTTACTACTGATTCATTTTTCCTCTTGCTGCGCATTGGCTCATATTAGTTGTTTATATGCATTTGCTCTGCTAATTTATATATACTGCTGCTTGCTTTGCCAATTTGCATTTTTTGTCATTTCTGTTTGTGTTAATTGTTTTGTACTGCTGCATTGTCTCGTCCCTTAGTATATACATCTGAGCTCAGTAGATTTAAGTTAGCTTCAGATGGGGTAGGCTATATGAGAGAAAGAGTTGTGATGAATTGGAAGAAATGCATTGAGAAGCTATAAGAAAATGGTTTGGCCAAAAAAAGTATTTTGAAAGAGGATATGAACAAAAAGTAGGGCTTAGGGACAGCAGGTTTAGGTAGGATTTTCTTGGAAATAAATGATGAGGTAAGATAATGGAAAATAAATAATGAGGTAAGAAATATATGAACATATAAATACAGAAAACATGCTTGGATAGGATTTTTTTGGTGGAAACAAATGTTGAAATAAGACGAAAGAACTATGGAATGAAGTTTTGGCTTGGACTGCAGTACCAAATGTTACACTGAAAACAAACCCTGCCCTTTCCTCTTGTGTTATTCTGCTATGTGTTTGTGTACCCTTGTTTATTTGTGTTTTTCCTGTATTTATGTGTTTAGCTGATGAGAGTTACATTGTAGAATTTTTCTGGTAATATGTTATTTACTTTGTAAAGATGTTTAGACATTATTTATTCTGTTTTGTTTTAATGATCATGTGTGAAGTTGATGTTTCGAAAGTTATTCAGGCCTTTTATATATTTACTTGTGTCATAATTCCTGTAACACTGATGTATCTGTTTATTTCTATTATTTTGTAAAGCCTGTACTACTACAAATGTTATCTGTATTGTTATGTTCTTTAATGATGTATTTTGTACCTTTGTTATTGTATTCTTATGTTATAAATTTGTAATTGACACCAGTTCATCAAACTATTAACTTGTAAGTTACATTTCACTGCACACGTTTTTGTTGGTCATAGTATATGGACAATATGTGAGAAGTAGTGACTGTTAGTGCTTGCAATTGTGTTAATAATTCAGCAAGGGACTCATTAACAGCATTGCTGTTTCTAAGGACAATTCCAAAAACTTTGTGAGTGCACAAATGGTGGTTATGGACTTGCTATATTATCCCCAAGACTCTTCAATGGTGATTGTGCACCCACACAGTCACAACAGATGGCTGCTGGCCATCTCTACAAGGACTACAGTGCGTCTGCAACTTTGATGGCCCACCAATACCATTATTTCTACAAGGACTACAGTGGGTCTGCACCTCTGGTGGCCCACCAGTACCATAATCACTACAAGGACTGCAGTGGGTTTGCTCTGTGATGACCTACCTACTAATATTCTTCAAAACTTCGACTGACTCTGCGGTGGGTTTGCTCTGCTGTGGCCCATTACCTGTCTGCATGTCAAGAGTCAGCACTGTCTTTCCGTTGGAAGGACAACAATACTTCTTCAAGACTGCATGGAAATCCACTATTTCCATGTGCATTTTCTTTTACTAATGAGACTTTCTGAAAAAAACTGTAATTACTACTGTGATGAATGATCAGGACTGTCTTTACAGACTGTAAGAAAATTTTATCTTTTGATCAACATTGTATCAATAAGTGTGTGCATTTGGTTTCTTTGTTATTGTAATTATGAAAAATTTTTTCAAATCTGTACAGGCCATGGCCCAAAACAATTTGTAAAATTTTTTGTGGGGAGCATGGGGGCTATGTAAATAGGCTGTATAGGTTTTTTTATTGGTAACGCCACGTAGCGCTCTGTATGAAAATCACTGGCTGTGCTGTGTGCAGTCTGAGGCTGGTCGGCATTGTTGCAATAGTCGCTATTGTAGTGTTGGGCAGTAGCATTGCGCAGTTGGAGGTGAGCCGCCAGCAGTGGTAGATGTGGGGAAGAAAGATGGCGGAATTTTGAGTGCGGATGATCTGGACGTGTGTCCATCAGAGGCAGTACATTTGTAAGACTGTATGTCATGAACTGCTATATATATTATTACTTTTGAACACTATTAAGGTAACTACATTGTTTGCTCTCCATCAAAATCTTTCATTTGCTAACTATGCCTATCAGTAGTTAGTGCCTTCAGTAGTTTGAATCTTTTATTTAGCTGGCAGTAGTGGCGCTCACTGTATTGCAGTAGTTCGAGTAACGAAGATATTTGTGAGGTAAGTGATTTGTGAAAGGTATAGGTTAATGTTAGTCAGGGCCATTCTATTGTAGGGATTATTAAAAGACAGATCGCGTTGCGCTAAAAATATTGCGTGTCAGTTTAGTGTTGATCAGAATAGGTAAAGAGCGAAATGTCCGAGTACGTTCAGTTCTGCTCAGCTGCTTGAAAATCAAATAACGTAAGAGGTTTATCAGCACAGTAATTCAATAATTTTTCTAAGGGGACGTTTCAGTTGGAGGGCGAGATAGTAGCTAATATCTAATTGCATTCGTGGGTAATGGTCTAACAAATGTTGGGAACCACTGTCTTAGAGTTTGCATGTGGCCAGCAACTGCTAATTTAGCGACATAGCGCTTCTCGGTTCAGGTGTGACGGAATGGCTACCTGTCACACTAGGGCCCAATGGTCAGTGACTGGCTCTTCTATACAGGCACATTTTTAAAGTGCCCATGAAAGGTGCTTTTGCCGAACTGGAACGACCTTACCGTTTTTTGAAACCTCCACCACGGCGTTGGGCAGAATTGTGGTAAAATTTGGTACCAATGAGACATCACTAACCCACTTTACAGTCGGCGTGAGCTTTTGAACTCTGGTCTTTTTTTTTCTCATAGTTCGACACATTACTGTTTGAAACCTCGCCGACCTCGCCGAGCCCGAGAGTAACGTCACAGGGAGCCACGCTTTTGCACCATTACAAGAGAAGGTTGTAGGCACTTTGAGCGAAATTTCTATTTTTCTCCGTCGCAATGGTGTTTCGAAAAAGTGACCCTATTGAGTGTGCTGTGCAGTATAAAACTGTTCATATCTCGACAGATATTGGTTTCCAGACATGTCATTATAGGAACTCTTGCTCTGGTTTGACCAGTGCTACCTCCTGTATGAATATGCGACACTTTTTTTTAAGGGGGGATGTAATGGATTTTGGGCCAAAAAATCGATTTTTCAAAAATATTATTTTCTTGATCTACACAGTTTAATCTATGTTGCGTGTGAGTTTTATTGTGATAGCAGCTTCAGAAATGCGTTTAAATTGTTAAACTGATTAAGTCTGCACTGGCGGCCACTCCCACCTGTTTCGACATTTGGGAAACTGCTTGCTTCAGCGGAATTTTCGTCAGTGTGAAGACTATTTTCTTTCGATATCTTTGGCTGACATCTACATCTCTGGATGGCATCTATATCTTTGCCTGAAAACTTTCTTGCATGTGGTTTATTTACGTTTTGACAGTACTAACACATATTATTATGTAAAGATTTATGCATAATGGGCAGTGGAAAAACTGTGTTTAGGAAATGGAGGTTTCATGGAAATCGGTTTCCTAAGGAAAAAGAGGAAGCAGCTCGAAATAACGAACATAAGCTCTCAGCTGCAGCATCGAAACTTGGGACAGGAGAATTGTACAGGTTCGTGAATGATGTTGATAGGGGTTACACTGGATTCAGACTTACTGATTTAGAGTTTCTCTGCCAGGCTATAAAGTTTTCATGTTCATGTGTTAGCTGTAAAAATACGGAATGCATGATTGTTCTTGAAGAAAGAAGAGTGGGAGTAGCTTGTGATTTTAAATTAATTTGTAATCCTTGTGGCTATGAATTTTCATCTTCCTCCTAGCAATTTTAGGTTAGCATATGCTCTGAGATGTCTTGGACAGGACAGGGAAGGAGGTAATTTATTGTTTGTTTTTCTGAACATGCCTCCACCTTGTACAAGGTTTGAAAAAATAAATAAAGAAATGTCTGTTGCTGTATGCCATACTGCCCAAGTTTCTATGACGAAAGTAGTGGAGGAATTGGTGGAAATAAACAAAAAAGAAATAGATCCTGGGGTAGATATTCATGACAGTGAATCGCCTACAAATGTTACTGACCTATGTGTGTCTGTAGACGGGTCCTGAATGAAAAGGGGTCACACATCTCTGTATGGAGTTGCATCTGTTATTAGTATTGACTCAGGTAAAGTTTAAGATGTATAAATTATGTCTAAATAGAGCCACCAGTGTGCAACAAGGAAAATGTCCAACAATGAAGACAGTGAGAAACTGTGGCAAGAAAAGCATGCAGTAGCATGCTCTAAAAATTGTAGTGGCTCAAGTGGGGGCATGCTGCAGTTGTGAGGATGTTCTCCAGATCTGAGGGCCAGTATGGTGTTAGATATACTCCTCTTCATTCAAAGCTGTAACATATAAAAATACGTACAATACAACAATAGAAATGTTGGCCACATCCAAAAGAGGCTTGGTGGTAGGCTTCGTCGCTTGCTGAAAGAGAAGAAAGGCGAAAGAGAAGAAAAGAGGAAAAGGCAGGCTTACTCTGAAAGCAACTGATTCTCTTCAGTTATTTTATGGGAGAACTATCAGGAAAAACACACATAATTTAGAAGCAATGATGCGTGCCATGTGGTCAATTTTTTACATCAAACTATCCACTGACCAAACACCAATGCACAATCTGTGTCCGAAAGACGATTGGTGTAAGTTCAACAACAGAAATGAGACGTATTTGCATAAACACTCATTACCAGAGCCTGTTATTAATGAAATTAAGCCCACATTCAGGTTTCTTGCAAATCCTTACTTATTGAGGAAATGTCTTCACGGAAAGACACAAAATGCAAATGAGAACCTCAATAATTTAATTTGGATTAGGTGTTCAAAAAGGACACTCTGTGGACTTGAAGTACTCAAAATACGTGCCTATGATGCAGTTTTATGTTACAATAACGGAAATAATGGCAGAATTGAAGTTCTGAAGAGAGTTGGTATAGATCCTAGTGTGTTTAAAACAAAAGTATTGTACACCATCAACAAGAGCAGGGTCAAAAGAGCTAACAGATCAGTGTCTTACCTGCAAATACAGGCCAGGCAGGTTCGAAGAGGACAGAGGAGAAACCTGGAGGATGAGGGGTATCGGTATGGAAGATTTTAAATTTGAGGTAAGCTTATTACATGTAGAAGTATGAGAAGAAAATCTTTGAACCTCATTTTCTCTGTTTTACATTTTTCACTTTATTAGAAGTCTTTTCTCAAAAAGTATATGCGCTAATGCCATGAAATTTTCAGGAACTGTCCGCAACGTACTGCTGTCTCCCTGAAACTAAAAAATGCGAGATTCTGGAATTAAATTCTGATTTTTGATGATTGTATGTGAAAAAAAAAATATTTTTGGACGTGCCAAATTAAAAACTCTTTTATTGATACAATTTGTACCATAAATTAATAACTGTAGTTCAGTGGTCGTTTAACCTTCTCAGGACACAACAATACAATTTTCAGATTAATTGCATGATTAGAATTTGAGTTATGGCTTTTTATAAAAAAAGACAATAAAAAATTAAAATTAAAATTTCTGACAAAATATTAATCCTCCGTATTTTATTATATTTTTCCGTTAAAACACAGCTCTTTTGCTTTACACATGCAAAATTTTAGATCTGTTGAAAAATGGTTCAAATGGCCCTGAGCACTAAGGGACTTAACATCTGAGGTCATCAGCCCCCTAGAACTTAAAACTATTTAAACCTAACTAACCTAAGGACATCACACACATACATGACCGAGGCAGGATTCGATCCTGCGACCGTTTCGGTCGCGCGGTTCCAGACTGAAGCACCTAGAACCGCTCGGCCACGCCAGTCGGCTTTAGATTTGTACATTGATAAACATGGCTGTTATGATTTTTTTTAAATAGATGTTTACTTCTTGCGTTACTTCCCCGCTTAAACATCCTGTACAAACATACAATGAGTCAACATTTCCTCCTTTTTGTTATTTCTTTGTACACTGCCGGCCATTAATATTGCAACACTAGAAAGACTGTGCATGTACAGTCTAGTAGGAAAAATAGAGATTAAATATGTAGGTGATTTAGGGATCAGTGGGTGCGAAACTTAGTGCGTAGAGGTGCCATCTCTGGCGACAACAACTGTTCTAACATGACTAGATATCGAGTCGAAATGAGAGGGTACGTTATTCCATGCTGTTCTAAGTCTGTGCCAGAGACCATAGATCATTGTAGATGGCGAGTGATGGTGAATCGCTCTCTCGGTAAGCCATGACCAGATACTTCGCATGCATGACCGATCGGGAGGATCTGCTGGCCATGGAAAGAGGCAAACATCCTCTCTTTAGAGGTAAGTGAGGAGAGAAGGCCAACAGGTGGTCTTGTGTTAAGTTGTTGAAGGACGTCTCGGAAATTTAAGGAACCCGTCACCCGCCACAACACGTCAGAAACGTAACGGATGACATCCAATTTACTATGATATCCGAGGCTATCTGTAAAAACCAGAGGTGATTGTATTGTGTGCCCAATGGAACCCCTATCATAACGCCACGTAATGGGCCTGTATGACAACGAAGACTGCATGAACCGACAACTGCGGGAATTGTCACACAATCAACTTAGTAGGTCAGGCATCCAAGTAGCTAACAATAATAATATACAAAAGAATGTAACAGAAAATTCAGGATGTGTTAGTTGACGATCAGTTTGGCTTCAGGAGAGGTAAAGTCCTGATGTTGCAGTTGATAATGGAAGCAGGGTTAAAGAAAAATCAAGAACACTAACAGGCTTTGTTGACCTGGAAAAAAAAGTGTAAAATTGTGCAAGATGTTCGAAATCCTGAGAAAAATAAGAGTAATGTATAGGGAAAAATGGGTAATATACGATATGTCCAAGAACCAAGAACGGAAAATATGACTGGAACACAAAGAACGAAGTGCACGGACTACAAAGGGTGTAAGACATGTATGTAATCTTTTGCCCTTACTGTTCAACCTGTACATTGAAGACGTAATAACTAACATAAAAGGAAGGTTGAAGACAGGGATAAAAGTTCAAGATGAAAGGATATCAATGAAAATATTTACTGATGACACTGCTATCCTCAGTAAAGTGAAAGAATTACAGGATGTGTTGAATGAAATGAATAGCGTAATGAGTATAGAATATTGATTGGAAGTGAACTGAAGAAAGACGAAAGTAATGAGAAGTAGCAGAAACGAGAACGGGGAGAAATCTAACATCAAGATTGGTAATCACGAAATAGATGAAATAAAGGAATTCTGCTACCGAGACAGCAAAATAACCCATGACGGACGGAGCTAGAAGGACATAAAAAGCAGACGGACTTGCAAAAACGGCATTCCTGGCTAAGGGGAGTGTACTGGTATGACACATGAGGAAGAAATTTCTGAGAATGTACGTTTCGAGCAAAACATCATACGGTGGTGAAACCCGGATTGTGGGAAAACTAGAAAAGAAGAGAATCGAAATATTTGAGATGTGGTGCCACAGAAGAAAGTTGAAAGTTAGGTGGACTGATAAGGTAAGGAATGTGGAAGTTCTCTGAAGAATCGGAGAGGAAAGGAATATACGGAAAACACTGACAAGAAGAAGAAAGGACAGACTGGTAGGACATCTGTTAAGATATTTGTACAGTAGCTTGCACGACAGGCCGCACAACGACGTGTTGACTTCGTTCTCCACATTCTCGCAAGGATTGAAGTTGACAAGGGCTGGCCCTGGAACATCCTATGGACAGACGAAGCTCATTTCTCTCTGACGGCTGAGGTGAACACACAGAATGGCCAAGTGTGGGGATCTTCACCTCCGGGAACTGTGCATTAAGTTCTTCTGTATGGTGAAAATGTCACCGTGTGGTGTGACTTCACGACTACGTTCGTTATTAGACCATTCTTTTATGAACATGTTGGTGCCCAAGGACCAAAGACGTGCAGTGTGACTGGACAGTATTACTGCGATATGCTTCGCCAGCATGTCATACCCGCCCTGCAAGAGAGAGACGCATTGAAGTCAACATTTTCACGCACGATGGAGCTCCACCGCACATCGCTCGTGAAATTCACCTGCTTCTCCAAAACAATTTGGAAACGATCGAATTATCAGGCGATCGTTTCCAAATGCTTGGTCGGCAAAATCACCTGGTCTCACTCCCTGTGATTTCTGTTTGTGGGGCTAACTGAAGGATATGGTTTACCAGGAGAATATTCACACGTATGCCGATCTGAAGCGCAGTATATCAAGTGAGGTACCCAGCATACCTACGGACATGCTTCGTTCTGCTGTGCAGAATGCAATCCTGCTCTTTCAGACTCTTCTAGACACTGATGGGCGCCATATTGAGCCTCTTTTGTAGCAGTAATGGTACCGGTATGTGATAGTATGATGTACCATAGCAGCATATTAAAAGTGTTTCAATTGACGATTCTACGTGATTTCTCTTCTGCATGTCCTTGACTTTAATGCTACCAAGTTTGGTCCTCGTACGGTAATTACTTTCCGTGTTAAAACGTGCTAAATAGGGAATGTTTAATTATAACCACCCGGTATGTTGCAAGCGCTACTCTAAGATGAAGAGGTTGGTACAGGAGAGAAATTCGTTAGAGGCCACATCAAAGCAGTCGGAAGACTTATGACTAACCACAAAGGAACGTCCATAGTGATCCATTACGCATAGCTAAGACTCGTCTGAAAGACGACTTGGGTCACTCATGTGTCCAATGTTGTTTCCTGTGCCACGTCAAGGGAATCTAACAATCCGTAGTCCTCCAGACGTCGCCGCATTGTGTGGACTCTTACCTTGTTGCAAAGAAGGCTCTTTGCTGAATCAGTGCACTTGACTTGTCTGTATTACCCTCCATTGCCGACCGAATAATGTGCATGTCCTCTCAGGCGCTAGATGCATGGGACCGTTGTGATGTTGCATTGTGTAGAGAACTGTCCATCGATACCATATTCGCTTGACAGACGTGGTATACCAATCAGCACGGGATAAAATATCGCAGAATCATAAACCAGTCTTGATACCCCAAGATCCTGCTGTTGTAGAGTTCTGACATACGCTGGCTTCCTACACGAGGCGTAACACTATCTTCTCACGAAGAAAAACCATTCAAGTGTGATTACTGAATAAGAAACCCACTACGTAGTCTCTCCTTCAATACAGAATGTTGCCTTCATTACTCCTATTTGCTTCGTCTGGTTGCGTTGAAATGATAATCAATCGCATATCCAGCAGTGCGGTAGGGCCTACATACCGATTTGACGTTTGTTGGAAGCCGACTTCATGGGGCTAAAATTTTAGCTTCCAGCAGTGTGGGTACGGCCCGCCTCCTCAGCTAAATGGGCAGAGCGGCCGACTGATGATATTTTCAGGGACTTTTCCTCGGTGGGAGAACTAGAATGGAACGCACTCCGCCTCGTCAGCTGAGGAGCTACTTGACTGAGTAGCAGCGACTCCAGCTCATGAAAACCGACAACGGCCGGGAGAGCTGTGTGCTGATCCCACGACCCTCCATACCGCATTCAATGACGCCATTGGTTGGAGGATGACATGGTAGTCGGTCGGTACCGATGTGTCAGGAATTTACGTTAGTGTAGCTCGGTAGCGTCTTTGGTGGTACTGGCCGTTTGAGTCTTGTCTCACGTTCTGTCTTTTTGGTCAAATATATAGGTGGAGCGAAAACAAAACTCTCTACAAATTATCAGTCGATTAGTCTCCGAATTTTCATATCCAAACGAAGAGAGAGATAACGGATAAATGCGGTATCAAATTGACCAGCATGAGGTCTAGTTTCTCAAAAAGCTTTAATTTCTTGAATGAAATCAGTTTCATTGAGAAAAACGTAATTAATGCTTGCGGGAGAATATAAATAACTTAAAATGGTGTGAATAGAAACAGTTTTCAGCTGTAAAGGAAATTATGATTTTAAGCAGGGAACTTAAAATCAAAATTTTGTGAGTCTTGGCTCTGAGCACTATGGGGCTTAACTTCTGAGGTCATCAGTCCCCTAGAACTTAGAACGACTTAAATCTAACTAACCTAAGGACATCACACACATCCATGCCCGAGGCAGGATTCGAACCTGCGACCGTAGCGGTCGCGCGCTTCCAGACTGTATCGCCTAGAAGCGCTAGGCCACCCCAGCCGGGTATGAGTCTTGTGCCGAACTTTAAACTTATAATTAGTTTTGGGACCTACCTCACGATTTTATAACGTATAAAATAAAACAGAGAGGTCAATTGATACAGCGCTGTTCATCTTTTTATTGTTTCTATTTATTGGTGCATTTAGCGAGTCGGGACATGTCGAAATCTACTTTTGTTTCTAGAGAATTAGAATCATCTGGCCCAAAGAAAGGTTTGTTCAGTTCAAAACTAAGAATATTGCACTGATTTTTTATTATGTTTTCCAAATAAACTATTATTTTTCTGATTACGTTACTGTAACATTAAACTGATGAATTTGGTTTGTTTGTTAATATATTAAGCCACTGATATCATATCTTTTTATCTACAATTCGTAGGTACCCGAAGAAGTAACCGAAAGCTTTCGAGCAACATCTCGTCAACAAAAAATTACCCCTAATCTGTTAAAGTAAATGTATTTAAACAGCCTTGATTTTTTCAAAACAACATCGACACAACATTTGCCTTTTAAACAAAACTTTATGCATGCATAGAATCTAAGTGATTTGTTACTTTTTCCATACTTCAACCATAACGTAATCTCTTGGGTTGAGAACAGTGAGCATTGGAAGATGGTTCATCATCTCCGTCAAATATCTGGTCTTGTTCTGGAAAAAAAAACTTACGATTAGTCTTTTCTGTTCAACCCCCGCCCCACTCGACAATATAAGCCTACATTTTCATTTAGCCGAAACACAGGTCAGTTTAAAGTAAAGATTAAAAGGTGTTGTAAAGTGTTGGTTCAGGGCCTCGATTAAAGAATAACTACAACAGTTTTAGATAATCTCACGTCCGAGTTCTGATTTGTTGTTTTCCGGTTCGTAGCAACACACACGTAGAATAGGGACGCTTAAAAATGGTTCAAATGGCTCTGAGTACTATGGGACTTAACTTCTAAGGTCATCAGTCCCCTAGAACTTAGAACTACTCAAACCTAACTAACCTAAGGACATCACACACATCCATGCCCGAGGCAGGATTCGAACCTGCGACTGTAGCGCCTTTAACCGCTTGGCCACCGCGGCCGGCAATGGGGACGCCTCTGCGAACAGCGTTTTGTGTTCTGCCGTTTGCTAAGAGGAGAATTTGTAATTTCAGTTAAAATTATACTTCGTGTAAGGTTTAATTGTGATCCCCCATGCGGCAATAACAGCCGTTGAGAGAAAGTCCATTCGAAACATCCTGATGTGTGTATAAAGGGAAAATCACGCTATGACCAAAATTACACAACTGGAAGGGTAACTGCTGTCAGCTGCAGCTGGATATTACGCGGAATCAGCGGCGACGATCGAAAATGTATACCGAAATGGTACTCGAACCCGGAATATCTTGCTTTCTAGGAAGGTGCTTTAACCTGTGCGCCATCCAAGACACAGCGGTATCGCAACTGCGCGGACCATTTCGTCAACTCTCACGGCCAGTCCACACTCCCACCGAGTGCCACCTACCCGCAGTCCCTACACGTTTCACTCGTGTTCGTTACTCGGACTTAAAACAGGAGATCGGACGTATTTGTGCATCCGCTTTGAAGAAGGTGGATCGACTGCTCTACTAGACGTATCAGTTTTATGTATGTATGGTGTCTGTTCTTTCGGACATGTCCAAAAGAACAAAACCATGCATACATAATACACGACCAAAAGTGTCTTAAAAGGATACTGACAAAATCAGAGCAGTTTACCTTCCCATACCAAAGAAGTCAGTTCGGAAAGCAAGTCTTGAACTTCAGTTACCGAGAACGTCAGTGTGGAAGGTTTTAACAAAACGTTTACACTTGCGTCTATAACGGTTACAGTGGTACATTCCTTAAAGCCGAATAACTATGGTGTACGTTATAACTTTGCAAGTGAAGTGTTGCAGCGGCAAGATGACTGAAATTATCTCAAACATATGATGAACAAAGGACAGGATACGTGTAAGGGCGAATTTCCTTAAGAAATTACCATTTTGTTTCAAAGTATTCCAACAATCAGAATGATAATTAAAACCACAATCTTCTCTTTTACCAGATATATAATAACGAACCATGGACCTTGCCGCCGGTGGAGAGGCTTGCGTGCCTCAGTGATACAGATAGCCGTACCGTAGGTGCAACCACAACGGAGGGGTATCTTTTGAGAGGCCAGACAAACGTGTGGTTCCTGAAGAGGGGCAGCAGCCTTTTCAGTAGTTGCAAGGGCAACAGTCTGGATGATTGACTGATCTGGCCTTGTAACACTAACCAAAACAGCCTTGCTGTGCTGATACTGCGATCGGCTGAAAGCAAGGGAAAACTACAGCCGTAATCTTTCCCCAGGGATGCAGCTTTACTGTATGGTTAAATGATGAAGGCGTCATCTTGGGTAAAATATTCCGGAGGTAAAATAGTCCTCCATTCGCATCTCTGGGCGGGGACTACTCAAGAGGACGTCATTATCAGGAGAAAGAAAACTGGCGTTCTACTGATCGGAGCGTGGAATGTCACATCCTTTAATCGGGCAGGTAGGTTAGAAAATTTAAAAAGGGAAATGGATAGGTTAAAGTTAGATATAGTGGGAATTAGTGAAGTTCGGTGGCAGGAGGAAACAGGCATTTGGTCAGGTGAATACAGGGTTATAAATACAAAATCAAATAGGGGTAATGCAGGATTAAGTTTAATAATGAATAAAAAACTGGAGTGCGGGTAAGTTACTACAAACAGCGTAGTGAACGCATTATTGTGGCCAAGATAGACAAGAAGCCCATGCCTACTACAGTAGTACAAGTTTACATGCCAACTAGCTCTGCAGATGATGAAGAAATTGATGAAATGTATGATGAGCTAAAAGAAATTAATCAGTTAGTGAAGGGAGATGCAAATTTAATAGTCATGGGTGACTGGAATTCGAGAGTAGGAAAAGGGAGAGAAGGAAACATAGTAGGTGAATATGGATTGCGGCTATGAAATGAAAGAGGAAGCCGCCTGGTAGAGTTTTGTACAGAGCATAACTTAATCATAGCTAACACTTGGTTCAAGAATCATGAAAGAAGGTTGTATGCATGGAAGTAACCTTGAGATACTAGAAGGTATAAGATAGATTATATAATGGTAAGACAGGGATTTAGGAACCAGGTTTTAAATTGTAAGACATTTCCAGGGGCAGATGTGGCCTCTGACCACAGTCTATTGGTTATGAACTGTAGATTAAAACTGAAGAAACTGCAAAAAGGTGGGAATTTAAGGAGATGGGACCTGGATAAACTGACTAAACCAGAGATTGTACAGAGTTTCAAGGAGAGCATAAGGGAACAACTGACAGGAATGGGGGAAAGAAGTACAGTAGAAGAAGAATGGGTAGCTCTGAGGGATGAAGTAGTGAAGGCAGCAGAGGATCAAGTAGGTAAAAAGACGAAGGCTAGTAGAAATCCGTGGGTAACAGAAGAGATATTGAATTTAATTGATGAAAGGAGAAAATATAAAATGCATTAAAGGAAGCAGGCATAAAGGAATACAGACGTCTCAAAAATGAGATCGACAGGAAGTGCAATATGGCTAAGCAGGGATGGCTAGAGGACAAATGTAAGGATGTAGAGGCTTATCGCACTAGCGGTAAGATACATACTGCCTACAGGAAAATTAAAGAGACCTTTGGAGAAAAGAGAACCACTTGTATGAATATCAAGAACTCAGATGGAAACCCAATTCTACGCAAAGAAGGGAAGCAGAAAGGTGGAAGGAGTATATAGAGGGTCTATACAAGGGCGATGTACTTGAGGACAATATTATGGAAATGGAAGAGGATGTCGATGAAGATGAAATGGGAGATACGATACTGCGTGAAGAGTTTGACAGAGCACTGAAAGACCTGAGTCGAAACAAGGCTCTGGGAGTAGACAACATTCCATTAGAACTACAGACAGCTTGGGAGAGCCAGTCCTGACAACATTCTACCATCTGGTGAGCAAGATGTATGAGACAGGCGAAATACCCTCATACTTCAAGAAGAATATAATAATTCCGATCCCAAAGAAAGCAGGTGTTGACAGATGTGAAAATTACCGAACTGTTGTTGTTGATTTTGTTGTGGTCTTCAGTCCTGAGACTGGTTTGATGCAGCTCTCCATGCTACTCAATCCTGTGCAAGCTTCTTCATCTCCCAGTACCTACCGCAACCTACATCCTTCTGAATCTGCTTAGTGTATTCATCTCTTGGTCTCCATCTACGATTTTTACACTCCACGCTGCCCTCCAATACTAAATTGGTGAGCCCTTGATGCCTCAGAACATGTCCTACCAACCGATCCCTACTTCTAATCAAGTTGTGCCACAAACATCTCTTCTCCCCAATCCTATTCAATACTTCCTAATTAGTTATGTGATCTACCCATCTAATCTTCAGCATTCTTCTGTAGCACCACATTTCAAAAGCTTCTATTCTCTTCTTGTCCAAATTATTTATCTTCCATGTTTCACTTCCATACATGGCTACACTCCATACAAATACTTTCAGAAATGACTTCCTGACACTTAAATCTATACCAGATGTTAACAAATTTCTCTTCTTCAGAAACGCTTTCCTTCCACTGCCAGTCTACATTTTATATCCTCTCTACTTCGACCATCATCAGTTTTTTGCTTCCCAAATAGCAAAACTCGTTTACTACTTTAAGCGTCTCATTTCCTAATCTAACTCCCACAGCGTCACCCGACTTAATTCGACTACATTCCATTATCCTCGTTTTGCTTTTGTTGATGTTCATCTTATATCCGCCTTTCAAGACACTATCCATTCCGTTCAACTGCTCTTCCAAGTGCTTTGCTGTCTGTGACAGAATTACAATGTCATCGGCGAACCTCAAAGTTTTTATTTCTTCTCCATGGTTTCTAATACATACTCCGAATTTTTCTTTCGTTTCCTTCACTGCTTGCTGAATATACAGATTGAATAGCATCGGGGAGAGGCTACAACCATGTCTCACTCCCTTCCCAACCACTGCTTCCCTTTCATGCCCCTCGATTCTTATAACTGCCATCTGGTTTCTGTATAAATTGTAAATAGCCTTTCGCTCCCTGTATTTTACCCCTGCCACCTTCAGAATTTGAAAGAGAGTATTCCAGTCAACATTGCCAAAAGCTTTCTCTAAGTCTACAAATGCTAGAAACTTAGGTTTGCCTTTCCTTAATGTAGCTTCTAAGATAAGTCGTAGGGTCAGTATTGCCTCACGTGTTCCAACATTTCTACGGAATCCGAACTGATCATCCCCGAGGTCGGCTTCTACTAGTTTTTCCATTCGTCTGTAAAGAATGCGCGTTAGTATTTTGCAGCTGCGACTTATTAAACTGATAGTTCGGTAATTTTCACATCTGTCAACACGTGCTTTCTTTGGGATTGGAATTATTATATTCTTCTTGAAGTAAGAGGGTATTTCGCTTGTTTTATACATCTTGCTCACCAGGTGGTAGAGTTTTGTCAGGACTGGCTCTCGCAAGGCCGTTAGTAGTTCTAATGGAATGTTGTCTACTCCGGGGGTCTTGTTTCGGCTCAGGTCTTTCAGTGCTCTGTCAAACTCTTCATGCAGTATCGTATCGCCCATTTCATCTTCATCTACATCCTCTTCCTTTTCCATAATATTGTCCTCAAGTACATCGCCCTTGTATAGACCCTCTATATACTCCTTCCACCTTTCTGCTTTCCCTTCTTTGCTTAGAACTGGGTTTCCATCTGAGCACTTGATGTTCATGCAAGTGGTTCTCTTATCTCCAAAGGTCTCTTTAATTTTCCTGTAGACAGTATCTATCTTACCCCTAGTGAGATAAGCCTCTACATCCTTACAATTTGTCCTCTAGCCATCCCTGCTTAGCCATTTTGCACTTCCTGTCGATCTCTTTTTTGAGACGTCTGTATTCCTTTATGCATGCTTCTTTTAATGCATTTTTATATTTTCTCCTTTCATAAATTAAATTTAATATCTCTTCTGTTACCCAAGGATTTCTACTAGCCCTCGTCTTTTTACCTACTTGATCCTCTGCTGCCTTCACTACTTCATCCCTCAGAGCTACCCATTCTTCTTCTACTGTACTTCTTTCCCCCACTCCTGTCAGTTGTTCCCTTATGCTCTCCCTGAAACTCTGTACAATCTCTGGTTTAGTCAGTTTATCCAGGTCCCATCTCCTTAAATTCCCAACTTTTCGCAGTTGCTTCAGTTTTAATGTACAGGTCATAAACGACAGACTGTGATCAGAGTCCACATCTGCCCCTGGAAATGTCTTACAATTTAAAGCCTGGTTCCTAAATCCCTGTCTTACTATTATATAATCTATCTTATACCTTCTAGTATCTCCAGGCTTCTTCCATGTATACAGCCTTCTTTTATGATTCTTGAACCAAGTGTTAGCTATGATTAAGTTGTGCTCTGTGCAAAATTCTACCACGCGATTTCCTCTCTCATTTATTAGGCCCAATCCGTATTTACCTACTACGTTCCCTTCTCTCCCTTTTCGTAATACCGAATAACACTCACCCATCACTATTAAATTTTCGTCACCCTTCACTATCTGAACAATTTCTTTTATTTCATCATACGTTTCTTCAATTTCTTCGTCATCTGCAGAGCTAGTTGGCATATAAACTTGTACTACTGTAGTAGACGTGGGCTTTGTATCTATCTTGGTCACAATAATGCGTTCACTATGCTGTTTGTAGTAGCTTACCCGTATTCCTATTTTCATATTCATTATTAAACCTACTCCTGCATTACCCCTATTTGGTGTGTTTATAACCCTGTAGTCACCTGACCAGAAGTCTTGTTCCTCCTGCCACCAAACGTCAGTAATTCCTACTATATCTAACTTGAACCTATCCATTTTCCTTTTTAAATTTTCTAACCTACCTGCCCGATTAAGGGATCTGACATTCCACGCCTTGATCCGTAGAACGCCAGTTTTCTTTCTACTGATAACGACATCCTCTTGAGTAGTCCCCACCTGGAGGTCCGAATGGGGGACTATTTTACCTCCGGAATATTTTATCGAAGATGACGCCATCATCACTTATCCATACAGTAAAGCTGCATGCCCACGGGAAAAATTACGGCCGTAGTTTCCCCTTGCTTTCAGCCGTTCGCAGCACCAGCACAGCAAGGCCGCCGTTTTGGTTAGTGTTGCAAGGCCAGATCAGTCAATCATCCAGACTGTTGCCCTTGCAACTACTGTAAAGGCTGCTGCCCCTCTTAAGAAACCACACGTTTGTCTGGCCTCTCAACAGACACCCCTCCGCTGTTGTTGCACCTACGGTACGGCTATCTGTATCGCTGAGGCACGCAAACCTCCCCATAACGGCAAGGTCAATGGTTCAGTTTAATAAGTCACAGCTGGAAAATACTAAACGAATTCTTTACAGACAAATGGAAAAACTGGTAGAAGCCGACCACGGGGAAGATCATTTTGGATTCCGTAGAAATATTGGAACACGTGAGGCAATACTGACCTTATGACTTATCTTAGAAGAAAGATTAAGGAAAGGCAAACCTACGTTTCTAGCATTTGTAGACTTAGAGGAAGCTTTTGACAATGTTGACTGGAATACTCTCTTTCAAATTCTGAAGGTGGCAGGGGTAAAATACAGGGAGCGAAAGGCTATTTACAATTTGTACAGAAACCAGATGGCAGTTATAAGAGTCGAGGGGCATGGAAGCAGTGGTTGGGAAGGGAGCGAAACAGGGTTGTAGCCTCTCCCCGTTGTCATTCAATCTGTATATTGAGCAAGCAGTAAAAAGAAAAATTCGGAGTAGGTATTAAAATCTATGGAGAAGATATAAAAACTTTGAGGTTCGCCGATAACATTGTAATTCTGTCAGAGACAGCAAAGGACATGGAAGAGGAGCTGAACGGAATGGACAGTGTCTTGAAAGGAGGATATAAGATGAACATCAACAAAAGCGAAACTAGGATAGTGGAATGTAGTCGAATTAAGTCGGGTGATGATGCGGGAATTAGATTAGGAAATGAGACACTTAAAGTAGTAAAGGAGTTTTGCTATTTGGCGAGCAAAATAAATGATGATGGTCGAAGTAGAGAAGATATAAAATGTAGACTGGCGATGGCAAGGAAAGCGTTTCTGAAGAAGAGAAATTTAAGTGTCAGAAAGTCGTTTCTGAAAGTATTTCTATGGAGTGTAGCCATGTATGGAAGTGAAACATGGACGATAAATAGTTTGGACAAGAAGAGAATAGAAGCTTTCGAAATGTGGTGCTACAGAAGAATGTTGAAGATTAGATGGGTAGATCACATAACTAATGATGAAGTATTGAATAGAATTGGGGAGAAGAGGAGTTTGTGGCACAACTTGACAAAAAGAAGGGACCGGTTAGTAGGACATGTTCTGAGGCATCAAGGGATCACAAATTTAGCATTATAGGGCAGCGTGGAGGGTAAAAATCGTAGAGGGAGACCAAGAGATGAATACACTATACAGATTCAGAAGCATGTAGGTTGCAGTAAGTACTGGGAGATGAAGAAGCTTGCACAGGATAGGGTAGCAAGGAGAGCTGCATCAAACCAGTCTCAGGACTGGAGACCACAACAACAACAACAACAACTTTCTTTCATGTAAGCAGTATATAAGACAAGAGAAATATCAGTTATAACTACAAGCTTCACTTACACAAACAAATTTAAAACGGAAAAAAGATAAGTGAAATAATTAATATTTATCACAGTAAGTAGACCGAAGCCACCTTTCCCCCCGCAGGGGCCACTCTTAAAACTCAGTAGACAACAAGTAAAAGTAACGCAAAATTTCAAACGGCTGTAAAGACATGAAATAAAACCCACACAAGCATAACAGTGGAATTAAGTACGGTTCCTAAATTAAATTACACAACAAACAAGAACAAGAATCAGTCCTCCGAGAAAGAGGGCAAATTTACAACATTAAGTCTGGTAATCTTCCAACGAGTTACAAGAAGTGTGCAACCAAGTTAGGCCAAGCTATCAAGAGCAATGAATTACAGATGGAATTTAAACGTTAAAAAACTTAAGTACAGTAAACATTCGTAAACTCAAGTACAGAAAATAAATTCTTAGGTTGGTTACGTTAGATCAAAAGCCAGAGCGAGCTCGAAAAAAAACAGTTACTCAAAACCACCCATCAAATAAAATATCCGGAAAACTTAACCTGTTTAGCAGCTGCAGCTGGAATCAGAACTCCAGCGAGAGCTAACAGCCGCTGGAGACGCCATCCAGGTACGTGCACAGCCGAAAAACGGGAGTACGTACGCGCGGGTAAGCGCCGCGTCTATCTCAATGTCACGTCTCAGAAGCCAAGGCTATCAACAAATGGCACACACATTACATTAAAGTCAAGAGCTCCGGCAATAAGAGCGTCGGGCCTTTCAAGACTTAATAACGCCCTTAAAGTGACGTAACGTTCGCTAAGCAATTACTTAACTCTAAGTTAATTGAATAGGGCTTAAACCTTTTAATTACAAGCAGAAATTTCAATTACTGTACTGAAACTGGTAATATAAAAGGATAAGAGACTTGTGATAACCAGTAGCAGATTTACCAACAGACGTCGAATGCTCTGTTGAAATTCAGAATAATAGATGCAAGCTTACCCGCCTGGCAGGGATTTTAGGCTTAACATTTACAGATAAGATTGAGGTTGCACACCCTCAAGGTTTAAACCTACCTAAAACAAATTTAAAAGAACATTTGTTTAAAACATCAAAAGCTAATTCAACATTTCCCAACACTTACTAGAGATAAGGAATGACTTAAAGCTAAGAAAGAACACATCGAAACAACAGTGCGCATTGTCTCCAGTAGAATCGGAGCAGAACAATTCAAAGACAAATTTACCACTTCAGTCAGTGGCCCATATAAGTAAACATACATGTAACCCGAGACTAGCTCCGAGATTTCAACAAACCACCTGCACGTAGAACACGTCTTATACACACATAAATAGAAATCACTAACCAAATCAGCAAAGTTACATTCGCGGCCTCAAATACATTGAAGCGCCAAAGAAACTGGTATAGGCATGCGTATTCAAATACAGATATATGCAAACAGGTAGTATACGGCGCTACGGTCGGCAGCTCCTATATAAGACAAGTGTCTGGCACAGTTGTTAGATAGATTACTGCTGCAACAATGGCAGGTTATCAAGATTTAAGCGAGTCTGAACGTGGTGTTATAGCTGCCACACGACTGATGGGACACAGCATCTCCGAGGTAGCGAAGAAGTGGGGATTTTCCCGTATGATCATTTCACGTGTGACCGTGAATATCAGTAATCCGGTAAAACATTTCGTCTCTGACATCGTTGCGTCCGGAAAAAGATTCTGCAAGAAAGGGACCAACGATGTACTAACGGGACAGAAGTGCTGCCCTTCCGCAAATTGCTGCTGATTTCAATGCTGGGCCATCAACAATTGTCAGCGTGCGAACCATTCAACGAAACATCATCGATATGGACTTTCGGAACTGAAGGACCACTCGTGTACCCTCGATGACTGCACGAATCGAAGCCTTACGCCTCGCCTGGGCCCATCAGCACCGACATTGGACTGTTCACTGGAAGCGTGGTGCCTGGTCGAACGAGTCGCATTTCAAACTGTATCGAGTGGCTGGACATGTACGGGCATGGAGACAACATGAATCCGTGGACCCTGCATGTCAGCAGTGGACAATTCAAGCTGGTGGAGGCTCTGTAATCGTGTGGGGCGTGTGCAATTGGAGTGATATGGGACACCTAATACGTCTAGATATGACTCTAACAGGTGACATATACGTAAGAATCCTGTCTGATCACCTGCATCCATTCATATCCATTGTGCATCCCGACGGACTTGAGCAATTCCAGTAGGACAATGCGACACCCCACACATCCAGAATTGCTACAGAGTGCCTCAGACACTTCCCCTAGACACCAAACTCCCCAGACATCAACATTATTGAGCGTATCTGGGATGCCTTGCAACGTGGGGTTCAGCCTCTCGTACTCTAATAGAGTTAGGGACAGCCCTGCAGAATTCATGGTGTCAGTTCCTTCCCGCACAGACATTAGTCGAGTCCATTCCACGTCACTTCTGCGTGCTCGCGGGGGCCCTACACGATATTAGGCAGCTGTATCAGTTTCTTTGGCTCTTCAGTGCAGATTATAGTAATTGCAAGAAAACCTCGTGTTTCAAACTCCACCGGTGGTGTTCAATGAGGGAACAAACACAATACACACCAAAACTTCTGTATTTCTCTATATGCCATCATTCAGAGCGCTATTCCAGCCGCTAACATCCAAATTGCACACGGCGAGAAGGCAAACTACTGGTGAATTCTCTCTCCATAACCCAGAAATCAACTACAATGGACTCTGTCGTGCATACGGCTGACTCCGCATACAGGAAGAGGCCCCAACGGCCACCATGTGAACAGACTGGACCCTCAGTCCCTACCTGCTACCGCCTCGGACTAGCACCAACTCGCCAACCGCGGCACGGGCCCCGCCTTTTCCTCACTCGAAAACAGGGATAAGCCGAGCGAATCTATGCGGCACTCGTGCCTCCTACAGGGACGCTATTCAGAGGATCCAAAGATAGCAAAACACCGCCGCAGCTCAATGACTTTGTTGATCGTGTGTGTTCAGAGATCGGGCAAATGTTCATATAAGTCAGAACGTAAAATGGATACCCATTACGTCCGCACCGGGGTCATAACATCCTCATCAGCTTGGTGAATGTCAAAAGGTTACCCCAGAATTAAATGTTTTGTACACCGTGTACTGTCATCAACTTTCGCTGAAGTTACCGTAACGGGGATGGCTTATCCCCGCAAGAATGCCTCTTTCTCCAGTCAGGTGAATCTCCAAACTTTGACAGTCTTTCCCAATAAACACATGTTTGTACAAGAGTGGTTGAATGTCGAAGTCCCTGATCATTGTATTGGTCGTTGTGCTCAATCCGACATAGCTCTTTTCAGATGGAACCCACGTTCACGCCATATGATTTTTTCCTTTGGGATCTTATAAAAGATGATGTCTCCGTTCCGCCACTACCTAATGATTCACCGGATTGAGAAGCAAAATAGAAGTGGCTATTGCTTCCATTGCTCCGGACTTAGGCTGGATGTGTGTCATATAGCTAAAGTCGTACATATTGAACATTTCTGAGGAAAGCTAGATTTGTTTACCTTCAATTTGATGCATGATTTGTTGTAAACAGTGCAGCTTGTTTATTTAAATTTTTTTACTTCAATTGAAATAACTGAGAACGTGCAGCTTCTACGTCGTTTAATTCTGAAATTGAATGCAAGAGTCACTTTGATGTTCTTTATCATATTAACACTGACCTGCAGAATTTTCCCTGACACACAGAACTCAAACTTTTCCTATTCATTAATTACTCACAATATTCAAGGACAACGCTGCCTGACTGCTTTAAAATTGATAACCTGACTGCAAACCTCCAACATTGATAATTATTAATCTCTAACTTTCGTCACTGCTGGCTGTTCACCTCCAACCTCCATCACCGCTATTAACTTACAGCTGCTAGTCTGACCAGCCACAGAGTCTCTTGCAGAGAGCACAAAGCGCTGTCAGAGTTATTAATGTATTAATGCAGAGCGCCACATAGTGCTGCCAACATACAAACACATAAACAGCCTTATTACAATAGTCTAAATTAAACTTTTATAATACACCATTGAAATTGGGACATCCTTTTATGGATACTCTCTACTTTTAAACCGAACTTTTCTGTTTAATATAATGAAATAACAAATTTGCTTTCCAGGTACTTAAAATAAAACAACACATATGTATGTTTTTGGATAGGGTCCGCTTTTAGCAAAACACAATTTTGTTTTTTAACCCAAATATGTTTCACTGCGGTTACAGCATTTTCAGTAGGCTTTTATTTTTCGTCTCTTAAATATAAAGAATGTTCTTTACTGTTTGTATACATGTAACTATTAGTTTTAAAATCGTAATTACAGATATTTGAAAAAAAATACATAAGTTCAAAAATGGTTCAAATGGCTCTGAGCACTATGGGACTCAACATCTTAGGTCATAAGTCCCCTAGAACTTAGAACTACTTAAACCTAACTAACCTAAGGACATCACACACACCCATGCCCGAGGCAGGATTCGAACCTGCGACCGTAGCAGTCCCGCGGTTCCGGACTGTAGCGCCAGAACCGCTAGACCACCGCGGCCGGCAATACATAAGTTATGAATTCATACCTTTTTACCACATGTTGTGGTTTTTCTTATGTGCTGTGTTTCTACAGCGACTGTTACGTTCCACAGGTTGTCATCTGCAACCACTTACACCTTAAAGTAGATAAATTGTTTAAGCCAAAATTACGATTTGAAATTGTTATTTCTATGCCTGAAATTAATTAATTCTATGTGTGTGTGTCAATTTACATAATGTTTGACTTATGTATTCTTTTTCCTCATATTCGTCGCTGTCAAACACTACATACTGAGTTGCCACTGTCACTGTCACTGTTTCACTGTTTACCAGCTGTAAAAACAAACATGGCAGGCAGTGGAACAGCTGAAGGGGTAAAAACAAGATGGCTAACAGTGGAACAGTTGAATGTTACTGTCGGTTTTTCTGAATCTTTTAGAGGTGTCTGTGAATTTGTGTGTGTGTGTGTGTGTGGCTGGGGGGAGGGGGGGTGGCTGGAGTGGGGGGGGGAGGAGTGAGACCTCTATAGGTTGGTCTTGTCTAATAATTATTTGAGGGCATAAAACAGAGTTCCATTGCAGAGAGCTGTGTATTCATTTATCACTTGTTTTCCTTCCGCTGTGGCTTTTTGTATCTGATAATTTTCTTCAATTATTAGTTTTTGTGGGGGGCTATTGCAGCATTTGAAAATTTTCGAATCAGTATTGATGTCTGTTGGGTTACGTTTCTTGTCTATGAGATGTTCAGCAAATGTGGAATGACAGCTGTTACTTTTTAATGCTCTTTTGTATTCTGTGTATCTGGTATAAAAGTTTCTGCTTGTCTGCCCTATATAAACTGATTTGCAGTTCTGACGTGTTAGTTGGTAAATACCAGATGTGTTGTGTTTGTCTGTGCTTGTGTCAGTTGTCCTTAGTTTTCTCTGTGTTGAAGTGTCTGTCCTGTAGGCTATTTTTACCCCTTGTTTTTTGAGTATGTTGCCTATTCTGTGGACTGCTTTGTTGCTGTAGGTGAGAGTGAACCAATTGTTTGTCACTGTGGGTGTTTCTTGATCATGTGTGCTCATATGTGGGTTCTATGTGTAAGTTGATGAGGAGGCTTTTGTTTTTGTGTATTGGTGTCCTTTTCAATTCTGTTTTAATTTTGTGGTTCAATTTATCTATAGTGTTTCTGTCATATCCATTCTCTACTGCTATTTGTCTGATTATCTGTAATTCATTCTTGTAGTCCTTTTCAGTGAGTGGGGTTTTGTTCAGTCTGTGTAGCATATATTGGAAGCCGGCCAGTTTGTGTTTAATCGGATCATTACAATCTTTGTCAATGGCTGTGCTGGTGGTGGTCACTTTCCTGAATATTGAGAATTGGTGTTGGTTGTTGTGTCTGTGTATTGTGAGGTCAAGGAAGTTTAATCCCTTGTCGTGTTCTGTTCCTATGGTGAATTTTATTTTTGGGTATACTTTGTTGATGTCATCTACATAACGGTACCAACATACAGGGTGGTCCATTGATAGTGACAGGGCCAAATATCTCACAAAATAAGCATCAAACGAAAAAACTACAAAGAACGAAACTCGTCTAGCTTGAAGGGGGAAACAAGATGACGCTATGGTTGGCCCGCTAGCTGGCGCTATGGTTGGCCCGCTAGCTGGAGCTGCCATAGGTCAAACGCATATCAACTGCGTTTTCTTTTAAATAGGAGCTCCCATTTTTTTATAACTTATTCGTGTAGTACGTAAAGAAATATGAACGTTTTAGTCGGACCACTTTTTCGCTTTGTGATAGATGGCGCTATAATAGTCACAAACGTATAAGTACGTAGTATCATGTAACATTCCGCCAGTGCGGGCGGTATTTGCTTCGTGATACATTACCCGTGTTAAAATGGACCGTTACCCAATTGCGGAAAAGGTCGATATAGTGTTGATGTATGGCTATTGTGATCAAAATGCCCAACGGGCGTGTGCTATGTATGCTGCTCGGTATCCTGGACAACATCATCCAAGTGTCCGGACCGTTCGCCGGATAGTTACGTGTTTAAGGAGACAGGAAGTGTTCAGCTACATGTGAAACGTCAACCACGACCTGCAACAAATGATGATGCCAAACTAGGTGTTTTAGCTGCTGCCGTGGCTAATCCGCACATCAGTAGCAGACAAATTGCCCGAGTATTGGGAACCTCAAAAACGTCGGTGTTGAGAATGCTACATCAACATCGATTGCAACCATACCATATTTCTTTGCACCAGGAATTGCATGGTGACGACTTTGAACGTCGTATACAGTTCTGCCACTGGGCACAAGACATATTACGGGACGATGACAGCTTTTTTGCACGAGTTCTATTTAGCGACGAAGCATCATTCACCAACAGCGGTAACGTAACCCGGCATAATGTGCACTATTGGGCAACGGAAAATCCACGATGGCTGCGGCAAGTGGAACTACAGCGACCTTGGCGGGTTAATGTACGGTGCGGCATTATGGGAGGAGGGATAAGTGGCTCCCATTTTATCGATGGCAATCTAAATGGTGCAATGTATGCTGATTTCCTACGTAATGCTCTACCGATGTTACTACAAGATGTTTCACTGCATAATGGCGATGTACTTCCAACATGATGGATGTCCGGCACATAGCTCGCGTGCAGTTGAAGCGGTATTGAGTAACATATTTCATGATAGGTGGATTGGTCGTCGAAGCATCACACCATAACTGACAACAGGCGTCAGCGCATTGTCAATGCATGTGCGAACATTGCGGAAGGCGAACTACTCGCTGTTGAGAGGAATGTCGTTACACGTATTGCCAAATGCATTGAGGCTGACGGACATCATTTTGAGCATTTATTACATGAATGTGTTATTGACAGGTAATCACGCTGCAACAGCATGAGTTCTCAGAAATGGTAAGTTCACAAAGGTACATGTATCACATTGGAACAACCGAAATAAAATGGCCAAACGTACCTACGTTCTGTATTTTAATTTAAAAAAGCTACCTGTTACCAACTGTTCGTCTATAATTGTGAGCCATATGTTTGTGACTATTACAGCGTCATCTATCACAAAGCGAAGAAAGTGGTCTAACTAAAACATTCATATTTCTTTACGTACTACACGAATATGCAATAAAAAATGGGGGTTCCTATTTTTAAAAAAAACGCAGTTGATATCCGTTTGTGCTATGGCAGCGCCATCTAGCGGGCCAACCATAGCGCCATCTGGTTTCCCCCTACAAGCTAGACAAGTTTCGTTCTTTGTAGTTTTTCGTTTGACGCCTATTTCGTGAGATATTTGAGCTGGTCACGATCAGTGGACCACCCTGTATTATTCGATATTGTTTGGGTCTTACTATTGTTCCAAATATTTTATTTTCAATGTGACTGAGAAACATGTTGGCTATGAGTCCACTGACTGGTGATCCCATTGGAAGCCTGTCTTCTTGTGAGTAGAACTGATTGTAAAATGAGAAATAGTTTTGCTCTGTGAAAAATTGTTTTAGAATGCTAGCTATTTATTTTAAGTGGGGTTTGGGAATTTTGGCTTGTTCTTCTAATTGTTGTTTGATGATGTTGGTGGTTTCTGTAGTGGGTATATTGGTTTACATGGATGAGATGTCAACTGATGTGAGTGTGGCTGTTGTTGGTATGTTGATGTCTTTGATTTGTTGTATCAGCTCTTCAGTGTTGTGTATGCTTCTGTTACTTGTGTGTATGTAATGTTTCTGTAAGCATGTGTGCATTTCTCTGGCTAAGTGGTATGGGGATGCACTTCTGAAATTGGCTATGGGGCGAATCGGAATACCATCCTTGTGGAGCTTTAGTAGGCTGTTCAATGTGGATGCTTGAGGGTTCTTTTGTTTCAACCATTTTGCTTTCTGATTTGTGAATATGTGTGAGATATTTTTTAGGAGTGTTATTGTGTTTTTCTGGTATCTTTGTGTTGGATCACTGGTTAGCTTTGTTATGTTGTTGCCTTCCAGAAATTTTAAGGTTTTTTCCTTGTATTATCATGGTGCTGCCCTTGTCTGATCTCGTAATGAGTGCCTCATTGTTTTTAAGTTTGTCCTTTATTTTTCTGGATATTTTTTCTTCTTCGGGTTTTGTTCCTGTCAATATGTTGTTTTTGTTTGCCTTTACTATGCATCTTATTTCTTCTGCGACTAATTATCTTGTCAGACCTGCATTGAAGTTTGGGTTATTGTTTCTTTCTTGTTGTTTTATGATGTACTCACTTTCTGTGATAAGATTCTCCACTGTATTGTGTGTGATGTGTGTGTTGACATTGTATTTTGGGCCTTTTCTAGAAAATTTATTTCTGGGTTAGTTAGTTGTATGTGAGTAAGGTTGGCCAGACGCTGCAACTGCAGTGAAATATGTTAGGGTTAAAAAAAAATTGTGTTTTGTTAAAGGTGGACCCTAACCAAAAACGTACGTATTGTTAAAGCAAACACGGAAAAAAGAGCTTCAAGATGATTAAAACAACACAGTTTATACTCATAAGTAAACTGAAAATCGCTTTGTGCCGCCGAATATCTTTATATACAGGTGAATGTCTTTAGAGACCAAAAGAGGAGACGCTGACTGAGGGAGGAAGTAACCCATCTCATCTAAGTCTTCAGAAATCCTGATGATTCATTGTCAGATTTGGAAAACGAAAACAAGATGTGGTTTACACCAGATTTTCACTCGGAATCACACTCACATGCAGCGGAATCGTAAATCGTCATTCTATACAGATATACAGGAAGCGAGGCATGGTTAAAGCGGAGTCGAATGATGGAAATCGCAGGGTTGCGGCTGCCGCATATCAGCGGGTATTCGGGTCGCAACGGTCGCGTCCCGAGTTGCCGTTGACTACAAGCCGTGGTGGCGGTTGTCATACTGACCTCACATTGCTTCGGCTTTCGTTGCCTTGGCCCCTACGAGATCCTGCATCGGCTACCAGCGGTACTGTGTCATTATCTTTTTGGGCTGTATGCCCAGACAAATGCATTAAAGAAAGATCTGATACGCGTTTGAATGATGCTTGAAACCACATACAGCAAATGAGGTGCCTATTGAGAAGTTAAAGGTAAATGTTTAACTTAGAACCTTACGAGTTGGAAAGAGTAATAAAGCAAATCTGTCTAGTGGAATTCCGCTCAGAAGGGAGCTTTCCAACCCGACATGTCGAAATCTGTCCTGAAATTTTTTTATACGGGAATAATACACCGGCAGACAGCATACGCACCACACTGTGGGGAGGGGGGGGGGGGCTTTGCATAGCCTTCATTGACGCCAAATAAGAAACAAATAACACGGCAAACGCGATCGTAATTTGTAAACTGAATTTCAGATTCCATTGATAATTTCTCTGACACCGTTGTTCGAAGTTACTATTCTCTTGAATTTGCAACTCGTTTAATACTCATAATATATAGCAGTTGCTTTTGCAGTGCCGCTAATTGTCAGAAATGTAGATAAAACTGAATTAATTTTCTTTATGTTTTCTTCTTATATGTTAGCTATATAGCACTTGTGTCTGTACAGGTTCTAGAGTTTCACAGTGATGTGGAAGCCTACTAACGTTGCAAAGTTGAAATATGAAGAAAGTGGTATGCAGTCGAAATCATGTACTTCTCCAGATGACCTATGTATGTGTCATTTATTCGTTAATTTTTTGGACATTCATTCGAATGATGTCGACATTTCGTTAGCAATTCTGGAAACATGAGAAGAAACAGGAAATAATTGAAGATTACCAGAATTGTGGTTCTAACGATGACTGTTGTGCTAATCACGGAACAGAACAGAAACTAGCCCGAAGAAACATGTACGGTAATAGCTTTCAATGTGAAAGAAAAGGCTGTAAAAAACGAAGGTGCAACAAAACGCTTAAAGTTAAGCAGTGTGCAAAGCCGGTTCCGTTTCATAAAATCTGAATATAAGTTGTATAAATGGAATAAAGATGTGTATAAAGCAAGAAACAACGCCAATTGAAAATCATAAAATTGTGAAAGAAAAACTATTCGAAAGAATGAGAGTCAATACACCGTTACCGATGGAGATCTACGTGACAGAGTCCTCTGCATTGCAAGTGAAATTAACATTACTGATTTATATGTTTCTTCGACCTAGTTAAACAGATTCAGGAAGTTACACGGAAAGAGACGTCGGAAAATTAGCAGAGTTTACCTCAAGGAAACGTGTAGAGGAGACGTGATTCATAGGCAATACTGCAGGGAAATTTGTGGCTGACGTAAAGACGAAGATTCTTGTTATTCCCTAAGATGCAGTGTAATAAGCCAATTAGTCAGATTTCGTGCAAGAACTGCAAACTGCAATTTACAATTTTCAGCGAAAGGCAAACTCGATTGTATAGTAGATGAATGCTCTGACGCATGCCTACACAACAATGCCGGTGATAAGATTCAGTGAATTACTGTTTTCGCAGCTTTATGCAACCAAAAATTTAAAAACAAGGACTGTTTATTTGTCATGGACGTAGCAAAATTTGGAAAAAATGGAAGAGAATAATAGCCAATATTACATCTGGAACGTCGTCTTTGCAGTTACAACAAATAATTTACTTATTTTTTTGGACTCTTGGCCTGGACCTAACATCACGTCTGCCTTTAGGAGGACGACGAAAAGATTCGTTCGACACTGTAAATGATTTTTCCAGAAAATTGTGGAAGAGTACAATTTCTGATAGTCCTTTGTCATTTCAGGTTTATCAGAGGTATAGTGTTGTTAAACGTCACTCATTTGTGGAATTTCAGTTGGCATCACCAGGTTTTACGAATCTGATCAAGTGTGCCTGCTACGCAACACAACATGTAGAACAACAGACACGACCATTTCTTTCTCCATTCCAGTTCTGTGTAAGTAAAAGTAGATATTTACATGCGTAAATACATTAATTTTTTTCTTTTATCAGGTGTGCCAGGTGTAAAGAAAACGTTTCTTTTCGTCATCTAACAGACACTTCGCGTTTTTGTGATGACTACTGGAAATAATCAAAAAAATGGATCTGAGCACTATGGGACTTAACATCTGTGGTCATCAGTCCCCTAGAACTGAGAACTACTTAAACCTAACTAACCTAAGGACATCACACACGTCCATGCCCGAGGCAGGATTCGAACCTGCGACCGTAGCAGTCGCGCGGTTCCGGACTGAGCGCCTAGAACCGCGAGACCACCGCGGCCGGTTGGAAATAATCAACTGATTCGTTGTTAGTAAAATATACATTATTCAAAAATTATCACAATAACTGTGCTGCAGGAATTGTAAAATACTTCATGTCAACATATCAATGTTCTAATTGACGGAAGTCGTCTGTGATGCAACATCATACGCTGCCTTGATTTTATTTCCTCTGCTAGTTACTTGTGTAACACTTACATCTGCAACAGTTTGGCTAACGATAAGAACTGCAAGTTATTAAAAAAATTAAAGATTTGAGGCATATATGCCATGGTTTAAGTGCTCAAAATTCGCGTATGTGTATTTGCTACAGGATGCTACGTTCTCTTGTGACAGCTGTGTCTGCTTATTCGCCGATTCGCGCGTCATGCAGCAATGGCTGTACTTACCGCTGTTGTAAGAGGTTCTCGTGCGGCAAAAAGTGAGTAAATTGAAACCGGCATTGCTACCGGACTGTTGAAGCCCCAGGAGTCAGGGCAAACTAGGACCGGCTCCCTAATGCACACCTTCCCTGTACATGAGCCGATGGGCGGTTATATACTAAGAGATCAAAAGTATCAGGACACCTCCAAAAACATACGTTTTTCATATTAGGTGCATTGTGCCGCCACCTACTGCCAGGTACTCCATATCACCGACCTCAGTAGTCATTAGACATCGTGAGAGAGAAGAATGGGGCGCTCCGCGGAACACTACGGACTTCGAATGTGGTCAGGCGATGAGGTGTCACTCGTGTCATAAGTCTGTACCTAATATTTTTACGCTCCTAAACATCCCTAGGTCCTCTGTTTCCAATGTGATAGTGAAGCAGAAACGTGAAGGGACACGTACAGCACAAAAACGTACAGGTCGACCTCGTCTGTTGACTGACAGAGACCGCCGACAGTTGAGAAGGGTCGTAATGTGTAATAGGCAGACATCGATCTCGACCATCACACAGGAATTCCAAACTGCATCAGGACCCGAGGCAAGCACTACGACAGTTAGGCGGGGGGGTGATAAAACTTGTATTAATGTCGAGCGGCTGCTCATAATCCACACACCACGCCGGTAAATGCCAAACGACGCCTCGCTTGGACGATTGAACAGTGGAAAAGCGTTGTGTGGAGCGACGAATCACGGTACACAATGTGACGATCCGATGGCAGCGTGTGGGTATGGTAAATGCCGAGTGAACGTCATCTGCCTGCATGTGTAGTGCCAACAGTAAAATTCGGAGGCGGTGGTGTTACGGTGTGGTCGTGTTTTTCATGGGGTGGGCTTGCATCCCTTTTTGTTTTGCGTGGCACTATCACAGCACAGGCCTACATTGACCTTTTGAGCAACTTATTGCTTCCCACTGTCGAAGAGCAATTCGGCGATGGCGACTGCATCTTTCAACACTTACGAGCACCTGTTCATAATGCACGGCCTGTGGCGGAGTGGTTACACGACAATAACATCTCTGTAACGGACTGGCCTAAACAGAGTCCTGACTTGAATCCTACAGAACATCTTTTGGATTTTTTGGAACGCCGACTTCGTGCCAGTCCTCACAGACCGACATCGATACCTCTCGTCAGTGCAGCACTCCGTGAAGAATGGGCTGCCATTCCTCAAGAAACCTTCCAGCACCTGATTGAACGTATGCCTGCGAGAGGGGAAGCTGTCATCAAGGCCAGGGGCCAGCATTATCGATGGAGGGCGCCACGAACTTGTAAGTCATTTTCAGTTAGGGGTCTGGATACTTTTCATCAGATTGTGTACATTCATAGAGGCCGAAGACCTACATGGTTCCAATCAAAACCCCTAGTTACGGCGACGCTTAACTCTAACATTAAAAAAAAAAATACATTAGAGCGCCTTAAAGCTAAAATTTTAACAGTGCATTTCATTCCCGTGTAAAAAATTTCAGGATAGTTTTCATCATGTCGAACTGGACCATTCCCTTGTCAGTTTTCTCATTATGTTACTAATGTATGAGCATCTCAGTTATTGTATATGATTTCAAGCATCATTCAAAGGTTCCTCAAATGTTTGTTTAACCTATTTTATTTCTTGGATCGAGGCAAATTCTGTTGGACAGAGTAGGGGGGGGGGGGGGGGGGAGAGATGCATCAAACCTGTTTTCGGATTGAAGACCACAACAACATACAAATCACTTCACAAAACCTTCGACTGTTTCTTTTTTTCAAAAGCTTTTGTTAATATCGTATTTTACTACTTCCCTATTCAAATTATTATCTTTACTTATTTCCTGATCGCGTAACTCCTTTTTTCTCTTCGCTTCTGAAGTATCGAACTGTTTTTCTCATGAAACGCATTTTCGTACTTTCTGTCTTGATGACCTCGTGTTTCATGACTGGCTAGCATTTACAGCAAATACCATTATCAAAGGTTGGCTGAATGAATCACGTCGAAGGCTATACGTTAAATAAACGAAATAAAAAAGAAAAACAACAAATTTCTGCAGTTTAAACTATGAAAACTCTTGATTTTGTCACTAGCGTCAAAAGAGAGAACGTGATATCTGCTCTGCGAAACGTAGTGCCTAAGGCACTCTGCTGATTAATATAAGGAGAACGCGCTATCCCATAAAAATGCGGGGAAAAGAAATTTATGGCGAAGTTGGCACAATAGCGGAGAGGGAGGGGGACCCTGAGTTAACAATGCGCTGAGATTAAGGCGGGCGGATTTAGTGCTTTGTCTCTTGAGGCTCTTTCTAAAGAGCTGTTCTTTTCCCCGATGGTTAACTGCGCCATCCTCTCCAAAGAGCGTTTCGAGTGCACGACACACAAATGAAAGCGTGAATTACAACACCTGTCATAATGTTTAGGCTGATCACATTGAGCGGGTGAATTACGTCATTAACTTTCATTATTTATTAGGGTGTTGTCTGCGAGTTTGAATGCATTTATTCGTAATTAGAAACCAACGGTACATGGGATTTGGTCTGTGCAGTGCTCCCGAGGATTAAAAGAATAAACAAAAGGAGGCCCTAAGTAGTAAGATTATTCTTAGAAGTCGATTAATCACACATCCACTGCTATTTTTATTTTAACATCTACCAAAATAAACGCTTATGATAGGAGTGATCAAGGCGAGGAGCAGATCTGTAAGATAAGTTGCTAGTTCAAACACTTTACCACTTTTCGTGTCTTCACGGAGAGTCAAAGGAAATTTACTGAAACTGACGGAATCCAACGGAAACTGCTGAAGTTTGATTCTCTGAATAATGAAACATCAGAAACAGTTGCAATGTGTTGTCTAGACACTTAAAGATATTGCAGATTCCATTAGATAAATTAATCGCTTTTTTGTGGAGACAATGCCAATACCAACAACAACTTTGCAGGGGATCATCGACGCGGCCAGCGGAATGCGTTTCAGCAAGTTAAAGAACAACTAGGAAAAAATGTAGAAGGATTCGGAAGCCCTACCTATATTCTCTACAATAACGTATCAAGCGCTACTGGAGTCTTAACTGTTGATATTGAAATAATAGTCGTGAAAATATTTTATTATTTTTCTATAGACACGGTAAGGACAGAGAAGCTGAAAGAGTTCTGCTTATACGTTGATGTCAATCTTCTGACTCTTCTTTCTCACTCAAAAGCAAGATGCCTGTCATTACTGCCCGCTAATGAGAGAATTCTTAAGCTTTGGATTCCAGTAAAACAATTTTTTGTTGCCGAAGACAGGCCACGTAAAATAATTTCAGAAGAGCGTTCATGCTTCCGCATTCATACTACGCTCAGTTTGAAACAAAATATATAAAAATCGTGGAGAAGAATAAAGTCTCGATAACTGAAATAAGAAATATACAGTATAAATCGACACTGAAAGACGTCTGAATGCAAGGAAAACTGGAAATTTTATTAGCATGCAGACCAAGATGAATTTGAACAAATTAAAGAATGGGAACCCTAACCAAGAAATAATTATTTTGATTTCGAAATTAGAGGAAGCGACAATGGCTTTCTGTACAATAGCATTTGATTACTTAGAGAAACGGGCTACATCTTTTAACAAATGGATGACATTATCTGAATCCCCAGAATGGGCGATGACTGAAGACATTATTATATACCTGACTAAAAATGCTGTGAAGATTTCAGACGACAGTTGTTTTCAGGAATATATGTATCTGAAGAGCTTTTTAGAAACCAAGCGTGACTGGGAAGAATGTAAGTCTAAACACTCCGTGAAAGAAAGATGGATTTACTTTCCTAAGAAAACCGAAAATCCTGAAAGCAGATACCTGGTGCCAAAATTATGCAAGTATTTGTTTTCTATTCCCGCACACAACGTCACTGTAGGAAGTATTTTCACTGACGTCGGCCCAGTGTACTGATGAAAGAAATAGACTGCTGCCAGGGACATCAATCTTACAGTGCCAGTGTAACTACAAGCTGACTTGCATGTAAATTTATAAATACGTAAAAGGGAAAAAAGTCTGACCAAAGAAAGTGAAAGCTTCCAAAAAATGTGATGTACCAACTACTTCTCCCGCAACAAGTTCCATGTAACTGTGTTCTAAATAAAAAGTAATCAATTAAATAAATTTTTTACTTCATTTCTACATCCCCATCTCAGAGTGTCCCGACGAGGTCCCAGCTAGATATGGCAACTCTATACGAACCCCATCTAGGGATACAAACAATATATCGATGTTTTAGAAACCAATGTTTTAACAAAAAAATATTGATGTCCGCCACCGATGTTTCAAGGTACAAATCATCGATATATCCATGTCATTTTGAACGGTGGTTTCTACCATTTTTATGTGTGAGGTTTGAAACAATGCTCTTGTTCGTCAGCGGCCATTCACAGTTTACTTGTCTCCTAGCTGTTTTTATAGATTTATTGCGAAATTAGTAATATTAGAAATAGGGGTGCTGCGATAGACTGATTTATTAACAATAATTTGAACTGCTAATTTTTTAAAAACCATGAATGCCTGGTGTAATCTTAATTCTTGAAGGGTAAGTACATACCTCTTCTGTTGCTCATTATATCTGAGTTGTTGTTGGTGTTTGGAATACAGTTATTCCTTACTGTCAATGAAATTACTCAATTATATGCTAAATACCAGTGTGTTCCTCTTTTACTTCATGGAATATTTTATTGTATTGTGTCACATGAGCCGTACAGTAATGTGTGAGTTATATATTCGAGTTGTCTTTAAAAAATTACTAAAAATGCTGAACGTATTTGGATGAAGTTTGGCACACAGGGATACTATGAGCTTGATTAACACATTGGTTGCTCCTTATCTCGGTAATGGATTTCCCTAGGATTATTTCCGATTGCCATGAGCAACTGAATAAAGTTATCTATAAAAGGTTAATATAGATTATGGTATACCTTTGTACCAAATACCGCTAATAAGTTGCGTGAATGCAACCCTTAATAGTAATTTACCAAAAGACACGACTGTACTCAAGTTAAAAAGTGAATTATGGAAACAAACGGCAAGATGATTTGAGAATCGAATACAACTCGATGATGGCACTGGCCACTGCGTTGGACCCAAGGTTTAATTTATTATATTTTAAAGATCCTTTGGTCAAGCGTATAGTGGTCACATACTTAAACAGATTCGCGGAAAACGCCAACAAAATCAGCAAGGAATCCGATTCTTCCGACGAGTCATAAAAAGAAGAGAAGACTACTGATTATGGAAGTATAAAGTTTAAGCAGTCGTCATCTACTGCTACGAAGGAGACTGTAGTTTAAATGAACATTGGTTCAGCTGTTGCTCTGATTACTCGGTATCCTACTGAAACGAGGGAGGGCATGAACCCTGTGTTCCCAGGACTGTATTAGTACACCTTGAAATATTTACATATTTTAGGAACGTCACATCCAAGCGAACGACAATAACTCAATAGCATAATCGTTTGTGAGGAAACGGCTTTCAAAACAGTCGTAACAGTAAAATACAACTTAGAATACTAAAAAACAAATTTCAGCGATTATGTACCTTGTTATGTACTGTACTTGTGTTGAGACTTGTGTTAGTTGAACGTTTATAATACAAATAAAAAAACTAGTTGATTGTCACTTTATCAAAATGTTTATCAGCACTTACTTACTTTCCTTCAGACGCACACTTCATACTACGCTAAAAACATAGAAACTAATAGTTTCTGCTCGGTTTAAGGATTTGAAAAAACTTCGATGTTCGCAATACACCGATGTTTTCTAGGCTCTCTCTATAACATCGATAATTTCCTAAGTACACCGACATATCGAATATCGATGTTTGTCATAATTTTGCATCCCTTGTCCCACCTCGTATTCCGGCGCGTGACCGGTAGCTCTTGGGCATAGTTGAACGTAACAGTAATTGCGCCCTGCTGGAAAACGCGCGCTCAAATCCAAATATTCCAGAGAACCAGCGATCGACAGTAGTTCTCCTTATCTATACCAGAAGATGTTAGGAGTACCCACCTAGTTAACTACTATCCTCCACTCTGAAACAATAAAATCAGTGAAGATGCTCTTTCGGACGCTTTGGCATTTGGAAAGAACTGTGTCTACGCCTCAACGAGCTTATTCATGTCTTTCAGAGTTGCATACTATTTCCAGACTGGCAGCTGTCAGAACATTCACGACATAGCGGCGAGGTAGTAAGTACTAAAGCCAATATTAGTCCAGCAGTTGACGTAAACGACTTGGTGCTGTTTAACAGTGACTGTGCCACCAGCGTCACATCAGAAAACAGCACTTCTTACTGTTTACTTAGCTTGCGTGGTGCCTTTTGTCCGCTACGGCAATATCGTGAAACGGACCCTTTGTTACTTCTCACGTAAGAGAAACAGTGTCTCCTCTAGCATTTGCGAACCTTATGTCGCTCTATTTGACTGAAATGTACGGAAGTCGAAACGTACTGTTTGTAAGCGTCGTTTTTTCTTACACGTAGATTTTCGTAGGTGCAAGTTCTGGTGTGTAGATATTGTATTCCATTGGTGTTGCTCGTATGTTTCTAAATGAGCGCTTTTTCTTTTCATTTGGTTCTGTTGAGAATGACTTAATAGTGAAACGCGTTAGGATTAGAGGAATATAATAAATACTTGGCGGACAAGGCGACAATTTTATTATAAGTGCAGAAAACGACTGCCATAGCTTGCAAAGCTTTTGAGCAATGCGTACCTACTATTTCTGTGCGTATATTATTTTAATTTTTTGTAGTTATTGTTATATATTCCTTCGTATGGAGTCTGCCTTGCTATCCGTGACAGAGACGTCATAGCAGGTCACGTTATACCCACCTGTAGAAATGGTAATAAGTGTATATCCCTGTCAGTCAAAACTGTGTTAGAGCTGTCAACGTCAGTAGTACGTGGCAAACATCATACACAAAAGCAATAATATCCCGTTGCTTCGATGTTTTTAAATAAATATCTCTGTTGGTAAATGATCCTCTTAAAAACATTGATTTATTGAAATATCAATTTTTTTTACTACTGAAAGTGCGTATAAATGTCGTTCTGGTTCTTGGTATTACTGAAATATAATGTCCGTATTTCAATATTTTCAGCGGCATTTCGTAATTCCGTGGGACGACTTTATATTAAAGTGGACTATCAATGATAGAGTATAACTATTATGAAAGAAGCAATTTTAATTTTTGATTTGCGCATCTCAAGTAACGAATTTACAATGACTAGTTCTAACGATAGTGAAGCGTCTTAACTGACGGAACTTACTCAAATTTGGACATTGTGGATCTTAATGAACTAGCACCTGCTATCAATAATGAGCAGGCACACTGTCATGGACTTTAACAAAATCTGTAAGTCACATCACCATGACTTTTCCAAATTTTCATGTTTTCTCCATCAAATGTTTTAACGTAAAAATCATGTCAAAAGTTGAGCTCTCTTTCCTGAAATCATAACTACATGCGCAGTATGGGTGAACTCTCTGTATTTCTTGCATTCCTTCTTTATTAACATTCCTAAATATGAGGAAAATTTTACGCTTTCCTCACTGTTTTGAGATTTCTTTCTTCTTTACAATTATGGTATATATTCTATACAGTCACTGTAACCCCTATCATACCTGCTACTTTTATCACTTGTGTGGTCACCTCATTCACTCCTCCTGCTTTATCAATCTTCTTTTTCTGTATGCCCTAACAAAGGCGATTCCTTTTCTTGTTCTTTTTCTTCGGTTTTGTCTTCTTCTTCCTTCTCATCTACCAGCCCACTGCATTTACCATACAGCAATTTTGAGAAGTATTCCCCCCATCTTTTTAGTATATCATTTCTTTGTCTCAGTATCTGTCATTTCTATAGGTCAGCAAATTTTGTTTCTTTCCTCCTGTTCGCCCTGTCCTTTATCAGTCTACACAAAACCTTCCTCCTTCCCTTAACATCCTCTTCCAAAGTTTTAGTGAAACTTTCCCAGCCCTTCTTTTTATCTTCTTACGACATATTTTTAGCTTTTCAGTAGTTACTGTCTATCCGACTCCAACAAGCCATTTGCTTCTCTTTAACTGCTTCCTTTATCCTGTAGTCCCACAAAGGAGTCTCCTTTTTCTTGTTTCCCTCTGATGGTCTTCCGCAGTCGTTAACTGCTCACTTTAAAAACATTCTGTCTCCAAAGTGAAAATTCGACCACCCACCCAGTTGTAGAAGCAGTTTCAGTTTAAAGTGGTTTCCAAACCACCTTGTAGTTTTTTTTTTTTTTTTGTCATACACGAAATATTTCCTTATGTAAAATTATCACATAAACAGTCGGAAAAATTTCTAGAACTGAACTCCAGACCTTTGGATTTGTAGGCAGGCAGTTACAGTAAGGTCTCCTAATTTTGAATAAAAAGTAGTGTTACGTATATATTCGACGCAGAGTTTGACAAATGTAGCACCGTAGCGTAAGGTGCCCTATTTTCGGATAGCTAAGGAAATCTAAGGATATGGTTAGTTAAAAATCAGCTGGAAGCTCCATAAAATGACAGATGTATGTAAAACATAATATATTTTGGTTACATATAACCTTTTATAGCGAAAGTCAACAGATTAAATTTCATAATTTGTGTCCAATAAACTTGCGCATTTAAGACAGTGTACTAAAAGAGGGAGCAATTTCAGACAGTGAGGTTCTTAGTTTCGAATAGGTTTATTTCACACGGAAAATTCAAGATTGTATACCTATACGAATATTGATTTATTACAAAAGCACAAAAAACAGTGGTGACATATACCGGTTTGATTACAATAATGATACACTTATAGCTACACTGAGGCTATCATTTGTAGGTTTCACATGTGTACGTCTTCCAGCCATATTTCTCAGTCCCAGCAAACAGTTCATGCAGCCAACGCACACATCCTGGACACCTCATCCAATCTTCTCCAGATCCATCTTCCTGGTATGGGACAGAACAATAGATCCATTCCTCATTTGCGCTGTCTTCATCATCTGTCGAGACAAGGGAAACAGAACTTTCGGAATCCTCAGCAGATGATAACTAACATGTCGATTTTCTTTGTCGTCTACTCATTTTAGGCATTTTTGTGTTCTTCTGACTGGCCTTTTGGGTGCTTTGATGCTTTCCCCTTTTTGAAGATTCCCCTAGTTCTTCTAAAATTGCCTTTTCCATTTTAGTTTGTCTTGATCTGAAGGTTATTCCTAAAGCATATTTTCTGGTTATACTAGAGTCCAGTTACTCTTCCAAGCTTCCTGCTTTTACATAATCTAAAAGTGTAGAGTCTAGCACTTGAAAAATTGTAGATACCTTTAAAATATCGTTTATTTGTTTCTAATGGCTTCCACTGCCTTCTTCATATTTTCCTCTGCCCAACACTTTATTTTCTTTCCAGCCATCTCAAAAGAAATAAAAAGTGAAATCTATTTGTTAGATTGTCGAAATTAGGTACCCTAGCAGTATCTGAAATTAGGCACCTGTACTGCTTGAGAAACATGGCTGAACTACCGAAACATTTAATGCATTCTTACATACAAAAGCTACTCATAAGTTTCATTAAACGTGATATGTCACTAATAAATAAGATTAAAATATCGAACTACTTACCATGCAGTTCGGATCTTAACGTTGTGTCTACAAAATATTACAGTCAAATGTTAAGATACTAAGAAAAAATTAAATGCCAGCACAGAAGGCGACTGATGTGCTCGGCAATTAGCAGGTCGCGGAAGCACAAGGATTTCAGCTAGTTTCCACATCAGCAGCACTGTCAGGGAGAAAATATCCACCTAACAGGAATTACGCTACCACCTGAAAATAGAGCACCTTACTCTACTACCACATAATTTCGTAAGAAGGATTTATCAACGTCTGTAAAATAGCTGAAATACCTGTCCTGTTTCTGAGTTCCTTCATTGCTGTAAGAACATTTTTTTTAATTTCCAAGGAAGTTATTAATATCCTAAAATGAAGTAGCAGGTAGTGATAAATCAGTCTATAGGAAACGTATGGAAAAATGCGGATTTCATTTAGTGCAAATTTGTCACATAAATTTGCTACTGAATTTATTTCGACTAGGTTGTTCCAGTGTAACGTCAAGTGCTGGCAAGTCAACACAGAACGTAACCGCAGAGAAGGTTGTGAGACGACGTCAGTCAGTAGTATGCTAACTAGGACCGGTCTCTATCCGAAGAGATTATAAGCGGTGCTCCTGCGAGCCTCGGACGTATTAGTAGCCCCGCACTAGAGTGGAAGAACCACAATGGAAGACGAACCGTCATCCTAACTGCTTAGCTGGGACTTATGTCTTGTATTAATTACTTGCATGAAAATTGTATATAACGAAGGACATCGATTATTTGCAAGTCGCCAATTGCTTGCAACACATCATTGTATATCCGCTGAGTTACGTATTGTCAATTCAGTTCCTGTAATAAACTCCATTGCTTGAATGTTGTCTGTCTATTCGAGAAAACAGCTTCCAAGGCAACCTATAAAAGACGAGTGGGCAGGATCCCACACTGACACAACAAGGATTTGCAAACAAACCCTGCGCCTTGCGGCCATAGAATTTTCTTTTCTCTGTTTCTGGCGCCTTAATTCTCTCTTGTCTTTACGTTGCAGTGGCGTTTACTTGCTTTAACAGTCTATTTTGCTAATCCATGTTTCCAGGTGGGCTTTGCAGAAAATTTCTTTGCTTTTGTAGTTATTTTTCTTGCTTGCCTTGTCTATTTCTTGCATTTGTCTCTTCCAAAATGGCCACCCCCTGCTCAGGCGCCACAGCTGCAAGTGTTAGATGCAACACAGCTAACGCAGATGTTTCAGTTCCAAACTCAGCAAATATCTACCCTGCTCAACACGGTGCAGCAGCTACTGGCCAACGCTGCACTCCCCACGGAACAAGTACCGCTTACATCAACACCTACAGCTATAAAACATTTTCGCCAGTTCCGTGAGCAAGATGAGGAATGGCTCGATTGGTTGCAATAATTTGAAGCACACGTACTCGCTCACAACCTACCAGGAACTATTTCTTATCCATGCTAGGAAGTGCAGTGTTCCGCCTTATAAACAAACTACACTCCTGGAAATTGAAATAAGAACACCGTGAATTCATTGTCCCAGGAAGGGGAAACTTTATTGACACATTCCTGGGGTCAGATACATCACATGATCACACTGACAGAACCACAGGCACATAGACACAGGCAACAGAGCATGCACAATGTCGGCACTAGTACAGTGTATATCCACCTTTCGCAGCAATGCAGGCTGCTATTCTCGCATGGAGACGATCGTAGAGATGCTGGATGTAGTCCTGTGGAACGGCTTGCCATGCCATTTCCACCTGGCGCCTCAGTTGGACCAGCGTTCGTGCTGGACGTGCAGACCGCGTGAGACGACGCTTCATCCAGTCCCAAACATGCTCAATGGGGGACAGATCCGGAGATCTTGCTGGCCAGGGTAGTTGACTTACACCTTCTAGAGCACGTTGGGTGGCACGGGATACATGCGGACGTGCATTGTCCTGTTGCAACAGCAAGTTCCCTTGCCGGTCTAGCAATGGTAGAACGATGGGTTCGATGACGGTTTGGATGTACCGTGCACTATTCAGTGTCCCCTCGACGATCACCAGTGGTGTACGGCCAGTGTAGGAGATCGCTCCCCACACCATGATGCCGGGTGTTGGCCCTGTGTGCCTCGGTCGTATGCAGTCCTGATTGTGGCGCTCACCTGCACGGCGCCAAACACGCATACGACCATCATTGGCACCAAGGCAGAAGCGACTCTCATCGCTGAAGACGACACGTCTCCATTCGTCCCTCCATTCACGCCTGTCGCGACACCACTGGAGGCGGGCTGCACGATGTTGGGGCGTGAGCGGAAGACGGCCTAACGGTGTGCGGGACCGTAGCCCAGCTTCATGGAGACGGTTGCGAATGGTCCTCGCCGATACCCCAGGCGCAACAGTGTCCCTAATTTGCTGGGAAGTGGCGGTGCGGTCCCCTACGGCACTGCGTAGGATCCTACGGTCTTGGCGTGCATCCGTGCGTCGCTGCGGTCCGGTCCCAGGTCGACGGGCACGTGCACCTTCCGCCGACCACTGGCGACAACATCGATGTACTGTGGAGACCTCACGCCCCACGTGTTGAGCAATTCGGCGGTACGTCCACCCGGCCTCCCGCATGCCCACTATACGCCCTCGCTCAAAGTCCGTCAACTGCACATACGGTTCACGTCTACGCTGTCGCGGCATGCTACCAGTGTTAAAGACTGCGATGGAGCTCCGTGTGCCACGGCAAACTGGCTGACACTGACGGCGGCGGTGCACAAATGCTGCGCAGCTAGCGCCATTCGACGGCCAACACCGCGGTTCCTGGTGTGTCCGCTGTGCCGTGCGTGTGATCATTGCTTGTACAGCCCTCTCGCAGTGTCCGGAGCAAGTATGGTGGGTCTGACACACCGGTGTCAATGTGTTCTTTTTTCCATTTCCAGGAGTGTATTTCCTAATGCCACTCAGAGTGAACTTTCGTATGAATGGCTTCTAGATTCGCTAAATATCTATTATGACCAACAAGTGAATGTGATAGCAGATAGGTATTCATTCTTTAATTGTAAAAAAAAACGGTCAGAACCAACTTATCATGAGTGGGTAACAGATTTGCAGGGTATGACGACAAAATGCAAATTCAAATGTGCTTGTGGTGCTTTATATTCAGATGTTATGTCGTGTGCTGAGATCATGTTCAAACTCAGAGAACAGATTTTGAAACAGTCTGATCCATCATTTCAGCAGGTAGTGCAAATACATGATCAGTACGATTCAAGTGCCCTGTCAGCCAATAAATTTGAGCAGCCAGCAATTTGTTGGGTTGAGTCCTTTGTTTGCAATTGGTCCATACAGCGGCAGCTTGTGCTCGCCACACCGTGTAACCAATGCCCCATCTCCCATAAGCAGCTCGCTAAACAGGCAGCTACACAGGTGAACAGAATTAAGTCTTGGTTCAAATGGCTCTGAGCACTGTGGGATTTAACATCTATGGTCATCAGTCCCCTATAACTTAGAACTACTTAAACCTAACTAACCTAAGGACATCACACAACACCCAGTCATCACCAGGCAGAGAAAATCCCTGACCCCGCCGTGAATGCCGGCCGGAGTGGCCGAGCGGTTAAAGGCGCTACAGTCTGAAACCGCACTACCGGTACGGTCACAGGTTCGAATCCTGCCTCGGGCATGGATGTGTGTGATGTCCTTAGGTTAGTTAGGTTTAAGTAGCTCTAAGTTCTAGGGGACTTATGACCACAGCAGTTGAGTCCCATAGTGCTCAGAGCAATTTTTGAGCCGCCGGGAATCGAACCCTGGAACCCGGGCATGGGAAGCGAGAACGCTACCGCACGAATTAAGTCTTGCCCTCGGTGTTATTCATGCAACAAATGCCAAGCCTGCCCCTCCTGACAAGCTCAGTGTTCTGCTTGTCGCCAGAAAGGACTTGGGAATTCGTATGTTTGCAACGGAACAAACATAGGAATTCGGCCCACTCACAAAAATCTAGTCACAAGGCCGATGTTATTAATGCAATATATTCAAATTATGCAACGGGCATTCGCAAAACTGGCAGGCGAGCAGTTTCTTGAGTGATATGCCAGTCCAACAAACTTTTTGTTCATTTACTGCTTTGTGGGAAACGTGTGAAATTTCAGTTGGACACGGGTGCCTCTGTCACATTGCTAAATCGTCGTACACATGTACTGTTAGGCTCCCCAGGCCTGTCTAAAACTAGCACGCATCTGACGGCTTATAATGGACAAGACATTCCCGTTCTCGGAAAATATACTTCTTCTTCCATGTATCGCTCACGTACGTGAGCACTACTTTTACGGTGCTAGAATCATGCGATTGTGCGAACGTATTTGGTCTTGATTCATTTGATTTGTTTGGCTTTAACTTTCAGGACAATGTGTTGTCAGTGTCTGCATTCCATGCAAAAGACAGTGTAGCTAGCTTGCTAAAAGAATTCCCGGGACTCTTTTTCATAGGTTTAGGCATGGTTAACAATTTTGTTGCACATATTACTCTGAAACACAATTCTCAGCCGAAATTTTGCCAGGCCAGAACATTGCATTGCGAGACAAACTGGGGGCTGAACTTAAAGAATTGCAAGATAGCGGAGTTATTGCGCCCGTATCAGTCCACTAGTTTTGCTCCCCAAACCTTCAGGCCGCATTCGCCTCTGTGTTGACTTGACAGTCAACCCACAAACTGTGATTGATACTTATCCACTGCCACACCCAGAGGATCTCATGGACAGATTAAGCGCTGGTCGTCGCTTTTCAGAAGTTGATTTGCGCGACGCATACCTTCAAATACCACTCTATGAAGAATCTCAAGAAGTGCGTGTGTGCTTCCGCGTCTTCCACTTTCCAACGGTATTTGGAACAGCTGACTGCGAAAGTACCAAACTGTTCAAACTGTTTGTACGATATTGTCGTAGCAGGTCGTACACCTGAAGATCATATTGCAAATTAGTGTGCTTTGTTTCGTGTATTATCTGATGCAGGACTAAAGTTTAGACTGGACAAGTGTGATTTTTTTAAATCTGAGTTGCAGTATCTTGGTCATGTCTTGAACAGTCAAGGTGTATGTCCTCTTCAGTCGTATTTGTTAGCCATACGAGATTTGCCAGTTCCTCGCAATGTCACAGAATTGCAATCAGTCTTAAGGAAAATGGACTATTATATTCCGTTCATAGCGAATGCTGCACAAATAGCGGCTCCATCGCATCGCTTGCGTCGCAAGAATGTCCCCTTTCTTTGGACAGATAAGTGCCAAGTAGCTTTCCAAAAACTTGAAGATGCATTGCTCAGTGGTCGATGCTTAGTTCACTTTCATCCTGGCATACCAATTTTATTGCAAGTTGACGCTTCCTCTTACAGAATCGGTGCAGTGCTTTCGCACAGAATTGGGGATAAAGACAGGGCTATCGCTTTCGCATCAAAAGTGTTGTCCACAGGTCAGTGCAACTATTCATTAATTGAGAAACAAGCTCTGGCTATTGTATATGGTGTCACCAAATTTCACCTCTATTTCTATGGCAGAAAATTCTACTTAGTAACGTTCAAATGTGTGTGAAATCCTATGGGACTTAACTGATAAGGTCATCAGTCCCTAAGCTTACACACTATTTAACCTAAATTATCCTAAGACAAACACACACACCCATGCCCGAGGGAGGACTCGAACCTCCGCCGGGACCAGCCGCTAAAGATGGGCTTTGCTGTTATGTCAATACCAATACGAGATTGTGTATCGTGCGACAGCTCAATATGGTAATGCGGACGCACTTTCACGTCTTCCGATTGGCCCTGATAAAGACTGTGACGCTTCTGCTGCATCTTGTTGTCACATCGATGCTCAGGATTCTGAATTGCTTCAATCTTTTCTGCTGAACTATAGCAAAATTGCACAGGCTACGGAAGCTGATTAACATTTGAACATTTTGCTCATGTACACTCGCATATCTTGGCCTCGTTCTTTGCTTAGCATAAAGAACTCTGTAGTGCACCGATAATTTGCACGTCGGCGTAGCCTCATTAGGTGTGATTCGTGTTCAAAATGAAAGTGGACAGCCACGTGTGTTGACCCCTAAAGCTTTGCAAAAACAAATTTTGCAGTTACTTCACCAAGGACACTGGGGGATTGTTCTCACGAAACGGTTAGCGCGTCGACGCTGTACTTGGCAGGGTATGGACACCCAAATAGAACACATGACCTCACAGTGTCACGCATGGGCGGAAAATCAATCCGCTCTGCCACAGAAATACTCTGCTTGGCCCAAGTCGCAATCACCATGGCAACGTGTGCACATAGACTTGGCGCACCCTTTTTGGAACACTCGTTGGTTGATTGTGGTTGACTCGTATAGCAAGTTTCCATTTTACATCTTGGGTTGTCGGGTGTTCTGCCTGAGACTGTCTCAGGTCGCACCTGATGAAGGCCACGAGCTACGTGACCGAAATATCGTGCAAGTACGACGCTGATATCCGGCAGAACACCCGACAACCCAAGATGTGTCATTAGATCGCCGGGAAAGCCTGAAGAGTTACATCAAGTTTCCATTTGCTGTGCCAATGAACTCGACAACTTCACGTAGGACAATTTTTGTCTCTAAGGTTTACATGAAGTCACAGTGTCGGACAACGGCCCTCAGTTCACATCAAATGAATCTGAAACATTCTGTGAACGCAATGGCATACAGCATCTAACTAGTGAAACATTCAATACATAGTCAAACGGCATAGCGGAACGTTTTGTCCGAACCATCAAGCAGCAGATAGCCAAACTTCGCTCCACACTCACCAGGGATCAATCATTGCAACTGTTTCTCTCCTCCTACCCTTCGCACCCACGAGATGGACCATCGCCGGCGGAATCGCTTCAGGGCCGCCGCTATCGTACACTGCTCCACCTACTCCACCCTCCTCAGCATCCGGAGCCGAAGGAAGGCCGCAATTATCGTTTGGCACCGCATGATATTTTCTTTTACAGGGTTTTTAGCGGCAGCAGACGGTGGGCGCGAGGCGAGATCGTCCATCGACTTGGCGCTTGCATGAATAATTTTTCAGGTCTAGACGGCATGCAGCGCCGACATCACAATCAGCTTCACCACTGTCTTGTGCACAATGACCTTTCTGTGTCTCTTCCCCCAGATTCACGGAGCCAGAGGACAGCGCAGCCACAACAGCCACCAGAGAGAGTCATCACGACACTGCAGGACGACCCCATGGCGACCAGGTCTTCGCCTCCTCTCTTCCTACTGAGGCACCACCTTATCGTAGCACTGTCCGTGCAGGTGGGAGAGTTTGCGTGTTCCTGTGATGCTGAGAGCTATACCGGTGGTAGCGTAGCTACTGGCAGGTTCAACCTAGCCGGTCAGGTCTCAGCAGAGGAGCCAGACGAAGTGTGCCTCACAACGACCTACCGTCCTTTCCTCCCTTTCCCTTCCAGTCCCTTCCCTTTCCTTCTTCCCTTCTGTCAGTCTCTTCATCGGTGTAGGAGGCGGGTAATATCGATAGGTAAACACTCACGGCTTCTGTACCGACGAAGCAAGGCACCTGTGATGTGCCTTAAGGGCGTATGTCAGGATACTTCCAGTGGCATATGGCCATTCACTGCATCCCCTGCCTCTTGCCAGTCGTATCGGCCCTACGATCCACTGCCAACCAGAGGCAGAGGACGAGAGAGTGGATCTGCATCTGCGCAACTGCTTGTCCACTTTAAATACCTTCACGCGCAGATGACTCCGGCAAAGTTTCAATGGACTATGAGCTTTGAAAGTCCTGCGGCGATGGAGTACTGATGGTGAGGCAAGGGTTTGGTGTACCTGAACCTTAGTTGGTGCTCTGCACGTTAGGCGGTCAGACGGTGATGGTCGTTCTGGTACTCGTGAGAGACGGGAAGACTGGTTCGGCAGCTCGTCAGACGACAAAGCAGCCCTATTTAGGATCGCTCTGCTTTCCCTAATCCAGCGAGGGGCCTAGAAAAGGTGGCCTAAACATAGCCCGTCTCAACCCAGCACAAGTGACAAACTGCGGTCACTTGTTCACTAACATATGCGGTCAAAAAAATAATAAAATAAACAGTTACCTTAAATATCTAATGATTGGAGTCTGGAACGTCCGTACTTTACAGGATAACGACCATAATCAGTGCCCAGAGAGAAAGACAGGACTTATCGCAAGGGAATTGGCTAGATATAACATCGACATTACCGCCATAAGTGAAACACATCTTAGTGACTCTGAACAGTTATGTGAACCGCTCGGAGGTTATACTTACTACTGGAGTGGAAAATCATCCACTGAAAGGGCGGAAAGTGGGGTAGGCTTTGCCATACGCAATAAATTGGCATGCTCACTAACCAAAAGGTATCAGTGACAGAATAATAACACTCAGACTTCACCTGGCATCCAAGAAATATGTTCACTTTATCAATGTATACGCACCTACATTGCCATCTCCGGATGAAGAGAAGAACAAGTTCTACCAAGACCTCCGACATGTCCTTAGGGATATTCCTTCTGCAGATAAACTTCTGTTACTTGGTGATTTTAATGCTCGTGTTGGGAATGATTTCAGTGCTTGGAATGGAGTCCTCGGTCGCCATGGGATTGGAAAATGCAACTCGAATGGTTTGGATCTTCTAACTCTATGTGCCGAGTTCGAACTCTGTCTGACAAATACATATTTTCGTCTGCCTGAAAAATATAAAACGACATGGATGCATCCGCGATCTAAACACTGGCACCTTCTGGATTATGTGATAGTACGGAAAAAAGATCTTGGTGACGTACTGGTCACACGTGCAATGAGAGGCGCTCAGGGATGGACAGACCATCGACTCGTGAGGTCCAAATTAAAGATAACTTTGAAGGCACCACGCCGAGCTTCACACAAAATACCAACAAAATTGTCCTGCAAAATCTTGCCCAATGATCAGACTATGAGAGCAAAACTGGATGAAAAATTTGGTGTCGATGGCCTTTTGATATTTGAATTTGCCCCTGTGGATGAACAGTGGAGTGCATACGCTAGCAGACTGCGTGGCTGTGCTTCAGAAGTCTTGGGAAAGCCTCAGAAGAAGCACCAGGACTGGTTTGACGACTCAGATCCAGAGATCAGAAAGCTAATTAATGATTTCAGAACCTCTCTTCGCACCCCTGATGATAACAAGCGTAGAGCAGCGCATTACAATCTGAAAGTGAAGGTACGTGCTCTCAAAGACAGTTGGTGGGCAAATAAAGCAAATGAAATACAGTTATATGCCGACACACACCAAACGGGCAGATTCTTTGAGTCCCTGAAAACTATCTTTGGTCCAAGAGTTGGGAAGATAGCACCAGTCTATAACTAAGATAAAAGTTGTCGGCTGACGCAACAGAGTGACATCCTGTCTCGGTGGGCGGAACATTTTAATGACGTTCTTAATCCCGACCATCAGACAACCGATATTCCATATATATATAGAAGCACTTGAAGACCTGCCAGTTGAGGAACAACTTGCGGATGCCCCTTCCTACGATGAATTCATTTCAGCACTGGCTAAGCTGAAAAATGACAAAACAGCAGGATTAGATAACTTGCCATCAGAGCTATATAAATATGGGAGGCCAAACATCAAGAAACCATTGTTTGCTCTGATCTTAAGGATTTGGGAGTATGAAATGATTCCACAAGAGTGGAAAGATGCTTGTATTTCCAAGATCTATAAAGGCAAGGGTGACATATGAGACTGCAGCTCCGACAGGGGCATTTCTTTTCTCTCAGCAGCGGGAAAAGTCCTTGCCCACATAATTAACACCCGGTTAACACACTTTGCAGAAAAATTGCTACCAGAGACCCAGTGTGACTTTCGCCCAAACAGAGGCACAGTGGATGCCATATTTGTTGTCAAACAAATGCAAGAGAAAAGCTTAGAGCAACATCGGCCTTTGTTCATGTGCTTTGTAGACCTGGAAAAAGCTTTTGATCGTGTCCCACGGGAAGCTCTCTGGATCATACTAAAGAAAACTGGGTGCCCTGACAAAATTGTCAGTTTGATTCGGCAGTTTCATGAAAACGTGATGGCAAAAATCTGCCATGAGGACAAGCTCTCAGAACAGTTTCCTGTGACATGTGGTGTAAAACAAGGCTGTATTCTGGCTCACACACTCTTCTCACTTTACTTCGCAGTTGTTATGAGAGACGCGACCAAAGCCTGTAGTAATCAAATTAGTCTCGACACAAGGACAGACAAAAGTGTCTTCAACATCTCTCGCCTCAGAACAAAAAGTCGCGTAACCAAACTATCCATCTTAGAGATTCTCTACGCGGATGATGTATGCATGATGGCTAATTCTTGCGAAACTCTTCAGACTTACGTAAATCTGCTAAATGCCTCCTGCAGAAGATTTGGCTTAGCCATTAGCATCACTAAGACGCAAGTTCTCAGACAGCCACTTAGAGGTCTTAATGCAGATGACTCCAGTATTGAGATAAATAACAAACCCTTGCAAAATGTGTCAAACTTCAAATACCTGGGAAGCCAAATTACAAGTGACAACAGCCTGACAACGGAAATCGCAGCGCGTATAGCCAGCGCAGCCTCAGCCTTCGGTAAGCTTAATGACCGAGTATGGAAATCACATGATCTCAAACTACAAACAAAAATTGCAGTCTACAAAGCAGTAGTATTATCCACCTTACTCTATGCCTCGGAAACCTGGTGCTGTTACAAAGCTGACGTTAAGAAGCTAGATAAATTTCATCTTCGATGTCTGAGATCAATTCTGCGCATCAAATGGGAAGACCGTGTCCCAAACACGGAGATTTTGCGCCACGTGAAACTGGCTGGTATTGAAGCTTTAATAATGAAACATCAACTGAGATGGAGTGGTCACATAGTACGCATGGATGACAGTAGGCTACCTAAAGCGGTGTTCTACTCGCAGCTCTCGTGCGGGAAGAGGAGGAAAGGTGGTCAACACCTGCGATATAAAGACATCATTAAACGCCACCTTGCAGCCTGTGGCATTCCAAGCAACCGTTGGGAGGAGCTAGCATTGCGCCGATCGGAGTGGCGATCAACTGTACATAAGAGCATCGAACAATTCGAGCAAAAGCGTCTAATGAACCTGGATGCTAAAAGAGAGCTCCGAAAACCTCAGCTCAAGCCTGTCTACACGTATACTTACAACTCTGCTGGTCAACTTCACTGTGCTCCATGCAACAGGATATTCAAAGCGAAATTCGGATTCGCGAGTCACATCCGAGCCTACCACAACATGGACAGAGAAGACTGACGGAGTCGTTGTCGCCGGACACGGCGAGGAGGACATCATCATCATCATCATCATCCTACTGATGGAGCTGGACCCGCCCACGCCGCAGCCTTCTACATCTGGTTCTCGGTCTCCGGAGGTGGACGCGTACCATTCTGGTCGGTTTCTGGCGAACGTTTCCGCCAGAGCGAAGGCCAGATGGCGGGATACGAGCGGAAGCTTGACGTTGCTGCAGTCACAGCTGCCATTGCAGCGCAGCATCCACCCTCCAGCGCCAGCAAGTCGGCATGGAACGTAACCGCAGGGAATGCTGTGAGACGACGTCAGCCAATAGTACGCTGACTAGAACCGGACCACGACATGAGAGGCCTCTCTATCCGAGAGAATATAAGCGCCGCTCCTGCCAACCTCGGCCGCACCAGTAGACTCGCACTAGAAGAGCCACACTAGAAGAGCTGCACAAGGAGACGACCTGTCATCCTAGCTGTTTAGCTGAGACTTGTGCCTTATTTTAACTGCTTGCACGAAATCAGTATTTATTGAAGGACAATGATTATTTGGATGCCGCCAATTGCTTGCGACACTAAGTTAAGTATTGTCAATTCAATTAATGTAATAAATTCTATTAATATGATTTACTTATATGTTGCCTAGCTATCCGAGAAGACAGCTTTGTAGGCACCCTATAAGTGACGAGTGGGCAGTATTCCACATAGGTCATAGTCTACAATTTCGCGTTAGATGTTCCCCACACTGTCGCGATTGTTTGACAGTGGAGTGGTTTCATTAGGTGGCCCACACTAGAGCTGTGGTGTTGGAAGAACGAAGTCGCAAGGCAAGGCATGCCTCGATAGCTGCATGGTCGGCGCGGCAGTTTGTCAAACGGAAGGAACCCGGGGTTCGATTCTCGATCCGGTCGGAGATTTTTCTACACTCGGAGTCTAGGTATTGTATCGTCCTTCCTTTCGTATAGCCATAATTGACATTACACTTTTTGAAATGACTGTATGAACATGTCCTAAAAGCCAATAAATTTTTAAAAAATTTAAAAAGACAAGATTCGTACCTCACGACGGAACCACAAGTAAGCATAATCGCTGCCAAATGCAGCGACGAATGAGCGAAGTCGGTGTAGACAAGTCCTAAAGGGCCCCGTACGCCACAGTTGCAACATGCTCTCTTACGTCAGAGCGAAGTATCCGTGGCCCACGGGAAATATGGGCCCTGCAACCGACATGTCACACTAGAACGCTTGGGTCCGTACAGGACCCACAGAAAATCAATATGTAATTGAAAAGCAACCACTAAAAATCTTAATCTTTGTTCTTGAAGGCTCGCATGCATTTAAATGCAATGTCAAGAATTATTATATTCGTCTAAAATACACCGAAAAATTAAAGAAACAGGTACAGCTGCCTAATATCGTGTAGGGCTCCCGCGAGCACGCAAAAGTGCCGCAACATGATGTGGCATGGACTCGGCTAATGTCTGAAGTAGTGCAGCAGGGAACTGGCACCATGAATCCTGCAGCGCTGTCCATAAGTCAGTAAGAGTACGAGGGGGTGAAGATCCCTTCTGAACAGCGTGTTGCAAGGCACCCCAGATGTGCACAATAATGTTCATGTCTGAGGTGTCGCATTGTCCTGCTCGAATCGCTCAAGTCTGTCGGAATGCACAATGGACGGGAATGGATGCTGGTGATCAGACAGGATGCTTACGCTCTTGTCACCTGTCAGAGTCATTTCTAGACGCATCAGGAGCCCTATACCACTCCAACTGCACATGCCCCACACTATTACAGAGCCTCAACCAGCTTGAATAGTTGGCTGTTGACATGCAGGGTCTATGGATTCATGGGGTTGTCTCCATACCAGTACATGTCCATCTGATCGATGCAATTTGAAACGAGTCTCATCCGACCCCACATGTTTCCAATCACCAACAGTCTTATGTCGGTGTTGACGGGCTCAGACGAGGCATAAAACTTTGTGTCAAGGGGACACGAGTGGATCTTCGGCTCCGAAAGCAAATATCGATGATGTTTCGATGAATGGGTCGCAGGCTGACACTTGTTGATGGCCCAGCATTGAAATCTGCAGCAATTTGCGGAAGGGTTGCACTTCTGTCTCGGTAAACGATTCTCTTCAGTCATTGTTGGTCCAGTTCTTGCAGGATCTTTTTCCGGCCGCAGTGATGTCGGAGATTTGATTTGTTACGGGTTCTGTGATATTCACGGCACACTCGTGAAATGGTCGCACGGGAAAATCGCCATTTCATCGCTAACTCGGTGATGCTGTGTCACATCGCTCATGCACCGACTATGACACCACGTTCAAATTTACTTAAATATTGATAACCTGCCATTGTGGCAGCAGTAAACGATCTAAAAACTGCGTCAGATACTTGTCGTCTTAAATAGGTGTTGCCCACCGCAGCGCCGTATTCTGCCTGGTTATAAACCTCTGTATTTGAATACGGATGCCTATACCAGTTTCTTGGGCGCTTCAGTGTAGTTACTCGCTCCTCGCAGGAGACGTTGCTGCCACTAGTAAGACCTGCAGTGTCACTTGCTGTGTCTTACGAGCCATGACTTTTCTTTCTCGTGGAGCTCGAAAATGTCACTCTGCTGTGTCTGCAATTATCGCCGAAGATGACATCATCGTCTTTCCATTGCCAGCAGTGTGATAGTTGTATTAGACAGAACTACAGCAAAGTTTATAGACAGTTGCACTTTGAGAGAAGAGGCTGTTTCCTGTACCAAGTGATATGTTAGTGTTCAGTGACAGTGACAAATATGTATGACATTCCAGTTGCTAAGAATCGTTACGAAGTTAAGTACTTCATCTTGTTCTAATTATAATGAAGTGATCTAATATTTTGTATGTGTTATAATACCGATTCAGAATCCACAACTGAGACGAGGGTCAAATTTGCAATGACGGTACCAGAGCTTGAAGGCTTGTACACTACATAGCAAAATATGCTCCTTAGTCAGCCATAATCATACTTTTCGCCATATATATTCCAGATTTTGCTATTACACTGGTCAACAGTATTTTTGTCACAATGAATGTGAATGATTCAATTGGAAGTCATGCATTTAAAGATGAAGTCACCCTTTTGCTAATCAGCCTAAGTTTCTTTGTGATGCATTAGTTAATATTTAATGACCGCAGCTAGTGGTGTAGTGGTTAGTTCAAAAAATGGCTCTGAGCACTATGGGACTTAACTTCTGAGGTGCCAGCCGAAGTGGCCGTGCGGCTCTACGCGCTGCAGTCTGGAACCGCGAGACCGCTACGGTCGCAGGTTCGGATCCTGCCTCGGGCATGGATGTGTGTGATGTCCTTAGGTTAGTTAGGTTTAACTAGTTCTAAGTTCTAGGGGACTAATGACCTCAGAAGTTGAGTCCCATAGTGCTCAGAGCCATTTTGAACTTCTGTGGTCATCAGTCCCCTAGAACTTAGAACTACTTAAACCTAAATAACCTTAGAACATCACACACATCCATGCCCGAGGCAGGATTCGAACCTGCGACCGTAGCGGTCGTGCGGTTCCAGACTGCATCGCCTAGAACCGCTCGGCCGCCCAACCGGCTAGCGGGTAGTGTTGTTGCTTTTAAGTCCAGGGGTGCCGGGTTCTTCCCGGCTGTATTAGAAATTTTCTCGCATGGGGATTGGGTATTTGTGTTACCCTAACCGTTTAATCTCATTTTCACAGGCGCTCAAGTTGCCGAAGGGATGCCAAATAGAAAGACACGCAAACAACCGCAGACAAGGTCTCCTGGACAATAATGCCATACCATCATGTAATCACTCAAAAATAACTTACTGTACAATGCGCTATGGTTATTCTGCTGGGACATAATTAAATTATTCTGCATGAGTTGAAAACAACCCCATTTGTACCAGGAGTTCTCAGACATTGCCCTCTGTTCGCAAATCCATCTCCAGAAATTGATGGAAGTTTAGCAACAGTGCGGATTACTCATGTCAAAATCTCTTGCAGCTGTGTAAACAGCTCAAATACTTTTTTTGTGTATCTGTCAGTCGATAGACTGAAAACTTAAACAGAAGAGGATACGTGCATGCTGGCACAACATCTCAAGTTATCCGCAGTCCACAGATACAGCTAAGACTACAACTGTATGGAAAAGTGGCATGCTAGAAATAAACTACGGTCTGGACAAAAGAATTAAGATTATCAGTTGCTACAGAAGATGAAGAAACGAAGAGAAACGGATTCATATATGTGAAAGACATTTAGGCCTCAGGTAACAAAAGCTGTCAGTTAACGTTGAAGACTAATTTAGAAAAACGACATAAATTGGGAAAGACAAATTTAGAAAGATATCAGTCTGCGTGGTCTAGGGGTCAGTCTGCTTTCGGCCGGTGAGCGGCGAGGACGTCTTGTTTACGTCCCGTCCGCAGAGTCGCGAGCGCGCGTAGTTTGTTTACTTCCTCGCCGCAGCTAATACTCGCGTCCGTTAACACTGAGTCCCCATGGCTCATTCGTACAGAAAAGCTACCATCAAGATCAGCTTCCAGCCCGACTACGCACGACCACGAGCCTTTGAAGTCGAACGATTCATCCGTGACGAAGTTCAAATACCAACACAGCACATCATCGGTATACACCTATCCATCACAAGTAGCGTCGTTTACGTCAAGATGGTCGATGACGAGTTATGTCACGCAGTTGTGAACAGATGCGCGAACACTCTAAAGTTCAAATACTCCGATGGTCACATCGGAGAGGTTACTGTTGACCATGCTGGACAACGATTACGCACACTAAGAGTCTTCGAACTCCCTTTCGAAGTACCACCGAACGTCGTTACCTCAGCCTTCCGCTCTTATGGGACGGTAATTAGCCACGTGGCCGAAAAATGGAACATCTTCGAGACGTACCAAATCCTCAACGGCGTCCGACAAGTGAAAATTGAATTAAAGAAACATGTGCCGTCCTACTTAGTCATAGGTGGCTGTCGAGCAATAATAATGTACGACGGCCAACCTCGTACTTGTTCTGGTTGCGGCCAGGAGGGTCATGTGCGCTCGGCGTGTATTCAACGACGAGTTACACAACTTCCATTGCATGACACGACACCACCCCCTACGCTCACGGCCCTCCCCCACAATTACGCAGAGGTGACACGATCGACCGTCATGACAGACGAAAACCCCCCCGGAAGACAGGAAGCGTTAAAATGCGCACCTGTCGCCGGTCCTGGATTGACCAACACCATTACGGTATCTGCAAGGGTTGAAGAACGCCGCCCATCGACTCCACATGAAGATTCGGACGAGAGAATGGAACTCGACGCTAGGGTTGTACCGACCTCTGCCTTTCTACTTGAGGGGGATGCTATACGGGAACCACAAACTCTTTCGGACACAGAAACCCACGTCCGCAAACAAAGGTCACCGAGAGAACATATAAAGCGACGTCGCACACCCTCAGACGATTGCCTCCAGCGGACGTCTTCTCCAGTTGACGACCGGACGGCCGACGGAACGACGAGGAAAATCGATGACACGAGATCGCCCTCACCTGTCACTCTGATTTTGACAAACCCGATTCCGCTCTCTCGGACAAACGGATGGCCAGCACAGCGCCCGCCGTTGGTACACAACCGGAACCAACTGCGGATTCACCCTTAATCACTCAGCCCACAAGTGTTCTACCGCAGCCACCGTTAACTTACGGACCTTGGGCGGATGACATTGAAGACAATTCTACGGCCGCTGTGGTGGATGAGGAGAGGGGTCTCTCCTCCCACGCCTCAGCCCCTCCCGAGTAGCAGCAGATGACGGCGCGGACGCGGCCAGCAGATCACAGGCCCCACCTTTTACGGCGACACTGACGGCAGCCCCCACCGCAGGAGACGATCTACAGACCTATCGCTTAACGACCATCAACATTAACACCATTCGGACACGTACGAAGTTGGCGCTGCTCCAAGACATGCTCAATGGAGCAGACGTTGACATTGTCTTTCTCCAAGAAATCTTCGTCGCTGATTTCCCGGGTATGTATGGTTATACGGCTCATGTGTCCCACGCCTCGCCAACTAACAGTGGAGTCGCCATTCTCCTCAGAGAGGGCCTCGAGGCGGACGAAGTCCGATATCTCCCCGACGCTAGAGGAATGGCCGTAACGGTGCAAGGCGTCCGGTTTATCAATGTGCACGCCCCTTCCGGAACGAATCTACATCTACATCTACATTTATACTCCACAAGCCACCCAACGGTGTGTGGCGGAGGGCACTTTACGTGCCACTGTCATTACCTCCCTTTCCTGTTCCACTCGCGTATGGTTCGCGGGAAGAACGACTGTCTGAAAGCCTCTGTGCGCGCTCTAATCTCTCTAATTTTACATTCGTGATCTCCTCGGGAGGTATAAGTAGGGGGAAGCAATATATTCGATACCTCATCCAGAAACGCACCCTCTCGAAACCTGGCGAGCAAGCTACACCGCGATGCAGAGCGCCTCTCTTGCAGAGTCTGCCACTTGAGTTTGTTAAACATCGCCGTCGTGACCGATCGCTCTTCTTCGCAGAAGGAATAGCACCGCTTTTTCAGGGCAGGCACGATGACTTGATATTAGGGGGCGATTTCAATTGCACCCAAGCACCTAAAGATCAGCTGCCACGCCATTCACCGTGCCCCGAACTTGGGAGATTCTTCGGCGATCTCCAGCTGGTAGATACATGGGAACATGTCGGAGGAAATAGGCCGGGATACACCCATTTCACGAGTCACTCGTCTAGTCGCATCGATAGGATTTACGTCTCCCGTTCTCTCGCGGCAACGGTGAGTGACGCGGATGTGTGGCCAGTAGCCTTTTCTGATCACGAGGCCTATATACACTCCGGGAAATGGAAAAAAGAACACATTGACACCGGTGTGTCAGACCCACCATACTTGCTCCGGACACTGCGAGAGGGCTGTACAAGCAATGATCACACGCACGGCACAGTGGACACACCAGGAACCGCGGTGTTGGCCGTCGAATGGCGCTAGCTGCGCAGCATTTGTGCACCGCCGCCGTCAGTGTCAGCCAGTTTGCCGTGGCATACGGAGCTCCATCGCAGTCTTTAACACTGGTAGCATGCCGCGACAGCGTGGACGTGAACCGTATGTGCAGTTGACGGACTTTGAGCGAGGGCGTATAGTGGGCATGCGGGAGGCCGGGTGGACGTACCGCCGAATTGCTCAACACGTGGGGCGTGAGGTCTCCACAGTACATCGATGTTGTCGCCAGTGGTCGGCGGAAGGTGCACGTGCCCGTCGACCTGGGACCGGACCGCAGCGACGCACGGATGCACGCCAAGACCGTAGGATCCTACGCAGTGCCGTAGGGGACCGCACCGCCACTTCCCAGCAAATTAGGGACACTGTTGCTCCTGGGGTATCGGCGAGGACCATTCGCAACCGTCTCCATGAAGCTGGGCTACGGTCCCGCACACCGTTAGGCCGTCTTCCGCTCACGCCCCAACATCGTGCAGCCCGCCTCCAGTGGTGTCGCGACAGGCGTGAATGGAGGGACGAATGGAGACGTGTCGTCTTCAGCGATGGGAGTCGCTTCTGCCTTGGTGCCAATGATGGTCGTATGCGTGTTTGGCGCCGTGCAGGTGAGCGCCACAATCAGGACTGCATACGACCGAGGCACACAGGGCCAACAGCCGGCCTCATGGTGTGGGGAGCGATCTCCTACACTGGCCGTACACCACTGGTGATCGTCGAGGGGACACTGAATAGTGCACGGTACATCCAAACCGTCATCGAACCCATCGTTCTACCATTCCTAGACCGGCAAGGGAACTTGCTGTTCCAACAGGACAATGCACGTCCGCATGTATCCCGTGCCACCCAACGTGCTCTAGAAGGTGTAAGTCAACTACCCTGGCCAGCAAGATCTCCGGATCTGTCCCCCATTGAGCATGTTTGGGACTGGATGAAGCGTCGTCTCACGCGGTCTGCACGTCCAGCACGAAAGCTGGTCCAACTGAGGCGCCAGGTGGAAATGGCATGGCAAGCCGTTCCACAGGACTACATCCAGCGTCTCTACGATCGTCTCCATGGGAGAATAGCAGCCTGCATTGCTGCGAAAGGTGGATATACACTGTACTAGTGCCGACATTGTGCATGCTCTGTTGCCTGTGTCTATGTGCCTGTGGTTCTGTCAGTGTGATGATGTGATGTATCTGACCCCAGGAATGTGTCAATAAAGTTTCCCCTTCCTGGGACAATGAATTCACGGTGTTCTTATTTCAATTTTCAGGAGTGTATGTGCCGTCGCCCTTCGTCGCCAACGGGTGTGGCGCAGCCGACATTCCTGGAAATTAAACCTTGCTCATCTCGCTTCTCCGGATTGTCGACGCGCCATCGAAGATACGTGGAGTTTGTGCGTCCGCCGCCTCCCAACGTATCCTACATCGATTAGTTGGTGGTTAACCTGCGCCAAGCCGGCCCTACGGCGAACCTTTATTACGTATGGTCGTGAGACTGCTGCTTGGAGGCGGCAGACCCTTGATATTTATTTCACCGTCCTTCGCGAATGCGCCTCCTTGCCACCTACACCGGAACGACAGCTGACAGTTCAGCGTGCGAAAGCACAGATCGTAGCCTATATGCGCCGACACCTCGAAGGGACGATCGTCCGAGCGCGGACACAAGACAGACTGTTGGGGTGGAACAGTCGCAAGCGGGCAACCTCTGGGGCACCTGCCGCACCCCAGTTGTATAAGGCTTACCTAGGCACGCGGGGCTCTGTCTAGATGGACTTCTAGTTCCCTAGCTGCTCGTGGGACCGAGATGGAACCCTCGAACTGTTATTCGTCTCCTGCCAGCGGAAAGGGTGGACCGCTGGTGGGTTCTAACACCCAATCCAACAAGAGGGCTCGTGTAGCCAGTCCTCCTGATTCAGGTAGTAGTAACAGAACGCATGCTGCTTCACAGAACATGTTTTTCATAATTAAAAGAAAAGATGGGAGTTTTGAAAAAGTACAGAAGGGCTTAGAAGGTATTGCTGGCACATTAAAATCTGTAAAGCGCTTGCGAAATGGCACCTTTTTGGTTGAAACATTTAGCGTCCAGCAAGTCCAGAAACTTCAGAAGGCACAATTTCTTGGGGAGTTTGCGATAGAGACTAATTTCACAACACCTTGAACTACAGCAAAGATGTTGTGACTTGCAGAGATCTCGTTGACATTCCCCAAGACGAACTGAAGGCTGAATGGTCCCGGGAAGGAATTGTCGACGTGCAACACATTATGAAACGGGTGGATGGTGCTCTCATAAAGACTGACTCATTTATCCTTACATTTAACAGTACCAAATTGCCAGAGCATGTGAAGGCAGGTTTCCTACGTCTCAGTGTACGGCCTTACTACCCCAACCCCATGCGGTGTTTTAAATGCCAACACTTTGGACACACTACTCTCGGCTGTAAAGTGGAAGCCACTTGCGGGAATTGTGGTAAAGCCGCCCATGAGGGAGTTGGTTGCTCCTCTCCTCCCAAGTGTGTCAACTGCTCTGGGGATCACCCTGTGTGGAGTAGGGAATGCAGAGTTTTCCTTGAGGAACGGAAGATCCAGGAACTAAAAACTACAAAACGCATCCCGTATGGTGAGACGAAGAAAATTTACAAGTCCATGCAGCCGCCCACGTTCGCTGCTTCCTTTTCTTCCGTTCTCAAACAACCAGTCTTGAAAACCGATGCCGCTACACAAACGGAGGTTGCTACCGTCAGCACTAGCACCTGCGCTTGTCAATGTACGTGTGCTGCTGCCGTTCCTGCGACGCCTGCTGCTCCTCCCCCCCCCCCCCCCCCCGGCCTTCTGACCAGGCCGTGGTAGCTGACATCATGGAACTTCCTGCCCTTCCCGGGTCCAGTCTTGTGCACTGCCCAGCGCTGCTACACCCCCTACTGCTTCTGAGGTTTTGGCTCCAATGCCACCTCAGGCCAGAACATCGAAGCCAAAGACAAAGGTGAAGACTCGCCCACTAAAGGAGACTGCAGTTGTACAGTCTCCTGATGTGGATGTCATTCTCTCTGACGTCTCTCTCGACTCCTCTTCTGAGGCGATGGAGGTTGATGTCAGACTGGGGCAATCATCTCGCCCCAAAACTGAGCCTCCACCTGTTGTGGGCTCTCCTCCCCGACAGAAAGTGAGGATGAAGGTACTCCCACCCTGATAGATGGCTCCCATTATACAGTGGAACATGAATGGATTCCGGGCACATGTGGAGGAACTGAACCTCCTAGCACGCAACGCCCCCTGTGCTTGTGTTTACAGGAAACGCATTTAAAACCATCTGATGCTCCTGTACTAAGGGGCTATACGTTATATCGCAAAGATGACCTAACTGGAGAAAGGGCCAAAGGCGGAGTCGCTGTGTTTGTCAATAATAACCACCACTCCTCTGCTCTCCTCCTGGATACTGACCTGCAAGCAGTTGCAGTTGAAATTCGTTCACCTCGGAGGCTTACCGTTTGCTCCCTTTATTTACCCCCTCTGGATGCAATGACCGTAGACGCTCTGACAGATCTTATCGACCAACTCCCCCGCCCATTTCTCCTCCTGGGAGACTTCAATGCCCATCATGTCCTGTGGGGCTCCACTTCTCTTTGCGCTCGAGGTCGAATTTTGGAGAGCCTCCTAACATCTCAAGTGTTGTGCATCCTCAACACAGGTACTCCGACTCATTTCTCTACTGCTACAGGGTCATTCTCAGCCATTGACCTATCTTTCTGCTCTCCAACCCTCACCGACTCTGTTCACTGGGAGGTCATAGACGACCTTCATTCCAGCGATCACTTCCCTATCCGCATTCATCTCCTGGATGGTGTATTGCTGGAACAGCGGCCACCATCGTGGATGATTGGCAGGGCTAACTGGCCACTGTTCACTCGGTTGGCTGTCTTTGACCGCCACAATAACGTACAGGAATGGGTGGATCACATCACGCTTGTGGTCCATCATGCTGCTGACCTGTCCATACCACAGTCTTCTGGCACTCGTAAGCGGCGCCTTGTGCCTTGGTGGACAGAAGAGTGCCGTTCAGCCATCCGGGACAGGCGTGCGGCTCTTCGCCGATTTAAATGCCGCCCAACAGCGGTCAATCTTACCACCTTTCGAATCGCGAGAGCCAGGGCACGCCGTGTCATTAAAGAGAGCAAGAAAAGGTCATGGCAGGTGTTCCTGGACTCCATCAACCGTTCCACTTGTTCCACAAAAGTATGGGAAGCCATCCGGAGGATTTCCGGTAAACATAGCCGTTTACCGATAGCTGCTGTCCTGAACCAGGGATGCCTCCAAACAACACCCAGAGCCGTTACTCAGACGCTGGCAGAGCATTTTGCACAAAGTACTGCCACTGCAAATCAGGATCCAGCGTTTCGTCGCTACCGTGCGACTGTCGAAAGAGCGACCTTGGACTTTCGGTCGAACAGTTCTGAGGCCTACAATTCCCCTTTCTCCATGTGGGAACTTGAATCGGCACTTACTGAGACTTCTGACACTGCACCGGGTTACGACCGCATCCGGTACTCCATGCTTCGACATCTGCCAGCGGCGTCAAAGGAAATCCTCCTCGAATGTTTTAATCTCATATGGCAGACAGGAGTGTTCCCCATCTCGTGTAGGGAGGCAATCCTCATCCCTCTCCTCAAACCAGGAAAGGACCGCACATGTCCCGGTAGTTATCGTAGTATCGCCTTGACAAGCTGTGTTGGAAAGACCCTGGAACGGATGGTTAACCGGCGTCTGGTATGGCTGTTAGAGACCAGACAGCTCCTTAGCCGCTTTCAGTGTGGATTCCGAAAATTTCGGTCCACGGTCGACAACCTGACCCTCCTAGAGGCGGCTATTCAGCAGGCTTTTCTCCGTCAGCATCACTGTATCGGTATCTTCTCTGATATCAGTAAGGCATATGATACTACTTGGAGACACTGTATTCTTGCACAAATGCATCAATGGGGCTTTCGTGGCCGCCTCCCCATTTTCATTCGGTCTTTCCTGTCTCAGAGGTTTTTTCGGACCCGCGTTGGTAACACACTGTCTGATCGCTTTGAGCAAGAGAACGGTGTCCCCCAGGGCAGTGTTTTAAGCGTTACCCTCTTTGCCATAGCCATCAACAGTATAACGTCTACAGTGAGGAGTCCAGTACAGTACTCCTTATTTGTGGACGACTTTGCTGTTTTCTGTTCCTCCTCCAGTGTTGCAACCGTGAGCCGTCAGTTGCAGCTAACAGTGCGGCAGTTAGAGGAGTGGGCTGCAAAGACAGGTTTTCGGTTTTCTGCCGGTAAGTGTGTTTGTGTTCATTTTAATCGTTCTCGTCATCTTTTTACTTTGCCTGCCTTGCATATGGGGGATACTGTCCTACATTTTAGAGACACAGTGCGGTTTATAGGCCTAATTTTTGACTCCAGGTTGTCATGGCTGCCACACCTACGTGACTTGAAAGCCAGAACGCTGAAGGCACTGAACATTCTCAAGTGCCTCAGCCACAGGTCTTGGGGCGCGGACAGGGCGCGTCTCCTTCAGTTTTATGGTGCTTTTGTGCGTTCACGGCTGGACTATGGCTGCACAGTATATGGGTCAGCGAGGCCATCTTATTTGCGGATCCTTGATGCTGTTCACCATGCTGGGATCCGACTGACCACGGGTGCTTATCGGACCAGTCCCGTACCCAGCCTCTGTGCTGAGTCTGGCGAGCCGCCACTTACCATCCGGCGGCAGCTCCTGCTGGTGCGCCAGGCTTGTAAGTTTCTTGCAGCTCCCAGCTCGCCTGCTCACCATCTTGTTGCCCATCCACCTTTGGACCGCCTTTTTTCCCGCCGTCCCCGGGCTACGTTGCCATTTGGGATCCGTGTGCAACGTGTACTAGAGTCTCTTGATGTGGAGTCTATACAACCCCAAATCCAGGGTTTTAACCGCCTGCCACCCTGATTACTGAAGAGGCCCAGAGTGATTTTAGATTTATTGCAGTACAAGAGAGATTGCACTCCTGCCACCGTTTTTAATGCAGCATTTTCTGCCATTTTATCTGAGCACCACGACTATGTAGCTGTTTTTACGGATGGGTCGAAACAAGGGGATTCTGTTGGTTGCTCAGTTGTTTTTCCATATCGTGTCCTCAAGGTCCGACTGCCTCAGACTTTTACTGTCTTTGATGCAGAATTGTCTGCGATCTTGCGGGCACTGGAGCACATGAGACATTCTTCCTCTCCTACATTTCTTGTCTGTTCCGATTCACTCAGTGCCCTTCACTCATTGCAACGTTTGTATCTGGCAGACAAAATTGTCCAGACCATCCAGGATGCCCTCCTCCGACTACAGCGACTGGGGAAGGTTGTAGCTTTTTGCTGGGTTCCGGGGCATGTCAGCATTGCTGGGAATGAAAGGGCAGATCTCGCAGCCAAGGAGGCGTGTCTCGATCCACAAGAATCTCAGTGTGCTATCCCCTTGCACGCACTGACCTCGCTGTTGAGCTCACGGGTCATGCGTCGGTGGGAGGATGAGTGGCTGGAAGTGACTGACAATAAGCTCCGTATAGTCAAGAGAAATTTGTTAACATCGAGTATAGATTTAAGTGTCAGGAAGTCATTTCTGAAAGTATTTGTATGGAGTGTAGCCATGTATGGAAGTGAAACATGGACGGTAAATAGTTTGGACAAGAAGAGAATAGAAGCTTTCGAAATGTGGTGCTACAGAAGAATGCTGAAGATTAGATGGGTAGATCACATAACTAATGAGGCAGTATTGAATAGGATTGGGGAGAAGAGAAGTTTGTGGCACAACTTGACCAGAAGAAGGGATCGGTTGGTAGGACATGTTCTGAGGCATCAAAGGATCACCAATTTAGTATTGGAGGGCAGCGTGGAGGGTAAAAATCGTAGGGGGAGACCAAGAGATGAATATACTAAGCAGATTCAGAAGGATGTAGGTTGCAGTAGGTACTGGGAGATGAAGAAGCTTGCACAGGATAGAGTAGCATGGAGAGCTGCATCAAACCAGTCTCGGGACTGAAGACCACAACAACAACAGTCAAGCCCACAACGCGTGTGTGGTGTACTTCCTTTCAGCCCCATCGACGGGACGAGGTTCTCCTCACTCGGCTTCGAATAGGCCACAGCCCTATGACGCATGGCTTCCTTCTCCGGCGAGAGGACCCTCCAATGTGTGGTGCTTGTGGCGTCCAGGTCACTGTGCGCCACGTTTTATTGGATTGCGTTTTATTTTCTGACCAGCGGGTCGCGGCTGACTTGCCAGCGGACCTGCCATCTCTTTTAGGCAACACTCGGACGAACGTGGTTAAAGTTTTAAAGTTCTGTGCCCTGTCAAATGTTTTTACAAAGATTTTAGGGAGAGGATTTTAATTTGCTCACTGTGTGACAAGCTCGCCCATTTTTTATGTAAGTGGCCAGCCAATAACAATTTCCTGTGACATTTTTGTTGCTATGTCTCCTCTTTCCTTAGGTTTTACTTTCTTATGTAGCATTTTCCTTCTTTCCCTGCTTTCTTTGAGTGTGTGCTTTAGTTTTCTTAGGTCTGTCCACATTCGTTCCTTTTAATGTGTGTCAGGGCGCTGATGACCTCGATGTTAAACGCCCATAAGCCACAACACACACACACACACACACGACCCACCATGTACCACGTCATCCGAGAACGTACACTGCGAGGACGGGCGCTGATACATGCCATCACCACTGAGGACGGCCATCATCACACCACACAACGCGATATTGCTGCAGCCTTCTTCGACCATTATGCACGACTTTATTCTGCTCAATGTGCTGACCCGACAACAGTGACAGCAGATTCACAACTGGTTTACGGCATTGTCCCGCGGGATTTACAAACTGAATTATTGAACGACATTACGGAAGACGAAGTTATCGACGCCATCGGTAAAGGGGCGGCGAGTAAGTCTCCTGGCCCCGACGGGCTCCCTGTGGAGTTTTATAGAACTTTCCAGTATTTACTGGCTCCCAAGTTAACAGACATCTGTCGAGAGCTTATGTCCCCCGCGGTGCCGCTCCCTGCGACCTTCGTAGAAGGAATAATTATACCGATTCACAAGCCTAAAGGTGGGGCTCGAATACAAGATTACCGCCCGCTAACACTCGTCAACTGCAACATGAAGATATTCACCAGACTATTAGCAAACCGTCTACGACCGACCCTACCATACGTCATCTCGCCAGATCAGACTTCCCTAGGGGGTATCATCAACATCCACACAGCACTGTGTCGATACCGTGACTTAATAGCCCTAGCCAGGGCACGCCGCATCCCGGGAGCGCTGGAATCACTAGATTTTAGCCAAGCTTTTGATCGAGTGGATCACGCGTACCTAACGTCCGTTCTCCAGCACATGCAGTACCCACAGCAATTCACAGACGTCGTGATGCGCCTCCTCCGAAGGGCGACTTCCAAAGTGCTCGTTAACGGGCGTCTCTCGCAGTCCCTCCCGATTTTCCGCTCCGTGCGTCAAGGCTGCCCCTTGTCGACGTTACTATATGCTCTGGCACTGGAACCACTCCTCTGTGGTCCCCGTCAACGCCTCACCGGTCTTACCCTACGTGACGTCACATTTCGCTGTACAGCATATGCAGACGACCTGGTTCTCGTGTTCCGCAATCGCGACGATGTCAACAGCGCACTAGAATGGATTACCACGTACGGTGTGGCTTCCGGCAGCTGTCTCAACGTTGCCAAATCGGTCGCCATGGCCATAGGAGACGGGTTGACCCCAGCGTGTGTCGAACCCCTACAGCTTCGTGGCACTATCAAATGTCTCGGAATAGAGTTTCACAACGACATACGGCGCACTGCGGCTCTTAACTACCGCCGCTTATTACAAAAAATTCGGGTCCAGATCGTCACCCTTCGTCTGCGGACCCTCGAGATTTTCCAAAGGACACACTTCGTCAATGTTTACCTCGCATCGCGCCTTCCACACATAGCGCGTGTTCTCCCAATACCGTTACTGATGGCTCGACGTCTATTAGTGGCATTCGGAGCCTACGTCAGTACAGGCATGCTCTTCAAAGTCAATTATGAGTCACAGACCCTTCCCCCAGAAAGGGGAAGTCTTAGTCTAGTCCATGTCCACGACAGAGCTGTGGCCCTGTATGTCAGCTCACACATCAAGCTGTGGCGCCACCACCCGGGAAGTTTGACAGTTTTGCTGTTGGAGTCCTTAGCTCCGCCCTCCCTTATGCCCCCACTGACGACGCAAGACATACCCCCACCCTTCTACTACTGCGGGAACTTTTACATTGAACACAGCTATGTCCGTATCGCAGTACCACCGACGAAACAGGCGTCGGCGCGGGATATATATTATGTCCTACAGCAGAGGCGCCCACCAAACATCGTGGAGACCAAAAGCCCTCAGGTTAATTGGAAGGTGGTGTGGAAGACGATTCACGCGGTTTCACTGGACACAGCCGTCCGATCCACATGGTACATCACAAGCAATGGTAAACAGATCACCCGATCACGCCTCCACAAGATAAACATGGCGGAATCGCCTCTCTGCGTAGACTGCGGGATGCCAGACACGGACGAACACCGTCTCACATGTGGCGCGGCAGAAGACGTATGGCGCTTGGTGCGACAAATTTTGCCCTATTTTCTACGAGTGACTCCGGAACACATTACACCTCGGTTTCTACTATTTCCGGATCAACAGTATTTCTCGCGCACCAAGACCAACGCTGTCACGTGGATCCGTGCGCATGCGGTACACTACTTATTTCGCGATGGACCTAAAGATGTATTAGACTTTTGGAACTACCTACAAGAACGTCATTTGCAAGATCGTACGGAACCCAAAATACAGACAGTATTTTTCTAATTACTTAGGGAGTGCCCTACGCGACCCTCCACGCAGCTGGATCATCAACAGGTAGGAGAAGATACCCATCGAGTGAGCTGACAGGACGAAGTTCGATTCTCGGTGGAACAACATGATATACGTGAAGACGTACCTGGATGATGAAGCGTAAAGAGAGTAGCGACATACCCTTCTGCATCCTGTATGAAGCACTTTTTTTTCCAATATACATTACCTCGGTGTAGGAACGTGCCGAGATATTGTTTTCTTTTTCTCAGAGTACGATGCGGTGTTAGATACATTTATTTTTGTTGTGGTATAGAGTCAAACCACATTAAGAATGTATTAACAACAGTAAATAAAAAAAAAAGTGGTCAGCGCGACAGACTGTCAATCCTAAGGGCCCGGGTTCGATTCCCGGCTGGGTCGGAGATTTTCTCCGCTCAGGGACTGGGTGCTGTGTTGTCCTAATCATCATCATTTCATCCCCATCGACGTGCAAGTCGCCGAAGTGGCGTCAAATCGAAAGACTTGCTCCAGGCGAGCGGTCTACCCGACGGGAGGCCCTCGTCACTCGCCATTATTATTATTATTAGTAAGCAAAAGTGCTTATTCTAGTTGCAGCAGTTTTTAGAACTGACAAATAATATCAGATCAGTTGTCCAGTGATCATACATGTTTTTTTAATTTAATTTTATTTTATTTATTAATTTTTTGCAACAGTTATCGCAGTATACATATAAGGTCATGTAAGCTTTCAATCATTAAAATTATTTTGCCTCATTTGCAACGTTAGTTAAACTAGAGAAGGACATAGAAAACAACAGATGTACACGATAAATTACACAGTTCACTTTTTTAATCAGTAATTTATAATTGCTGTAGAAGTTTGCGAATTTATGCTGCATTGAAATATTCACAGAAAAAGGTTGTTGCACTCTTTTTCGATTTTCCTGCGTAGTTTCTGCTTGTGTTTTGCAAGACAAAGAAAACGGATGAGATTTCCAAATCGTAAATCACCGACATCTTTTCTATGAAGGCTGAGTTTTAACTGACGCATCCAGGACATAAACATAACACATCCTGCAAGTGAGTGTGATTCTGAACCGACTTGTTTTCGTGTCCCAAATTTGACTTTGAAAAGTTGGACTTTTTGAAAACAATGCTGGAGGTGTGACACTATCTCCCTCAGTCAGCTTCTTCTATTCTGTTCACTAAAGACATTCGCCTGTATAATATGATTTTTAATATCCTTAAAAGAGTTGGGAAGAACTTACACGTTTTAATGGTATGCATATTTCATTTTTGTGTCTTGTTGGTAATGAAAATTCAGATAATCAAAACGTCTGCGGTCCCGGGTTCGATCCCCGCCACTGCCTAAATTTTGATAAATAGTGGGCATTGACGGCCGAAGACTTCCGGCATAAGAAGTCAGCCTCATTCTGCCAACGGCCTTGTCAAAGAGGGCGGAGGAGCGGATAAAGGTTCAGGGCACTCTCTTGTCCTAGGGGTGGGAAATTGCCCCTAAAGGCAGAAGAATCAGCAATGATCAACGACATGAGGATGTAGAAGGCAATGGAAACCACTGCATTAAAGACACGTAACGTGTATCTACAGGACATGTGGCCTGTAATTGAAAGAAGTGTCATGATGATCTCTCCATTGGCAAAAGATTCCGGAATAGTCCCCCATTCGGATCACCGGGAGGGGACTGCCAAGGGGGAGGTTACCATGAGAAAAAGATTGAATAATCTACGAAAGGATAACGTTCTACGAGTCGGGGCGTGGAATGTCAGAAGCTTGAACGTGGTAGGGAAACTAGAAAATCTGAAAAGGGAAATGCAAAGGATCAATCTAGATATAGTAGGGGTCAGTGAAGTGAAGTGGAAGGAAGACAAGTATTTCTGGTCAGATGAGTATCGGGTAATATCAACAGCAGCAGAAAATGGTATAACAGGTGTAGGATTCATTACGAATAGGAAGGTAGGGCAGAGGGTGTGTTACTGTGAACAGTTCAGTGACCGGGTTGTTCTAATCAGAATCAACAGCAGACCAACACCGACAACGATAGTTCAGGTATACATGCCGACGTAGCAAGCTGAAGATGAACAGATAGAGAAAGTGTATGAGGATATTGAAAGGGTAATGCAGTATGTAAAGGGGGACGAAAATCTAATAGTCATGGGCGACTGGAATGCAGTTGTAGGGGAAGGAGTAAAAGAAAAGGTTACAGGAGAATATGGGCTTGAGACAAGAAATGAAAGAGGAGAAAGACTAATTGAGTTCTGTAACAAGTTTCAGCTAGTAATAGCGAATACCCTGTTCAAGAATCACAAGAGGAGGAGGTATACTTGGAAAAGGCCGGGAGATACGGGAAGATTTCAATTAGATTACATCATGGTCAGACAGAGATTCCGAAATCAGATACTGGATTGTAAGGCGTACCCAGGAGCAGATATAGACTCAGATCACAATATAGTAGTGATGAAGAGTAGGCTGAAGTTCAAGACATTAGTAAGGAAGAATCAATACGCAAAGAAGTGGGATACGGAAGTACTCAGGAGTGACGAGATACATTTGAAGTTCTCTAACGCTATAGATACAGCAATAAGGAATAGCGCAGTAGGCAGTACAGTTGAAGAGAAATGGACATTTCTAAAAAGGGCCATCACAGAAGTTGGGAAGGAAAACATAGGTACAAAGAAGGTAGCTGCGAAGAAACCATGGGTAACAAAAGAAATACTTCAGTTGATTGGTGAAAGGAGGAAATACAAACATGTTCCGGGAAAATCAGGAATACAGAAATACAAGTCGCTGAGGAATGAAATAAATAGGAAGTGCAGGGAAGCTAAGACGAAATGGCTGCAGGAAAAATGTGAAGACGTCGAAAAAGATATGATTGTCGGAAGGATAGACTCAGCATACAGGAAAGTCAAAACAACCTTTGGTGACATTAAAAGCAACGGTGGTAACATTAAGAGTGCAACGGGAATTCCACTGTTAAATGCAGAGGAGAGAGCAGATAGGTGGAAAGAATACATTGAAAGCCTCTATGAGGGTGAAGATTTGTCTGATGTGATAGGAGAAGAAACAGGAGTCGATTTAGAAGAGATAGGGGATCCAGTATTAGAATCGGAATTTAAAAGAGCTTTGGAGGACTTACGGTCAAATAAGGCAGAAGGGATAGATAACATTCCATCAGAATTTCTAATATCATTGGGGCAAGTGGCAACAAAACGACTATTCACGTTGGTGTGTAGAATATATGAGTCTGGCGGTATACCATCTGACTTTCGGAAAAGCATCATCCACACAATTCCGAAGACGGCAAGAGCTGACAAGTGCGAGAATTATCGCACAATCAGCTTAACAGCTCATGCATCGAAGCTGCTTACAAGAATAATATACGGAAGAATGGAAAAGAAAATTGAGAATGCGCTAGGTGACGTTCAGTTTGGCTTTAGGAAAAGTAAAGGGACGAGAGAGGCAATTCTGACGTTACGGCTAATAATAGAAGCAAGGCTAAAGAAAAATCAAGACACTTTCATAGGATTTGTCGACCTGGAAAAAGCGTTCGACAATATAAAATGGTGCAAGCTGTTCGAGATTCTGAAAAAAGTGGGGGTAAGCTATAGGGAGAGACGGGTCATATACAATATGTACAACAACCAAGAGGGAATAATAAGAGTGGACGATCAAGAACGAAGTGCTCGTATTAAGAAGGGTGTAAGACAAGGCTGTAGCCTTTCGCCTCTACTCTTCAATCTGTACATCGAGGAAGCAATGATGGAAATAAAGGAAAGGTTCAGGAGTGGAATTAAAATACAAGGTGAAAGGATATCAATGATACGATTCGCTGATGACATTGCTATCCTGAGTGAAAGTGAAGAAGAATTAAATGATCTGCTGAACGGAATGAACAGTCTAATGAGTACACGGTATGGTTTGAGAGTAAATCGGAGAAAGACGAAGGTAATGAGAAGTAGTAGAAATGAGAACAGCGAGAAACTTAACATCAGGATTGATGGTCACGAAGTCAATGAAGTTAAGGAATTCTGCTACCTAGGCAGTAAAATAACCAATGACGTACGGAGCAAGGAGGACATCAAAAGCAGACTCGCTATGGCAAAAAAGGCATTTCTGGCCAAGAGAATTCTACTAATATCAAATACCGGCCTTAATTTGAGGAAGAAATTTCTGAGGATGTACGTCTGGAGTACAGCATTGTATGATAGTGAAACATGGACTGTGGGAAAACCGGAACAGAAGAGAATCGAAGCATTTGAGATGTGGTGCTATAGACTGTAAGTAGGCTGTTTAGGTTCTTATATTGGTAACGCCGCCGCCACGTAGCGCTCTCTGTATGAAAATCACTGGCTGTGCTGTGTGCAGTCTGTGGCTAGTTTTCATTGTTGTCTGCCATTGTAGTGTTGGGCAGCTGGATGTTAACAGCACGTAGCGTTGCGCAGTTGGAGGTGAGCCGCCAGCAGTGGTGGATGTGAGGAGAGAGATGGCGGAGTTTTGAAATTTGTAATACTGGATGTCATGAACTGCTATATATATTATGACTGTTAAGGTAAATACATTGTTTGTTCTCTATTAACATCTTTCATTTGCTAACTATGCCTATCAGTAGTTAGTGCCTTCGGTAGTTTGAATCTTTTATTTAGCTGGCAGTAGTGGCGCTCGCTGTATTGCAGTAGTTCGAGTAATGAAGATTCTTGTGAGGTAAGTGATTTGTGAAAGGTATAGTTTAATGTTAGTCAGGGCCATTCTTTTGTAGGGATTTTTGATAGTCAGATTGCGTTGCGCTAAAAATATTGTGTGTCACTTTAGTGAATGTTTGAGTACGTTCAGTTTTGCTCAGCTGTTTGAAAAGCAAATAATGTAAGAGGTTTATCAGCACAGTAATTCTAAAATTGTTCTAAGGGGTCGTTTCAAGACGAATGTTGAAAATTAGGTGGACTGATAAGCTAAGGAATGAGGAGGTTCTACGCAGAATCGGAGAGGAAAGGAATATGTGGAAAACCCTGATAAGGAGAAGGGACAGGATGATAGAACATCTGCTAAGACATGAGGGAATGACTTCCATGGTACTAGAGGGAGCTGTATAGGGCAAAAACTGTAGAGGAAGACAGAGACTGGAATACGTCAAGCAAATAATTGAGGACGTAGGTTGCAAGTGCTACTCTGAGATGAAGAGGTTAGCACAGGAAAGGAATTCGTGGCGGGCCGCATCAAACCAGTCAGTAGACTGATGACCAAAAAAACGTTCATCTACATAGGAATCGGTTTTAGATTTCCTTTATGAATGGTGTGGGATTATTTTACTTTCAATTTAGACTCTTGTTAATCACATAGGAATGTAGAACACGAATTATCGTGAATCGATAGCTGCCACAGAATTACTGAATATGACGATACCTTAAATTTCTGTTCCATCACAAATGCTTAAGCTGGATTTAATCCACGAAAACAATGTCATTAAAGGAAATAGTCGTACATGTTACTACATACACTACTTGCCACTAAAATTGCTACACCACGAAGAAGATGACGTGCAACAGACGCGAAATTTAACCGACAGGAAGAAGATGCTGTGATATGCAAATGATCAGCTTTTCAGAGCATTCACACAAGGTTGGCGCCGGTGGTGATACCGACAACGTGCTGACATCAGGAATGTTTCCAACCGATTTCTCATACACAAACAGCAGTTGACCGGCGTTGCCTGGTGAAAGGTTGTTGTGGTGCCTCGTGTAAGGAGGAGAAATGCGTACCATCACGTTTCCGACTTTGATAAAGGTCGGATTGTAGCCTATCGCGATTGCGGTTTATCGTATCGCGACATTGCTGCTCGCGTTGGTCGAGATCCAATGACTGTTAGCAGAATATGGAATCGATGGGTTCGGGAGGGTAATACGGAACGCCGTGGTGGATCCCAATGGCCTCGTATCCCTATCAGGCGAGATGACAGGCATCTTATCCGCACGGCTGTAACGAATCGTGCAGCCACGTCTCGATCCCTGAGTCAACAGAGGGGGACGTTTGCAAGACAACAACCATCTGCACGAACAGTTCGACGACGTTTGCAGCAGCATGGACTATCAGCTCGGAGATCATGCCAGCGGTTACCCTTGCGCTGCATCACAGGCAGGAGCGCCTGTGATGGTGTATTCAACGACGCACATGGGTGCACGAATGGCAAAACGTCATTTTTTCGGATGAATCCAGGTTCTGTTTACAGCATCATGATGATCAAAAAATGGTTCAAATGGCTCTGAGCACTATGGGACTTAACATCTGTAGTCATCAGTCCCCTAGAACTTAGGACTACTTAAACCTAACTAACCCAAGGACATCACACACATCCACGCCCGAGGCAGGATTCGAACCTGCGACCGTAGCAGTCGCGCGTCTCCGGACTGAGCGCCTAGAACCGCGAGACCACCGCGGCCGGCTCATGATGATCGCATCCGTGTTTGGCGACATCGCGGTGAACGCACATTGGAAGCGTGTATTCGTCATCGCCATACTGGCGTATCACCCGGCGTGATGGTATGGGGTGCCATTGGCTACACGTCTCGGTCACCTCTTGTTCGCATCGACGGCACTTTGAACAGTGGACGTTACATTTTAGATGTGTTACGACCCGTGTCTCTACCCTTCTTGCGATCCCTGCGAAACCCTACATTGCAGCAGGATAATGCACGACCGCATGTTGGAGGTCCTGTACGGGCCTTTCTGGCTACAGATAATGTTCGACTGCTGCCCTGGCCAGCACATTCTCCAGATCTCTCAGCAATTGAAAACGTCTGGTCAATGGTAGCCGAGCAACTGGCTCGTCACAATACTCCAGTCACTACTCTTGATCTACTGTGGTATCGTGTTGAAGCTGCATGGGCAGCTGTACCTGTACACGCCATCCAAGCTCTGTTTGACTGAATGCCCAGGCGTATCAAGGCCGTTATTACGACCAGAGGTGTTTGTTCTGGGTACTCAGGATCTATGCACCCAAATTGCGTGAAAATGTAATCACCTGTCAGTTCTAGAATTAATATATTTGTCCAATGAATACCCGTTTATCATCTGCATTTCTTCTTGGTGTAGCAATTTTAATGGCCAGTAGTGTATTTGTAGGACAAAGGAATGAGGACAGCACTCGTTTCTTTCAGATATAACAGTGCATGTACTGAACATTATAAAACAGTTCTGTACTTACATTTTTTTTTAAAAAAACTGGTGTTAACATATACTCACGAGGAACAGTTCACAGATGTTGGTTTGTGAATTAAGCTTTACCACTACACGCAAGATGGAATACATATGAAATGATTCTTTTGCGCTACAGCAGGATGACCCTGTCTAAGTGTCTTTGTATATGACGCCATTTCGGCCACTTGCGCGTCGATGAGGATGAGATGAAAGGGTTAGAAGATCACTTCACGAGCGAAAGAATGTGTCAGACAACAATCACTGTCGAGGTAAGAACCACCTATCTATTATAGTTCAGAGGATATGATGTCATAAACAATGAGACTGGTGAAAAACTGCCTCATCGTGCATGACGTTTAAGTTTGTTACTTCTTTGCAACTAACTCTATCCGCAACACAGTTTGAAGACATTATCTACATATGCCGTTGAATGCATATACAAATGTATATGATTGTATGACACTTATGTCAAGAGATATGATGTCATAAACAGTAAGAAGCGTAAAAAACTGCCACATTATGCATGAAGTTTAAATTTGTTACTTCTTTCTACTAACTCTATTAGCAGAATATTTCGCAGACAGTATCTACATATGCCGTTGAATGTACCTGCACTAATACATCATTGTACAATAGATAATTCAAGAGGTATGACATCATAAACACTGAAATGTTTGAAAAAATTCTGCATCTTGCATGAAATTTTACCACATTTATTGTTTACTACTACGACACTTCCACAGTCGAGTCATTTAAGAAAGTTCGTGACACCTGGCAACACTTTTGGCAGCTTTCAACTGTGAAACGCGAACGACTGTACAGCTCGTTCAGGATACGGTGGCCAATACGCAGTGAGCAGTTTTCTCCCAAAGCGCTGGGCGAGTTCATTCTTTTGTTCTAAAGGAGAGGCCGATAAGTGTTTTCTACCTTTTGGCCGGTCAGCTTTGACAGAATCCTTGCAATCCTTCTCAAACGATTTTATGGGAACTATTCGGTAAAAAAGATCATTTTTGCTTTACTTACAGCCTTATATGTCAGGTTTATCATTATGTGCCCATCATTTCGATAATAGTAATAGTTATTTTGTCATTTAGATGAAAATAAGGCACTGCGCGAAATTCGGAAGACTGTGCAATGAAAAGTAGAGTCGCTGTGATTTTGTATTTGTACGTATGACATAATATGTTGTTGCATATGAATTTTTCTTTAGAGCTGGGTAGCGGTAGCGGTATCTAACTGTCACCAATCTCGAGACAACTGATCTGATGTAACACACTCATTTTCGATCGCACCGGGCCAGCGATAAAGCCAGAGTAAAATATCCACAGCATTCCTATTATTTCATAAATGGTTTCAGATATCGCAATGAGATTTTGGAAAATGAGAGCACGCGAAGAGGAGAGAATTTTACCATATCGTTATTATGTAAAACTTCATACTCTACCTATTATTCCAGTGGCTACAGACTTTATCGGAGAAATAATGTAATTTTCACGGGTCATTGATACCTGGTGAAACGATAAATGCTACGGGTTTTAGAACAACATATGTGAAGACATTACACCTTTTTTGTACCGAGATGTGCTTTATCATAAGCTACTGACTTGACTTTCATCAGTGGCTCACTTTAATAAACCACTCTTTCAGAACTCTCTCGCTATTGTGTCTGCACAACCATTCTTTCAGAATTCTCTCGCTATTGTGTCTGCACAACATGTTAATAAAATGAGACAGTGTAAACACAGCTTTTTTTGGCAAAAGATGAACATTTTGTTATGACAACCAGAGAAAGGTGTAGGTTTTATTCAAAATTCGTCACTCATGACGCTTCTCTAAAAGTTACAAATGGTTAATAGGTCAGGCGAAAATAAATCGCTGCATTTTCCGCGGAATTCTTTTTAGATACTAACGAAAGCAGAGGTGACAGTAGAGATCTTTGATGGTCACCATGCTCGTGTGGACGTGGAGGGCCCCATTTAATATTCACAAAAAATGTAAATGTACACTCCAGTTTAGAATGGCACTTCCCCTCCAGCGCTCAGCATTTCCCCTACAGCGCTCTGAGCGACTGCCCATCTCTGCCACTTTCCTTGTACTTCCCCAGCCGACTGCGTAACTAGCACCCACGGCATTTTTCGCGCACTTTTTTTATAAGCGAAAACAGTACCCGTCCATGGCACTATAAAGAGGCTTCGCCAAAGACATGTTTACAAAATCATATTGTAGACAGGCAAAGCGACTGTACTTTCTACATACGTACATTACACACATTTCTTTGTATCACTCTTTTGTAATTTCAAAGGTATTTTCACGAATTCATGGAAAACAAATTTTTCGGTATTACACCTTGTATACAGTTAATTCTTTTTGTTTCTCCTTCCAAAAGAAAACGGGCCAAATGAAAATCTGGTCAGCGCTGGGTCTGTCAGCTAGTATAGATATGTAGGCCATTGCATATGCGGCAGTTTGTTAGCAGCATCGTGTGCAACGTGGTGTGGCATAGCTCTACAATATAAAAGCTTTAGAGCATTAGTTGGAAACACATACTTCTCTGCACTCAGTTCTAAAAAAAAATAATAATAAAAAATAAAAAAAATAAAAAAATAAATAATCGGATGAGTGAAGGAACATTACGGTTTGTTGTTGTGGTCTTCAATCTGAAGACTGGTTTTATGCAGCTCTCAATGCTGTTCTGTTCTGTGCAATCCTATTCATTTCTAAATAATTACTGCAACCTACATCCTTCTCAATCTGTTTATTATATTCATCTCTTGATCTCATTCTACGATTTTACCCCCCACTCTCCCCCCCCCCATTTCCCTCCACTACTAAACTGGTTATCCCTTGATCTTGATGTCTCAGAACGTGTCCTATCAACCGATCCCTTCTTTTGGTCAAGTTATGCCGCAAATTTCTTTTCTTCCCAGTTATATTAGTACCTCATCATTAGTTACATGATATACCATCTAATCTTCAGCACACTTCTGTAGGACATCATTTCAATCGTTGTTTTCTCGTCTTGTCTGAACTGTTTATCGTCCATGTTTCACTTCCGTACATGGCTACACTTCATACAAATACCTTCAAAAACGATTTCCTATCACTTAAGTCTATATTTGATGTTAACAAATTTCTTTTCCTCAAAAACGCTTTTCTTACCATTGTCAGTCTACATTTTATATCCTTTCTACTTCGGTCGTCATCGGTTATTTTGCCGCCCAAATAGCAAATCCCATCTACTACTTTAAGTGCCTCGTTTCCTAATCTAATTTCCTTGCAATCACCTGATTTAATTCGACTACACTTCATTATCCTTGTTTTGCTTTTGTATATGTTCATCTCATATCCTCCTCTCAAGACACTGTCTATTCCGTTCAACTGCTCTTCCAAGTTCTTTGCTATTTCTCACAGAATTACGAAGTCATCGACAAACCTCATAGTATTTATTTCTTCTCCTTGGACTTTCATTCCTACTCTGCATTTTTGTTTCCTTTACTGCTTGCTCAGCGTACGGATTGAATAACATCGAGGATAGGTTACAACCGTCTCTCACTCCCTTCGTAACCACTGGTTATACCCCTCGAGTTTTATAGCTGCTGTCTGGTTGCTTCACAAGTTCCAAGCCTTTTACTCCCTGTATTTTACCACCTTCAGAATTTTAAAGAGAGTGTTCCAGACAGTACTGTCAAAAACTTTGTCGAGGTCTACAAATGCTATAAACGTAGGTCTGCCTTTTCTTAACCTATCTTCTAATTACGTCGTTTACTCAGTAATGGCACGCGTGTTCCTACATTTCTCCGAAATTCAAACTGAGATGGGTTTAACATCCCAATAATTTCGATATGTAAGCGACATTTGTTATGAACTTAAGTACAACAGGCCTAAAATGACAGCCGGCCGCGGTGGTCTAGCGGTTCTGGCGCTGCAGTCCGGAACCGCGGGACTGCTACGGTCGCAGGTTCGAATCCTGCCTCGGGCATGGGTGTGTGTGATGTCCTTAGGTTAGTTAGGTTTAAGTAGTTCTAAGTTCTAGGGGACTTATGACCTAAGATGTTGAGTCCCATAGTGCTCAGAGCCATCTGAACCATTTTTTGAGCCTAAAATGACGTTTCTCGGTGCAAACTCTACGAACTGATTTCTTAAATTCGAAGCGTCATAATGTCCAATAACGAGAAAAAATAGCAATTGCATCGTAAAGCAGTAATGTTAGACTATAAGATGAGAAATTATCAGTGTTTTAACAGAACAGTTTCCCCAAAATCGCTTGGGAGAGAATTAATTCCTCTGTGGATATCTGATGGCCCAGCGGCACCGTTGCACAGCGGCGTGTGGAAAATGCGGCCTGTAACGAGCGGGCATGAACTACCCCATAAAATGTCATGTGTCGCACACTATCCTACGAACTAGGGATGAAGAGCAACAGGCACATTCCATATTCCTAGAGTTCCAAAAGTGATCGGCGCAGTGATCCTCTGCAGGACTGTTAATAAAGGTTCGCGCATACGGAATAAGTTCACAGATACTTAAGTGGCTGGAAAACTTCGTATAGAATAAAACCTAGTACGTTGTCCTGGACGGCGAGTGTTCATCAAAGTGAAGGGAGATGAGTTAGCGCCGCTCTTGTTGTCTGCATACGTAAATGACGTGATGGATAGGGTCAGCAGCAGTCTGAAACTGTTAGCTAATGTCGCAGTGGTGTAAAGTGTCATCGTTGATTGAGTGTAGCAGGACACAGGGTGACTTATAAGAATAAAACCTAGTACGTTGTCCTGGACGGCGAGTGTTCATCAAAGTGGAGGGAGATGTGTTAGCGCCGCTCTTGTTGTCTGCATACGTAAATGACGTGATGGATATGGTCAGCAGCAGTCTGAAACTGTTAGCTAATGTCGCAGTGGTGTAGTCATCGTTGATTGAGTGTAGCAGGACACAGGGTGACATAAGAATTTACGTCCGGTCTGATGAATGGCAGTTTGCTCTGATGAATGGCGGTTCGCTCCAATCTAGAAAAATGTAGGTTAATGCAGATGAGAATGAAAACAATGCTGTAATGCTCGAATACAGTATTGTGGTGTTCTGCTTGAAACAGTCACGTCGATTAAATATCTAGGCCGAACGTTGCAAAGTGATGTGAAATGGAACGAGTATGTAAGGTCGGCAGCAGGCACGGCGAGTGCTCGGTTTTAGTTTGTTGCGACAATTTTAGGAAATTGCAGCTAATCTATGAAGGAGACGTAGGATTTTGCGGTTTGGGTATCCACAGCTTCGACGTATAACAGAAATGTTTTAAATTTTTTTAACGGTTGAAATGTTCTAAAACCTTCTGGTAGCAGCATTACCTGGTAATAATTCCATTATTATAGGATCATACAAGACCGGTTTCGCGATCATTTGATCGCATCCTCAGGTGTATATGTCTGTGAAAAATACAATAAGAATTAGAAAGCCGGCCGGGTGGCCGAGCGGTTCTAGGCGCTACAGTCTGGAACCGCGCGACCGCTACGGTCGCAGGTTCGAATCCTGCCTCGGGCATGGATGTGTGTGATGTCCTTAGGTTAGTTAGGTTTAAGTAGTTCTAAGTTCTAGGGGACTTATGACCTAAGCAGTTGAGTTCCATAGTGCTCAGAGCCATTTGAACCATTTGAATTAGAAAGCACATTACTGGTAAAAGATAAGGCAATTAAATAAGGAAGATTTGGGAACAAATACTTACTGAAGTAATTTAACATCGGGCCCTTAAAGATACACAGTCTCCCAAAGTTCGAAAGGCGTTCGAATTGTCAGAACTGCTTAAATTCAAGGGCTACAAAACGAAACGTCCAAAGTTCCAAAGGGTAACCGGCGCAGGCGGTTTGCAGGAGCAGTGTATGGACCTAAAAAGGAGTTTTGCACTACCTACGTCTATTATTAATTTATGACTATGGAGCGATTATTTATCTCCATTTAATTGTTTCCCTATTGGCTTTTGTTACAATTTTAAGCATTTTTATAGATGACTTTCTTTTTTATATTAGGGCCTACTCTTGGTTTACTACAGGAAGTTTATGCTTCTTTGACAGCGCCTGTATGTATTTTTCCTTTCTATGTCTAGTACTGTTATATGACAATGAAAAGGTTACATGTCTCCATTTAATACTGATGGGTTTTCTTGCTATTTTAATCATTTTATAGGTACGTAAGTTTTTATTGCAGGAAGTTTTTGTAAGGTACTTTTAATTTTATCTTAGGAGATGTTATCGCGCGCCCTGTAATACCCCTCTGCGTATTGTTATATTACGCACTGTCTTGTATGTATATATGAATGTATGTATGTATTAATCTGGGGACCTAGAACCGACGGAGTGGCTTCGTCCCCGCTGTAGCCCTCAGTGGTACACAAGCCCACAACAGACTACAGCAGTCCACCCACCCCACCGCCGCCCCACGCCGAAACCAGGGTTATTGTGCGTTTCGGCCGTCAGAGGATACCCCTCGCGATCATCTCATACCGGACGAGTGTAACCCCAAATGTTTTGCGTGGTAAAATAATTATGGTGTACACGTAGGTGGAGCCAGTGTTTGCGCAGGCGAAATAATGGGAAGCAGCCAGTATTCGCCAAGGCAGATGGAAAATCGCCTTAAAAACCATCCACAGTCTGGCCGGCATACCGGACCTCGCCGCTAATCCGACTGGCGGATTCGTGCCGGGGACCGGCACGCCTTCACGCTCGGAAAGCAGTGCGTTAGACCGCGCGGCTAGGTGGTCGTGCTACACTCTGTCTTTCTCCTCTTTTAATTTATTTCGAGACGATTACCAGCCTTCGGTTGGTACGTAATTGTATTTCTACCATCTTTGCACCTTCTAGCGTCATATTTCCGTACTTCTTGTTGGCTGCTTCTCCCTGCCACACTACGTAGCGGTAGTTCCAAGAACACTAAGTCAACTGGTCTGTATGGTGTCCTAGTTTTCCTACTTCACACATAGTCACGTCGCCGCCATGTAGCTTTTGCGGCCATATTTTTTTTTAATTTTTCATCACTGGTGAGTATTTGTATTTTTCTATCCAAACACAAATTCATAGCCGGCCGCAGTGGACGAGCGGTTCTAGGCGCTTCAGTCCGGAATCGCGCGACTGCTACCGTCGCAGGTTCGAATCCTGCCTCGGGTATGGTTGTGTGTGATGTCCTTAGGTTAGTTAAGTTTAAGTAGTTATAAGTTATAGGGGACTCGTGACCTCAGATGTTAAGTCCCATAATGCTCAGAGCAATTTGAACCATTTGAAAAAATTCATACGGTACAGTTTTCTTCTGGGGTCATATTTGAACTCCTTTTTACGTCCATACCTGAGGCTCATTTACACTGCCTGCGCCGGCTACCCATTGGAATTTAAGATGGTTCACTTTGTAACCATCCAATTTAAGAAGTTTTCATAATTCGAACGCCATCCGAACGTTGGGAGACAGTGTATCTTTAATCACCCAATCTTAAATTAGTTATGTGGGTATTAGTTCCCATATCTTTCTTGTTCAAATACCTTATTTTTTACCATTATTGTACTTTCTATAATAATTCTCATTTTGTTTGTCATAAATGTATACACTTGAGGTTGCGATTAAATCACAGCGATGCCAATCGAGCGTATGATCTTATAATAAAGGAACTATTAACTGCCGGAAGTTTTCAGAAATATTACCACTTCGTTTCTACAACACTAGCGCTATAAGAGTTTGGGATTCCCACCAGGTCGGATTGAAGGAACACATCGAAGTAAATCAGAGGCATGCTGCTGCATTTTTACTGGTAGATTCCATCAGTACGCGAGTAGGACATCTGCATGAACTCAAGTGGGAATCCCTGGAGGGAATGCTACATTCTTTTCGTAAAATGCTATTGAGAAAATTTAGAGGGCCAGTACTTTTGGCTGACTGCGGAACGATTCTTCAGCTGCCAACGGACATTTCACCCAAGGACCGGGAAGACAAGATAAGAGAAATCAGGGCTCGTTCGGAGACTACACACGTTTTACCCTCGCCCCATTCGAAGGTGGAACATTGTGTCGACCTTAAACCGTCATAAGTTGCGGCACGGAAGTATCGACTATTTGGCTCGTTCTTCCTGCAGGGTCCGCTCGCTGTACAGCTGCAGAGTTGTCTGCTTGCTCCGTACCTGTGGAGTAGACCGTTTTGAAAACTGAGAGCGGCGCCGAATTTTAATATTGAAACAAGTAATGTTACCTCAGTTGGTAGCTGAACTAGTTAGTCCAGGCATGGATAACAGCATGTTGTTGTTAGCTGAGTGAATTTCAGTATGCTGTTCGTTAAAAATTTTTCATGATTAAAAGAGTGCATCCTCTAAAATCGTTTGTGCTGTGCTTCTAGCTTTGATAACCGAGTCATAAAATTATACTAAAGTTATGAGTTGCAATTAAGTGTTTTAAAATTCTGTCTTATTGTAATCGTCTGAGAAATCATTGTAATTGATATTTACTGGGAATTTTGGAATTTGAAAATTTTAACAAATAAATATCTAGTGGGAGCTTTAAAATTACGTTAAAGAAATGTTTTTGTTGGCTGTTGAAATTTTAATAAAGACAACATGAAAAGTAATACATTATACCCACTTAACCCTAGCCCTTCCACTCAATATAACTTTTGAATGACTCGTAGTGGTATAAGGTAACCACCGCCATGCGCCGTATGGTGGGTTCCGGAACATGTACGTAGATGAAAAAACAGAGCGAGTTCGTAGGCTGAGACAGTCGCGGTGTAGTTTCTGCCTCGTCAGTCAGTGCGACGCCTTATACGTTGCTGGTCATTAAAACTGCAGCTCCATGAACGTTGCATACAACGTACATCAAACTGTCATGAAGTGCGCTAGATGCTTCGACAAGCATATCATTAGGACTTCAGCAAAACCGTACAAAGTAGCTAGGAGAAAGCCATTTACACTCCAAGACAGTCACGTGCACATGGAATCGTTGGGTTCAGGAGGGACTTAACGTCATTCATGCTCTCTTCAGCTCCATTCGTCTTGTGCCCTAGTGGACAGACTAATGTTTACAGATTAAACACTCAAAAAATGTTCAAATGTGTGTGAAATCTTATGGGACTTAACTTCTAAGGTCATCAGTCCCTAAGCTTACACACTACTTAACCTAAATTATCCTAAGGACAAACACACACACCCATGCCCGAGGGAGGACTCGAACCTCCGCCGGGACCAGCTGCACAGTCCATGACTGCAGCGACTTAGGCCGCTCGGCTAATCCCGCGCGGCATTAAACACTCATGGGACATTAAATATAAAATTTACGCTGAGGACGCCAGCTAAGTATTGATACACGTTTGTGTAATTGCACTGGTTGGTTAGTTTCATGTTCCATCGATCACTTGTATGTTTAATCGTAATGATGTGGAACGAACCGTTTTATGCTCACATGAAACATTCGTGCGTAAACATAGCTACATGCAGACCATTTACAAGTTTTTTTTAATTTTTTATATTTTTATTTATTTTCTGAATACAGATGTGAGTTAGTAATTACTACCTACCACATTTTATACATTACAGTAATAGAACTACTTCTAGAATTAGTCTTGTAGGAGAAACTTCTTCAGTTTGTTTTCAAGTTGAACTTGGTTGTCTGTTAGACATTTTATGTCATTGGGTAGGTGATCAAAAATTTTGGTGGCAGCACTGTGCACCCATTTTTGTGCTAAGGCAGCCGTAATATAGAGTAATGATTTTTTTTTTTTTTTTTTTTTTTTGGTATTGTAATTATGTACATCATCGTTCCGTTTGATCTGCAGTGGATTACTCACAACAAACTCCGCGAGGGAATAAATGTACAGTGAAGCACTAGTCAAGATACCAAACTCCTTAAACAGATGTCTGCATAATGATCGTGGTTGAGCACCACATATTATTCTTAAAGCACGTTTTTGAGCAAAGAAGATGCTTTCCGAAAGCTGAGTTACCCCAGAAAATACTGTATATGACATTTTTGAATGAAAATATACAAAATATGTCAACTTACTGTTTTCAACAAAATTTACAATGATTCGATGTGCAAATGGGGCTGAAATAAGTTGTTTTAGGAGTTCAAAAATTTGTTATTTTTTCAGTTTAAATCATCAGCGGTACGGACACCGAAAAATTTTGAAGTTTCCACCAGAACTGGAATGACGGATGCGTTGGAATGACGAGCAGCTATTTTTGTTCCACTGGATCGTAGTTACTCTTACGCAATATTCAGTTTATTAATTGGAATCCTACTTTGCTCGGTTTTTCATTCTTCAAGGCTTCTATAGTTTTCAGAAATGCTGGCTCTTCCTTCAGTTCAGCAGCAAAGCCATTTAACGCAGCGATGACTGAGATATCGTCCACGCTTTGTGTTCCCCCAAAGGATTCCTTAAAAAGCGGTCAGAGTCCTTGTGTTTGTGTCCACTTCTGTATATGACTGTAACGTTATACTCCTAAAGTGTCATTGCTCATGTCGCCAGTCGCCCCGATAGATTCTTCAGGCTAGTTACCCAGCAACGTTCCGGCACCATGGTGAATGATTCACCAAATAAATACGGCGAGGACTTGTTGATGGCCCAAAACATTGAAAATTACCCTTCCTCAGTTGTAGAGTAGTTCGCCTCGGAAAGTACTCCTTATAGCACTTTCCAGAATTTTAAATACAACTGCCGCTATCATAAACCAGCTAGTGTCAATGTGACGTTCTGCCTTGGCATTCCAGTCATACAATGCTATAACTCGAGAAAATGTTAGGGCTTCCATAAGGACAAGGAAAGATCTCCCTTGCACCTCGTTCCATGAAAATCTGGCATCCTCCTACAGTAGTTCTTGCAAGGGACATGCCTTGGTACATAAGACCTCTATGAATCGCTGGTCGTAAGAACACAGTCAAAGGAAACTTCTTACATCACGAATGTGTAGACGAGTTGCAAAATCTGTGATTGGTGTTATTTTCTCGGTATTGGGGCGGACTCCATCGCCATTTACTAGATACGGCAAGATATTTATTCCTTGGGCGACAAAGAGGCACTTTTTCGAATTAAGGCGGAGATCTGCAGTCTGAACACATGGTTGAAGTTCTTCAAATGTATTAGAAGTAACGACAACGTCATCCAGATATCAATAGCAATGGTATCGGAACAGGTTGTTCATTATAAGTTCTAAGGAGGCGGGAGCATTGTATAGTCTAAACGGCATAACATCAAACTCACAGAGGCCGTCAGGAGTTATGAATATATTCTTTTCCCAGTCAGCGTCATGATTCTCGATTTAGCAGTAGCCTGTCGGCAGATCAACAGGTGAAACATACACTGCTGAACAAAAATTAGTACACCCTTTTAGAGATTTCCAGTTCACTTAAAACTTATTCTTGAAACAGTGCATATGAAGTATATGAAACGTTTACATTTACAGATCAATAGCACAAGCGATTCTCAGGTACCAGTTATGGACCCATGCTGAAATACGGGCGGCAATGGAGGCGCTCACTCTGGCACTGCTAATGTTGCAGAAATTTTGTATTGATTTTGTATATGCGCTTTATCTGTTTAATGTCCATCATGAGAGACGGAAAGGTGTTCCAGCCGGCTATGGGCGTCGCGGCGACAGAGGCAGCTGGACGATACTGCAGATCTACTGGCGGCCAGAGAGCTTCCACGTAGTTGGAGGACATTATTGTGCCATTCCTTTGATTAAAATTGAAATAAAGTGAAATGTAAAAATGTTATTAATGCTTTTGTACCTGCGCTAATCAGCAGATCATTAAAAAGTTGTTCTCTGTAAAAAAAAAAAAAAATCTTCGTCCTATGACTAGTAGTGATTGAAGATGGTTTTTGAAGAGAAGTAACGTGGAGATTCGATGCATTAAGCAGATATAATGAAAAAACATGTTATTTAGTTGCGAAATACATAGAGAGTTAATTTTCAGAAAGCAGACGAACAGTTTTAAGTTCTAAGAGAAGATTCTCATACATCTTACAAGAAGTATGAACATTCTTGGGTGCGAGTTATTACGAGCACGAAAAATAAAACAATGTCTGTGATTTTACCGAATTTTGCTACTGTGAAACGTATGTAGCTCGTTACGTGGTTTTGGAGTTTTCTCTGGTCATGAAAGGCTGCGGTGACGTGTTAGAGGAATAATGATCCAAGGCCAGCGACTATGTAAGAGAATTTCATATGAGTTGTCAGGTAATAACATATTACATTATGAATGAAAAGACACACAACACTGGTGTAATATTCTACAAAATTTACTATTTACTTCACAAACCAGTTTTCATGTGTTACGCCATCATCAGCTACAACAGTAACCATGTGGTGCGATGAAATTTTGTTGGATCAAAGATTTTAAACTAGTGCATCAACAGAGTATCTCCAGTTCCAGAGATGAGAAACGGTAATGTTAGATTTAGGAAGCAAACAAGAGGGGTTATTTAAGTGTAAACGCGATGTAAGATTATTTAACTACGACCAAATATGTGGCTCATCAACTAATGAACTATATACAAATTACAACAGTTGTTCATACAAGAAATAAATTGAAGAATAAACTTCTATGAACAACTGTTGTAATTTATATTTAGTTTATTTGTCAATATGTCATATGTGTTATCTTAGTTAAACAAGCTTATATCGCATTTACATTGAAATAATCCCTAATGTTTTATTTTTAAACATATCATTAAAATTTTTCATCTTCAGATTAAAATATTTGATCCAAAAAAGTTTCACTGCACCACATACTTACCTTTTGTTCTTGATGGTGACTTAACAGCCGAAAACTAGTTTGTGAAATAATAATAAATACTGTAGAAAACTGCACCAGTGTTGTGTGTGTTTACATTCATGATGTATAAAATATTCTATCAAGAGCCGATGGAACAGTCAATCAACATAATGACATATCTGTAAAATCGATGATTGGAGTTTGTGTAACTATTTTGATGAGAGTTCGGTGAAAGACGCTTCTAATAGACTACAGATTTCCTAAAGCCTAATAGATATTCATAGTCAGATAGTACAGAAAAACTCTGAACAGTGCTGACAACTATTTATGGAGAAGCGCGTTCGGGTGTTTGTGATGCTCGACATAATCACTGGCTGACTGTGTTACATAAATACATTTTTAAGTGGCTTTGAGGAATGTCAAGGCGGACGTATGCTTCACTTTGCGTCTAAAAGGTAGCGCTACTGTGTGATTAATGACTGAATGGCACGATGTCCCTGAGTGAAACTTAATTTACGTGTTGATGGTATCAGAGACGTTAACAAAGAGACAATAATCGATTATCGACAACTTCTTTTTTTTTTCAGGAAGTCTACAAGTTTCAACAGGCACTTTACATCCAGTATTTTTTCTTATCGCTTTTGGTTCGCACACACAAACTGCTGCCTTCTAACTTGACGAAATACGATTATGGAGTAGGATTGCCTGTTTGCACTGAAAGCACAGATTCCGCTGTTTTACGACCACTTGTGTCTGCCGACAACACGGCCTTAAGATTGTCAACTTAAGAAATCATTACAAGTCCTTATCCACTAGGCAGATTTGTCGCAAGCAATAACGAACCTGAGACTTAACCTGTACCGGTGAACAAAGCAAGACGTACTATTCACTCGGTGGCGCAGGGTCGTACAACTACGTCACGCAGCGTGAGTTAGGTAATGAGCTCGTTTGCAGCAAGATGTGTACCCGCACGTACAATGAGGAGGCGTCTGGAATACACTCGATTGTCAGCACGGAGACCGCTGTTGTGGCTTTCCTTGACGCCCAAACAGTGAGAGGCACGCTGACAATGATGCGCCTAGCGACAATATTGGATACAAGTGTGGTATCAAGTCGTGATTTCAGACGAAATCTCATCACGATTACTATTCGTGTGTGGAAGCGGAGGCTCCGAAGAGCACAAATAACGCATTCGTCATGGCCATGTGAGGAGCGTCGTTTCAAATAATATTAAGTGCACAGACCATAATTTTACAGGAAGCAGAAAAACGTTTCGCTTCCTATCCAAGAAAAAATGTCAAAATTCTCGACGGTAGGACCTACGTGTTTTATTATGTCCCATAATTACTTATGACTGAGGTGATTTCCCAGTGCATAAAGGCGCCATTCTTATTTTTAAAATGCATTAAATACGTTTTGAACTACTTCACTGAACAAAATACGTTTTGATCCAATCATATTTTCGCTTAATTTGATTTGAAAACGCTGATTAAACTTTTTATTTTTTTGTAACCGAGTCTGTGGTCTTGTTTCATTTTATGCGATATGCCTGAACATTATTTTTTTGCTTTCGTCAGTTAGAATACTGCGATTCTTCCACAGTTAACTCTGCCTTCTTTGTGATTACAATGAGGCTCAAAATTACTTAAATGTGGATGTTGATTAAAGTACCTAAAATTAAGTGCGTCTCGTCACGTCATAACTATAGAGGTTGCCAATTGAAGTCTTCGGTACATTTATATCTCCGATTAATGATACTTTTTCTAAGACGTAATATCATGTTAACTCTTTCGTTACATGTATTTTCTGTGACTTGTAAACAAATTATTTGGTTAGACTCCTAATCGCTGCCTGCTACTGTGATTCACGACATACGAATTGGTGCCGAAACACGGAGATTTTCACGATTGCTGCTGTGACAACATAATTTTTAACGTACTTCACGCGGAAATACAACGAGGAGCTCACTGCAGGGGTTTGTCACCCCACGCGACAAAATCTCCGGCGACAACCGTCTGTATACACAGTTAAGTTCAACAGAATTATCAAATGGTTCAAATGGCTCTGAGCACTATGGGACTTAACATCTGTGGTCATCAGTCCCCTAGAACTTAGAACTACTTAAACCTAACTAACCTAAGGAGATCACACACATCCATGCCCGAGGCAGGATTCGAACCTGCGACCGTAGCAGTCTCGCGGTTCCGGACTGAGCGCGTAGAACCGCTAGACCACCGCGGCCGGCGTGTGAGATCATCAGTCCCCTAGAACTTAGAACTACATAAACCTAACTAACCTAACGACATCACACACATCCATGCCCAAGGCAGGATTCGAACCTGCGACCATAGCGGTCGCGCGGTTCCGGACTGAAGCGCCTAGAACCTCTCGGCCACAACAGAATTATCTCGCCACATATTTTGTAGTGCCACTTATAACAGCAACTGATTACATTATTGCCCCTCTATACTGCTATTGCAGCGGTGCGATTGGTGCTTTAACGGTTTGTCAGATCTTACCCCCGGCTACCGTGGCCGAGCGGTTCTAGGCGCTTAACTCCGGAACCGCGCTGCTGCTACGGTCGCAGGTTCGAATCTTGCCTCGGGCATGGATGTGTGTGATGTCCTTAGGTTAGTTAGGTTTAAGTAGTTCTAAGTCTAGGGGACTGATGACCTCAGATGTTAAGTCACATAGTGCTTAGAGCCATTTTGAAGATCTTACGCTACGCGTGTAGATTGTTTATGACGGGTGCTTCCATCTGTCAGTTGTTTACCAAACTACGTACTATCTTCATCCCCTTAGACGATTGCAATCACTTCACGATGTCTGAAACGGTAAAAGCTGATACCAACCATCAGTTACAACGCTTGAAAAGAGCACGAACGGGTGCAAGAGCTAATGTTACACGTTTTTGAACGAAATACATAACTTTAATGAGACAACTACCACTGAAGATTATTAATATTCCACAGATCGATTGCAGGTACTGTTGTGTACATTAACAGATCTTGACGACAAAATGCACGATCTTCTCTATGACGCTGATTACGCTGCTGATGTGTTCAAATGTGACGAATACATGGGCGCTGCCAAGCGCGCTATTGTACGCACGTCAACGGGAATAGAGGAGAAACTTACGAATTCCACGACTCACACTACCATCAGTGATAAACAACCTGTTACGACAGTGACTTCAGTTGTTCCACCGCCTAATGTCAGGTTGGCCGCTATAAAACTTGAGACGTTTTTTGGAAATGTTGAGAACTCTGCTAATTTTTGTGGAACAATTCCAGCAATCGATTGGTCAAAACCCCACGATATCCACCATTCATAAACACATATTTCTGCGGGGATGCTTAGAAAGGGAACCAAAATATTTAGTTGATGCCACTGGCTCTATGGGACTTAACGGCCCGCATCTCGTGGTCGTGCGGTAGCGTTCTCGCTTCCCACGCCCGGGTTCCCGGGTTCGATTCCAGGCGGGGTCAGGGATTTTCTCTGCCTCGTGATGGCTGGGTGTTGTGTGCTGTCCTTAGGTTAGTTAGGTTTAAGTAGTTCTAAGTTCTAGGGGACTTATGACCACAGCAGTTGAGTCCCATCGTGCTCAGAGCCATTTGAACCATTTTTTTGGACTTAACAACTGACGTCATCAGTCGCCTAGAACTTAGAACTACTTAAACCTAACCTAAGGACATCACACACATCCATACCCGAGGCAAGATTCGAACCTGCGACCGTGGCGGTCGCGCGGTTCCAGACTGAAGCGCCTAGAACCGCTTGGCCACCACGGCTGGCAGTTTATGGTACTGCTGTGATCTCTGGCTCATATGGAACAACCAAGAGAATCCTCATAGCACACTGTGGCGATAAAAGTAGAATTATACAAGTTGACTTGGATTATTTTGAATCTATTAAACCCACTCCATTTCCGAATTCAGAATCCCTTAATTCTACATTCATCGAGGGCAACCGAAGCTTTCAAGCTTTGCGCACGCTCAGTGAGGACGTAAATGATTATCGTCGCGTATTAGCGCCGAAAATTCTCAGAACTTTCCCTCGTGATATCTGCCGACACTGGCTCATTCATGTCAAGTAACGAAGACTTTCAGAATGGGACATACTTCAGTTGTCGGAATTTATAGGAACGGAAATAGAGGCAGCGCTTGCTTCGCAGAAGATTCGCTGTGAGAATAAAATGTTGACTTACACCCCCACAGCAGCAGCCCTTCATGTCCACGCTAATCAGAAATAAACATTATCCAAGGGCAACAAAGACTACGGTCCATTTTGCGTCTTTTGCGAAGAACGTGGCCATTGGGCCCAAGAATGTAATAAAGCTAGTGACTTCACTAACAGAAAACAGAAATTGAAAAGAACTAATAGATGTTTTCTATGCCTAAACACAGGACATAAAATGTCAGACTGCAGGAAGAAGGGTAGGGAATTTTTGTGCTAACTGTAAAAAAAAAAATCACATGACAAGTAGATATGCGTCGAAGGTACGACGTGTAAGAAAACAGCACATAGCAACGTCACTTCTGTTAGTAAAATAGACGCAACTACATCCAACCTTACCTTCTTGCAAACTCCTCAGGCCCGCATCGTGTGACCAACAGGACTAAGTAAGCTCACTCGATGTGTGCTGTACAATGGAAGCCAAGCACCCTCCATAGCAAAGTCATTAATAGAAGATTTGAAAATCCCTTCTCGGCACGGACCTGCTCGCTGCTGCGCCCCAGCCGAACTGATGTCCATTCTCAACCCTCACCAAATCCAGTACACAGACAGCAATAAAATACACTCCTGGAAATGGAAAAAAGAACACATTGACACCGGTGTGTCAGACCCACCATACTTGCTCCGGACACTGCGAGAGGGCTGTACAAGCAATGATCACACGCACGGCACAGCGGACACACCAGGAACCGCGGTGTTGGCCGTCGAATGGCGCTAGCTGCGCAGCATTTGTGCACCGCCGCCGTCAGTGTCAGCTAGTTTGCCGTGGCATACGGAGCTCCATCGCAGTCTTTAACACTGGTAGCATGCCGCGACAGCGTGGACGTGAACCGTATGTGCAGTTGACGGACTTAGAGCGAGGGCGTATAGTGGGCATGCGGGAGGCCGGGTGGACGTACCGCCGAATTGCTCACCACGTGGGGCGTGAGGTCTCCACAGTACATCGATGTTGTCGCCAGTGGTCGGCGGAAGGTGCACGTGCCCGTCGACCTGGGACCGGACCGCAGCGACGCACGGATGCACGCCAAGACCGTAGGATCCTACGCAGTGCCGTAGGGGACCGCACCGCCACTTCCCAGCAAATTAGGGACACTGTTGCTCCTGGGGTATCGGCGAGGACCATTCGCAACCGTCTCCATGAAGCTGGGCTACGGTCCCGCACACCGTTAGGCCGTCTTCCGCTCACGCCCCAACATCGTGCAGCCCGCCTCCAGTGGTGTCGCGACAGGCGTGAATGGAGGGACGAATGGAGACGTGTCGTCTTCAGCGATGAGAGTCGCTTCTGCCTTGGTGCCAATGATGGTCGTATGCGTGTTTGGCGCCGTGCAGGTGAGCGCCACAATCAGGACTGCATACGACCGAGGCACACAGGGCCAACACCCGGCATCATGGTGTGGGGAGCGATCTCCTTCACTGGCCGTACACCACTGGTGATCGTCGAGGGGACACTGAATAGTGCACGGTACATCCAAACCGTCATCGAACCCATCGTTCTACCATTCCTAGACCGGCAAGGGAACTTGCTGTTCCAACAGGACAATGCACGTCCGCATGTATCCCGTGCCACCCAACGTGCTCTAGAAGGTGTAAGTCAACTACCCTGGCCAGCAAGATCTCCGGATCTGTCCCCCATTGAGCATGTTTGGGACTGGATGAAGCGTCGTCTCACGCGGTCTGCACGTCCAGCACGAACGCTGGTCCAACTGAGGCGCCAGGTGGAAATGGCATGGCAAGCCGTTCCACAGGACTACATCCAGCATCTCTACGATCGTCTCCATGGGAGAATAGCAGCCTGCATTGCTGCGAAAGGTGGATATACACTGTACTAGTGCCGACATTGTGCATGCTCTGTTGCCTGTGTCTATGTGCCTGTGGTTCTGTCAGTGTGATCATGTGATGTATCTGACCCCAGGAATGTGTCAATAAAGTTTCCCCTTCCTGGGACAATGAATTCACGGTGTTCTTATTTCAATTTCCAGGAGTGTAACTGCTCATTTAAATCACAAGACACACGGATCTGGGAAAACAATTCCACCAACAACTCATAATATTAAAACCAGTCACTGTGAAACAACACGGACGAATTATAAGTCGGCACAAACACAGAGAAGCCAGAAGCGGTCGGAAGACCAAACGCACGTTGTCCACTGCGACGATCGACTGAACGACCAACCAACGGTCGTCCCCTCTCAAGTCAGGCACGGGAAAGATCCCTGTGTAAATCGTCGACTGACAAAGCGAGCAAACGTAGTGGCGCCAGTGAACACACTAAGAAAACAAGACGCCACTATCGCTATTACAAGATGCCAAGCTATAAACGCCATCAACGCGAGCCGCACACGGATCAACCATACTTGAAATATTATGAACGGAAAATAGATTATAGCAAAACATTGTCGAGCACGTACCACATATAAACTGCTGTACATGACAGCAAAATATGAAGAAACAATTATCAGTGAAAATGTTCAGCAACAAAGAAATGACTGTTTAACCTCCGGAGTAAACATAAATTTAATTTGTGATAGTCTCTTATAACATTAATCAGATTCGTCTTCATATGATGACTGGAATGATTCTACGACCTATGTGTCAACCTTCTGCCTGAGGATTCAATGTACGTAAACCAGTTTTTCAGTTGTACCTGGAGACAGTCTGTTTGGTAATGGAGTGTAAATTCATCCGTGAGATCATATTTAACGCTGACTTTCTGCTGAGGAAGGTGCTACATTCAAAACTGTAGAAGCCAGTGAACGTACGATTTGTTTAGTACACAAGCCTTTCCACCACACAGAAGAAGATACATGTTTTCCTGCAATCCATAAAGCATTCCGTTGGAAAAAGGCTTTGGCTGCCCGAAATGACGCCAAATTTCCCATAATAACGCCACTGTCGTATCCCGAGACCATTCATTATCGCAGTGACGTCTGGGGCTTGTGTTTCCTCTTCCTGACTGACAATTCCCCTTAAAAAGAGTACCCCAGCGTGAATATGCATACTCGTTCCTCACGATCACAACATCTTTAATGGAATACTTGTCTATTGTAGAAAGTGTCTAACATGTGTGAGACTGGTTTATACCACATTTGTGCAAGGACGCTCTGTGAGTGTTTTAGGAATTTGTGTTGATCCTGTGGCCTGCAAGGTCGGAAGACACCAGCTCACCATGCAGATTTCAGAAGAGTTCAGCAGTATGGACAATGATGTAATCAGACAATGATCCCAATGTCAGTTCCACAACACTCCGTCTAAAGGGAACGTAATTGCTAACAGAAATCAGTGTACAGGTTCATGCATAACTGTATATTAGCAAAACTGAAAAGCTTAGATTTTCGTTACTAAGGTTTATTTACTCTCTAAGTATGACTTCATTACTGTAATCATAATTATGATACATACTGAATGGTAAAATGATATTGAGTCTTCACAACTGTGAAGCGAAATTCTTGAGTATTTTAAGGTTCTTTAATAGTAAGTGGGAGTCGATAAAATACAAACCAATTAAATACAATTGGGGCCAACGATATTAATTAGACTAAAAACTGCACAAATAAAATACCCAAAAATTAATTGGGTCAGTATAGGGTAGGTAAATATCACTGCCAATATAACTACACAATTAAAACAGTTCAATAACTTCAGAGTATTAAGCACTCTGCAGTGACTGATCAATCCTTTTCGTTAGATCGGATATATCGCCTGTTTTCCGTCCAATTAAGCATGACCATCGTGAATATGTTTAACTACAGGTCATGGTTGAATGTACAAAAAAATAGGAGAGACGGAGACGACCGTAGTTCTGAGTGTTAATTGAATATCACTGGCTGGTTCAGTGAGAGCGCGCGTGTTGACCTTTCGCGGCAGCGGCAGCGGCTGCTCTCGGAGCGAGCTGTGAACCTGAGAGTCTATTCTAAATCCCTCTCGACTGTTAAGCGTCAGTCTGATACATTTCCTACATCTTCGGTGAAGCTGAGACTCCTAATTATTCCCTAGCTAAGATAATTGGCATGGTACACGCTATTTGGCTGGAATAGCATGCATGTCAATGTCCTCAAATCGCTCGCAAGCGTAAACTGTCAGTGCTTGGTTCACTTCTCCGTACTAGGAGACTTTGCAGTTTAGCTTCTTTAAGAGTTAAGACGAGCTTGTTAACAAGTGTTCACGTAATTACTCTCACAGTCGCCTCAGCGCGGCGAGAATCGCGTTGCTCAGACACTCGACGATTTGCTACAAGAGAAGTGCGTATTCTTGTGTCTGCATTTTGCCTGTGTCAAAGCTGGTGGCCACGCTTTTCCTTTCTGGCCAATCAGAGCGTTCCTACTTGTTGTAACCCCACCCACTAGAGATTCTGTAGCCTATCAAATGAGTGGTTTCTTTCGTAGGACAGAGTTTAACTTCTGCTACGTAATACTGAGACAAACAATTTTTTTCCACGTGGGTTTTTATGCAGGTGGCCAGTGTGGGTCACCAGTGTTTAGAGTTGGACTTCTCCAGACGTTTTTCTGCCATTCCAGCCATGTTACTGCTGAAAGGCTTTTCAAAGAGTAGTCATTAAAAGCAGGGACAAGGGCAGGTGTGGTGCTGGCCTACGCAGTGGCTCTGTGGCCGTATTGTCTTTTGGATGTCCCGCTGTCGTAAGATCCTCCTTTCCTCAGAACTGCGTCTCGTAGCTCGGGTCTGGGGAATTACTTACGTGCAATTACTAGTAAGAGTATTAGTGATTTATATTAATGAAATGCTGGCTTATTTATTCGATTTGTCTATCAATAAAATTCGTACATTTTCACGTAACTATATCGTGCGACGTATTGATTTAACTTGAATTGTTTCAGGAATTCAATGGAAGGTGTGTTATTTGTGTGACACCCTACAAGTGTATTACATTCTAGGAGTACAACTTCTACTTCTCCAGAAATGCTATCAAAGACTTCATGGACACCCGAAGGTACAGCATTATCGGCTTCAACCTTGCATACTGCTCCTGACAATGGTCGCAAGAGATTCCATGCCCTATCACATTGCCACCAAGTTTCGTCTGCTAGCACAGACGCTATCAGTTTTCTGTTGCGCTGCACTTTTGGGCATACAATAGTTTCTAAAACATCCTCTTTATTCTTACATAAACTTTCCACACAAATTACAGTACCTGCCCAATGGTCATGGAAGTTTTAGTGTCACCGAGTGATGACTATATTTCCTCTTGCTTTTCAATAAAGCACAGGGACATGGCGTTCATTAAACAATCTTACTATTGTCTTTGGTAGACAGAGGCACTCTTCCAGCGTTCTCAGTGACATAACGGCCTTTATTAACAGATTAATCATATATGTCACACAACTTACATGAAATATGTGTGGACATTGCGCCTGTACTATGTTTCACGTTGTAAGTGTATTTCCTGCGTTGTCTATGACCACTACTACAAACATCTCCATACCTGTGTCATTAATAACTTCAATTAGTTCTGAAGCGATATACTGTGCAGTTTCCGTTTCGTCACCATGTCATATAGTTTTATAGAATATAGGCTGAGGTGATGTCATAATAAAGTTGATGAGAAATTTTCCCTGTTACATCAGTCAATTCATCCGAAATCAGTGCAATAGCAACTGAACAATCCAACTTCTTTGTAACAAATACCCTCACACGATGATATTCAGGAGAAAGTAAAGCTGTACTAAACAAGTGGTGAGTAGGACGCTCATAGCCAGGCCGTATTTTCTGAAGTGCATTCTGTCAATATCTCGAATTCAATATAGATAATGGAGCATCTGAAGCATGTGTAGCCCTAGCAACGTCATTATCAATGGCACTATCAGTTGTATGATGGGTACTTTTGTGGTTCAAATGGTTCAAATGGCTCTAAGCACTATGGGACTTAACATATGAGGTCATCAGTCCCCTAGACTTAGAACTACTTAAACCTAACTAACCTAGGGACACTACCCACATCCATGCCCGAGACAGGATTCGAACCTGCGACCGCAGCAGCCGCGTGGTTCCGGACTGAGTGCCTAGAACCGCTCAGCGACAACGCCCAGCGATACTTTTATGCCCAGATGAAAAGGGTTGTGGTGAATCTGTCGTACGTTGTTCATAGAGAGAAGAACCAAAAGGCACTGATGACAGCGTGGATAAAGACGACGTCTATGATACTTCAATATTCTGATATTCTGCAGCCCGTTATATTCAAAGTATAATAAATAATAAATAATAAAAAAGTAAAAGAACTGGAACAACGAAGGAGTTATCCGAATGGGACGGAAATTGGTAGACGTGATGTACAACTACAGATTAACAAACTAACACAATTTCAGGAAAATTTATTCAAGAGAAAGTGATTCGCGAATTGAGCAAGTAAATTACACGTTGGTCTACCTCTGGCCCTTACTATGCATTATTTGTAGCTTTATTGGATGTCCTCCTGCGGGATATCGTGTTAAATTCTGTCCAACTGGCGTATCAGATCATCAAAATCCAGAGCTGGTTGGTATATCTTGCCCAGAATGCTCCAAACGATCTCAACTAGGGATAGATCCGGCAGCCTTGCTTGCCACGGTAGGACTTGGCAAGCACGAAGAAAGCAATAGAAATTCTTGCCGTGTGCGGGCAGCTGTATGACCTGACAGCCACGAGTAATGGTCTAGAGAACCATTAATTTTCATAGCAGGGCCCCTTTGGTTCTCATCCAAGGCACTCTTACAGCACAGCGACATATGAACAATATCCTTTTCTCTGATTAGTTGCCTTTCATGGCAAGCAATCCTGGGTTTACATTTCAGCAAGACAATACCCTCCCATACGCGGCGAGAGTTTCTACTGCTTGTCTTCGTGCTCGCCAACCGTACATTAGCCATCGAGGTGCCAGATCGCTCCCAAACTGAGAACGTTTGGAGCATTGTAGACAGAGCTCTCCAGCCAGCTGGTGATTTTGACGATCTAATACGTCAAGTGGACAGAACTCCGCCAAATATTTCTCACTAGGACATCCAACAACTCAATCAATGTCAAGTCTCATATAACTGCTCGTTTAATAAGTGCTAGAGGTGGACCAAAACTTGCTCAATTTGGGAAGCACTTTCTCTTGAACAAACAATTTAATTTTTCAGAAATTGTATTCATTTGTCTCCATTTACCGATTTCCGTCCCATTCAGTGCGTCGTTTCTTTTTTTGTATTTTAAGTGCACTTTTTTTCCTTTTTACTTGCTCTGCATCGTCGCAAGTTACCTGTTCAATCTGATGAGATGTTCTCTTTTAACCGTGACGCCAGAGCATTAAGGTATGTGGTTTGACAATATTTACGTGTTGCCTCCGTCTTACCATCAATGTGATTTCATATCTTTCATCGAGGACAAATTCTGCTCACTTAACTGTTCGGTACCCCCCCCCCCCCCCCTCCCATGAACCATGGACCTTGCCGTGGTTTGGGATGCTTGCATGCCTCAGCGATACAGTTAGCTGCACTGTAGATGCAACCACAACGGAGGGTTATCTGTTGAGAAGCCAGACAAACGTGTGGTTCCTGAAGAGGGGCAGCAGCCTTTTCAGTCGTTATAGGAGCAATAGTCTGGATGATTGACTGATCTGGCCTTGTAACACTAACCAAAACGGCCTTGCTGTGCTTATACTGCGAGCGGCTGAGAGCAAGGGGAAACTACTGCCGTAATTTTTCCCTGTGGCATGCGGCTTTACTATATGGTTGGATGATGATGGCGTCCTCTTGTGTAAAATATTCCGGAGGTAAAATAGTCGCCCATTCGGATCTCCGGGCGGGGAATACTCAGGAGGACATCGTTATCAGGAGAAAGAAAACTGGCGTTCTACAGATCGGAGCGTGGAATGTCAGATCCCTTAATCGGGCAGGTAGGTTAAAAAATTTAAACAGGGAAGTGGATAGGTTAAAGTTAGATATAGTGGGAATTAGTGAAGTTCGGTGGCAGAAGTAACAAGACTTCTTTCTGGATGAATACAGGGTTATAAATACAAAATCAAACAGAGGTAATTCAGGAGGAGGTTTAATAATGAATAAAAAACAGGAGTGTGGGTAAGGGGTAACCTACTACAAACAGCATAGTGAACACATTATTGGGGCCAAGACAGACACGAAGCCCACGCCTACAACAGTAGTACAAGTTTATATGCCATGTAGCTCCGCAGATGACGAAGAGATTGATGAAATGTATGATGAGATAAAAGAAATTATTCAGATAGTGAAGGGAGACGAAAATTTAAAAGTCATGGGTGACTAGAACTCGAGAGTAGAAAAAGGAAGAGACTAAAACGTTGTAAGTGAATATGGAATGGGAGTAAGGAATGAAAGAGGAAGCCGTCAGGTAGAATTTTGCACAGAGCATAATTTAATCATAGCTAACACTTGGCTCAAGAATCATGAAAGAAGGTTGCATACATGGAAGAAGCCTGGAGATACTAGAAGGTCTCAGATGGATTATATAATGGTAAGACAGAGATTCAGGAACCAGAGCAGATGTGGACTCTGACCACAATCTATTGGTTATGAACGGTAGATTAAAATTGAAGAAACTGCAAAATTGTGGGAATTTGAGGAGATGGGACAAGGATAAACTGAAAAAACCAGAGGTTGTTGAGAGTTTCAGGGAGAGCATTAGGGAACGATTGGCAAGAATGGGGGAAACACTGGAAGAAGAATGGGTAACTTTGAGAGATGAAATAGTGAAGGCAGCAGAGGATCAAGTAGGTAAAAGAACAAAGTCTAACAGTAATCCTCGGGTAACAGAAGATATGTTAAATTTAATTGATGAAAGTAACAAATACAAAAATGCAGTAAATGATGCAGGCAAAAAGGAATACAAACGTCTCAAAAATGAGATCGACAGAAAGTGCAAAATGACTATGCAGGGATGGCTAGAGGACAAATGTAAGGATGTAGAGGCACATATAACTAGGGGTAAGATAGATACTGCCTACAGGAAAATTAAAGTGACTGGAGAAAAGAGAACCACTTGCATGAATATCAAGAGCTCAATTGGAAACCCAGTTCTAAGCAAAGAAGAGAAAGCAGAAAGGTGGAAGGAGTATATAGTGGGTCTATATAAGGGCGATGTTCTTGAGGACAATATTATAGAGATGGAAGAGAATGTAGATGAAGATGAAATAGGAGATACGATACTGCGTGCAGAGTTTGACAGAGCACTGAAAGACCTAAGTCGAAACAAGGCCCCGGTAATAGACAACATGTTAGAACTACTGACAGCCTCGGGAGGGCCAGGCCTAACAAAACTCTGCCATCTAGTGAGCAAGATGTATGAGACAGGCGAAATACCCTCAGACTTCAAGAAGAATATAATAATTCCAATCCCAAAGAAAACTGATGTTGACAGATATGAAAATTACCGAACTATTAGTTTTATTAAGCCACGGCTGCAAAGTACTACCACGAATTGCCGGCCGAAGTGGCGGTGCGTTTAAAGGCGCTGCAGTCTGGAACCGCAAGACCGCTACGGTCGCAGGTTCGAATCCTGCCTCGGGCATGGATGTTTGGGATGTCCTTAGGTTAGTTAGGTTTAACTAGTTCTAGGGGACTAATGACCTCAGCAGTTGAGTCCCATAGTGCTCAGAGCCACTACCACGAATTAGTTACAGACGAATGGAAAAAATGGTAGAAGCCGACCTCGGGGAAGATCAGTTTCGATTCCGTAGAGTTGTTGGAAAACGTGAGGCAATACTGACCTTACGACTTAACTTAGAAAGTAGATTAAGGTAAGGCAAACCTACGGTTCTAGCATCTGTAGACTTAGAGAAAGCTTTTGACAATGTTGACTGGAATACTCTCTTTCAAATTTTGAAGGTGGCAGGGGTAAAATACTGGGAGCGAAAGGCTATTTACAATTTGTAGAGAAACCAGAAGGCAATTATAAGAGTCGAGGGGCATGAAAGGGAAGCAGTGGTTGGAAAGGCAGTGAGACAGGTTTGTAGCCTCTCCCCTATGTTATTCAATCTGTATATTGGGCAAGCAGTAAACGAAACAACAGAAAAATTCGGAGAAGGAATAAGAATCCATGGAGAAGAAATAAAAACTTTGAGATTCGCCGATGACATTGTAATTCTGTCAGAGACAGCAAAGGACCTGGAAAAGCAGTTGAACGGAATGGACAGTGTCTTGTAAGGAGGATATAAGATAAACATCAACAAAAGCAAAACGAGGATAATGAAATGTAGTCGAATTAAATAGGGTGATGCTGCAGGAATTAGATTAGGAAATGAGACGCTAAAGTAGTAAATGAGTTTTGCTATTTGTGGAGCAAAATGACTGATGATTGTCGAAGTAGAGAGGATATGAAATGTAGATTGGCAATGGCAAGGAAAGCGTTTCTGAAGAATTTGTTAACATCGAGTATGGAATTAAGTGTCAGGAAGTCGTTTCTGAAAGTATTTGTATGGAGTGTAGTCATGTATGGAAGTGAAACGTGGACGATAGTTTAGACAAGAAGAGAATAGCTTTTGAAATGTAGCGCTACAGAAGAATGCTTAAGATTGGATGGATAGATCGCATAACTAATGAGGAGGTATTGAATGAATTGGAGAGAAGAGAAATTTGTGGGCCAACTTGACTAGAAGAAGGGATCGCTTGGTAGGGCATATTCTGAGGCATCAAAGGATCACCAATTTAGTATTGGAGGGCAGCGTGGAGGGTAAAAAACGTAGAGGGTGACCAAGAAATGAATACACTAAACAGATTCAGAAGGATGTAGGTTACAGTAGGTACTGAGAGATGAAGAAGCTTGTACAGGATAGAATAGTATGGAGAGCTGCATCAAACCAGTCTCTGGACTGAAGACCACAATAACAACAAACTATTCGATTTTACCGCGTAAGATAGTTCAGCGTAAAGCCAAATGAGGCGTGTCAGCACTGTCTGGCTTTTTGTACAGCGGCGTACTGTGACCCTAGGTCTAGGTATTTCCGGTCTCATTCTGTTCATTCCCGTATGATAGCCCCTGGTGTGTATGCAGTACATGCTGCCGTATGCTATAGCAGGTTGCATGACGAGCGTGATGTGAAGAACCATTCTCACAGGGTTTTAAGCGCTTTAAAACAGTGGTCGTCAAACTACAGTGCGAATCAAGTACTCGTTCGGCTCGCAGTTATTAGCCGTATTTTATAATAATATGCATTTACCAACTAACAACGAAATCCAAAAACGTGAACTAAGGTTAAGAGCTTTTTAATAGTGTAGTTTTACTGCTTAGTAACAAATATAAATAATTACAGTGCCAGTAGTGTTTTAAGATGCCCTTAATTTTAATTGAGGCTGGTAGATTCGGCCATGAGCTAAGTAAATTTGATCACATACCTCAGTGGCAGAGGGATAATTAGCGCAAGAACTTGGGGGATAGAGCATGTGAGAGGGAGAATGTTTTACTGTTTGTCTTCCTGTACTAACAAGTCACGGACATGCGCTATTCGTATCTATCTGCTGCTATCATACAAACTGCGACACGGAAGTAGCGTGATTTCGTCAATGAGTCTTACAGAGACCGTAATCTTCGAATGCAGTAGATATTTGTAGCAACTAAAACGAAATTAAATGAAGTGTCTTGTAATAAAACGCCACGAGTTGAAGAAAAATGGCATTGAAAACATTTAGTAAAGATATGAAATCTTTTCTCGCATTGCATAATGCATTTGTTTATTCGCAGTGTTTCCATAATGTTACAAACTTTCAGATATGATGAAGAAGGTTAAATGTATCAATTTGAGGTAGGGACGCCGGTTCGGAAAGGACCGAGTCGAAAGCTATAAGCAGAATTCGTCCTGACACCTCTGACACCGATACTGTTGTTGCTAGGACTGTAGGCAACTTCCAAAATTGTAAGTATGGAACACAACAAGAAGAACATGGGGTCTAAAGCGCATATTTTAAGAGCTACTGTGTAATACATCTCTCCTACTGAACAAGTGCCCATACTTCTTAATACATGATTTTAGAGTCAATATTTATTGGTTCATACTGCCTCTATAAAAAAAATACAAACCAAAGAGCTTGCATTAAAAGAGGTGTGTTTTACAGTATCGAAGGTGAATTAGCGCTCATAGCTCTTAAGGTATGCATTTTAGAGACCATGTTTATTAGAAGTTTTTTTCTTGTTTTTGTCCATAGTATCTATCCCCTCTGAAAGTTGCCTACCCCACAACCTCAGCGACAACAGTACCGGTATATTATTCCACTGCAGAGGTGTTAGAAAGAATTTCACTCGTAACTGTTGACTCTGTCGTTTCTGGATCAAGATCCCTTACCTCAAATTGATACATTCAACCACCTCCACCATCCCTGAAAGCTTTTAACATAATCACTGAATAACCCTGCAAGTACAGTAACCGTTATTAATCAGATAATTCTCCGCTTACACAGACAACACAATAACTATTCGTCGGGCAATTGCTGTGTCACGCTTTTGTGGCCGCTGAGGGTGGCCGAAATCTGGAATAGAGAACAGTCGTCACGAAGTGTTCTGATTGGTGTCGACTTTTAACGATCAGTACTTGGGGGCCGTTACTATAGCAAGTCAAATGGGAGATCTTAACATACTAGTTGACATAATAACCTCTGTAGACATGCTGCCCTAGTTGTCAACGCACAATGTCAGTCATCATCATCATCAGTTATCTGCTATATTAGCAGGTCCTTTGCCTCTCCATTTTCTGCGATCCATTACTTCCTTCTTAAGGCAGCTGTATGTTGTACCGTCCATCATGTCATCCATTATCTGGAATCTCTTCCTTCCTCGCTTCCTTTTCCCTTCTACATAACCTTCTAAAACTGTTTATATCAGTCCGTCACTCTTTCTTAATATATGCCCAATCCAATTTCTTTTTCTTCTCTTTATTACATATAGTAACTGTCTTTCCTCTCCCACTCTTCTCAGTATCTCTTCATTTTTTACCCTGTCCGTCCAACTTATTTTTTCCATCCTACGCCATGTCCAGATCTCAAAAGCCTCCAGCCTTTCTCTGTCTTTCTTCCTCATGGTCCATGTTTTAGTGCCATATGGAAGAACACTCCATACAAGACATTTTATGAGTCTCTTCCAGAGTTCTCTGTCCAGACCGCTGCAGAACATTCTCCTTTTCTTATAAAACGCCTCTTTTGCCATTGCTATCCTTGTTTTACTTTCTGTGGTGCACTTCCAGTTGGTGTCTATCTTGCTTCCAAGGTACTTAAAATTTTGCACCTGTTCTAGTATTTCACCATTCAGCATAATTTTTATTTCCTTATTTCCTCCTAGTGCCAATACTTCTATTTTATTTGTGTTAATTTTCATTCCATATTTTTTTTCTGTTAGTTTTAATGGTGTCCACCAAATCCTGTAATTCCTTTTCCCCTGTGGCTAGAAGGACCATGTCATCAGCAAACCTCAAACGCCCTACTCTTCTTCCTCCAATTTCTACTCCTTTGACATATATTGAGCATTGGTCAATCATATTTTCCAAGTAGAGGTTGAAAAGAGTACGTGATAGAGAGCATCCTTGTCTTACTCCTTTTCGTAGTCCGATCCAGTTTGTACTTTCTCCTCTCACGTCAGTACTGGCTCTTAAGCGAAAGGTTTGACGAGCGCTGGTTTAAAGCAACATGCTTACCAATTCATCTTTATTAAACCGTATTTTTAAATCTCTTGCCCTGACTTTCTCAGTACAGAGGGTGTTGGGCTGTTACCCTGGCGAGCACCATCTCCAGATCTCTCACACATTGAAAACACACGGTTGCAGCTTGCCGAGACTCTGTCTCTCGCTACGACTTCCCAGGCACTGTGATTGATGAAGTCTGGCATAATCATGACACAGTATCGACTAACGTAAGTGAATCTGGTATTCAAGCTTGATCTTACTACCATAGATACCTGCTCTGGGTACTAAATAAATTTTGTACCCTGTACAGCCCCAAATGACCTACAAATTTGCCTATGACAGTTTCAGTGCTATTATACTGAAGAGCATCTGACTCAGTTTAGCGAAATACTTTCAAAGGGAAGAATAAGTTTAACGCTTGTGATTGTTTTTACTCACAGGGTAGCCACCTGAACTTGCATAGTACCGTGTGCTTATAATTACAGTTCAACTACTCACGAAGGTCCAGTGTGAGCTGAAATTATCGTATGGCGGCGAAATTTGGTAGATGTGCTAAAGCGTTAATGCGGAACCTATTTACATTGGAAAAAATAAGTTCGAATTTCGGCCAACAGGTGCAAATACAGCGCTGTGATCGCGAGAAAGGCGTACAGAATTGTTTCCATATTTAATGAATTAGGAACGGAACGTGGGCAGAGAAAGTAAAACAAATGAGAAAGCCATAATGTTGATTTTATTATTAACCACTGCTTACACAATTTGTTCTACACAAATACCAGAGATGTCGACGAGATGCTGCAACCGTAAAACGACCTGATCAACAGTTGCTCGCACCAGCTCTGGTGTAATCTGAGATCCCTTTCCTGTATACTGGCCTCCATGTTAGACAGAGACCGGACGAGTCCCCTGGCAAACGTGTCCTTATCACATGTTGCACGTCTCGATAATGTGCAGCCGTCACGGTACACCTAACAGGTCCTCTGGGTGTATTCTCTTCAAAGAAGAACGGACCGAGAATAATGCTGCTTATGGATCCATACCACACAGTTAATATGGCGATTAGAATGGCTCTTCGTACATAACACGCGGTTTAACAGTATCCCGCATTCTCCACTTCTGTGTAGTCATTGCACCCTGTAGTGCAACCCCCCCCCCCACGACACACACTCCATAGAATATTTCCCGGCAACATGTCATCAACTTCGATCCGTGCCAGAAACCGAAGAGCAAATTAAGACCATTGCTACTCATCTCAGTTGGTCCACCGTCTGGATCTTGTACGGGTACCAGTGTTAAATAGAGCATAGAACTATTAGTACTGTTCACCATGGAATGGACAATTTTCGTGAGACTGCAAGAACAGTAGCACTAACCCGGGCAAGTGCTGCTTGGTCACTTACAGTAACAGGAACCTCGTCAACACCTTCCACAGCGATAGGACGCTTTTGTCTTGTTAGCCAGCCGGAGTGGCCAAGCGGTTCTAGGCGCTACAGTCTGGAACCGCGCGACCGCTACGGTCGCAGGTTCGAATCCTGCGTGATGTCCTTACGTTAGTTAGGTTTAAGTAGTTCTAAGTTGTAGGAGACTGATGACCTTAGAAGTTAAGTCCCATAGTGCTCAGAGCCATTTGAACCATTTTTTGTCTTTTATTCCAGGTGCCCCACCAAGTTTACCCGTGTTTTACAGTTTCATTATGATCTTGTTTAAACTACTTATTGATTTCGGGTCTCTCCTGAGACCTTCCAGTCGTAGATACTCTCACAATGCTGGACTGCAATTGCTGTCGTTCACATAAAACAGTTTTACTAACAGCGCACAGTCTCTTATCGATAGCCACGCTGTTCACTCACGTTATAACATATAAAATGACAGCATGGATGTGATACCCTCATATAAACAGCACACAGCGCTAGATCTGCGCTTGGTGGCCAAAATTGGAAGTAATGTTTTTTTCCAGAGTAGATCGGTTCCGCATTAACACATTAGCATATCTACCAAGTTTCGCTGTCATACGATAGTTTCGGCTCACACTGGGCCTCCACGAGCAGCTCCACTTTAGCTATAACCACCCAGCACAATGCTAACCAACACTGCTGGCTACAAAATATTCACGTTAAACGTTTAAGAATTGCATATAGAATGTCTAAAATGGGTTGTAACTATAAATTTTGGGGAAAACGAAGTAGTTGGTTTTTCGAAGAGTGTCTCAAGTACCGACGACAGATTTTTGGGTAGTAAGGTCTGTTGATTGTTACAAATATTTAGGAATCAAAAAAATGTGTGTAAAATCTTATGGGATTTAACTGCTAAGGTCATCAGTCCTACTTAACCTAAATTATCCTAAGGACAACTCACGCACCCATGCCCGAGGGAGGACTCGAACCGAACCTCCGCCGGGACCAGCCGCACAGCCCATGATTTCGGAATCATTTTTAACAAAGGTGGGTTCTGTGCGAGCGAAATTAAGAACCCCGTTTGTGAAGACAGACAAACAAACAAACAATTAAATGGAGTTTCTTGGAGCACGCATATTATATCAGAAACGAAGATTAAACCATGGAAAATCCAGGATGAAATGCAACAATATTATGAAAAGGAAAATTGCTACACTCCATATAGCAGAGATGCTGAGTCGGAGATAGGCACAACAAAATCTCACAAATAAGCTTTCGACCAGCATCTCCGCTATATGGTGAGTAGCAGTTTCCCTTTTCATAATTTAGAAACAAAGATTAGATATTTAAAAACTATTGTAGTAAGTATGGAGACATATGGAGTAGAAAAACGGGAAATAAAGGATTAAAAGGAACTTACTGTCAATGGAGGTTGGATTTTGAAGATATTGCTGTAGGTCGACATTAGAGGCTAAAATTAAAATTGGAGACTTACGTGAAAACATGAATCTGCGCACAACTTTAATGGATACAGTCGAAGCAAAGATGGTGTGGGCACATGGGTAGTCTGGGTGACACAGATGGCCTAAGAAGATGATGGAATGGTTTTCAATTAAATGAAGAAGAAGAGGACACCCGCAAACAACGTGGGAAGATGGAGTCGGGAGAGTGTTAGAGAAAAATTGCAGGCAGAACATTGTGAAGGTAGGAGATGGAAACTGGGATGCGAGAAACATCTATAATGTTGATTAAAGTGCAATAAAAAAGTTGTGGTTTATTAGGCTTTCTATGGATTGATCTAACGTTCAGTTCTTTGCCGCTTTGCAGGACCAGTCTTTGTGTTAGATTACGATTTTTTAAAACTTGTGCATCTTGTTGGGTAAAGAAAAATCACTGTTAGAAGACGTACTTTACTTTATTACAATTATAGCGACCGCACTCCAGCGTCGCTCCAGCGGGAAGGCGGCAATTAACATGACATGTACTTCGGCCCCTCGTAACCTGCCCTGTTTGCGCTATAATCCTTACACACAATGTAGTCCCCTCAAGACTGGCAATTTTTTTTACAAATTTCACACATTCTTGCATTTAACACTCAGTGGGAATAGTTCTCCACAATATGTGACGCGTAGATACAAACATGCTCGCAATGCCTAAGAACTCCGATTTTCGGCAGAACATGACGTGCGCAGCTAATGCCTTTGAAATCTTCAGAATCTATGGGATGCTGTACGCTATAAGTTAAAAATATTATTGTAATGCTATTATAATTACGAAGGGCCTTGAAAATAGAGGGTAGCAAATGTCGTCCCTCGCTAAGACGGATGCGGAACAAGAGTGAGGAATCGTCAGTTCGGTGTTTTTTGCAGACAGAATTCCGCTGCGGTAGGGAGAACAGGTGCACCACAGTGTGGCAGTGAAATTCTGCAGAAACTGGAAGTTTACTGCAAAGTGGGAGAACGCTAGGCAGTAATATACTTGTCGGCAAAACGCCTAAACTGCAAGCACAGTGGAATCGTGGCAGTGTATGGACCACATGCAGTGTTGGGTCCGATAGTAGTGAAATGTTGCCAATATCTTCAACAGAGCCACAAAAACATCGGTGATACTTGTGGCGAAGGAAAGCCATCGACATCGACCACAGACTACGCTGTCCACGCAATCGACGAACTGATTCGCAAGTACCAAGTGGCAATAATTAATGTGCAGCTACCAGAGAGGCCCTGTGTGAGCTGTAATTATCGTATGGCAGCGAAACTTGGTAGATATTCTACTGTGTTACTGCGGAACCGATCTACTCTGGAAAAAAAAGAAATTAGTTCCAACTGTCGCTGCCAGGGGCAAATCTCACGCTCTGTCGAAAAGTTTCCATTTGAGGTACGGGAGCTGGGCAAAAAAGGTCAAACAACTGAGAAATGTTGATTTTATTATTAACCGTCACTTACACAATTTGTTCAATATGAGCACTGGAGACGTCAACAGATTTCCACCTGGTGGCCAAAATTGAAACTAATGTTTTTTCCGTATTAACGCATTAGTATAGCTACCAAGTTGCGCTGTCATACGGTAGTCATAACACACACTGAACTCTGTGAGTAGCTCCACTTTAATTATTACCACCCTGTGTGTAGAGCGAGGGCAGTGGGCCAACAAAGATACAGGCATCAGACGAAAGCAGTGTGGGACTAAACAGAGAGCAAGAACATGCAAAGCGCTTTTGTGGAGCACAGGTAACCACTACGTGGTAGGACAATGCAGAGAGCCTTCCCTGTGTGGTCTTAATCGAGGTCGACATAGTGCAGCAGCCGCAATGTTAACTACGAGTTTTTACGCTCAGCACGAGGAAGACTGGCCTATTCCACCAACTGCCGCTGCTCGACTCCTCGTCGGGTTCCGTTCACAATCTGCTAAAATTAAACTGGTCTTTAATTACTGCTGTACGGAGAGATAATGTTCAGTAATTTCCGTCTCCCCCTCGTCTCGGGAACACACAGAGATTGGAAGGTTGGTACTTTTTATCTTACGAGGAGCTTTCTGTAAGTTATGCACCACTTTTTTTTTTTTTTTTGAAAGTGGGTTCCTTTTATTCAGGAATCTATCACCATATTTTTCCCCACTCCTTTGGCTACAATACCTTATTTTTAAACATAGTCTCCGTTCAATGCGACAGCCTTGCATCACTTTACAAGGGAGGGCCTGTATGCCCACATGGTATTACTGTACTGGTCGACACGGTAGTCAAACAGCTTGCTGCATCAGTAACTTCCCCATCACCTTTGTACTGCTTTCCACGGAGTGCATCCTTCACCCGGTCAAAGAGTTTTTATGACCTTCTGTTATGCGGCGAAGAACCCAGTGGGCGCCGGCCGGGTGTCCGAGCGGTTCTAGGCGCTACAGTCTGGAACCGCGCGACTGCTACGGTCGCAGGTTCGAATCCTGCCTCGGGCATGGATGTGTGTGGTGTCCTTAGGTTAGTTAGGTTTAAGTAGTTTTAAGTTCTAGGGGACTGATGACCTCAGCAGTTAAGTCCCATAGTGCTCAGAGCCATTCATTCAACCCAGTGGGCACACACCTTTGAGTACTTGAACTGGTGGATGAGCGTGTTAGTACTACCAACACAGACGTACAGTTGTGCAGGAGATGTTTCATCTTCATCCGTCGACCACCTCGAATGAGACTGTCCGCACGTTCCAACACTGCAGGACCCACAGCTGTGTGCGGCCGGGCGGCATGCACGAGGTCGGACAGGAGGGAAGTCGGAAAGTGCGAGATCCGGGCTGTGGGGTGGGCGAGGAAGAACAGTCCAATGAAGTTTTGTGAGCTCCTCTCGGCTGTGTAGACTTGTGTGAGGCCTTGCACTGTCATAGAGAAGAGTAAGTTGGTATGCGACGAACACGTTGAAGTCGTTTCTGCTGTTTCCTACGATAGTACGACCCAGTTCAGACTTGATCGTTGCACCAAGAAGGAGAACATCAGAGTCCCAGTAGTCCGGCTGAGGGTGCGGCTTTGAACTTTTTCTTCAGAGGAGAGCTGCTGTGGTGCGACTCCTGTGACGATGTTCGACAAAAAACTGTGTCCGCGCACTTCGTCGTTCTTAATGATCTTCTGTTAGGTGTTGAGGAAGCCAGCGGGAACACACCTATGAGTACCAAAAAAGACGGCCAGTTGTGCACCGAGATGTTTGATCGATATCCGCCGACCACCTCGAATGAGTGTGTCCGCACGTTCCAACAATGCAGGAGTAACAGTTTTGTGTGGTCGGCCGGCACGCGGAAGATGGACAGGTTAGCGTGACTGATGATGACAGTAGGCACTCCCCGACTCACCGTGCTTTTGTTCACAGCTAGATCTCCAAAGGCATTGCGCAAGCACCTATGAATATCGGCGATGCTCTGGTTTTCCGCCAAAAGAAAATGACAGGTCTCTGCTTAGAAGCATCTCCGCCACGGGGCCATTTCGAATGCTACTTATAGCACCGCCACGTATTGGAACTTCATGAAACTATAGGGGCTGAGACAGGAATAGTCTACGATATCCCACAATAAGTTCCACATTTTTTCAACCGAAAATGGCACAGAAAAAAATATGTTGCGTTACTTACTGAACGCACTTCGTAATTTACAACTTAATTCCCTGATAAAATACACTATTGCCCATTGAAATTGCTACACCAAGAAGAAATGCAGATGATAAACGTATATTCATTGGACAAATATATTAAACTAGAATTGACATGTGATTACATTATCACGCAGTTTGGCTGCATAGATCCTGAAAAATCAGTACCCAGAACAACCACCTCTGGCCTTAATAACGACCTTGATACGCCTGGGAATTGCGTCAAACAGCTTGGATGGCGTGTACAGGTACAGCTGCCCATGCAGCTTCAACACGAGACCACAGTTCATCAAGAGTAGTGACTGCCGTATTGTGACGAGCCAGTTGGTCGGCCACCACTGAGCAGACGTTGTCAATTGCTGAGAGATCTGGAGAATGTGCTGGCCAGGGTAGCAGTCGAACATTTCCTGTATCCAGAAAGGTCCGTACAGGACCTGCAACCTGCGGTCGTGCATTGTCCTGCTGAAATTTAGGGTTTCGCAGGGATCGAATGAAGGGTAGAGCCACGGGTCGTAACACGTCTGAAATGTAACGTCCACTGTTCAAAGTGCCGTCAATGCGAACAAGAGGTGACCGAGACGTGTAACCAATGACACCCCATACCATCACGCCGGGTGATACGCCACTATGGCGATGACGAATACACGCTTGCAATGTGCGTTTACCAAGATGTCGCCAAACACGGATGCGACCATCATGATGCTGTAAACAGAACCTGGATTCATCCGAAAAAATGACGTTTTGCCATTCGTGCACCCAGGTTCGTCGTGGAGTACACCATCGCAGGCGCTGCTGTCTGTGATGCAGCGTCACGGGTAACCGCAGTCACGGTCTCCGAGCTCATAGCCCATGCTGCTGCAAACGTCGTCGAACCGTTCGTGTAGATGGTTGTTGTCTTGCAAACGTCCCCATCTGTTGACTCAGGGATCGATACGTGGCTGCACGATCCGTTAAGCCATGCGGATAAGATGACTGTCATCTCGACTGCTAGTGATACGAGGCCGTTGGGGTCCAGCACGGCGTTCCGTATTACCCTCCTGAACCCACCGATTCCGTATTCTGCTAACAGTCATTGGATCTCGACCAACGCGAGTCGGAAAGGTGATGGTAAGCATTTCTCCTCCTCCTCCTCCTCCTCACAACAACATTTCACCAGGCAACGCCGGTCAACTGCTGCTTGTATATGAGAAATCGGTTGGAAATTTTTTTCATGTCAGCACGCTGTAGGTGTCACCACCGGTGCCAACCTTGCGTGACTGCTCTGAAAAGCCAATCATTTGCATATCACAGCATCTCGTTCCTGTCGGTTAAATTTCGCATCTGTAGCACGTCATCTTCATGGTGTAGCAATTTTAATGGCCAGTAGTGTAGATACGGTATGGCACAGTGTTCTCGAGTCCAGAGGCATGCGACGACGGAAGGCGCCCGCGGAGCTGTGGGATTGGCGTCGCGGCTTGGCGCGGCTCGGGGCGTCGGATTGCCGATGACGCGCCGTGACGGATTACGGCTGCCCGCGGCGCCGCCGTCCAATCTGGCGCCAGATTACTGTCTGCCGTCTACTGGCCCGCGCTCTGCCGCCGCCACGGGCGGACGCCGCTGCACAGCACATTCCAACCTACGCGCTCCGCGTGCCGTACTCACATTGTTTCGGTTCTAAAATGTGCAGGCTGTCCAACCTGACTAGCATCGGCAAGAATTAGGAGAACACTTCCATCGTAAAAATTTGTTTATCATATACCTGTAATTGAGAAACAAAGGGTCAAACCTGTCTACCCCTGTGATAAATAATATACCTCCACAACAAGAAACATTTTTAAGCAGATCGACTTTGAAACTCGGTGAACTGGGACACAAGTGTCCCTCAAACTAACTGGATACATTTTTTCATGTGAACCTATGATTTTCAAAGTTAAATACACTACTGGTCTACTGGTCATTAAAATAGCTACACCACGAAGATGACATGCTACAGGCGCGAAATTTAACCGACAGGAAGAAGATGCTGTGATAAGCAAGTGATTAGCTTTTCAGAGCATTAACACAAGGTTGGCGCCGGTGGCGACACCTACAACGTGCTGACATAAGGAAAGTTTCCAACCGATTTCTCATACACAAACAGTAGTTAGCCGGCGTTGCCTGGTGAAACGTTGTTGTGATGCCTTGTGTAAGGAGGAGAAATGCGTACCATCACGTTTCCGACTCTGATAAAGGTCGGATTGTAGCCTATCGCGATTGCGGTTTATCGTATCGCGACATTGCTGCTCGCGTTGGTCGAGATCCAATGACTGTTAGCAGAATACGCAATCGGTGGGTTCAGGAGGGTAATACGGAACGCCGTGCTGGATCCCAACGGCCTCGTGTCTCTAGCAGTCGAGATGATAGGCATCTTATCCACATGGCTATAACGGATCGTGCAGCCACGTCTCGATCCCTGAGTCAACAGATGGGGACGTTTGCAAGACAACAACCATCTGCACGAACGGTTCGACGACGTTTGCAGCAGCATGGACTATCAGCTCGAAGACCGTGGCTGCGGTTACCTTTGACGCTGCATCACGGACAGGAGCGCCTGCGATGGTGTACTCCACGACGAACCTGGGTGCACGAATGGCAAAACGTCTTTTTTCCGGATAAATCCAGGTTCTGTTTACAGCATCATGATGACAGCATCCGTGTTTGGCGACATCGCGGTGAACGCACATTGGAAGCGTGTATTCGTCATCGCCATACTGGCGTACCACCCGGCGTGATGCTATGCGGTGCTGTTGGTTATACGTCTCGGCCACCTCTTGTTCGCATTGGCGGCACTTTGAACAGTGGACGTTGTATTTCAGATGTGTTACGACCCGTGGCTCTACCCTTCATTCGATCCCTGCGAAACCCTACATTTCAGCAGGGTAATGCACGACCGCATGTTTCAGGTCCTGGATACAGACTGCTGCCCTAGCCAAAACATGCTTCAGATCTCTCACCAATTAAAAACGTCTGGTCAATGGTGGCCGAGCAACTGGCTCGTCGCAATACGCCAGTCACTACTCTTGATGAACTGTGGTATCGTGTTGAAGCTGCATGGGCAGCTGTACCTGTACACGCCATCCAAGCTCTGTTTGACTCAATGCCCAGGCGTTTCAAGGCCGTTATTACGGCCAGAGGTGGTTGTTATGGGTACTGATTTCTCACGATCTATTACCCAAATTGCGTGAAAATGTAATCACATGTCAATTCTAGTATAATATATTTGTGTAATGAATACCCATTTATCATCTGCATTTCTTCTTGGTGTAGCAATTTTAATGGCCAGTAGTGTACTTTTGGAATTATTTTATCAGGATGGCAATTATGTACAAAATATAACAAATCTGTACCGAAACAAATTTTTTCTCCCGACGATGAATAACGTGAAGTACCACACGCGTTTTCAACACAACATTTGAAGATGGTTTTGACATACCACATACCAACGTTTTTTATATGCTATGAAGTTTTCTGGGCCATGTACACTGACCACACATAACATTATCACCACCCACCTACTATCGTTATAAACCCATCCAGATAATAGCAGCTTCACCTGGCTAAGAATGACTACAAATCAGACAGTACATGAAGTATCAGTGAGATGCTGTCCGTGTGTAGAATGGGGAAGGCACGCTATCTCTCTTTGACCGAGGGCAGATTGTGATAGCGCAGAGGCTCCGCATTTCGGAAACTGCACGACTTGTCAGGTATTCGGGGAGTGCTGTGGTGGAGTCTTCATCACGTGGCGAAAGCTAGGAGAAACCAGACGTCGTGGGGTTGAGCGGCCACTCCTCATTACAGATGTCGGATGTTGTAGTCTGGCTGTATTGGTAAAACAGGACAGGCGGCGAACTGTGGCGGACCTAACATCACACTTAAATGCCAAGCAGAGTACACTCCGAACGATGGATCTCCGCAACCGACGAACCATGCATGTGCCTATGTTAATACCACGATATCGGAACTACGACTGAAATGGGCATGTAACTATTGGCACTGGACGCTGGCGCATGGCTGATGAATCCTGATACTTTCTTCATCATGCAGATGGGAGGGCGCGTATTCGTCATCTTCCGGGTGAACTGTGGTGTACGATGGAATGGAGACAAGCTGGTGGCGGCTCCATTATGCTCTGGTGAGCATTCACGTAGGCATCCATCGGTCAAGTGGAGCTCTTGCAAGGCACCGTGACGGTCAAGGAGTATCATATACTGGTTGCAGATCACGTACACCCATTCATGGCAATCATGTTTCCCGACGGTAGTGTTATTTTCCAAGAAGATAACGCGCTATGGCGAAAGGTAAATAGTGTGAATGTGTGGTTCGAGGAACACAGTGGCAAATTCTAATTGATATGCTGGACCCCAACTCGCCAGATCTGAACCCGATCGAACACATCTAGTATGTGATTGAACATGACGTCAGACCTCATCGACCCCCCTCCCTCGCCAGAATTGACGGCAATTAGATGACGTGTGTGTGCAGATGTGGTACCAACTACCTTTAGAGATCTCATTGGTTCCATGCCACAGCGCGTTGCCGCTGTTAAACGTGCCAAAGGTGGACGTACCGGCTATTAGATAGATGGTCATAATGTTCTGATCAGTGTACGTCCCACTACTTACAAGTTATGCACAAACAAGCAGAATTAGTGAGATGGGTACTAAAGTTTCAAGGTAATGTCTATAATGTACACAGAAGAGCCAAAAAGCTCGTACACCGGTCTGATATCGTGTAGAGCACCCATGAGCACGCAGAAGTGCCGCCAACACGGCGTGGCATGGACTCGACTAATGTCTGAAATAATGCTGGAGGGAACTGACACCATGAATCCTGCATGGCTGTCCAAAAATCCGTAAGAGTACGAGGGGTGGAAATCTCTTCCGAACAGCACATTGCAAGGCATCACAGATATGATCAATAACGTTCATGTCTGAGGAGTTCTGTCGCCAGGGGAAGTGGTTACACCTACAAGAGTGTTCCTGGAGCCACTCTGTAGCAATTTTGGACGTATGGGGTGTCGCATTGTCCTGCTACAATTGCCCAAGTCCGTCGGAATGCACAATAGACGTGATTGGATTCACGGTATCAGTCAGGATGCTTACGTACTTGTCACCTGTCAGAGTCGTATCTAAACGTATCAGGGGTCCCTTATCACTCCAGTTGTACGCGCCCCACACTATTACAGAGTCTCCACTAGCTTGGACAGTACCTTGCTGACATGCAGGGTCCATGGATTCATGAGGTTGTCTCCACACCCATACATGTCCGTCTGCTCGATACAGTTTGAAACTAGACTCGTCCGACCTGGCAACATATTTCCAATGATCAACAGCCCAAGATGTATTGACGGGACCATGCGAGGCGTAAATCTTTGTGTCGTGCAGTCATCAAGGATACACGAGTGGTCCTTCGGCGCTGAAAGCCCATATAGATGTTGTTTCATTGAATGGTTCGCAAGTTGATAGTTGCTGTTGCCCCGGCATTGAAAACTACAGCAATTTGAGGAAGGGGCTGCACTTCTGTCACGTTGGACGATTCTCTTCAGTCGTTATTGTTCAAATGACTCTGAGCACTATAGGACTTAACATCTGAGGTCATCAGTCCCCTAGAACTTAGAACTACTTAAACCTAACTAACCTAAGGACATCACACACATCCATGCCCGCCGGAGATAGGATTCGAACCTGCAACCGTAGCGGTCGCGCGGTTCCAGACTGAAGCGCCTAGAACCGCTCGGCCAAATCGGCCGGCTCAGTCATCATTGGTCTCGTTCTTACAGGATCTTTTTGCAACCGCAGCGATGTCGGAGATTTGACGTTTTACTGGATTACTGATATTCACGGCACAGTTGTGAAATGGTCGTAGGGGAAAATCCCCACTTCATCGCTACCTCGGAGATGCTGTGTCGCATTGCTCGTGCGCCAACTACAACACCAAGTTCAGACTCACTTAAATATTGATAACGTGCCATTGTAGCAGCAGTAACCGATCCAACAACTGCGCCAGACACTTGTTGTCTTATATATGTGTTGCCGACCGCAGCGCCGTATTCTGCCTGTTTACATATACTCCTGGAAATGGAAAAAAGAACACATTGACACCGGTGTGTCAGACCCACCATACTTGCACCGGACACTGCGAGAGGGCTGTACAAGCAATGATCACACGCACGGCACAGCGGACACACCAGGAACCGCAGTGTTGGCCGTCGAATGGCGCTAGCTGCACAGCATTTGTGCACCGCCGCCGTCAGTGTCAGCCAGTTTGCCGTGGCATACGGAGCTCCATCGCAGTCTTAAAACACTGGTAGCATGCCGCGACAGCGTGGACGTGAACCGTATGTGCAGTTGACGGACTTTGAGCGAGGGCGTATAGTGGGCATGCGGGAGGCCGGGTGGACGTACCGCCGAATTGCTCAACACGTGGGGCGTGAGGTCTCCACAGTACATCGATGTTGTCGCCAGTGGTCGGCGGAAGGTGCACGTGCCCGTCGACCTGGGACCGGACCGCAGCGACGCACGGATGCACGCCAAGACCGTAGGATCCTACGCAGTGCCGTAGGGGACCGCACCGCCACTTCCCAGCAAATTAGGGACACTGTTGCTCCTGGGGTATCGGCGAGGACCATTCGCAACCGTCTCCATGAAGCTGGGCTACGGTCCCGCACACCGTTAGGCCGTCTTCCGCTCACGCCCCAACATCGTGCAGCCCGCCTCCAGTGGTGTCGCGACAGGCGTGAATGGAGGGATGAATGGAGACGTGTCGTCTTCAGCGATGAGAGTCGCTTCTGCCTTGGTGCCAATGATGGTCGTATGCGTGTTTGGCGCCGTGCAGGTGAGCGCCACAATCAGGACTGCATACGACCGAGGCACACAGGGCCAACACCCGGCATCATGGTGTTGGGAGCGATCTCCTACACTGGCCGTACACCACTGGTGATCGTCGAGGGGACACTGAATAGTGCACGGTACATCCAAACCGTCATCGAACCCATCGTTCTACCATTCCTAGACCGGCAAGGGAACTTGCTGTTCCAACAGGACAATGCACGTCCGCATGTATCCCGTGCCACCCAACGTGCTCTAGAAGGTGTAAGTCAACTACCCTGGCCAGCAAGATCTCCGGATCTGTCCCCCATTGAGCATGTTTGGGACTGGATAAAGCGTCGTCTCACGCGGTCTGCACGTCCAGCACGAACGCTGGTCCAACTGAGGCGCCAGGTGGAAATGGCATGGCAAGCCGTTCCACAGGACTACATCCAGCATCTCTACGATCGTCTCCATGGGAGAATAGCAGCCTGCATTGCTGCGAAAGGTGGATATACACTGTACTAGTGCCGACATTGTGCATGCTCTGTTGCCTGTGTCTATGTGCCTGTGGTTCTGTCAGTGTGATCATGTGATGTATCTGACCCCAGGAATGTGTCAATAAAGTTTCCCCTTCCTGGGACAATGAATTCACGGTGTTCTTATTTCAATTTCCAGGAGTGTATATCTGTTCAAAATGGTTCAAATGGCTCTGAGCACTATGGGACTTAACACCTGAGGTCATCAGTCCCCTAGAACTTAGAACTACTTAAACCTAACTAACCTTAGGACATCACACACATCCACGACCGAGGCAGGATTCGAACCTGTGACCGCAGCGGTCGCGAGGTTCCAGACTGAAGCGCCTAGAACCGCTTGGCAACTCCGGCCGGCCCATATATCTGTATTTGAATACGCATGCTTGTACCAGTTTCATTAGCGCGTCAGTGTATAAGAAAGTACAATTAGTTCAGACATTCTTGGAATGGGGAAGACGGTGATTTTATCCGCTTTTCGTGAAACAGACACTGTACAAACACACGGTGCTCCATTTGGTCCATCACCGCGTTCACTAAATCCACTTCATGGTCCGTAGTATTTTTCTCCAAGTTTCGAAAGCGTGTCACTACGTGCTAGCACTAGACAGATATGAGCTGTAGACGCCCCAGCGCTCAAAACTGTGTATTACGCTAGTGGAACGTATGCACCGCATCAACCACAACAGTGTTAAGCAAAAGTTGGTATAAAATTAATTTTTCTTGTCTTGAAATACTATATAACTGCACACATTCTTTGCTTGTAGTTTTGTTGGTGTAAGTTGCAAAAAATGTTTCTAATTATATGGACGCACAGTAAAGAAAGATTTTCCAGGACAATTGGAGATATTAAGAAGAGTGTCGAATAGTAGGCGCCATACAACAACATATAAGTTTCTAGATAAAAAAGGCGTTTTTCTGGTTTACAAACAAATAAATCTTTTTATGTATGAGAAGTACAAGATAATAAAAAAAAGTTTTGGTCGATTGAATCTGTGACAAAGCATGATACTTGTGAACTCAAAGTTTTCTGTAAGACATTTCTGGATGCTTCTTCATAAACTTTTTTTAGAGATCGTTACCTGCCAAAGTTCTTCTCTGTTAAGTCTATAACAAATTTTCAGTCAGATCGTAGGCCAACCTTTGAAACTCAATCTTAGCTACATCGCGCAACAGAATTAAAGAGTCAGTTTTATGAACCCCGTAATTCCCAACCATTGCACCGCTTAAGTCTGAAATTTGGCTCAAAGGTGCAAAAGTGTGCCACACTGCGACATCACCTTCGGGCTCAACTACGCTTCAAACAGCAAGGTGTGGACACACGTGAAGAAAGAGGACACTGGTCAGAAGTTCATGTAAAGTGGAATATGGGTTAATGTCGTCACATTGGCACCAAATTTGAGTACAATTCTGCCCAATACAAGCGTGGACGTGTTACGCGACCGGAAGGTCGTCACATTACTTCTTACCCAAATTTCACTTCTTCTTTTGACGCCTATACGATAGTGGCAAGAACCGCGACGCCCTGCATTGAAATGTTATGAGTGACCGAGAAAAGCATTCCAGACACACCGCCGCTTCGAATCGGCACAAAAAGTCACTATAGGGTGACATAAAGGGCGTCAACGAAATCACCCTTTTCCTTTGGGCGTTGATTCCCACATATTTCGCAGTCAAAAACGACAGTTCGCAGTGTTATGTGCAACACGAAGACGTTCTTCAGAAGCTTTGGCACTGCTTGTACAGGCGTTTCAACCCTTCTCTAAGGATATTGTGGAGATGCATCCCCATCGCACATGATCGCACCCGTTTGGAGCGCGCGCGACTGCACAGGATGGAACCACTAGGGACAATTCAAAACCCTTCGACGAAATTTAAACTTAATCCGAAGCAGCGGAGGGTGCTTATGCTTCTTCATCCTGCCAGTTTCGCGTCCTCGTGTGGCGTGACCATGGGAAGATGCGATATTGATACATGCATAAATACAACAACAAAGTGCGCTTCTAAGGCTACCCACCCCTTCGGCAGAACCGTCGGTGCCATTCCCACACGCCTTTGTTGATCGACTTCAAAAATGTACCTGTACAGATGGCACCCGTGATGGGAGTCCTAGGTACTTGTAGGCAGGCTACGCTGCTGCTCTTCGGCCGTTACACAGCTGTCCTTGCGCGTGATACTACGCAATCCTGAAACGGGACTTCGTCGCAGATTCTGTCTTTACAGTTACATTTTTAATATTCTCAATAAAGTTGGCTGGTGCCACCGACGGTTTTGCTAAGTACCCTTAGCTGCTAATGATCATGTCCAAATTTTGTCCTATAGCCGTGTGGGGTAGCCCCGCGATCTGAGGCGCCTTGCCACGGTCCGCGCGGCTCCCCCCGTCCAAGGTTCGAGTCCTCCGTTGGATGTGTGTATGTTAGAGTAAGTTAGTTTAAGTTAGATTAAGCTGTGTGCAACCGTTGACCGTCGACCTCAGAAGTTTGGTCCCACAGGACCTTACCACAAATTACCAATTTGGACGAATAGTTTTGAACGTTTCCTAGTTCCCAACCTGTACGAGGTGCATTCAAGTTCTAAGGCCTCCGATTTTTTTTTCTCCGGACTGGAAAGAGGTAGAAACATGCGCATTGTTTTAAAATGAGGCCGCGTTCATTGTCAATACGTCCGGGAGATGGCAGCACCGTACGGCAGATGGAATTTTACCGCCAGCGGCGAGAATGAGAACTGTTTTAAATACTTAAAATGGCGACGTTTTCCTTACTTTAACAGCGTGCAATCATTCGTTTTCTGAATTTGCGTGGTGTGAAACCAATTGAAATTCATCCACAGTTGAAGGAGACATGTGGTGATGGAGTTATGGATGTGTCGAAAGTGCGTTCGTGGGTGCGACAGTTTAATTAACATCGTGTGACAACAAACCGTAACAACCTCAGGCTCGCACAAGCCGGTCTGACGACATGATCGAGAAAGTGGAGAGAATTGTTTTGGGGGATCGCCGAATGACTGTTGAACAGATCGCCTCCAGAGTTGGCGTTTCTGTGGGTTCTGTGCACACAATCCTGCATGACGACCTGAAAATGCGAAAAGTGTCATCCAGGTGTGTGCCACGAATGCTGACGGACGACCACATGGCTGCCCGTGTGGCATGTTGCCAAGCAATGTCGACACGCAACGACAGCATGAATGGGACTTTCTTTTCGTCGGTTGCGACAATGGATGAGACGTGGATGCCATTTTTCAATCCAGAAACAAAGCGCCAGTCAGCTCAATGGAAGCACACAGATTCACCGCTACCAAAAAAATTTCGGGTAACCGCCAGTGCTGAAAAAATTATGGTGTCCATGTTCCGGCACAGCGAGGGCGTAATCCTTAGCCATTGTGTTCCAAAGGGCACTACGGTAACAGGTGCATCCTACGAAAATGTTTTGAAGAACAAATTCCTTCCTGCACTGCAACAAAAACGTGCGGGAAGGGCTGCGCGTGTGCTGTTTCACCAAGACAACGCACCCGCACATCGAGCTAACGTTACGCAACAGTTTCTTCGTGATAACAACTTTGAAGTGATTCCTCATGCTCCCTACTCACCTGACCTGGCTCCTAGTGACTTTTGGCTTTTTCCAACAATGAAAGACACTCTCCGTGGCCGCACATTCACCAGCCGTGCTGCTATTGCGTCAGCGATTTTCCAGCGGTCAGAACAGACTCCTAAAGAAGCCTTCGCCGCTGCCATGGAATCATGGCGTCAGCGTTGTGAAAAATGTGTACGTCTGCAGGGCGATTACGTCGAGAGGTAATGCCAGTTTCATCGATTTCGGGTGAGTAGTTAATTAGAACAAAAAATCGGAGGCCTTAAAACTTGAATGCACCTCGTACACGAGAGCAAACATTACGGTTGTGCTGCGCTCAAAGATGTGAGGTCACGCTCGAAAGGCATGCAGCCCCATAATGCCCTTAAAGAAAAGTTGAAACGTCCGATGGTGTCATCCGTGTCAAGGTATTGAAGAGCCTTTTCCTGTTGCTCATCGCTGTACGATCTGTCGTTTTCGGCCGCGAAATGTGTGCCAATCAACGACCCAGGGAAAGGGGTGGTTTCATTGACGCCATTCATGTCACCCTCTGCGGTCTTTTCGTGCGGATTCTGAGCGGCGGTGTGTGTGGAATGTTTTCCTCGGCCGCTCTTAAGAAAATCGCGTGACTTCAACGCTGGGCGTCGCAGTTCTGACCTCCATCGGAGAGGCGTCAAAAGAAGTGAGTGTGGGTAAGAGAGGATGTGACAACCTTCTGATCGTGCGACACGTCCATAGTGGCATTGGACAAACTTCTGGTGAAATCTGGTGCCAGTACGACATCAATAACCCACATCACAGGTCAGATGAACTTTTGAGCTGTGGCCTTTTTTCCGCATGTTTCCACATCTTGCTGTTCGAAGCGTCGCAGAGCCCGAGGATGACGTCGTAGGGTGGCATGTTTTTACACCGTTATAGGGGAAGGGTGTAGACATCTTTGAGGCAAATTTCAAACTAGAGTGTCGCAAAGTGTGGGAATGATGGGGTTTCGCAAAAGTGATCCTTTAATTCTGTTGAACAGTGTAGCTGCATTAACCTTCAATGCAAATCTCTCATCTGTGCCACAAATATTTCTTCGTAACTTACAAAAGTTGACTTGAAAAGCTCCATTCGTGAAGTCATAGATATCTCCTGATTCTCTAAAATAATTTCAATCGCTTTTGCTGCATAGTTCAAGGAATTTAAAACGATCGGCAGCAGCCCTTTCGGACAATTCAGCTTCCAAACACTTGAACCGCTTGTTTCATGACAGTGCTGAACCACTACCCTCGACCCTCACCTGTACACTTCTTATTCAGCCTTGGCATTGTGCCCAAAGAGTTAAATTAGTTACGTGGTCCCTACCACTCGACTTGGTATGGGCCTACTGTCCGACTGACATAACACATTAAAACATAACAGACGCGGAAACCGGATTTAGTGATCAAACTTTCATTACAACTACACAATCGAGATTAGGCTACTTCAGTATTAATACTAATATGGTATATTACATCTTATCCTTAAGGGAAGTAAGTATACCCAATACCTACAATGTTAAAATTGCAATATTGGTGAGCCATTATATCAGAAACTTTGGTAGACAGAGATGTGAAATGTTTGAAAAGTACTAAATGACTCCTTTTCAGATTATTGAAGCAGATTCAGAACTTACAGACAAATAATTTGTTACGAATTTTTTTAATTATGTTCAATTTTTTCTTTAAAAACTCTTTTTTCCCTCTGTAAGTAAATAACATGCAATAATTATTTAAAATGTACACTAACGATTACAATTATGCAGTTTATTAAGTAAAAGAGAGATCGTTATATATTGTTCGATTTGTGGCTGTGGATACAGCTAATTCTGTTGTTTTGTCCTGACGTTCAAGATTATACGTATACTTGGTATTCCATAAAGCCCAGTTACCTTGACTATACAGCTGCCGATAACGAAGATTAGAGTTGTGACTTACGCAAATAGATGAATATAAAACGTATCATCTCCACTACATAAATATATAACTGTTTCAATCTTTGTTATGAAGTTATTAATTTGTTACCAAATCAAATTATTTTTTTCTGTTACTGATAAGAAATTTTTTTAAGAGTTTAACGAAAGATCAATCGTAAATTTACATGATGATCCGCATTTTTGTAACCCATTCCATATTTCCCGACTATTTTAGATTAAGCTCCAAGTGCAATTTTCTTTAAAAATTATTTTCGGCACTACGTTTTTTTTTAATTTTGTTAAGGGAAATACAAATACTTACTGCCAAATAATTCAAGTTTATGATAAAGCGTGTTTGAGAGCTAAGAATGAGTTCAGTTTGGAGATACAACTACCGAAGTATTCCATAATACTCGAATTTCATCTACTTGTTTACATGTCTTCGTAACGAACAGAGTTATAACAAAGGCAGTCATGCTGGTTAATGTAGTATCCAAACAACATTTGCTTGGTAAACTTTTTATTTTGCTACCGAAAAAACAAAAGTTATTTGGAGTGGTTAAGATAAGCCGGACACCCTAAATTCACACAGGCGTCTGTAGTTGCAACCCCAGTTACTTTCTTTTCTTTCACATTTTAATACAAATACTTAGTCAGTGCGTTTAATAATATTTCTTAGACGCCCCGAACACATTTTTCCGAAACTCCCTCTCTATCGTTCCCACGGCCACAGTCTTAGCATGTAATTTGCTATGCTACATGGATTCCACGTACTAGCACATAAACGTATCTTCTTTTAGCGGGCGGGTAATTTCATCACTGTAAGATTCCACGAGAAGCGGAACATGTAGGGCACAGAATATCCATTGTGCATAATTACATGTCAACTTGGACGTCGTTTCAAATTCAAGACACATTTCACAGTTATCAATACAATGTGAGGGTTCAGCCTTCTTCCAATGATAAAACCCACACATTTTCTTTAAGTCAGATTAAGGTATAACATACTACCAATAAATTCACGTTATCAATTTCAAACATAAAACTTGCAGCATGCACGCGCAAGGTACTTTATAGAACTCACTAGAGCAGTAGTAAAATCTACGTGAAACGTGTGTTCTATAACGAATATATCCCATTTCAGCGCTGAGTACCATGAATCTCTACTATTTCATAAAGAAAAGGCGTTGCTTAACGTTGTGACGGAATATCTCGAAAAGTACTTGCCCAATTTACTTCAGATTTGTACGCGATGCTTGAAAGGTGGCTACACTGAGCCACAGCGCCAAAGATCGCGCCAGAGAGTATTGTTCCGCCGCCTCCACTGGCAGTGCTTATTGAGACGTAGCGGCAGGCAGTTCTTACCGAGAAGTTGTGGTGGACACTGCATGTCGTGAAGTCAGAGTGAGATGTGGTAGTGGAGAGTGTTGTTCCATGTTTTATGCAGTGGTTTGATGGGAGAGATAGCAGATGTTGTTCTAATGGAGATATTGTAATGGTCAGAGTGCATTTCGTCAATATATATGGAGGTATTTTCTTTTATTCTTTTATACTTTCAGTGACCTGAATAATGTGTCATTACAGGTTCAGTCAACAAAGCATCTGGCGTGTGTTCTTGTATTAGAGTGTAATTTTGGTTTTCTTGCACAATTATAGTATTTCTAATTTTCTTTTATCACGTCAGTATAATTGGTATTTAAAAATTCTTGTCTTGTTGACGAAGAACCGTGCCAGATGTGCGTTGAGTCATACTACCACATACAGAACAGCTACACTTGTGCTATGTTGGCTTCGTAGATTTTATAGTTGCTGGGGACTTAATTAATTAATTGTGCTAACAGAAATTTTCTTACATTCTTGTTGTCATTCTAAGCAGTCAGATTGCGTAATAATACTAGTCAGGGCCAGCCGTTTACGAGACTTGCGTAATCGGACTTACAGCTACAAAAAATATTTGCATTTTCATTAATAATTAATAAAGCCCCCATGCACGTGGCGACTGCTGCTTCGGATCGTCCCTTGGAATCTTCTGATTGTAAAAATAGTAGACCGTAGCATTGTTGTAGTAATTTGTAGTTTAGTAATTGTAGTCTATTTTGCATGTGTAGATTTGGTAATTGTCATTCTTCTAATGGTATTTTCTTTTTTTAGAATTTGATTTGTTGTCTTGTATACGCGTTTGACGATTTAGTGCAATTATTTCAATTGTTCGTCAATCGTGTTTGAGGGAAACATTTCGAGTGAATGGTATTGTTGGACATAAGGAGGCATTGTGTGTAATTTTCGTACAGTGACGAGTTTTGTATGTTTTGTAAATGATTACGCGATCAATGAAAAAGGCAAAAATGATGAATAGTGAGAATGGCGAAATGGTTAACGTGGCGAACTCGCCAACACAGGAGAACAGTGTGATGAATAATGAAGTGGAAAACAATGTAATATGTCGGGAAAATAGTCCGGAACCATTTCAAAATTTTTCTCAATCAGAAAATTCACAGAATCCGAGATTAACGACAGAAGATTTTGGAATAGTATCGAACACAGATGGCCTTATGGCTATGCAGAAGGAAGTTAGTTTTGCGGGAAATGTTAGGGGCGAAAAGAATTTCGAAACGGCTAATATGGAGCAGTTGATGGGTGCAATATTAAATCTGGGATCACAGTTACGATCTGAATTAAAAACAGATAGGGGAACAATGGAAACACGGTTAGAATCACTGGGATCACAGATGGAAACTTTGGCAACACGATTAGAAACTGATATGGAAACAATGGAAACACGGTTAGACTCACGAATAGGGACATGTTTCAAAAATATGAAAGATGAATTAAAGAAAGAAATCAGAGAAAAAGTACAACCGATTTTGAATTCTCACAATAATAGATTAATTGCAGTAGAGATTAGACAAAGGAAACAGGATAGAGAACAGGAAGAAAGAGATCGCGTGATAGTGCAGAAATTTTCAGAGTTAAATTTACAACGTGCAAAGGATAAGGAAGAAATATTTGAGAGAATCGAGGAATCCGTACCAAATGACAGATTAAATAACCTAACACAACAATATGAACAGCTAGCTACCAAATGTGTCAATACTGAAACCCGAGTCGCGACACTTACGGAAGACGTAAATAAACAGAAAGAACAATTAGGTGACTTATCGGAAAGAGTTGAGGAAATTTCAGATAAACTGACAAATCTTAGTTTACATGGGGACAGAGATTCGGATGATACAGCACCATTGCCATTTGCAGAAACCGAAGAGTATCAGAACATAAATAAACATGTTGAAAATCAGGGAAAATTTAATGAACGCGTTAAAAGGGAAGTTGAGGCATTACGAAAGCAAGTCAAACAAATTGAAGGCGAAATCGTAGGAAAAGACGGCAAAAGAAATTTAGAATCACAGATAGCAGAAGGGTTTGAAGAAAGTAATTTGTTTCATTTACGGGATGCAACAGGAGAGCGCCAGGCGCGCGAACTTGACAATAATCGACATTCGTACTGGGACAGATGCGGTAGGTCTTTGTCGCCACGAGGCGAAAACTTTGACCATAAACACTTTTTGACTGTTCGGAAATTTAAGATCTTCCGCAATTCTAAGAATGACATACATCCATGTTCATGGTTAGCTCAATTTCTGTACGCACTTCCGCCAAATTTGCCACTAAGTCACAAACTGAAATTTATGTGCACCTATTAAAGTCCTCAGGGGATTCACTACTCTAAGTGAATATGTGCCGTAGCGAGCATAGGGCCCCCAGCTGTAGTAGTGCTATTTCTCTTTCAGTTTTCTGCACTGCTGCCTACTCTTTTACTATTCTTTGCATCTGTCAAAAAACAACTCTTCTACTATCAATCTATCTAGAGAGTAGATAAAAAATAACCGGATATGACTATTTTACCCAAAAGTGATTTCGGAAATTACCGTTTGGACTTACTGTATCTTCAGCAGCATTCATTCGTAGCCTAAATGAAATTTTACCTGTTTATCTTCGTGACAATATTACTTCTTATGTCGACAACATTCTTATTGCTAAACATTCTTGGAGTGAGCACAACAAAATTTTGGATTCATTATTACGTATTTTTGCAAGAGTTGGCATTACAGTGAACTTAGAAAAATCTGAATTTGGTCGTTCACAGGTGAAATTTCTCGGTCACATTATTTCTACAGAAGGTATTCTTCCTGATCCAGAGAATTTAGACGCTATTCGTAATTATGCTGTTCCTACCACAAAACGTGATGTTCGTAGTTTTCTTGGTGTCTGTAATTGTCTTTGACGCTTTGTTAGATTGGACGATTTGGCCACACCTCGTTTTTGCGATCTATCTGGAAAATTCTTTTTAAACGAAAATCGGTCGACAACTCTGTTTGGTTAGTTTGTATTCCTGATGAGTGGGTTAATAAGCTGATTTGGTATACGCATTTCAGTTATGCACACTTTGGTCCCAGAAAATGCTTTCATAAATTACGAGAAAATTGCTACTTCAATAATATGGAAAAACGTATTCGATTTGTTCTTGCCAAATGCAAATTATGTCAAAAGGCTAAGCCGCCAACAGTTTCTCACAGAGCACCGTTGTTTCCTATCATTCCAGCGAAATTAAAGGACATGGCTGCAGTTGATTTGTTCGGTCCGGTGGTTCGATCTACTAATGGTTTTGCGTACATTTTCGTAGCAGTGGAGTTGACATCAAAATATGTGTGTTTTACACCTTTACGCAAAGCAACAGCTTGTTCAGTATCTAACGCTTTCATCAAACATTTTCTTAAAGAAGTTGGTCATGTTGATAAGGTTATATCAGATAATGGATCACAGTTTCGTTCTAAAATTTGGCTTCGTACTCTACGGCGTCGTAAAGTTAAACCAATCTTCATTTCACTTTTTCACCCTCAATCTAACTCTTCAGAGAGATGGATGAAGGAAATCAATAAATTGTGTTGTCTTTATTGTCATCAGAATCACAGAACGTGGGATCAGTATCTTCATATTTTTCAAAACATTCTGAATGAACTTCCTAATGACTCAACTTCTTTACCGCCTATACTGATATTAAAAAACAAAGCACCGACAAATCGCATTTCTGAAATCGTTCCGTTTCCGCCTTCACGGAAACTGCGGCATTCTGAAGTTGTCAACCTGGCTCTACAAAATATTGCATCTGCGGCTGCTAGAAGAGAGAAATCAGCTAAGCGTCCTGGTCGTTTAAAAATCTTGTCAGTTGGTCAAAAAGCGTTAATTAAGTCTCATCGATTGTCTCACAAAGGAAAAGGCTTGTGTCGCAAATTTTTTCTGCTTTATAACGGTCCATATAGAATTCGCAAAATTATTCATGATAACACTGTTGAAGTAGAAACTCTTAAATCACGACGCTCTAAGGGAATACATCATATATCAAACGTTAAAATTTTTGTGGAATGAAATACTTTCGAGAAACCAACAGTTTACGTAAACATGCAGAGAGTACAAGGATACCGCGCTGTGTTTTGGCGGCGGCATATACTCAAAGCAACAGTCAAGTCTGCGCGCCGCACAGGGCAGTCGTTGACCGCAAACAATCACTTCCTACGTCACGCGCCTACAGCTGATCGAGCGCTCAGTGCGAATGCACTGACAGCCGTAAATAAATACACAGTCTAATTTCTTCGACTAAATTCAGTATAAAGCTATAGTGACTTGATGAATTCTGTTATTAACATTCAGTATTTTTCAGGATACGGTTCTATAAAATATTTAAGAACTTCAGGTAAATTCTGTGCGTGTCCGATGTTAAGACGACTTGCTATCGAGAAATTTTCAGGAAGAATGTAATTTCCAAGAAGAAACTAATAAACTAAAAAAAAAGGTAACTATTAATTGAGTTTATTTTTCAGGTAACATATTTCCACTTAGGTACGTACTTTAGACGTAATTTACTGCTCGCGATTACGTGATTCATACTTTGTGCTAATTACATGTTCTATGAATTTACTTGTGAAGCGACGTGCTTGCGTACGTTAACTGATTTTGACAATGATTATTAATGAACTGAGTTGTAACTTGTGTATATTATGCATCGCTTGGCTGCACTGCTTTTTCACTGATGTCATATTTTTTAATTATGTGCCTGCTGTGCCTATTTATTTAAATTATAATTGTCACCTGATTAATTGTGCTGATGTGGTTAGGTATGTAAGTTATACTTTGTGATTTATCTGCTTGCGCCTTCATGTTTACTTATTAAGATTACATATGGACATTTATTTGCTTATGATGATATGATGCCAATGACCTGTTTAGTACGTAAGATATATGTTTGCTGCTATGCGTATGGATTGCATATTTATACATCTCTGTTTGTCGTCACAACTACTCTTTAATTTGGTATATAGGAATGCTGATATACTGTGAATGAACATAGAGTTTAGGTCACACTATTGTATTAATTACAGATTGCTCGCTTGGCAGAGCCTCGTTGCAAGAATTGTGTTGCATCCACTTGTTGACATTCTGTTCACTACTGGTATATTTACTCGCTATTGCTTGTTTTGCTTACGCTCAGTGCCTTATATTTTAACATAAGAAAATGAACTGCAGTAATTCGACGAGCGACTTTAGTACAAGAAACATCACAGAAGTCACATGAGCTGGAGGTTTTATGGAAGCTGTATAAATTTATGCTAATAGGAAGGAAGCTAACGATATGACATACCAAAACTAGGTTAGACCATTGACAGTTATTACACTGCATTTTTCGTGAGCAACTGAAATAGGAAGTGACACTTGACACAAGAAATAGTCCACATGTTTCTTCTGTTTGCCATAATTCTTGAAGTGGTGTACACACTGTGAAATATTAGGATCATTCACACTCCGTAATCGTACTTAATTACTGAGAGTTAATCGAACTAAGTCTGTTAGAGGTCATGTATGCATTTCTTTTGTTTATAATTCATAATGAGTAGAAGATTTTGGTCAGAAGGATTACACAGAGGTTGTGTGTTGACAGTGTGTCTTCGGATTGTATGGGATGATGAGGTTTGCATTAGGATTTTATCTGTACTTATTCGAGGAGACTGAGTAGAGGAAAGTTGTTATGGAAGTGAAATGATACTGGCAATAAGGTTTATATGTATTGAGGTATTGAAGAGGTATTATTGAGGTATTGAGACTATATGAAGTTGATTGGAGTTTTGGTATATAAGAGGTAAAGTAAGTGAGGTGCATTTTTTTTTTTTTGTCTATATGGAACAAGGAGGATGAAGATAGCAGACTAGAACACTAAAATGGAAGGAATATTGTCTACACACACTTTGTTAAATCACTAAGCAGTATGTACTTTTTTTTGGAGAGAGGAAGCATTGCATATCTTGGCACACTGACAGTTGTTCAGCAACCGTACATTTTGATCTGGCTTGGCAAACATTGGTCTTGACATGATGACTATGACGTTGACTTAACTATTATTGACTGTGATACATTGCTGCCACTACTACTTGATACACATGATGAACACGAAATTTTGACAGAATTGCATTTACACAGTTAACACTATTCAATTACACAGTAGTAATTAATGTGGATGAAAGATGAGTGAGTGTTTTTTGTGTGTTTTCCTTTCCTAATCCTACCCACCTATCTCCTAAATATTATTTTATTTGCTTGTAGTGGCTTGCACTGACACCCATAAATATTATAGGTTTACTGATGTTTGTGATAGTTAATATGACAATTACCTGACATCATTTGTGTGTTTATTAGAATTTGTATGTTTAGTGTAAGAGCATTGTAAAAGCATTTGTATGTTTATTCAAACTATTGTTCATGCTTGAACAGTGTGATCAGTGATAGTAAATATTATGGACTGTTACTTGTACTTTTTCTACATGACTGGTGCCACTAGGACATGTTTAATTTCTGCTGATGAACTGTGTGATCAGTGATAGTGAATATTATGGACTGCTGTCTGCACCTACTCAACAATGCTGGGTGCCACTGATGGACTGCTTCTACTGAAACGATGTCACCTGTTGGAGTCTGCACCTACTCGACGTTGCTGGGTGCCACTGATGGACTGCTTCTACTGAAATGATGTCACCTGTTGGAGTCTGCACCTGTTCCACAATGCTGGGTGCCACTGATGGACTGCTTCTACTGAAATGATGTCACCTGATGGAGTCTGCACCTGTTCCACAGTGCTGGGTGCCACTGATGGACTGCTTCTACTGAAATGATGTCACCTGTTGGAGCCTGCACCTGTTCCACAATGCTGGGTGCCACTGATGGACTGCTTCTACTGAAATGATGTCACCTGATGGTGTCTGCACCTACTCAACATTGCTGGGTGCCACTGATGGACTGCTTCTACTGAAATGATGTCACCTGATGGAGTCTGCACCTGTTCCACAATGCTGGGTGCCACTGGTGGACTGCTTCTACTGAAATGATGTCACCTGATGGAATCTGCACCTGTTCCACAATGCTGGGTGCCACTGATGGACTGCTTCTACTGAAATGATGTCACCTGTTGGAGTCTGCACCTGTTCCACAATGCTGGGTGCCACTGATGGACTGCTTCTACTGAAATGATGTCACCTGTTGGAGTCTGCACCTGTTCCACAATGCTGGGTGCCACTGATGGACTGCTTCTACTGAAATGATATCACCTGTTGGAGTCTGCACCTACTCGACGTTGCTGGGTGCCACTGATGAACTGCTTCTACTGAAATGATGTCACCTGTTGGAGTCTGCACCTGTTCCACAATGCTGGGTGCTACTGCTGGAACTGTCAACTACTTGTTATGAAAGCATTTTAGGTGAATATTTGTATAAACTGATTTTTGTGTATTACTGTTTGTGAAAAGCTATAAGACTCTTACCTGCTCATATACGTCATTGCTGACGCTATCGATTGAATTGTTTAACCACATGATATTCGTGTAAACTATTATGTAAAGTCATATGTATGAAAGAATTTGTATTCCTTACTGTATTTTATATATTAGGCTATTGTAAGGTCAGTGCAAAGCCAAAATTTTATCTAGTTATATGATATTTACGTATTAATATTATCTTTTATTTTTGTCTGTATTTTTTTGACGAATTTGGTGGTATCTTCACCACCAATGCTGGCAAAAATACCATCAAATTCTAGCCCGTGGAGGAAGGGCATATGAAAGGTGGCTACACTGAGCCACAGCGCCAAAGATCGCGCCAGAGAGTATTGTTCCGCCGCCTCCACTGGCAGTGCTTATTGAGACGTAGCGGCAGGCAGTTCTTACCGAGAAGTTGTGGTGGACACTGCATGTCGTGAAGTCAGAGTGAGATGTGGTAGTGGAGAGTGTTGTTCCATGTTTTATGCAGTGGTTTGATGGGAGAGATAGCAGATGTTGTTCTAATGGAGATATTGTAATGGTCAGAGTGCATTTCGTCAATATATATGGAGGTATTTTCTTTTATTCTTTTATTCTTTCAGTGACCTGAATAATGTGTCATTACAGGTTCAGTCAACAAAGCATCTGGCGTGTGTTCTTGTATTAGAGTGTAATTTTGGTTTTCTTGCACAATTATAGTATTTCTAATTTTCTTTTATCACGTCAGTATAATTGGTATTTAAAAATTCTTGTCTTGTTGACGAAGAACCGTGCCAGATGTGCGTTGAGTCATACTACCACATACAGAACAGCTACACTTGTGCTATGTTGGCTTCGTAGATTTTATAGTTGCTGGGGACTTAATTAATTAATTGTGCTAACAGAAATTTTCTTACATTCTTGTTGTCATTCTAAGCAGTCAGATTGCGTAATAATACTAGTCAGGGCCAGCCGTTTACGAGACTTGCGTAATCGGACTTACAGCTACAAAAAATATTTGCATTTTCATTAATAATTAATAAAGCCCCCATGCTTGCTCTAATAAACTTCGGACAAACGTAGACTGGGTCGACCAAAATGTTTATGTCTTAGAGCGTTGCTGCTGCGTTTATGCAAACCAGCGCGATTCCAATGCGGGTATATCAACACTGACATGTAGGGAAAGGGACAGCGTGGTCTTCGTTTATCCCACCTGGGGGATGGTGGATGTGCTGATAATAGTTTCAGCGTCGTCCACCAACAGATAATGTAATGACATAGCTACCAGAGCGCCGTCTGCAATACAAAATGCACATAGCCAGAAAGCTCAAGGTGGTGCAAACGTGTGAAGCAAGCAAGAAACTCGTGCCTTCTACAGCCAACTGAGGAGTTTGAAAGGGGTTGTAGCGGCACCAACTTTTAGGAAAGGGGAAAGTTAGTCTTGTGCGATATTCGGAGCACGAGTTACAGCCAGGTGTGGGCCGGATTGTAGTAAGTTACGCACGCCAGCAGTTGCGAAGGCAAATAGAGGCCACAGGGGCGTGGAACCGCCGGAGAGGGCGCACACAGCAGTTTCCATGGCGAAAGTCACAGGCAGAAGAGTGCCACTGGCCAATCTACACTCCTGGAAATGGAAAAAAGAACACATTGACACCGGTGTGTCAGACCCACCATACTTCCTCCGGACACTGCGAGAGGGCTGTACAAGCAATGATCACACGCACGGCACAGCGGACACACCAGGAACCGCGGTGTTGGCCGTCGAATGGCGCTAGCTGCGCAGCATTTGTGCACCGCCGCCGTCACTGTCAGCCAGTTTGCCGTGGCATACGGAGCTCCATCGCAGTCTTTAACACTGGTAGCATTCCGCGACAGCGTGCACGTGAACCGTATGTGCAGTTGACGGACTTTGAGCGAGGGCGTATACTGGGCATGCGGGAGGCCGGGTGGACGTACCGCCGAATTGCTCAACACGTGGGGCGTGAGGTCTCCACAGTACATCGATGTTGTCGCCAGTGGTCGGCGGAAGGTGCACGTGCCCGTCGACCTGGGACCGGACCGCAGCGACGCACGGATGCACGCCATGACCGTAGGATCCTACGCAGTGCCGTAGGGGACCGCACCGCCACTTCCCAGCAAATTAGGGACGCTGTTGCTCCTGGGGTAACGGCGAGGACCATTCGCAACCGTCTCCATGAAGCTGGGCTACGGTCCCGCACACCGTTAGGCCGTCTTCCGCTCACGCCCCAACATCGTGCAGCCCGCCTCCAGTGGTGTCGCGACAGGCGTGAATGGAGGGACGAATGGAGACGTGTCGTCTTCAGCGATGAGAGTCGCTTCTGCCTTGGTGCCAATGATGGTCGTATGCGTGTTTGGCGCCGTGCAGGTGAGCGCCACAATCAGGACTGCATACGACCGAGGCACACAGGGCCAACACCCGGCATCATGGTGTGGGGAGCGATCTCCTACACTGGCCGTACACCACTGGTGATCGTCGAGGGGACACTGAATAGTGCACGGTACATCCAAACCGTCATCGAACCCATCGTTCTACCATTCCTAGACCGGCAAGGGAACTTGCTGTTCCAACAGGACAATGCACGTCCGCATGTATCCCGTGCCACCCAACGTGCTCTAGAAGGTGTAAGTCAACTACCCTGGCCAGCAAGATCTCCGGATCTGTCCCCCATTGAGCATGTTTGGGACTGGATGAAGCGTCGTCTCACGCGGTCTGCACGTCCAGCACGAACGCTGGTCCAACTGAGGCGCCAGGTGGAAATGGCATGGCAAGTCGTTCCACAGGACTACATCCAGCATCTCTACGATCGTCTCCATGGGAGAATAGCAGCCTGCATTGCTGCGAAAGGTGGATGTACACTGTACTAGTGCCGACATTGTGCATGCTCTGTTGCCTGTGTCTATGTGCCTGTGGTTCTGTCAGTGTGATCATGTGATGTATCTGACCCCAGGAATGTGTCAATAAAGTTTCCCCTTCCTGGGACCATGAATTCACGGTGTTCTTATTTCAATTTCCAGGAGTGTAAGTGTTATGCATATGTGAGGCGAAGCGGTGCACTTGGCAAAACAGAGCCACACAGCCGAGTATAAATAAGTGCTGTTTTCTAGTGAGATTCATTCAAGTGTGGCAGCTCTCCTGGATGGCGGGACGTATCACACTATTGGGCTACACGCAGCAACAAAAAAATTTCTCTGAGCACTATGGGACTTAACTTCTAAGGTCATCAGTCCCCTAGAACTTAGAACTACTTAAACCTAACTAACCTAAGGACAGCACACACATCCATGCCCGAGGCAGGATTCGAACCTGCGACCATAGCGGTCGCGCGGTTCCAGACTGTAGCGCCTTTAACCGCTTGGCCACCACGGCCGGCACGCAGCAACAGATGGGGCGCCAGTGTCCCATTGCACGGTTGGTTGTTGGTTCGACCCTCTGCGGCCAACGCAGGGTCCACAGCCATCCAGCGGCAGCGGCAGCGGCAGGCCACTCTTTGGCTCGCTACCGCGGGCTGTCATCTTGGCTCCCGACTCAAGCCAGAGACTTCCCGAGGCGAGGGCCGCAGATTCGGACGCCAGATAGCAGGCGCTTGGTCGTCGCAGTGGCCTCAGCCACACCTGCGAGGAGAAGGATGCAGTTGGCCACCCGCAGCCCACACTGAACAGTGCTGTGTCGTGCTGGCGCAGCCATCCTGACATCATCGGAACTCAGCGGGCCGGCTGAGGCCAGCACGACACAGCATTGCGTTGCACATGCTGCTAGGGTGCTTCCACAGCGTTGCGGGGCTCTATGGCGCAGACTGAGGTGAATGGAGAGCTGTGGTGGAAACAAATAAATCATTTGTAAAGTTTTCGCCGTGTTTTAATACGGCACCCACCCACTACATTTGTTCCCGCTACATTTGGTCATCCTGATACATTCAGTGGCAGAAGCCGCCACAACATTTGGGGTCAGAATTGCGGACGTCGTCTGTTCAGTACGACGTTTGAGCCCACCACCTGCAGTGCAGTGACAAGATGTGGCGAGTGCTCATAAAATCGTTCTTTTTAAGTGTTGGACGTTTTCATTCTTTTTTGTTTGTGTTTTGAGCATGAAGTGTCAAAAGCCACATTGTAGATGCTTTTGCGTGGGCATAGTATTTTTTTTTCTATCTGGGTGTTAGTGTATTTGGAGCAGTAAGATTTTATTTTTTTTCGTGGCATTTGATTACTTTTGTATTGGTTGATGAAACTGAGTATGACGATACAGAGCTGTAGGAAGTCAGATTATTTTTGTACTTGATCATTTTGTTTTGGGACTAACTGGGAATGAAAGCAACGCAATTGCGGTTAGGGACGTGGGTGTGACGGAACCAGAAGCGGTGCGGATTTTGATGGAAAAAGTAGCACAATTGACAGCAGACAAAACGCAGTTGAGAAATGAAAGCATCTAGAAGTGAGAAGGAAACAGCATCTGATCAGTCGTTGTTGCTTAGGGTGCAGGAGATTGATCCAGCTGCCGCGAGTTTGATTATTCCGTTTTCTGGCAAGGCATCTGCGGATGTGCGTTTGTTTGTGGAGGGCTTGGAAATTTCAGCCGTGATGAATAATTGGTCTGATGAGCAGTTGTTACATATAGCCAAGATTAGATTAACGGGTGAAGTGAAAACATACGTAAGGTGTTCTGAGGCCTTACGGAAGGCAGGACAGTTTAAGCCGTTAAAGGAAGGGCTTTAACAAAGGTACGAGAAACAGAATAGCGCTCGGTACTTTAGGGAGAGGTTAAGTACAATGACAAAGAGACAAGGGGAGACAGTGGAGAAATTTGCGGAAAGGATAAGGGAAATTAATGAGTATACTTACGAGTTAGGTCAGAGCGATAAAGCGGAGGCGAAGCAAAGGGCACTTGATGTTTTTTTTGAGAGGGTTACCGGCGCATATGTCACGGAAAGTGCGTGAAGGGACTCCGAAAGATTTTTATTCAGCCATTCAGCTGGCAATTCAATGTGAGGAAATAGACATGGCAACAGGGGCACGCGAGGGGCAAACAGTGTTTACGACGAGTATAAAATGTGGTCATACGGGACATGTGCAGAGGCAATGTACCCAGTCACCCAGGCATAAAGGAAGGGGTGGAAATCAGCAGTGTGGAGGATGGAGAAGTGGAGATAGGAGAGGTGGACAAGCGTTAAACGGCAGAGGGGGCCCAAGACCCACTTAAGGGAGCTCCCGTTTTATTTCAATGCTACCAATACGTATGCAGATGTGGAATGTTCAGTATCAGGATCCGTAGGAGCTAAAAGGTTTAAGATTTTGTTGGACACAGGGGCGCAAGTGTCAGTGGCTACTAAGAATATAACGGGACGAAGGAAGTTAGACCCACCACGTTATAGGTTGCGTGGAGTGGGGGATAAGAAGGTCAGGCATTTGGGGTCGGTGACAGTTGACTTTCTGCCGGCCGAAGTGGCTGTGCGGTTCTAGGTGTGCAGTCTGGAACCGTGCGACCGCTACGGTCGCAGGTTCGAATCCTGCCTCGGGCATGGATGTGTGTGATGTCCTTAGGTTAGTTAGGTTTAAGTGGTTCTAAGTTCTAGGGGACTAATGACCTCAGAAGTTGAGTCCCATAGTGCTCAGAGCCATTTGAACCATTTGACAGCTGACTTTCTCTTAGGGAAAGTCCGATTTAAGGCATACATGGAGAGTACCATGGGTAAGTGAGGACTACGACATGATCCTAGGAGTAGATTTCTTGCATCAACATCATGCCAAAATTGACCTTGGACAATGAACTGTGGAACTTGGCCGGCCGTTGGTGGCCGAGCGGTTCTAGGCGCTTCAGTCTGGACCCGCGCGACCGCTACGGGTGCAGGTTCGAATCCTGCCTCGGGCATAGATGTGTGTGATGTCCTTAGGTTAGTTAGGTTTAAGTAGTTCTAAGTTCTAGGGGACTGATGACCTGAGATGTTAAGTCCCATAGTGCTCAGAGCCATTTGAACCATTTTTTTGGAACTTGGTGAAATGTTATTTCCGCTAAGGGAAACTGTTGTCAGTGCAGAGCTGTCGCGAGGGGCGTTCAACGTAAGGAACAAACCAATTGATCCGCGTACATTAGCATTAAGGCTTAATTCGCATGAGTGTGTGTCTAGTGGCACTGGGAAGTCGCTTTGGGTAAGTCGAATCTACCTGTGGGTACAGTATGTGTTATTGAACCATTGGAGGATGATGAAGTTTTGGGTTGACTGGGTTGTTTTGTGAAACGTAGTTTTGTACGCGTACAGGAGGGGAACGACGGGCAAGTTGTACCCGTGAACGTGGATAATTTTAGAGTTGTAGACGCGAATTTCAGGAAAGGAGTTTTAGTAGCAAATTTGGATGTGCCAGATGACGAAGACTGGTGTTCGAGGGGTAGGCAAAGCAATCAACCACTAGCTGCTGATAGAACTGCATTGTGTGACAAAATTAGGAGGAGAAAGAGAGCATATGGAAGAATTATTGTGGGAATTTAAGGATTTGTTTTTTCCACAAGGGCCATTACCAACAACTCCATTAGTTCAGCATAGGATACCAACAGGCAATGAAGCACCTGTTTACCGTAAACCATACAGAATACCGAGGTATTTGCACCAGATTGCGGAGGATTTCATTGATCAGCAGCTTGCGGACGGTATTATAGAGCATAGTAATAGTTGCTGGGGAGCGGGGATTGTCGTTGTGCCAAAAAAATCTACGGATGGAACTAAGAAATACAGGTTCTGTTGTGACTACCGATATCTCAATAATAAGACAGTAACGGACGCATACCCCATTCCAAACATATCGGAGACTTTTGATCACTTAGGACAGTGCCAGCACTTTTCTACGATGGATTTGACAAGTGGTTATCATCAGTTAGAGGTGGCTCCAGAGGATCGTCTAAAAACTGCTTTCACTACACCTGGAGGCCATTACCAGAACATCAGAATGCCATTCAGTTTGAAAAACGCTCCGGCAACGTTACAGAGGTTGCCAGAGATTGTCTTGAGGGGTTTGAAACCACGGCAGTGTCTTGTCTATTTGGATGACATTATAGTGTTTTCAAGTAGTATGGAGCAACATAAAAAAAATGGTTCAAATGGCTCTGAGCACTATGGGACTTAACATCTTAGGTCATCAGTCCCCTAGAACTTAGAACTACTTAAACCTAACTAACCTAAGGACATCACACAACACCCAGCCATCACGAGGCAGAGAAAATCCCTGACCCCGCCGGGAATCGAACCCGGGAACCCGGGCGTGGGATGCGAGAACGCTACCGCACGACCACGAGATGCGGGCTATGGAGCAACATAGACAGGGGTTAAGGGAAGTCTTTATGAGGTTAAGAGCAGCTCGTTTGACGTTGAGCCTGCAGAAGTGTCATTTCGCACTGGAAGAAGTATAATATTTGGGTCGTATTATCAGTAAGGACGGAGTGCGAACAGATCCGAGGTTGTTACAGGCTGTAAGGGATTTTCGGGAACTGAAAACAGTTAAGGAAGTGCAGTCATTCGTCGGAATTTGCAATTTCTATCGAAAGTTCGTGAAGGGTTTTGCAGATTTAGCACAGCCGTTGACGCGATTGATACGGAAGGATCTGAAATTTGAATGGACTGAAGAGCGTCAGAAAGCGTTTGACAAACTGAAAGAAGTGTTAACATCAAGTCCGGTTATTGTGTTTCCAGATTTTGAAAAGGAGATTATACTAGCATGCGATGCATCGAATCAAGCATTAGGGTGTGTTCTTAGTCAGGAAGTTGATGGGAGAGAACATCCTGTAGCCTATGCGTCTAGGCAGTTGAATGAAGCAGAGAGGAATTACTCAACAACAGAGAGGGAGATGCTTAGCCTAATCTATGGAATCACGTATTTTAAATGTTATTTATATGGGAGAAGATTTCGGGTAGTGACAGATGATGCTGCATTGAAGTGGTTGTTGGCGTTGAAGGATCCGTCCACTAGACTCGCTAGATGGGCTGTGAGGCTTAGTGAATTCGACTACGAGGTGGTGCAGAAGCCTGGGAAGAAGCACGGTAATGCGGATGCACTAAGTAGGAAGGTAGAAAAAGTAGGTTATGACCTAGCGGTATGGCGAAAATTACAGGACGCGGACAACGATTATAGACTGTATCGGACACAGCCATAGTTTAATGTGTACGGTCTTCTGTGCAGGGAAACGAAGTTAGGTCCAAGGGTAGTAGTACCAGCGAAGTTGGAGGATGAGGTTTTACAGGAAGCACATGATCACATCTGGTCATAGAGGGTGTAGAGTGACGAATAGGAGAATGGTGGAAAGGTATTGGCGAAGAGGTAGGAAAGTAGATGTGGATCAGTATGTCAAGAATTGTATACCATGTGTGCCGCGAGCAGATTTTCTCTTTGCTCAGAATTGATGTCTTAGGACCTTTTAGGCGAACACCTACGGGGAACAGATTCGTTCTGACAATAATAGACCATTTTTCGAGGTATGTGGAGATGGTGGCTATGCCAAATCAACAGGCAGCAATGGTCGCGCAAGCGTTGGTAAACAACTGGATTTTGATGTTTGGTGTACCAGATACAATAATTACTGACCAACGAACCAACTTCATGTCGGATTTAATGAAGGAACTGTGTAAATTCTTGAACGTGAAGAAGTTGAGGATGAGCACGTTGCATCCACAGGCCAACGGAAGGACAGAACGGGTACGCAGAACAATCGAAAAAATGCGGAGTTTTATGTGGATTCTCATCACCATCAGTGGGACGAGTATTTGAGGCATATTGTATGCGCATACAATGCAAAAGTCCATACAAATGCCGGTTTTTCTCCATATGAGGTAGTACGGGCGAAAGGAAGGACCGTTGAATCTGTACGTCAATTCGCTAGAACAGTTCAGGATGTTTTGAAACGGGTACAAAAGGCAAATACGAAGGCTTTGGAAAGGCAGGAAGGCGCAGTGAGGCGGAAAGGATGTTTACAGCAGTATAGAGTGGAGTAATGGGTAATGATGTCCAGCCCCTACCCGCAAAAAGGGAAAACGAAGAAGTTCCTCACGAGGTATCAAGGGCCACACCAACTTGTTGAAACCACATCCCCAGTTAATGTTAAGCTTCAGCTGTCAACGAGATCAAAGATAGTACACTTTGGGCGTTTACGGCCATTTAAGGGTTGCCCAAATGTGATTCAAGGTGTGTCACAGGAAGGAAAGAGGAAGAAAGAGAGAGTGAAGAGAGGTGCTAAGCGCAGAGAAAACCGGGAAGATAGAGTACAGCATGAAGTACGGTATGCTTTGCAATCTAGAAAGTAGTAGAGTATTTGTAGTTTTTTGTTTTTTGGTTTAGTGTCCTGTATCATTGGGTTTGCATAGATTAATTAGGCATTATATTTTATATGTGATTTCGAGTATTGTGGGCCTGCTAGGGGCAGCTGTCCTTTTGAAGAAGGAGGAAGGGTGATGGTGATCCCTGTTCTCAGGTCACTGAAAAGGGAAGTGTAGCGTCTGACGTATTTGGAGTGTTGTGGAAGGAGAAATCAAACGCAGTCCTGGAGAAATAAATGCGTCGGAGTAAATTTTGCGGCAAAGCCGTAATAAATATTTGTTGAACGACGTCAGAGTCGTACGATTTCCTGTTTACATTTTTAGTTATCGACAGTGCGGACCCAGGAAAGTCGTGTTTATTGCACCAGTTCATATAATATAAATTTAAGGGTGAAAGTAGTCACACAATGGGTGTTGAGTTTGGATCAAAAATAGTAAATGTTGGAGGAGAATCTGTGAAGCTACGAACGTGGAACACATGCACGGTGCAGTTATTTTTAGCTAGGGGGAAAGGAATAGACTGTCCAAGGGACATCGTGGAGCCAAAATTGAGCTTGAACTGGATCTTCTCCACCTACGGGAATTTAGTAATAGTAGCAAGTTGTTTTGACCAAGGAATGTTTACAGAAGCAAAACGTGTAGAGCTCGAAGGAAGCGGAATTTTAATCAATGGAACATAGTATAACATAATAGGACCAACCTTCCATCCGCCAGCGTCAATTTCAGGAGTTACGCAATTGAATGTTATGCAGCCACAGCTGTACTGGCCAGAAACCAAATCAAACTCTTGAGTCAGGTCTGTGGAGATCCGTAAACCAGTTCATTTTAGAACAAGAGGGGTGCATATCAGCCAAACAGCCTGGTCTACATGTCGCTCAGTATAGGGAAAGGTAACGGCAAATAACGATCATTTTGAGCACCTCTGTGCCAAGTGTCATCGCAGCCTTAACTTTGTTGTGTGTTGTTTTTCTTTCTGATCAGGCGGAGAACCAATTCCAAGTAGATTGGATACCAAGGGTGTAGGTAAGGGGTTGAACGAGCGTCCAGCGGAGTGGTCATCCATTAAGGACTTTTTTTAATGTTTTTCCCCTCATGTCATGTGCTTAGGAGCACCAGACCACGTCTAAGTTTTCTAATAGTAAGTATGTCCTAATGTAGTGGGACGTGAAATTGAAGCGTCCCCCATCCACCAGTGTCAGCCCAGTTTGCAGGTGAATATAAGTTTAATTTATTGTTTTGTTTATGTATTTTTGTAATATTTGTAATAGCTGTGAATTATCTAAAGTTTTGTATTTATTTTTTATGTTTCATGTACGGAGAGGGCGGCGCAACGAACGGAGACAGCATCTTCACTGTCGGGACCAGAGAGAAAATTGCTGGCCACTATACGTCGCGGGTCGACAGCCAAAGAGCAACAGAAGATCCTGAAACCGAGTTGTTGCGTCGTGCTTCTAAAAAATGGAAAAAAATAAGAATTTGTAATGTTTGTAGAACAATGACGTCATAGAAAGTTAATCATGTTGTAAATGTTCAGTCCTGTCTTGTCAAGGCTCAGGTTCACGTCTATATGTAGGAAGATAATAAACTAGTGGATGCTACAAAAGTTTAAATACATGTTCCGAGAATTTATTTATGAAGAATTATGTGAATGAATTAATAACATATTTGACAAGATTATTAATTTTTGACAAATTTCATCGCGAGTTTGAATCTCGAAAGTTTATTCAATGTGGTTCTAATATTTATTAAGTCAGATAACGTGCATTAATATAATTTCTGAGGAGAAACAAACGACATCTAAATTTAAAAAAAGTTTGCGCAAACCAATTGGACTGAGTGACGTAATTCTGCGCATACGACTCAAATGATGTTTTACAGTTTCGTTCAAGAACCATTCTGAGACAATTTAAAAAGAATATAAATAATTTTGAAGTGTGTTGTAACTGACGTAGGTGACGAAGTCTACACATGGTCATATGTCAAAAGAAAACCATTTATAAAAAAACTTACGTCGTTACACTATACTAAGTGCCAATTCAAACAAGTTTAAGAGTTAGTTATAGGACGACCCAGGGACCAGGTCTTTCTGAAGAGGGGAATAATGTAGCGGCACCACCGTTTAGGATAGGGAAAGTTAGATTTGTGCGATATTCGGAGCACGAGCTACAGCCAGGTGTGGGCCGGATTGTAGTAAGTTACGCATGCCAGCAGTTGTGAAGGCAAATAGAGGCCATAGTGGCGTAGAACTGCCAGAGAGGGCGCACACAGCAGTTTCCATAGTGTAAGTCACAGTCGGAAGAGGGCCACTGGCCAACCTAAGTGTTATGGATATGTGACACTAAGCGGCACGCTTGGCAAAACAGCGGCGCACAGCCGAGTATAAATAGGTGCCGTTTTCTAACGATATTCATTCAAGTGTGGCAGCTCTCCCGGATGGCGGGGCGTATCACACCACTGGGCTACATAATGCAGCAACAGATGGGGTGCCTGCGTCCCAGTCCATGGCAGGCCACTCTTCGGCTTGCTACCGCGGGCAGTCGTCTCAGCTCCCGACACACGCCGGAGACTTCCCGTGGCGAGGGCTGTAGATTCGAACGCCGGATAGGGGTTGCTTGTTTGTCGCCACGATCTCAGCCACGCTGGCGAGGAGAAGGATGCAGCTGGTAGCCGGTGGCCCACTCTGAGCAGCACTGAGTCGGCTGCTGGCGCAGCCATCCTGACATCATCGAAACTCAGCGAGCCGGCCAAGGCCGGCACGACACAGCATTGCGTTGCACAGGGCTCTGGGGTGCTTCCTCAGCATTTCGGGGCCCTGTGATGCAGACCGAGGTGAATAGAGCACTGTAGTGGAAAGAAATAAATAATTTGGAAATTTCTCGCCAAGTTTTAATTCGGCACATGGCACCTCCTGGATCCCACCCATTACATTTGGTGTCTTCCTGCTACATTTGGTCATCCTGATACATTCGGTGGCAGAAGCTGCCACAACAGGGGATTAAATTGTGGATTTGCGAGTAGTGGGATGGTCATTTCGGAGAACTGCCACACAAGTTCAACGTATTACGCCAGCTGCCCAACGATGGTGATATGAGTGGTCACGTGAACATTCTCACACCCATATAAGAGGTTCTGGATACCAACGCAACAGAGACCCCTGCCAGGATCGTATTGTAAGGGCAGCAGTGGCAGATCGTACAGATACGGGTAAGAAGCCTTGTGAAACCAGACGTGTTGCGAACTAGTTATTAGCGGTGGTACTACGGACACGCATACATCTAGGCTGTCTTCCATCATGTCATGGCATCGACATGCACGGCTCGACAGGTGTTGTCAGAGGATCGCTTGGAAGATTGAATGGTGCACCGTGGTGTTCAGTGTTGAAAGTAGATACAGCCTGTATGCAAGTGATGGTCGTTTGCGCATACGACGTAGACATAGTGAGTGCTGTCTTGTGGAGTGCATTCGTTTGGTCTGGGATGCGATAAGCTATAACTCTCGTTCACCTTTGGTGTTTCTGAAGGGGACAGTAACTATCGCTTCATACATGCAGAATATTAGACCCATTCTTTCGCCGTTCTTGCAACAGGAAGGTGCTGGTTTGTTCCAACAGGATAATGCTCGCCCACACACTGCCTGTGAAACTCAATGTGCTCTGCAATTCGTGCAGCGACTTCTCTGGCCAGCACGATCTCCAGCCATTTCTCCAATTGAGCTCTTCCGGGGTGTGATGGAACGAGAAGTCACTCCTGCGACTCCTGAACCAACGAGTCTTACAGAACTACGTGAACAGGTCGAGCGGGTGTGACATAACGCACCCCAGAAGAGTATTCGCCACCTGTAAGATCGACTGGCTGCCAGAGTCAACGCCTGCATTGCCACCCATGGAGACTACTAATATGGGTCTTTCAGCATGGGTCGGTACCTTGTACCTCAGAATCACTTGTGCTACAGATCTGTGTATGTAATGATTCAATATACACTGTTGCAACAATAAATCTTGAATGAATTGGAAACCTCTGATAAGGTGTACTTTTTTTTCGGCAATGTATATAAAGAGAAAATGTTGCTAGCAAGTACCTTGAAAAGTTAACAGATTTACTTCAGATTTTTCCTTTACATTTGGGCAGACATAGATTACATATTTTTAATATATACATTGCGTAAATGTATATACAATATATAAGCGGAAAAGTTGTTTCCAAAAATATCGGAAAGTTTTTGACCGATTTAGTTCAAATTTTTACATGATCTTCGGACCGGCATAGGCTACATATTTTAATACATATAATATTCAGCGAGTTCATTTTAAACGAAGACATTGAAGTATCTCGTAAGCTACACATCGGATCAAAGAAAAGGTATATTGCCAATTTGTTTGTCTCGGAGGGGTCCAACGATTCCACAGGCGACCCCCGTCAATCCCGTGCGTCGGTGGCGGTGGACAAATTTGAAATCTTTAATGGGCACACCCATTTTTTAATTGCAGATTAAGAGTCTACTGCAAAATCTACAAACGTTTTGTTTGAAGCATTTTCTTCATATCTCCACAGATGACGCTGTAATCGGAGGAATAGAAATGGGTGCACAAGCGTAATTTACGACATAGTACTAAATGGCCCTCGAATATCTAGTGGTACGTGGGATCTCACCTCCATTCTGCGAGGGTATAACAGGCCAGTATTTCATTACTTCTAATTGGAAACTACATTCGTAACGTTGTATTCCTCCGACATATCGAACAGGGGACTACTCGGCGCGTAACTGTGACCGTGGGTCGAGGCGACCGTTATTGAACTTTTCCATTTAGACGAAATGTTCAAGTGTAGCTTGAAGATGACCGCTTTTTAGATGACCGTACAAGGGCAGAAGCATATCTGCGGGAATGTCAGCATAGGTGTTTCTGATGCGATCGACTGTGTCTTCACGGCCTGTTGGCATATTGCTGGCACACCTTATCGCTTAAATATCCCCACAGAAAGTAATCCGGTGATGTCTAATCTGGTGACATAGCGGGCCAATTAATAGGGCTACGTCTGCCGATCCACCGACCAGTGTAAACACAGTCTAATACCTCCCATGCTTCAATTGCGCAGTGCGCTGGGCAACCGTCATGCTGAAACTACATACGCTGAGGAATGCCCAGGGCAATATACTGCAGTAATACCGGTAGTTACTGTTCCAAAAACGTTCGATTCAAATGGTTCAAATGGCTCTGAGCACTATGGGACTTAACATCTGTGGTCATCAGTCCCCTAGAACTTAGAACTACTTAAACCTAACTAACCTAAGGACATCACACACATCCATGCCCGAGGTAGGATTCGAACCTGCGACCGCAGCAGTCGCGCGGTTCCGGACTGCGCGCCTAGAACCGCTAGACCACCGCGGCCGGTCAAAACGTTCGATATTTGTGTCTATTCAACCTGCCGTCGATAAAATATGGACCAGCGAGTGTGTTCCCCATGATGTCACACTGTAACCTCCCCCTCACTTATCGACCTTAATGACAGTGAAAAATTAGACCGCGTGAACCTAATGGAAATTTGGGAAAAGCAATCGTCACCGAAGTTAATTTGTCGGTAAAGAGGGAGGAAAGGGTTACATCTAAATGAAAGGAAAAATGCTAATGAAACTGGTGGAAATTAATTTTGAAAAGGGGTAAAGTTAATAAAGAAAGTAAATGTGCAGCCGTTACGTTAACAATCAACTAGCGGTAATTAGATATTTGAGATTTGGGGGAAATTACGGTCGCCAGTCCTAAGGACAATTACTATATTAACTGAAAAAGAAAGGTTATTACAAATACAATTAGCACTAGAAGCGTGGCAACTGAAGGTTGACACATGTAGTGTGAAAACTGAAAGTTTGTCAGAAGTAATAAATTTCGTTACACTCTGACTTAATTTAGCAAAAGAATTAATAAAACCGGAAAATCGAAAGTTAATTTAGTGACTGAAGTTAATAGTGAGCTTTCTTTCTGAAGCACATCGAAATTCAGTCAAATACGGTTAGTCTTGGACTACCTCAACAATCATTTCAAAAGCTACTTCAATCTACGCAATTTAGAAATAAGAGATTTAACTTTGAACTTGAATTAAATGATTCTGAACAATTAACAATAGTAAAATTTAGTACGTACCAAGCTGAGCTGCAGTCACAGGTAAGCTAAAATATGGTAACAAAACTCGCACTCTTAATTTGTGCTTGTGTAATCTGAATATTGTAGCCAGCTATGAATACTTTAACTGAACTTTGAAATTAAAGCAGTGAAATAGAATTAGCTATATTACTTTAATGCTGGCGTTTGAATTTCAACGACACTCGGGTTCATTTCGGAAAAGGAAGGGACCCTGCTTGGTAATGCAACTGGGACAATGAGCAACAAAGGTTCATGCTACGTTGCTGTAATTTTGTGATTTGAACAGTTTTAAAAGCTGAGGTCTGCCATACACTTCTAAAACTTTACGTGCGTCCAGTCTTCCTTGTCGGTTGATTGAAGGTTTGAAGCCGTCGATCAAGGAGGTTGCGACAGTCACTCATTGTCGGCCGTCGCTGTTGCAGAAGCTGGATGTTGGCGCGCCTTCTTCTCGACACGGTCACCAGACGAAACGGGCTCTTGATGTGCGCCAGCTAATGCTTCCCGTCCGCGACACCATGTCAGAAACTATCATCGCAAGTCGAGCGCAATTACACGCTGCCAAACCCCGAAAGCGCGGCAACTCACGGGAGCGTCACACAACACACCTGCTCCACTCGCTACTCCAGCCAGACCCTCTCTGCTCTGCCCGCGCTCAACGCGGCAGAGTTAACCCTACCAAAGATCCTAAACACTTTCGTTCTTCACACGACCTATCGATGTAATCGTTCAATAGCAGTTTTCCCTAGGCAAGACCCAGCGTAAAAATACAAATAATATTTACGAAACAAACCAATTATACATCGACATAAATGCATAAATATATATATACAAATAGTAAAACAATTACAATATACGAAGACACAGAAATGTTATATATTCAGGTAACAAAAATAAGGAAAACAAATTTATAGTACAATAGATGGAAATAGGAGGATATGCATTTCCGGCGTTACACGTGCCCACATTGTCTGAGGATGTTCGTGTAACCTAAAAAGACTCAGAAAATGTCCCTAAGAAGAAACAGCGGAAATGCATATGCTCAAAACATCAACAAAATTTAGCATTCGCCTAATTAACCATAAACCAATTTTTAGACGATAATAATTGAGTGGAGACACTCCTAATCTTATTCCACTCTGTCATCTTGATCAAAATAAAACAGGTTGACAACATATTAAAATTCATAGAAAATATAGAAAATGGTTTAGCTATTCCAAAATCGTCAAAATCCGTGACACTATCAAGAAATGGAATACTATTTACAAAATTAATCAGAGTACATGGTCATAAAAACAGGTAGATCAAAATACGCAAATTAATTATTAATTACATAGAACACACATTTTATATAACCTTTTCATAATTAATACTCTCGCCATGAAAGCCCACGCTAAACAAGAAATAATATACAGCAGCTCGACAAAAACATAAATATTGACAGCAGAATTCTTTCACATCAGCTGTCTGGGAAGAAAAACAACTCCGCCTTCCGTACTCGCAAGTACAAAGAATGCCGACAGCGGCACAAGAGCCGACAGCGGCACAAGAGCCGACAGCGGCACAAGAGCCGACAGCGGCTCCGCCTCGCCACTATTGTTGCGCCCGCCTGTGCGGCACGCTTGATCTCACTCGTCTGTGTAACGGCATTTCCAGGACGTCCGTTTCACTGAATTCTTTCGGAAAAACTCACTCCCGAGTAATCTCAAGGAGTCTCTCAATACTATCACAGTGGATAACTCAACACTGTCCATCATCACACGCATGTACTAGCCTGAAACTTAAAACAGCGTCTAAGTACATCGGCAATGACTAGTAAAACACACATTCATGAAATCTGACAGCTAGTTACAAAAGCATATTTACATTCCTTAATCTACTGTGACTCAGCTGAAAACTTAAACTAGCAGCTTGGATTTTTCACTTGGTTAAAACGTCTAATCAAAAATTAATTACTTGTTAATTACAAGTTCTTTAATGACCTCTAGGTCAGGCAAAAGCATCGCAACATGGCACATCCTTAAATCTTACACTCTATATTACATACTGTACAAATTACCCATTCTGTGGTATTAATCAATCCTAGGTTGGTACAATTTCAAGTCTACAACGTTCCGTATACCTAATAGTTTTCCAGAGCTAGGATACTCTAAGCAATAAGCATTTGTGTGAGGTATACCAATGACTTTATATGGTCCATTATAAAAAAACTTAAATTTAGAGATTTCATGGTCTATCTCGCTCGTTTTCTCGTGAGCTTTTACAAGTACTAAGTCTCCGATTGCAAACTTAGCAAAACGCGCTTTAGCGTCATGACGATGTATGCGAGCATCGGCTTTTAACTTCATTACTTCTCGCAAACGATCTTTTTTCACACCAATACTAATGTCAATCCGTGGAGGGAATTTGATTATCTCATCAAATTCACCTTACACTTTTGTCAATGCCGAGATTCCTCACGTTACGGAAGTTCAAATTCATTCCTACGTCAGTGTCATCCGGCCAGTTAACAATGTGTATAGGCTGGTATTGCCTATGCACACCGTCTCCTGCCTCTTCAAAGCTAACTACTATTGTTTTATCTTGTGAGGTACATGTCAAAGTTTTGCTTTCGCAATTAATCACTGCACGGTACTTTAATAGCCAATCTAGCCCGATAATTACTTCTGTAGTTAAGTCTGGCACGACGACAAACTCTTGTTCAAATCGTGCCCCACATATCTCGAAGTGGACAAAAATCTGTTTTGTGACCGGTTTACTGGCCTTCCCAGTAGCACCGATAATTTTCACTCCTGTTACTGGTATAACTACGATGCCAGGTCTGTCTTTCAGTAACTCAAATATTTTCCCAGATACAGCACTCAATTCTGCACCAGTGTCAATCAACACGTTTAGTTGTAGGTCGTGCATATTAACAGACACTATCTGTCTACACTTGTCTTCGACTGTTTCTTTATTTTCCCACAGTAAATCCTCGTCTATATCCAGGTCATTCCAGAAAAAAACCATCCGGCTTTGGTCCTAAATCCTGCTTATCTGGCGGCTTTTTCAGCCTCTTTTCACATACAGTTTTAATTTCAACACGTTTGTCCTGAGGCTTAGCCTGTAGCTTCGCCTCCAATACCGAAACCTTTTCCTGTAACTCGTCAACTAGTGAGTGTTGCTTTGCTATCATTTCACTAATTGTCACCTTCGTTGATTCCTCTTTGGCCAGATTGATGTCATCCGCCAATCTACCTGGAGGAATGTGCCCAGCAGTTTCTGCAATTACTTCCTCTAGATCTGCGCAACCCACATTGCTATCGTCCGACCGTATAACGTCAGCTCTAACCTCATAAACGCTGTAATCTACGTGCTTTTCTACCAATCGTGTCCGGCTTCCACTAAAATTCTCGTAATCTTTCTCCTTAATAATTTCGCAATGTTTAAACTGGAGTTTTGCGTCGGATGGGTCGGCCACTTCTCCCACTATAACTTTCGGTAAAGTCTGCCGGTTAGGGCCAGAACTTTCTATCATTTCACAAACACTATCTTCCTGCGGGACGAGACGCGGAAAATCCTGCACGCGCTCCCCATAAACACTTCTCTCATACAGGCCCCTATAATCTCTTAGTTCGTCGTATAAGCGACCGAACTTCCTTAACCAGACCTCATCCCTCTCTGCATCCCCTCGCTCGATGACGGACGTTTTATCCGACATCTGATCTTCTATGAACACTTGTGAATCATTATTAAACTCAATCTCCGGTTCCGCTGTGGGTATTACAGCTGCCACTTTATAGTCGATTTCCGGAACACTACCTAAATTGTTCTCACTGACAGTGAATGTATTTTCTACTGCCGTGTATACAGCTGATCTACTACTTGTGGGCGCACTCCTTTCTCTTAACACTGGTACGCTCTCCCGCCGTTGATTATTCCATACGGAATTTTCATAACGGCGACACCTGGGTTTTCTCTTGTTATTGGGCCTCCAAAATTTCCCCACGCCCTGTCGGCCCCTCACCGGCGCGGCTAATGGTTTCCCTGTCTCGTCCCAGCAGATACGCTCCCCGGATGCTGCTGAGGCGGCTGATCACACTCTCTGGCGTTATTACTATTCTGCGAAGCCCGTATCACGCTAGTATGATACTGGTTTCCGTCATTCCTGTTATTATTTGCATTGTACCGATTTTTATTACGGTCCGAACCATTATTGTTATTGCTGCCATGGTTGCGGTATGCATTATTCCCATGGTTATCGTTGTTGTGGTTGCTGTGGTCCCCGTTGTTACCACGGCCTCTACCACTGTCGCGATTATTGCGCCAATTGTCCTCGTCCTCCACTCTTTCCAGGAAATCATTTACTGTCCTGTAATTGCTTCCTACGTAGCGTTTTGTATCATCTGGAAGCTTCTTGTAGAGTTCCCAGACTATTTCGGATTCCGTGCGGCGATCACGCAAATATTCCAACTTGCGGATCCAGCCCTCACAAAACTCCTTCATCGAACCGCGCGAATTCGCATCGAAAGGCCTCGATACGACAAATTCGCGCCAGACACTTTGCTGTTTTTGCTCTGACCAGTATTCAGCCAGAAAGAAATTTTTAAACTCGTCAAAAGTTAGGTTCGTAATGTTGAGGTTTAAGCCCCAACGCTTGGCATCACCAGCCAGCACATCAATAACCGCATTAATTTTTATCTCATTAGTCCATGATCTGGGTAAAACTCTTTCACAATTCTTAATGAAATCCGTCGCGTGTATACCGCCTTTTTTCAAGGGGTCGAACCGCTCCTCTTTCGTCAACAATTCCGAACTATGTGCACAGATTGGCACATAGCTCTGTTTTTCGTCAAGTTTCTTTTCTAATTCCGACACTCTCGTAATTACTTGGCAAGTGGTTGTCGCAAGCGTTTCTACTTCCCTTTTTTTTTTCTTCGCAGGTATTAGCCTGCTTCGTCACTTTGGTATCTACTTCGGATACTAAAGCCTTTAAAGTTTCCACCTTCTTTTGATCCTCCTTTTTCACTAATTGAATTTGTTCCGTCACCTTATTCTCGATGATCGGAGCAACTGCTTCTCCTACACTTTTCTCGATTCTGCTAATTTCGGAATAAAAACGAGTATTTATGCTCGCAATTTCCGCCTGAACGCCTATCATTTCCTGTTTAAGATTACCGATTTCGGTATTAATTACAACAATATCTTCTTTGATTTTATCAACTTTTGTGTTAACAACTCCAACATTGTTGTTAACAACGTTAATAGCTTTGTTCTGATTGTCTAGCATCCGTACAATTTTTTCAGACTGAGCTTCTTGCTTGGCAGCCTGAGCTTCTTGCTTGGCAGCCTGAGCTTCTTGCTTGGCAGCCTGAGCTTCTTGCTTGGCAGCCTGATCTTCTTGCTTGGCAGACAGAGCTTTAATTTCTGCCGATTGACTCTTGATTTCGTTAATCAAAACATTCAATAAATCAGTTAAATTCCCGGAAACTACCGGTTTTACTTCCGTAGCGGCTTCCTCTTTAATTGTCCCCCCGTATTCGTAATCAAGGGACTCAGATTTGATTTTCACTTCCGATTCCGAAACTTTTTCTAAAGTCTGGAATTCCATTTCGGCTCTTTGTTGCGTTTCGGCGGTCGCGTCTTTCATGCTAGCCGCCTGTCCCTGAACAATGGGTACCGCGGTGCGCGTTTCCCACTGTTCGACCGATTGTTCCGTATCCAAGTCTACCAAATTTTGGTAATTGTTGCCTTCACTCATTTTAATAATTTTCAATATAAATGACAAATCTCAAATATAATTAGCATTACAACCACTACTTATTCTCGCTGACGTGACGGCCTGTTCGTAACCAGCACTTTGTTAAGAGATTTGCACAATGCAAAATTCGTGTCCAGGACAACCTCAAATTTGAAGATTGTCCTGTCACTAGGTCGCCACGTGTAACCTCCCCCTCACTTATCGACCTTAATGACAGTGAAAAATTGGACCGCGTGTACCTAATGGAAATTTGGGAAAAGCAATCGTCACCGAAGTTAATTTGTCGGTAAAGAGGGAGGAAAGGGTTACATCTAAATGAAAGGAAAAATGCTAATGAAACTGGTGGAAATTAATTTTGAAAAGGGGTAAAGTTAATAAAGAAAGTAAATGTGCGGCCGTTACGTTAACAATCAACTAGCGGTAATTAGATATTTGAGATTTGGGGGAAATTACGGTCGCCAGTCCTAAGGACAATTACTATATTAACTGAAAAAGAAAGGTTATTACACATATAATTAGCACTAGAAGCGTGGCAACTGAAGGTTGACACATGTAGTGTAAAAACTGAAAGTTTGCCAGAAGTAATAAATTTCGTTACACTGTGACTTAATTTAGCAAAAGAATTAATAAAACCGGAAAATCGAAAGTTAATTTAGTGACTGAAGTTAACAGTGAGCTTTCTTTCTGAAGCACATCGAAATTCAGAGTTAACCCTACCAAGGATCCTAAACACTACCTCAACAATCATTTCAAAAGCTACTTGAATCTACGCAATTTAGAAATAAGAGATTTAACTTTGAACTTGAATTAAATGATTCTGAACAATTAACAATAGTAAAATTTAGTACGTACCATGCTGAGCTGCAGTCACAGGTAAGCTAAAATATGGTAACAAAACTCGCACTCTTAATTTGTGCTTGTGTAATCTGAATATTGTAGCCAGCTATGAATACTTTAACTGAACTTTGAAATTAAAGCAGTGAAATAGAATTAGCTATATTACTTTAATGCTGGTGTTTGAATTTCAACAACACTCGGATTCATTTCGGAAAAGGAAGGGACCCTGCTTGGTAATGCAACTGGGACAATGAGCAACAAAGGTTCATGCTAGGTTGCTGTAATTTTGTGATTTGAACAGTTTTAAAAGCTGAGGTCTGCCATACACTTCTAAAACTTTACATGCGTCCAGTCTTCCTTGTTGGTTGATTGAAGGTTTGAAGCCGTCGATCGAGGAGGTTGCGACAGTCACTCATTGTCGGCCGTCGCTGTTGCAGAAGCTGGATGTTGGCGCGCCTTCTTCTCGACACGGTCACCAGACGAAACGGGCTCTTGATGTGCGCCAGCTAATGCTTCCCGTCCGCGACGCCATGTCAGAAACTGTCATCGCAAGTCGAGCGCAATTACACACTGCCAAACCCCGAAAGCGCGGCAACTCGCGGGAGCGTCACACAACACACCTGCTCCACTCGCTACTCCAGCCAGACCCTCTTTGCTCTGCCCGCGCTCAACGCGGCAGAGTTAACCCTACCAAGGATCCTAAACACTTTCGTTCTTCACACGACCTATCGATGTAATCGTTCGATAGCAGTTTTCCCTAGGCAAGACCCAGCGTAAAAATACAAATAATATTTACGAAACTAACCAATTATACATCGACATAAATGCATAAATATATATATATATATACAAATAGTAAAACAATTACAATATACGAAGACACAGAAATGTTATACATTCAGGTAACAAAAATAAGGAAAACAAATTTATAGTACAATAGATGGAAATAGGAGGATATGCATTTCCGGCGTTACAACACCATACGTCAACCGACGAAGGACGCTGACGGTGAACTTGCCGTAACCAGTGGGGATTGTCTGCTCTCCAGTAATGCATATTATGCCGGTTATCACTGCCATGGTTTATGGATGTAGACTCATCGGAAAGTAGTTCCTCTGCAAAGAACATGGAGTTCGTTTGCATTTGTTTCGATGCCCATTCTTAAACACTACCCTGTTATGGAAATCAGCACCATGAAGCTCTTGACGCAGTGACACGTGGTATGGACGAAACTTATGCCGATGCAATATTGTGACAATACTACCCACAGACGTACTGGAATCACGGTGTAACTGCCGGGCGCTTACCTGTGGGGTTACGTGTATCGTGCACTGCCGCTAGTGAAGCTATTTTATATAGCTTCTCCTGTAACGCGTTTGCTCGCTTCCTTTAGCCGGTCTGTACGCTGCTATCAGACATAAAGTCTTTCACAACTTTGTAAAAGAACGAACGAGAGCGAGCTTTCTCTGGAAAACGCTGGGCATACAAGAAAACAGCAGCCTCAACATTTCTCCTACGTTCTCTGTGAATCAGGATCACTTCAGTTTTTTCTTCTATGGTTTCAACATTCATCGTCCACTTGCAGGTTTGTTCTCCAAACGATAGGTAAGAATACAGACGATAAACTCTGCACGAGTATTGTAAAGTTTAGAGCCGGTATATGTTCTACGTCTGCACGATACGTGAGCTCCGGTCGCAGTGCACTTACTGGATTTTATATGTCGTAGTTCGCTATACGGCCACGGTGGCGCATCGAGCAGTCCTCTGTTCGATATGTCGGAGGATTAAAACGTTGCGTATGGGGTTTCCAATTGCCTGTCCTACCTGCGCAGCATGGAGGCGGGGTCCCACTTGCCATTGGATATTCAAGGGTCATTGAGTACAAAGTTGTAAATTACGCTTGTGTACTCATTTCCATTCCTCCGATTACTGTGCCATCTGTGGTGAACCGAAGAAAATGCTTCAGACAAACGTTTGTAGATACTGCAGTAGAATCGTAGGCTGCAATAAAAACGGGGGTTCCAATCGAAGATTTCAAAGTTGTCCACCACCGCTGAGACAAGAAAATTGGAATTATAACTTTCTTTCGATACGATGTGTAATTTTCTAGATATTTTAATGACTTCAGTTAAAATGAACACCCCGTGTAAATATTGTGCTTAAAGAGGGGAAAAAAAAGTTCGTGTTCTACTTTACGGCAGATCTTGTCATGGGGGAAGCCTCGTCAGAGAGGTCTACCGCATGAGCGTCTAGGGAAGTGATTCCAGTGGTGGTTTCCGGTTGCCTTCCACTGATGATGATGAAATGATAATGAAGATAACACAACACCCAGTCCCTGAGCGGAGAAAATCTCCGACCCAGCCGGGAATCGAATCCGGGCCCCTTGGCGTGACAGACCGCCGCGCTGACCACTCAGCTATCGGGGCGGACTATAAAGAGGAAATGTTATTAGCAAAAATTTCGAAAAATCTTGACTTATTTATTTCAGATTTTTAGAAAATACTCTGATAAACGTTTGATTAGACATAGTCTACATATTTTTACTGCGTAAAAATCTCGAAAGGTACCTAAAATTTAAGACGATACTGCAATAAACATTCATACTGATAGAGGTTAATTTTTTTTTATACCACAATGTTTAACAAAAATTTAGATGGACATAGACTAAATATTTGTTACATCACGATGTACAAATTTTCTGTTAAAACCAAGTGCGAGAAGAGAATGCCGTGCTGTGCTTGCTACGAAAATTTGCAGTTCGTTTTCTTGCAGTGAGTTTTAAGTATGACTGCAGGATATTTAAATCATTAGACAAACTGTTTGTGTATATAAACTGTACACACAACAACATGCTGTTTGTTTTCTTCCTAGCAGTCAGTTGCTAAATACTGCCGGGTTTCGCTAGTACCAAGTATGTGAACGCTACCTGGGAAATATGATTCGAGTATTGAAACGTATATGAACTAAGTGTAGTTAAAGCATAATGCTACTTTCTAGTTTGCTGTTAGATCCAGCTACAACTCAGTAGCTACATGCTAGCCAGTACCATTACATCTATGCAGTGGGACTGGACGCAAACCCTCTTGATTGTTCGCAGCCAATCAAATAGCTTGCCGGATTGGGGTAACGGCAGAAATGTTGCAGTTCTGTCAGGCCAATCCAGAAGATGTTTCCAGAATGAGATTTTCACTCTGCAGCGGAGTGTGCGCTGATATGAAACTTCCTGGCAGATTAAAACTTTTTGCCCGACCGAGACTCGAACTCGGGACCTTTGCCTTTCGCGGGCAAGTGCTCTACCATCTTTTTTCTTTTTTTTTTTAGAAAGAAGTAATAATTTTCTTTTTTTTCACAAACATTAAATGAAATGCATCCTCTGCAAAAACAAAAAAAACAAAAAAATAATTGTAAAACAAATGACAATTGTTAAGGAACAGGGATGTTGTTTTTATTTATTTATTTATTTATTTTCCAGAAAGATCACTCTGTTAAAAGGAACATGTAGATCATTTCATGGTATAGTATGTGCATTATATATGGAGCGGTGAGAGAAGCGCGAGGTTTATTATCAGCTGTCAAATGGGCACACCGACTGCAACCGGCACATTCCAACTGCGTGGGGGGTCGAGGAAGACTGCCTGAAGATAGTTGGCAAAGGTTTTCCGATAGTGTGACCATCTATGAACCTCATTGTGGGCTTGCTGCAAGAAATACCAAAAGTCGAGTCGCGACTTGGCAGCATCCCCATAGAGGTACGCGATCGTCCAACCTTTGACCCAGATGATCGAGTGTGATTTAGTCGCCGGAAAGTAGTCACTCTCCGGATGTAAGAAGGAAGCAGGTGTAATATGTTGCGGGGTCACACGGAGGTAGCAAGCCACCATCTGCCTTCCTAGGAGCCATACGTCCTCCACCGCGATACAAGTTAAGCGGTGATGGTCGTCATCCACTTGGCGACATTTCGGGCATACTGTAGTGTCCACTAGTCCAATTGCATGGAGTCGTTGGTTGGTGTTGAACTTGCCACAGGTGACAGAGAACCACAGTGCCCGAACGAAGGTAGGAAGGAATTTTTGGTGCACATGTCTCCAAATCTTCGGCCAATGCAACTTGGGGTGTTTGAGTTCAATGACATTACGACTTATCCGTCGTAGCAGCCAAACATAAAAATCCTTCGCGCATGGTGGTCTCGTGCGCGGAAGCTCGTCTCTGATATAACTAAGTTCCACGATAAATGTTGATACATGCGCAAAATGTGGCGTAATGTTGCCCACCGCTACCGGAGGTGTGAGGGACGCTGGAACTAGGAGATCCAGTAGGCGGGATGTAAGGGAATCACGCCCGCTACGCCATTGCTTGTACATCGTGGCTAGAAGGAGAGGCGTCGCTCGGCAGTGAACATTCGTAAGTCCGAGTCCCCCCTTGTCCGTAGGGAGCGTGAGCGTTGTGTATCGCACCTTGAGGGGCGATCCAATCATCACAAAATAGCCTAGTTCTGATTGAAGTCGACGTCCGAGCGTGAGTGGTAGGGGTAGGATCTGCGAAATATGCACCATTCGAGAAACCACATAAGTGTTCAGATATTCGACTCGCTGCAAAGGATCAAGGCGCCGTAGGAGATGTTGTCGGACCATGGTACGTGTTGTCTGTAAAATACGTCGGTAGTTAACTGCCGCAGTGTTTTTTACAGATGAGGTATCGGAATCGTTGCACATAAGGAAACGGACTGATTTCTTCCGGCGTAAGGCCCCTTCCAACCGGCATTGCTGCCGATTTGTTCATGTTCACTGCACTAACCGCCGTCACACTGTGGTCCAACAACAGTTCAAGGACCGTCTTCACCTCTTCTTCAGAACGAACGAGCAGCAGGAGGTCGTCCGCATAGGCACGACATTTGAAGGTGTAGCCCCGCAGTTCCATCCCAGAAAGAGAATTTGTTAGCCTCCCAATTAATGGTTCCAACGCTATCGCGAACAGCAGCATCGAAAGAGGGCAGCCCTGGCGAATGGACGGTCGAATTTGAATGGGCCCTGCTATACGCCCATTAACGTGTACCAAGGATTGTGCGCCCCCATAAATCCTTCTAATGAGACCAGTAAAACGGTCTGGAAATCCCATTTGTTCCAGTACAGCGTACAGATAGTTGTGGCGCACCTTATCAAAAGCACTGTCAAAATCAACCGCCACCATCGCCGCTTTAAGCCGGCACTCCTCCGCCAGCGCTATCACATCACGGCATTCGCCAGTAGCTGTTTGCACATTCACCGATCCACCCGGTGTCGTCTGTTCTGAAGAGAGAACGCTACGAATTAACATACGACATCGGGACGCTAGCAACCTTGCAAAGATCTTATAGTCAACATTAAGCAGGGTGATGGGGCAATAATGTGTGACCGTAATTCCTGGCTTCGGTTTATGTACTGGCACCAAGAGGCCTTCCATAAAAGCCGGTGGAATAGGCGCATCGGAATTTAACATCTCGTTGTACATTTCCGTCCATCGCGGTGCCATTTCGTTACGAAATTCTCGATAAAATTCAGCAGGAAGTCCATCAATGCCTGGGGACCGAATCAACGCACCCTTTGCGATCGCATCATGTACTTCCTCACAACTAATGGCTTCCAGTAAGGTTCCCGCGGCTTCCACCGTCAGTGTACGGGAGACGTACGTGGCTATACGTTCGAGGTCATTGACAGGGGCTGCTTCTTCCCGATAGATGTGTTGGTAATGGTCGACGAATGCAGAGACAATGTCCGCTTGACGCGTCACTCTTCGGTCTTCGCGGGTAATTAATTCCCGTACCAAAACGCGTCGTCGGTGCTTTCGTTCATTCACGACGTGGTGCATGGAAGGAAACTCGTGCATTATCGTATCGTGACATCTGGCGCGCACCATGGTTCCCTGAAGATGTTTCCGAGCTAAAGCCACTAGTTTAGCTTTTATCCTTTTGCTTTCGATCCACACGTCCTGTCCCGGCGGACCATCGTCCAGGTCGCGCAGCGCTGCAAAATAAAAGTCGGTCGTACGGCGGCGCCATTCTGCCATCTCCCTGCTATATGCGATGAACGTACGGCGAAGCGCCGGTTTAGCACAAGTCAGCCACCAATCAAGCTTCGTCGCATACCTTCCAACCCTTCGCTCGCACATCGTCCATGTCTCAAGGATCCGGTGACGGCATTCAGGATCATGTAGATGTTGAATGTTTAATTTCCACGGGGCCTTACTGTTCCACACCTCTCTACGGGGAAGAAGCACCGTACAGACGTAAGCGCTGTGATCGGAAAATGCCAATGGCCAGCGTTCCGCGTCCTGGATATCATTTGCATGAGCCCGTGAGATATAAATGCGATCTAACCTGCTCGCCGAATGACTTGTCATATAGGTGTATCCCGGTGCATCTCCATGTCGTAATTCCCACGTGTCACTAAGTACAAGGTCGTTGACAACGATTCGCAACTCCTGGCTGATGTTTGCTTGCGGCCATTGGTCTTTCTGGCTGAGAACGCAGTTGAAATCTCCACCAATTATTACACATTCATAACGTCCATGGAAAAGTGGGGCAATGTCTTCTGCATAAAATCGTGCCCTTTCCCGCCGCCGATTGTTTCCCGACGGTGCATAAAGATTGATAATGCGTGTCCCAAACGTCGTGAAAGCCATTCCCCTGGCCGACGGAAGGTAACACACGTTTTCCACTGGGAAGCCATCTCGCACGTAAACTGCCACCCCACTCCCATTGTGATCTCCATGTGACGAATAGGATTGGTAGCCTGCGATGTATGGGAGTGCAGCTATGTGGACTTCCTGCAGCAAAGCAATATCCACATCAGATGTCCAAATCGTTTCCTTCAGTAGGTGTATTTTGGCCGGTGAACGCACGTCATTTATATTTAATGTCGCAATACGGTTCGCATGGCGTTGAATCCCACTCTGTCGATGCGCAACAACATCTCCCTGCATCGGCGCTGGGGGCTGAGTTAGAAGACGTTCTCTCGGCCCTCTCCCTTCACCTTCAGCAATTATTAGGCCGTCTTCGTGAGTGCCGGCTGCCTCTGTATGTCGGCCGGCGCCTCCTCAATATCGTCATACCACATCTTTGCAGGCAGTGATATATTCGTGTCCATTGCCACAGCATCTGCGTCTGGAGAGCCAACTGGTTGTGATTCCTCTTCAGCATCACCACGTCCCGGTACCGTCAATGTGACAGACCGCTGCGGGTCTGATCGAACAGTTTCCATTGCCTCATCCGTTTTGTAGAGGTTGTTGTGTCGTCTTGGTCCACAGGCACATCGTCGTCGGAGCATGGGGAGTCATCACTAGGAGATGTCGTGCGACGACGCCGTTTCCTCCTTTTCGGGGAACGTTGTTTGCGTGATCTTCCTTCCGTGTCCTCAGATTGTAGGGAATCACGGCTGCCCGACAGAAAAGCATTCGTAGGAACAGGAAGTGTTTCGAGTCCCATCGTTGTATTTGGCTGGAGTTCGGTCGAAACTGATGTTGTTGTCACAGAGTGCGTTCCAGACGGAACAGCATCCGTAGTGGCTGGAACTGCTTTGTGAACTATCGGTGTGCTTGGTGAGAGTTCGGTCTCATCTGATGTGGTCGCCGTAAAGTGTATGCTCAATGGAGCAGCATCCTCTGTCATCCCGACATCTGCTACAAGGTTTCGGAGAGTGCCATCTTGATCTTCCACCGGGGCTGTGTATTTTCGGTCATCAGCGGACGCAGTGAGGGCTTTGGCATAGGTGATCGGTAGTACTGTCATCGCCGGCGACGGCTCCCGCACCTCTGAAGGCAGTTGCGTAATTCGCCGTTGCATACAGTTCGACCTGAGGTTTCCCTCCTGGCCATAGCCAGAACATGTACGTGGTTGACCATCGTAAATCACCACCGCCCGACAACCACCAATTGTCAGATAGGACGGTACATGCTTCTGAAGATCAATAGTGATCTGTCGCACTCCGTTAAGAACTGGGTACGTGGCGAATTGTGTCCAGCGTTCTGATGTGTGACCATGTACCGTGCCGTATGGCTTAAAAGCCTCGATAACTTCGTCAGCCGGGAGCTCAAATGGCAGCTCAAAAACACGTATTGTCCGTACACCCAGTCCAGCATGTTCTACAGTTACCGTGCCGACATTCCCGTCACTATGGCAAAATCGGAGACCTGCTTTTGTCGCCTGTAGAATTCTCTCACACGCCGCGTCATTTACCATCTTAACATACACCGTGGGACTAACGATGGACAGATGAATTCCGACAATATCGTTTGGCGGTATCTTGACGTCCTCTCGAATGAATCGTTCCACTGCTAAAGCCTAAGGTCGTTCGTAGTCTTTGCAGAAATTGAATCGTAATGTAGTTTTCCTGTACTTGTTCGCCATGATCGTTGTTACTAGCCCGCGCGCAGACTAAGTCCACAAGTAAACAAACAGTCGCACACGCCGCACAGGCGGAAGTAGCGGACCTCCGCTTCGCACGGCCGCTAGCGCCGAACTGTACCATCTGAGCTACAGAAGCACGACTCACGCCCGGTACTCACAGCTTTACTTCTGCCAGTATCTCGTCTCCTACCTAGCAAACTTTACAGAAGCTCTCCTGCGAACCTTGCAGAACTAGCACTCCTGAAAGAAAGGATACTGCGCAGACATGGCTGTGGCTAAGCCCGAGGTCCCGAGTTCGAGTCTCGGTCGGGCACAAAGTTTTAATCTGCCAGGAAGTTTCATATGAGCGCACACTCTGCTGCAGAGTGAAAATCTCATTCTGGAAACATCCCCCAGGCTGTGGCTAAGCCATGTCTCCGCAGTATCCTTTCTTTCAGGAGTGCTAGTTCTGCAAGGTTCGCAGGAGAGCTTCTGTAAAGTTTGGAAGGTAGGAGACGAGATACTGGCAGAAGTAAAGTTTCGAGGACGGGGCGTGAGTCGTTCTTGGGTAGCTGATATGGTAGAGCACTTGCCCGCGAAAGGCAAAGGTCCCGAGTTCGAGTCTCGGTCGGGCACAAAGTTTTAATCTGCCAGGAAGTTTCAATCCAGAAGACTTCTTTAGTTGCATTATCACCGTGGACGGTGCTGTGTGCATTACTATGGAAATGAATGGAAATGAGCGTTTGGCGTCAGTGGTCGGGAGGCCCCTTGCGGGGCAGATCCGGCCGCCTTGGTGCAGGTCTTATTACATTCGACGCCACATTGGGCGACCTGCGCGCCGGATGGGGATGAACTGATGATGAAGACAGCACAACACCCAGTCCCTGAGCGGAGAAAATCCCCAACCCAGCCGGGAATCGAACCCGGGCCCGTAGGACGGCAGCCCGTCACGCTGACCACTCAGCTATCGTGGCGGATTGCATTACTATGACAAAGGAACAAGACAAGCAGTGAAAATATGAGGATTCACCACCATTCAGAAAGTCGCCGTAAGGGGCAAACCGCCACAAGACAGAAGAGCTATCGAGTGGCTATGAAGACGAAGCGTCGCAGGAAGTGATCATAGAGGATTTGTTTCTGTTAATTTTCGTTCTACCCCCCCCCCCCCCCACCCCTCATAGTCTCCTAACATCACAGCCAGTGACTTCTTCCTCTGTCATCTGATGAAGAATCATTGGGTGGCAAGCAATTCCAGAGTAGTGATGTGATTTTCGAGGCTGAAGGTTTCCTTTAGAGCCATAATTCAAACTTGTATAACAAAAATTTCCAGCAAGTCATCCATCGTTGTGAAAAATGTGTCACATTAAGGGGTGAATATGTAGAGATGAACTGACACCATCAAGTTCCTTGATCACGCCTTGGGAATCTAGGAATCATAAACAATTTGCAGTGACTTTAGGAATTCCCTTCTCAACTAGCGCATACACAGCAACTCACATCAAGGCGAATGTTACTTTCCCACTCATTTAATAACACTGTGGGTGTGATATCGTTCAGAGATCGCTGTGACCCCACACCAAAGTCGTCAAAAGTCGATATCACATATGTTAGCGAGGGCTTGCTGCAATGAGGAACTACGTGTGTGAGGGGCTCCGGAAGACCACACCTCCCTTTCAGCACAGAAGCGCCCTCGTGCTGAGGTCAATACAGTGTCGAGCATGCGAGAGCTCAGCCCCAGTTCGAGACCAACTCTGCAACAGTCAACATCATGGTGTAGGACAGTGACAGTTAAAGTTTTCAGTGTGCCCCCACAGTTTAGTGCGTGATGCATACAAGAGTGGATTGCCCTGCACGCATGCGCGAAGTAGCAGCCTCAGTCGCCCAGGAATCCGATGGTGCTTGCCCCGCCAACGGCCCCATCGGCTGCTCCGCTTATGACGGATCAGGCTTTGACTTGAGGGCTACTGCTACTGACAACACAGGATTCAGACACGGTAGATTCTAGCAGGACAAAAACGGGGAATGACCCGGGCGCAGCCGGTAAGCAAAAATCAAATGTGTGTGAAGTCTTATGGGACTTAACTGCTAAGGTCATCAGTCCCTAAGCTTACACACTACTTAACCTAAATTATCCTAAGGACAAACACACACATCCATGCCCGAGGGAGGACTCGAACCTCCGCCGGGACCAGCCGCACAGTCCATGACTGCAGCGCCTTAGACCGCTCGGCTAAAGCCGGTAAGCCCAGGTCCTCCAAGGCAACGATTAAGATATGGAACCAGGCAGAGCTCCACGGGTAGGACTGTTATTCTGCAGGAACACGATCCAGCCGCCGTTAATATCGCACTGGACGTTGAACCGCGCCAACAACGGTCAGCAACGACCAGCACGTCACCAATGAATACCGGCGACGACGAGACCAACTTGCCAGAGAAATGGCTCAAATGGCTCTGAGCACTATGCGACTTAACTTCTGAGGTCATCAGTCGCCTAGTACTTAGAACTAATTAAACCTAACTAACCTAAGAACATCACACACATCCATGCCCGAGGCAGGATTCGAACCTGCGACCGTAGCGGTCGCCCGGTTCCAGACTGTAGCGCCTAGAACCGCACGGCCACTCCGGCCGGCAACTTGCCAGAGATACAGCCGCTAGATTTCCGATAATGACGACCACGTCTTTCTGGGAAGGAAGCTGTGTCCGACTCGGACACATCCCAACATCTGGAAATCGACCCAGATCCTTATGGAAACGACGATGATAAGCAACAATTTCAGATGGCGCACCTTAAGTGGGTGTAAACGAATGAATTCGCACCCCACGGAAGACAACGACAGACAACAGACGCCTATCCCAACGTCGAACACATACGAGCCGCTACATAACGGTGCTGAACCAATGGAAGTTATTGCTCTGCCAGACACCGATGGGAACACACAAACCTCTTCCCCAGGACCTTCGAAAGCTTCGAACTCTTCAGCTGCGGAAATACTGGCTGTCACGGTCCAGTATACCATACGCTATCTGATGTTAAATGCTGAGTTCAAGAAGCATGTCACTAGACTCATTAAAGCGGTATATGAAGGTGACACAATAAAATATCACTTTGAGTCAGTGTCTGACCAGAGAAAGGGCCTCCGGTTCTTCCAGGGGACGAAAATACTTTTTCTTTCTTTATTTTCCTTTCACTTTTTATATACAATGGCAATAGAGTCGGCAAGAAGAATCCAGTACTGGAGGAATCAATCAACAGATACAAAGTGGATATCCTCATTTTGACGGTGAGAAATTTGTGTCCTACCAGTCATACAAACTGAAGAACGTGATCGTGTACTGGACATACCGGCGCAACGGCCGGGTTGGAGGTACAGCCATCTTCATCAGCAAAAACATCATCACACTGATTTTAGCCTACTTAAGTCCGAACAGACAGTTCGAAGAACAGCACGTTACATCGATATTCGACACCTGTGGCAACGTCCTCCTCCGTGGGGACCTTAATACCAAACACTACGCATGGAATTTCCAACGTAGTAACCCTCGAGGCGAGAGGATGCATGACATAGACGAACGCCTGGGCGCAATTTCTCTTGGACCCGAAGATCCAGCATACATTCCAGCAAACCGTTAACACAGCCATGCTCAAGAATATCGGTACTGATCTCCAGGTCACCACCGCTGTGTACTTATCATCCGATCACAACCTTGCCGTCGGCTGCATCAGCGACGTATTAGAACACTTCCGCCACCCAGCGACCACCATCACCAACTGGCATCAGTTCACGTCCTGATTTAGCAACAGCGTTCGATCGGCAGAAGACGTATTGAACCCAGCACCCATCGATGACGCCATTTCAATCCTGGCTGGCAAGGTCAAGAGAGCATTCCCGCAGGCATCGGTCAGAACGACATATACTCTAAACCTTTTCCCTGCTGTTGCAGGAACTCAAGTCTCTCAAAAATAGAGCTCGCAGACAATGGAAAAGATTCTGTAACCCCAAAGACTGAAGACAAATGAAGAGGTCGTCATGCGAACTCCATTTTCGAGCTGTTGAGCATAGGTAGGGTGTGTGGGAAAACAAAATGGAGACCCTCATACTACAGTCTCACAGTGATTGGCACCTCGCGCCGGCCGCGGTGGTCTAGCGGTTCTAGGCGCGCAGTCCGGAACCGCGCGACTGCTACGGTCGCAGGTTCGAATCCTGCCTCGGGCATGGATGTGTGTGATGTCCTTAGGTTAGTTAGATTTAAGTAGTTCTAAGTTCTAGGGGACTGACGACCTCAGATGTTAAGTCCCATAGTGCTCAGAGCCATTTGAACCATTGGCACCTTGATCTATCGTTACGCCAACGGCGTTCACTGAAACTAGCCATTCAGGACCAGAACAACAATGCCACGACCTTCTGGGCAAGGGAGGTGGTTTTGCAGCAACATACGAGGCCCAAAACACCTTAGGCCTGGATGATGGTGACGACTAAACATCGAGTACAAGTACTCCAGAGGGTGTTCGATGTTTGGAACCAGACTGAGACGCCCGCTAAACACGCTGGGCAGAACAGTTAACTACACTCCTGGAAATTGAAATAAGAACACCGTGAATTCATTGTCCCAGGAAGGGGAAACTTTATTGACACGTTCCTGGGGTCAGATACATCACATGATCACACTGACAGAACCACAGGCACATAGACACAGGCAACAGAGCATGCACAATGTCGGCACTAGTACAGTGTATATCCACCTTTCGCAGCAATGCAGGCTGCTATTCTCCCATGGAGACGATCGTAGAGATGCTGGATATAGTCCTGTGGAACGGCTTGCCATGCCATTTCCACCTGGCGCCTCAGTTGGACCAGCGTTCGTGCTGGACGTGCAGACCGCGTGAGACGACGCTTCATCCAGTCCCAAACATGCTCAATGGGGGACAGATCCGGAGATCTTGCTGCCCAGGGTAGTTGACTTACACCTTCTAGAGCACGTTGGGTGGCACGGAATACATGCGGACGTGCATTGTCCTGTTGGAACAGCAAGTTCCCTTGCCGGGCTAGGAATGGTAGAACGATGGGTTCGATGACGGTTTGGATGTACCGTGCACTATTCAGTGTCCCCTCGACGATCACCAGTGGTGTACGGCCAGTGTAGGAGATCGCTCCCCACACCATGATGCCGGGTGTTGGCCCTGTGTGCCTCGGTCGTATGCAGTCCTGATTGTGGCGCTCACCTGCACGGCGCCAAACACGCATACGACCATCATTGGCACCAAGGCAGAAGCGACTCTCATCGCTGAAGACGACACGTCTCCATTCGTCCCTCCATTCACGCCTGTCGCGACACCACTGGAGGCGGGCTGCACGATGTTGGGGCGTGAGCGGAAGACGGCCTAACGGTGTGCGGGACCGTAGCCCAGCTTCATGGAGACGGTTGCGAATGGTCCTCGCCGATACCCCAGGAGCAACAGTGTCCCTAATTTGCTGGGAAGTGGCGGTGCGGTCCCCTACGGCACTGCGTAGGATCCTACGGTCTTGGCGTGCAACCGTGCGTCGCTGCGGTCCGGTCCCAGGTCGACGGGCACGTGCACCTTCCGCCGACCCACGTGTTGAGCAATTCGGCGGTACGTCCACCCGGCCTCCCGCATGCCCACTATACGCCCTCGCTCAAAGTCCGTCAACTGCACATACGGTTCACGTCCACGCTGTCGCGGCATGCTACCAGTGTTAAAGACTGCGATGGAGCTCCGTATGCCACGGCAAACTGGCTGACACTGACGGCGGCGGTGCACAAATGCTGCGCAGCTAGCGCCATTCGACGGCCAACACCGCGGTTCCTGGTGTGTCCGCTGTGCCGTGCGTGTGATCATTGCTTGTACAGCCCTCTCGCAGTGTCCGGAGCAAGTATGGTGGGTCTGACACACCGGTGTCAATGTGTTCTTTTTTCCATTTCCAGGAGTGTAGAATTGTGGAAAGGGTCAAATAAGTATGGGTCAGTTACATCTTCTAATTGTAATTTATTGTAATTTAATAACGCTTTACAACTAAAGCGGCACGTAGCCGAACCTTTACCAAATGCTACTCTTTCACAGCTGAAGGCCTCCAAAATAGAAAGCTTAAAACTCAACAAGATAAAAATGCAGTTAACATAGCAAATAAAATAATTTCAAGAAATACATACATCACGGCTAGGTGGAAAGGTTCAAGGCAAAGTAGATAGAACAGACATATGCAAAGTGCAATACAAACGGCTGAAGGCCACAATTAAGTTTCAAAAATTTAAAATATACTACTATAATCTTATAAAGGCAGAAGACCACAATGTTTAAGCCTGAAAGAAAAAGAAAAGGTTACGAACGTGATAAACCACAATGAAGTATGTATTAGCTGTCAAAACTACACACCATGCGCGACAGCGACAACAGGTGAGGAAAGGACGCTGCCTGAAATTACGTTAGTGGCTAGGGCAAGTAACCGGAACGCTAATGGCCACAAGGGAGAAAATTCTGCTGGTACACTTGACTTTGAAATACGGTAATATACACTCCTGGAAATGGAAAAAAGAACACATTGACACCGGTGTGTCAGACCCACCATACTTGCTCCGGACACTGCGAGAGAGCTGTACAAGCAATGATCACACGCACGGCACAGCGGACACACCAGGAACCGCGGTGTTGGCCGTCGAATGGCGCTAGCTGCGCAGCATTTGTGCACCGCCGCCGTCAGTGTCAGCCAGTTTGCCGTGGCATACGGAGCTCCATCGCAGTCTTTAACACTGGTAGCATGCCGCGACAGCGTGGACGTGAACCGTATGTGCAGTATAGTGGGCATGCGGGAGGCCGGGTGGACGTACCGCCGAATTGCTCAACACGTGGGGCGTGAGGTCTCCACAGTACATCGATGTTGTCGCCAGTGGTCGGCGGAAGGTGCACGTGCCCGTCGACCTGGGACCGGACCGCAGCGACGTACGGATGCACGCCAAGACCGTAGGATCCTACGCAGTGCCGTAGGGGACCGCACCGCCACTTCCCAGCAAATTAGGGACACTGTTGCTCCTGGGGTATCGACGAGGACCATTCGCAACCGCCTCCATGAAGCTGGGCTACGGTCCCGCACACCGTTAGGCCGTCTTCCGGTCACGCCCCAACATCGTGCAGCCCGCCTCCAGTGGTGTCGCGACAGGCGTGAATGGAGGGACGAATAGAGACGTGTCGTCTTCAGCGATGAGAGTCGCTTCTGCCTTGGTGCCAATGATGGTCGTATGCGTGTTTGGCGCCGTGCAGGTGAGCGCCACAATCAGGACTGCATACGACCGAGGCACACAGGGCCAACACCCGGCATCATGGTGCGGGGAGCGATCTCCTACACTGGCCGTACACCACTGGTGATCGTCGAGGGGACACTGAATAGTGCACGGTACATCCAAACCGTCATCGAACCCATCGTTCTACCACTCCTAGACCGGCAAGGGAACTTGCTGTTCCAACAGGACAATGCACGTCCGCATGTATCCCGTGCCACCCAACGTGCTCTAGAAGGTGTAAGTCAACTACCCTGGCCAGCAAGATCTCCGGATCTGTCCCCCATTGAGCATGTTTGGGACTGGATGAAGCGTCGTCTCACGCGGTCTGCACGTCCAGCACGAACGCTGGTCCAACTGAGGCGCCAGGTGGAAATGGCAGGGCAAGCCGTTCCACAGGACTACATCCAGCATCTCTACGATCGTCGCCATGGGAGAATAGCAGCCTGCATTGCTGCGAAAGGTGGATATACACTGTACTAGTGCCGACATTGTGCATGCTCTGTTGCCTGTGTCTATGTGCCTGTGGTTCTGTCAGTGTGATCATGTGATGTATCTGACCCCAGGAATGTGTCAATAAAGTTTCCCCTTCCTGGGACAATGAATTCACGGTGTTCTTATTTCAATTTCCAGGAGTGTAGTTAACTTCGCCCAAAACGAACCACCACAACATGAATGGACGTGGCTTGGGTAATTGAAACAACTACTAAACTTTTACGTCCTGGGTCAGTGAACCACGAAGCTCGAAGCGATCGGACAGCTCCACACACGCTCCGACACTGTGCAGAGACGGCCAGCGGACCCAGCCGACTGCACCGTGCGGAGATAACTTCCCTGGTCCACAGCAACCGACTTACTCACTGCAGACCCCCTAGCCAGAAACTATATGCACAAAACCAAAGATGGTACACGGCGCAAATATCGATACACATCACTGCTGCCACACGTAGAAGGAAGAAGAATCATGACTAACTGCAACAAGGGCAGGAAACCAAAGATAGACAAGGAAGTTCACGAAAACGCATAGTTGGGAGTGAGCACGGCTCACAGATCTTACTACCCTGGCAGAAGTACAACAAATCATTGGTCACCTTGGGAATCACTGAGCCGCTGGTCCAAATGGAATTACCAGTCAACAACTTAAACGTCTTCCGAGGAAGTCAACTGTGCTCTTAACGAACATTTATAATAACCGTATGCTGCAAGGACATTTACCAGCTACATGGAAGACTGCCCATGTGGTCCCAGTACCAACGTCAGGGAAGGATTTAACACGCCTGGAACACTATCGTCCAGTGATCTTAATTTAGACCGTCTGGAAGATCCTCGAAAGGCTACTATTGAACTGAGTTCGGCAACCAGTCCTCGATAACGATAGTATTTGCCATTCAACCGTCATTGTCGACAGTACTGCAGCTCTTTCGGGTCTCGGAATTTATCGCATACAACCTTAATGTGCCACCAGTACGGCGGCAATTGTTTTTGACGTGGAGATGACCTCTGGTCGAGTCTGGCGGGAGATATGACTACTCAGACTGGCGAACTTACGACTGCTCCCGGACTACAGCATCAAGGTTATCGACAGCTTTTTGCATAGCAGGCGTTCATTAGTGAAGACTGGAGGACGGCCTTTAGCCTCATACTCCACACAGACGGCATCCGTCACGGTTCTTTGTTGTCTCCACTACTCTTCGTCATATTTGTCAATGATACAGGGCTATTACAAATGATTGAAGCGATTTCATAAATTCACTGTAGCTCCATTCATTGTCATATGGTCACGACACACTACAGATACGTAGAAAAACTCATAAAGTTTTGTTCGGCTGAAGCCGCACTTCAGGTTTCTGCCGCCTTAGCGCTCGAGAGCGCAGTGAGACAAAATGGCGACAGGAGCCGAGAAAGCGTATGTCATGCTTGAAATGCACTCACATCAGTCAGTCATAACAGTGCAACGACACTTCAGGACGAAGTTCAACAAAGATCCACCAACTGCTAACTCCATTCGGCGATGATATGCGCAGTTTAAAGCTTCTGGATGCCTCTGTAAGGGGAAATTAACGGGTCGGCCTGCAGTGAGCGAAGAAACGGTTGAACGCGTGCGGGCAAGTTTCACGCGTAGCCCGCGGAAGTCGACGAATAAAGCAAGCAGGGAGCTAAACGTACCACAGCCGACGGTTTGGAAAATCTTACGGAAAAGGCTAAAGCAGAAGCCTTGCCGTTTACAATTGCTACAAGCCCTGACACCCGATGACAAAGTCAAACGCTTTGAATTTTCGGCGCGGTTGCAACAGCTCATGGAAGAGGATGCGTTCAGTGCGAAACTTGTTTTCAGTGATGAAGCAACATTTTTTCATGATGGTGAAGTCAACAGACACAATGTGCGAATCTGGGCAGTAAAGAATCCTCACGCATTCGTGCAATAAATTCGCAATTCACCAAAAGTTAACGTGTTTTGTGCAATCTCACGGTTTAAAGTTTACGGCCCCTTTTTCTTCTGCGAAAAAAACGTTACAGGACACGTGTATCTGGACATGCTGGAAATTGGCTCATGCCACAACTGGAGACCGACAGCGCCGACTTCATCTTTCAACAGGATGGTGCTCCACCGCACTTCCATCATGATGTTCGGCATTTCTTAAACAGGAGATTGGAAAACCGAGAGATCATGATCAGCAATTCATGTCATGGCCTCCACGCTCTCCCGACTTAACCCCATGCGATTTTTTCTGTGGGGTTATGTGAAAGATTCAGTGTTTAAACCTCCTCTACCAAGAAACGTGCCAGAACTGCGAGCTCGCATCAACGATGCTTTCGAACTCATTGATGGGTACGTGCTGCGCCGAGTGTGGGAGGAACTTGATTATCGGCTTTATGTCTGTCGAATCACTAAAGGGGCACATATCGAACATTTGTGAATGCCTAAAAAACTTTTTGAGTTTTTGTATGTGTGTGCAAAGCATTGTCAAAATATCACAAATAATAAAGTTATTGTAGAGCTGTGAAATCGCTTCAATCATTTGTAATAACCCTGTATTTCGCTATCGTCTTGGGTGTTGCTCGCCCAGCTCGCGGACGACACTGCCTTGCTGACTAGTAGCCGGAGGAGCAATGCGGTTCTCGCTCGCCTCCTATGTCAACCCACGATGGTAGAACATTGGGCCAAGGAAAATGCAATTACTATCAACGCAGACGAGAGCGGTGATGTATACCGTCACCGCCCGGATTTGAGAGACAAGCTGGTTCTCCACCATCAGAAAATCCCATGGAGCAATCAGGTCCAGTACCTTGGGCTCACATTCGACAGTAAATTTCTTTCTAAACTGCATGTACAGGATAAGAGGACAAAATTCGCCAGCTATACTCACTACTGGTCAGTTCTCAGATGAATTCGGTACGGAACTGAATCTTTACACAGGAAAAGTGCTCCCAGTTATTTTATATGGTCGTTCCAAGTGGGGTACAACCAGCACCTCTAATTTTAAAGCCGTCCAGACTTTGCAAAACAGACGTGGGCAAGAATCCGTGACCTACGTAAAGAGCTTAATCAACCAACCATTCAAGAAACCGTCTCCAACACTCACGCAATCTCATGGACACGTCACCTAAGTTCATCCGCTAAGTAGGTAATCCATCGTCACAACAACAACAAGAAAAAGCTTATGATGAAATGCACTTTCCTAAGCACTTGCTCCCAAATACACACTAAGCTTTCAGTACGTTTACCATTTGACAGATTGTACAGGCCCAATCTACATCTACATCTACATCTACATCTACATCTACATTTATACTCCGCAAGCCACCCAACGGTGTGTGGCGGAGGGCACTTTACGTGCCACTGTCATTACCTCCCTTTCCTGTTCCAGTCGCGTATGGTTCGCGGGAAGAACGACTGTCTGAAAGCCTCCGTGCGCGCTCTAATCTCTCTAATTTTACATTCGTGATCTCCTCGGGAGGTATAAGTAGGAGGAAGCAATATATTCGATACCTCATCCAGAAACGCACCCTCTCGAAACCTGGCGAGCAAGCTACACCGCGATGCAGAGCGCCTCTCTTGCAGAGTCTGCCACTTGAATTTCTTAAACATCTCCGTAACGCTACCACGGTTACCAAATAACCCTGTGACGAAACGCACCGCTCTCCTTTGGATCTTCTCTATCTCCTCCGTCAACCCGATCTGGTACGGATCCCACACTGATGAGCAATACTCAAGTATAGGTCGAACGAGTGTTTTGTAAGCCACCTCCTTTGTTGATGGACTACATTTTCTAAGGACTCTCCCAATGAATCTCAACCTGGTACCCGCCTTACCAACAATTAATTTTATATGATCATTCCACTTCAAATCGTTCCGTACGCATACTCCCAGATATTTTACCGAAGTAACTGCTACCAGTGTTTGTTCCGCTATCATATAGTCATACAATAAAGGATCCTTCTTTCTATGTATTCGCAATACATTACATTTGTCTATGTTAAGGGTCAGTTGCCACTCCCTGCACCAAGTGCCTATCCGCTGCAGATCTTCCTGCATTTCGCTACAATTTTCTAATGCTGCAACTTCTCTGTATACTACAGCATCATCCGCGAAAAGCCGCATGGAACTTCCGACACTATCTACTAGGTCATTCACATATATTGTGAAAAGCAATGGTCCCATAACACTCCCCTGTGGCACGCCAGAGGTTACTTTAACGTCTGTAGACGTCTCTCCATTGAGAACAACATGCTGTGTTCTGTTTGCTAAAAACAGCCACACAGCTGGTCTGATATTCCGTAGGCTCTTACTTTGTTTATCAGGCGACAGTGCGGAACTGTATCGAACACCTTCCCAAAGTAAAGAAAATGGCATCTACCTGGGAGCCTGTATCTAATATTTTCTGGGTCTCATGAACAAATAAAGCGAGTTGGGTCTCACACGATCGCTGTTTCCGGAATCCATGTTGATTCCTACATAGTAGATTCTGAGTTTCCAAAAACGACATGATACTCGAGCAAAAACCATGTTCTAAAATTCTACAACAGATCGACGTCAGAGATATAGGTCTATAGTTTTGCGCATCTGCTCGACGACTCTTCTTGAAGACTGGGACTACCTGTGCTCTTTTCCAATCATTTGGAACCTTCCGCCTGCCTTTTATTCACTGGACCACATTACGCATCCCGACAAGGTTATCGGACGTTTATGCTTTTAATACATGGGGCATATATTTGCGACTAGTACTTTTCTTGTACTTGACGAAGGCAATTTATTTTTGCGAATGTTTTATCATTGATATCCATAACTTGCTATGAACATTTATCGACTAATCTGAAGATGACCTGAATTAGGAGAAACGTGCGTCCTTAACTGACATTTTGTCTCAAAAATCAACACTCATACAGAAAAATCTCAAAAAGTTTTGTATTCTTGCAGCCGCACTTTAGATTTGTGCCACGGCAGCTCGGCAGTGAACAGTCGGGCAAGATGGCGAAAGGCGCCGAGAAAGTGTATGTTGTGCTTGAAATATTTTCACATCATTCTGTCGTAACAGTGCAACGAGACCTCAGAACGAAGTTCAGCAAAGATTCACCAACTGCCAACTCCATTCTTGGATGTTAAGTGCAGTTTAAAACTTCAGGATGTCTATGCAGGGGGATATCGGCATATCGGCCTGCAGTGAGTGAAGAAACGGTTGACCGCGTGCGGAAAATTTGGAAATTTGTGGTAAGTTCCTGTGGGACCCGGGCTTACACAATACTTAATCTAACTTACGCTAAGGACAACTAACACACCCATGCCCAAGGGAGGACTCGAACCTCCGACGGGGGGAGCCGCGCGAACCGTGGCAATGCACCCGAGACCGCGCGGCTACCCAGCGCGTCTCCCGCGAGCGGGAACTTAAGGAAACGACTGGAGTTCAAGCCTTACCGCTTGCAGTTGCTGCAAGCCCTAACTCCTGATGACAAAACCAGACGCTCTGAATTTTCAGCACAGTTGCAACACGTTATGGAAGAGGACGGCTTACGTGAGAAACTCATCTACAGTGATGAAGCGACATTTTTGTGAATGATGCAGTGAACAGGGACAATGTGCGAATGTGAGGGACAGAGAACCCCCAACCCCCAACTACGGTGCACCATATTCGAGATTCATCAGAAGTTAATACGTTCTGTACAGTTTCACGGTTGAAAGTTTAAGGTCCCATTTCTTGTGGAAAATTGGCCCATGCTGCTACTGGAGACCGACCGCACTTCATCTACCAAGATGATGCTGTTCCACCCCACTCCCATCACGATCATCGTGAGTACTTAAAACGGGAAATTGAGAAACCGATGGATCCGTCGTAGTGAGGCTGATAATCATCAATTCATATCATCGCCCCTACGCTCTCGCGACCTAGCCCCATGCGATTTTTTGTGTTGGGTTATGTGAAAAATGCAGTGTTAACGCCTCCACTACCAACAAACCTTCCATAAATGCAACCTCGAACCAACAGTTATTCTCAATAGGTTGATAGGAACATATTGCGCCGACCGCTGGAAGAACTTGATTATCGTCTTAATATCTACATAGTTAGTAGAGGGGGACATATCATCATCATCATGAGCTAAAGGCTATGCCTTGTCGATGTAGCCACCTCCCTCTCTCCGTTGTCATCCTCTTCAATTCTTCATACGAATCCCCATATCTTCTTTGATGTTATTAAAATACGTTGCTCTTGGCCTAACTCTTGGTTTTTTCCCTAAAACTTCTCCTTCAAATGCATTCTTTAGGAACTGGTTGTGTCTCATTATCTGCCCTATCAGTTTTGATTTTCTTCTTCCTATATAATGTAGCAGTGTTTTGTTCTCATTCACTTCTCTTAAGACCTGTTCATTATTTTTTCTGTCTACCCAACTTGTTTTCGTCATTCTTCTCCATATCCACATTTCCATTGTTTCCAGTCTCTTTTTCTCCTCCTTTCCCAGAGTCCACGCTTCACATCAGTATGTTAAGACACTCCAGACATATGGAGCACTTTTAATATGCCAAAAAAACTTTTTGAGTTTTTCTACGAGCGGCGTTTAATAAGACATGCAACACATTTTTTTTTTCTAAAAGTAGGTTCGTTTTATACACGACTTCAATACACCACATTATTCCCCACTCTTCCGGCTACAAAACCCCATTTTTCAATAAAATCTCTTTTCAATGCGACGGCCTTACGCCGCGTAACTGGAAAAGCCTGTATGGCCGCATCAATAAGATCCTCATCATCCACGTACTGCTTCCGCGGAGTGCATCCGTCATTGGGCCAAACAGGTGAAAGTCGGAAGGTGCGAGATATAGGCTGCTGTAGGGTGGATGAGGAAGATCTGCAATGAAGTTTCGTGAGCTGGTCTGGTACGCTGACTTGTATGAGGCCTTGAATTGTCGTGGAGAAGAGATGCTCGTCTGCACTCTTTGTGGCGACGGACACGCTGAAATCGTTTCTTTAATTTCCTGAGGGTAGCACAATACACTTCAGAGCTGATCGTTGAACCAGAGCGAGGAAATTAAACAGAATAGCCCCTATTGAGTCCCAGAAGATCGTCGCCACGACCTTACCAATTGAGATGGTGTGTCGCCGTTCCATGGGATGCTATTTTGATTCCATTTCGAAGTGATGTTTCGTCGTTTGTGACGACGTTCGACACAAAATATTGGCACGATCATCCTTGTGTCGCGCAAGCAATTTCACACACATGGTCCTTCGTTCCTCTTAATGGTCATCTGTTAGGACGCGAGGAAGCTGCTGGGCACATACCTTTTACTACCCCAACTGGTGGACGACTGTGTCAGCACTACCAAGAGAGACGTCCAGTTGTGTAGCGAGGTCTTTGTGAACCGTCGATTCACCTCGAATGAGAGTGTCCGCACGTCCCAGCACTGCAGGAGTCACAGCTGTGTGCGGCCGGTCGGGGCGTGGGAGATGTTTGCGCGACCTTGCGGTGATGACAGGCGCCTCGCTCAACGGCTCTCCGTGCTTTTGTTCACTACCAGGTATCCGTAGACATTCTGCAAGCGTCTAAGAACTTATACGATGCACTGTTTTTCCGCCAAAAGAAACTCAGTGACAAGTCTCTGCTTGAAACGTATCTTCGTTGCACACGCCATTTTGAAGGCTACGAATAGCGTCTCCACATATTGGGACTTCATTAAACTACAGCCTCTGAAGCGGGAATGTTCCACTATGTTGCACAATAAATTCTGCATTTTTTCAACGTAACTGATTGAGAAAAATGTATTGTTTTATTTATTGAACGGCCCTCTTACGTGTGTCACGTGACAGTATGTCAAATAATACAGAATATCTTCGAAATGGCTTCAGTTAGTTATAACAACCTTAACTGGAACTAGATCACTCGGACGAACTACTCTTAGGACCCAAACATGATGAGGCAGCGACAGCCCCAGGTCTTCCGTAGACGGGGGAGACGGCGGCAGTTCGTCCGCTGATGTTTGCGTGGGCGGGTGTCGGCGGTCCCGAGATTACGAGGCGGGTCGAGGGAGGCGAAACGAGAGGACGCGCCCCGTGGCTGTAGTCCGGATGCGGCCCGGAATAGTCCGCTAGATAGGGGGGCTCAGTCGCCGTAAATATCCGTCCGCCTTATCCGGCGGGGTTAAACTTAGCCCCCCAGATTAGCGCCAGCCCGTTCTGCGAGCTTGCGCTTACTCGAGGACCTACTTTGCATTAATACGGCTATTTTTAACTTTCTGTATTTTCATTCTGCGATCAAATCTGCCGCTCTTTTTCCTTTTCCTATTTGCCTTGACACATTTCAGTACTGCATATCGCCGGCCGGAGTGGCCGAGCGGTTCTAGGCGCTACAGTCTGGAACCGCGTGATCGCTACGGTCGCAGGTTCGAATCCTGCCTCGGGCATGGATGTGTGTGATGTCCTTAGGTTAGTTAGGTTTAAGTAGTTCTAAATGTAGACTGGCAATGGCAAGAAAAGCGTTACTGAAGAAGAGAAATTTGTTAACATCGAGTATTGATTTAAGTGTCAGGAAGTCGTTTCTGAAAGTATTTGTATGGAGTGTAGCCATGTATGGAAATGAAACGATAAATAGCTTAGACAAGAAGAGAATAGAAGCTTTCGAAATGTCGTGCTACAGAAGAATGCTGAAGATTAGATGAGTAGATCACATAACTAATGAGGAGGTATTTAACAGAATTGGGGAGAAGAGGAGTTTGTGGCACAACTTGACTATAAGAAGGGATCGTTTGGTAGGACATGTTCTGAGGCATCAAGGGATCACCAATTTGGTACTGAAGGGAAGCGTGGAGGGTAATTATCGTAGAGGGAGACCGAGAGATGAATACATTAAGCAGATTCAGAAGGATGTAGGCTGCAGCAGGTACTGGGAGATGAAGAGGCTTGCTCAGGATAGAGTAGCATGGAGAGCTACATCAAACCAGTCTCAGGACTGAAGACCACAACAACAACAACAACAAGTTCTAGGGGACTGATGACCACAGCAGTTACGTCCCATACTGCTCAGAGCGATTTGAAGTACTGCATGTCCTTCACTTAGATGAATACAAAATCGTAGAACACATATGAACCTCAAAGCATCTACAGGTACTCCTCTGTATAGTTTGCCTATGATTTCATAGAAGAAACGATTCCTATACAATGCCTAGGAAATATCCCCATTTTGTATAATATTTGACCCATGAATAAAAAAAATGCGATCTGGCCGCTGTTAATGAAATATGAGACAGTAAATGAATGTCCATAGCGAAACAAAATTAGAGTGTTTGAATATATTCTCAGTTCAAATATAATAAATTTCCATGAGACCGAACAGCTTTTGCTCCCAGATCAGCAGGGTTTTGGAAACCACCGCTCTCACATATACTGCGAGCTGTGGATTAAGGACAACATGCATATTCCATATTTCTATATTTCTGTAAAGCATTTGACACGGCGCCCCACTGGAGACTATTAACAAAGCTATGAGAACATGCAACAGGTTCCCAGATAACTGAGTTACTGGAAAACTTGATAAGTAACAGAACCAGTATGTTACTCTCGAAGGCGAGAGTTCACCAGAGATAAGGGTATCGTTAGGTGCACCCCAGGGAAGTGTGACTGAACCGCTATTATTTTTTATATACGTAAACCATCTGTCGGACAAGGTGACGATGCTGCGGTGTACGAGGAGGTACCGAATTTGAGTTGCTGTTAGAGATACAAGCGAATTAGGCAAAATTTCTAGTTGGTGTGATGAATGGCACTAGCTCTACACGAAGAAACAGAGACCTAGTCCTTTCTTCTGTGGTTTCAAATACAGCCCTTTCCCGATGGCTGCTTTCTCTAAGTCATGATTGTGGTAGGGAAGGCGAGTGGTTGACTTCGATCTATTGGGTTAATTTTGGTAAAGAGTGGTTCACTTGTAAAGGAGATCTCATACTGGACAGTAGTGTGTCTTATTCTTGAGTACTGCTCGAGAGTTTGGGATTCGCACCAATTCGCATTAAAGGAAGACATCGAAGCAGTTCAGAGACGGGTTGCTAGATTTGTTACCAGTAGATTCGAACAACTCACAGTTATAACAGAGATGCTTCGGGAACTCAAATGGTAATCTCTGGAGGGGAGGTGACGCTGTTTTCGAGGAACTCTGTTGGGAAAATTTAGATAATCAACATTTGAAGCTGACTGAAGAACAATTTTACTTCTGCGAACACACATTTTGCATAAGGACCTCGAAGATAATATACGAGAAATTAGGGCCCTTACGGAGGCAAATAGATAGCCTTCTTCACTCACTGTTAGTGGAACAGGGAAGGAACTGGGTACCCTCTACCATTCATCGGACGGTGGCTTGCTGAGTACGTATGTAGATGTAGACAAAGGGGCCTGAATGTTTAAGTAAAAGAAAATTACAGCCAAAGATCTTCAACATTCCAAATGCACCTTGTAAGTCTAGGTGCTTCTCTTCTTGCAGAAAGGACCGGAAAGACGTGTAAAATATGGACGTGTCTGTCCTTTGTATACCTACCGTCTAATGACAACAGGAACGAGTTAATGAAAACTAAAATCTAGATGTCTCCATGGCTGTAGTGTTTTCATCTTCTCTGCAGTCAGCGACTTACCTCAATTGGGCAGAATATTGTCTAGAAAAAAAGTAAATACATCAGTTGCTGAAGGCAGGTGTTCAATAAGCTGAAAATCGATTATTTGTAGTACATTGTGCTCGCACCATTTGCTACTGTGAACAAAGACTAGACAAGCACATGTACCACTGAACATATCGCACCCCGACAAGAGCTGTGACACAACCCCATAATGCAATACTTCGGAAAATCGGCTTAAAGAATTCTATAAAACTTATATTGAAATAGTACACGCGACCTTTAAATTTAAAGTAAGTAATTATGGACTATTGGTTATGACCTGTGGATTAAAACTGAAGAAACTGCAAAAAGGTGGGAATTTAAGGAGATGGGACCTCGATAAACTGAAAGAACCAGAGGTTGTACAGAGTTTCAGGGATAGCATAAGGGAACCATTGACAGGAATGGGGGAAAGAAATACAGTAGAAGAAGAATGGGTAGCTTTGAGGGATGAAGTAGTGAAGGCAGCAGAATATCAAGTAGGTAAAAAGACGAGGGCTAGTAGAAATCCTTGGGTAACAGAAGAAATATTGAATTTAATTGATGAAAGGAGAAAATATAAAAATGCAGTAAATGAAGCAGGCAAAAAGGAATACAAACGTCTCAAAAATGAGATCGACAGGAAGTGCAAAATGGCTCAGCAGGGATGGCTAGAGGACAAATGTAAGGATGTAGAGGCTTATCTCACTAGGGGTAAGATAGATACTGCCTATAGGAAAATTAAAGAGACCTTTGGAGATAAGAGAACCACTTGTATGAACATCAAGAGCTCAGATGGAAACCCAGTTCTAAGCAAAGAAGGGAAAGCAGAAAGGTGGGAGGAGTATATAGAGGGTCTATACAAGGGCGATGTACTTGAGGACAATATTATGGAAATGGAAGAGGATGTAGATGAAGACGAAATGGGAGATACGATACTGCATGAAGAGTTTGACAGAGCACTGAAAGACCTGAGTCGAAACAAGGCCCCCGGAGTAGACAACATTCCATTGGAACTACTGACGGCCTTGGGAGAGCCAGTCCTGACAAAACTCTACCATCTGGTGAGCAAGATGTATGAAACAGGCGAAATACCCTCAGACTTCAAGAAGAATATAATAATTCCAATCCCAAAGAAAGCAGGTGTTGACAGATGTGAAAATTACCGAACAATCAGTTTAATAAGCCACAGCTGCAAAATACTAACACGGATTCTTTACAGACGAATAGTTAACTAGTAGAAGCCGACCTCGGGGAAGATCAGTTTGCATTCCGTAGAAATACTGGAACACGTGAGGCAATACTGACCTTACGACTTATCTTAGAAGAAAGATTAAGGAAATGCAAACCTACGTTTCTAGCATTTGTAGACTTAGAGAAAGCTTTTGACAATGTTGGCTGGAATACTCTCTTTAAAATTCTAAAGGTGGCAGGGGTAAAATACAGGGAGCGAAAGGCTATTTACAATTTGTACAGAAACCAGCTGGCAGTTATAAGAGTCGAGGGACATGAAAGGGAAGCAGTGGTTGGGAAGGGAGTAAGACAGGGTTGTAGCCTCTCCCCAATGTTATTCAATCTGTATATTGAGCAAGCAGCAAAGGAAACAAAACAAAAATTTGGAGTAGGTATTAAAATCCATGGAGAAGAAATAAAAACTTTGAGGTTCGCCGATGACATTGTAATTCTGTCAGAGACAGCAAAGGACTTGGAAGAGCAGTTGAACGGAATGGATGGTGTCTTGAAGGGAGGATATAAGATGAACATCAACAAAAGCAAAACGAGGATAATGGAATGTAGTCGAATTAAGTCGGGTGATGTTGAGGGTATTAGATTAGGAAATGAGACACTTAAAATAGTAAAGGAGTTTTGCTATTTGGGGAGCAAAATAACTGATGATGGTCGAAGTAGAGAGGATATAAAATGTAGACTGGCAATGGCAAGGAAAGCGTTTCTGAAGAAGAGAAATTTGTTAACATCGAATATAGATTTAAGTGTCAGGACGTCATTTCTGAAAGTATTTGTATGGAGTGTAGCCATGTATGGAAGTGAAACATGGACGGTAAATAGTTTGGACAAGAAGAGAATAGAAGCTTTCGAAATTTGGTTCTACAGAAGAATGCTGAAGATTAGATGGGTAGATCACATAACTAATGAGGAAGTATTGAATAGGATTGGGGAGAAGAGAAGTTTGTGGCCCAACTTGAGCAGAAGAAGGGATCGGTTGGTAGGACATGTTCTGAGGCATCAAGGGATCACCAATTTAGTATTGGAGGGCAGCGTGGAGGGTAAAAATCGTAGGGGGAGACCAAGAGATGAATACACTAAGCAGATTCAGAAGGATGTAGGTTGCAGTAGGTACTGGGAGATGAAGAAGCTTGCACAGGATAGAGTAGCATGGAGATCTGCATCAAACCAGTCTCAGGACTGAAGACCACAACAACAACAACAACAACGATTATGGGCTTCATTGTGGGTAATCAAACATTTCCAATGCAGGAGCATCTTCATTGCCCCTGCAGGATGCGGCTGAGAACTGTCTTGAAGAAGAAGCCACACGACAGTTATGTAATGTTGGCCGCATAGCTTCAGGCGAAAGTTCTTACCAGGTCCTTGTAGAGAGACACTATTGTTCTAGGTACCTTTATGTGCTCCCTGTGTGCTCAGAATTAAAAAGAATGGCGTAACGCGATCGACGGACATACTACTGCCCAACACACCTGTACAAAACTTCATGGGATTTTCAATGTGGTTTCCATTTCGCGACTGATCGTTCCTTACTTTCCGAATAACCCTTGTACAATGTCCCATATTCACAAAGAGCACAAAATTAATCCCATACATTCTCAGATCCCTGTGATATTATTTACTAAGTGAGAAAGTAACGTGAAAGCAGACTTACATCCGTGGATGGCATAATGAAAGACTGATGCTGATCCTTGCATATTCAGATAAAGACGCAATCGGCACCCAAGGGACCTAACCTTGCACTCATGGATGCATAGTTGCTCCTCAGATTTCAAGTAAAATGGAGTTATGTCAACGTAACACAATCATACAACGCTCTTAGCAAAACTCCTGGTAGCTGCAGTGTAGAAACACTTATCTGAAGTCATCCAGAAAATAATAATATCCCGGCATTATAAAATCGTCTGGCTACAGTGTGACGCAAATAGCGTTTCACCAGCCCCGAGCGTAGTAAGGAAGTTCTGATATTCGATATTTTTGGCTTCATTAAAACAGCAGACAGTTAACACTTTCAGCCAAAAGGTGAATGCTTGTTTATAAAGAATCATTAATGTATAATAAGGCGTCGCATAGCGACGGTGGAATTTCCTAAATAATGTAATTCGTCATCTTCGAGCAGCAATATAAACTGACAAGAATACGGATCGATATGCGATCCTTCACTATTTTGTTCGCTGGAGAACAAATGAAGCCTTGAGGGCTAAACACGTATACGGACGCAGATTTGTGGCGACCTGATCTAATTTTTTCTAAGTGCATAAAAACGTGTTCCGTCTAAGTTTGAGTGAAGTGTAAAAAGAAGAACTGTTATAACTTATCGTGACGACCCACGGGCGACTCAAGAGGACAATGGCTCTATAAAAGAGCGCTCAATGGACATGAAACGGACATTAAAATCTACCGTCATTGTTGTACTAAGCATAAGGTACGATATATGTTTTAGTTATAATAAATATTTGTTCTGGAAATATTGAATCATTTATCAGGGCTCATTCCTATCATCTCCTGAGTATTATTTTCCTTTTAATTATGCATCTTACTAAGAGTACAGACACCAAAATCAGCAGTCCAATGCGGGTGTTACATTGAAAAAAAAAACTGTTTTATCGTCTTCATGCATCAGCTTTAATGTTGAATTCCATTTTTGTGTGATGTTACAGTTGTTTTTGTGCCCTTAAGAACTTTCTGGTCCCTTAGGAAATTTTTTTCTCATAACAATAACTTCACAACCGGGTATAATAGTAACTACGATCATGAAGTAATTACAAAGACGATAATGCAATTTCTTAATCAATAGCACGCTAGCTGCGACTGCCTCAAGAGACGCGAAACTGCAAGTAAAGACTGTTCACATTTCATAATGCGATGACAATGGTCAATCCATGATTCTTACGCCAATTGTGATTGATAAAACAGTAAAATAAATCTCAAATTCCAACTTTACCATTGAATAACAACATCACTTTTATTTTATTACATCACAAAGTGTACAGAATGGTTGATAATGCATGCTACCCTATTGAAACTCGGCACCAAGCCACTTGATTAGTTGACAATACTCTGCTTTCAAAGTGTTGCTTGCAGATATGGGAAAGCGTTCGTGTCATTCCCGGCGTACCAGGAACTGACATCAAAATGACGTGCAACTCGATGTTAACACGAAACTCGTTAGCAGTCGACAAGTGAAGAAATTTGGAGATACCATATTGGATTTCCCCGTATTTCATTGTGTTCGTACTATAAATTATTGTTATGACAGTTTGCTGTTTCAAGGCTATGGCGCACTGAAGATTTGTCACAAATACGTCACTCACAGTGCGATTTATTATAATCAAATATCATTTAACGACACAACGGCAATAAAAGCCTTCAGGAGATCCTAAGATGAATGATATAATTGTTGATCGTTGCATGTGCTCACCGTGCTCTCGTGGTTAGAGATATCGAATGACATAGTTCAAGGAAATAGGTTGGCATCCAACAGTTTACTAAATTTTTTCCACTTTCGAGTTTGTAAAAGATTTTGCGACATTCATATTGAAACATACGCTTAGAAAAATTATGAATGACAGTGCTGGATAACCTCTACGTTATTTGATTTTCAAACAGCTGAGCAAAACTGAACGTACCCAGACATTCCTCTCTTTACTTACTCCAATCAACACTAAACTGACACACAATATTTGTAGCGCAACGCAGTCTGACTTTCAATAATCCCTACAAAAGAATGGCCCTGACCAACAATAACCTATACCTTTCATGAATCACTTACCTCACAAAAATCTTCGTTACTCGAACTACTGCAATACAGCGAGCGCCAATACTGCCAGCTAAATAAAAGATTCGAACTACTGAAGGCACTAACTACAGATAGGCATAGTTAGCAAATGAAAGATTTTGATGGAGAACAAGCAATGTATTTACATTAATAGTGTTCAAAAGTCATTATATATATATATATATATATCAGTTCATGACATCCAGTCTTACAAATTTCCTTTTTCTGACGGACACACGTCCAGATCGTCCGCTCTCAAAACTCTGCCATCTCTCTCCCCACATCCACCACTGCTGTCGGCTCACCTCCAACTGCGCATCGCTACGCGCTGTTCTCATCCAACTGCCCAACTCTACAATAGTGAATATTTCAAGAATGCCAACCAGTCACAGACTCCACGCAGAGGGGTCAGTGATTTTCATACAGAGCACTACATGGCGTTACTGACATAAAAACCTAAACAGCCTGCTTACGTAGCCCCCATGTTCCCCACAAAAATTTTACAAGTTGTTTTGGGCAGTGCCCAATACATATTTGTTTAAAAAATTTATATTAACGCTAACAAATACATGAAATGCACACAATTATTGATGCAATGTTGGTCAAAAGCAAAAATTGATCTCATAAAGACAGTCCTGATCATTCATCACAGTAGTAATTGAATTGCACAAAGTCTGAGCAGTAAAAGACAATGCACATGGAAGTAGTGGATTTCTATGCAGTCTTGAAGAAGTAGTGTTGCCCTTCCAACGGAAAGACAGTGCTGACTCTTGACATGCAGACAGGTAATGGGCCACAACAGAGCAAACCCACAGCAGAGTCAGTCGAGTTTTTGAAGAATATTGGTAGGTAGGTCATCACAGAGCAGACCCACTGTAGTTCCGGTAGAGATTATTGTATCGGTGGGCCACCAGAGGTGCACATCCACTGTAGTCCTTGTAGAGATAATGATATTGGTGGGCCATCAAAGGTGCAGACGCACTGTAGTCCTTGTAGAGATGACCAGCAGCCATCTGTTGCGACTGTGCGGGAGCACAATCACCATCGAAGAGTCTTGCAGATAATGTAGCAAATCCATAAACCACCACCTCTGCACTCTCAAACTTTTTGGAATGTCCTTAGAACCAGCAGTGCTGTTAACCAGTCTCTTGCTGAATTATCAACACACATGCAAACGCTAACAGTCCCCTTTTTTTAACTTCTCACATATTATGCGTATACCATGACCAACGGAAACGTGTGCAGCGAAATGAAACTTAATTTGAAGAACTGGTGTCTATACAATTACAAAATTATGCCATTAGAAAACAATTACAGAGGTACAGAAACCATCATTAAGGAACATAATAACACAGATGACAATTGTAGTAATACAGGCTTTACAAAAGAACAGAAATAAACATATACATCAGTGTTACAGGAATTATGACATAAGTGAATAAATATAAAAGGATAATACTTTCGACACATTAACTTCACACATGAGCATTAAAACAGAACAGAATAAATAATGTCTAAACATCTTTACAAAATAAATAACATATTATTAGAAAAAGAAATTATTAGAAAAAGCGCTACATGGCGTTACCAACATAAAAACCTAAACAGCCTACTTACAATATTATTGTAATACGGATTTTGACGGATGGCCTATATCGACCATCATGACCTATTTTTAATAATTGAGTACACGGTCTAGTTCAAATGGTTCAAATGGCTCTGAGCACTATGGGACTCAACTGCTGTGGTCATAAGTCCCCTAGAACTTAGAACTACTTAAACCTAACTAACCTAAGGACAGCACACAACACCCAGCCATCACGAGGCAGAGAAAATCCCTGACCCCGCCGGGAATCGAACCCGGGAACGGCCTAGTTCCAGGTTTTTAATAAGACGTCTGCTGATTTGGCAGATTTCCTGTGTGTTAAATAGATTAAAACTCTTTCAGAATGTTATGATAGCTCGAGCCACGCTGCTTTATTGGGGCCGCAGTAGCAACAGTAACCGGCTATTGGCAGCGAGGCGCCGATGTCGCGGCGATAGTGCAGCGGTGGTCAAGGAACGCCCGAATGTGTCCGCTGATCATTGAATACATTTAAATACGTGTTTATAAATCACTCTTCTACGATGTCTTGCACTCTGTAGAGTGCAGAACATTGGGCAAGACAACATGTTACTGACTGAAATCGAAACCGCTGAAGCTAGATAGGGAATCATGGCGCAACAAGTTTGTCTTAATGGATAATATATCAATCCTACATTACAGAAGTTCGCGACTTTGTGAATTGTAGATGTGCATGTGTATCTGTTAATATCTGAAGTGATGATTTATTTGAGTTTGCCCTTGAAGTTTAGTACTGTTCAGTTACATTTTTCATTGTGCAAGGAAATATTGACGTGAATTTGACAGTTTGTTTATTGGTAGGAAGAGGTTCCGTAGTAGCTGAAGTTTTTAGCAGTCGCGATAGTTCCGATTTCTCACCACAATGTGTACTAAGTCAGATAATTGGATAATGTGTCCAGGGCTAATTAACGGAGACAATTAACAAATTACTGGGGTATGTGTGTTATTAGGTCCCTTTTTGCAGTGCCCACTTCGATCGACGATTCCAAATAGGTACATCCAAGTTCGGATGCGCTAAACACGTAAGGAAAATTTTCGATTCCATCAATAGGGGGTACGCCACAGAGTATATTCTGCCGTATTCGATGTTATTTTCGTATAACAGCGCGGTCCCTGAGGAAGGAGTATCTTCAAGTTTGTGACTTACGTCTACTTAAAAAAAACTAAAGATGGTATTCCAGTGATAGAAACGATCGGCAGTGACATTTATGTTCTTACTTGTTAGAAGTATTTGTCCGTTTTTGTCGAAAATGACGCGATTTCCGAGGATATGGTTAGGCAGGAAACGAAGAGTACCGCTTAAATTACTTCGAGTGAAACGAGGAGTAATGACATTTTTATTTTTCCGAGTCACAAATATTTAGCTGTTTCTTCTACTAATATTTTCAAGCGTCCGTTCACAAATGGGAGAAGCAGGTGTCATTCCCAGCATAGTAGGCCGACTGCTATCGAATTTCGTGTTCGCAGCCAGTGATGCGTCATTACCCGGTATTCCGGGAGCGAATCGAACTTTATCCCCTGAAACATGCAGCATAACCGAGGACTGACTTTCCTTGCAGACGACAGCGTGGAAAAGATGTATTTAACAATGCAAGTCTCTCACAACTCGCACATCGATACATAATATGCAAGACATTTCTAACATAAAGCTTTCAAAGTTATCAACATGCACCCTTGCAGTGATTAGTTTTGTCTATACTATACATTAGGTTTGAGGATATAGTATAGGAAGTCAGCGTACCACCCTCAGGCATGAAAGCATATTGAGGCCCTTTGTGGCGATAATACATAAGATCTTTGAGCTGTTTGAATGGTTTTGCAGAAATGAGTATCTTCTACATCATCAATCAAATATAATATTCGTATACCAATAGAATGCAGTGAAATGGCAGAAAACTTACATAAGTATTAATTCTTCTGATAAAGTGTTAGGTTTAAGCTCTTTTTTCAGAAGTATAAAATAAAAATAGCTAAGATAATCTATTTAGATTCTTCCGACACTTCCTACGATAATAGTTTCATATTTAAAGTTGAAAACAAATCATATTACGTTTGTATTTTGCAAGGGTGATTGTGATTGTGTCGTTAAAGCATATGACATGTATTTACAAATGCTGAGTATGATGATATGGTATTTGTGTGCTAATTTTGTAATAGGAACTCAGTTGCTGCTTGTAGAGAATATGGCAGACAATTTCCTAGCTGCAGAGTTACCCGTACGAAGTTATGGAGGACATTATGTTCATGCTTGGTCTCTGTCCTTATCATTCACAGTAAATTCAACACCTTCAAGAAGGAGATGAGTGTAGACGATTCGAATTTTCTCGTTGGCTCACTGCAAATAGCAGAGTAATCACGTTAGCACTGTGTACTGATTCAGTCACTTTCACCCATGACGCTATCGGTAACTCATACATCTTGTTCCGGTTGAGACGCAATGAGAGCACAGTCCAGGTAAACAGTGGTGAACAGATTTATAACAATGCATCAAGCAAAATCTCCTTTTTGGGGAAAAGTTAATCGCTACCCTCGATTAGGTTCAAATGGTTCAAATGGCTCTAAGCACTATGGGACTTAACATCTGAGGTCCTCAGTCCCCTAGTCTTAGAACTACTTAACTAACCTAAGGACATCACACACATCCATGCCTGAGGTAGGATTCGAACCTGCGACCGTAGCAGCAGCGCGGTTCCGGACTGAAGCGCCTAGAACCTCGATTAGGCAGAAGGCTGTAATGGTGGAACAGTTACAGTCTGATTTTCAGCTGGTCGCAGCAAAATATAAAGTTTAAGGTGCACTTGGTACAAGAACTATGTACGAGGATGAACTCGCTTGCTGAGACCCAAATTTTGGTCACTGCCGATGCAGCGGCCAGTAGTGACAGACACTGGCATTGCATCGTACATAGCAAAGATTCTTAACGAGATTCGAATTGTAGAACTGTGGCCTCAGTAGCCACCTGGCCAACCCTTAGATGGAAGACTGGCTGGGTGTGTTACTTCACCGCCGTTCATACCTAGGACACATGGGAGTACTAGAGGAACTATCTGCGATCATTTGGCTCACGGAAGAAGACAGGTCAGAGGGCCCAGCAACCTTTAACAGCGCTCTCGCTATTGCCTGCTGGCCTAGTCAGCATGCGTGATTGTAGTTCTGTCGTCTGCTTTTGTAACCCCTTGCTCGCATACCTGATGTGTCAGAGGGATTGCAGGTCTGCCAGGTGAGCAGTCCATGCAACACATGTCTCCCTACTGTGGAAGATTAGATAATGATGCCCATCTCGAGCCCAATCATAGCCCACCTGTTGAAATGATGACCCAGGAAACTGTGGGCAGGATGTCCGAGTCTGCTACAAAAGATCATGAAAATCCTCTGGTGAGGAGGTGTTGGTGTTTGTCAGAGGTATTCCATGTTGATAATGATGGAGGTGTGTAGCTTCTCCCACGGCTTGACCCAATAGTGGGGTGACCACGCTTGGCGTCCAGTGTTGGTAGTCGAAGAATGGAGGTAGCTGGTATGTCTAGCGGCAGTGTCTCTAGGCTCGGATCCAGGCCCCTCCGCGAGACTGGCGTGTGCAGACCTGGACTGGCTATCAAGCCTGGCGGCAACCGAGCAGGAGCCATCTTGATGGAGGCTGTAAACAGACAAAACATATGACTACGCAAATGCGAAGTAGATGGCTGAAAGTGGTGCGAAAACACTCTGAAAATGACGTGGGCAAGTTATACCCAGAGGGTGTATGTGGGGGCTGGAATACGTGGAAATGAAAATTGTGGAATTCAGAAGCCAACACTGAGTGTAGATGCCAGTTAAAAATTACCGTGTTGGGCCTGAAGGGCATTAATGAGCACAGAAAACGGAAAAGAGTTAAAGGTATGTTCAGTAGCACTTGACATGTAAATTTTTTATGCCTTGAGTTCAGGTGATTGTACCGAGAGAACAGAGATGAGTGCAAAAGCACTTGAAATTTGCAGAGTTTTGTGCCTGGAGGGCTTAGTTACATATGGAACCCGTTGGTAGGGAAAATGGGTATGCTTGTAGGGCATAATTCACTACGAAAGGATTGGAAAAATAGGAAAACGAATGCAGTGATCATGCCTGGAGCGGAAAGACAGAATTCGTGTCCTGAGATTAGACACACAAGATTTGATCATACGTTTTGGGCATGGATGAGGTATAGGATGGGCCATATGGGAGGGAATCGGCGAAACTTTGGAGGCGTGATGGTAACAGCCCTTCGAAAGACTTTGCGTGAAGGCAGATGTGGATGCATGCTCTAGCGCTGTAAAAGGAGAAAATTGCTGCGGTGCTATCTGGCTGCGCTTCTCGCTGGAGGAGTATCGAAGGCTGTGCCTGATCTTACTGGCCAAGTTTGTTGAGCAATGTTAAAAGCAGAAAGCTGTGGAAGACGTGTCCGGAGATGTCCGAGTCTGGAGAAGCATCTAGGATGGTTTACTGGGTACCCACAGTGTCACGGAGGTCTCTGCCAACTGTTTCATTACGCATCTCTGCATCAGCAGATTGTTGGAGAGCAAAAAATGGGACTTGAGGCATTTCTTCCACTTTAGGGCGAACAATTGGGAACTAAAAATGATGGTAAAGAGAATCACTACCAAAGTTTTGCGACATAGGTGTCAGATGCACACCTGTCTACCTGGAGCGAAGAATGTACGCGAGACTTTAAGTTCACAGAAAAATATCTCTTCGCTGTGCGACGAAACTTGTTACCAGAGCCAATTGAGGCACAACGGCATGAGAAATCCTTACAGCAAATTGGTACTGGACAAATCTTGTAGGTGGAGACATGGGGAATAAAAAATCTTCGCCGTCATCTGATGTGGGTCAAAGCTTGGCACTGGAGCCGTAGGAGGCACTGGGCCCGATAAATCGTCACCAACTGATATGTCTTGTGCACAATGAGAACGAAACCCAGGTAAATAATATAGAACTGCTTCATTAATAAATGTATCAATCACAAGCTCGTCTTTTGGGAAATGTTAACCACTACTATAGTTTATGATAGTTTGTAATTAGCACTGAATTTACACAAATGCGAATTAAGCGGAAGCCGTAATAGTCGAAGTCTGAAATTCACATGTTCACTGAAGAAGATACAGTCTAAGGTTCATTTAGTAGAAGAACTATGTATCAAGATAAAATGACAGCTAATAGTCAAGTCCTGGTCATTGCCAATGCAATGCAATGGTGAAAGACAGTAGCAGCTATCTCGATCGGCGGTGGTTGGCGAACGCCATGAGGTTGAACGTAGCAAAAAATTCCTAAAATGTTCTGACTGAAGATCTGCGGGTGCAGTTGTTGCCTGGCCCAGAGGTCGACGAAAGACCGGCACGGAGCGGCATTGCACCGCCTTAATTACCCAGGCTGCATTGAGATAGTAGAGGAGATATTTGCGATCACGTCGCATGCGGGAACAAACAGATCCGCAGGGCCGGATACTTACAGTGGCGCTCGCACTGCCTAATGCTGGCCTAGACAGCGTGCGTCATTCAAATTCTGTCGTCTGCCGATGTAGCCCCGTCCTAGTTGGACCGCCCGCAAACAGCAGTTATGAGAGGGGTTGCAGCGCTGCCGAGCGAGTGACCCGTGCATCGTAATAACAATCGCAGCTCACAGTGATGATCCATCAAAAATCCACAAACCTCTGCGGGCATATACACTCCTGGAAATGGAAAAAAGAACACATTGACACCGGTGTGTCAGACTCACCATACTTGCTCCGGACACTGCGAGAGGGCTGTACAAGCAATGATCACACGCACGGCACAGCGGACACACCAGGAACCGCGGTGTTGGCCGTCGAATGGCGCTAGCTGCGCAGCATTTGTGCACCGCCGCCGTCAGTGTCAGCCAGTTTGCCGTGGCATACGGAGCTCCATCGCAGTCTTTAACACTGGTAGCATGCCGCGACAGCGTGGACGTGAACCGTATGTGCAGTTGACGGACTTTGAGCGAGGGCGTATAGTGGGCATGCGGGAGGCCGGGTGGACGTACCGCCGAATTGCTCAACACGTGGGGCGTGAGGTCTCCACAGTACATCGATGTTGTCGCCAGTGGTCGGCGGAAGGTGCACGAGCCCGTCGACCTGGGACCGGACCGCAGCGACGCACGGATGCACGCCAAGACCGTAGGATCCTACGCAGTGCCGTAGGGGACCGCACCGCCACTTCCCAGCAAATTAGGGATACCGTTGCTCCTGGGGTATCGGCGAGGACCATTCGCAACCGTCTCCATGAAGCTGGGCTACGGTCCCGCACACCGTTAGGCCGTCTTCCGCTCACGCCCCAACATCGTGCAGCCCGCCTCCAGTGGTGTCGCGGCAGGCGTGAATGGAGGGACGAATGGAGACGTGTCGTCTTCAGCGATGAGAGTCGCTTCTGCCTTGGTGCCAATGATGGTCGTATGCGTGTTTTGCGCCGTGCAGGTGAGCGCCACACTCAGGACTGCATACGACCGAGGCACACAGGGCCAACACCCGGCATCATGGTGTGGGGAGCGATCTCCTACACTGGCCGTACACCACTGGTGATCGTCGAGGGGACACTGAATAGTGCACGGTACATCCAAACCGTCATCGAACCCATCGTTCTACCATTCCTAGACCGGCAAGGGAACTTGCTGTTCCAACAGGACAATGCACGTCCGCATGTATCCCGTGCCACCCAACGTGCTCTAGAAGGTGTAAGTCAACTACCCTAGCCAGAAAGATCTCCGGATCTGTCCCCCATTGAGCATGTTTGGGACTGGATGAAGCGTCGTCTCACGCGGTCTGCACGTCCAGCACGAACGCTGGTCCAACTGAGGCGCCAGGTGGAAATGGCATGGCAAGCCGTTCCACAGGACTACATCCAGCATCTCTACGATCGTCTCCATGGGAGAATAGCAGCCTGCATTGCTGCGAAAGGTGGATATACACTGTACTAGTGCCGACATTGTGCATGCTCTGTTGCCTGTGTCTATGTGCCTGTGGTTCTGTCAGTGTGATCATGTGATGTATCGGACCCCAGGAATGTGTCAATAAAGTTTCCCCTTCCTGGGACAATGAATTCACGGTGTTCTTATTTCAATTTCCAGGAGTGTATTTTCAAGAACGTTTCTCTGTGTAAATGCCTAGTGTGATACGATGGACCATCAGTTGATTAGGCCTATTATATTACCACGTCCTCCCACTGGGCCCTTGTTTTCTAGACTTGCTTGAAAACGAGCCTCCAGCTTTACTGGAAGGGGTTCCTCTGGCTACGAGAACGGACAAGTTCTTCCAGCATGACTTGGTGGTCCTTTACATTCTAATTGTAAGGTGATAAATAATCTAAGCCCAACATTCTCCGAATGATGGATGCGCAGAAATGGTCACGTTTCTTGGCCAACAAAGTCATTTCAGATATTTTGCCTGTGGGGATGCCTGAAATGCGATGTCTACAAAGAATAAGTAAACACAAGGGACGATCGTTAGGATTTTGAATAGTGCTGCCTCATAAAAGAACGCGAAGATGGCCTGAGAAGAGAGACAAGTGGTGCTGTCAAGGGAATTCTAAAGTACAATGAAATCGAGGTGGAATTTTTGAATATCAGGCTGGAACTTGCCTTTGCTTAACAACTTCTGTGGGAATATGTTTGTGTTATATTCTAACAGCTATATCTCTGTACCCAATAAAAATTTATCACGTGTTATGTGGAATATTTTACTTGAATTACTATTTCCCACTACACATTTACTCAAACACCCATGTGTTCTCCATATTGTGTACACTGAATAGGCACTGGCGTTCCTTTCTAAGAAGTGATCACTGCCAATAGCTACTCTCACGAGAGATTAAAAGTACTGCGATGTCAGTACACAAATCCTCAGAGTGTTAAAATCGGCTTACTTAATGACGTGCGTTGTGCCTGACTTACTTTTCCTATAAATATATCCCTATGAACAACCGCAAACCAATGACAGGGACTAGAGATACATCGCTGCGACATGAGTTCACTAACTCGCGCGCTATTCTGTGTTCCAACTTTATGTGAAGGTGCTATTCATACTAATTGTATATCACACGCTGACAGAAGCTACCTCTGTGAACTCCTAAAATTTTCGTTGTAACACAGTTCAACATAAAATTTTTTCTTGAGAAGGGTTTGTTCTTTTCTGTACGTAGGCTGTAAATTGCGCAAGTGATATGAAAAGATTTACACCCTTTTTGCGTATTTCTAAGATCCAAGTGTCAAGGAATTAAAACAGCGATAAAAAGTTTTCTGTGACACTGAGTCACAAGTAAACCACCATTTGACTGTGCATTATTATATGTGTCTTTTGTACTGCCCCGATTTCTGCTTTTACGCCATTATCAAGTAAAACGCTAAAAGGTGTTAGACATTATTAAGCCATATCTTTTACATAAATGCGTGGTGTTTGTTCTTTCGAACATGTCCCAAGAACAGACACCATGCATTCACATAACTGATCGGTCTAGATGGGCATTGGATCCCTCTTCTTCTGTGCGGGTCGCACACATACGTCCGACCTCCTATGGAAGTCTGAGAGTGAATCTGGAAGAATCGGACAGTGGCTGCGAATAGGTGGAGGTGGTGCGAATGTGGATCGGTCGTGAGGTGTGTCAAGATAGACCGTACAGGGGCTTACCGCAACTGCCTAGTAAGCAGGAGACCCTGCGTTCGATTCCCCGTCCGCTACAGCTTTTCACTCGTCGCCGCTGTTCCTCCTTAATGTTCCAAAGCATCTGATAGCAGTGATCCTCACCCTTTCCTTTTCTTTCTCCTCTTCTCCACCTTCAATTTACATATAAGTCATAACGGTCAAAGACATTCTTTGACAGTTACAGCTTAAGATGTAACTATCAAAGACATTATTTGAAAGTCATATCTTAAAGACATGTATTAGCCTTGTTTACCTGCTTTATATTGCCATAAATACATGACTCGATAATGGTCTCACATCTTTTAGTGTTGTGCTCGATGACGGCATAAAAGCAGAAATCTGGATAGTACAAAAGATAACTATAATAATACGCACTCAAATGGTGGTTTACTCTTTTAAGAAATAAATACAACGTGTTGTCGAGTACTCAGAAACTACTTTTTCTGGGAGAAATGTGAGACATAAAACTACGGCAAAACAGCGAATACATCGCTTGTTGTCCGTCATGAGCACGTTGCAATAATAAAATTGATATGTGGATTTAGATTGCCAAAGTAATGTATCGTAAAATAATAAAGTTGTTAGTTTCTTACCCTGCGGATAATATCCATTCTGTGACTACGGACAGTCAAAGAATATTCTTGATTATATAGCAGAACTTTGAGACCACATCATCAACGAGAATAGGGGGCGCTGTCTAAATGATACGGCTTTCGCGATTTGGCTGCTATTTATTTCCTTCTGGATACACTGTCGCAATTTCGGAAATGCAGCTATTGGCACATGATTCATAATTGTCTTTTCGAAATTAGTTATATTTCGTGTCCAAGTACATGCCAAGAAGATCATACCCATTATCTGACCAAACTGTTACAATCGATGAATAACGCGCCGGGGTAGCTGTGCGTGTTAAAGCGCCGCTTTCGTGCCGGGGAGATGCGGTGGCCCCAGATCGATTCGGTTCGGCGGATTAACAACAACGGTCAGTGTGCCTACCAGCATCGATGTGGTTTTAGCAGGGTGAACAGATGCAATTGTTTAAAAAGGAGGACAAACAGCTTCAATAGGAGTACAAAGGAAGAAAAAAGAGGACACATCAAACGGGTCAACTGCAGATGAGGATACCACCCGTCAGCTTTAGACAAGTCACGTGACTGCCGGGAATTACCGGTAAAACTAGTAGTTAATTGTTACTGATGGTCAGGTGGTGATTAACTGAGCAATATAAAAAAATTAAAAACATTGATTGTGGTGACAGTGTGGCGTCAATTGTTATGTCAACAACACGGAATTGTTTACAAAGCGAAAAACGTAAGATCATTCACCCCCCTTCATTCGACGCACCGCTACCAACATCTACAATTCAAGCAGCAGCTGACAACATGTAAACTGCACTTTAACCTTCCGAATACAAATAAATTGAGTAACTAAGAAACAATGAAATAAAACCAGACAGTTAATCTGTCGAGTTATTTCTTACCTTTATTGGTCACTGAGACGTACGTTCCAGCTCCACATATCTTACATTCCCCTTCAAACTCATTTCTCCCTTTCTTGAAAGCCGGATATTTGCAGGAAAGGACATCAGAAAATGTACACTTTCGTTTAGGCATAGCCAAATATTTTACTAACTCACTCGGTGAAAAATTACACTCACAAATCACTCGTGCACTAAAGGAAGCCAAGCCAATACAAAGCGAAGATACGAAACGAAAATTTTAAATAATCGATATTTGCATTTGCTTATAGGTCGATCACCTACTAACACCGCCTTTGTGCGTGTTCATCACGAAGGCTATGCCAATAGTTAAAGTATTTAACGAAAGAGCAATAGAACGGGACGAATTGTAAATTTAACTGTATTACGCTCAACTTTGCAAAAAAGCCGGACACTGTAAAAATCCGCCCGGACCCCGGACAAAGAACTAAAAAGGAGGACATGTCCGGATTAATCCGGACGTCTGGTCTCACATAGCACCAGGTGAATACCGAGCTGATACACATGTTCCGCCTCAGTTAAACGATTCTCAAATATTTCGAAAACTTTCTCTCACTTTCACTATACCCAGGCAGTTGGGGTACATATATTCCGCACCATGGGGTAACGGAGTGGCGATAAGAAGGGCATCCGGCCACCCCGTTAACTAACCATTCCTGATACGTTAACAGCCATGCTGATCTTGCGCCGATGTGGAATAAAGGCACAAGAAAAAAAGACCGTAACAAACAGTCAAATGGCATTAACGTGTCGATCTCTGTATGATCAAATAATGAATTTGACCAGCGGAAAATTGTTCCTATCGGATCACAAAAAAGGCGAATATCCTCCTGTTCATTTAAAGACTCTGACTGAAAAGTGGGGTACCGGCTGCCTCATTCTACAACCCTCAGCCCCTTTAAAAAATTTCCCAAACATTTTTGCCAAGCTAAGATACTCGCGCTTTTTTTAACGTGCAACTTACGCCAGTCTCAGAGAAGCCCCCCTGACTGTAACTCACTCACAGCCATTAGTCTACCGCTGTAAGTCGCTCATACCCATCCACTCCCACTGGCCCTCTCTTACTCACTCAGTCCGACTCAGTGTCATTACGTCTTTGTGTCTCTCTAACTGTCACTCCCTGCTGTCTCACAGCCACAGTCTCCTAAAAAAAATGGCTCTGAGCACTATGGGACTTACCTTCTGGGGTCATCAGTCCGATAGAACTTAGAACTACTTAAACCTAACTAACCTAAGGACATCACATACATCCATGCCCGCGGCAGGATTCGAACCTGCGACCGTAGCGGTTGCACGGTTCCAGACTGTAGCGCCTAGAACAGCTCGGCTACCCCGGCCGGCCAGTCTCCTTCGTTCTGGCCTACTAACACTATCTCCTCTCACCCCTACGGTCTCCCTCTTGATCTCCCTTACTGTTACTGTCTCATTCATTCTTTCCCACTGATGCTATCTCTTTTCTCTGTCATTACCTCTCTCTTCGTCGTTGACATTGTCATAATTTCTGTCCCTTATAATCAACTTCCCCTTTCTCCTTCTCTTCATTCCTCGCCCACTGGCACTTACTCTTTTTCTAGAACTGTTCTCTCACTATTGACTATATGCAACTGCCACTTTTCCCCTCTCTTTCTCTTTCACCGTCATCATCCCCTTCGCTCTTTCTATACCACAACCACCGTCTGCTATCTTCTTGTATTTATTGCTTTTCCGCCTCTTCCCACTATCGCTGTTTCCTTCTCTCTGAGCATAAAAAACGCGAATATGTTCGCAGGCCAAAGTTTTTTGGAAAAATTTTAAAGATTTGAGGAACACAGAATGAGCCATCTGGTAACCCACGTTTCAGTCAGAATCTTTCAATGAACAGGAGCATATTCGCTTTTTTGTGGTTCAGAAGGAGAATTTTTCTGCTGGTTCCCTTCTTTTCTCTGTTACAGCAGGGCGTATCGCTGGCATGAATTGAAATTTATGGCCAGTAAAGTTTTGGTAGTTTACTTATGTGAAATTTAAACACAAAACTACATAATGTTACACATCACATCGGATTCTACGTGCAGATAAATTTTGCACGTGCTTTAGTACTATAACAGTATGGGGTTCTCAAAACCCTTCTGATGATAACGGAGTCACTTTACAGCACATTTCTCCGTGGTACGTCACTTTATAAACTACGATTTTGTCTCACACCGGGTTTTACGTGCGTGTTTCGCTTGTACAAGAAGGGTGACTTTAAACCCTTCTATCTCGGAAACTGATAAATATATCAAGAAAACTTTCAAGGCTATTTGAGATTGGTATCTTAAGAATATATTTTAAAAGTTGCAGCCATCCGCAACTCAATTTTGTAGCTAAAAATCACGTTTTTGGGTTGTTTTTCAGTAACGGATAAAAATTTATGAGGAGATTTCACTTCTACGTAAGTGCCTGGAGAATATACCAACAAAAATTGAGCAATTTTCAACGGTTGGATATTAAGATACTTAGATTATGAAAATCACTTGTTTCGAGTTTACATAGGAACCGCCCATGAACTAATTGGTCCTCCCAGAAACCCCTTAAGACCGTAATGCAAAAAGAATCAACCGATTTGCTCTATGTTTCTAAGCCGTAGGAAGTGAGTAATATTCAAATTTTGACCCTGTACTGTAATATACACTCCTGGAAATGGAAAAAAGAACACATTGACACCGGTGTGTCAGACCCACCATACTTGCTCCGGACACTGCGAGAGGGCTGTACAAGCAATGATCACACTCACGGCACAGCGGACACACCAGGAACCGCGGTGTTGGCCGTCGAATGGCGCTAGCTGCGCAGCATTTGTGCACCGCCGCCGTCAGTGTCAGCCAGTTTGCCGTGGCATACGGAGCTCCATCGCAGTCTTTAACACTGGTAGCATGCCGCGACAGCGTGGACGTGAACCATATGTGCAGTTGACGGACTTTGAGCGAGGGCGTATAGTGGGCATGCGGGAGGCCGGGTGGACGTACCGCCGAATTGCTCAACACGTGGGGCGTGAGGTCTCCACAGTACATCGATGTTGTTGCCAGTGGTCGGCGGAAGGTGCACGTGCCCGTCGACCTGGGACCGGACCGCAGCGACGCACGGATGCACGCCAAGACCGTAGGATCCTACGCAGTGCCGTAGGGGACCGCACCGCCACTTCCCAGCAAATTAGGGACACTGTTGCTCCTGGGGTATCGGCGAGGACCATCCGCAACCGTCTCCATGAAGCTGGGCTACGGTCCCGCACACCGTTAGGCCGTCTTCCGCTCACGCCCCAACATCGTGCAGCCCGCCTCCAGTGGTGTCGCGACAGGCGTGAATGGAGGGACGAATGGAGACGTGTCGTCTTCAGCGATGAGAGTCGCTTCTGCCTTGGTGCCAATGATGGTCGTATGCGTGTTTGGCGCCGTGCAGGTGAGCGCCACAATCAGGACTGCATACGACCGAGGCACACAGGGCCAACACCCGGCATCATGGTGTGGGGAGCGATCTCCTACACTGGCCGTACACCACTTGTGATCGTCGAGGGGACACTGAATAGTGCACGGTACATCCAAACCGTCATCGAACCCATCGTTCTACCATTCCTAGACCGGCAAGGGAACTTGCTGTTCCAACAGGACAATGCACGTCCGCATGTATCCCGTGCCACCCAACGTGCTCTAGAAGGTGTAAGTCAACTACCCTGGCCAGCAAGATCTCCGGATCTGTCGCCCATTGAGCATGTTTGGGACTGGATGAAGCGTCGTCTCACGCGGTCTGCACGTCCAGCACGAACGCTGGTCCAACTGAGGCGCCAGGTGGAAATGGCATGGCAAGCCGTTCCACAGGACTACATCCAGCATCTCTACGATCGTCTCCATGGGAGAATAGCAGCCTGCATTGCTGCGAAAGGTGGATATACACTGTACTAGTGCCGACATTGTGCATGCTCTGTTGCCTGTGTCTATGTGCCTGTGGTTCTGTCAGTGTGATCATGTGATGTATCTGACCCCAGGAATGTGTCAATAAAGTTTCCCCTTCCTGGGACAATGAATTCACGGTGTTCTTATTTCAATTTCCAGGAGTGTAGTTACAGTAAGACGATCCTTCTGTTAGGTTTGCAAATAGTCCCTAGCCCAAGAGCTATTCGAAACGCTTGATCCTACCTTTCTATCATAAACTTGTAGAATCCGAGGTATGTGACCCGGAGAAAGCCCGTTTTTGTGCGCGGCGTTTTGGAACGTGTTAGGTAGCGCACGCTGTCACATGCGTACCGGTATTCTTGGGTGTGTACTTCGACATGAAATGCCAATATATCTAGTTTTGAAGGGACAATAATAAATAACTCATTAGTGTCTGGAAAACTGAAACTGCAATAGTTTAGCCAGAATAAAATAAATAAACCAAATGGAGGAAGCATTATCATTTAGACTGTTCTACGTGGTAGTAAATAGTAAGAAATTCGTAGAGTAACGAGTATGTTCTCAGTTACATTGTTATTAAATCACAGTAATACACTACTGGCCATTAAAATTGCTACACCACGAAAATGACGTGCTACAGACGCGAAATTTAACCGACAGGAATAAGATGTTGTGATATGCAAATGATTAGCTTTTCAGGGCATCACACAAGGTTGGCGCCGGTGGCGACACCTACAACGTGCTGACATGAGGAAAGTTTCCAACCGATTTCTCATACACAAACAGCAGTTGACCGGCGTTGCCTGGTGAAACGTTGTTGTGATGCCTCGTGTAAGGAGGAGAAAAGCGTACCATCACGTTTCCGACTTTGATAAAGGTCGGATTGTAGCCTAACGCGATTGCGGTTTATCGTATCGCAACATTGCTGCTCGCGTTGGTCGAGATCCAATGACTGGTAGCAGAATATGGACTCTGTGGGTTCAGGAGGGTAATACGGAACGTCGTGCTGGATCCCAACGGCCTCGTATCACTAGCAGTCGAGATGACAGGCATCTTATCCGCATGGCTGTAACGGATCGTGCAGCTACGTCTCCATCCCTGAGTCAACAGATGGGGATGTTTGCAAGACAACAACCATTTGCACGAACAGTTCGACGACGTTTGCAGCAGCATGGACTATCAGCTCGGAGACCATGGCTGCGGTTACCCTTGACGCTGCATCACAAACAGGAGCGCCTACAATGGTGTACTCAACGACGAACCTGGGTGCACGAATGGCAAAACGTCATTTTTTCGGATGAATCCAGGTTCTGTTTACAACATCTTGATGGTCGCATCCGTGTTTGGTGACATCGCGGAGAACGCACATTGGAAGCGTGTATTCATCATCGCCATATTGGCGTATCACCCGGCGTCATGGTATGGGGTGCAATTGGTTACACGTCTCGGTCACCTCTTGTTCGCATTGACGGCACTTTGAACAGTGGACGCTACATTTCAGATGTGTTACGACCCGTGGCTCTACCCTTCATTCGATCCCTGCGAAACCCTACATCTCAGCAGGATAATGCACGACCGCATGTTGCAGGTCCTGTATGGGCCTTTCTGGATACAGAAAATGTTCGACTGCTGCCCTGGCCAGCACATTCTCCAGATCTCTCACCAATTGAAAACGTCTGGTCAATGGTGGCCGCGCAACTGGCTCGTCACAATACGCCATACACTACTCTTGATGAACTGCGGTATCGTGTTGGAAGCTGCATGGGCAGCTGTAACTGTACACGCCATCCAAGCTCTGTTTGACTCAATGCCCAGGCGTATCAAGGCCGTTATTACGACCAGAGATGGTTGCTCTGGGTACTGATTTCTCAGGATTTATGCAACCAAATTGCGTGAAAATGTAATCACATGTCACTTCTATGTAATCACACGTCAGTTCTGTGTAATCAAATGTCAGTTCTAATATAATATAATTGCCCAATGAATACCCGTTTATCATCTGCATTCCTTCTTGGTGCAGCAATTTTAATGGCCAGTAGTGTAGAAACAAGTAATGTGACAGAATTTTCGTTTCGCGTAGTTGATCTCGACTGACAGCGTTTGGATTCTGAAAAGTGCACAGATGATGCTAAAATATCACTATGTAATGTTTACTAAGTGTTGATGAAAGAAATTGATACACACTGATACCACATTACCTGTGTTCGATGTTAATATTAAAGATTTTTCCACCTGTTGTTGGACAGATGTAGAACATTTAACTCTACTGGAGAGTTAAATTGACGATGAATGGAAAATCTTCAATTTGCACGAAATATTATATGTTTCGGGAATAACTGGCTTCGTTTCGTGTTTTCACGAACGTGTTAGCTTCGAATATCTGTAGTGCCCAATACTGTCGCACTTGCGCATCGGACTTCATAAATTAAATAGCCAAGCAGGTCGTGAGTAATTACTATAATTCGTAGCGGTTTCAGTGAGTCAGCCGTATTGACGGCTAAGCAAAATTTGCCCAAGCCGGTCATTAGCTTTCACGCAGTAAGACTCACGTGCCCTCCGTTAAAAAGCCTATTAATAACATATAAAAGGGATGTTACTGAGAAGAAATGATAAAGTATTACACAATGTTGGAAATAAATTTAGTGCTTGTAATTGTTCATACGCACTTGCGTTAAAAAATACCTCTAAACTGCATAAAGCCAGAATGAGGAAAAGTAAAGAAGGGAAAGACAAGTGAAGTATGTCAGACAAAATATGGATATAGCTTTACAAAGATAATTTAGTTACGAAACTGGTTACTCGAGACCTTACGCATTATGACTATATGTTTCATATCCACAAGCCTTTTCTTCAACACAAATAAGACACACTGTAGTCAGCTATTAAATTTGTTGTGAAAAGCAATTTTACTAAAAGGAGGAAAAAAGACGAAATTACTAATGTGCTGTTATAAATACGAACGCTGTAAATATTTAAAGACCAGAGACAGTATACGGAGTACATAAATTTAGTTCTTCATGTTGGTTTCCCTTCACTTAAGTTTCAACAACAACGGCTATTCGCTTTACTTTTTATCGGTTTAATGGAAGAAAATGAGTAACTGTTCACTGCACTTTTGTTTCCACCATAATTTAATGTTTGTACATTTTTAGGCCGTCGTTTCTGAAGTGACTCGTCGTAGACAAAAAATGGGTATATACGGATTTCAAATTGCGAAGGACAGGCCTTTACGGGCTTGCTACGTAGACACAGCTGCGCCGTTAATTTCGACCACAGAGGTGACATCCGGCGGCCAGCCGGAGAACTGTTTTGAATCAGATGCGCAGGCGTTGCTGGGTCGCACTCTCAGGAGAAAAACTGACAAACTTTACAGTTTTTCAACTCAGTTCGGTAAGGACAACAGCAAAACTATCCCCATTACTCATAGGCTCCATTTCACATTCTTCAAGAGTATTAAGGGCTGAGATTACGTATATGGATCACTTCGGAGTCTCGGGCAAAAGGTATCCTAAATGGATACCTAGGATAGTGTCTATTTTGCCTGGAAATCGCACTTACGAGTTCTTGCCTGATGATGATATTTTTTATAAATAATATTCTTCAACTTTTGATAAATCTTCGTCCTCGCCTCTTCATAAAATTACCATTACTAGTATGCTAAGCATCAAGTCAAGATGTATCCACAAATAAGATTTAAATGAGTGTATGAGAAATTCTGCCCGCTCAGCGTAATCTTATTTTAACCTAATAGCAAGATTTTCATCTCTAATTAATGTTATTACGTAACTAGCTGAAAAATCCGGCATTGCCTGGATATTAATTTTGCCAGTTTTCTGTTACAAACAGAAAGAATGAACTGTGTTTGCAGTGTAATATCGAAAAAATTTAATTTCAATATATTCGTGAAAACACCTTTGAAATAATAAACAGCTGTACAAACATATGTCTACAACTGCAACGCGATTTTGTGGTCGTCTCTATGCTAACGCCACTTCATAGATCTTTAGACGGCTATTGTTTTCGCATACAGTCTCTTCGCAACGTCTCTTCGTAAATCTTTAGACGGCTTTTCTTTTCGCCTACAGGTGTTTGAACTTCGCAGCTCATACAAATACCTGGGTACAACGATTTGTGACATGAAATCGAACGATCACATATCTAAGTCGTAGGTGAAGCAAGTGGTAGACTGCAGTTCATGGGTAGAATACTAGGGAATTGAAATCTGTCTACAGAGGAGACTGCATACAAAACACTCCTGCAACCCATAGTAAAATATTGCTCAAATGTACGGGACCCTTACTAAATAGGACTAACAGAGGTGTCGAATGGATACAAAGAATGGCAGCAATAATTGTCGGAGTATTTTAAGGCCACGGGAGTGTGTCATGAAAATGCTGAAAGAACTGAATTGGCAGACGGTTGAAGGTAGACGCAAACTATCACGTTAGTTAGGAAGTTTTTAGCACCAAATGTAAGTGATAAATTAAGGAATACCGCATACTGCAACCCCCGACGCATCGCTTCCATAGGTATCGCTGAGACAAAATTAGACTAATTACATCACGCACAGAGACGTTAAGTAATTACTTTTTCAGCGACCCACACTTGAATGGGACGGTAGAAAGTGCTAATAACTGGTAGGATGCGACATACCCTCAGGCGTGCATTTCGCAGTGCTTTGCAGAAAATAGTTGTAAATGTAGATTTATAAGGGCGGATCAAAAAGTTTCAGTTCGAAGACCACACAATCCAGCATCAGTACATCAATCAAACAAAATCGCCGTGAGCGTTGAGACAGTCATACCACCAACGTACCAGGTCCAAGATACCTGAAATCTGGTAGTCAAGGGAAGGCAGGATTCGGTTACGATTGTGGACGGGCCGTAATCAATTATAATTGGTTGTCTCTTACAGCTAACACAATTTTTTTAAACGAGTAAATACCACACGTTATTAATGAAGGAATAAACAACTGTGTAAATAATAGTGGTTTCAGTGAGTTACAATTTAGGAAATCACCATTAAATACAAATACAGCAGATAATGTTTTAAAAGCAAACCACTGTGGTCCGGGCAGAAGGCCTTACATGCCAGGAATGGCAATAAATTAAGAATTGTTTAAAACTCGCTGCAACTTACAAATTACAGGTATTGAATATTAAAGGCAAGTCGACACAAACATAGCAGAAGGCATCAGACACAAGGAATGGCAGTAAACAAGGTTTTAAGGCTTACTGCTAAAATACAAATACCACATCAGAATTTTAAGGCAAATGACCACAATCACGGCTGAAGGCCTTACACGCCAGGAACGGTAATAATATAAAAAATTTAGAAACCTGCTGTAAAACCTCAAATACAATAGCAAAGTTTAATTTTAAAAAAACAAGCAACTGATCACGAAACGGGTGAAACAAGATGATGGTAAACTTTGTAACAACCCTTAACATCTACTGAACACTACACTGCTAAATTTATTCCAGAAGACGACCAGAACTAGACATGTATAACATTTAACGTAGGCATTACAAGGTATTGTAATAAATAATACAATAGTAAAACACAAGGACCAATACATAAGTTCCTTAAACGGTACTGAGACAGATTATACCCGCAGAAGGCGAGAACTGAAGGAGCGTTACACTGAACTACTGGCCATCAGACCTCCTTTTAGAACATACATGTCTTACAAGGACCAAGGGGCCACAGACGGTGCTCCAGGAGTCGACCTCTGAGAAGGTCCAGGAACTAACAGTTTTGCGAGCGATGAGATAGGCAGCCGAGAGTTGCATTCACTTCACAAGATGGTAACTCAGACTAGTGGCAGTCTAACAAATGACTAATGATAATGTTGCTGAAGCTACCTGACGTCCGGTAAAACAAATTCAACGATCGAACAATACGCCAAAGCCGGAATCGGCGGTCTGCACTACGCCGCCAGAATACTGCGTTTAGAGCGCCCGGAACGAGAAAGGAACCACTACCACCAGAGTAGAAGAATCACCAACCGGCTTACAATCAAGAAAGCTGTCAAAACTACACGCCTTACCAGACAGCAGCGACAAGGAGGAAAGGTACACTGCTGTTACATACACTAACCCCCAGGACAGGTAACTGGGGCGTTAGCGGCAACCAGGCAAGAAAAATTACAGCTGGTTGAACATAAATTGTAACAAGTTGAACGCAGTAAATAGTAATAAGAAGTCGAGGAAAGCTAATCAGATCCGCCTTCTCCAAGCACTGCACTCGCTGCTCTTCGCCTCGGCGACACTACGAGCAGCAACACGAACCCAAGTCACTGGAGAATCGCGAGATAGCACAATGGTGGAGGTTTCTCTACTTGGATTGAAATGCACTCATCTTAATGCTTGCTGGATCCGGTTTACGACGAGGTCGTACACCCTCGTGACCACAGCCCTTCCGTCCGGCAGTCCATGCGTGTGTCACCAGCGGCCACGCATTGCGCGGACCTGGCTCCTCCTGAGACCCCAACCGAACTGGCCCACTCACACGACCCGGAAAAACAACAACGTCGCCCCAAAGATAGGGCAACAGTTACAATATACCGATAACTGCTGATGCTGCCACTAGCGGACAGGCAACGATTTGCGAAACCGAGTGGCGCCATTCAACACGAGAAGAAGACAAACAACCGCAACCATGGTAACTAAACGATACCGTCTGGACTCCAACAGAGCGCGGAAACCGACAAACAGCACCAACGCGAGCCGCAGCACGGCTCAATACCCGTTTGGTAAAGCATTGTTTTCTTCTGCGTGAAAAAGTCCGTAACAGCCTGCTGGACATCCTCATCCGACAAGAATCGTCGACCATTCAAGGCCTTTTTAAGGGACCGAAGGAGTGATAATCCCATGGGGAGAGACCAGAGCTGTGGGGTTGTTGCTCGGGTGCCTTCCACTCCAGTTGGTGTAACTTCTTCGCTACGACATTTGCGGTATGGAGACGTCCGTTATCATGAATCAGCAGCACTCCTTGTCACACCGTTCCACAACGGTGGTTTGCCACAGACGTGCTCTTCGATAGACATTCTTCATTCTCCGATGGATGTTTACCCTTGTTTGTCCTCTGGTAAGTACTTCACCGAAGTTCACGTTTCCGCATTTACCGCAAGCACGTCCGAAAGAGACAAATGTCATACTAACGCCTTGTCTCTATGTCGGTTCTTATATACACGCATCGGGGTCGCACTACGTTGCATATACGCTGGAGCCCTTGAACGAAACTTTTTGATCGTCCCTTGTAGAAGCCTAATCATTAGTTGTCAAATGCTTCCCCCCAGTAAAACTCTTTACGTGATTTTCGGTGGAAACTTTCTCGTAATTTTTAGTGGGGACTTTGAGAAAAAAAAGATGGCGTTTTATATTTGCATCTGTTGCGTTAATGCAGAAGGTCGTGACGCTTTTGCATCATTAAACACAACAGATACACTTTAGTTATCAATAACATATTCTCCTTCACTGAGAAAGAGGATAATGAAGAAGAGGAAATGGTTCAATGAGACATACCAGAAGGCTACAGAAAAGAGAAGGAAGATGAGGGAGAAGTGGCTAGCTGACAGGGAGAATGAGCAGAAAAGGAAACATTTTATCAACATCAGAAGAGACTATATCTAACGAGTTTGCTAGAACGAGTTGAGGCAGAGAGCCAAAACAAGAACTCAAGGCTATTCTTCCAATACATAAAAAATCGGAAACGTGGATTTCAGAGCCCAACTTTTTTCATCAGAGGTAAGAACGGCAACTTGATAAATGACAAGGAAAGAATTGTAGAAAGATGGGAAGGATACTTATCAGAACTGCTGAATCGCCCAGACCAAGATGAGATATTACCTGCAAACACTACGGAGGAAAGGAAAGATGAAGAAGAATGGGAAGTTAGGGAAGAAAACGTGAAGATCGCAATCAAAGGACTCAGAAACAACAAAGCCCCAGGGGAGGACAGAATTACATCGGAATTAATCAAGGAGAGAGGGGAGAGCTTACACTTGGAGATATATAAACTGATCCAGTTGATATGGGAGAAGGAGACACTCCCAGAAGAATGGAAATTGGCTATAATATGCCCAATATACAAGAAGGGAAGCAACATGGAATGCGGTAACTACAGAGGAATCAGCTTGTTGAATGCAACGTATGAGATGCTGTCCATCATTATCCTCAGAAAATTGCAACCATTCATAGTGAACAACATACAGGAGTACCAAGCTGGCTTTCGACCAAACCGATCAACAATAGGTCACATTTTCACACTAAGACAATTGTTTGAAAAACACCGGGAATATGATAAAGCTATCTACAGCCTGTTCGTCGATTTTCAACGTGCGTATGACAGCATCCACAGGAATACCCTATACAATGCAATACGTGACTTCAGAATTCCTGAGAAGCTAGTGGGAATAGTGCAAGCTTGTATGAATGGGTCAAAGGCAGCAGTAAGTTTCCGAGGAGCCACATCAGAGACATTCGAGATTGAGACAGGCCTCAGACAAGGGGATGCTCTCTCTTGTGTTCTGTTCAATGTCATCTTAGAGAAAGTAATAAAAGAGTATAGGCAACAGGAGTTCGCTGGAGTAGAGATGGACGGGAACTTCAATTGTCTTGCATATGCAGACGACATAGTACTACTAAGTGAATCAAAGCACGAGTTAAAAGAAATGTACCAGAAAATGGACAGTTATGCACAGTAGGTACGGCTCAAAGTGAATCGATACAAAACAGAGTTCAAGCAATTAGGAAGAAGACAAGAGCAGGAAGAATTTCTTGAGATAGATGGCAAGAGGTTCAAGAGAGTACACCAGTTCAAATACTTGGAATCTTGATTTACCACGAACAACAACATAAAAATGGACATCAAGGAAAGAATAGTAGTGGGAATGAAATGCATGCATTCCCTCAGAGAGACGCTCGGCTCTAAATCGATCTCAGTGAACACTAAGATGAAAATCTACGACACAGTGATATGCACAGCAGTAATGTACGGTTCAGAAACACGGAGCATGACTAGGCGAGAAAGGGAAAAACTATTAATATTTGAAAGAAGAGTAATGAGGAAGGTGTGGGGACCTGTTTTAAGATAACGGAGAATGGAGGTGGAGGAAAAACGAGGAAATCTACCTTCTGATGCGACAACCTACTATCCTACAGAAGATAAAGAGCAAAAGAATATAATGGGTGGGCCATGTAGCCTGTATGCCAGATGGAAGACAGGCGAAGATGGCACTAGCGGAGAAACCAAACGCCTCATTGGAAGACCAAGGCAGCGCTGGATGGACGACCTGGCGAAGGACCCCGAAGATACCTTGAGAAACCGAGCACAAAAGAGGAAGGAATGGAGGCAGTTTGTGGAAGCTCCTCGTGGTCTGCAGGGCCAGTGATCGCTGAATATCTATCTACCTTCACTATTTCCAACCATCTGCCAATGTCGAGGTAACTTTCCAATTACGTGACGGTAGAAATCACGTGGTTTTGAGGAGAAGAACTCGTCGAGCCATGTTCGGAGCACATTTTCATCGGTATAGGAAGTTCCTTGAAAGTTGTTCGATAGAGACCGGAAAAGGTGAAAATCTGAGGGCGAAAGATCAGGTGAATAAGGTGGGTGCGAAATGACTTCCCAACCCACTTCCTGTAGAGTGTTTCTCTCTCAGTCTAGCAGAATATGGGCGGGCGATGTGGTGTAGTAGCATCACTTCACGCAGTCTTCCTGGGGTTGTTCTTAGACTGGATCTGCAAAACGTCTCACTTTTTCATAATAAACGTCAGCAGTGATAATTACACGTCGGGGAAGTAATTCGCAGTACACCACACCTGATGCGTAGCATTATCTTTTGTGGATGTGCGCAGGTCTTTCTGAGGAGTTTTTGTTGCTTTCTTTGGACTCAGACGTTCTTTGCTTTCCCTTACGTTAGCGTAAAGACGCCATTTTTCTTCACCAGTAACGGTACCATGATATGGGAATGGTCGGTGTTGTTCAGAACCAATAGAGACGAGCAAGCAGAGCTACATATATGGTGACCCGCTGATTTTTGTGATTTTCGCTTAGAGCTTAATGTACCCATACACCTTGCCCATTGCATGCAACTGTCGATGGTGGAATGATCACACGTCTTCACATTTGCCAGTTCTCGAATACACTGACGTGGATCATTGAGGATTAATGCTTTTGAACGATCTTCATCAAACCCAGAATGTGTTCCTGTTCCTGAACACAAAGAGTTATTAATGTGAAAACGATCCTTCTTCAAAAGAGAAACCCATTTTCTTGCCGTGCTCTGTCCAATGGCATTATCCCCATACACGTCGCGAATGTTTCTGGGTGCCTCCGCTGCTGTCACCCCTCTACTGAACTCAAACAGGAGAATAAGTCCGAAATGTTCCGATTTCTCCACTTGGCACTCCACTTTAAATTGATAACATGCAAATCAAATAGGAACACAGAACTATAACAAATGACAGTTGATAAATAAACCGACACCAACCGATATACCAATGTGGAAAAAAAGAACAACGAGAACTTATGTACCAACGTAATAAATTTAAAAAAGTGAGTTCCAAAAGCACTGTAACAGTCACACGTGTGTCACCTCCTCTTTTTCATCTGTAGGATCGCACATTGCTTGGCTTCAAGACTGCTCACTATTCCTGCTCCTAAAGTAACAGAACTCAATAAGTACACCGCTTACGCGTCTATCTACCTATATCCGAATCCCGCTCCAGCTACTGCCGGGTCTGGGTGTTGACGAGTCCTCTCCATTTGGCTCGATCCTCCGGCCACTTTTCTTCCTCCACTTGCTGCCAGGTCACACCTCTCCTTTCTACAGATATTCTCACACCCATTTTCCACCGTGTTCTTGGGCGCCCTCTTAGATCTTTTCCCATCTATCTTTAGTTCTTCCATAATTTTGGGGAGTCTCTGCCCATGCATCCTCTTAACATGCCCATACCATCTTAAACTCTTTCTTTTAATTTCTTCCCTCATACTTTCTTGTTTGAGGTCCTTTCTAATCTCTACATTCCTTACTCTGTCCATTCTTGTTTTTCCCTTAACTGCTCTGAGAAATTTCATTTCCCGTGTTTGCAGTCTGCTCCAGTCCCTTTCTGTCATTGTCCAGTCGTCAGGTATTGTACTATACCTGACGACTGGACAATGACAGAACAGAACAGGAGACATTGTTCCCATCTTCAAGAAAGGCAATAAAAGACTGTAAAAACTACAGAGGAGTAACCCTTATGAGTCATACAGCCAAGATTTTTGAAAGAATTTTACTAAATCGAATAAGTGAAAAGATAGAAAAGGAGCTGAGTGAAGAATAGTATGGGTTTAGGTAAGGAAGAAGCACAATCGACCTGATATTTTCTATACATCAACTGACGGAAAAAAGTTGGGAGTACAACAAAAGGGTGATAATGGTTTTTATAGATACAGAAAAGACATATGACTCAGTTGACAGGGAAAGACTCTGGGAAGAAATGAAGAAGATAGATATAGAAGACGGATACATTAATGTTATAAAGACAATGTACAGAGGACACAATTGTAGAATTAGAACACCATTGGGGAACTCTGAATACTTCGAAATAAGAGAAGGGCTTAAGCAAGGATGTATTCTATCTCCTGCACTTTTTAATGTTGTGATAGAGGGAATGAATAGGGCAGTTAAAGATATAGTAAAAGAAAAAGACAAAAAGATGATTTTTGCAGATGATACGGTAATATGGGGTGATAAAGAGGTAGATGTACAGTTACAGCTTGATGCGTGGAAGGAAATAATGAAAAGGTATGGATTAAAAATAAATAAAGATAAGAGTGAAGTAATGGTATTTGGAAGAGCGAAAGGGATCAACGGAAATATTACCTTGAATGGAGAATCCCTCAAAGTGGTAGAAAGTTTCACTTATTTAGGGAGTGAAATATCTAGGGATGGAAAAATAACTAACCAAATTAATAGGAGGTTGCAGAATGGAGGCAATTTCTACTAAACAATAAAACACCTGATTTGGAATAATGAAGTTTCAGAAAGAGCAAAACGCGTACGCGTAATTTTATTTTTTTTTAATTTTGACTCTGTTTCCCAGCTTCTACATTTATCCATCTTCACAACCCAAAAATTATATTCCTCTGCAATTGTAGAAAAAGGAAACGACCATAAGATGGTCTTTCTCATCAAACTGTCCATCTGTTTATGTCACCGTCCGTAATTCTCTGCAAAAACGTCACCTATTTCCACCTCTTTTTAAATATACAGTCCTGTTGCGTTTTTTATGTTGTACTTGCGCTACCTACGTCTCCACACCGTTGCCCATCAGATATGCTTGACATTACTTTAGGCTCTGCCAGCTCAACATTAAATATCTATAGCTGGTGTATTAAGTAATGAAGATGATAAAAAAGTGTTGAAACTAAGTAAATTGGCTATAGAATTGGTTTTTCACATGTAAATACCTATCTTCCTCTATTTTCGTATATAATTGTCTGTACTGGTGAGAGAAGTAGAGCAATGCCACTGCAGCTTTCGTAATAGCCCTGTCACAGAAATTTTCTTTCCCCTGATCGTCATCATGTGATCTCAAACAAGATATCATCTGAAAAGAAAAAAAATGATGTCGTAAATAAAACAGATGTACATTTACACTCGGGTTTATGCTATGTGAAACGGCAAAGATATAATTTAAACACTATTTCAATATTTCTGGGAAACGTTAAATCGATACCGGTTTCGCTAAGAGTGGTGAATTGTTCTATGTCTTTCATGAAATCTACATCGAAGAATTTCTTAATATACCGGTAATACCTGAATGAAAATTTGCAGCCAAATGAACCTTTCTGTGACTGGATCTAGCTTTGGCCGAAGAAACTGCAGTTATCTTCCTCCATCAGTCTCCTGACTTGATGCGGCCGCGAAGATTTCCTTACCTGCACTACGCCGTTCATCTGAGTGTAGCACCTACTCATAATGTGGACAATTATCAGTTGCATATAGTCTAACGTCTACCTTCCCCTATAGCTTTTAGCCTCTATGGCTTCCTCCAGAAAACGGAAGTTGTTCTCTGACAGCATAACATACGTCCTCTCAGCCTCTCATGTCTTCTAGTCATAATTCTTTCCTCACTGATCCTACAGAGTCCGTCCTAATTTCTCATCTTATCAGTATGGATAGGATTTTTATGACATAAAATTCACCATAATACGCACAAAAATGTGTTGTTATGGCCAAAAATTTACGAAAGTATGCACGGTAACATCTGTATTAACAATAAAACCGTAAAACAGTCGTGTCTGTTTGTTTGACTGTTTGAACATGCTAAACTCCAAAATAACTAGACGAATTTTCATGGGTTTTTACATGTAACTTGAGTTTAGCTTGGGGCGAGGTGCAGGTTTTGTTTCATCAAAATACGAACACGAAAAAAATATATCGTAATATATCGAATACATTTTTATCTAATGCCGTCTGCTCAGCTTAGTAGCTTTGTCCAATCGTCATGGCATAGTACTCGAAAAAACGAATAGACGTTGCTTTTAATTTCGTAGTACGCCAAAGAATCAACAGGTGACACTGTTCGCTTTTTTTGTAGCTCAGTGACTATTTTTGAAAGTTTACGCCAGTTACAGAATTAAGCACCCTACTCTTATCTTTACATATACAAACCAACAGCGAATTTACTTGGCTAGCATATACAGATTTATTGATTTCGCGTTGAGTATTAAAACTCACCGACATTTCTTTGCTTCTTTTGACAGGTTATGTTTAAATTCTTTCCTAGAAAAAATGAGTTTTTTAAGTTTGCTTCGTAATCTGGCTGCCTGCTCATTACGTTTTCAGTTCATTTTGTTTACAAATAAAATGCCTACTAAACGATCGACTCTTTCTGAATACACAGCGGCTAAAAGACTGAGGACTACGGGGTCTCAAAAATCCAATGAAGATCGTGCGACGAGACTTGCTGCTGCTCGAGAACATCAGGCTGTTAGTCGCTCTTTGGAAAATCCTTCCGAAAGCGAGGTATCTCAGATCGAGAGCGCCGCGCATTCTCTCAATCCTGATAACACTTCACTCACAACGGCTTACCGTTACTTCTCTCCAAGGTAGACCCACAGAGGCATGAATTCTGATGGGAAGTGGCACAGGCGAGCGAGTTTTCACACCCCGAGTCCCGTTTACGGCCAACGATTTACCATTTCGCTTTAAACGCGTGCTATTACCTGTGAGCTTATATTATGCCATGACCATAAACAAAGCACAAGAGCATGCTGCAGGCGTGGGCCTTATTGTCAGTTGCTTTTCACACGGCCAGCTTTGCGTGGCTCTCTCCCTTGTTAGTGAAGCAAACAAGCTCTTCGTGCATGTCGCCATTCATACTACTTCAAACGTAATGTACACGGAAGTTTTTTATAAGCCAAAAGTAAATTCCAGGTGTACGAAGTCTCAAACAGCGCCCCGGGTCTCTCAGCTAGTAAAAATTGAGGTAAAATTTCTGCTGTAATCTAGTCAGTTTATGATAATAAATTATTTGCTTACGAATAAATTTCACATGAGGAGCAAGTCGGAACAATGGAATCTGATTTTGTAGTATGATTTTTTTAGCGTTACTAGAACATACTTAACCTTTGGCTCTCTCTCTGTTCTTCGTTTTTTTCTTTTATAAAAAAATGTGTGTGAAATCTTATGGGACTTAACTGCTAAGGTCATCACTCCCTAAGCTTACACACTACTTAAGCTAAATTATCCTAAGGACAAACACACACACCCATGCCAGAGGGAGGACTCGAACCTCCGACGGGACCAGCCGCACAGTCCATGACTGCAGCACCTTAGACCGTCGGCTAATCCCGCGCGGCTTTGTTTTCTTTTTTTTTTCTTTTTTGTACGTCTCAGTTTTAGTTCAGTTTATGAGCCCTGAGCTGCAATATACAATGGATGCCTTGGGGGGGGGGGGGGGGGGGATTTTCAAATAAAAAAGATTTCCTACTGTCAGCCCACTAAAGCCTAGCACTTAAAAACTTTTTTCTAACTCATCTGGCATAGCGCATTTAAAATGGACAGTACATTTGAATCTATATACGAAGGGTTAAGAGAGAACTTCTCAACAGACAACATGATTGAAATGGAAGATAGTGTACGATGTTCTTCGTTTTTTTTTTATTTTTTTGCTTAGACCTTTCTCATTTTCTGTAATACCTCTTTTTCCACATTACCGCGAACGGCTTCCGGTTTCTAATTAATTCACAGTTTTTCACTTGTTTCTTCTGATTCGCTTGTGGCACTTCTGATTGCCGCAAGACAGTTATGGCAGTATCAGTAAATCCAAAATTTGATTTCATGTACGGAAGTTTACCTGAAATTTCTGAATTAGGCAGTAATCTTTGAGCTACTCCAATTGAAGCTGCTTTACCTCTATCGAATGACCACTGATGCTTTTCACAATGTTAAAGATCTAGCAGTAATAGTTGCAGCAATCAATCCAGGACTCTCAGCTTGCCAAAATGAGCTGCGTTGGTAGGCAATTTTCAGGAGTTAACAATTTAAATCAACTTAAATGTTGCAACGAGTGAAGGGGATTTCAGAAATCCCCTTTTCATACACACTATAAATTTTTCAACATCACTTAATTTACAACGAATGTCTTCTGAGCAAGACGTGAACTAAACAAGTCACATGCCCCGTTTTACTGTAAAATGCTTTCAGTGAATCGGTAGCTTTCACGGCATAAGCTGCAGCATCCGTTACGAAGGGTAGTATATTTTCGTAGTAAAAGCCTTCGGGGCCGGCCAGTGTGGCCGAGCGGTTCTAGGCGCTGCAGTCTGGAACCGCGCGACCGCTACGGTCGCAGGTTCGAATCCTGCCTCGGGCATGGATGTGTGTGAAGTCCTTAGGTTAATTAGATTTAAGTCGTCCTAAGTTCTAGGGGACTGATGAACTCAGAGGTTAAGCCCCATAGTGCTCAGAGCCATTTGAACCATTTGAAAGCCTTCGGGCTATTTGGAACCCAAAGATTTGTCAAACAGTTTACTGTTCATGGTGAAATTTACTTCTTCTGCCGGCGGAGATGGCCGAGCGATTCTAGGCTGTACAGTCTGGAACCGCGCGACCGCTACGGTCACGGGTTCGAATTCTGCCTCGGGCATGGAAGTGTGTGATGTCCTTAGGTTAGTTAGGTTTAAGTCGTTCTAAGTTCTAGGGGACTGATGACCTCAGAAGTTAAGTCCCATAGTGCTCAGAGCCGTTTGAATCATTTGAACCAACTTTTTGTAATTGAGCTTCCTTCGGACTTTCTGCACTTATCCACACCTCTTCTGGTCGGTTCATCTATGCTTTCGATTCTGGGGAAAAGGATGGCAGACGGGCACAGTGGTGCGTTAGAGACAAATATTGTCATTTCTCAACTTGTGCTTTATATTTCATACATCTATATGTACACTAAGGGTACTAAGGGTACCTTTAGTCCCGTGTTTCGTTTTCCGATTTGTTTACTATGTTTCCATGCTATATTTCTGTGTATCCATTGTACATTTCTTGTCTCGTCTGTTCACAGAAAGTGTGTGAATATCTGTGTGGATAATGCCACGTACTTTGGTTCTTGGACAGGGTTATTTGAGTTGTAGTTTTATTGAGGAACAAAGCAGCTTCTGCTGAACCAAAGATACGTTATGGAGGACGGGTCAGAAGCTATTGTATAAGTTGGTACAGGTAACTGGAACGCATTTTCTCTGCCCATATCCGCTACGACCTAGGGACATCTGTCCGGTTGCGCGGAACAGAACTGTTCTCTGGGTCGTCGGAAGATGAGGTTGTGTACTCTGGTCATCTGTTATTATGTAAGTTTATGTAATTGGAATGTGTAAGGATTTTGTTGAGGTTGACATGCTAATACGTTTCTTAGAAGTAAGATTGTGATAAATCATACCGCAGTATCTATTTCAGTTAGGGAGTGCGTCGATGGTTATCAATATTTCAGTTAATTAACGCGATTCTTTGAGGTACTACTATTTAGTGATCGAAAAGCGCTTTGTTCCAAACATGTATTTTTTCAGTTAGTGTGAACTCAAGCTGTGAATGCATTGTGTTTGTGTTAACCGTTTATCATGTTGTAATTCTTTGCCCGCATCTCGTGGTCGTGCGGTAGCGTTCTCGCTTCCCACGCCCGGGTTCCCGGGTTCGATTCCCGGCGGGGTCAGGGATTTTCCCTGCCTCGTGATGGCTGGGTGTTGTGTGCTGTCCTTAGGTTAGTTCGGTTTAAGTAGTTCTAAGTTCTAGGGGGCTGATGACCATAGATGTTAAGTCCCATAGTGCTCAGAGCCATTTTTTGTAATTCTTTTCCCGTGTTTTAACATTAAATTCAAATAGTGAGTTCGGTGTTTCTCTGTGTTGCCAGCTCAACTGAGCAAAGTGCCTTACTGGCAAGCGTTCCTATTCATTCAAGCCCACTGTTTAAATTGAATCTCGAATTGAATAAGAATTTGATTTCATGTTATATATTTCTGTATGTTTTGCAGTTCTGAGATGAATTTCTGCGCAAGCTACTGACCACGTGGTTGACCAATAAAGTTAACGTTTCTCTTGCCCTTTTTGTTTCTGTCAGATGTACAAACATGTTATTTTCTTTCTGTGTGTGTATTGTGAGATGAATGTACATGTGCGTGTTGATGAGACGAATCCATCCTTATGTTATTATCGTTTTAAGAAGGAATAATTTCGGGGTTTCATAAAGATCGTTTACACACATTAATGCAAAACGACCCACGTCAGTGTACTCGAGAACAAGCGAATGTGATCAGCCGTGATCATTCCACAATAGAGTGACATTTGCATGCAATGGGGAACGTTAAAAAATTGGATTCATGGGTACCGCATGCTCTAAGCCAAAATAACAAAAATCAGCAAGTGACCACGTGCGCATTTCTGCTTCGTCTTCATCAACTGGCTCGTGAACAACACTCCATTCCTGTCTTGTATCGTTACTGGTGACGAGAAATGGAGCCTTTATGCTAACGTAAGGAAAAGAAAGGAATGGTTGAGCCCAAACAAAGAAGCAACTCCACGTACAAAGAACTGCGCACATCCACAAAGATAATGTCACGCATCTGGTGGAATAGCGACGGTGTGGTGTCCTACGAACTGCTTCCCTGAGATGTGACCATCACTACTGACTGACATTTATTATGAAAACCTGAGACGTCTTGCAGACACAGTCCTAGAACAACGACCAGGAAGACTGCGTGTTGAGATGCTACTCCATGATACTGCCCGCCCGCAATCGGCTAGACTGACAAAAAACACTGTACAGGAGTTGGGTTGGGAAGTCATTTCGCACCAACCTTATTCACCTTATCTTGTGCTCTGAGGTTTTCACATTTCCGCTCTCTTTCGAACAGCCTTCAGGGAACTTCCGTTCCGGATGAAAATGAGCTCCGAACATGACTCGATGAGTTCTCCCTCAAAACCATGGGACGTCTACAGTCGCTGAATCGAAAAGTTACACCAGCTTTCGCAGACTATTGTAAATGTGGTGGGGGAATATATTATCGATGACATAAGTCACTGTTATGCACATTTGTTACGTTTATTAAACTTACGGGAAAACGCTACGAGCTTATACATCAACCCAATATTAAATATGATTCCACAGCCACCAGTTGAGTATTTAAATTTGATGTCAGTGAATTAAGGGAATATCAGTACAAGGGAAAGCTGTACGAAGTTCTTCACAAAATGACGAATAAGACTGGCAGGATTCCCCTAGAAGCATTTGCTGTATTGTTTTTCAATTTTCAATCTCTTGTAAATCACGTTTGTGTTTTTTATGTTGTCACATACTGCTCAATATTAAATGGCTTCTTCACAGCTACAAAAAAAAAAACTAGGACTTAGTAGCATTTAGGACTTTCGCGTCGCACAGTTTACATTACAGTATTTTATCATCAGTCGCAAATACTTTCTTCCCATATTAAGAGACGAACTCTTGTAATTAACTTCAGGCATCTTTTGCTGCATCATAGTGCGCATGCTTCCTACTTCAACAAAGTTGAATTATACAGTAAGGTAATTGTCTGCAGTCCACAGTCTATGATGGATTAAGCAGTTACCGGTTCATAAGGTAGAAACAGGCTACACAAACTTACTATTGCGTAAGAGTGAAGTATACAACGTGAATTCAAATGAAATGGCGGAGGTATTTTCCATTTTTCAGGAAACAAAATGAGATACGCAGTTCTGAGATACTTCTTTACTTCTTGACAGAGTGAAAATATAACGAATGTGACCATTTACTTGCTGAAATATGCTCTATCAGAGAGAAATTACCGATATGTATAAATATGACATAAATTATAGTAATTGATTTAGTTGTTTCATAACAAGCATTTATATGCATTTAAGGAACACTTCAGTCTTACCGAAAAATTTATGCTCGATCACAAAAAATGTAGCTCACTTATTTCCACCATGTTCCTGCAACACCTCACCTGAAACGCTTTTGGTATCTTCTTTTTGGCTTTTTCACAGACCATGAGTCATTTCCAGGCAATGTGCTTCTCCAAACGTCCAGTCGCAGAAATTTTCCACTCTCCTTTTTTTGATACTAATTATTTTCTTTTAGTCAGGAACGCCCTTTTTGCCTGTGATAGTCTGCTTTTCATATCCCCCTCGCTTCATCCGTGATTCGCTATTCTGCTTCGAAGATAGCAGAATTTCTTCGCTTCATCTACTTGCTGATCCTCAGTTTTGTGTTAAGTTTATCGCTAATATCATTTCTGCTGCTCATTACTTTCATCTTCCTTTGGTTTTACTCTCAGTCCATAGCGAATTCTCATTAGACTGTCCATACTTTTAACAGATCCTGCAGTTTTTCCTCACTTTCACTGAGAAGAGCTACGCATCACTGATAAACTTTCACCTAGAATGTTAATCCCACTCCCTAAGCTTCCTTTTATTTCCGTCATTGCTTCTGTGTATAGATGCGACAGTAGGGTCGTTGAACTCGTAGAGTAGCAGTAGCCGATTTTAAATCTTATGCAGTCAATTTCTTTGCGTTCTGATCGGCAAAACATGTCTGTAATCCGTGAACGTTTCTATAGCATGTCCTCGAGAAAGCAAATACTTTACCAGAAAGGAAACAGTTACCCTCACTTTCTGTTATACTCAGATATCTACGATACTATTAAAGTTATATTAAGAACAAACAATGTTTAACATACGCTGTCTGTAATATAAACCTTCTTTTGAACATTACTGAATGTTACTTTTGTAGCCGTAACATGTTTTGGTGCTATTGTGCTGTCGTAAGTGAGGCATAATTTTACTGAAATCCGAAACTACAACCTGGTTTATGATAATATTGGTGAAAAGGAATTGAGCCCAGAATATTTTTATCTGCTGAGTGCTTTTACTTTATCACTGATTGGTTAAGCTTCGCAGAACATTCATGACTGACCTGATCTCATTTGAAACTACGTATTATTTTTGTGAAGATACTTGCGGAGGTTATAAAAATAATGAAACTTCTTGGCAGATTAAATGTGTGTACTGCACTCAATCCTGAGATCCTTGCCGTTAGTGGGAAAGAGCTTTACCGACTGAACTATCCAAGCACGATTCACGACCCACCGTCACAGCTTTTCTTCCGCCAGCAGTTCATCTCCTGTCTTCTGTAGCCGCCCGGCCTATTCAGGAACCCTACGCTTCCGGATAAGTGAGAGAAATGGTGCGGGAGAAGAATGATTTACGGTGGGGCGCACAGAGAAACAGTGGTAGCATTAACAAGTGTTTATTTCCAGCAGAAATGTACAACTCAACGACCGCCCTCTAGACTGCCCAGCGCACGTACAAGCGAAGCCTCTCTTGCGGAATGCGCTGATACTGCCGACGCCTTGTTCAGTGCCGAGAAGCAGTACGGTCGCCCACCATGGGTCGACCACCTTCCCCAGCCAGACTGTGGACAGCTTGCTGTCCGTCAGCCGAAGTCCCTTACAGAGCGGAGGCAGCCACAGACCAGCTTCAGAGAGGTGAAGTTCCCGAGTCTAGCAGCTTCTACGCTGTGGATGTGGCTAGTCTTGAGCCGGAACTTGAGTAGTCGATCAGTGGGCAGGCAGCCAGAAGATTTTCCACAGTAAATGTTAATCACGATTTCTCTGAAACTTAACGGATCATCATTTTCTTCAGTTCAAGTTGCAGGCAGAATGGAGGCACGACTGAATATCCAGAGCCTCTAGGCTCGATTGTTTATTCACTTACTGCTACGCATCTCACGCAGTCTTACGGAGGGGGGACGAGTATTTGTTCAATATTACCCGTCCCGTCCGCTTTTCCTGGCTCCTTCCGCACTGAGTACGGGTTCCCAGGTGCGATCATATTCAATGTGATTCGCCCCAGGGAAGCGTCGACGTAATTTCAGCGGTAACAAGCAGCGGCCTACTTGGCTAACACATCGAACAGAGCTGGCCTCTGTTGCCTGGCTGCGGCCGGAATAATAAAACTTCAAAAATTTTACAATTCGCGTGCCGAGCATTTTGGGCCACGTTATGCCTCCCCTGTCCAATGCATCCCTGTCTTTTGAAAGTAAGACGTGTGCACATGATTTCCTTTTCGTAACATCTACATCTACATCCATATTCCGCAAGCCACCTGACGGTGTGTGGCGGAGGGTACCTTGAGTACCTCTATGGATTGTCAGTATGCCTCTGTGTGGGCTCTAATTGCTCTGATTTTATCCTCATGGTCTCTTCGCGAGATATACGTAGGAGCGAGCAATATACTGCTTGACTCCTCGGTGAAGGTATGTTCTCGAAACTTCAACAAAAGCCCGTACCGAGCTACTGAGCATCTCTCCTGCAGAGTCTTCCACTGGAGTTTATCTATCATCTCCGTAACGCTTTCGCGATTACTAAATGATCCTGTAACGAAGCGCGCTGCTCTCCGTTGGATCTTCTCTATCTCTTCTATCAACCCTATTTGGTACGGATCCTACACTGCTGAGCAGTATTCAAGCAGTGGGCGAACAAGCGTACTGTAACCTACTCCCTTTGTTTTCGGTCTGCATTTCCTTAGGAATCGCCCAATTGAATCTCAGTCTGGCATCTGCTTTACCGACGATCAACTTTATATGATCATTCCATTTTAAATCACTCCTAATGCGTACTCCCAGATAATTTATGGAATTAACTGCTTCCAGTTGCTGACTTGCTATATTGTAGATAAATGATAAGGGATCTTTCTTTCTATGTATTCGCAGCACATTACACTTGTCTACATTGAGAATCAATTCCCATTCCCTGCACCATGCGTCAATTCGTTGCAAATCCTCCTGCATTTCAGTACAATTTTCCATTGTTACATCCTCTCGATGTACCACAGCATCATCCGCAAAAAGCCTCAGTGAACTTCCGATGTCATCCACAAGGTCATTTATGTATATTGTGAATAGCAACGGTCCTACGACACTCCCCTGCGGCGCACCTGAAATCACTGTTACTTCGGAAGACTTCTCTCCATTGAGAATGACATGCTGTGTTCTGTTATCTAGGAACTCTTCAATCCAATCACACAACTGGTATGATAGTCCATATGCTCTTACTTTGTTCATTAAACGACTGTGGGGAACTGTATCGAACGCCTTGCGGAAGTCAAGAAACACGGCATCTACTTGGGAACCCGTGTCTATGGCCCTTTGAGTCTCGTAGACGAATAGCGCGATCTGGGTTTCACACGATCGTCTTTTTCGAAACCCATGCTGATTCCTACAGAGTAGATTTCTAGTCTCCAGAACAGTCATTATACTCGAACATAATACGTGTTCCAAAATTCTACAACTGATCGACGTTAGAGATATAGGTCTATAGTTCTGCATATCTGTTCGACGTCCCTTCTTGAAAACGGGGATGACCTGTGCCCTTCTCCAATCCTTTGGAACGCTACGCTCTTCTAGAGACCTACGGTACACCGCTGCAAGAAGGGGAGCAAGTTCCTTCGCGTACTCTGTGTAAAATCGAACTGGTATCCCATCAGGTCCAGCGGCTTTTCCTCTTTTGAGCGATTTTAATCGTTTCTCCATCCATCTGTCGTCTATTTCGATATCTACCATTTTGTCATTTGTGCGACAATCTAGAGAAGGAACTACAGTGCACTCTTCCTCTGAGAAACAGCTTTGGAAAAAGACATTTAGTATTTCGGCCATTAGTCTGTCATCCCCTGTTTCAGTAAAATTTTGGTCACAGAGTGTCTGGACATTCTGTTTTGATCCACCTACCGCTTTGACATAAGACCAAAATTTCTTAGGATTCTCTGCCAAGTCAGTACATAGAACTTTACTTTCGAATTCATTGAACGCCTCTCGCATAGCCCTCCTCACACTACATTTCGCTTCGCGTAATTTTTGTTTGTCTGCAAGGCTTTGGCTATGTTTATGATTGCTGTGATGTTCCCTTTGCTTCCGCAGCAGTTTTATAGCTCGGTTGTTGTACCACGGTGGCTCTTTTCCATCTCTTACGATCTTGCTTGGCACATACTCATCTAACGCATATTGTACGATGGTTTTGAGCTTTGTCCACTGATCCTCAACACTATCTGTACTTGAGACAAAATTTGTCCCATTCGTTTTCTCCAGAAACGTACTCGCCTGACATGACCGCATATAAAGTCTGTACCGTTTTGTCTGGACACGCATTTTCATTCCTAATTTCCGAAATTTCTGTTGTTGTTTTTAAAGTCCACTGATGGCTTGTAAGCAACACGTCCGATTGCTTGGAGAACAACTCACCTGACTCCAAGAGCTGAATGCAGTTACGCATTCTGCTCCTCTCCAGATGAAGTTCGGCCAAAACGAGACTGTCCCTGTCACCCAGGATGTACCCACGAATTCACCACCTGAGCAACGGAACCGTCCATCGTCCCCTCCCTTCTTTCGAAACGAGTAACTAACGACAAGTAAAAAACAAGAGACAACAACAAAAATACCTGAAAATACCCCTACAACAATAAAAGAAAAATACATGTGGCAGTGGTATAGGGTACAGTCGGGCTATTTTGCTCATTTCAGCTGTAAGTTCTGTATAATATGCATGAAACTTTTTAAAAACTCGGCCAATGTGATACAATTATGGTATTTTAATTTCGAATTCATTGCAGTATATAAATGGTCGAATTTTCTTTACATGAACAGAGTATTAAACAAACATCTGAAGAAAGCTGAAATCACAATATATAAAAATAGTGTAGTTACTCCACCCAGTCTAGAGGCTACTCTGCCCAGTGTATTTCAGTATCAAAATCTCAAGCATTTACCGCCAGTAAACATTTTTCGTCCCTTTGCGCCCACATACACTCCGTGTAAAAAAAATGGTTCAAATGGCTCTGAGCACTATGGGACTTAACATCTTAGGTCATCAGTCCCCCAGAACTTAGAACTATTTAAACCTAACTACCCTAAGGACGTCACACACATCCATGCCCGAGGCAGGATTCGAACCTGCGACCGTAGCAGTCCTGCGGTTCCGGACGGCAGCGCCTAGAACCGCATGGCCACCGCGGCCGGCACACTCCGTGTAACCCTGCTGCATATTACTGGCAGTTTATCCAGAGGAGCTGCTTACAACTCTTGTTATTGGATGTTTCATATCTTCTTCTGACCATGAAACACGTATGGACCATCTGAAAGAAACCAAGAAGACATATTCTTTATAAGTGCGCAGTAAAATATCAGTTAAACTAATAATTTGATTGAACAGAAATAGCCCCACATGTACAGGGCGAAACAGCCCTATCTGCAGACATTTCAAAAGACGCGGTAAATCAAACTTTTGTGGAAAAAGCCAACAGTGTTTGTTGATACATACGCTGCATAACCTGTGTTCTTTCCCACGTAAAAATAAGGGTTTAAAACGTCACGTTACTGTGCAATGTACACTTTAATCTGATAGGCGGTATTCTTTAACTAAGTCAATAATCCGTCGCAATTCGCTTACTCCTAGAGTTTGTTCTTCTGCACCGTCAATAATGTAACAGAAAACATTCTTACTACAACCACGTGCGGTGATACAGAGATACAGGCACACACTGAAGACAACACGACTCTGTGATGAACTAGCACACTGTTTCAACATTTCGTATTTCAGGCGCATTAGTGTGTGTGAAATCTTATGGGACTTAACTGCTAAGGTCATCAGTCCCTAAGTTTACACACTACTTAATCTAAATTATCCTAAGGAGAAACACACACACCCATGCCCGAGGGAGGACTCGAACCTCCGCCGGGACCAGCCGCACAGTCCATGACTGCAGCGCCTTAGACCGCTCGGCTAAACCCTCGCGGCTCAGGCGCATTAGTCCTGTGAGTAGAATAGTTCTGCTGTACCCTTATAAAACAACACTAAGACGAGTTGCAGACAACACAACACAACACAATGTAAAGCATCCAGAATCAGCCAAAATCAACAATAAAACTAACACCACACAAATCTAACAATTCTTTCTGCCTAGCGCTCTTTGTCATACTGGACTGGTCACAGATAACTGTGCTACTCCATCCAGCATAGGTTTAAATGGTTCCGCCAGGCAGACATGAACGATAGACGTTTTGATAGGGAATTATACTTTTACATCACCTGCAGAGATCATCCCCAGGACGTGAGATATTTGGTCAATAACTTCTTCGTCTTTACCTTCGGTATATAGGGATACATGACCAATGCTCACTACCCATACGATTTTGTGATAGTTTGTCCATGCACCTATTCAGCTGTTACTGGCGTCCCAGATCCTCTGTGTTTGCGTTTTGAACGTTTTTCCAAACTTCAAGTATTCTCACAAACTTCTTTACCTATTCTGGCACCCACTTAAGACTTAAAACGTCAATGGGGAAAGGCATCTCCCTCCCATATAGCACCTTAAATGGTGACACATCTGTGTAACATGTAGCATTCATGTAGATGCTTAGCATTTTTGTAGTGGTCTTATGGATATGCTCCAGTCTCCCATTGGTTTGACGGTGGAATGGGCTTGTTCGTAACTTCCAAATATGTAATACATGGCGTAACTGTTTCATAAGTTCTGTAAAAATCTTTGCATCCTGATCTGTTTGTAAGGCATCAGGTTCTCCAAACTTCAGTATCCAACTGTTAACTAATGCCTGTGCCATTGGTCTGGAATTGCCATTACTGCTAGAGACCATGAAAGATGGTCGATGATCTTAAACACATACTTATTCCCTGCAGGTGTTCTGTTTAATGTTAAGAGAATGTTGAGCCCAGGCATTCGAAACAGGTTTGACGCCTCTCGTAACCTCTGCAAAGGGATTCTCTGATGCGAAATATCTGCTCTCTGCATGCATGGTACACAGTGCCTGACATACTGCCGCACATCGTGCTTTCCATTTTCTTCACTAAAGCTGTTCCACAATAAATGTATCTGTTACTCGTTGGCCAGCATGGCCTGACAGCACATGGTCAAGAGCCTCAAAAGTTGATAGGCTCCCAATACATGTCCACATCTCATGACTCTGCATGATAAATCCTCGTGTACGATAAAGTGCGGCTGTGACTTCAAAACCTGACAGTCTTTCACCACTGTCTGTACTTGCTTCTATTCTAGCACGCTCTTGCCCAATTTACTTAACATAGTTACTTTGAAACTTAATGTGTCTGCATTTATGTTTTCCCTACCTGACTTATGGATGACTTCATAATCAAGTTCTCTGGGCTTGAGAGCCCAGCGTGTTAGACAATTAGATGGGTCTTTAATATCAATCAAATATTTCAATGGTACATGACCTGTCACAGCTTTAAATCTTCTAACTTACAAGTAACACTGCAAACATGTACTGTATACTACTATAGTAATGATATACTACCATACTAGTGATAAATCATTGTTTAAGGTTGTTACCAAAAATCTCGAAAAGTACTTGAGCCATTTGCTTCAAATTTCTAGATGGTACTATAATAAACTTTCATATGGAGATAAGGTATATATTTTAAAATGTATATATATGGGCAATGTCGTTATCAAAAGTTCCCTAAAATGTTATTGACCAATTTACTTCATATTTTTACATGATTCTCTAACAAAGATTCAGACAGATATAAGGTACATATTTTTTGAGTATATATGGATGTAAATACACTACTGGCCATTACAATTGCTACACCAAGAAGAAATGCAGATGATAAACGGGTATTCATTGGAAAATTATGTTATACCAGAACTGACATGTGATTACATTTTCACCCAATTTGGGTGCATAGATCCTGAGAAATCAGTACCCACAACAACCACCTATGGCCGTAATAACGGCCTTGATAATCCACTGGCATTGAGTCAAACAGAGATTGGATTGCGTGTACAGGTACAGCTGCCCATGCAGCTTCAACACGATACCACAGTTCATCACGAGTAGTGACTGGCGTATTGTGGCGAGCCAGTTTTTCGGCCACCATTGACCAGACGTTTTCAATTGGTGAGAAATGTGGAGAACGTGCTGGCCAGGGCAGCAGTCGAACATTTTCTGTATCCAGAAAGGCCCGTACAGGACATGCAACATGCGGTCGTGCATTATCCCGCTAAAATGTAGGGTTTCGCAGGGATCTAATGAAGGGTAGAGCCACGGGTCGTAACACATCTGAAATGTAACGTCCACAGTTCAAAGTGCCGTCAATGCGAACAAGAGGTGACCGAGACGTGTAGCCAATTGCACCCCATATCATCACACTGGGTGACACGCCAGTATGGCGATGACTAATACACGCTTCCAATGTGCGTTCACCGCGATGTCGCCAAACACGGATGCGACCATCATAATGCTGTAAACTGAACATGGATTCATTCGAAAAAATGACGTTTTGCCATTCGTGCACCCAGGTTCGTCGTTGAGTACACTATCGCAGGCGTTCCTGTCTGTGATGCATCGTCAAGGGTAACCGCAGCCATGGTCTCCGAGCTGATAGTCCATGCTGCTGCAAACGACGTCGAACTGTTCGTGCAGATGGTTGTTGTCTTGCAAACGTCCCCATCTGTTGACTCAGGGATCGAGACGTGGCTGCACGACCCGTTACAGCCATGCGCATAAGATGCCTGTCATCTCGACTGCTAGTGATACGAGGCCATTGGGATCCAGCACGGCGTTCCGTATTACCCTCCTGAACCCACCGATTCCATATTCTGCTAACAGTCATTGGATATCGAGCAACGCGAGCAGCAGTGTCGCCATACGATAAACCGCAATCGCGATAGGTTACAATCCGACCTTTATCAAAGTCGGAAACGTGATGGTACGCATTTCTCCTCCTTATGCGAAGCATCACGACAACGTTTCACCAGGCAACACCGGTCAACTGCTGTTTGTGTATGAGAAATCGGTTGGAAACTTTCCTCATTAGGTGTCGCCACCGGCGCCAACCTTGTGTGAATGCTCTGAAAAGCTAATCATTTGCATATCACAGCATCTTCTTCCTGTCGGTTAAATTTCGCGTCTGTAGCACGTCTACTTTGTGGTGTAGCAATTTTAATGTCCAGTAGTGTATTTATTCAAAATCTATACTACTATATAAAGTGAAGTGGATGGTTAACATTGTTACCAAAATTTCTTGCCCAATATACTCGGTATTTTTACAATATACTCTAATAAATATTTGGACTGACATAGGTTACATATTTTATAGTGTATAATTATATATGTAATTATGTATAAAGTGGAGGTGTTGTTAAGAAAAATCTCGAAAAGTCCTTGACTGATTTATTTCAAATTTTAACACAATACTGCAATTAACATTCAGACAGATGCAGAATAAATATTATATATATATATATATATACGGGGTGTCACGAAATTTGAATACTGGACAGCTGATGCAAGTAGGAACCAAAATTACTAATGTTGTGTAGGTCGACATCGCACAACTTTTAAACTACGGAAACTTGGCGCTATGCGCTCCGATTGGCCGCGGGATTGCCCTGTCGCTACAGTCTGGAGCCGAGCGACCTATACGGTCGCAGGTTCGAATCCTGCCTCGGGCGTGGATGTGTGTGATGTCCTTAGGTTAGTTAGGTTTAATTAGTTCTAAGTTCTAGGCGACCTAAGAAGTTAAGTCGCCTAGTGCTCCGAGCCATTTGAACCATTTGATTGCCCTGTTTCTGGATGCTCTGGATAAAGCATGACCGCGAGAGGTTTGTCTGCCGGAGATCGCGATGTATCCAAGACGGCCCACACGCTTGGTAGTAGTGCGCCAGCCTACCGGCCTGGGGCGAATCCGGCACATCCATTGTAGTTTTAAGATAAGACGTACTGGGAACAAACCCGTCAACAGCTGTTAGTTCGCGAACAGAAAGTCTTTTACAAATTATGTCGGCTCTGAAAAGTTTTTTTGTAGCTAGGACATTGTTTACTTAAAGCAGGTGCTCGAACTGGCCACCCTCTGACGCGACACAAGCTTGGTAACGTCGAACGGTGTTTTGCCGAACTCTTTCAAAGATTCCTGGCATTGTCCTGATGTTATTGGCGGGACGTTGAATGCGATCCATTAATTCCTCTTCGTTTCTAGGTGGTTTACGTCCGGGTGGGTGAACTAGAAGTATCCCCACAGGAAAAAGTCCGGTGGCGTGATGTCTGGTGACTGCAGGGGCCATGTCCTACGAGCAACTCTGCCAGTTACCCGGCCGTCAAAGAGTTCATTTAAACATCCGCGCACAGCACGACTGTTATGCGCAGGCGCCCCATCGTGCTGCAACCACTTGCGTAGCCGCATGTCCAGGGAACATCTTTGAGCCGTGGTAAAAATTCCTGTTTTGAAGAGCGCGCCGCAGCGCGTAGTGTGAAGCAGTCGCCCTCCATTTCTGGCGGTGGCGCCGCTGTGGCAATCGCAGCTTCAGTGTCTCCCTCTGGTGGGAAAGGGGAAAGGTTGCCTGTTCACGTGCATTTAAGGGGCGCTATGAGATCGCCAGTCATCTCCGGCGGTACCTCGCAATGAGTACCGCCCTTCAATTCGTGCCTGTCACTAATCGAAGTGTTAGGGTTGCAGGTGCCAGCCAGCCAGCCAGTCAGCAACGGTCCAGCCAGCCAGCAGCGGTCCAGCCAGCCAGCAGCGGTCCAGCCAGCCAGCAGCGGTCCAGCCAGCCAGCAGCGGTCCAGCCAGCCAGCAGCGGTCCAGCCAGCCAGCAGCGGTCCAGCCAGCCAGCAGCGGTCCAGCCGAGCAGCAGCAGCAGCAGCGGTAGCAGTGGTCCAGCCAGCCAGCCAGCAGCGGTCCAGCCAGCCAGCAGCGGTCCAGCCAGCCAGCAGCGGTCCAGCCAGCCAGCAGCGGTCCAGCCAGCCAGCAGCGGTCCAGCCAGCCAGCAGCGGTCCAGCCAGCCAGCAGCGGTCCAGCCAGCCAGCAGCGGTCCAGCCGAGCAGCAGCAGCAGCAGCGGTAGCAGTGGTCCAGCCAGCCAGCCAGCAGCGGTCCAGCCAGCCAGCAGCGGTCCAGCCAGCCAGCAGCGGTCCAGCCAGCCAGCAGCGGTCCAGCCGAGCAGCAGCAGCAGCAGCGGTAGCAGTGGTCCAGCCAGCCAGCCAGCAGCGGTCCAGCCAGCCAGCAGCGGTCCAGCCAGCCAGCAGCGGTCCAGCCAGCCAGCAGCGGTCCAGCCAGCCAGCAGCGGTCCAGCCAGCCAGCAGCGGTCCAGCCGAGCAGCAGCAGCAGCAGCGGTAGCAGTGGTCCAGCCAGCCAGCCAGCAGCGGTCCAGCCAGCCAGCAGCGGTCCAGCCAGCCAGCAGCGGTCCAGCCAGCCAGCAGCGGTCCAGCCAGCCAGCAGCGGTCCAGCCAGCCAGCAGCGGTCCAGCCAGCCAGCAGCGGTCCAGCCGAGCAGCAGCAGCAGCAGCGGTAGCAGTGGTCCAGCCAGCCAGCCAGCAGCGGTCCAGCCAGCCAGCAGCGGTCCAGCCAGCCAGCAGCGGTCCAGCCAGCCAGCAGCGGTCCAGCCAGCCAGCAGCGGTCCAGCCAGCCAGCAGCGGTCCAGCCAGCCAGCAGCGGTCCAGCCAGCCAGCAGCGGTCCAGCCAGCCAGCAGCGGTCCAGCCAGCCAGCAGCGGTCCAGCCGAGCAGCAGCAGCAGCAGCGGTAGCAGTGGTCCAGCCAGCCAGCCAGCAGCGGTCCAGCCAGCCAGCAGCGGTCCAGCCAGCCAGCAGCGGTCCAGCCAGCCAGCAGCGGTCCAGCCAGCCAGCAGCGGTCCAGCCAGCCAGCAGCGGTCCAGCCAGCCAGCAGCGGTCCAGCCAGCCAGCAGCGGTCCAGCCAGCCAGCAGCGGTCCAGCCAGCCAGCAGCGGTCCAGCCAGCCAGCAGCGGTCCAGCCAGCCAGCAGCGGTCCAGCCAGCCAGCAGCGGTCCAGCCGAGCAGCAGCAGCAGCAGCGGTAGCAGTGGTCCAGCCAGCCAGCCAGCAGCGGTCCAGCCAGCCAGCAGCGGTCCAGCCAGCCAGCAGCGGTCCAGCCAGCCAGCAGCGGTCCAGCCAGCCAGCAGCGGTCCAGCCAGCCAGCAGCGGTCCAGCCAGCCAGCAGCGGTCCAGCCAGCCAGCAGCGGTCCAGCCAGCCAGCAGCGGTCCAGCCAGCCAGCAGCGGTCCAGCCGAGCAGCAGCAGCAGCAGCGGTAGCAGTGGTCCAGCCAGCCAGCCAGCAGCGGTCCAGCCAGCCAGCAGCGGTCCAGCCAGCCAGCAGCGGTCCAGCCAGCCAGCAGCGGTCCAGCCGAGCAGCAGCAGCAGCAGCGGTAGCAGTGGTCCAGCCAGCCAGCCAGCAGCGGTCCAGCCAGCCAGCAGCGGTCCAGCCAGCCAGCAGCGGTCCAGCCGAGCAGCAGCAGCAGCAGCGGTAGCAGTGGTCCAGCCAGCCAGCCAGCAGCGGTCCAGCCAGCCAGCAGCGGTCCAGCCAGCCAGCAGCGGTCCAGCCAGCCAGCAGCGGTCCAGCCGAGCAGCAGCAGCAGCAGCGGTAGCAGTGGTCCAGCCAGCCACCAGCAGCGGTCCAGCCACCCACCAGCAGCGGTCCAGCCAGCAGCAGCAGAGCAGCAACAGCAGCAGCGGCAGCGGCCCCAGCCCTGGCCCCGGCCCTGGCCCCGGCCCTGGCACAATCCGCGGCAGCAACAGTAGCGGCGTTCCTGCCAGCTGTCGCCAGCGCCAGCAGCGTGGGACTTTGGTCCTCGTCTTCGTCTGTCTTCGTCCATCTTCGTCCGTCTTCGTCCGTCCTCGGTTTTTCGTCTCTCGTTTTCGCCCTGTATTGTCTTAATTCCTACCAGTTGTCATGTCAGCCCCCACCACCACTGCCACTACTACCACTACTGCCATAGTTTATACTTCGCCCTCCGCCGCCCCTCCCCTTCCTTCCATCCCTCCAGCTCTCCTTTCACCCTCGCTTTTTGTCGCCCCCTCCCCAGCTTCTTCCTCCTGCTCCTCTACCTCTGATCCCTTCCCCCCACTCCCCCAGGCTGTCACTACAGCTCCAGCTAGGGTGGTGGCCCAACGGGCCACTGCCCATGCCCAGCTCTCCCCATCGTCTTCGCCGTCATGGCTGTCGCCGTCACCTTCACCATCGCCATCTCCGGCGCTGACTACTGCGTCCACACCGGGACCTGTCATTCCCGTCACCTCCCTGTAGCTCCCGTCCCTCATGTCACCACTCACCCTTCTGCCGTCCTTAAACGCCCTAGTGGCATCACTACCTCCTCCACCCAAAAAGGCCCTGCCCCATCCTCCTTCCCCTCCCAGGATGCCATGGATGTCTCCCTGCCTGGCCCTGCTTCCTCCGCCTCCTCCTCCTCCTCCCCTCCTCTTCCTACAAATACCTCCTCTCCCATCCCAATTCTTCCCTCCTCAAGGCCTGGAACCTCTCCCTTCTCCTCCGCCAACACTTCCCTGGAGTCCCCATCTCCATCCTCACTCCTTGCGGGACTCAGTTCTCATCTCTTCCCCCAGCCCCACCCTCCATACTGACATCCTCTCCCGCATCCCCATCACCCGGTTTGGCCCCAACGCCTCCCTCACCCCTGCTCCTCCCCTGTCTCCTACCCGCCAACCCCAACCCCCGTGTCGCCCACCGACCCTCACCGCTGCGATCACTCGGCTTAGTCCGACGATCATGGAGGAGGAGGTTTTCGCAGAGCTCAAGGCGCATCCCTTGCTGGAGGTGTGGGCACTCCGCAGGCCCCACCCGCCTAATGCGGGTTTTCTCAGAGGATGCCCCCTCGATTGACCACCTCCTGAAGGAGGGTGCCCTCCTCTTCCACCAGAGATACAAGGTCGACCCCTCCCATTCCCACTCGCCTATCGCATCCGTCTCCCCTCCCCCACGCGGATCCTGTACGACCTAATTCCCTTCCCTCACCTTCTCCGCTTCCTCGAATGGATACGTATCCTCTACACTTCCCGTAAACTCGATCCTCCTCACCCGCTGGTCTCTCCCATCCTCTCCCGCCCCCGTCCGCTGCCGGGTCTGTACTTCCACGTCCCACCTGCTCTCCATCTCTCCACTCTCCACTCTCCACACCCTCCCAAGGTGGCTTCCGCCAGCTCCCCCTCCCTGCTGGTGCCTTCCTCCCCTCCATCTACCTCTCTTACCAACTTTGATCCTCCCTCCCTGTGTTTGTTCCTTTGGGCACCCTCCCTTCTCTCCCCCTTCCCTCCCTCCTCCCTTTCTCCCCACTCCTCCCCCGGCCTTCCCCTACCCCTGTCCCTCTACTCCTCCTCCCATCTCCTCTGCCATTGGCATCTTTGCTCCCCTCTCCCTCCCCCTCACCCTTCTTACCCTCTTGGCAGGTCCCCGGACTCGCACACGTTACGTGGACATTCGCGCGCTGGACATCATCGCCATCCGTTTCTCGTGTGTGCCGTCGTGTTTTGTGTTCAGTGTTCACCGTCACGCTCCATCACGCTCCGTCGTTCACATGTGCCATCGCAATCATCAGTGTTTGTGCGTCGTGTCAACAGTTTGTAGTGTGGATTATCGTCGAGTGTGAACGGCTCCATGTTCTGTATTCTATGTCTACTGTTTTTCACCCACCATTATGTCATTTATGAGTATTCTTTCTGTCTTTATCATTGTCTCCTCTAAGGCTGAAGAGCGGCGTAGAATGCTGCTGCCAGCCTACCTGTTGTATGTACAGGTATAAAATTACAATAAAGAAAAAAAGAAAATAAAAACTCGCCAGTCGGCCAGTCTCTCGTCCCCAGCTTGCTAGTCTGTCTCTCGTCCGCATTTGTTAGGCAGTTAGTGTCTGTCTGTCGTTCGGAGTGCTAGTATGTCTGTCGTTCGGATCAACTTTTAAAGCCGGCAAAATGAGAGTCTTTCCACTCCGCCAGTAAGAGAACTCAGCGAGTGGTCGCCCGGTCGGGGCTTAGTTCCTGCATGTGAGTTTGCGCGTTAGGCCGCCAATCTGCTCGAGTTTGCTCAGGCAATGGTCATTGGCGGTTGGATCGATCGGTTGGTCGGTCGCGCACTGACACAAGATGACTTGTCCGTCTTGAGCGTCGGCGCATGTGAGGTCGCCACGTGAGTTCAGTGGGCCGCGGCGTATAGCGAGGGGTAGTGACTTCACGGTCGACACGAGAGCAACAGGAGTCAACCCACGACATCAGTCTGGCCGGTGCGAGCTGCGACGCCGTGAGACGGGAGATCGGCGCGAATTCCTGCGTCCGTTGAAGCGGCTGGCAGCGGACGGCTCGGGAGAGCGTTGGGGGTGCTGCGCCAGGTCTTATCGAGAAATCGCAGGTTATTAGAAGTTAAGTGATTGGTGAAATGTTGTTTGATTTACTCTCGTTAAATTCTACTTGTTTTCTTGGTGAGGTCACCAGCCGTTTTGATTTGGGGTCGTCCCACCATTCTTCTCCGTTTGCCCACCCGCAGGAAGGTGGTTGTTTATAAATTGGGTGGTCCGTTTTTCCCTTGTGGAGTAGGGGCGGGTTAGAGCAACCTGCGGTTCGGGTTGTTCGGTAATCTCCCTATCAATCTACCGTACGTTAGTAGCTGCCTCTGTCTCGTTTGTCGGATTTGGCGTGTTAACGAATTTATTGCTTGGAGTGTAACGGCCTAATACCTGAAATATGTTCTGATCTTTGGAAACTTTGATATTATTGCATCTGATCTTGAGAGGCGGTATCTGTGTACTGTAGAGCATCTTAACTATTGTTTGGCCAACCCTGTAGAATTTTATATAAGATTGCATTTCATGGGCTTTTATTTAAATGATCATTTTAGTATATAAAGTTGCCACCCTTTCACCGTATGACTTTTCTTAGAAGTTAAAATCAAGTTGCACCTTCGGTGGCAAGGTTAATATTTAAATTGTTAATGTTTTGTACCATTTCCATCCCTCCTATGGGGGAGGTGCATAGTTTGTGTGCTTGTATAAATTGTTAAAACTCTTAGTTTAAAGTAATCTGGTGTGTTGCAGATTTCCACCAGTGTAGTCTTTCAGAGGCTGTTGTGAGCGGTTGTAACTACGGCCGTGTCAAAAGGGAGCGGCAAGGTTCTCTGCCCGAAAGCTCATACTTGTTTCTTTCTGCCTCTGAATAAACTGTAACTTTGATATTTAGAGGATGCTTTCTGATTATAATTTTAAATCTGTTTCTTTCAAAAATTGCTTTTTGTCACTATTAAAGTGAATAAAATTCCCATTTGTTAAAAGGAATTTGGTTATGATTTCATCAGTTACTCCCTGGCAGTTACTTCCATGCTTACATAGCGCGATTAAATGTGTTAATGTTCTTGACGAATTGCTAATAAATAAAATAAATTCTTAAGAATATTCTTTGAAAATAAATCACGGTTCAATCTTCCAGCAGGCTGGACAGAGTTTCTTGCAAAAGTGAAGGTTATTTGCCCCAGTAAGTCGAGAAGGTAGACGCACCGGCCCAATCAGATAGTTACCCACAATGCCTGCCCAAATGTTGAGCGAAAATCGTACCTGGTGTCCGTGGACGTACGTGACACGACGATTTCCCTTTGCCCAGTAATGAATGTTTCGAGTGTTGTAAAGGCCATCCCGATGGAACGTGCACTGGTCGGTAAACAACACAATGGCGGGGAAGTCAGGATCTCGTGCAGCACGTCACAGAAACCACTGGCCAAACCGTAGCCTGTGTTCATAGTCCGCCACAGGATTTAGGTCTTGGACAAAGTAGAAACTAAATGGATGCTGAAACTTCCTGGCAGATTAAAACTGTGTGCCGGACCGAGACTCTAACTCGGCACCTTTGCCTTTCGCGGGCAAGTGCTCTACCAACTGAGCTACCCGAGCACGACTCACGCCCCGTCCTCAGAGCTTGACTTCTGCCAGTACCTCGTCTCCTACCTTCCAAACTTTACAGAAGCTCTCCTGCGAACGTTGCAGAACTAGCACTCCTGAAAGAAAGGATATTGCGGAGACATGGCTTAGCCACAGCCTGGGAGATGTTTTCAGAATGAGATTTTCACTCTGCAGCGGAGTGTGCGCTGATATGAAACTTCCTGGCAGATTAAAAGGCTGTAAGGACGGGGCGTGAGTCGTGCTTGGGTAGCTCAGTTGATAGAGCACTTGCCCGCGAAAGGCAAAGGTCCCGAGTTCCAGTCTCGGTCCGCCACACAGTATTAATCTGCCAGGAAGTTTCATATCAGCGCACACTGCGCTGCAGAGTGAAAATCTCATTCTGTAAATGGATGCTGGCCGTCACCCCCCAAAACCTCTCATACTAACCGATGAGTGAACCCCATGTTGTGTCCAACCTTTAGAGTATTTGTCGTAGGTGCTTCTTCGAAGCGCTCGAGAGCAGTCTCTTCAAATGCAGCATCACGTCGTGTTCGGGGTCTGCCAGCACCACCGTTAAATCCCGGTAACGACCCTGTCTCGCCAAGTCTCTTTTTTGTGCTACGATACGAACATTTTTTATTCTAGGATAGAACTGTGTCTTATGGCTTTCTTTGCCACCATTTTGACTTTGTTTACCTTTTGTTTATACACAAACCTATGATATCCATGGAGCATCTTTCTTTCTTTGCTTAACGAATTTCTGCTGTTGGTAATAAAAACCGAAGAAAAGCAAATGTGTAAGTAGGCTGTTTAGGTTTTCTTATTGGTAACGCCACGTAGCGCTCTGAAAATTACTGGCTGTGCTGTGTACAGTCTGTGGCTAGTTTGCATTGTTGTCTGCCATTGTAATGTTTGGCAGCTGGATGTGAACAGCGCGTAGCATTGCGCAGTTGGAGGTGAGCCGCCAGCAGTGGTGAATGTGGGGAAGTGAGATGGCGGATTTTTTAGAGCGGGTGATCTGGACGTGTGTCCATCAGAAACAGTACATTTGTAAGAAGGGATGTCATGAACTGCTATATATATTATGACTTTTGAACACTATTAAGGTAAATACATTGTTGTTCTCTATCAAAATCTTTCATTTGCTAACTATGCCTATCAGTAGTTAGTGCCTTCAGTAGTTTGAATCTTTTATTTAGCTAGCGGTATTGGCGCTCGCTGTATTGCAGTAGTTTGAGTAACAAACATTTTTGTGAGGTAAGTGATTTGTGAAACGTATAGGTTAATTTAGTCAGGGCCATTCTCTTGTAGGGATTATTGAAAGTCAGATTGCGTTGCGCTAAAAAATATTGTGCGTCAGTTCAAGCACAGTCATGTATAATTTTTTTAAGGGGACGTTTCAAATATTTGTCATCTATCCATCCCTTGCGTGGAATGAATTCTTTCAAAGCTGTGGATTAAAGTGTCTACCGTTAATTCATAGCAGCTCTACATCTTCTCTTTAGCTACACATTCGTAACTGACTCTGTATTCAGCTCGCGAAGTAATCTTTCAGGATTAAAGTTGAAAAATCTCTCTCCCAATTTCGAATATCAAAAGCGCAAGTTCTGTGTTGTCTTTGCAGTTTCACAAACGGCAATGTACGTCTTTTGACTTTCGTCGTTCAGCAAACCATTTGCGCCGGTTTTTTCTTAAAATATTGTCTCACGTGTTTAGCCTGTTACAGTCTGTATCGTCGATGTAAAAGATAGATTACGGAAACATGATTTGCAACCAGTGACGAGACTTTGCGAAAAGTGATGGTGTAACAATTAGCAGCACGACCTCACCATACGGCTATGTGCAAGACGCATTTATAGCCGTCTGAAAATGAGAACCAAAACCATGGAAACTAGTTATGGTCTTACGATTAAGAAAACCTAAAAAAAAGTAGTCCACGGTCTTCAGCTGAGCACATCACGAGAAAATGCAGATTCATGAGTTCTCAACACTATTTTCCTACTTTCGAAATTTCGTTTTGCCTTTTCATATTTTGGAGCTGGCCTAGTTAGGTGGTGCTAAGTCGTGTAAAGTGACCTGGATGTTTCCTGTTTCGTGTTCCCAAGCAACACAGCCAAAATGCGAAAGATTGAAACAAGTTTTATCGAACGGGTTAACAAATAAGTGAAACATGAAAATGAGTGCTTTGACGTAGCTGCCCTTAATGTTCACAGCACAAAGACAGTATTTTGTACTCATCTGGGCCCGCTGCGTCGTATATAAGCACATTATATTTTATGTTATCAGACCAAGACGCTGCTGTGTTTCGTTGCGTGATTCCCATCTTCAGGTTATCTGTGAAAAGTACGTAGTTTGGCACAATATTTCAAATTTTAAGGAGATAATTTAACGAATTATAGAATTATAGTTTGCTACGTACATCACGTGGTCTTTAAATCCACATGACATCGATGTCTCAGTTGCTGTCACAACGTTGTATAAGTTTGTTCCATTGATGTTGTTGAAGCTCTAAAGGACGTTAAACTTTTGCTACAGCAGTTATTTGAGTAGTTGTCATACAATGAAAATTTATTTTATAATGACGTTTGGTGACAGGTGTATTGTCAGTCAAATCAGTGGTATGATGTGGCTACATGTTGTTTCCTTCTTACCAGCTACACTATATTGCTTGTATCACACAACAACAACTCGACAACAGAAATAACAGCTCTAGCGAAAGTTAACGTCTACTGGAACATAATACAAAGAAAGTAGATAACTGCATTTCATCCGTAATCACAACACCTTTTTGTTACCAGAGTCACAAAACAATATTAACGGTCATCTTTTACTGGCATTTACTGATTTCGTTCTGCATATCAGTTTTGCGAATTTTGTCGCCAAATGAGAATCATGTTATCGCAATATGCATATTATTTACAGAATACGATGTAGACAGGGTGAACACGTGAAATTATACTGAATCTCTGAATTTTTCTTTTAAAAATGTTGGCGTCGTATGGTACTTGGCGTGATAATAGAAAGCTTGCTTTCATTAACACTCTGTCACACGATTTCTGACATGCTTCACCACAACAGTTTCCCAACTGTGTTTGTTATGTCAGTTATCCAGTTCGTAACAATTACAAGTACATTGCTCAACACACTATGCAAAACTTAAGGATGAAAGTTACTACTTCCGTATCTATTCTCCGCCAGTCACCTTGAGGTGTGTGGCGGAGGGTACTTGGTAAACAGTATCACTTCACACTTTCCTCATCCAGACGTGAATGGTTTGCGGGTAGAGCGATTGCTGGTAAGCCTCTGTGTGGGTTCGAATCTCTCTCATTTTTTCGTCATGGTCTTTTGTCGAGACATATGTAGGAGTAAGCAATACATTGGTTATCCTAACTCTGTGGCCGAGCGGTTCTAGGCGCTTCAGTCCGAAACCGCGCTGCTGCTACTGTCGCAGGTTCGAATCCTGCCTCGGGAATGGATGTATGTATGTGTGTGTTAGGTTTAAGTAGTTCTAAGTCTAGGGGACTGATGACCTCAGATTTTAAGTCCCATAGAGCTCAGAGCCATTCGAACCATTTAGTTAATATAAGACGTAGGCTCTCGGAGCCTTACCAACAGATCATATCGTGATACAGAACGCCTCTCTTGTCTGCCTCTGCAGTTGGCTGAGAATCTCTGTGACGCTTTCTCGTTTACTAAATGAACCCGTAACGAAACGCGCTACTCTTCTCTGGATCTTGTCTATTTCCGGTATCAGTCCTATCTGGCACGGATCCCAGACTGATGAGAAATATTCAAGTAATGGCCGAATGAGTGTTTTGAAAGCTACTTCCTTTTTTGGTGATCTACATTCCCTGAGGCGTCTTCCAATGAATCTCATCTAGTGTTTGCCTTACCCCTGATGTGGGTGTTCCAATACAAATCTCTCTGTACGCGTACTCCTAGATATTTTGTGTGAAATAACTGATTCTAGTGATTGTTCCGTAATCATGTAATATACAATAAAGCATATCTCTGTCTATGTATTCGCAGTACGTTACACGAATTTTGGTTATGTTGGCGGTCAGTTGCCACTTTATGAACCAAGTGTCGACCCGCTAAATCTCTTCCTTCATTTCGCTACAATTTTCTAGCGCTTTGACTTCTCTGTATACGACGGAATCATCTGCGAAATGTCTCATGGAGCTTCCGACATCAACTACTAGATCATTTATATATATTGTGGAAAGTAACGATCCTGTAACACTCCCTTGGGGCACGTCTGAAGTTACTTTTACTCCCGAAGACTTCTCTCCGTTGAGAATGCCATGCTGTGTTCAGTTTGCTACAAAACCATCAATCCAGTCACCCATTTGGTCTGATATTCCGACATAAATTTCGCACGACGTGTCACTGCCAAGTAACGTACTCTACTAACCTTCGACCATACACTGAAAGAACTGCTACAGGATAGTGCAGAAGGAAACTGAAAAAATTACACAATGGGACGAGCAGAAAACACTTTTATTCAAAGATAAAAATTACATTGAAGTCACCGCGATTTATGTTGGTCCCCTGGACATCATAAAAGGCAGGACATGGTACTTAATAGGGTGTGTGGTGACCGTGGACGACAATGTAGGCTCTGCAACGTGATCCTATGTTGGCCACATAGTTGTTAGGGAGTTCTTGTGGAAGGGGGTTCCATTACTCCACCAGTGCGGTTGATCGTTAGTGCGTGTGGACGAGTTGCAATGTGCCTCCACAACGCAAGCCAACACCCTATTACGAACCATGTCCCACCTTTTGTAATGTGCAGGCGTTCATTATAAATTGAGGTAATTATTGTCTTCGAATAATAGTGTCATATCCGTTGGTCCCGTTATACTACATTGTAACCGCTTTTTCTGTGTATGCTTCAAGTTTCATCGAGCTATGTTACTTGGCAGTGACAGATGATGCGTAAATTACTTTCATCCTTACTTTTTGACACCAGTATATATCCTCTTAGCATGATTGGCACCTCAGCTCCGTCCTAAATCTCATTGTGACTACGAACTAGCACACGATCAGAAAGTAAGTGAACATAACTCACTGCGGTGGAAGGAACCTGACAGTTCGTGGAAGCTTTCTTTTTTATTCCACTCATTCTACTGTGACTGTTTCTCTGTGCATGTTTTATGTGCAAGTGCGGTATCTGTAAAGAATAAACGCATTTGCTCATAGACCTACATCTAAGGCACCTTAAATTTTAGATCTATCCACTTCTGAATATTTTCTCTCTCACCATATGTCTCGAAAGTGAATTTTTATTTAGCGTCATTGGCACTGTCACTGATATGGTTTCGGGTTTAGATTTATCGTTCCGCTGCCAGGCGAATTCCGTATGCTGCATTTGAAGGTCAAGTTTCGTAAGTCTGCAAACTACTGTATATATTTTTATGCAGTTAAATGCCGTTACAACGAAAAGTAGGAGTACAACAATTTATAGGAATGAGAGTGAGCCAGCAATTCAACTTGATAGCTGTTAAGGAACTGTCGTAATAATTTGGATGGACGACAAAACAAATGCAGACAAAATGTCTGCCAGTTCCAACAGCATTGCACAATACCAATCAGCCATTGTCACAAGCTTCCAATCAGGTGTTTTCAATTTGTTTTGCATTTGTGTAACTTCCAATTCTTTTTACCTAACTGCAGAGGTCATTTATTTAAGGCGTCATTTCTAATAAGGAAGTTTTTCATCCGAGTTTAACGCAAATAAGAGTTGTGACCGGAAGAAAGATCGGTAACCTCTTATTATCAAGCGGAAAAAAAGGTGCAGTAGATCGAGTTCTTGCGTTTCCCCACAGATGGCAGTGTACCGCTGATTGTTCTACCATCTGGCGGCGCCTGCAGGCACTTCTAAAAGTTGCTACCGCTTCCCGGCGAAACAAAGGAAATTCCGCATGTTCTGCAATACTTCCAATACATTTCCTGATGTTTTTAAGTTTCACAAGCGGCCCGTGAACCGCACTTACAGTACCAATAAAGAAAGAAATATTTGCTTCTTCTTAGTGATTTTTGTGTTTGAAACTGAAAGTGAACACACACACACACACACACACACACACACACACACACACACGGTAGAGAGAAAGGGAGACACGTAGAGGAAGAGACAGCGATACTGTTTCTACGTTTTTGCGTGCGCTCGCGTCTCTGAGTGAGGAATTTAATTTGTGTGTGTGTGTGTGTGTGTGTGTGAGAGAGAGAGAGAGAGAGAGAGAGAGGTGCGGGGGAAAGAAGGAGGAAGGGGGAAAGAGAGAGAGAGAAAGAGAGAGAAGAAGAAGGAAGGGGAAACAGTAAGCGCGGGAGAGGGGAGCTGCGATGAGGTACAGAGGGAGCGAGATAAACCGACGGACGGAGAGAGAAGGAGAGTGAGAGTCAGAGAGGTGATGGGCCGCAGACCGCTTGCGCTTGCTGGCGGCCCTTGACTGGCAATGGCTCGCGTAGCGTAGACAGAGCAAGCGATACGTCAATACCGTAGCTGGAGCGGGCGACGAGCGGCGCTCGGAAATGACTGCGCCGGAGATGAGGCCTTTCATACGGCTTAACCCCATCGCAGGGCGATCCGCCGCAGCTCGCAAGTCTACGGGCGCTGATGGTGGAGGTCGCTACGACCCGAGGCCTGAGCCGTCCTGCAACATCGCCACCAAATCTTCTTTGTCTTCCGAGGAGAAAGCCTCAGGCACGGTGAACCGATTCGGCTCAAATTCGGGAGATAGTTTGTGGAAAACATAAAATGGAAGACCAGAGTTGTAAAATTACCGTAGGCTACCGTGGACATAATTAAAGGCAGATTAAAATAGTTTTCCTAGTAGCTTCAGTCACTTAAGGTCGCACCCGCGGTACCTGTACATTAGGTGTGCTGCATACCTGTTGGGCGTTACGTCATAACGATCGCTTTCTTCACGTATGCGATCAGTGGCGTAGCAGATTCCCCTAAAAACTGGAGACGGTAAACTGTTTGGAAACTGAGTGAGGATATAGAGAGGTTCGGAAATTTCCGTTACAAACTTCTAGGACTTGTAGAGGCAGTGAGTACACAATACAGGGTGGACCAAAGAGAATCATCCGATTTGGCACGTCTATATTTTTGATACTAATAAACATATGCAATGAATTTTGTTTCTGATGAACAGGAAGTTTTTTTTTTAAACCTTTTCATAGGTGTTCAATACGCCCGCTTGAGATGTGCGGTATCTGTCAATGCGGTATTCAAATTGTTCCCTCACTGCCGGCCGGGGTAGCCGAGCGGCTCTAGGCGCCACAGTCTGGAACCGCGCGACCGCTACGGTTGCAGGTTCGAGTCCTGCCTCGGGCATGGTTGCGTGTGATGTCCTTAGGTTAGTTAGGTTTAAGTAGATCTAAGTTCTAGGGGACTGAAGACCTTAGCAGTTAAGTGCATAGTGCTCAGAGCCATTTGAACCATTTTTTTTTTTTTTTTTTTGTTCCCTCACTGCAGCGAGCATGAGTTACAGCTTCCATACCTGCTGTTATGCGATGTGTAAGATAATTCATTGTTGCTAGTAACGGAGGCACATAAACGGAGTCTTTTATAAACTTTTATAAACCTCCACAAGAAGTAATCATATACTATCAGGTCCGGTGTCCTTGGAGGCCAGTAATGTAAGGCTGGATCATTTGGTCCAATGCGACCGATCCATCGCTCAGTGATGCTTTGACTTAAAAATTCCCGCACTTCCAGATGCCAGTGTGGCGGTGCCCCATCCTGTTGGTAAATGAAGCCGCTCGAATCAGTCTCCAACTGTGGGAAAAGAAAGTTCTCAAACATATCGAGATATGTGCTTCCTGTAACAGTGTTCTCGGCAAAGAAAAAAGGACCGTACACCTTTCCCTGTGAAGCTGCACAACACACATTAAATTTGGAGAGTCCATCTCATATCGTACATCTTCATGTGGTTGTTCCGTACCCATATTGTCACAGTATGGCGGGTCGCCTTTTCAATTAAATAGAATGTTGCCTCGTCACTAAACACTAAGCGTGGAAGAAAACTATTATCCCCCATCTCGCCAAGAACGAAATTTACCACCGTCACGAAGAGCTTGGAGTAGCTGAATTTTGTGTGGTTTCATGTATAAATGTCGACGCAACACACGCCTGACGGACATCTGGGGCATGTTAGAGCTGTAGAGCTGCACGGCGAACGGATTTCAGCGGACTCTTTCTGAAACTATGGCGGATGCGTTCGACGTCTGTGTCAGACGCTCGGGGACGTCCCGGCGATTTGCCTTTACGCACACAATGTTTCTCGGAATTGTTCATGCCATCGTCTAATGCTCTGTGCTGTAGGAGGTTCCACGCCGTACCTAATACGAGAGTCATGCTGAACAGTGATTACTAACCCGCACTGCGCAAAATGTAGAACACAAAAAGCTTTCTGTTGTCCCGACGCCGTTTTCACTAGAAATGAAGTGGGTCCACACTGCTGCTACCTAACAGGGGCCATGTAAAATTCGATAGTTTGCCCTTTCCAACAGTACGTTGTTCAAACACATATCTCAAATAACATAATAGTTATAAATTTTTTATAAAATCGGATGACTCTTTTTGATGCACCCTGTATTATGAATAGGAGCCCATGTCTGGAAATCTACCGTTTCCGTTCCATGATGGTTTCAGTTAAAATGGCTAACTCTTCCACTTCTGCTTGAGACACTGAGTTGGGCATGATGTAGCACGGTTATTAGGTAACAATTCGAAAGGAAAAATAACGAAACATCCATTTACCGCTTGAGCATATTATCGTGTACTAACACCTAAACATTACGTTCTGTATGTACAGTATGCTTATACATGTACAGTACGTTTATACAAACAAATGTACTTAAGTGGTAAATGGTTGTTTCATTATGTTTCCTTTCGAATTGTTACTTAATGATTGTACCTAATTCAGTTCCTCAGGCAGAAGTGGGTGCGAAAATATCTGAACTGAAACCGTTATTGATCGGAAACGATACGTTTCCGGACATTGGTCCCTGTTCAAAATATTGCATACTCATTCCCCTCTACAACTCCTAGAAGTCTGTGACGGGTATTTCCGAACACCCTATATAAAGGGCTATGTAACCTATGGAACACTTTTGTTCTACATACTTATCTTTCTGCATGTTACTCAAAAATAAACAGTGTTTATAGCAAAATCGAACTTTTCAACGTTTAATTCAGGTTTTATTCGAAAACTGTTGATTCCTAACGTCAAACAGAGGAATGTTGGAGTAAAAATAACGAAAACAATACAGATGTATCATATAGCGCTATAAAACACAACTTCCTCAACAAAAAGGTAAAATAAAAAGTATCAAACTTCGCTTCAATTCTTCGCCGAACGTACAGCATTTGTATTTATCAGTAATAACAGGAAACTCTGGCATTTGATCATGATGAAGGACATTCACCTGAGTACAAAATAACAATAATAAATCTATACATTTTTTAATGTTTTTGCGTGTAAACTGTACTTATAGCAAAAGTACTTGCTTTGGTTACATAATTACATAAAAGTGCAGAAGTTACGAGATCAATTAATGTTTGTTACTTTTAAAATGCAATTTATGTTCTGTAAAGATATAAAATACGCACTGGACTAACACTGAATGATGAGCCACTCTATATGCCGAAAAAGAGAGAGAGAGAGAGAGAGAGAGAGAGAGAGAGAGAGAGAGAGAGAAATCGTCGTCTCCCATATTCTCTCTTACACATTCATTTACGTTTCCTTCGCTACAGACGCTACCAATACTACCGGTAACCCTAAACTGAGGTCGAAGGACCCTGTTTTTCGTGTTAATTTGTCCGTTTCTAAGGGCTACAAGCACGTAAAGGGATATTATGTAGTCAGCAAAGAAGCTAATTTATGTTTTTATTTTATACGATATTTGTTGTTAAGTTTCTAATTTATTTCTGTTACCATAATTTCTTTCTTCTATTATTTCACACAAATAGAGGGTGATTCAAAAAGAATATACGTATTACAAAGTATTATTTTGTCCAAACTATCGATCGCTGCGCCTCGACTCGGCTATTGGAGAAACGAATACTTAGCCTAGTTTACATTAATAGCCGCTGGATGTCAGATACCTTGTGTTTTGCTTGACAAATGTTTAAAATGGCTATTCCGCAGCAGAAATCATTTTGTGCTCTCGAGTTTGCGAAGTGCAATTCCGTGATTACAATGCAAAGACGTTTCAAGTTAGGGTACCAAATTGATCCTCCATATGGGTGGAACATTCGCAGATGGTATCGACGGTTTCTAGATAAGGGATGTGTATGTAAAGGAAAGAGTCCTGGCCGCCCTCGTGTTCCTGAAGAAAATGTTGCACGAATTCAAACTGCTTTCTAACGTAGTCCTTCAAAATCAACTCGTTGTGCCAGTACAACTGAATACAACAACAATTTGGCGTGTTTTGAGACGTCTGTTCGTTATGAAGCCGTACCAGTTACAGCTGTTACAAGCTCTGCGTTCTAATGACAAACGCAAACGTGTGGCATTTTGTAACGAAATGCTATTGACAATAACACTTTCGCACAAAGCATCGTGTTTAGTGATGAAGCGACTTTCCATATTAGCGGTAATGTAAACGAACACAATGTTCGAATTTGGGGCCTAAAGAACCCACATGCAGCCACTGAACGTGTACGAAAATGGCTCTGAGTACTATGGGACTTAACATCTGAGGTCATCAGTCCCCTAGAACTTAGAACTACTTAAACCTAACTAACCTAAGGACAACACACACATCCATGCCCGAGGCAGGATTTGAACCTGCGACTGTAGCGGTCGCGCGGTTCCAGACTGAAGCGCCTAGAACCGCTTGGCCACACCGGCCGGCAACGTGTACGAGATTCGCCCAAAGTCAATGTGTTTTGTGCGATATCCCGACCATATGTTTACGACCCATTCTTCTTTGATGGAAACACAGTTAACCGTCAGCAGTATCTCGCTATGTCGCAAAACTGGTTGTTTCTGAGGCTGCACGAACACAACTTTTCAACAAGACAACTTTTCAATAAGACGGGGCATCACCGCCAAGTGCGTGTATGAATGAAACTCTGGCTTGCTCGTCAAGGACCTGGCGACTTGTCTCAGCTGGGCTCCACGGTCACCGGATTTGACACCCTCTGACTTCTTCCCGTGGGGTTTATGTACCTCCACTCCCACAGAACCTGGAAGCGTTGAAGACCCGGATCCGTCCTGCCATAACATCAGTGACGAAAGACATGCTTGCTCCATTATGGGAGGAACTTGAGTATCCGTGTGATATTGTTCGTGTCGCTGATGGAGGACATACTGAACATCTGTAATCTGAACTTGAGACGTTCGCATATAAGTGTGCAAAGTTTCATATTCGTATGTTTTAAAGTTTAATAAATATATGCATTCGAAATACGTGCATTCTTTTTGAAACACGATGTATTTTAAAGCAAATGAAGCATTGTACATCATTGTTACGTCACTCATCATCATCATCATCATCATCATTTAAGACTGATTATGCCTTTCAGCGTTCAGTCTGGAGCATAGCCCCCCTTATACAGTTCCTCCATGATCACCTATTCAGTGCTAACATTGATGCCTCTTCTGATGTTAAACCTATTACTTCAAAATCATTCTTAACCGAATCCAGGTACCTTCTCCTCGGTCTGCCCCGACTCCTCCTACCCTCTACTGCTGAATCCATGAGCCTCTTGGGTAACCTTGCTTCTCCCATGCGTGTAACATGACCCCACCATCTAAGCCTGTTCGCCCTGACTGCTACATCTATAGAGTTCATTCCCAGTTTTTCTTTGATTTCCTCATTGTGGACACCCTCCTGCCATTGTTCCCATCTACTAGTACCTGCAATCATCCTAGCTACTTTCATATCTGTAACCTCAACCTTGTTGATAAGGTAACCTGAGTCCACCCAGCTTTCGCTCCCATACAACAAAGTTGGTCGAAAGATTGAACGGTGCACAGATAACTTAGTCTTGGTACTGACTTCCTTCTTGCAGAAGAGAGTAGATCGTAGCTGAGCGCTCACTGCATTAGCTTTGCTACACCTCGCTTCCAGTTCTTTCACTATGTTGCCATCCTGTGAGAATATGCATCCTAAGTACTTGAAACCGTCCACCTGTTCTAACTTTGTTCCTCCTATTTGGCACTCAATCCGTTTATATTTCTTTCCCACTGACATTACTTTAGTTTTGGAGATGCTAATCTTCATACCATAGTCCTTACATTTCTGATCTAGCTCTGAAATATTACTTTGCAAACTTTCAATCGAATCTGCCATCACAACTACGTCATCCGCATATGCAAGACTGCTTATTTTGTGTTCACATATCTTAATCTCACCCAGCCAGTCTATTGTTTTCAACATATGATCCATGAATAATATGAACAACAGTGGAGACAGGTTGCAGCCTTGTCTTACCCCTGAAACTACTCTGAACCATGAACTCAATTTACCGTCAACTCTAACTGCTGCCTGACTATCCATGTAAAGACATTTAATTGCTTGCAAAAGTTTGCCTCGTATTCCATAATCTTGTAGAACAGACAATAACTTCCTCCTAGGAACCCGGTCATATGCCTTTTCTAGATCTATAAAGCATAGATACAAATCCCTGTTCCACTCGTAACACTTCTCCATTATTTGCCGTAAGCTAAAGATCTGGTCCTGACAACCTCTAAGAGGCCTAAGCCCACACTGATTTTCATCCAATTGGTCCTCAACTAATACTCGCACTTTCCATTCAACAATACCTGCGAAGATTTTACCCACAACGCTGATTAAAGAGATACCTCTGTAGTTGTTACAATCTTTTCTGTTTCCATGTTTAAAGATTGGTATGATTACTGCTTTTGTCCAGTCTGATGGAACCTGTCCCGACTCCCAGGCCATTTCAATTATCCTGTGTAGCCATTTAAGACCTGACATTCCACTGTATTTGATGAGTTCCGACTTAATTTCATCCACCCCAGCCGCTTTATTGCATTGCACGTCACTTCGTAAAAATATTTTCTGACTCGGGTTGGCGCCTTTCTGCAATATAACGGATATCTGGCGACGACAGCGAGAAACTACCATATAGACCAGGTGGGGGAAGTCTTGCACACTGCACTTACATGCTACCTTAAGCCACGACACACGGCAGAGGGGACATTACTGTCTTAGCAATGCCGTAGCAACTCTTGTGCCTTCTGTTTGTTGATCATTTGTGTGTCGGCATTGTTATTAAAATAGCACTGATCACTTTTTCCCATTTTCTATACTAACGTAATATTTCATACCAATACAAATTTTACGAATAAAAATTACTCCTTTTTTAGAAAAGGCTTGCTTAACAACGAAAAACTTTAACATTGCTGCTGCGGATAATTGGTTTTACGAACTTTTACTCGGTTAAAGTAAAAAATAAAGAAACACCTGTTTAACTGAGACCAAAGAGTACCGAAAAATACAGGTTATCCAGAACTAAAACACCGGTATCGATTTTAACTGGTCAGTTTTTCCCATCCTTAGTCGTTTGGTGTTAAAAACAGCCGTTTTCGTAACAGGATTGCGGAAGTCAACGGTACGTTATGTTTTTTTAGGGTTCTGAATCTGAATTTCATGTTTGGTGTCTTATAGGAGGTTGGCTTCACAACAAAAACCGCAAAAATCTCACAATATACCCATTTGCTCGGTTTTCCGCTTATTCCTCGAAAACTACGCGTTTTGCGAAGACAACCATTCTGAACAAAACGGAGGTAGACAAAATTTCCTACAAGATGCACTTGTCAGACGTGATTTTCTGACGAACGCTCTATCGGCTCTACAGCAAACTGCATAGCAGCGATTTTATGGCTGCTCTGCGAATACATAAAAAAATGCTCAATCCCTCTCCCTAGAACCCCAAAAATATAGTACATGTTATCAACAAAAATAATTTTTTTTGCTGAAGAACAGCAAGAACTCACTGTGCAGCCTCAACTTTCTGCAGTCCCTGACAATTCGCCTGGAACTGCCATTGCGTTAGACCCTTCACCTGAATTTTCTAGTGCCGAAGAAACATCGCCTCGGCCACCAACAGCCAAACGGAGACGAGAAAAAAATTTCACACATGACATCACCATCGGTACTTCTTCATACATCGATAGCTTATTATACAAATTATCAGCTGTCTTTTGAATCCATCTTCTGTCAGTGACTGCATTATTTCTTTTGAGATGGAAAGAGTACTCCAAGTGATGACCCAGTCGACATCCATTTATTCATTCTTATAGAGCACAACTTAATCATAGCTAACACTTGGTTTAAGAATCATGATAGAAGGTTGTATACATGGAAGAACCCTGGAGATACTAAAAGGTATCAGATAGATTATATAATGGTAAGACAGAGATTTAGGAACCAGGTTTTAAATTGTAAGACATTTCCAGGGGCAGATGTGGACTCTGACCACAATCTATTGGTTATGACCTGTAGATTAAAACTGAAGAAACTGCAAAAAGGTGGGAATTTAAGGAGATGGGACCTGGATAAACTGAAAGAACCAGAGGTTGTACAGAGTTTCAGGGAGAGCATTAGGGAACAATTGACAGGAATGGGGGAAAGAAATACAGTAGAAGAAGAATGGGTAGCTTTGAGGGATGAAGTAGTGAAGGCAGCAGAGGATCAAGTAGGTAAAAAGACGAGGGCTAGTAGAAATCCTTGGGTAACAGAAGAAATATTGAATTTAATTGATGAAAGGAGAAAATATAAAAATGCAGTAAATGAAGCAGGCAAAAAGGAATACAAACGACTCAAAAATGAGATCGACAGGAAGTGCAAAATGGCAAAGCAGGGATGGCTAGAGGACAAATGTAAGGATGTAGAGGCTTATCTCACTAGGGGTAAGATCGATACTGCCTACAGGAAAATTAAAGAGACCTTTGGAGATAAGAGAACCACTTGTATGAACATCAAGAGCTCAGATGGAAACCCAGTTCTAAGCAAAGAAGGGAAAGCAGAAAGGTGGAAGGAGTATATAGAGGGTCTATACAAGGGCGATGCACTTGAGGACAATATTATGGAAATGGAAGAGGATGTAGATGAAGATGAGATGGGAGATACGATACTGCGTGAAGAGTTTGACAGAGCACTGAAAGACCTGAGTCGAAATAAGGCCCCCGGAGTAGAGAACATTCCATTAGAACTACTGACGGCCTTGGGAGAGCCAGTCCTGACAAAACTCTACCATCTGGTGAGCAAAATGTATGAAACAGGCGAAATACCCTCAGACTTCAAGAGGAATATAATAATTCCAATCCCAAAGAAAGCAGGTGTTGACAGATGTGAAAATTACCGAACAATCAGCTTAATAAGCCACAGCTGCAAAGTACTAACACGAATTCTTTACAGACGAATGGAAAAACTAGTAGAAGCCGACCTCGGGGAAGATCAGTTTGGATTCCGTAGAAATACTGGAACACGTGAGGCAATACTGACCTTACGACTTATCTTAGAAGAAAGATTAAGGAAAGGCAAACCTACGTTTCTAGCATTTGTAGACTTGGAGAAAGCTTTTGACAATGTTGATTGGAATACTCTCTTTCAAATTCTAAAGGTGGCAGGGGTAAAATACAGGGAGCGAAAGGCTATTTACAATTTGTACAGAAACCAGATGGCAGTTATAAGAGTCGAGGGACATGAAAGGGAAGCAGTGGTTGGGAAGGGAGTAAGACAGGGTTGTAGCCTCTCCCCGATGTTATTCAATCTGTATATTGAGCAAGCAGTAAAGGAAACAAAAGAAAAATTTGGAGTAGGTATTAAAATCCAGGGAGAAGAAATAAAAACTTTGAGGTTCGCCGATGACATTGTAATTCTGTCAGAGACAGCAAGGACTTGGAAGAGCAGTTGAACGGAATGGATGGTGTCTTGAAGGGAGGATATAAGATGAACATCAACAAAAGCAAAACAAGGATAATGGAATGTAGTCGAATTAAGTCGGGTGATGCTGAGGGAATTAGATTAGGAAATGAGACACTTAAAGTAGTAAAGGAGTTTTGCTATTTGGGGAGCAAAATAACTGATGATGGTCGAAGTAGAGAGGATATTAAATGTAGACTGGCAATGGCAAGGAAAGCGTTTCTGAAGAAGAGAAATTTGTTAACATCGAGTATAGATTTAAGTGTCAGGAAGTCATTTCTGAAAGTATTTGTATGGAGTGTAGCCATGTATGGAAGTGAAACATGGACGGTAAATAGTTTGGACAAGAAGAGAATAGAAGCTTTTGAAATGTGGTGCTACAGAAGAATGCTGAAGATTAGATGGGTAGATCACACAACTAATGAGGAAGTATTGAATAGGATTGGGGAGAAGAGAAGTTTGTGGCACAACTTGACCAGAAGAAGGGATCGGTTGGTAGGACATGTTCTGAGGCATCAAGGGATCACCAATTTAGTATTGGAGGGCAGTGTGGAGGGTAAAAATCGTAGGGGGAGACCAAGAGATGAATACACTAAGCAGATTCAGAAGGATGTAGGTTGCAGTAGGTACTGGGAGACGAAGAAGCTTGCACAGGATAGAGTAGCATGGAGAACTGCATCAAACCAGTCACAGGACTGAAGACCACAACAACAATACGCAATATGTTGTAAATATAATTTGTTAACATTTTCATCAAACATATTTCACCAATTCATCCAAAACAACCTCTTTTAAGCATAATATACCGAAAATATAGCGTCGATGAGAGAATAAATGGTTCAAATGGCTCTGAGCACTATGGGACTTAACATCTGAGGTCATCAGTCCCCTAGAACTTAGAACTACTTAAACTTAACTAACCTAAAGACATCACACACATCCATGCCCGAGGCAGGATTCGAATCTGCGACTGTAGCGGTCGCGCGGTTCCAGACTGAAGCGCCTAGAACCGCTCGGCCACACCGGCTGGCTCCTATTCTCCTTATTATTAAACCCACCCCTGCTTTACCCGTATTTGAGTGTGTGTTTATAGACCTGTATTCACCTGACCAGAAGTCCCGTTCCTTCTGCCACCGAACTTCACTAATTCCCGCTATATCTAACCTTGACGTGTCAATTTCCATTTTTAAATTTTCTAACCTACCTGCCCGATTAAGGGATCTGACATTCCACTTTTCAATCCGTAGAACGCCAGTTTTGTTTCTCCTAATAATGATGTCCTCCTGAGAAGTCCGCACCCGGAGATCCGAATGGGGGACTACTTCACCCCCGGGATATTTTACCAAGAGGACGCCATTATCATTTAACCATACAGTAAAGCAGCATGTCGTCTAGAAAAGTTATGGCTATAGATCCCCTTGCTTTTCAGCCATTCGTGGTACCAGCACAGCAATGCTGTTTTCGTTAATGTTACGAGGCCATTTCAGTCAGTCATCCCGACTGTTGCCCCTGCAACTACTGAAAAGGCTGCTGCTCCTGTTCAGGAACCACACGTTTGTCTGGCCTCTCCACAGATATTTCTCCATTGTGGTTTCACCTACGGTACGGCTATTTGTATCGCTGCGGGACGCAAGTCACGTTACCTGATTACTTTACAAATGAGTTAATGTGTCAAATGTTTCACGTTAAACACATAAGCGAGAATAAATTTAGAAAATGTTTGAAATCGTACTCCAGTTTTGTTGGAAGTCACTAAGTGTCCTCATTATGAAACACTGGGTGAATATAGTCGGGGTACTTTGCGCCTCATTTTAAGCAAAAGCAAGTTTCTCACGCATGTCAATGTTTATGATGTCATATCTCCTGAACTATGTGTCTACGGTGATATACACTGACGTGACGAAGTCGTGGGCAAGCGATATGTACATACACAAATTACGGTAATGTAGTGTAGAGAAGGTATAAAAGGGCAGAGCACTGGCGAAGCTGTAATTTGTACTCAAATTATTCATGTGAAAACGTGTCCAACGTGATTATAGCCCCACGATGGGCATTAATAGACTGAACGCGGAATGATAGCTTTAGCTCGACGTATAGGGCATTCCATTTCTGAAATCGTTGGGAATTCAGTATTGTGAAAACTACACTGTCAAGAGTGTGCCGAAAATACCAATTTTCGCGCATTACCTGTCAACACGGTCAATGCCGTAGCAGACGGCCTTCACTTAACGACCGAGAGCAGTGGCGTAAAGTGCTAACACGAAGGCAACAGCGCTTCAAGTAACCGGAGAAATCAATGAGAGATGTATGACGAACGTATCCGTTAGGACAGTGCGGCGTAGTGTGGCGTTAACGGGCTATGGTAGCAGACGACCGACGAGAGAGCATTTGCCAACAGCACGACATCGTCTGCATCGCCTCTCTTTGGCTCGTGACCATGTTGGTCACTGGAAAACCGTGACCTTGTTAGAAGAGCCCCAATTTCAATTGGTAAGAGCTGATGGTAGGGTTTGAGTGTGTCGCAGACCCCATGAAGCCATGGACCCAAGTTGTCAACAAGACACTGTGCAAGCTGGTTGTGGCTACAGAATGATGTGGGCTGTGTTTACATGGGATGCGCTGGGCATTTTGGTCCAACTGAACCTATCATTGACTGGGAATTGTTATGTTCGGCTACTTGGAGATAACTTGCAGCCATTCTGGACTTCATCTTCCCAAATTACGTTGGAATTTTTCTGGATAACAAAGCACCATGTCACCGGGCCACAGCTGTTCGCGACTGGTTTGAAAAACATTCGGGACAATTCGAGCGAATGGTTTCTCCACCCACATCGCCCAACATGAATCCCATCGAACATTTTGGGGTATAATTAGGGTATCAGTTCTTGGACAAAATCCTAAATCCACTTTTTTTCAATTATGGACGGCTATGGCTCAATATTTCTGCAGACCCAAAGACTTGTTGAGTCCATACCACGTCGAGTTGCTGCACTAGGCTGGGCAAAAGGTCAGACACGATACTAGGAGGTATCCCATGACTTTTGTTGCCTCAGTGTATTTTGAAGTAGTCTATCTCTAACAGCCTAGCTACAGTCCTCAGTCGGCAGTAGTCAGCAAAAATCGGATGCCATTTGTCAGATAGCATATTTATCGCCCACTCGCCGACGTTTGAAGTGACAAAACAGCACTGTGACAACACAGTGCTTTTATATCCACAGGAAAAAGCTTCTTCTCGTAGTTAGAAGGTAATAACAGAAGGACAATAGAACTCAAATATCTCTAACGGTTAATTCTTAAATCATTTTTCTTCTTTGTTTTTATGATCAGTTTTTAAGTGCCTGGCAGAGGGGTTCATCGAGCCACTTGAACACTATTCCTCTACCCTTTCACCCTCTAACAGCGCACAGGAAAAATGAAAACTTAAATTTTTCCGTTCGAGTTCTGATTTTTCTTATTTTATTACCGTGATCATTTGTCCCTACGTAGGTGGTGTAAAAAAAGTTGGAGATAACTCGCGTATCATATATGTGACTTACTCTTCCCTATTTCGCTATAACACAAAACGAGCTGTCCTACTGTGAACTGTTTTGATATCCTCTATCAGTCCAATCTGGTAAGGATCCACATCATGTCCAGCAGTTTGAACGTGTGGATTCGCAGTACCCGCGAAGAGTCAGTTCTGTTGTTGACGTCCACATGGAGACAGAAGCGTGCTTCATCACTGAACCTGATCCTTAACGTCTGCTTCATTTTCAGAGTCCTCAATCATATCATTTGCAAAAGAATATCGCTGATCCACATCATTGTCTTTCAAAGATTGGCACAAGTGAATTTTGTAAGGGAAGAGGTTTAGTTTCTGTTTCGTTATTGCCTGGAGAGGCAGTCGTGACATTCTGAGTTGCTGTGCTCAATGTCTTTTTGATGTAATGGTCTCCTCACTGAAAAGGGTTCGCACTCTTTTACGTTCTCCAGAGTTTCAGCTGATGCTAGTGGGAAACATGACACAAAAACTATATCAGAGAATGCTTAAATTTTGTCATTGCAATTGGACTTTCTTTCAGCACTGTAATCTCACTGAGAAATCGTCATTCCGGACGGTTCTGTTCTTGGATCAAATGTGCCGTTGAATGGACGTCTCATCATGACAATACGCTCAGCATTTGTGTAAAATGTCTTTGCCATAAACAAATGCTATTCCAACGTTCGAGCTTCCACTCTGAAAAATGAAATGAGACGCTGCTGAGTGAGCTACAGAATTTTCGGAGCTACGATACAACAGTATCTCAAGGAAATTTGTTTACGGCGTCCGATTAAATCACAGTAGGCAAACACTTTCTAACACCTATTTTGCTTCACCTTGTGTTCTTAACGAGGCTGGAGACATACTATCGGACTTCTGGAAGAATGTGATGACACAATAATGAAGATAGAGAAGGCTGATTAATGCGAGAACTATTTCAGAATCAGCTTAACAGCGCATGCGTCCAGATTACTGCCAAGAATGGAAAACATTGTTAGACAACGATCGGTGGTCTTAGGAAAGGTGGAGACACCAGAGAGGCAGTTCTGACGTTGCGCTTCATAAAGGAGGCAAGACTTGAGAAAATCCAAGACACTTCCATATTTGTCAGGAATGTTTAATTTTCCTACAGAAGATATTTAGTTTTGTAATTGTCATGCATGCTTCGCAGTCTTTGTATGTCTCGTCTAGTCGCTTCTGCTTTGTCATTTTTCAGTTCTTGAGAATCTTATTTCTAGGCGTTTAGCCTGCTTCGCTTACTGTATTTTTAAACTTTCTCCGGTCGTTAATTAAATTCAATGTCTCTTGTGTTATATAAGGATTTTCACTGGGCCTTGCGTCTCTGCCTGGTTGTTACTTTAATGCCTTCACTATACCATCTCTCAAAACTACCCATTCGTCTTCTCTTGTATTTCTTTCCCTTGTTTCAGTCAACTTTTGCCTAATCTTCCTAGGAAACTCTCACTAAATTCTAGTTCTTTCAACGTTTCTAGGTCCAATCGTTTTATGTCTTATCTTTCTCCAACTTCTTCAGTTTTAATCTACAATTCATAACCAATTAACTATGATTAGAGTCCACATCTGCACCTGGTTTTGCAGTCTAAAATCTGGTTTAGAAATCTCTTGCGTATCATTATATTATGTATCTTAAACCTTCCGGTGCCTCCACATATCTTATCACATACAGCTGTCTTACACGAATCTTAAGTGAAGTTTTAGTAATGATTAAACTGCGCTCAGCTGAAAATCTTACAGGTCAGCTTTGCATTTCATTTGTATATGCAGTAGAAAACCAAACAGTTTATTGAAGGTGGTAGCCGAATATTAGAGGATCTTTATTAAACTGTTGTGAAGTACACGTGTGCTTTTGCCTCAGTACAATACTTAAAAAAGTTTTCGTGCAATCTTGATTATTTGAGATTTTATATTATGCATAACAGTCGATCAACAACACACTCACTTAACATTTACAGGCAGTTTTTTCCCCGACATTGCCCGTGCAATCGGCAATTGAAATACTATTCATTACTCCTCAGAAAACATGTATTGTAGCCAGGAATGAGTTTTTGATTCTAGGCTGTGACATATTAGTAGTGAGCTCCTATGGTGCGCTTTTCATCCGTCTGTTTTGCGCACTACAGAGAAACAGCCGTGCCGGCAGCACGAAGAAGTGGCACCAGTTCCGTTTCTTATCAGGGTTACTAACTCACCGCTATCAGCACATCCACTTCGCCGAGACCTCGAAAAAATCGACTCAGTACTGCCGTGCTGTGGGCAGCGGAAGAATACGAGTATCTCACCAGAGAACGATCTAAAAACTGAAGTCTTCCGTACCATGCAGTATTTGCGAAAAAGATAGAGAAATAGCATAAGAAAACATTCTAAGTGGCAAATCTGACATTTTCTGGAATCCCACCTTTCTTGTGGACGTGGAACAGCGGTTGACAATACAAGTAATGGAAGTGAAACACCACAGCCGTATTTTGAAAGTATTTACTATTCAGAGGACTGGTTCCAACGCTACATTTGAGTCATCTGCAGGTCCTACTATAAACCAAATAAATACTTCTAGTCCTTGGCCCATGTTATTGTATGGATCCTATAATACATGAGCCAATGACTGGAAGTGCTTTTGGTTTATAGTAGAACCTGCAGATGAGTATCGTCTGAATAAAAGATACTTTGAAAATACGGCCATGTTGCTCCACATCCTCCAAGTAAATTCGACACTTGTCAGGAGAATGAAAAACCAAAGTATCCCTGTACATAACATTCGCATAAAAACAAGTGAGACGACGTTCTGATACCACAGAATTATACTGTTCACCGCACCACAAATTACACTCATGCTCATAAATTAAGGATAATGCTCATACATGGCGAAACAAAACGCTCTAGTGGGCGGTTTGCGGGTTTAAATCACCTCGGTGTACGACCATGCGGTGCATTAGACCTGCGGTCGTCGCACAGTGGCGCTGGCAGCAGTCCACATATGCAGAGGTGTGTTGGTGCATGTCAGAGTATGGTGCAACGAGTAAGTGTGCAGATGTTTTCAGATGTGTTAATGGTGACTGTGTGTTGAAAATGGCTCAAAGAACACATATTCATGACGTTATGCGGGGTAGAATATTATGGCGACTGGAGGCTGGTCAAACACAGCAGGTCGTAGCACGGACCCTCCGTGAGCCACATAGTGTGATCTCAAGATAGTGGCAACGATTCCAGCAGACAGGAAACGTGTCCAGGCGCTACAGTACGGGACGTCCACACTGTACAACACCACAAGAAGATCGATATCTTACCATCAGTGTCAGCAGATGGCCACGGAGTACTGCAGGTAGCCTCGCTCAGGACCTTTACAGCAGCCACTGAAACAATTGTCTCCAGGCACACGGTCTTCAGACAACTGAACAGACATGGTTTATTTGCCTGGAGACCTGCAAGGTGCATTCCACTGGCCCCTGGTCATTGGAGAGCCCATAAAGCCTGGTGTCAAGAACACAGTATATGGACATTGGAACAGTGGTCCCAGGTTATGTTCACGGACGGGTCCAGGTATAGTCTGAACAGTGATTCTCGCCGGGTTTTCATCTGGCGTGAACCATGAACCATATACTAACCCCTTAATGTCCTTGAAAGGGACCGGTATGGAGGTCGTGGTTTGATGGTGTGGGGTGGGATTTGATGCACGTCTTTGGCAGAGGAACTGTGACAGGTCAGGTGTATCGGGACGTCATTTTGCACCAGTATGTCCGCCTTTTCAGGAGTGCAGTGGGCCCCACCTTCCTCCTGATGGATGATAACGCAACGCCCACCGAGCTGTCATCGTAGAGGAGTACATTGAAACAGGAGATATCAAGCGAATGGAGTGTCCTGGCTGTTCTCCAGACCTAAACTCCATCGAGCACATCTGGGATGCTCTCTGTCGACGTAGCGCTGCACGGCTTCAAACCTCTACGACACTTTAGGAGCTCCGACAGGCACTGGTGCAAGAATGGGAGGCTATACCTGATCCAGAGTATGCCGACCCGGTCACAATAAGACCGGTATCTCATCATCAGTGCCCGCAGACGGCCACGGAGTACTGCAGGTAGCCCTACTCGGGACCTGACCGCAGCCACTGGGACAGTTGTCTTCAGACACACAGTCTACAGACGACTGAACAGACATGGCTTATTCGCCCGGAGACCTGCAAGGTGCATTCCACTGCATCATGGTTACAGGAGAGCCCGTAAAGCCTGGTGTCAAGAATACAGTACATGGTTATTGGAACAGTGGTCCTAGGTTATGTTCACGGACGAATCCAGGTATAGTCTGAACAGTGATTCTCACCAGGTTTTCATCTGGCGTGAACCAGAAACCAGATACCAACCCCTTAATGTCCTTGAAAGGGACTTTTATGGAGGTCGTGGTTTGATGGTGTGGGGTGGGATTAGGATTAGCGCACGTACACCCCTGCATGTTTTTGACAGAGGAACTGTAACAGGTCAGGTGTATCGGGACTTCATTTTGCACCAGTATTTCCGCCTTTTCAGGGGTGCAGTGGGTCCCACCTTCCTACTGATGGATGATAACGCACGGCCTCACCGAGCTGCCATCGTGGAGGCGTACCTTGACACAGAAGATATCAGGTGAATGGAGTGACCTGCCTTTTCTCCAGGCCTAAACTCCATCGAGCATGTCTGCGATGCTCTCAGTCGACGTATCGCTGCACGTCTTCTAACCCCTACGACACTTTAGGAGCTCAGACAGGCACTGGTGCAAGAATGGGAGGCTATACCCCAGCAACTGGTCGACCACCTGATCCAGAGTATGCCAACCCGTTGTGCAGCCTCTGTAGGTGTCCATGGTGATCATATCCCCTATTGATGTCGGGGTACATGTGCAGGGAACAGTGGCGTCTTGTAGCACATGTGTTTCGGGACGGTTTTCTCAACTTATCACCAATACCGTGGACTTACAGATCTGTGTCGTGTGTGTTCCCTATGTGCCTATGCTATTCGCACGAGTTTTGTGTAGTGCCACTTTGTGTGGCACCACATTCTGCAATTATCCTTAATTTATGAGCATGGGTGTAGAAAATAAATACTTCATTAAGAACGTTCTAAGTGCCATACCAGGAAACACTGCTTCTAACCAACGAGAACGTCTTTTCAAGTCGATTCTTGCAAAGAAGAAAGCAACAACCAGCCATTGTTAATAACGCTTTTATTTACACAAATAGCGCTTCACCCGTTTCAAACTCACAGATTCATCTTCAGACGGCTGTTCACGTTTATTTTACATGTGTTGTATACATTAGCTGTTGACAGTTTTTTTTCCAACAGCTAGTACAAATAACAACAAATATAATATAAACGTGAGCAGCTGTCTGGAGATGAATTTGTCGGTTCGAAACCGGTAACGGCCCTTTATGTGTAAATAAACAGTGTTATTAACAGTGGGTGAAACCGAGCGAGGTGGCGCAGTGGTTAGACACTGGACTCGCATTCGGGAGGACGACGGTTCAATCCCGCGTCCGGCCATCCTGATTTAGGTTTTCCGTGATTTCCCTAAATCGCTCCAGGCAAATGCCGGGATGGTTCCTTTCAAAGGGCACGGCTGACTTCCTTCCCCATCCTTCCTAATCCGATGAGACCGATGACCTCGCTGTCTGGTCTCATTCCCCAAACAACCCCAACCCCCAACAGTGGCAGGTTACTGTTTTCTTTTTTGCAAGAAACAATGCCTATTATTTTGTACGTTGCCACGGCCTCAAAAGTGTCAGTTTTTGACAGAATTACCATTAGTACCGAAGCACAGCGTGTTATTTGTGGTAGTAGAAGTACAGAACTACAACAATAGATTTTTATCTACGTAGTAGTATTGTAGTCAACAAAAGGCACTTCCCATGATTTTTAAACTTTGGATAGGACAGAGGGAAGCGCAGCTTGAAACGAAGACCATGCACCACCTACTAACGCACGTTTGAAAGACTTTCTCCGCGGACTTGCACTTGGATCGAGTCTAGGGACACACCATAGTGTACCATGTATACAGTAGCGTCTGAAAACGCTGTTCGTGAAAAAATGGCACTTAGAACGTGTTCCATTTCCACTCTTCAATTGATCCACCACAGACTGGAACACATCTGCAGTGACTGGCTCAAATGGTCAAGGTTAAATAACGAAGGAGAGTCGAGGCAAAGTTGACAACATTGTTGAATATTACCAGCTGTAATTGTATGATGCATATGGAGTGTACGGAAAGTAAACAACTTTCTGTTTCATGGCACGCAAACTGCGCCTTGGAGAAGCATTGCGGGGCCAACAACCACAAAAACTAAAAGTAGCTATACAGGCTAAAACAGCGCAGTCCAAATACGTCCAAAACACGAAAAACATGTCAACGTGAGCTACAGAAGAAAATATGTCGAATTATGTGACGTGCGCAACTAATTAGGCTACAGGCCAATTTTTTTAAAGGAACTACCAACTTCTTTGTAACACTGGAAAGAGCCTTCGAAGAGGACTTCACATATGTAACTTGCTCAAATAATAACAACATAATGGCGCCGCAAAGCGATGTCACACCGTCAAGAGAAGAGGATGCACAAACAAAAGTCTGCCCTACTACACCACATATGAGCAGACAAATAGTTCAGGTACAGTAAGTGTTTTCACTTGTGCGGTTGACGTCTATCAGTCTGTCCTGTGCCGTTGTCTTCTTCCTCTCGTTGTTCTTGTTGTTGTTGTTGTTCTTCTTCTTGTTTCTTGTTTTTTCCAGTTTCTCTATGGGGTCTATTTTGTTATATTCCGGGTGGTTATAATTAAAGTGCAGCTACTCACAGAGATCCACTGTATGGCAGCGAAACTTGGTAGCTATTCTAATGCGTTAATGCAGAACCGATGAACACTGAAAAAAAAAAAACGAGTCCCAATTTTGGTCATCAGGTGCAGATCTGGAACTGTGAATCCAATAAAGAAGTGCAGAAATGTTTCTATGTGTAATGTGTTAGGAACGGGACGTGCACAGAAAATGATAAACAAGTGGGAAAGAAAATGGCTCAAATGGCTCTGAACACTATGGGATTTAACATCTCAGGTCATCAGTTCCCTAGAACTTAGAACTACTTAAACCTAACTAACCTAAGGACATCACACACATCCATGCCCTAGGCAGGATTCGAACCTGCGTCCGTAGCGGTCGCGCGGTTCCAGACTGAAGCGCCTAGAACCTCTCGGCCATACTGTTTGGCACAAATGGGAAAAACATAATGTTTATTTTACTATTAACTACCGCTTTCGTAAACTGTTCAATATGAGCACTGGAGACGTTGACGAGGCGCTGTACAGCGCCAGATTTTCAGCTGGTGGCCAAAACTGGAATTAATTCTGTTTCCATCGTAAATCGGTTCTGCATCAACGCATTAGAATATCCACCAAGTTTTGCTGCCATATGATAATTACAGCCCACAGTGGACGTCCTTGAGTAGCCGCACTTTAGTTCTTGGCAGTGTTCGTGACAGTTGGTGGCCGGAAGCCATTCTGCCAGTACAGGACTTGCGTACGTCATCCGTCCATGTATAGAGTAAATCTCATGTCCAAGTCAAAGGGCGTTTCCTAAACGTTTGCATGAGTGTCTATCTAAGACAGTACGTGGATACCTGCCCAGTATTTACCTACGTGGATGTGGGGAACCGTCCAAAAACATCAATCAGGTTGGCGCAGCTCACCAGCCCTTGTTGTTAACCCATTCGCTGGTCCGTGTGCCATAACACTGTGCACTCCGTGTGTGGTCAGGCCCCTACATGGGCAGCGAGCGACGTGATGGGCACAGTATGACGCTCAACACTGCAGGCTCTTCGGTATATTTTATTCTCACCAATAAGTGAGTATTCTCTAATAATGAGATAACATTACAAAGCAGCATACTTAAGAAACTTATTTTTTGGGTGATATACAATCCTGGAAATTTAAATAAGATCACCGTGAATTCATTGTCCCAGGAAGGGGAAACTTTATTGACACATTCCTGGGGTCAGATACATCACATGATCACACTGACAGAACCACAGGCACATAGACACAGGCAACAGAGCATGCACAATGTCGGCACTAGTACAGTGTATATCCACCTTTCGCAGCAATGCAGGCTGCTATTCTCCCATGGAGACGATCGTAGAGATGCTGGATGTAGTCCTGTGGAACGGCTTGCCATGCCATTTCCACCTGGCGCCTCAGTTGGACCAGCGTTCGTGCTGGACGTGCAGACCGCGTGAGACGACGCTTCATCCAGTCCCAAACATGCTCAATGGGGGACAGATCCGGAGATCTTTCTGGCCAGGGTAGTTGACTTACACCTTCTAGAGCACGTTGGGTGGCACGGGATACATGCGGACGTGCATTGTCCTGTTCGAACAGCAAGTTCCCTTGCCGGTCTAGGAATGGTAGAACGACGGGTTCGATGACGGTTTGGATGTACCGTGCACTATTCAGTGTCCCCTCGACGATCACCAGTGGTGTACGGCCAGTGTAGGAGATCGCTCCCCACACCATGATGCCGGGTGTTGGCCCTGTGTGCCTCGGTCGTATGCAGTCCTGATTGTGGCGCTCACCTGCACGGCGCCAAACACGCATACGACCATCATTGGCACCAAGGCAGAAGCGACTCTCATCGCTGAAGACGACACGTCTCCATTCGTCCCTCCATTCACGCCTGTCGCGACACAACTGGAGGCGGGCTGCACGATGTTGGGGCGTGAGCGGAAGACGGCCTAACGGTGTGCGGGACCGTAGCCCAGCTTCATGGAAACGGTTGCGAATGGTCCTCGCCGATACCCCAGGAGCAACAGTGTCCCTAATTTGCTGGGAAGTGGCGGTGCGGTCCCCTACGGCACTGCGTAGGATCCTACGGTCTTGGCGTGCATCCGTGCGTCGCTGCGGTCCGGTCCCAGGTCGACGGGCACGTGCACCTTCCGCCGACCACTGGCGACAACATCGATGTACTGTGGAGACCTCACGCCCCACGTGTTGAGCAATTCGGCGGTACGTCCACCCGGCCTCCCGCATGCCCACTATACGCCCTCGCTCAAAGTCCGTCAACTGCACATACGGTTCACGTCCACGCTGTCGCGGCATGCTACCAGTGTTAAAGACTGCGATGGAGCTCCGTATGCCACGGCAAACTGGCTGACTCTGACGGCGGCGGTGCACAAATGCTGCGCAGCTAGCGCCATTCGACGGCCAACACCGCGGTTCCTGGTGTGTCCGCTGTGCCGTGCGTGTGGTCATTGCTTGTACAGCCCTCTCGCAGTGTCCGGAGCAAGTATGGTGGGTCTGACACACCGGTGTCAATGTGTTCTTTTTTCCATTTCCAGGAGTGTACACTCTAAAACAAGAAAAAAAAGAATTATCCGGATGGGACGGAAATCGGGAGATGCGATGTATGTGTACATATAAGAAAATGAAATTTCAGAAATATTGGATGATTTATTCAAGAGAAAGAAATTCACTAACTCAGCAAGTCTATAACGCGTTGGTCCACCTCTGGCCTTTATGCAAGCAGTTGTTTGGCTTCACACTGATTGATGGAGTTGTTGTGACGGATATCGTGCCGAATTCTGTCCAACAGGCGCCTTAGATCGTCAAAATTCGAAGCTGTTTGGAGGGCCATGACCATACCATAAATCTCCAAACGTTCTCAGTTCGGGAGAGGTCCAACGATCTTGCTAGCCATGGAAGTGTTTGGCAAGACGAAGACAAGCAACAGAAACTCTCGCCGTGTACGGGTGCGCATTATCTTCTTGAAATGTAAGTCCAGGATGGCTTGCCATGAAGGGCAACGAAACGAGGGGTAGAATATCCTCAACATTTTGCTGTGCTGCATGGGTGCTGTGGATCACAATCAAATGGTTCTTGCTATGAAAAGAAGCGACATACCAGACCGTGATTCCTGGTTGTTAGGCCATATGGCGAGTGACAGTCAGGCTGTCTCCGCTGTGAATCGGCGCTCATTTCGAAACGGGCCTCATCACTGAAGACAGTTCTGCTGCAGTCAGTGGGATTCCAGGCCGAAGACGTGTCTGGGGACTTTCAACCGCCATACAACCTGTAAACCAAAACTGATGATCTGGGCTGCCATTTCTTTTCATAGCGATACCCCTTTGGTTGTCATCAGCACCCTTACAACACAACGGTATGTGAACGATATTCTACGCCCCGTTTCGTTGTCCTTCATGGCAAGCCATCCTGGGCTTACCTATCTGCAAGATAACGCCCGCCCGCACTCGACGAGACTTTCTACTGCTCGTCTTCGTGCTTTTCAAACCATACTTTGGCCATCAAGGTCGCCAGATTTCTGATCGAGATTTTTTGGACCATTATGGGCAGGGTCCTCAAACCATCTCGGGAGTCTGACGATTTAACGCGCCAATAGGCAGAATTTCGCACGATATCACTCAGGAGTACATTCAAAACTCTGCCGGTCAGTGACAATCCGTATAACCGCTTGCATTAGACCCAGGAATGGACCAACGCGTTATTGACTTGTACAGTTTGTGAAGATCTTTCTGTTACATAAATCACCCAATTTTTTCGAAATTGTCATCATTTGTATTCTGTCAGGGGAACTCGACATGGAAATGGATCTACTTGAACTACAAGAAACAAGATACCCAGGAAAAGAAAAACTACAAACAGACCTACATATCCTATACCACAGTGGATTGGAAGATCGAAAATTCCAAAATGGAATAGGTTTCAAAGGTAAAAGAACAGCAGCGGTAGTGATTCCTCAGCCAAGTGATGACAGAATAGCTGTTATAAGACTGGGTGGTTCAAATGGCTCTGAGTACTATGAGACTTAACTTCTGAGGTCATCAGTCCCCTATAACTTAGAACTACTTAAACCTGACTAACCTAAGGACGTCACACACATCCATGCCCGAGGCAGGATTCGAACCTGCGACCGTAGCTGTCGCGCGGTTCCAGACTGTAGCGCCTAGAACCGCTCGGCCACTCCGGCCGGCAGACTAAGAAGTAGATTCATAAATATAATAGTAATCACGCTACATGCCGCAACTGACGTAGCGGAGGATGAAAAGAAAGACAGTTTGTTTTTAATTATTTCAGGAGGTAGTCGTAAGACACCGGGATATGCTAAAGTTGATAAGGAGACCACATGGAAAGGAGTCGCAGGGATAGAAAGCTCACACGTTGAAAGTAATGATAGTGGAGTGAGACTTCTTATCTGTGCAAGTGAATCCAATCTAAGGATAATGATAACACACTTACCTCGAAAGGATATTCACAAGGCAACTTGGGCATAACCAGATGGTAGGAAAAAAACAGACCATGTCCTGGTAGACGGAAGGCACAAAAACAGTGTAATGCATGTGAAAACCATGAGAGGAACAGAGGCAGGCACAGACAATTACTTAGTCATCACAGTAATACTACAACGAACAGCTATACAAAAACCAGATAGAAAATAGGGCTAAATGATGAAATTCTGACGCAGATACATTGAAAGATAATGAAAATATGAGTGAATTTATCATTAAGCTTCAAAACACATTTGGGTTTCTAACAATGCAAGACAACCTCGACACTGAAGCCCAGTGGCCAATGATAAAGGAAACGTGGAAGCAGCAGCACGGAAGAAGGTGAGCAGAAAGAAGAGTAGCAAAGAAAAAATACCTACAGGAAGATTCCAAAGAGAGGAAATAAGCATATGACAATGCTAAAAGGATACTAAAAACCTCCTCAGAAGGAAAAACAGACAGCATGTCGATGCCTAATTAAAAGAGCAGAAGAGCATAAAACTGCAGGGAATGCAAGTGATTTTTTTCAGGTCAGTTAGGTTCTTCAGAAAAGGGTACATACAATGGATGTATGGCATGTAAAGATAAAATGGCAATACAGTTTTGGAAAGAACAAAAGGCATGCAAATACGGAAGGAATATTTTGAAAAGCTTTTAAATGTTGAAGATGGGAGTACAGAAATGAAAGAACAACATAAAAGTCGGAACGTAGAGCCCTTAGTTGCATCGCTGACATTGAAGGAGCAGTAGACACAATTAAAATACTGAAAAACAACAAAGCTCCAGGGAGAGATAGAGCCGGCCGCGGTGGTCTCGCCGTTCTAGGCGCGCAGTCCGGAACCGCGCGACTGCTACGGTCGCAGGTTCGAATCCTGCCTCGGGCATAGATGTGTGTGATGTCCTTAGGTTAGTTAGGTTTAAGTAGTTCTAAGTTATAGGGGACTGATGACCACAGCTGTTAAGTCCCATAGTGCTCAGAGCCATTTCAAACTTCTTTTTTTTTTTTTGTGAGAGATAGAATAACAACTGAACTACTCAAGAAGGTACGAGGTACAATTGGAAAACAGATACCCAAACTCGTGATCAACATTTGGAATGAAGAAAGAATGCCGTCTGAGGGGAAACCCGTGGTCATAGCAACAATCCATAAAAAGGACGATAAACATGAATGCAGAAATTATAGAGGCATCTCATTAATTAGCACAGCCTACAAATTGTTCTCCATGGCTCTCCAGAAAAGACTGGAACCATATTTAAAACAGATTATAGATAGAAAGCAGGCGGCATTTATGAAGAATCTATCCACCACTATTTAGATATTTATACTGAAAGAAGCCATATCAATAAATTGGGAAGACAACAAAGCAGTGACAATATTGTTTGTAGATTTTAAGAAAGTCTACGATAGCATAAGCAGAGAAAATTTGTGCGTGAAAAAACAGAAGTTTGGCAACAAAAAAAAAGTTCTTGAGGACAGAAAGAAATTACAAAAGGTGGAATACCATACCAATTTATGACCACGTGTCTGAAGAGGCAGAAGAGTTTAAATATCTGGGGGTGGTAGTAAATAACAGAAATGATGAGTAAAAAGAAACAGAAGCAAGGATAAAAGAACATCATGTTCACTCAACAAATTACTATCATCCAAAAAAAAAAGGGGGATCCAATAACGATATGTTGTCGTTTTGGTGTTCAGTCTGAAGACTGGCTTCATGCAGTTCTCCATACTACTCCATACTGAGCAAGCCTCTTCATCTCTAAATAACTACTGCAACCTACATGCTCCTGAATCTCCTTACTGTATTCATCTCTTGGTCGCCCTCTACGATTATTTCCCCGTACACTTCCCTCCAATACTAAATTGGCGGTCCCTTGATGTCTCGGAATGTGTCCTATCAAGCGATCCCCCCCTTCTTTTCCCCCCATTACTGTTCAGTACTTCCTCATTAGTTACGTGATCTATCCCTCCAATCGTTAGCAATCTTCTGTACCATCACATTTCAAAAGCATCCATTCTCTCCTTACTTCAATCCAACTAAATACCTTCAGAAAAAACTTCCTAACACTTAAGCCAATATTCGATGTTAACAAAGTTCTCTTCCTCTGAAACGATTTTCTTTCTCTTGCAGGCTACATTTCAGATCCTCTTTACTTCGAACATCATCCGTTATTTTGCTGCCCAAATAGCAAATTACATCTACTACTTAAAGTGTCCCGTTTTCTAATCTAATTCCCTCAGCACCAATTGATTTGATTCGATTACATTTCATTGTCTGTGTTTTTCCTTTGTTGATGACCCGCTTATATCCTCCTTTAAAGACATTGTCCATTCCATTTAACTGCTCTTCCAAATATAAAACTTAAATCAGATCAGTATTACTATATGAGGCAGAAATACGGAGAATAGATATGTATACAAAGGGAAGGATAAAGGTTTTCAAAAATAAAATCCTGCAGAAGACATTTGGACCAATTTGTTAGGGTCGAGAGTGGCAAAGAATAAAGAACAGGGAGCTCAGGAAGGTATGTGATGAACCAGATATTGTTGCGCAAGCCAAAACAAGTAGTCTGAGACGGGCCGGGCACGTCTATACAGGGTGTTACAAAAAGGTACGGCCAAACTTTCAGGAAACATTCCTCACACACAAATAAAGAAAAGATGTTATGTGGACATGTGTCCGGAAACGCTTAATTTCCATGTTAGAGCTCATTTTAGTTTCGTCAGTATGTACTGTACTTCCTCGATTCACCACCAGTTGGCCCAATTGAAGGAAGATAATGTTGACTTCGGTGCTTGTGTTGACATGCGACTCATTGCTCTACAGTACTAGCATCAAGCACATCAGTACGTAGCATCAACTGGTTAGTGTTCATCATGAACGTGGTTTTGCAGTCAGTGCAATGTTTACAAATGCGGAGTTGGCAGATGCCCATTTGATGTATGGATTAGCACGGGGCAATAGCCGTGGCACGGTACGTTTGTATCGAGACAGATTTCCAAAAACGAAGGCGCCCCGACAGGAAGATGTTCGAAGCAATTGATCGGCGTCTTAGGGAGCACGGAACATTCCAGCCTATGACTCGCGACTGGGGAAGACCTAGAACGACGAGGACACCTGCAATGGACGAGGCAATTCTTCGTGCAGTTGACGATAACCCTAATGTCAGCGTCAGAGAAGTTGCTGCTGTGCGAGGTAACGTTGACCACGTCACGCTACGGGAGAACCAGTTGTTTCCATACCATGTACAGCGTGTGCAGGCACTATCAGCAGTTGATTGGCCTCCACGGGTACACTCCTGCGGATGGTTCACCCAACAATGTGTCAATCCTCATTTCAGTGCAAATGTTCTCTTTACGGATGAGGCTTCATTCCAACGTGATCAAATTGTAAATTTTCACAATCAACACGTGTGGGATGACGAGAATCCGCACGCAATTGTGCAATCACGTCATCAACACAGATTTTCTGTGAACGTTTGGGCAGGCATTGTTGGTGATGTCTTGATTGGGCCCCATGTTCTTCCACCTACGCTCAGTGGAGCACGTTATCATGATTTCATACGGGATACTCTACCTGTGCTGTTAGAACATGCGCCTTTACAAGTACGACACAACATGTGGTTCATGCACGATGGAGCTCCTGCATATTTCAGTCAAAGTGTTCGTAGGCTTCTCAGCAACAGATTCTGTGACCGATGGATTGGTAGAGGCGGCCAATTCCATGGCCTCCACGCTCACCTGACCTCAACCCTCTTGACTTTCATGTATGGGGGCATTTGGAAGCTCTTGTCTACGCAACCCCGGTACCAAATGTAGAGACTCTTCGTGCTCGTATTGTGGACGCCATTCTCCAGGGATGCATCAGCGCATCAGGGATTCCATGCGACGGAGGGTGGATGCATGTATCCTCGCTAACGGAGGACATTTTGAACATTTCCTGTAACAAAGTGTTTGGAGTCACGCTGGTACGTTCTGTTGCTCTGTGTTTCCATTCCATGATAAATGTGATTTGAAGAGAAGTAATAAAATGAGCTCTAACATGGAAAGTAAGCGTTTCCGGACACGTCCACATAACATATTTTCTTTCTTTGTGTGTGAGGAATGTTTCCTGAAAGTTTGGCCGTACCTTTTTGTAACACCCTGTAGAAGAGAGGAGCAATCAAGACTAAAAGAAGTGTTGGAGAAGAAACTCGGAGGGTAAAGACGTTTAGGCAGCTCGAAAATAAGATGGAGAGAGCAGGCGGGCGAGGATCTTCAGAGCATTGGAGCAAGGGAAGAGATGTCCAGAACAGAACGCTGTGGAGGAGCCTACTTGATGCAGCCAAAAACCGACTGCGGTTTGTGGGACCTGGAGAATAAGAGTAAGAATTTCGAAATAAGGCTCGATATACAGTCCCACACAGTATTTCTCCATCTGATAGACGACCTCCTAACCATGGTCGATTTAAGGCCAAAGTGACGAAAGTTGCCGCTTGGGGTCAGAAGCAGGGAGACGTCACAACTGTAAGATTTCTGTGATGTATAAGACCGCTTCAGCTGTACGATAAATCTTTATTTCTGATGCAACTAGTGTCGCAGCGTTAGAACCACATCTTCAGGGATACAGATTTATAATTTATCCCAACCGTTAAGCAGTAGATTATCCAGCATTCTTTGTTCCATTATGATAAAACCGTTTAACCGTCAAGAGGTCGGCAGTCCATTTTAAAATAAATCGAAACGAAGGAAACATCATCGTGGTACAGGAAAACTAAGGCTTAACATGAGGTCCTCAATGGCCGCCTAAGAGAAGTGTTTGTCCAGGGGGCCGGTCACTGCGTACTTCACGTTGTCACGGCGATGTTAATCCTCAGTTTTCCTGTATCGCGACGATGGTCCCTTCATTCCGCTTTATTTTAAATTGGGTGCCAGCCTCTTGACGGTTAAACAGTTTCATCACAATGGGACAAAGAATGTTTGATCATATACTGATTATCGTCTGAATTAAATTGTAAATCTGTATCCCTGAAGATATAGATGTAACGCTGCGAAATTAGTTGGATCAGAAAAAAATGGTTCAAATGGCTCTGAGCACTATGGGACTCAACTGCTGTGGTCATCAGTCCCCTAGAACTTAGAACTACTTAAACCTAACTAACCTAAGGACATCACACACACTCATGCCCGAGGCAGGATTCGAACCTGGGACCGTAGCAACAGCGCGGCTCCGGACTAGAGCGCTTAGAACCGCACGGCCGGCTCAGAAACAAAAGATTTATCATACAGCTTGAGCGGTCTTGTTCACCACGGTTCAGTTCTACAGTTGTGTATGCCCGCGATACAAAATCTGCAGTAAGATTTCTACGAAGAACGTTTTACGATTATTAGCGGCCACTTGTGGCGCCACGCTCAGATGGGCGCCCAAGTGCAAGATTTGTTTGTATACAGTGCGTATCACAAATAGTAGCGAAAACTGACGCGGCTGAAAGTGTACGGTATTAAGGAAAAAAGGGGACAGCGAGGTGCCAAATGATAAAATGTTTGAAAAATGAATTCTTCTCGGGTTATCAGCCGATTGGTGGCGTCGTCTTGTCGCAAGGTTTCAATGAGTTTCGTACCCATCATCTTCTGGCAGAAGATGATGGGTACGAAACTCATTGAAACCTTGCGACAAGACGACGCCACCAATCGGCTGATAACCCGAGAAGAATTCAACAGTGGAATACGCCGAGAAAGGCTGCAATCGCATATGTTTGAAAAATGTTTTCGGACCGGTACTGATCCTGATGCTTTCCCTTCTCAGTGGCATGACTCTAAAATCTCCCGAATTAAGCTAAGATGACGTTCGGTGACTGAAGCATTCTTTACGGTATTAGCCTTGGTAATAAAATGTGAATGTAGCACGCACGTTTCTAAAGAGTGAAAAAAAAAGAGTTCTTGTACCATTTCAATGTTTTACGAACACATTCCGTTGAGGTAAGTAGCATGTTCTGTTTGTCAACTGCACATTTTGACTGGTTGCAATCCAATACAAATTTTGTTTAAAATTTATCCTTATTAGTTTGGTGATTTATTTACGCAGCTGAATTAATTGCAGCCATGTGGCATGTCGTGAACGTACATACATGGAGTTGCAAAAGTCATAGGACAGTGATATGCACATATCCAGATGGCGGTAGTATTGCGTACATAAGGTAAAAAACAGCAGCGCATTGGGGGAGCTGTAATTTGTAATCAGGTGATTCACAGGAAAATGTTTCCTACGTGATTGTGGCCGCACGATGGGAATTAACACACTTTGTAATTGTAATTGGAGCTAGATGCATGGGACATTCCATTTCGGAAGTCGTTAGGGAATTCAATATTTCAAGATACACAGTGGGTTGGGTTGTTTTGGGGGAAAGAGACTAAACTGCGAGGTCATCGGTCTCATCGGTTTCAGGGAACGACGGGGAAGGAAGTGGGCCGTACCCTTTCAAAGGAACCATCCCGGCATTTGCCTGGAGCGATTTAGGGAAATCACGGAAAACCTAAATCAGGATGGCCAGACGCGGGATTGAACCGTCGTCCTCCCGAATGCGAGTCCAGTGTGCTAACCACTGCGCCACCTCGCTCGCAAGATACACAGTGCAAGATTGTATCGGGAGTACTAAATTTCAGGCATTACCTCTCACCACGGACAACGCGGTGGCCGACGGCCTTCACTCAACGACCGAGAGCAGCGGCGTTTGCTTAGACTTGTCAATGCTAACAGACAAGCAAAACAGCGCGAAGTAAGCGCAGAAGTCAATGGTGAACGTACGACGCTTGTATCCGTTAGGACAGTGCGCGGCAAAATGTGGTGATATTGGGCTATGGCAGCAGACGCCCAACGCGAGTGGTTTTGCTAACAGCACGACATCGCGTGCAGCACTTCTCCTGGACTCGTGACCATATCGGTTGGACGCTAGACGACTGGAAAACCGTCGCCTGGTCAGATGACTCCGATTTCAGGTGGTAAGAGCTGATGGTAGATTTCTAGTGTGGCGCAAACCCCACGAAGACGTGGGTCCAAGCTGTCAACAAAGCTCTCTTCAGATGTTTCGACAGTATCCTTAAATAATGAAAGAAAAATAGTGATACGTAGAACTAAGTACCTTCAAAAATAAATACAGGGTGGTCAGAAATAATGTGAAAAGCTTGTAAGGGTGTATCAGTATAGACTGTGCTGAGAAATAATTGTAAAGAGAAAAACTCGATACGTTGCGCCGCTTCCGGGTAACTAGTTTCGAAGCTAGCGAGTCAGGGCGTTGCGCACGCAAATTCAAGCGGCCCGCCAGATTATCAGTTGTTCACAGAGCATAGATGATAGCACGTGAGACTGCACAGCCTTTGGCTCGGGATTGATCCTTTCTACCGTCCCGTGTACCATTTTTGCCTCTGGTGGGTCGCTTGAATTTACGCGCGCATCGTCCTGATTGGGTAACTTAAATGCTAATTGTAGTGTTGGCAGAAGAGCCAACACTGGGTTGCAAGAGGAGGCCGAAATGCACGCGTCAACTCACGCCGGTGGCGCTTGGTCTGAAACAGGATACGTAATGAATGCTATAAAGAAAAGTACGTAGCTGCTGGAATACTTAACTTTAATCCATCATTTGTATACAGCATTCTTGATGATACAAGTGAGACTCTCTCTAGAAATGGTTAATGGCGCCTTGCTAGGTCGTAGCCATGGACTTAGCTGAAGGCTATTCTAACTATCTCTCGGCAAATGAGAGAAAGGCTTCGTCAGTGTAGTCGCTAGCAAAGTCGTCGTACAACTGGGGCGAGTGCTAGTCAGTCTCTCTAGACCTGCCGTGTGGTAGCGCTCGGTCTGCGATCACTGACAGTGGCGACACGCGGGTCCGACTTGTACTAATGGACCGCGGCCGATTTAAAGCTACCACCTAGCAAGTGTGGTGTCTGGCGGTGACACCACACTAATTAATTCTGTAACGTAACAACGATGGAATTTTTTTAACAATTATTTCTCAGCACAAACTTTCTTGCGACACCCCTACAAACTTTTCAAACTTCTTGTGGCTATCCTGTATAAATAATGATCCAGATTAATAATAAAAAAAATCCTCTGTACGGAAGAATCATGTATCATACTCTATGGACTGTCTACAACGTAATCTCTGACATGAAAAATATCTTTGAATCTCATTTACTTTTGTACGATTGCTGTTGTCAATATGTACTGTGAACAGAAAGTTTTGTTTGATACGTGTGTGTGTTTCTCCTGCACAAGTCAACAACGAGAAAATCGTAAGCATTTTTTTTCCAAATTTGTGTTTAACTCTAAATAAATATCTGCAGTAATTACAACATTCCTCGTGTTTATATATAATATTAAAGACAACAGAACAATACAGCACGTCACAAATGGAAAACGTCACGAATAAATGGCATAATACTAAAAAACGCTCGTGAAAATGGGACTCTTTTACCAAAAATGGTCGTACAAAAGAAACGAAAATCGTGACGGGTAGCAGAACAAATTATGTAATAAATAAAACTATTACGAAAGCAGCATTGGATTTTGCCTGCTGTTCCCTAAGTAATTTTCTTGATTTACACTTAGTACGAGTGATTATTAAGAAACTTACCTCAGGAACCTGAGACACCATTGTGCGATGACTCTTTAGCACTTGATGGTTTCAGTTATTTGTGTTTTGTAAGTCAACTTTAAGTAACTTAAATAAAAGATTTAAATCACTGCTGTGGGATTTGCACGCTGAAGTTAGGTTTTTGCCTATGGGAAACTTATTAGCTTAATTGCTATTTAATGTTGAAATTGAACTTTTGCATATGTTGAAGATCATTTCTGCGGAATCTTTACATAATACTTGTGCTAACTTGAGTATTGTGTTCCATTACAACAGGTTTTAAGAACTGGCCAGAATAGATCTCAGTTTTCTATTTTCTGTTAATGCTACGAAGAAACAGATTCTCATATTCGCTTTACCTTTTCATTGAGTTTGTTCATGTAATGTTTATGCTATGGAAGCTGTAATGCTCAATGATTTTCATCTTGTCCAAATATGTCCTTTAATGTTAGTGCTATTTTACTGAGAACTGCTGTTTCTAGGCGTAAGAACGATATATTTAACATCTTTAAAATTCATACCACGTCTAAAATTATAATGCTGAATGCGATGATACTTAAATTCTGATTTTTTTCTGAGGCTTTTAATAGTTGGAATTTTAATTAATGTTAACTGAAAAAAATTAAAACGAGATATACTTGTCATGTTTGGACCCAATAGCCAAAGGCCTCAATCTGCATATTGAGCAAGCAGTAAAGGAAACCAATGGAAATAAAAACTTGGAAGTTTGCCAATGACATTGTAATTCTGTCAGAGACAGCAAAGGATTCAGAAGAGCAGTTGAAAGGACTGGACAGTGTCTTGAAAGGAGGATATGAAATGAACATCAACGAAAGGAAAACAAGAATAATGAAATATTGCCGAATATGGAAATTTGTCGTAAAGTCTTATGGGACCAAACTGCTGAGGTCATCGGTCCCTAAGCTGACGCACTACTTAATCTAATTTAAACTAACACTAAGGACAACACACACACCCATGCCCGAGGGAGAACTGGAACCTCCAACGGGGGGAGCAGCGCGGACCGCGACAAGTCGCCCTAGACCGCGCGGCTACCCACGCGGCTATTGCCGAATTAAATCGGGTTAGGCTGAAAGAATTAGATTAAAAAACGAGACACTTAAAGTAGTAGATGAGCTATTAGCTATTGGGCAGCAAAATAGATTATAACGGCTGAAGTATAAACGACGTAAAATGTATCCTGGTACTGCCAAGAAAAGCGTTTCTGAAGAAGAAAAATTTGTTAACATCGAATATAGATTTCAGTGTCATGAAATTTTCTGGAAGCTACGTATTGTAGTGGGACGCGAAATTGTAGCGTCACCCATCCACCAGTGTCAGCCCAGTTTGCAGGTGAATATAAGTTTAATTTAGTTTTGTTTATGTATTTTTGTAATATTTTTGTAATAGCTGTGAATTTCATGTACGGAGAGGGCGGCGCAACGAACGGAGACAGCATCTTCGCTGCCGCGACCAGAGAGGAAATTGCTGGCCACTATACGTCGCGGGTCGACAGCCAAAGAGCAACAGAAGATCCTGGAACCGAGTTGTTGCGTCGTGCTTCTAAAAAAAATTGAAAATGAAATTTTGTACTCTTTTTGTATAACAATGACGTCATAGAGAGCTTAATCTTATTGAAAATGTCAGTCCTAGTTCGTTAAGCCTCGGGTTCAGAACGTCTGTATGTAGGAAGTTAATAAAATAGTGGATACTACTAAAGTTGAAACACGTGTTCTGAGGATTTATTTATGGAGAATTATGTGAACTGATTAATAATATATTTGACAAGATTATTGGATTTTGACAGCGTTCATCGCAACTTCGAATCTGAAAAGTTTAGTCAATGTGTGATTCTGATATCGATTAAGTCAAGATAACGTGTGTCAATATAAGTTCTGAGGAGAAACAAACGAAATTTAAATTGAAAGAGTTTACGCAAACCAATTGGCCCAAGTGACGAAATTCTTTGCTTACGACTCAACTGATGTTTTACAGTTTCGTTCAAGAACCCTTCTGTGACAATTTAAAAAGAATATAAATCATTTTGAAGTGGGTTGTAACTGACGTAGGTGACGAAGTCTGCACATGGTCATATGTCGAAAGAAAATCATTTATATAAAAACATACGTCGTTACACTACACCGTGGCGACCTTATAAACAGGACTTGTGTGCAACTAAGGCACACAGGTACGAAACAAAACATCAAGAGTCCTTCGGAAGTCAACGCGAGTTCTCGTGGAGCTTTCACCAGCCAGCGGCGACTTCGCGGGTGTGGGCATCTGACGGAGCGCAGCCGAGCAGTACGGTCACGCAGTTATTCCACGAGAAGGCGCATCTGTTGGGCAGCAGCTGAACGCTGCAAACCCCGACAACCCTTTTTCTCCCTAAACTAACAGGCCCAGTACGTCAGCTGCGGGGCGTTCCTACGGCTGGTATTAGAGGTGTTGCTGAGGGCTTCGCCTGTCTACGGCGGTGCCGGGCGTGGTTGCAGCCAGTGACGTCTCCGGTGTTCGACTCAGCGTCCTGCCGGTTGCGGAAGCGGGGTCGCAGCATCTCAGCGGCTGCATCGACAGCTGTTACATCTGCAGTCCATAGCAGCACACTGATAATCGAGAACTACAAATTACAATATTAGTGTCCGGTGAGTCTGTTTCAAGTTGGAAGTGGAGTGTTGTACATAGGGAGTGTGCTTTTACAGGATTGTTGGTTACAAGTCTGCGTGTGTAACTAGTTAATATCTTACAATAATGTCGGGAAGTGAAATGTCAGACGAAGAGCAGTCTATGTCCGATAGGAGCATGAGATCCCTTTTTAGGGCGATCGCTAAATTAAAACAGTCTAACGAAGAATCTGCTGCTAGATTAAAAGAGGAATTAAAACAGTCTAACGAAGAATCTATTGCTAGATTAAAAGAGGAATTAAAACAATCTAATGAAGAATCTACTGCTAGATTAAGTGATAAAATAGAGGCTTCTAAAGTTGAAATGCAGGAAAAACTAGTAGGACTTAGTAATAAGATTGCTGATAATTGTAAAAGATTAGAAGAACATATCCAGGAATCACGTGAGGAAAAAGCTCGTATGCGAAATGATATTACTGACTTAACCGAGAGACTAGATAATGTCAATATCTTAGTTGTAAATGAAATACAGAAAAATAACGATATGTTACGAGATGAATTTTCTATGCAAACAGAAACTGTTCGTAGAGAATTATTAGAAGCTATTAAAGAGGTCTCTACCAAACCTGTAGAGATTTCTTCAATAGATAATGTAGAATTAGAGACATTAACGCATCAAGTAGAAAAAGATCATACTGAAATAGAAAACATGAAATTTTTAATTACGGAAATATGCAGTAACCTTGAGACCTCCAAAGATAATAACATTGACGAAGGTACAGAGCGTTCACATCGTGAACACAGTGAAGAATCGATATTAGCTAACCGCGTATCCCATACAGAAATGAGAATACAGGAAATTACTAAACGGTTATCGGAATTAGATAATAATGAAAACATTTCAAGTAGTAGAAGTAATAACGTAATCAGAGACAACAGTCGCATCGTGTTTGCTAGCTCGGACGACAATAATACAAGTAAAGAAATCACGGCAAGCCAATCCGATGCAACTCCGTCTCTGCAATCTAAACAAAATCCAACTATGTCTCTCGCAGAATGTTGGGATGATATGACGACAAATTCAAATGTAGCAAGCCGATTTCCTTTATTCAAACCAGGAGGTGAACTTCACCCTATAATCTTTATAAAAGCTTTTGAAACATCATTACCTCCTAAATGGAGTAATGAAAAACGGATTCAATTTGTAATAGGACATTTAGAAGCAGAAGTGAGCAGTACTGCATAGAAATGAATTTAGGGACTGGGATGATTTTGTTAAGCAGTTTAAACAACATTATTGGTCAAGAGGAAAACAACAACACTTAACTTTAGAGTTGCTAGACCCTCCTCCATATTCTAAACGGTGGGGAGGTTATAGGAATTATTTTGAATGGCATTTAAACCGTGCTAAATTAGTTGAAGAACCAATTATTGGAAGTCATCCAATACGAGTCCTAATTAGTGGATTACCGTATTATGTAAAGGAAAGAAAAATGTTACTCTACGAATTATAGGTGAGCCTTTACTAGCTGCTCTACCTTGGCCACCAGCAAATGAGATCCAACAGTGCATCCCAGACGAAAAAGTTTACGAACAGATTATTAAAAATGCCGAACGGAGAATTAAAAATTATAATCAACATGCTATAGAACCCTCATTTCAGGTAGGAGATCTTGTGCTAGTACGATCTCATCCTAAAAGTTCTAAGATCGGTAAGGAATGTAGAAAATTCTTCTTTATCTTTGAAGGTCCATACGTTGTACATAAGACTGTACATCCCAAAGCGTTACTTCTCATGGAACCTTCATCAGGTGTAATTAAAGGATTATTATAGTGTTGATCAAATGAAACCCTTCATTCCTAAATAAGTTAATATTTAGTATATGTTACATACGGAAGAGCGTTCACAGTTTATTAATGTGAAGTTTTTCGAGATAGTTACTTGTTATTTTAAAGAGATAACAGAAAGTTTAAACAAGTGTTCTACAATAATCTACTGGTACTTCAAAAAGAGAAAGATAACCAAAGGGGGGATTTATATGGAAGAAAGTTTGTTATTAGGTCTGAAGGAATTTTGTATATTTTCATGTTTACTCGGATAGTAGGAACCAAAGGGGATGGTCAATAATTTTAGGGACCATGGGCGTCCAGAGCTATATGGCTCACGAGAACATAGCAGAGTGCCTTTAATAGAGATTTGTAATAGTGTTAATATAGAACACACCAAACGGGGCTCTCTTGCTTGTTTCTCCTAAATAAATTGCCATTACCCAACAAGGTGTCCGAAGGTAAAGAAAGCCGTGCCGAGATTCTAAAGAAAGTTTTGCTTGATTTCTTCTTGACCTCAGGCATAAATAAGGCATTAGGGAAAGAAGGAAGTAAAGTAAGTAGTACTATTAGTTATTGTGAGAAACTTATTATTAATATACATTTTTTGGAAAGAATAACTCTAGTAAATGAATAAACTGCAACTAATTTATCACAATTTGAACGCTCTGTCCTAATGTAACAACGTTAAAGAACGTACTAAATTAGTATTTACTAGCAACTATTAACTGAAGAGGAGTAATCTCCTTACATTCGGTTATGAATTACCCTAATAGCACAGTTAAGAGTAAATGACAAATAGTCACAACAATATCATAGTAAAAGGATTAAATCTATCTAAGAGCAAGGACTCTAGATTACGTAAAATGTGAGGAAAATGTACTAACAGTTAAATATTGTATATAGAAAAGGTCTTATTTTCGGTTAAAACCTGACAAACTGAGCTTGTGGGTGGGGTATGTAGTGGGACGCGAAATTGTAGCGTCACCCATCCACCAGTGTCAGCCCAGTTTGCAGGTGAATATAAGTTTAATTTAGTTTTGTTTATGTATTTTTGTAATATTTTTGTAATAGCTGTGAATTATCTAAAGTTTGTATTTTTTTGTATGTTTCATGTACGGAGAGGGCGGCGCAACGAACGGAGACATCATCTTCGCTGCCGCGACCAGAGAGGAAATTGCTGACCACTATACGTCGCGGGTCGACAGCCAAAGAGCAACAGAAGATCCTGGAACCGAGTTGTTGCGTCGTGCTTCTAAAAAAAAATTGAAAATGAAATTTTGTACTCTTTTTGTATAACAACGACGTCATAGAGAGCTTAATCTTATTGAAAATGTCAGTCCTAGTTTGTTAAGCCTCAGGTTCAGAACGTCTGTATGTAGGAAGTTAATAAAATAGTGAATACTACTAAAGTTGAAACACGTGTTCTGAGGATTTATTTATGGAGAATTATGTGAACTGATTAATAATATATTTGACAAGATTATTGGATTTTGACAGCGTTCATCGCAACTTCGAATCTGAAAAGTTTAGTCAATGTGTGATTCTGATATCGATTAAGTCAAGATAACGTGTGTCAATATAAGTTCTGAGGAGAAACAAACGAAATTTAAATTGAAAGAGTTTACGCAAACCAATTGGCCCAAGTGACGAAATTCTTTGCTTACGACTCAACTGATGTTTTACAGTTTCGTTCAAGAACCCTTCTGTGACAATTTAAAAAGAATATAAATCATTTTAAAGTGGGTTGTAACTGACGTAGGTGACGAAGTCTGCACATGGTCATATATCAAAAGAAAGTCATTTATAAACAAACCTATACGTCGTTACACTACAGTATGGAAGTGAAACATGGACGATACAAAGACAGGAAGAGCATAGAAACTTTTGAAATGTGGTGCTATAGCATAATTCTGAAGATTAGATGGATAAACCACCTGCCGGGGATGGCTAGCGGTTCTAGGCGCTACAGTCTGGAACCGCTACGGTTGCAGGTTCGAATCCTTTCTCGGGCATGGATGTGTATGATGTCCTTAGGTAAGTTAGGTTTAAGTAGTTCTAGGTTCTAGGGGACTGATGACCATAGAAGTTAAGTCCCATAGTGCTCAGCACCATTTGAACCATTTTGAGATGGATTGATCGCGGTACTAAAAATGGCTCTGAGCACTATGGGACTCAACTGCTGAGGTCATTAGTCCCCTAGAACTTAGAACTAGTTAAACCTAACGAACCTAAGGACATCACAAACATCCATGCCCGAGGCAGGATTCGAACCTACGACCGTAGCGGTCTTGCGGTTCCAGACTGCAGCGCCTTTAACCGCACGGCCACTTCGGCCGGCGCGGTACTAAACATTGACTAAAAGAAGGGATCGGTTGACAAGACACTTTCTGAGACCTCAAGGGATCATAAATTTAGTACAGGGAGGAAGTTGTGGTGGGGGGATTAAAATCGTTGAGGAAGATCAAGAGACGAATACAGTGAGCAGATTCAGAAGAGTGTAGGTTGCAGTGGTTATTCAAAGATGAAGAGGCTTGCACAGGGTAGAGTTGTGTTGTTGTTGTCTTCAGTCCTGAGACTGGTTTGACGCAGCTCTCCATGCTACTCTATCCTGTGCAAGCTTCTTCATCTCCCAGTACTACATCCTTCTGAATCTGCTTAGTGTATTCATCTCTTGGTCTCCCTCTACGATTTTTACCCTCCACGCTGCCCTACAATGCTAAATTTGTGATCCCTTGATGCCTCAGAACATGTCCTACCAACCGGTCCCTTCTTCTTGTCAAGTTGTGCCACAAACTCCTCTTCTCCCAATTCTATTCAATACCTCCTCATTAGTTATGTGATCTACCCATCTAATCTTCAGCATTCTTCTGTAGCACCACACTTCGAAAGCTTCTATTCTCTTCTTGTCCAAACTATTTATCGTCCATGTTTCACTTCCATACATGGTTACACTCCATACAAATACTTTCAGAAACGACTTCCTGACACTTAAATCTATACTCGATGTTAACAAATTTCTCTTCTTCAGAAACGCTTTCCTTGCCATTGCCAGTCTACATTTTATATCCTCTCTACTTCGACCATCATCAGTTATTTTGCTCCCTAAATAGCAAAACTCCTTTACTACTTTAAGTGTCTCATTTCCTAATCTAATACCCTCAGCGTCACCCGACTTAATTCGACTACATTCCATGATTGCTTTTATTGATGTTCATCTTATATCCTCACTTCAAGACACTATCCATTACGTTCAACTGCTCTTCCAAGTCCTTTGCTGTCTCTGACAGAATTCAGAAGAGTGTAGGTTGCAGTGTTAGTAGCATGGAGAATTGCATCATCTAGTCTTCGGACTTAAGACAACAACACATTCAAAGGCCGTATTAATTTATAACATTTTCCCAAAGGCCGCCTGTCCTCCGTTAACAGTCATAAAAGCGTTGCAGATGACTAACTGAACACGTTTTTCGTGTTACTCAACTGGAATGGGCGATGAAAGGCAATTCCATCAGCTCACACGTCGAGCTACAACCACTTTACCATTTGACTACTGTTCAGCCCAGTCAAAAAAAAAGTAAAAAAATTTTGTAAGCCCATCTAAAAAACTTAAAAGATGAAGCCCTCGTTAGCGTTAACTATAGTTCTCGAATGGTTCATTCCTCCCCCCCCCCCCCCCCACTCCACGCCACTCGGAGTTATAGAAGAGGGATTATTCATGCAAGTCGCCTAGCGGTCTAATTAGTATTTCAAATTTTTATTTTATGTCTAATTTTTCACTTTAATATTCTCTTTCAATGTTCAAGTGCAGTTCGTCGTGGCCTACGTGCCGAGTAGGATCACCGCTTCAGTAATGTTTGTTTGTTCCTTAAGAACGTGCTGACAACAGGCCCACTGCCCAGCGTTATCGGCAACCAATAGGGAGCGTGGGAGAGAAATCACATGTTAGCTGGTGGCAGCCGCCATGAGCATAGGATTCAGTTTGCACTGCCTCTCTGGTACTGACTTTCAATTGGCAATGACGACATCCCTCCCCTATTCTCGTTTATCCTCGGACTTCGTCCCGAGACCAAAATTAACAGCTTCTCACCACCAAACATGATTGTCTGACGGCCTCATAGGCCGACCTCGACGAGTTCGTATTCATTCCTTAAAGTGAATGCACTAAGTTTTTAATTTATAACGAACTCTTATACTGGAAAAACTCCCTTCATATGCCCACAGTCTCGCCTATCATGACCAGGCCCCATCTGCGCCTGTACAAATATCCACAGTTAGTTACAGTCGTTGGAAAACACCCTACTGAAAATGAGACGATCCATGTGACACCAGCATGACGGAAGAATGAATTTTTCACTCTGCAACGGAGTGTGTGGTGATATGAAACTTCGTCGTAGATCAAAACAGTTTTGATCTGCTAGGAAGTTTCAACATAACGGATGTACCACACATACCCCAAAAACACACCTGCGGAAAAGAATTGCTTCACCAAAAACTGAAATTTCAGGAATGCATTTGCCTTAGTAACATATTTAAGAAATTGACATTGCATGATCACAGGTTAATGTCAACGCGAGATAACCCATTGTAAATGTGAAATACTGGTACATTAATAACTGGTGTTCAATGCAAGCATGCAAATGTACATGCATTTTGTTGTACAACTGCTGGATGTCACTTTGTGGGATGGAGTTCCATGCTTGTTGCACTTGGTTGGTCAATACAGGGGCGTTTAATGCTGTTTGTGGATAACGCTGGAGTTGTCGTCTGATAGTGTCCCATATGATTCGGTTTGAGACAGATCTGTTTATCGAGCAGGCCAAGGCAACATGTCGACACTCAGTAGAGCGTGTTGGGTTACGACAGTGGCATGTGGGTGAGCGTTATCGTGTTGGAAAACACCCCTTGGAATCCTGTTCAAATGGCTCTGAGCGCGATGCGACATAATTTCTGAGGTCATCAGTCGCCTAGAACTTAGAACTAATTAAACCTTACTAACCTAAGGACATCACACACATCCATGCCCGAGGCAGGATTCGAACCTGCGACCGGAGCTGTCGCTCGGCTCCAGACTGTAGCGCCTTGAACCGCTCGGCCACTCGGAATCCTGTTCATGAATGGCAGCACAACAGAACGAATCACCAGACTGGCGTACACATTTGCAGTCAGGATACGTGGGATAACCACGGCAGTTGTTCTGCTGTCATACGAAATCATACCCAGATCATACCTCCAGTTGTAAGACCAGCGTGTCAATAAGGTTGGTTACAGGCCCTCAACTGGACCCATCTAACCTAGACAGCCGTCACTGGCACCGAGGCAGAACCAACTTTTATCAGAGAACACAAATAACCTCCATCCTTCCCTCCAATGTGCTTTCTCTTAAGTCGAAAATGGCAGTGGTTTGATGTCACTGGACTGCACGCTACAGGACGTCTGGCTCGGAAATGTTCTTGAAGCACTCGATCTGTAACTGTTCATTCTGTTACTGTGACGCTAATTGCTGTCTAAATACACTCCTGGAAATGGAAAAAAGAACACATTGACACCGGTGTGTTAGACCCACCATACTTGCTCCGGACACTGCGAGAGCGCTGTACAAGCAATGATCACACGCACGGCACAGCGGACACACCAGGAACCGCGGTGTTGGCCGTCGAATGGCGCTAGCTGCGCAGCATTTGTGCACCGCCGCCGTCAGTGTCAGCCAGTTTGCCGTGGCATACGGAGCACCATCGCAGTCTTTAACACTGGTAGCATGCCGCGACAGCGTGGACGTGAACCGTATGTGCAGTTGACGGACTTTGAGCGAGGGCGTATAGTGGGCATGCGGGAGGCCGGGTGGACGTACCGCCGAATTGCTCAACACGTGGGGCGTGAGGTCTCCATAGTACATCGATGTTGTCGCCAGTGGTCGGCGAAAGGTGCACGTGCCCGTCGACCTGGGACCGGACCGCAGCGACGCACGGATGCACGCCAAGACCGTAGGATCCTACGCAGTGCCGTAGGGGACCGCACCGCCACTTCCCAGCAAATTAGGGACACTGTTGCTCCTGGGGTATCGGCGAGGACCATTCGCAACCGTCTCCATGAAGCTGGGCTACGGTCCCGCACACCGTTAGGCCGTCTTCCGCTCACGCCCCAACATCGTGCAGCCCGCCTCCAGTGGTGTCGCGACAGGCGTGAATGGAGGGACGAATGGAGACGTGTCGTCTTCAGCGATGTGAGTCGCTTCTGCCTTGGTGCCAATGATGGTCGTATGCGTGTTTGGCGCCGTGCAGGTGAGCGCCACAATCAGGACTGCATACGACCGAGGTACACAGGGCCAACACCCGGCATCATGGTGTGGGGAGCGATCTCCTACACTGGCCGTACACCACTGGTGATCGTCGAGGGGACACTGAATAGTGCACGGTACATCCAAACCGTTATCGAACCCATCGTTCTACCATTCCTAGACCGGCAAGGGAACTTGCTGTTCCAACAGGACAATGCACGTCCGCATGTATCCCGTGCCACCCAACGTGCTCTAGAAGGTGTAAGTCAACTACCCTGGCCAGCAAGATCTCCGGATCTGTCCCCCATTGAGCATGTTTGCGACTGGATGAAGCGTCGTCTCACGCGGTCTGCACGTCCAGCAGGAACGCTGGTCCAACTGAGGCGCCAGGTGGAAATGGCATGGCAAGCCGTTCCACAGGACTACATCCAGCATCTCTACGATCGTCTCCATGGGAGAATAGCAGCCTGCATTGCTGCGAAAGGTGGATATACACTGTAGTAGTGCCGACATTGTGCATGCTCTGTTGCCTGTGTCTATGTGCCTGTGGTTCTGTCAGTGTGATCATGTGATGTATCTGACCCCAGGAATGTGTCAATAAAGTTTCCCCTTCCTGGGACAATGAATTCGCGGTGTTCTTATTTCAATTTCCAGGAGTGTAGCTATTGTGAATGCAGTACGATGCTCCAGAGCCATAGGCCGAATAGGATGGTCTTCTCTCTTGGCAGTGCCACATGGCCGTCCGGAACCCGGGCTTCTTGTTTCCGCAAATTCTCGTAACCACCGCTGCCAGCAATACAATAACTACATTCCTGCCAAGTCTTTCTACAATACCGCAGAGAGAGCATCCAGGTTCTCGTAGCCCTATTACATGATCTCATTCAAACTCAGAGAGGTGTTGAATATGGCGTCTTTGTCGTCTTAAAAATATTCTTTTGACTAACTTCAACTCACCACGTCCAGTCTCAAAGGTAACTGACGCTCACGACCGATACAGCATGTATTTAAAGTAATCCTCGTAGGGACGCTACTAAGGTCACTCTTAAGCGACAGGCGAGAACTCTAAATGGATATCAGATCAAGAAACACGCCTACCAACTTCCATTTATGCCGCATAACTCCTACTTAGAGGCCTTGTTAACAGAGCATTTGCCGGTAATTAATTTAGTTGTTCGGGAAACGCCAAATAGCATGGACGGTCACCAGACCTAAGAACCTCTGGACTTTCATCGGGGAGAGGGGGGGGGGGGGGCGAAAGTAAGACAAGGGAACTTCGACGATTCCAAAAGGCAAGAATTGCCTTTGAACACTGGCCTCCGCTTCAATATGCCCAGAAAAATATCAAATCACAGTACTGTCGTTTCGGAACGTATATAGTATGCAGCAATTCACAAGTTCAATGTTTTGAACGTCTGTTGTGGCAATTGACATCAACAACTATATCTGCATCTACAGACACACTCTTGATGCCACCTTAAGGCTCACTGCTGCTGTAGTCCGATTGAAATTACTTGATAGCTCACGTCTGTCACTTGCCGCTACGGTGTTGCCCCCTCCGCCGCCAGTTACCGATCGGTTATGGATGACATACAAAGCAGCGGGTCATTTCACAAACGCTGTTAAACTAAAGACAGAAAAAATTTCATAATTTGTTTGCATAACCATATTCCGGAGCAAAATTTCAGTTTTTGAGGTAAAACCAAACTGCAATTTCTCGCTGTCATTGTCCTCACACTGGCTATAGGGAGTGCCGCATTACGAACTGGTGAGCAGTCCTGATTGGTACTAGGTTGCAGATTATAGGTGTCACAGGCATATTCCAAAGGAAAAAAGACTGAGAGGAAGAAAAATAAGAGCAAATTAAAAAGTCAATACGATGACAAAAATAACGCAGCAGAGTATTAGAAGTAATAAAAGTTATATTTAAACCAATTGATTGACTAAAATGATAATAAAAGTGTATTGATTAGATTTAGAAAGATAAAAAAAAATTGCTGCATTTGACAACATTCGACCATCTACAAGTCATATTCATACGCCAACCGTTACGCTATGCCATTGCACTGCAAAAGGCTGTTGTATTTACACTATGTGATCAAAAGTATCCGGACACCTTCCTGAAAATGACTTACAAATTCGTGGCGTCCTCCATCGGTAATGCTGGAATTCAATATGATATTGGCCCACCCTCAGCCTCGATGACAGCTTCCACTCTTGCAGGCATCCGTTCAATCAGGTTCTGGAAGGTTTCTTGGGGCATGGCAGCCGTCACTTCACAGAGTGCTGCACTGAGGAGAGGTATCGATGTCGGTCGATGAGGGCTGGCACGAAGTCGGCGTTCCAAAACATCCCAAAGGTGTTCTATAGGATTCAGGTCAGGACTCTGAGCAGGCCAGTCCACTATAGGGATGTTATTGTCGTGTAACCACTCCGCCATATGCCGTGCATTATGAACAGGTGCTCGATCGTGTTGAAAGATGCAGACGCCACCTCCGAGTTGCCCTTTAACAGTGGGAAGCAAGAAGTGCTTAAAACATCAATGTAGGCCTGTGCTGTGATAGCGCGACGCAAAACAACAAGGGGTGCAAGCCCTCGCCATGAAAATCACGACCACACCATAACCCCACCCCCTCCGAATTTTACTGTTGGCACTAGACACGCTAGCAGATGCCGTTCACCGGGCATTCGCCAGACGCACACCCTGCCATCGGATCGATACATTGTGTACCGTTTTTTCACTGTTCAATCGTCCAATGTTTACGCTCCTTACACCAAGCGAGGCGTCGTTTAGCATTTATCGGTGTGATGTGTGGCTTATGACTACTGAGGTCGCTTATACGGAGTACCTGGCAGTAGGCGGCAGCACAATGCACCTAATGCGAGAAACGTATGTTTTTGGGTATGTCCGGATACTTTTGATCACGTAGTGTATGAGTCTGGTGTCCCAGTCACAACTATTAATTAATAGCCCTAAATTTCGCTTCACGTAATGTAATAACTGTATAAATGACGCTGAATCGCGTCTTGTGCGGAAGAATCCATCAGTGTTTGGTTAGCTTTGTGTCTGAAACGTGTGTATGTCGGTAGCATCGTTGTATGTGTGTTGTTTTTGGTGTGGTTACCATGTGTGATGGAATACAAAATACAGAGCCAGACCTAGGATTCGGGATCAAAACATATCAAGAAAGAAAGCAAGACAAGGAACTGGAAGTGAACTAACTGTTGTGGCAGTTTGGCAACGGCGAACGATTCGGGCGTGACGTTGAGCGCTCTATTTGCAAGAAAGAAGCTGCAACGCATGAAGTGTCAACTATCAAGTTATTTTAATCGGACTATAGTCATTCCCTTTCCCCTTCAACTCGCAAGTGGAGCGAAGGAAACCGAGTACCTATATGCCTCCGTACGAGTGGTGATTTCTGTTATCTTGTGTTCGCAGTCCTTAGGTGAAATGTACGTTGGTGGCAGCAGAATCGTTCTGCAGTCCGTCACGAACTTTCTCGATAATGTTTCGCGATAAAAATGTTTCTTCTCTCCAGGGATTCCCATTTGAGGTTACGAAGCAATTCCGCAATGCTCTCGAATTGATTGAAGCTACTGGTAACAAATCTACACTCATGCTCATAAATTAAGGATAATTGCAGAATGTGGTGCCATACAACGTGGCACTACACAGAACTGGCGCTAATACCATAGGCACATAGGGAATACACACGACACAGATCTGTAAGTCCACGGTATTGCTCATAAGTTGAGAAAACCGTCCCGAAACACATGAGCTACAAAACGCCACTGTTCCCTGCACATGTACCCCTACATCAATATGCGATATGATCACCATGCACACGTACACAGGCCGCACAACGGGTTGGCATACTCTAGATCAGGTGGTCGAGCAGCTGCTGTGGTATAGCCTCTCATTCTTGCACCAGTGCCTGTCGGAGCTCCTAAAGTGTCGTAGGGGTTTGAAGACGTGCAGTGATACGTCGACTGAGAGCATCGCAAACATTCCCGATGGAGTTTAGGCCTGGAGAAAAGACAGGTCACTCCATTAACCTAATATCTTCTGTCTCAAGGTACTGCTCGACGATGGCAGCTCGGTGGGGCCGTGCGTTATCATCCATCAGTAGGAAGGTGGGACCCACTGCACCCCTGAAAAGGAGCAAAATGAAGTCCCAATACACCTGACCTGTTACAGTTCCTCTATCAAAAACATGCAGGGGTGTACGTGCACTAATCATAATCCCACCCCACACCATCAAACCACGACCTCCATACAGGTCCCTTTCAAGGACATAAAGGGGTTGGTATCTGGTTCCTAGTTCACGCCAGATGAAAATCTGGTGAGAATCACTGTTCAGACTATAGCTGGATTCGTCCGTGAACATAACCTGGGACCACTGTTCCAATAACCATGTACTGTATTCTTGACACCAGGCTTTACGGGCTCTCCTGTGACCATGGTTCAGTGGAATGCACCTTGCAGGTCTCCGGGCGAATAAGCCATGTCTGTTCAGTCGTCTGTAGACTGTGTGTCTGAAGACAACTGTCCCAGTGGTTGCGGTAAGGTCCCGAGTAGGGCTACCTGCAGTACTCCGTGGCCGTCTGCGGCCACTGATGGTGAGATATCAGTCTTATTGTGGTATTGTATCCTATGGACATCCCGTACTGCAGCGCCTGGACACGTTTCCTGTCTGCTGGAATCTTTGCCATAATCTTGAGATCGCACCTTGTGGCACAAGGAGGGCCTGTGCTACGACCTGCTGTGTTTGACCACCCTCCAATCGCCCTAGTATTCTACCCTTCATAACGTCAACAATATATCTTCTTTGAGCCATTTTCAACACACAGTCACCATTAGCACGTCTGAAAACGTCTGCACACTTACTCGCTTCACCGTACTCTGACATGCACCAACACACCTCTGCGTATGTGGACTGCTGCCAGCGCCACTGAGCGACGACCGCGAGTCAAATGCTTCGCATGGTCATACCCCGAGGTGATTTAAACCCTCAAACCGCCCACCAGAGCGTTGTTTCACCATGTATGAGCATTATCCTTAATGTATGAGCATGAGTGTAATAGCACACCCTTCAAATGCTTCGACGTCTTCCTTTACTCCGAGTTGTGGGAATCCCCAACACTCGAGTAGTACTCAAGAATGGGTTACACTGTTGTTCTGTATGTCGTCTCCTTTATGGACTTTCAAACTTTTCCAGTATTCTACCACTAAACCGAAGTCGACCATCTGCCTTCCGTATTACCGACCGTACGTCCTCCTTCCACTTTATATAGCTTTCCAGCGTTGCGCCTCAATATTTAAAAGACATGACTTTGTCATGCAGCAACCCACTGATACTGTACTCGAAGATTACAGGATATTTTTTTTTGCTATTTATCTTCATCAATTTACATTTTCCCACATTTAGAGCAAGCTGTCATTCATCACACCAAATAGAAATTCTGTTCAAGCCATCCTGTATCCTCCTACACTCACTCACTGACGTCACTTTTTCGTAAACTATAGAGTCATCAGCAAACAATCACAGAGTGCTGCTCACCGTATCCGTCACATCGTTTATCCAGAACTCCAAATCATTTCGATTGACAGTAACTAAAATGATCTATGGAACATGTAATTAACTAACAAGAGTGGTCGTAACACACTTTCCGAAGGAACTCCCGATGACAGATTGAGATGTTTCCGAAACTACTTGCAACGTTAAAAAGCGAAAGAAATATAACTTGAACTAGAAACTTTTTACACCGAAGATATTATACACACGATTGCCGACCAGCGAAAATTTTGCAATTTCCTATTTATGTTCCTGTTTTGTTCATAACGGCAAAGCAAAAGACAAAATTACTGTTTTCTAGTACTTTTGAAATAAACTCCAAATTAAACACACTTCAGCTTGACCAAACTGCAAATCTCATTGTAAGGATATTCAACTCCTTCTTATCAATTCCATGCTCGTTTAATTCTTTGTCAGGTACGATTAAAACATCAGAGCATTTCCTCCATACTTCTTGCTTGCTGTTTTGCAGAAGACGGTATATCTAACTGGCCAAATATTGCGTCTGGTAACCAATTATATCTTCTCCATAAACTGTCCTTGGTATTAACGCTGCATCAAATTTGAATAAAATCTTTAGCTTCCGGCAATAACTGTTAACCTAATTTGAGGCGGCTGATAAGAAAATGTTTTATACAGGTTGAGCCGCTAACTATTGCCACCTAGAATAACTCCGAAAGTATGATACTAGCTGAAAATTTTGTGGGACAAAAGTTGCATGGAACAACTGGGGCCATAATTTGATGTTGGTTTTTTGAAGCTAAGTGGGGTCGCTTCAGAGATATAAAGGTCAACTTTGTTTTTTTAAATAGGATGCTACAGTTTGGTACTTAATTTCTGACAGCGGCTATCGAGACGAATCCAGTGATGTGTAACAGTAAGGTCTTTGAAAGTCAACGAAGGTCAAAAAAAGTGGCATGAACGTCCATTTGCAGAAGATGTTCGATGTGATGACCATTGGTATCTTCTTATCATAGATTGAGTGGTATTCCTTATCACTTCGGCTCTTATCGAAACACATACTCTGACAATTCTATCTCGTATATCGTGCAAATAGAAAATATTCGCCGAAGACGGCGTATCCATCTACCGTGCCATTGCCATGTAGACACCATTCAACGGTTTCGTAATACAATACTAATGGGAACGGTAAGACTAGTATCGTCGAATCAAGCTACTGTGAATGATGTATTCCTTCGAAAAACAAGTCGATATGCTTCGCATTTACGGGGAATGCCAACGAAATTCAGTGAGAGCTAGAGACCTATACGCTGAAAGATATCCTCAACGTACTCACGCTACACGCTGTTCATTTGAATATGTGTATGATAAATTGAGAACAACTGGATCTTTAACGTATCGGAAACATATCCAGCAAAGGAAAGTTACTAACGAGGAAACGGGAATTGGTACTCTTGCCGCTATGCTTCAAGATCCTTGTGTTAGTTCGCGTCAAATCTCAAGGGAATCGGGTATGAGACACAGTAGTGTTGTTCTGTAGCGCCATAAATATCATCCTTACCGTATCAGTCTCCACCAAGAATTAACTGGTACGGATTGTATGCGTCACACTGAATTCTGCCGATGGGCTCAACTTAAGATTCAGAAAGATGACATATTTACTAATTTGATTTTATTTACTGACGAGGCTACATTCACGAAATGTTAATTTGTGTAACATGCATTATTGGGCAACTGAAAATCCATGTTGGCTGTGGCAAGTTGCACACCAAAAACCGTGTTCGGTGAATGGATGGTGTGGGATTCTGATGGACAGAATTATAGGCCATGTTTCATAAATCTTAATGATAGGAAGTACACACATTCCTGCAAGAAACATTAGGCCTGTTTGGAAGAAATGCCTTTAGGAACAAGAAACAGGATGTGATATCAACACGATGGATGCCCGGCATATTTTCGCTGGTAGCTAGAAATGAGTTGTAGAGACAATTCCGAAAACGTTGGATTGGATGCGGAGGAGATGTGTTGTGGCCAGCTCGTTCGCCAGACTTGACGCCTCAGAATTTTTTCTTGTGGGAATTCGTAAAAGACATTGTTTATAAAGACGTTCCAACTACGCTTGAAGATATGTGGCAGAGAATTGTCAGAGGATTTGCATCGATAAGCGTCTATGTGATAAGGAATATCACTCAATCCATGATAAGAAGATTGCAGCACTGCAATGATACCAATGGTCATCACTTCGAACACCTTCTGTAAGCGGACGTTCATGCCACCTTTGTGACCTTCGTTGACCTTCAAAGACCTTACTGTTACACATCCTGGATTCGTCTCGATAGCCGCTGTCGGAAAGTAAGTACCAAACTATAGCATCACATTTAAAAATAACCAAGTTGACCTTCATATCTCTGAAGCGACCCCACCAAGTAACAAAAAACCGACGTTATATTGTGGCCTCCGTTGTTCCATGCAACTTTTGTCCGACAAGCTTTTCAGCTAGTATCATACTATCGGAGTTATTCTTGGTGGCAATACTTCGTGACTCACTCTGTATAACGACGTCGTTGCAGAAACTTTGTTGCTCAATTACATATTCTGCCCACGCGTTGTTGCACATTACTGTTTGAAACACTTAAGGTAGAACTTCGTTCAGTACAAACTGACTTTTCTGCGCACGATATCTGTAAGGCTGACACGCAGAGCTTCTGCCGTACCGTAATTGGAACGGAAGGCCCTCCAAACGCTCTTCACTTGTTTATGTTCCATCGCGGCCACAATTACTACCGATCGAAAGCGCAGGTTCATTGTCCTCAGTAAACAGATAGCCGACCAGCAAGTCTATCGACTTTCCCGTTGAAATTACCGCCACGATTACTTGCACGGAAGTCGATCTCGTCGCCGCAGCTATTGTTTCCTTCCTGTGTACCACTAAGTATCTTTTGATAACAAATATGTGTGTTATTATGACCCATAAATACTGTGGGTAATATGGTGATCGCCTTAAACTCAATTGGTGATTCTAGTATATACTAGAAGTCTTTGGAATTTGTTCGAGAGTCTTCGTGGTGTTCTTGCGGCTACAGCAGTATGCTACGATGCTGAAAGTCCTAGTTTCAATCCCAGACAAGGTTATGCATTCTCCCTCGTTGCAATCCCTGCAGGACGGCCCCAGGCCTCGCTATCAAATGAGTACCGGGGTTTTTTCCCGGTAGTAAAAGATGGCCGGGGCGATGGACCCGCCACCCCCTCCTCCTCCTCCTAGTGCCGTCACGAAAAAGACTGTACATACAGTGTGGCCAATACCCAGGTTACGACCTTGCACCACAGACTTAATGTTTATTGGTTGAATAAAGCTTTGACTCTACTCAGTATGATATGAACCACTAACAAAGGAAACTCCCCATCGACACCCCGTCACGTTTAGTAGTAAAATGGCTCAGTGGATAGCTCGTAAAAAACTGAACACATAACAGGCATGGAAACGGGAAGAAGGTGTACTGAAGGGTGAAAAAAGAAGAGGTCCAAGCTCAACATGTGCAACATTGAGCGAAGCTGAACAGCGATGGCGTCGTACCAGATAGGGTTAGAAGAGTTAGAGAAGATCCAACGGAGAGCAGCGCGCTTCGTTACAGGATCATTTAGTAATCGCGAAAGCCTTACGGAGATGATAGATAAACTCCAGTGGAAGGCTGCAGGAGAGACGCTCAGTACCTCGGTACGGGCTTTTGTTGAAGTTTCGAGAATATATCTTCACTGAGGAATCAAGCAGTATACTACTATCTCGCGAAGAGACAATGAGGATAAAATCAGAGAGATTAGAGCCCACACAGAGGCATACCGACAATCTTTCTTTCCACGAACAATACGAGACTGGAACAGAAGGGAGAACCGATAGAGGTACTCAAAGTACCCTCCGCCACACACCGTCTGGTGGCTTGCGGAGTATGGATGCAGATGTAGATGTAGAAGTTCAGTACGCCTTCTTCCTGTTTTCATGCTTGATCTGTGTTCGGTTTTTGACGGTCTATCCACTGGTCTATCTTACCTCTAAATCTGAGGGGGGGAGGGGGGTTGGGTGGTGGGTGAGATGGGGAGTTTCCCTTGTAAGAAGAGAGAGACTGACAATGTGTGTGAGAACAGGAATAGTACATTGCTCTGCATAACCTGAGAATGAGATAGATAAAGCTACATAACATATTAACAACTCTGTGGAAATGAATGAAAGTGCGGAAGGGTGTCGCTAGAGGTCTCTTAGTCGTGCACAGAAGGCTGAAAATAACATGTGAGGTCAGCGTGACTATAGCGCCAAACGGGGCTGCGTTCTCGAAACGAGGCTGTTGAAGGAACAGAGATGGCAGTGTGTGTCAATCAGCGAGCAGTTACGGTGAACTGTGATGGTATTCTTCATTACAACATGGCCCTGAAGCAAGATCTGTGTAACGTGGCACAGGGAAGAATCATCGAGAAACTGAAAAAAAGACGAAGTGTAACGAATGCAGCCCCGGAAATTGGTATTGCTCACAGCATTGTTTCACGTGCTTGAAGAGCGTTCCGAGCCACAGACACTGCTGCCCGAAAGAGAGGAGGTGGTCGGCCACGATCAACTACTGCAGCATTTGACCAATATGTAGTGCAACAGACAAGAAGGGAGCCAGGTCAAAATGTCATTTAGGAAGCTGGGAGAATGCATGGCTAACTACACTGAATCTAGCATAGGCATGCGTATTCAAATACAGAGACATGTAAACAGGCAGAGTACGGCGCTGCGGTCGGCAACGCCTGTATAAGACAACAAGAGTCTAGCGAGGTTGTTAGATCGGTTACAGCTGCTACAGTGGCAGCTTCTCAAGATTTAGGTGAGTTTACACGTGGTGTTATAGTCGGCGCACGAGCGATGGGACACAGCATCTCCGAGGTAGCAATGAAGTGGAAATTTTCCAGTACAATCATTTGACTAGCGTGCCGTTAACATCAGGAATCCTGTAAAACATCAAATCTCAGTCATCGCTGCGGCCGGAAAAAGATCCTGCAAGATCGGTACGAACACGACAGAAGTGCAACTCTTCCGCAAATTGCTGCAGATTTCTGTGCTGGGCCATCAACAGGCGTCAGCGCGCGAACAATTCAACAAAACATCATCGAATGGGCTTTCGGAGCCGAAGTCCCACTCTTGTAGTTTTGATGACTGGACGACACAAAGCTTTACGCCTCACCTGGGCCCTTCCAACACCGACATTGGACTGTTGATGACTGTAACATCATGTCTGCTAGAACGAGTCTCGTTTCAGATTGTATCGAGCGGATGGATGTGTACGGGTATGCAGACAACCTCAATGAATCATGGACCCTACATGTCAGCAGGGGACTGTTCAAACTGGTGGAGGTTCCGTAATGGTGTGGGACCTGTGGAGGTGGAGTGCTATGAGACCCCTGAATCCTCTAGATACCGGTGGCATACAAATAAGCATCCTGTCTGATCACCTCCATCTATTCATGTCCATTGTGCAGTCCACGGACTTGAGCAATTCCAGCAGGACAATACGACTCTCCACACTTCCAGAATTGCTACAGGGTGGCTCCAGGAACTGAGTATAAGGGGGGAAACCACATTAAGAGATGCAAAAAATTCGATTTTTTTATTGCATAAATATTGCTTAACTATCCAAGAAAACGCTGTCAAAATTTTAAAGCGAAATTCGCATCAATTTAGATTTTATGAGCATAGAACCAAGTGCACATCGGGTACAGACTCGAGCGCAAATAGGGATGAATTACTGGAGAGATGTTTAGGTGGCCACACAGAAAATTCGAATGAAAGTTTTAATTCCACTATTTGGCGATTAGCTCCTAAACACGTGCAATCCGGACCAAAAGTCGTTGAATTGACATCGTATTTAGCACCGGGCTTATTAAATGAAGGAAATTCATCCCTTCTGACGGTCACGAACGTGGCAGGAATTGTAGTAGGCACGCAAGGCTTCAATTATGCCGAACAAATTGATAACCAGCGGATGAGCCGGCAGAATCGACGTAGTTCATTGGTATCGAAGCGCAAAACGAAGCTTATGAGAAAGGAGAATTACTATACGGTGCAGGAATCGCAGATTAATCGGTAAGCATTTTACATTATTGTTAACTTCCTTGAATTTCCAGTTTCCGAGAATTTATTTTTCAATCGCGTTTATTTCGAAATGACATTTTTAACATTTGGTTGCAGTCTAACTCAAAAAGTACAGAACCAATCATTATGAAAATTGATAGTATGATTCTTTATAAAATTAAAAAATACATGAACCAACTAGTGAAATGATATCGAGATTTTAAGGGTATTTTTCTTTGCATAATTAGAGAAAAAGATCGTGAAAATCTACGTAAATTGTTCCAACGCCCACAAAATTTTTAATTGTTGTTGTTTTCAACTGCATTGAGCTTCATACTGTTAGAAAAAATGTAATTAATGTAAAATCAAAATATTTTTGATTTCAGATGTAAATCTGAATGGCTACGCTGCACGCAATTACAGAACTATGCTCACAAACTTCAGCGGGCTTCGCAGTGTAACTTCGTTATTTTTGGCTGCAATTATTTAAAATAATTCACAAAACCTCTTCGAAATATGAATGAAATTATGTCAAAATTTGATTAAATTATAATTAATTCTTCCCACCAAAAAAATCCCAAAAAATCTGTGTCAAACAGCCTCCTAATGTGGTTTATCCCCTTAAACACTTCCGCTGGCCATAATTGAGCATATCTGGGATGTCTTGCAACGTGCTGTTCAGAAGAGATCTCTAGACCCTCGTACTCTTACGGATTTATGGACAGCCCTGCAGGATTCATGGTCTCAGTTCCCTCTAGCACTGCTTCAGACATTAATCGAGTCCATGCCACGTCGTGTTGCGGCACTTCTGCGTGCTCGCGGGCGGGGCTACACAATATTAGGCAGTTGTACCAGTTTCTTTGGCTCTTCAGTGTAGTTCACCATTTTTCTTTCTTATTGTCAAACATATTACATTTTTCGGCTCTCTTAGTACTTTTTTTAAACCTTGTTCCGAGTATTTGGAACATTTCAGGCTGTCGGGCTCCCCAATGGCCGCCGCTACACAGCAGCGGTACGCGGCTGTGTGCAGTCCCGCCTCCCCGCAGATCCGCTTCGCGTCCGTCGCTCCCGCCCCGATATTGTAGCGGTTTAATGTTTGACAGCAGCGACCCCGCTTCGCGCGCCAGATCGATTCCGTAAACAGGCAGCTTTCATTTGCGGCGGAGCGCCATCACACGTCTCCCCGGGGCGACTGCGAGTTCGGCCGCTATCAAAACTCCGTCCAGCATTTATTTTTCCCTGTTACTGGGAATTGTAAAATGCGCGTTAGTCTTGAGTCGCAAGAACAGAAAAAAGCGCAGCTGACTGAATTTGCTGTCGATGCTTGGCAGAATTCAATGAAAAACGCATAAAAATACAAGAAAACACTTTTACTGACGTTCAGGGAGGTAGTCAGCTACGAAGCGGATTTTACTGCGCAGGCCATCAGGATGATAACTGATTGCCGAAGCCAGAGAAGACGTTAGTGTAGGACGGACAGAGGTGTTATATTCCTTAATTCACGAGCTGTGGTCTCTTAGACCCATATCAGGATTTTTGAACTCGCTCTTCATGGTCAGTTCTATAGGAATGATTCTACATCCCCCTACCATCCGTAAATCGCGTGTTGTTGACACCGCACCTCGTGAAAAATGGCTCTGAGCACTATGAGACTTAACTTCTGTGGTCATCAGTCTCCTGGAACTTAGAACTACTTAAACCTAACTAACCTAAGGACATCACACACATCCATGCCCGAGACAGGATTCGAACCTCCGACCGTAGCAGCAGCGCGGTTCAGGACTGAAGCGTCCAGAGCCGGCCGGTGTGGCCGTGCGGTTCTAAGCGATTCAGTTTGGAACCGCGTGACCGCCACGGTCGCAGGTTCGAATCCTGCCTCGGGCATGGATGTGTGTCATGTCCTTAGGTTAGTTAGGTTTAAGTAGTTCTAAGTTCTAGGGGACTGATTACCTTATAAGTTAAGTCCCATAGTGCTCAGAGCCATTTGAACCATTTGAAGCGCCTAGAACCGCTCGGCCACAGCGGCCGGCAGTCCGATTGCAAAACATGTTGTATTAAAAATTTATTTTTATTTTAATAATTATTTTCTGTTTTAGTCTTGTGTGTGTGAAATTTGTCAGTGGATTTTAAGCATTTTGATGAGATAATCTTTTTTATTTGCATGTACACTAATGTTTCAGCCCAAGGCTTCGCCATCTACGTGTATGTCACATCTTCCTCATCTCTCTGTCCATCTCCACTTTCCCCCCCCCTGTCTGCTCAATTGTGCTCGTCTGCTCACATACCATATGGAATGCGTTCCGATACTACCATACTACCAGCGAATCTCACTGGCTCTACATACAGACGAGACGTCAGGCATTACCAAACTATTTCACCCCCCCCCCTCCCCCCACTACAGCGCCTGCAAAACAGACCGACAACAAAGCGAGTGGATTGTCATCCAGCTCTCAGCTATGTTTCAAATTTAAAGTCTCCCATTCACTGAGAAGTTAATTTAAAATCAGTTGCAAAATTTGTACTGAACAGACAAACAGATATAAAGCGACCTAATAAAAACGTATTAAATAACAATTTTGTCAATTCGATCCTGGAAACAGGTCTTTCAGAAATTCATGGGTAGTCATGGTCGTGCGCAAAGTCAATGACCTGGTCCCAACCCTCCATCAAACCTCTTGCGGATCTGTCTCGTATTGGAACTGAATACAACATACAAAAATCAAGTATATTAAATACCCCATTTAAAAATGTATTTAAGCACGCAGATACTACCATACCAAAGGAACACAGCTGCACTGGGTACAAACGAGAAATTTCGCTATTTGCAATCGTATTATTGAAAACAATTGAGACTACGAAAAGCGACCAAGGTACTAGGTCTTGACGGAATTGTAGTTAGATTTCACATTAAATAGGCTTCTGAATTAGCTACTTTTCTAATTCGTATTTAACGAGAATCACTTGCGCAGTGAATAGTCCTGTATGACCGGAAATCAGATGAAAAGAACGCAGATCACTACTGTTTATAAAACGGGTAAAAGATCGGGCTCACAGAATTACAGACCAATATCGGTGACGTCCGACTTATGCAGTGTCTTAGACCATATCATAAGTTAGGCATTACATTTTTCCCAGAGGAAAAAGAGCCCTTCTCAAAGATTCAGCACGGATTCAGGAGGAAAGAAAAAAGGAAGACTACGGTTACATTAGATTAAATGTACTTTTCATTCCAATAGATCCATGGTGAGTAAATCCTCCAGGATGTAGAACTTGTCAGAGAAACAAGAATTCACAATAAATCTTTCTAAAGAAGCACAAATGTGCTGGCGTACCTTCCACAAATCCCCAATGAAATGGTCCTCATGGATGTAGAATAAGTAAATAAAAATTAAAAAAAAATTTTTTTTCATTTGAAAGGTAACGAGTAACTTGTAACAAAACATATAACTGTCCAACAGACTGGAGTGCATATGATAATTCTTAGACTATAGCAGTACAAGTAGTACAGGTTTAGTACAAGTTTAGTACAAGTTTATATGCCAACTAGCTCTGCAGATGACGAAGAAATTGAAGAAATGTATGACGAGATAAAGAAATTATTCAGGTAGTGAAGGGAGACGAAAATTTAATAGTGATGGGTGACTGGAATTCGACAGTAGGAAAAGGGAGAGAAGGAAACATAGTAGGTGAATATGGATTGGGGCTAAGAAATGAAAGAGGAAGCCGTCTGGTAGAATTTTTCACAGAGCATAACTTAATCATAGCTAACACGTGGTTCAAGAATCATAAAAGAGGGTTGTATACATGGAAGAATCCTGGAGATACTAAAAGGTATCAGATAGATTATATAATGGTAAAACAGAGATTTAGGAACCAGGTTTTAAATTGTAGGACATTTCTAGGGGCAGATGTGGACTCTGACCACAATCTATTGGTTATGAACTGTAGATTAAAACTGAAGAAATTGCAAAAAGGTGGGAATTTAAGGAGATGGGACCTGGATAAACTGACTAAACCAGACGTTGTACAGAGTTTCCGGGAGAGCATAAGGGAACAATTGACAGGAATGGGGGAAAGAAATACAGTAGAAGAAGAATGGGTAGCTCTGAGGGATGAAGTAGTGAAGGCAGCAGAGGACCAAGTAGGTAAAAAGACGAGGGCTAGTAGAAATCCTTGGGTAACAGAAGAAATATTGAATTTAATTGATGAAAGGAGAAAATATAAAAACGCAGTAAATGAAGCAGGCAAAAGGGAGTACAAACGTCTCAAAAATGAGATCGACAGGAAGTGCAAAATGGCTAAGCAGGGATGGTTAGAGAACAAATGTAAGGATGTGGAGGCTTATCTCACTAGGGTTAAGATAGATACAGCCTACAAGAAAATTAAAGAGACCTTTGGAGGAAAGAGAGCCACTTGCATGAATATCAAGAGCTCAAATGGAAACCCAGTTCTAAGCAAAGAGGGGAAAGCAGAAAGGTGGAAGGAGTATATACAGGGTCTATACAAGGGCGATGTACTTGAGGACAATATTATGGAAATGGAAGAGGATGTAGATGAAGATGAAATGGGAGATACGATACTGCGTGAAGAGAACATTCCATTAGAACTACTGACGGCCTTGGGAGAGCCAGTCCTGACAAAACTCCACCATCTAGTGAGCAAGATGTACGAGACAGGTGAAATACCCTCAGACTTCAAGAAGAATATAATAATTCCAATCCCAAAGAAAGCAGGTGTTGACAGATGTGAAAATTACCGTACTATCAGTTTAATAAGTCACAGCTGCAAAATACTAACACGAATTATTTACAGACGAATGGAAAAACTGGTAGAAGGAGACCTTGGGGAAGATCAGTTTGGATTCCGTAGAAATGTTGGAACACGTGAGGCAATACTGACCTTACGACTTATCTTAGAAGAAAGATTAAGGAAAGGCAAACCTACGTTTCTAGCATTTGTAGACTCAGAGAAGGCTTTTGACAATGTTGACTGGAATGCTCTCTTTCAAATTCTAAAGGAGGCAGGGGTAAAATACAGGGAGCGAAAGGCTATTTACAATTTGTACAGAAACCAGATGGCAGTTATAAGAGTCGAGGGGCATGAAAGGGAAGCACTGGTTGGGAAGGGAGTGAGACAGGGTTGTAGCCTCTCCCCGATGCTATTCAATCTGTATATTGAGCAAGCAGTGAAGGAAACAAAAGAAAAATTCGGAGTATGTATTAGAATCCATGGAGAAGAAATAAAAACTTTGAGGTTCGCCGATGACATTGTAATTCTGTCAGAGACAGCAAAGGACTTGGAAGAGCAGTTGAACGGAATGGATAGTGTCTTGAAAGGAGGATATAAGATGAACATCAACAAAAGCAAAACGAGGATAATGGAACGTAGTCGAATTAAGTCGGGTGACGCTGAGGGAATTAGAGTAGGAAATGAGACACTTAAAGTAGTAAAGGAGTTTTGCTATTTGGGGAGCAAAATAACTGATGATGGTCGAAGTAGAGAGGATATAAAATGTAGACTGGCAATGGCAAGGAAAGCGTTTCTCAAGAAGAGAAATTTGTTAACATCGAGTATAGATTTAAGTGTCAGGAATTCGTTTCTGAAAGTATTTGTATGGAGTGTAGCCATGTATGGAAGTGAAACATGGACAATAAATAGTTTGGACAAGAAAAGAATAGAAGCGTTCGAAATGTGGTGCCACAGAAGAATGTTGAAGATTAGGTGGGTATATCACGTAACTAAGGAGGAGGTATTGAATAGGATTTGGGAGAAGAGAAGTTTGTGGCACAACTTGACTAGAAGAAGGGATCGGTTGGTAGGACATGTCCTGAGGCATCAAGGGATCACAAATTTAGCATTGGAGGGCAGCGTGGAGGGTAAAAATCGTAGAGGGAGACCAAGAGATGAATACACTAAGCAGATTAAGAAGGATGTAGGTTGCAGTAGGTACTGGGAGATGAAGCAGCTTGCACAGGATAGATTAGCATGGAGAGCTGCATCAAACCAGTCTCAGGACTGAAGACCACAACAACAGACTATATGTAGCCACACATCATCAAATAGAAATATCGTTTTAGCACACTGATTTACGATGATCACATTACTGCACTGCATTTGTACAGAAGCGAGGTTGTACATAATACTCGCTTTGTTTTATATTATTAGCAACATACACAAATCAAGACACACTGCAATGAATGACATTAGCTGCCACTAGGCATTGATTTAAATCAATGCGGAAAGTTGCAGATTTGTGCCAGATAGTGATTCGAACCCAGGTCTCCTGCTAAATAGGCACAGGCACTGACCACTGCACTGTCCAGACAGAATGGCCATTGTAACTGCACGGACTAGCCTAACACATCTCCTGTCAGATCCAGATACTCAACGTATGCACACGCTAATGCTGTAAAGCCCCTTTGCCATTATCCTCATTACTCCTAGCATTTGGCCGACTCTCGTAAGAGTTCGAGCGTGGTGTACATCAGCACTGAAGTGATCCATTAGTCGTCCTTGTCTTAATTGTATACGCGGCGTATATTCTTTCGGAATGTTCGAAACAACAGACAAAATTTGATCCTATAGCGACTACAAATCAAGACACAAAGGAATTAACGATATTAACTGCCAGTGGCCATTGATTTCAATCAATGGGAAAAGTTGAAAATTTGTGCCACACCGTGATCCGAACCTGGGCCTCTCGCTCACTAGGCAGATGCACTGACCACTGCACCATCTGGACACAGTGGTCTTTGGAAGTACGTGGACTGCCCTAACACGCCTCCAATCAGACCCATATTCTCAACTTATCCACACACTATTGATGTAATGCCGCTTTGTCCATTATCCTCACCACTCGCGGCAGTTCACCGATTCCCATAAGAGTTTGAGCGTGGTGCACATACGCAATGAAGTGATGAGCTGGCTATCCTCACCTTAGTTATAAATGTAGTTTCTCTTCTTTTGGACATGTCTGAGACAACAGACTCCACATATATAATTAAAGTGAGGATGCCCAATAGATCACTTCAGGGTCGAAGCACACATGCGTGAACTCTTATGGGAATCAGCGAAATGGCGCAAGTAATAATGGGAAAAGGGACTATATGTCAGTAGAGTTTGGATAAGAGCCGCGCGGGATTAGCCGAGCGGTCTGAGGCGCTGCAGTCATGGACTGTGTGGCTGGTCCCGGCGGAGGTTCGAGTCCTCCCTCGGGCATAGGTGTGTGTGTTTGTCCTTAGGATAATTTAGGTTAAGTAGTGAGTAAGCTTAGGGACTGATGACCTTAGCAGTTAAGTCCCGTAAGATTTCACACACATTTGAACTTTTTTTGTGGATAAGATGAGAATTTGTGTCCGACAGTAGGCGTTCTATGATAATCCATGCAGTTGCGAAGACCCCTGTGACCAGATGGCGCAATGGGCAGTGCATTTGCATACAAAGCTAGAGACTCGTGTTCGAAACCTGGTCCATCACAAATTCACAACTTTCCCTGTTGATTGAAATCAAGCCCATTGGCAGCTAATGTCATTAATTCGTTTGGGTCTTGATTGACACTGGCTGTGACATCAAAATTGTGTATGTTAAGGCAAGGACAACCAGGTGATAACTTCAGTGATGACGTTTTCCACTCTCGAACTCTTATGGGGATCAGCAAAATACCGCGACTTATGAGGATAATGGGCAAGGGATATTGCATCAGTAGTGTGTGGATAAGTTTACAATTTGGGTCTGACGGTAGGCTTGCTAGAGTAGTCCATACAGTTGTGATGACGACTATGTCTGGATGGTGCAATGGTCAGTCTGCTCTTGCCAGCGGTGAAGTGCAGATGACTTGTTTGTGTCCCACCAGCAGAACTGTGCATGGGCAGTTGTTTACTTCCTAGCTATCGCAATTAGTTAAGAACCCGTTCTAAACATGGTCATCTCTTGTAGATAACACCATGATCGAAATTAATTTTCAACAGAATCCTGCCACATCACATGCATTTGAGGTGGAACAATTCCTATGAGACGAACTACATCCGCTGGACATCATGGGCCTTCACTTCTCAATTTTCGGCAGTATCGTTTGCATCAAGGTGATAAATGCTGAGGTGTGTGCAACTGTAGTAACAAATTCGCAAACTCCCTTAAGTTCAAACGCTCTAATGGTCACATCAGGATGCCTATAGCGGACTACGTGGACCTGGGCTTTCTAATCCTTAGAGTCTTTGAACTTCCCTTTGAGGTGCCGGTCCACTTACAACTGATGTCTTCTGACCATATAGAAATGTGATAGCCATGAGACTGAAAAACGGTAGATGTTTGACCTATAAGATGTACAATGGTGTCTGCCAAATAAAAGTCGAATTGCCAAAACACATACCGTCCTAGCTGGTCATTGGCAATTGCTGTGCGATAGTATGTATGATGGCCAACTGTGCATATGTTCTGGCTGTGGCCAAGATGTCCATGACAGGTCAGAGTGTATTAAATGCCGACTGACACAGACACCGATCGGAGAACTGCTGCCACCAACATTGGCAATGAGCCTTTCTCTCAACTACATCAGAGTGATGTAGGTGTCCTCCATGGACGAGCAATCCACTGATCATCTGCAGGGCCTGACGCGACTCCAGCAAGGACATGACGCAGTACACATTGCCACCCAAAGCGACGACAACCATAAACCTCAACAGCTGGCACAAGGCGAACCTCAAGAAAAGATGGATACCAACAGTAGGCTCGCCCCTTACTGAGGCAGAATTGGTGAACGATCAACACCCACACTCTGACAAAGAAAGTCATTTTGTAAGCAACGACCACCGCACAAACATAAAAACGGATGGCGCGCTCATTCCTACGATTGCCAGAACGGGAAAGTGATGATGTGGAGGGCATACAAGACGCACCAGCTGCTGAGGCGAGCCGACCTGACAACTTTACCCAAGACGTGATCTCTTCGTCTCCTCTCGACCTGGTGGCTGGGATGCCAAGGCAAGCTGACCCTCCATCAGCTGGCTATTGGAAAGCGATATGGGATCTGACCTTTGGAACTTCTGTAGAACAGCAGCTGGCAACTTACAGCCTGTGGGCAGACAACGTCGAATGTAACATTCCAACAAGAGAACGTGAGAAAATTAGGGGTGACACCCATAGTGCCTTTACCGCTCCAGCGACCCAGTAAGTGACAGTGAGTTAGCGGCGTTTAGGCGACGATATCCCATTCTGTCTTTGTCCGTGACGACACCACCTCAGACGGAGATGAGGTGAAAAACTTTTCAGCTGGCGAGAATCAACGTCAACACTGTCAGAACGCGTCATAAATTCTTCATGTTGCAAGACCTGCTTGATGCTGGGGATACCTCTCGCTCCCTGCGAGAGGTACATTTAGCCAGCTTTTCCGGCCACTTCGGTTACACAGCTGATGTCACCCATGCTTCACCCACAGGCAGCAGTGATACCGTCCTACTTAAGGAGGGCTTGGCTGCAGATGACGTTCGCTATCTCCAGTTAGTGGAGTTCAACTCATCAGTGTCTATGCCTCTTCTGGTACAGATCGACGGTGGTAACATTCCACGTTTTTTTGCAGAGGACACTGCGTTGCTCTTGTCAGGGTCGACTAGATGATCTAGTGATTGGGGTGAACTTAACCTGGACGCAAGCGCCTTTGGACCACCTTCCACGTCATTTCCCATGTGCTGGGCTTGATAAACTCATCCGCAGTCCTCAACTGGTGGACACAAGGCGCCACATCCTTGGCGATAGACACGGTTTATATATACTTCACCAGTCACTTCTCCAGACATATCGACCGGATTTATGTCACTCGCTCACTCAAGAGAAAAGTATACGATGCTGAGAGATGGCCAACAGATTTTTAACTCACTCGGCCTAAATTTGTGCCATAATCCTCAGTCCCCTCAGGGTATAGCAAAGCTGTAGCCCATGGGAACTCAACACCACCCACTTGACATCTCCAGTCTGTCAAGTAGCTGCAGAAGACACATGGATTAAATTTGCCTGCCATCACGGTCTTTACCCCTCGGCCTTCGGACGGTGGATTGACTGCACAAAACTGAATATAAGGCGAACCTTCATGACATACAGTAGAAAAGCAGATTTTTGGCACAAATACATAATGGAATTTTACTTTACCATCCTCAGAGAATGTACCGATCAGCTGCCCTCTCCAGACTGACGGCATCAGTCAACTGTGCGAAAGCAAAGATCGTTTCTATAATGCACCTCTATTTGGAAGGAGCCACAGTACACACTTCTAAGAATCACATGCTCACGGAGTGCAAAAGGCCACGACGGGCGCTGGCCCATGTTATCAACACGGAAGACGGTAGGCGTCTCAATGAACAACGGGATATAGCAAAGGACGTTCATGAACGTTATGTTCGACTGCACTCGGTGCAACAACCGGATCCGATGATCGTTACAGACGTGACAGGGTTGATCTATGGCCTCATACTGCAGGCATTGCAAGCAGACTTGAAAGGGGGCATAACAGAAGATGAGGTAACACAAGTGAGGTTTCCGCTGCCATCGACAGAGAATCGGCCAACAAGACCCCGAGACCAGAAGGCCTCCGTTTGAAGTTTTATCGGACCTTAAAGCAACAGTTGTTGCCGTGTTTGACAGAGGTATGCTAAGAACGGATGTAACCAGATGTACCACTCCCTGTTACCTTCTTACGAAAACTGGTAGTCCCTGCTCATAAACTGACTGTAACCTGATAGTCAAGAGAAGGTAGGATTCGGGCTACGATTGTGGACGGGGCTGTAATCAGTTACTACAGCCTTTTACAGTTACACACGTTTATTTTTAAAACAGTAATTCCAGACTCAACAATAAATAAAAAATTAACCACACGTTATTAATGAAGGAATAAACAACTGTGGAAATAATAGCGTTTTCAGTGCGTTACAATTTAGCAAATCACCGTAAAATACAGATAATGTAAAAAAAAAAGCCATTATCATCACGGCTGAAGGCCTTACACGCCAAGAATGACAATAAATTAAGAATATTTAAGAACTCGCTGCAATTACAACTTACAGGTATTGAAATATTATAACGTAAGTGGCCACAATCACAGCAGAAGGTATCAGGCGCCAGGAATGGCAGTAAATATTTTAAGCCTTACTGGGAAAATACAAATATCCAATTTTTTTTTTGCAGCAAATGACCACAATCACGGCTGAAGGCCTTACACGCCAGAAACACCCGTTGTATAAAAAATTTAGAAACCTGCTGTAAAACAGCAAATACAAGCAACGTTTAATTAAAAGAAACAATCAACTGACCACCAAACAGGTGAAATAAGATGATGGTAACCCTGTAACACAACCCTTACATTGCTAGATTTATTCTAGAAGGCGACTGGAACTATTAACTAGACATACTTAACCTTTAATGTAGGCATTACAAGGTATGGTTATAAATAATACAGTAATAAAACACAATGACCAGTCACAGACGGTGCACCAGGAATCGACCTCTGAAAAGGTCCGGCAACAACCAATTTCGCGAACGATATAGGCAGCCGAGAGTTGCATTCACTTCACAAGATGGTAAATGAGACTAGTGGTAGTCTAACGAAGCTACCTGACGTCCGATAAACCAAATGCAAGGATGGAATAACACGCCAAAGCCAGAACCGGCAGACTGCACTTTTTTTTTTTTTTTTTGGTCATCAGTCTACTGACTGGTTTGATGTGGCCCGCCACGAGTTCCTTTCCTGTGCTAACCTCTTCATCTCAGAGTAGCACTTGCAACCTACGTCCTCAATTATTTGCTTGACGTATTCCAATCCCTGTCTTCCTCTACAGTTTTTGCCCTCTACAGCTACCTCTAGTACCATGGAAGTCATTCCCTCATGTCTTAGCAGATGTCCTATCATCCTGTCCCTTCTCCTTATCAGTATTTTCCACATATTCCTTTCCTCTCCGATTCTGCGTAGAACCTCCTCATTCCTTACCTTATCAGTCCACCTAATTTTCAACATTCGTCTGTAGTACCACATCTCAAATGCTTCGATTCTCTTCTGTTCCGGTTTTCCCACAGTCCATGTTTCACTACCATACAATGCTGTACTCCAGACGTACATCCTCAGAAATTTCTTCCTCAAATTAAGGCCGGTATTTGATATTAGTAGACTTCTCTTGGCCAGAAATGCCTTTTTTGCCATAGCGAGTCTGCTTTTGATGTCCTCCTTGCTCCGTCCGTCATTGGTTATTTTACTGCCAAGGTAGCAGAATTCCTTAACTTCATTGACTTCGTGTCCATCAACCCTGATGTTAAGTTTCTCGCTGTTCTCACTTCTACTACTTCTCATTACCTTCGTCTTTCTCCGGTTTACTCTTAAACCATACTGTGTACTCATTAGACTGTTCATTTCGTTCAGCAGATCATTTAATTCTTCTTCACTTTCACTCAGGATAGCAATGTCATCAGCGAATCGTATCATTGATATCCTTTCAGCTTGTATTTTAATTCCACTCCCGAACCTTTCTTTTATTTCCATCATTGCTTTCTCGATGTACACATTGAAGAGTAGGGGCGAAAGGCGACAGCCTTGTCTTACACCCTTCTTAATACGAGCACTTCGTTCTTGATCTCCCACTCTTATTATTCCCTCTTGGTTGTTGTACATATTGTATATGACCCGTCTCTCCCTATAGCTTACCACTATTTTTTTTCAGAATCTCGAACAGCTTGCACCATTTTATATTGTCGAATGCTTTTTCCAGGTCGACAAATCCTATGAAAGTGTCTTGATTTTTCTTTAGCCTTGCTTCCTTTATTAGCCGTAACGTCATAATTGCCTCTCTCGTCCCTTTACTTTTCCTAAAGCCAAACTGATCGTCACCTAGTGCATTCTCAATTTTCTTTTCCATTCTTCTCTATATTATTCTTGTAAGCAGCTTCGATGCATGAGCTGTTAAGCTGATTGTGCGATAATTCTCGCACTTGTCAGCTCTTGCCGTCTTCGGAATTGTGTGGATGATGCTTTTCCGAAAGTCAGATGGTATATCACCAGACTCATATATTCTACACACCAACGTGAATAGTCGTTTTGTTGCACTTCCCCCAATGATTTTAGAAATTCTGATGGAATGTTATCTATCCCTTCTGCCTTCTTTGACCGTAAGTCCTCCAAACCTCTTTTAAATTCCGATTCTAATACCGGGTCCCCTATCTCTTCTAAATCGACTCCTGTTTCTTCTTCTATCACATCAGACAAATCTTCACACTCATAGAGGCTTTCAATGTATTCTTTCCACTAATCTGCTCTCTCGTCTGCATTTAACAGTGGAATTCCCGTTGCACTCTTAATGTTACCACCATTGCTTTTAATGTCACCAAAGGTTGTTTTGACTTTCCTGTATGCTGAGTCTGTCCTTCCGACAATCATATCTTTTTCGATGTATTCACATTTTTCCTGCAGTCATTTCGTCTTAGCTTCCCTGCACTTCCTATTTATTTCATTCCTCAGTGACTTGTATTTCTGTATTCCTGATTTTCCCGGAACATGTTTGTACTTCCTCCTTTCATCAATCAACTGAAGTATTTCTTCTGTTACCCATGGTTTATTCGCAGCTACCTTCTTTGTACCTATGTTTTCCTTCCCAACTTCTGTGATGGCCCTTTTAAGAGATGTCCATTCCTCTTCAACTGTACTGCCTACTGCGCTATTCCTTATTGCTGTATCTATAGCGTTAGAGAACTTCAAACGTATCTCGTCATTCCTTAGTACTTCCGTATCCCACTTCTTTGCGTATTGATTCTTACTGACTAATGTATTGAACTTCAGCCTACTCTCCATCACTACTATATTGTGATCTGAGTCTATATCTGCTCCTGAGTACGCCTTACAATCCAGTATCTGATTTCGGAATCTCTGTCTGACCATGATGTAATCTAATTGAAATCTTCCCGTATCTCCCGGCCTTTTCCAAATACACTTCCTCCTCTTGTGATTCTTGAACAGGGTATTCGCTATTACTAGCTGAAACTTGTTACAGAACTCAATTAGTCTTTCTCCTCTTTCATTCCTTGTCCCAAGCCCATATTCTCCTGTAACCTTTTCTTCTACTCCTTCGCCTACAACTGCATTCCAGTAGCCCATGACTATTAGATTTTCGTCCCCCTTTACATACTGCATTACCCTTTCAATATCCTCATACACTTTCTCTATCTGTTAATCTTCAGCTTGCGACGTCGGCATGTATACCTGAACTATCGTTGTCGGTGTTGGTCTGCTGTCGATTCTGATTAGAACAACCCGGTCACTGAACTGTTCACAGTAACACACCCTCTGCCCTACCTTCCTATTCATAACGAATCCTACACCTGTTATACCATTTTCTGCTGCTGTTGATATTACCCGATACTCATCTGACCAGAAATCCTTGTCTTCCTTCCACTTCACTTCACTGACCCCTACTATATCTACACTACTGGCCATTAAAATTGCTACATCAGGAAGATGACGTGCAACAGACGCGAAATTTAACCGACAGCAAGAAGATGCTGTGATATGCAAATGATTAGCTTTTTAGAACATTCACACAAGGTTGGCGCCGGTGGCCACACCTACAATATGCAGACATGAGGAAAGTTTCAAACCGATTTCTCATACACAAACAGCAGTTGACCGGCGTTGCCTGCTGAAACGTTGTTGTGATGCCTCGTGTAAGGAGGAGAAATGCGTACCATCACGTTTCTGCCTTTGATAAAGGTCGGATTGTAACCTATCGCGATTGCGGTTTATCGTATCACGACATTGGTGCTTGCGTTGGTCGATATGCAATGACTGTTAGCAGAATATGGATTGGGTGGGCTCAGGAGGGTAATACGGAACGCCGTGCTGGATCCCAAAGGCCTCGTATCACTAGCTGTCGAGATGACAGGCATCTTATCCGCATGGCTGTAACGGATCGTGCAGCCACGACTCGATCCCTGAGTCAACAGATGGGGACGTTTGCAAGACAACAACCATCTGCACGAACAGTTCGACGACGTTTGCAACAACATGGACTATCAGCTCGGACACCATGGCTGCGGTTACCCTTGACGCTGCATCACCGTCAGGAGCTCCTGCGATGGTGTACTCAACGACGAACCTGGGTGCACGAATGGCAAAACGTCATTTTTTCGAATGAATCCAGGTTCTGTTTACAGCACCATGATGGTCTTATCCGTGTGTGGCGACATCGCGGTGAACGCACATTGGAAGCCTGTATTCGTCATCGCCATACTGGCGTATCACCCGGCATGATGGTATGGTGTGCCATTGGTTACACGTCTCGGTCACCTCTTGTTCACATTGACGGCACTTTGAACAGTGGACGTTACATTTCAGATGTGCTACGACCCGTGGCTCTAGCCTTCATTCAATCCCTGCGAAAACCTACATTTCAGCAGGATAATGCACGACCGCATGTTGCAGGTCCTGTACGGGCCTTTTTGGATACAGAAAATGTTCGACTGCTGCCCTGGCCAACACATTCTCCAGATCTCTCACCAATTGGAAACGTCTGGTTAATGGTGGCCGAGCAACTGGCTCGTCATAATACACCAGTCACTACTCTTGATGAACTGTGGTCTCGTGTTGAAGCTGCATGGGCAGCTGTACTTGTACACGCCATCCGAGCTCTGTTTGACTCAAAGCCCAGGCGTATCAAGGCCGTTATTACGGCCAGAGGTGGTTGTTCTGGGTACTGATATCTCAGGATCTACGTCCCCCAAATTGCGTGAAAATGTAATCACATGTCAGTTCTAGTATGATATATTTGTCCAATGACTACCCGTTTATCATCGGCATTTCTTCTTGGCGTAGCAATTTTAATGGCCAGTAGTGTAGATTGAGCCTTTGCATTTCCCTTTTCAGATTTTCTAGTTTCCCTACCACGTTCAAGCTTCTGACATTCCACGCCCCGACTCGTAGAACGTTATCCTTTCGTAGATTATTCAATCTTTTTCTCATGGTAACCTCCCCATTGGCAGTCCCCTCCCGGAGTCCGAATGGGGGACTATTCCGGAATCTTTTGCCAATGGAGAGATCATCATGACACTTCTTTCAATTACAGGTCACATGTCCTGTGGATACACGTTACGTGTCTTTAATGCAGTGGTTTCCATGGCCTTCTGCATCCTCACGTCGTTGATCATTGCTGATTCTTCCGCCTTTAGGGGCAATTTCCCACCCCTAGGACAAGAGAGTGCCAGAGTGCCCTGAACCTCTATCCGCTCCTCCGCCCTCTTTGACAAGGCCGTTGGCAGAATGAGGCTGACTTCTTATCCCGGAAGTCTTCGGCCGCCAATGCTGATTATTTATCAAAATTTAGGCAGTGGCGGGGATCGAATCCGGGACCGAAGACGTTTTGATTATGAATCAAAGACGCTACCCCTAGACCACTACGCCCTCAGAATACTGTGCTTACAGAGGTCGGAACGAGAAAGGAATCACTACCACCAGAGTAGAAGAATCACAAACGGCCTACAATCAAGAAAGCTGTCAAAACTACACGCCTTACTGGACAGCAGTGGCAAGGCGAGGAAACGTACACTGCCATTACATACACTAAACCCCAGGGCAGGTAACTGGGGCGTTAGCGGCCACCAGGCAGGAAAAATACCGTTGGTCGAAATTAACAAATTGTAACAAACTGAACGCAATAAATAGTAATAAGAAGTTGAGGAAAGCTAATCAGATCCGCTTTCCCCAAGCACTCGCCTCGGCGACACAACGAGCAGCAACACAAACCCAAGTCACTGGAGAATCGTGGGATATCATGGTGGTGGTTTCTCTACTTGAACTGAAATGCGCTCTTCTTAAAGACTGCAGGATCTGGTTTACGACGAGGTCATGCACCCTCGTGACCACAGCCCTTCAATCGGGCAGTCCATGCACGCCGCCAGCGGTCCTGGCATGTTCTAGCACTGCGCGGACCTGGCTCCTCCTAAGTCCCCAACCGAACTGCCAAACTCACACAACACGGAAAAACAAAGCAAAGAAGACGCCCCAAAGATAGGGCAACAGTTACTACATATCGACAACCGCCGCTGCTGCAGCCAGCGGACAGGCAACACTTGCGAAATGAGTGGCGCCAGTAAAGACGAGAAGAAGACAAACAAGTGCAACCATGCGAACTAAAGGATACGGCCTGGCCTCCAACAGAGAGCGGAAACCTACAAACAGCACCAACGCGAGCAGCAGCATGGCTCACTGAACTTGACTCTGCTGAAAAGTGACATGAGAAATTACACCAGATTGATGACTACGTCTTTCAGGAGCACAATGCAGTATGTAATTTCGCTGGATCAAGCATCATCGGAGGGTTACCACAACATACATGCAGCTCTGTGCCAGATGTGGACATGATTACACCGGCGAAGGTTCGGTGCATGCCAGGTATGCTATCATCCATCTCCTTTGATCAAGGATTTGATCGTGTTGAGCACTCACTCTTGACTGCAGTTTTCCAGAGCATGCAGTACGCAGACTGCTTTGTTGAAGTCGTAATGTGTGTACTTCGCAATGCATCATCGAGGGTATTCGCTAACGGTCGTTTAATGGCGTTCGTCCAGATAAGCCACACAGTGTGCTAAGGCTGCCCATTACTAACGATGTTCTATAAGTTGGCCTTAGAACCCTTGATATGTGGCCTACGCCATAGACGGACTGGAATGACACTCGATACTACCACCTTCAGAGGCATTACATGTGCAGGCAACTTTTGATGTTGGTCCTCCATGGCTGTATGATATGACAACCACCACGGAATGGATCACAACCTATGGGGCAGCCTCGTGTAGCAGCAGTTTTTCCTCAAGAAATGTGGAATATTAATCCGCCAAATAATTTTCTTAAAGCATATGATGCATTTCTTGATTTTAAAAGAATTACGTTACTAAAATCAGATATTGATATTAGCCCTTTCAGTTTTATAAATAATTATCCAATTTATGTAATCAATACGACACGCAGAAATAATGTTGTAACTACACAGAAAACTACTATGAAACTTTGTGCAACTTTTAATGACAAATTTCCAAATGATACACTTGCTTATGTAATTATGTATGGTAAAAAGAATCTTACATATGATGCACAACATAGAATACTTACTGAAAATTTTTAATTATTAACATTTGCTTCTATATAAATGAATGAGAAAGTTAAAGAATTTATTAAAGTCTTAACTTCTTACTTATATACATTTCTGAAACATTTTAAGAAAGAGAGAAGAAATAAAAACTGAAAATTTTAGTATCTTACTTTTTAAATGATTTCTGATTTGTTTCATTATATTTCTTCTGGATAGCTCTTTTTACATACTTATTCTTTAATATAATTTTAAAAAACACGTGTTTCACAAAAGACAAAAATAGGACATTTTTGGGGCTAAGAAAATTATCTAAAAATGCTTTTTTAAAAATGTTTTTTTTTAAATAATAGTTAATTACCTAATTTATTTAATTACATTACATTCACCTATGGGAAATGTATATAAAATAAATGATTTTTATTATAACTATTATATTATTATATTATTATATTATTATTAGGTAAAAGGGATAGTAGATTGATTTTGTATGTTCTGGGAGATTAGGACGATTTTGTATGTTCTGGGAGATTAGGACGATTTTGTGAAAAATAAGAAAATCTTGAGTGACGTAGTCACGAGAGATTTTTTAATTTTTTATAAAATTGTCCTAGTATCCCAGAACATACAAAATCAATCTACTCAATTTTAATGGCCAGTAGTGTAGTTTAAGTTAGATTAACCAGTGTGTAGGCTTAGATAACCTCAGCAGTTTGGTCCCGTAAGACCTTACCACAAATTTCCAAATTCCAAACTTTGTGGAGAAGTTAAAAAAATGGTTCAAATGGCTCTAAGCACTATGGGACTTAACATCTGAGGTCATCAGTCCGTTAGACTTAAAACTACATAAACCTAAGTAACCTAACGACATCACACGCATCCATGCCCAAGGCAGGGTTCGAACCTGCGACCGTAGCAGCCACGTGGTTCCGGACTGAAGCACCTAGAACCCCTTGACCACCGCGACCGGCTTGTATAGAAGTCCATCACGTAACAGTACTAGCAGAGGAAACTATCATCCCAATCGGACTATCTTCCTACTGCCTTTACCTCTCCTAAATCATAAAGTCAAACAGAATCTCCACTTTCTTTTTCGTTCGTTTAGTCAGCAACTTGGACAGATGTGCCGTTAAACTGCGGTAGTTTTATAATTTATGCTCTCTGGGATTCAATCTGTTGTCATCACTGGTAAATTAGACCGACTGAAAAAAAATGATGCATCCAGAAGGTATTGTTGGTGTGACTTGCACCTACCCATCATCGTCGTGTGTGTAAATTATTAGAGTTGCAGTTCTATGTGATAAGTATAACATACTCCAGAGTGTCCTTTGTTGTTCGTGTTTACTGTTGTTATAAGGCCTAATAGGATACATAACGGACACAAACAGTGTCAAATGTTGAGTGATCACCGTGAAGGCCACGAAGATGCCGGGCAGTTATGTGAGACTTATCAGCATCTGACAGAGACTGGAAGACGCCTCATTGTGGATCTCTCTGTGACCAGCTGGTCGAATCGAGCAATATACAGCTTTGTGTGGCGTTCGAATGTGACAGTGACGCGATTTTGGACCGCATGGCAACGTGAGGGCAGACACACACGTCGCCAAAGGGGCCCGTCGACCAAGTCTGACACCACAAGAGAAGATCGCTGTATTGAGCGCCAAGCACATCGTAACTTCTACGCGTCTTCATCTCTCACACAGGAACAAGTAGTGGACTCTCCACGACTTCCTGTGCTACCTCACACCATTGGTCAGAGCCTAGCAGCCGTACTGGTGAATTACCGTCCAGTGCGTAGGGTGCCGCTAACACTACAACACAAACAGCTGCGTTCGGATAGGTGCTGTGACCGGAAGCCAGGGCTGCTGATAAATGGCATCGCATTGTGTTCAGAGATGGATTGTGGCTCTGCTCTAGCCAAAAAACCCACGTCAACTACTATGGTGGTGACCTGGGAAGAGGCGCCATTCTTCCGCAGTTTTAGAGAGGTACAGCAACGTTACTCCTGTTGTTATGGTGTGGGGAGCTATCAGGTACGACTTCAGGACAGGAACTTTGACGCCACAACAGTACATCACGGACATCTTGCGTCCTCATGTGCACCATTTTTCAACAGGACAAAGTTGTCTATTCATGGAACGTGTGTCTGTGAACTACGTGGGTGATGTTGACGTACTCCTGTGGTCAGTAAGATCATCAGGTCTGTCACCGATTGAACGTGTGTGAGTCCAACTCGAACTCCGTCCCAGTGCCAGTGTCCAGTGCATCAAGGACCAGTTACAACAGTTATGGGCCACCTTGCCTCAGAAGAGGACACAATGGCTTTAAGGCAAATTTCCCTGTCTAATAAGAGCATGTATCCAGGTCAGAGGGTGTGCAGCACCATACTGATAAGTATGATGTTTAGAAGCAGGGATTTTTATGATAGCATCCATCGTCTGTCTAGTAACATGTGGCATACTTTCTCACAAGTGCGAGGTCACAAGTTCAATCATTAGTAAGGCTCATTTGAAAGTGGTGTTTTAACAATTGTGACCTGAAAAGTATTAGCTGCTAATGAGTCACCACGTGCACCACGAGGCTGACAGAGGCCGGCCGCTGTGGCCGAGTGGTTCTAGACGCTTTAGGGTCGCAGGTTCGGATCCTGCCTCGGGCATGGATGCGTGTGATGTCCTTAGGTTAGTTAGGTTTAAGTAGTTCTAAGTCTAGGGGACTGAAGACCTCAGATGTTAAGTCCCATAGTGCTCAGAGCCATTTGAACATTTTTTTTTTTTTACCATGAACATATAATGAAAAATGGTGCTCCACAGTGATCACAAAGGTTCGCACCATCAAGATCGAAGGCGAACTCCTTGTGAGCTACAAACTGTGCAGGACGTTCAGCTAGGTGTCCAGTCTTAAAGAATGCATCTAGAATCATATTAGTCTAAAGGGCTGATTATAACTGATGGAATGCGAAACAGTCTGTCGTGGAGCTTGTCGTGAAATTGGCTATCCTGTATAGCGTAGCTGCAGATAGTCGATAATATGATTTGTATCCACAGAAAAAACAAACATCCACAGGCTAAATTTGTCCGCTCGTTGCAGGTGATGTGAACTGCAATGTCTCATACTTTTCAGGAGGAATAGTTTGCTCTAAATGAGTATGATTTTTATACGCAGACCAGGAATCAAGCACAAGCAAGTTATTTTGACCAGCTATTGGCCAGTTAGATTACATCATGGTCAGACAGAAATCAGATACTGGATTGTAAGGCGTACCCAGGAGCAGATATAGACTAAGATCACAACATAGTAGTGATGAAGAGTAGGATTAAGTTTAAGACATTAGTCAGGATGAATCAATGCGCAAGGAAGTGGGATACGGAAATACTAAGGAATGACGAGATACGCTTGAAATTCTCTAAGGCTATAGATACAGTAATAAGGAATACTTCAGTAGGCAGTACAGTTGAATGTACATCCCTAAAAATGGCGATAGCAGAAGTTGGGAAGGAAAACGTAGGTACAAAGAAGGTAACGGCAAAGAAACCATAGGTAACAGAAGAAGTGCTTCAATTGATCGATGAAAGGAGGAGGAACAAAAATGCTCCGGGAGACTCAGGAATACATAAATACAGGTCGCTGAGGAATGAAACATATAGTAAGTCCAGGGAAGCTAAGACGAAATGGCTGCATGAAACATGTGAAAAAATCGAAAATGAAATGACTGTCGGTAGGACTGACTCAGCATATAGGAAAGTCAGAACAACCTTCGAGGACATTAAAAGCAAGGGTAACATTAAGAGTGTAACGGGAATTCCACTGTTAAATGCAGACGAGAGAGCGGATAGGTGGAAAAAATACATTGAAAGCCTCTATTACGGGAACATTTGTCTGATGTTATAGAAGAAGAAACAGGAGTCTATTTAGAAGAGATAGGGGACCCGGTAATTGAATCAGAATTTAAAAGAGCTTTGGAGGACTTAAGATCAAATACGGCAGAAGGGATGGATAACATTCCATGAGAATTTCTGAAAACTTTGGGGAAGGGGCAAGAAAACGACGTTGGTGTGTAGAATGTATGAGTCTGGCGACGTACCATCTGACTTCCAGAAAACATCATACACACAATTCCGAAGACGGCGAGTACGCCAAGTGCGAGAATTATCACACAATCAGCTTAACAGCTCATGCATCCAAGTTGCTGACAAGAATAATATACAGAAAAATGGAAAAGAAAATTGAGGAATTGCTAGATGACGATCAGTTTCGCTTTAGGAAAGGTAAAGGCACGATGCAATTCTGACGTTGTGGTTAATAATGGGAGCAAGACTAAAGACAAATCAAGATACGTTCATAGGATTTGTCGACCTGGAAAAAGCGTTCGACAATGTAAAATGGGTGCAAGATGTTCAGCATTCTAAGAAAGATAGGGGTAAGCTATAGGGAGAGACGGGTCATATACAATACGTACAACAGCCAAGAGAAAATAATAAGAGTGGACGACCAAGAACGAAGTGATCGTATTAAAAAGGGTGTCAGACAAGGATGTAGTCTTTCGCCCCTACTGTTCAATCCGTACATCGAGGAAGCAATGATGGAAATAAAAGAAAGGTTCAAGTTGAAAGGATATCAATGATACGATTCGCTGATGACATTGCTATCCTGAATGAAAGTGAAGAAGAATCACATAACCTGCTGAATGGAATGAACAGTCTAATGAGTACAGAGTATGGATTGAGAGCAAATCGAAGAAAGACGAAGGTAATGAGAAGCAGTAGAAATGAGAACAGCGAGAAACTTAACATCAGGATCGATGGTCACGAAGTAGATGAAGTTAAGGAATTCTGCTACCTAGGCAGTGAAATACCCTATGACGGACGGAGCAAGGAGGACATCAAAAGCAGACTAGCAATGGCAAAAAGGGCATTCCTGGCCAAGAGAAGTCTACTAATATCAAATACCGGCCTTAATTTGAGGAAGAAATTTCTGAGAATGTACGTCTGGAGTACAGCATTGTATGATAGTGAAACATGGAATGTGGGAAAACATGAACAGAAGAGAATCGAAGCATTTGAGGTGTGGTGCTATAGACGAATGTTGAAAATTAGGTGGACTGATAAGGTAAGGAATGAGGAGGTTCTACGCAGAATCGGAGAGGAAAGGAATTTTTCGAAAACAATGATAAAGAGAAGGGACAAGATGATAGGACATCTGTTAAGACATGAGGGAATGACTTCCATGGTACTAGAGGGAGCTGTAGAAGGCAAAAACTGTAGAGGAAGACAGAGATTGGAATACGTCAAGCAAATAATTGAGGACGTAGGTTGCAAGTGCTACTCTGAGATGAAGAGGTTAGCACAGGAAAGGTATTCGTGACGGGCCTCATCAAACCAGTCAGAAGACTGATGACACAAAAAAATTGGCCAAAAGCAGTCCTCATAACATAGTCGCAGTTCTCTTATGCCCATTTTCTCACTCTTGCGTATTGCGAAGTAAATACTCCCAACCGCCCTTGAAACACAGCGCACACGAGAAAGAATTGTAGGGACAGAGCACATCCAACTTCTTACAACGAAGTAATTAACTTTCCAAGCAATTTACCATCCAGAGTAACAATCGGCATAAGTAGATACGAATGGGTTAAGACACTGATGTTAGTTGATCTTGATAGAAACCTGTTGGTACCTCTAATTTCCAGGGTTCTTTTCGTATGCGTTTCCTCTTCAAATCCCGATTGGACGAAACTGGAAACAGCTTCCCTACTGAACGATGGGATGAATTTGTTTACCTTATTTACAAATTTTGGGGCTAATTCCGCAGTTTCTTTGAAATTTCGTTATCTTACGTCCTTGTATTGCAGTAGCACTGTTTGAAGTTATGCAATCACTGTAATTTATGTCCTGCGCAATTTGATGAGCATAATGTAGCAGATCACTATGATGCACATACTGAAAATGATGTCTAACATCCTTGAAACGCGCAAACAGCAGTTTTTGTAACAAGTGCGCCTTATCCTCCCTTGAACATCCGTAGTTTTTCTTATTCAATACACAGTCATACTGCTGCGTACTTATTCGAAATCAGTTCATAATTTTTTTATTTTATTTTTTTTTCTGTGTATGATCTTCCATGTACGTAATTATGTTTTGTAAACGCTACTTGAACAACGACTGGTCTTTACTCCGTTTCACTGGAGACGAGATTTGTGGCTCCCTGTCCGACAAGAATGACGAACTACGTGCCTCGACACCTGTTTCAATATCACTTTCACTTGTTAAGCACGTATCATCATCGCTGTACTCCTAATGTCGAGCGTCTACGACACCCCACATTCTACTCACTCATCTTGCAGAAACTGTAATATTTTATCTGCCACTTCTTTCTCACTCTACGAAATTCCTTGAGTTCCTGTCTGACGAAATGTCAACTTCGGCAACTGTTGTCACAGATATAATGCAATGTTAACTTTGTTTACTGTCACCATCGCCCTGCTTTGTATCAACACTATTAGCACTGCAGCTCTGCTGTCGGTTACACGTCGACAAAGCAGTTCATCTATGCTTCGTAGCCTCATTCTATGCTCACCATTGGATACCCCCTGTCCCGGGACCCCTGTTGCTGTTTACAAAGAATATTGTTTTTCCACCCGCGCGGCGTAGCCGCGTGGTTTACGGCGCCATGTCACGGATTGCGGGGCCCCTCCCGCCGGAGGTTCGAGTCATCCCTCGGGCATGGATGTGTGTGTTGTTCTTAGCATAAGTTAGTTTAAGTAGTGTGTAAGTCTAGGGACCGATGACCTCGGCAGTCTGGTCCCTTAGGAATTCACACACATTTGAACATTTTTTGTGTTTGCATGGTAGACAACGTGTGGGGCGTCGAATGCCGTTAGCATCATTGGCCTTTTGAGACCTTGCACTCACAGGGTTCCTTGTCAGTGAGAACAGGTTAACGAGTAAACTAAGTAGTGAAACTTATTTTGCTTAACGGTTCAGCACAAATTCATTTTAAGTGCAGATATTGTAATTTGTTATTGTACGATGTTGTTGCTGTTACACACTATTCATTATCAGTGGTGTGTGTCTGGTTAAGTATGCCACATATGGGACGAACCAGTCACTAAGCGTGCGGCTCTAGGCGCTACAGTCTGGAACCGCGTGACCGCTACGGTCGTGGGTTCGAATCCTGCCTCGGGCATGGATGTGTGTGATGTCCTTAGGTTAGTTAGGTTTCAGTTGTGCTAAGTTCTAGGGGACTGATGACCACAGCAGTTAAGTCCCATAGTGCTCAGAGCCATTTGAACCATTTTGAAGCACTAAGCAGTGTACTATGAAAACGGAAACAAACAGTTTCGATGGTAACCGATTTCGGTCAGTTTTTGATCGTCCTCAGAGCCCCATACCGTGATGATAGGAGGTGGTGGTGAATGAAGCGGTTGTTGTCACTCCACGAACGTCAGCTGCTCAAATGTTTTTGTGTCCATTTTTAAAGTACTTTTAGCCAGACCGCTCTTTCTCCATGAGAAATGTTCTCAAAAATTACTGTGCATTGCGTTAAAGTCTCCTAGTTATTCTCTTAGACAGCAATCCTGACAATACATTCATAAAGAATGAAAACTCACACGAAAGTTGACGAATTAACAACTGAAACAGCGGGCATAGTACCATTTAAACCTGGCGTATGTAGTACGAGGCTATTCCGAAAGTAAGGAACGATCAGTCGCGAAATGTAAACCACAATGAAAATCAAAACTGTGTTATTTGCAACAGTTAGCTACGCCTTCCAGCTACTTCTCTAAATAGTCGCCGCCCCGACTTGGACATATGTCGTAGCCTTGTACCGACTTTCCAATACTCTCGTCTTAAAAGGCAATCTCGTGTGTTATCTGACAATTTTCTACTCTGGGCGGCAGCTCGTTTTCTGTGACCAAATGTTGTTTTCTTAACCAGCGGTTCATTTGAGCAGACATGAAAACCAGAGGTAGCCAATTCCGGGCTGTATAGTGGTTGGTCAAATACTTTCCGGCTAAAATGCTGCTGGAGCGTCCTCACTTCCACTGCAGTTTGCGGCCGAGAATTATCTTGAAGAAGGAAATGCATGACAGTTACGTTTTGTGACGTTGCTTGAAATCAGACGAAATCTCTCACAGGCATCCATAGTAGGAGGGAGACACTATTTTCTAGGCATCTTTAGCGCTCCCTTTCCACTCAGAACTGAGAAGATGGTTCAAATGGCTCTGAGCACTATGGGACTTAACATCTGAGGTCATCAGTCCCCTAGAACTTAGAACTATTTAAACCTAACTAACCTAAGGACATCACACACATCCATGACCGAGGCAGGATTCGAACCTGCGACCTCAGCGGTCGCGTGGTTGCAGACTTAAGCGCCTAGAACCACTCGGCCACACTGGCCGGCTGAAATGAGAAGAGCAACGTGGTGCTATGTACGAGCATACTAGAGACATTGCTTAACACATCTGTGCAACGCTTCATTTGATTTTCACTGTGGTTTCAATTTCGCAATCAATCTTTCCTTACTTTCCGGAAAGCACTCGTATACTGCAAGAAAATCAAAGGATGACTTTTTCGATATCCCCTGATTCCCACCTATTGCGACGCTTAAGTTTAAAATTTGGCTCAATGGTGCGTACAGCCATCCTCTGTAATGGTGCAAAAGCGTAAAACCCTGAGACATCGTCATCGCCTCGATGACGCTTCAGATAGTATGATGTCGACACGTGCGAAAAAAAGATCACAGCTCAGAAGTTCATGTGAACTGTAGTGAGCGCTAATGCCGTCACAATGGCATCATACTTCACCAAAATTCTATCCTATGGCACCGTGGAATGTCACACGATTGGAGGGTCGTCATAGTAACAGTGGCTTCTTTAATTGTTCATCTTATGTAGTTCAGTACACTCTCTTCAGCTGCTCGTAAGGTTGGGATTTGTTTTCTTTGTATAAGATTTTATAACCAAACAGTTACTTCTTTTTCAGAGATGTACAGAATAAGAAGATATAATGATTAGCACATTGGACACCTAAGTGGCCAATAACATCTCTTTCGGAGTACATACAAGCAACAACCCTTTTTTCTCTCCTATCTACCTGAAACTGAATGTAGATGTGTGCAGAGGAGATTTAACGCTACATATAGATGTAATATAGTACTCCAGCAGTTTGAGAAACACGAGAGACACTGGATGGAAGGAAGTACTGTGCCAACATCATAGGAAACATGAGGCAAGTCTATCCCCACCCAGAGTCTGGAGGGATAGTTAATATTCTGTCCACGCAACAAGTGGGACTCGAGCCAAAGCTCCTCTGGGCAGCGACCGTTCGCTTCGACGACTACTAAGAAAACTGTCACCAGAATATGTACGCCAGGATAACGTCTCTTTTCAGCCAGGAAACAAACATACACCGCTTGATTAAAATATTGAAGACGTGGTGGGATTTCTAGGTAAGTTCTTATATGTACACACCATCTGCAGATATTTAAATGTAATAGAACGCCCACCGGGTGCATTATTCTTGTTGCTGTTGAGTGTTGTTCCTGGACTGGTGCCGACCTCTGTGGCCGAGCGGTTCTAAGCGCTTCAGTCCGTTACCGCGCTGCTGCTACGGTCACAGGTTCGAATCCTGCCTCGGGCATGGATGTGTATGATGTCTTTAGGTTAGTTAGCTTTAAGTAGTTCCAAGTCTAGGGGACTGATGACCTCAGATGTTAACTCCCATATTGCTTAGAGCCATTTGAACTATTTGAACCTGGCTTGGTAGGGTATACAAGAGCGAGCATGGCGTCAGATATTGCGTGATCACTGTGAAGGATACGGTGATGGCACATACTCGTCTGAGACAGCATTACCAGCAACTGACAGAGTTTGAAAGGGACCCCATTGTCGGTGTTCATTTGCTCGGTTGGTCTGATCGTACAGTATCTAGATTTGTGCTGTATTCGGGTGTGACAGTGACCTGATGTTGAACTTCATGGGAACGTGAGGGCAGGCATACTCATCGTCAAGGTTCTTGTCGACCAAGTCTGACCGCCACAAGGGAGGATCCCCGTTCCGTGCACCCAGACCATCGTGACCATTATATCTGCGCCTGCCGTCCTATAACAAGTAATGGACTCCCTCCAACATTCTGTCTCACCCCGCACGACTGGGTGGACACTGACAGTAGCCGTACTAGGGAATTGCCCTTCGATGCGTATGCTGCCGTTAGTAGTACGGCTTTGTCTGAAGTGGCGCCATGACTGGGAAGCATGGACTCCTGATGGAATGCATCTCATTGTGTTCAGGCACCATTCTTCCAGTGTTTCGGAGACGCATAGTGGTTTACTCTTGGCATTGTTGAGTGGGGAACCAAAGGTTACGACTTAAGCTCAAGGTTAGTAAAGATTGAGGAACGATTCGTCACAGAAATCGTGCGTTCTCATGTGTCACCCGTCAAGTGACAGTATCGTGGTGGCACTTTCCAACAGGACGGTGTTCGTCCACACATGACACATGTCTCTATGAACTTTCTGCGTAATGGTGTAGTACTTCTGTGGCCAGCTATATTCCCAGAAATGTCCTGATCGAACACATGTGGCACCAGCTTGGACTTCCACTCCGTCCCAGTGCCAGTAACATGCCACGGACAGATTACAACAGTTGTGGGTTGGTTTGTCTCAGGAGAAGATGCAACGGCATTATTACAACCTTACCAATCTAACCACTGCATGCGTCCAGGCCAGAGGGGGCACAAAATAATACTGATTAGTGGGCCCATACTGCCAGGTTCTTCATTCTAATTTGTAATCACTGAAATAAAATCACATACACTTTCACCCTGTGAAGTTTCATTTCGCTTTCTTCTCCCCTTCTGAGTGATTCACTTTTCTTGTCAGACAGTTTATTTACATTAAAATACTAACCTCACAGTAGCCTCTCATTTTCATTTGACCACACTACAGTAAAATCTCCCTTCGTTACACTTTTTCATTTCGTTAGTGTCTAGTCGAATTGAAATGTGTGGGTTTAGCTTTAAGGGGATCTGTACGTTAGGAAGTTGCGCTGAATGGCAGGTAAAGCATTATTACAATAAATCTTTATTTGTCTATGAGAGTTTACTTCTTCTGCTTCTGCTTCTTCTTTTTCTTCTTTCAAGAGTTTGTCGTTTCTATGATTACTTCCTCTTGTTACGTGCAACCAATTTAATTTGTCTAACAGATGAATTTTGAAAGCACATTTATTTTTCAGCACGATTATCCGGCGGATTAACGTATAATATCGCTCAAACTGTGACAGTCTTTTATCAAAATTTCTAGAAGTATGTCATACCCTGTGTTTTGCAGTTTGGAGAACACCTGAGGGCATAATAAAAACATATTTCATTCACTCATTGTTTTCTTGAGGAATTGACTCCAACAGTGGCATATATCGTAACCGAATTACCACATTTCTAGTAATTGTTTGGCACGATACAAGGATGCCACCAGAATGTTCACTTGAGAGAACTTTGGTGAATAAAGCTGAGTCCATGAATTATGTTGAAAAATAGGATAGAAAAGTTCACTGCAATATTTTCACATCATACGTCTCTTTCAGTGCATTCCAGACGCATATCCTTGGTGGCTAGATTATTCTCTGCCCTCTGCACATTCTTTCAACGGCCTTTTCCTTAGTCGGGACTCGTTTGTAGTAGCTACAATACAGTTTTCTATTTTGGTCTCGTGCTGGAAGATCAGTGATGATCTAGGTTATTACAACGATACTCCCTGGTTTAGCACCTAAATAATATCGCACTTTTAATCCTGTTGTTCACGTAATGGCAGAAAGAAAGTACTGAATGCACCACGCCTATTTTCAAAACTATCCTACCGTGAAAGGCTGCTGCCCTATGGGGTTGTTGAAACTTTCATTGTCGTTTTGCGTGTGGTAATGTACATATTCAGCAAGCATTTTAGAATGTGCAAGATCCCTCTGAACGGGCTTTGTTGCTTGTACAAAAGTGAAAGGTAAGAAATGTGTATGACTGCTGTGTACGCAATAGTATGATACACAGCAATATCAACAGAGGGCTCCACCATCGAGACACTTCTCAGGCTAGGCTTCTCAAAGTTCAGAGCAGTCAACATAAAGATGGTGTTCATAATCACGAACCTATTTATGCTTCCGCCTCGAGACCTTCAAATAGGCGGTATGCTAAGAAACCTGTAGAAGCATCTGATCTCGACATGATACAGTCATACAGTTCCAGTGATGAGGGTAATGTAAAACCAATGGAATGGGCAGACGATGTGGGCCCACATAACCACCTAACAATAAGAGGCACAAAATCATGGCCTCTGGAATATTCGCAGTCTTAACATAATTCAGATATCAAATTTTTCTAAAACAGTTGCCCTTCACAACTTCTGAAGGCAGATTAAACATGATAGAGATTTAGTTCAAGACGTCACAAGCGAAGCAATTAATCAGATTGTCGTCTTGACAGTAATTACTGACATCGATCCAGAGACTAAAACTGGTCCCGCCATTGTAGCACATCGCGACAGTGAAATACAGAACATCGAATTTTTACCGAATGAACGTACATTTGCTTATTCCATTCATGATTTAATCCTTGTGAAAGTTTATGCTCCATCCGGTAGTGAAAACAAAATCAATAGAAACCGTTTTTTTGGTCAAGAACTTTTCCAGTTACCTCACAGAAATGATAATAAATTTATCGTTGGTGGTGATTTTAACTGTGTAATTAGTGGTGATGGTGAGCATCCAAACAGGCATAAAGAGTTTAAAGCACTGGTTAACAGTTACTATTTTGAAGACACCTGTCGAATTTCGAACCCCGACAGAACCGAGTACTTTTGATTTTACACTGACGGACGGAGCATACTTGAAAGTATATAAGTGTCATCCTAGCTCAAATAGTTAGAACTGAAACAAAATCCGTGATATTGTTGGATAATTTTCGCCATAAGAAAAGCATTTGAAATATTAACATAAGCCGTTTAGAGCATCATGTGTTCAAACAAGATCTTTTTATCAGGTGACAAAAGGTACTCAAAATGCGGTGCCGCACCAAAAGCACGTTGGAATTCTAAATTAATCGTCAATAGTGCCAAGGAAGTCCATTTGTTCCGATCAACATCACAATTCTATCAGAGTTGTCTGCAAGATCTCGATAGTAAAATAATAGTTCAGCGATGTTGAAAAAAATTAAGGCAAAACTTTCGTGTGAACTTCGACCAAAAATTGAAGGTACCCTTGAAAGGATCCAACCAGGAAGTGGCGTGGAAGAACCTGTTTCAATCTACCACTTACACATGGAACGGAATAGAGGCAGCAACTGCTTTGTAAGAAAATGGAAAAAAAACTTAACGGACAGAATATTCTCGCAATGCATCGTCGTTGAATGTTAAGGGTTCTGGCCCATGAGCAAGTTGGAACCGCGTGACCGCTACGGTCGCAGGTTCGAATCCTGCCTCGGGCATGGATGTGTGTGATGTCCTTAGGTTAGTTAGGTTTAAGTAGTTCTAAGTTCTAGGGGACTGATGACCACAGCAGTTAAGTCCCATAGTGCTCAGAGCCAGCCATGAGCAAGTCTTTTATTCCGTACACATTCAACATGAAACGAATAGTGCCAATGTTAGCTAACTGTCCTTTCTGGATCAAAAGCGAATGCTAATTCTCACTGAACAGAAAAAGTAAACATTTTGTTCATTGTTCAAATCTCAATCGACAGCAAACCAAAGGCAACAAAAATAGTTCATGTATACATTCCGACGTCACACGCAGACGATGAACAGATAGAGCAAATATGTGAGGATATTGTACGTCTAATTCACTTCGTAAAACTAGATGAAAACTTAATAATCGTGCGTGGTTGGAATGCGATGGCAGAAGAAGGAATAGCAGAAAGAGTTACAGGATACTATGGTCTTGGTACTAGGGATGAGAAAGAAGAAAGACAGATTGACTTCTGCAGCAAATCTCATTTAGTAATAGCGAATACGCTGATAAAAATTACAAGAGGAAGAGGTGTAGGAAAACACCTGGAAAAACAAGAAGGTGTTCAAATGTTCAAATGTGTGTGAAATCTTATGGGACTTAACTGCTAAGGTCACCAGTCCCTAAGCTTACACACTACTTAACCTAAATTATCCTAAGGACAAACACACACACAAGAAGATTCCAGATGGATTCCATAATGGTAGCTCAGAAGCTCCGAAATCAAATGCTGGGTTGTGAGACGTACGCATGACCAGGTATACAGCCGAAACACTATTTGATGATGAATAGCAGGGCACTGCCAGTACTGGACAGGAAAGTGCTGACATCAGCATCGTCACTTTCTTATCTGTGGTGTCATATTACAGCTGAGACAACTACACTAGTTATATTTCGCTGACAGCACCATCAGCACTCCCTTATCTTCAAGACTATACCGGGAACCACATAACAAGGCCAAGGAGGGGACAGGATGGGAGTGGAAGGGAGAGCCCAAGCCCGCCACAATAACCCATGCCGCCCCCCCCCCCCCCCCGACCTGGACACCTGGACAGTGGCAATTTGCACGTGTGTTGTCAGCAGGAAACCCCCTGCCCCAAGGCCCACGTTCTGCAGCCAATGGTGTCCAGTTTTATGCATGTTGCCACATGCACCCTTGCCAGCATGGGTGCGGTGTTCATCCTTTTCATGCCAGTACTTCAAAGTACCATCATCACAGTGAAAACATATAGTTTCACCACTATTATCGCTGTAAGAGTAATCCACTTCACTTAGCTCATCAAGTCGCTGCTTAGTTGCAAGAGACAACTCTTCGAACAATGTTAATACAGTCTCCTGCATGCTGTATATATGCCACACTCGTCCCGAAACCTTTCTAACAGAACATTATTGAGGCATTGGTTCCAGAAAGGAATTTGGATTCTTACATGTCCAGTATCGATAAAAGATGATGAACATTTTGCATGTGCAGTTGCCAATGGGACGCAAACTCTTTTGTATAATAATCACGCTGTGGGATGCGCTACAATTTATAACATGCATGCACGAGAACACCACTGATCAGCAAGATAATTGTTACTCTCTTTTCTACAGAATGCATAATAACACGTGTATTTTTGTGGAAATCACTGATCCCGGTGTGACCGAGAACTGTCATGACACAAACAATGTTGACACGCAAACAAGTATGGTGTATTTCTGTGGAAATTGTACACATAGTGTGTGACCAGACGCCGTCACTTGTTCCCATGTGCGACACTGGTATCCTTTTCTCTGCGATTGCCACAAAGTGGAATCACAACGCACAATGCCGCACCACATGCAGCTGCTGTGGAATCGGAGAAGCGACAACTCTGGACAGCGATATCATGCCTGCTGCGACCTCCTGGTGCAACCTGAGCGGAGGCTGGCTGCGTGAGGCTCTTCTTGATATCAGTCAAGGACGAAAACCTGAGAACCGTTGACTCGCCACTGTACCTGTTGGGACCTGCTGGAGCAACCAGCCGGCCGACGGGTCTCCCGGTCAGCAACCACAGCTGTGCCAAGTTTGCTGGACACATAAACCTTCTGGACACTGAATGCACATCAACTTAAGTATTGAATGACTGGGATTTTACCATACACTGGGAGGCTCGCAACTGACCCTGGACGCAAGTAGCAAACGACTGCTGGCTCTTTGATCGTTGTATTGACGATGTCTCCAGAATTATTTGTCCTCTTGTTCACGAGGAGCACAAAAAACAGATGTTAAATACTTACCCGGAGTCTTTAAGTGAGGAGGTCGAAAGTGGAAAGTGAAGAAATAATTTCAAATTTCCGTTAACAAATTATTTATTGGTGAACTATGTGATGGTATTTTGTGGGAACAACCAGCGTAGTGCATACGCTCAAGCCACAGCAGACCACGTACGTTTTCACGCAATAGCTGTCCCAGACAGCCCTCAGTGCCTGCACTAAGCATAATACACATAAATCCTAACGTCTAATGGTTAACACCTAATGGCTAACAAAAAAATTTCAAATGTGTGTGAAATCTTATGGGACTTAACTGCTAAGGTCATCAGTCCCTAAGCTTACACACTACTTAACCTAAATTATCCTAAGGACAAACACACAGACCGATGCCCGAGGGAGGACTCGAACCTCCGCCGGGACCAGCCGCACAGTCCATGACTGCAGCGCCTTAGACCGCTCGGCTAATCCTGCGCGGCTAAAGGCTAACACCTGACGCCTGACACATGATGCGTAACACCTAATAACTGACGCCTACGCCTAATGCAAGACTTTCTCTGTAAGCACAACAGTGTATGACCACCTTCCGTTGCTATAAATGCTAAACAAACGCCCCGACACGAATTAAAGTGGTGTATATTATAAGGACGTCGTGATTGTTCTTCGTAAGCACACCCACCTCCTATTGCTGTTCCCTATCTTTTGCTATTCCAAATACCCCCGTGTCCCCATTCTGAGATATGTACGAGGGTTGGAACTTAAATAGTGGCAACTAATTATTCACAAACGATACAAAAGAGTTACATGTTTGCACCTGTTACTGTCCTTCAAAATAATCGCCAGCGTTGTGTAGAACCAGTTGTCAGCGATGTGGAAGGCGTAGTATACCGTTAGCAGGGCCTGTTCTGTTGATGGTGCGAATGGGTACGACTGTAATGATGTTATCCTAACAAATTACGTTCCTCCACGGCAGACCGTCAATGCACAGTATTACTGAAACTTCCTCGCAGATTGAAACTGTGTGCCTGACCGAGACTCGAACTCGGGACTTTTGCCTTTCGCGGGCAAGTGCTCTACCATCTGAGCTACCGAAGCACGACTCACGCCCGGTACTCACAGCTTTACTTCTGCCAGTACCTCGTCTCCTACCTTCCAAACTTTACAGAAGCTCTCCTGCGGACCTTGCAGAACTAGCACTCCTGAAAGCGGAGACATGGCTTAGCCACAGCCTGGGGGATGTTTCCAGAATGAGATTTTCACTCTGCAGCGGAGTGTGCGCTGATATGAAACTTCCTGGCAGATTAAAACTGTGTGCCCGACCGAGACTCGAACTCGGGACCTTTGCCTTTCGCGGGCAAGTGCTCTACCATCTGCAAGGTCCGCAGGAGAGCTTCTGTATTTGGAAGATAGAAGACGAGATACTGGCAGAAGTAAAGTTGTGAGTACCGGGTGTGAGTCGTGCTTCGGTAGCTCAGATGGTAGAGCACTTGCCCGCGAAAGGCAAAGGACCCGAGTTCGAGTCTCGGTCGGGCACACAGTTTTAATCTGCCAGGAAGTTTCATATCAGCACACACTCCGCTGCAGAGTGAAAATCTCATTCTGGAAGCACAGTATTACTGTTCGTTTTTGGAGCATCACCTGCGACCAGCTTTCCTAAAGAAGCGGCGACACTTTCTGCGCAACTCACCCATCATTTTGTACGACAATGCGCGGGTGCATAAAGCGCAAGTTGTGGCTGCTCTGATCGGTCGATGGGACTGGGAAGTACTGTACCATCCACCATACTCCCCAGACTTAAGTCCTTGTGACTTTGATTTGATTCCGAAGATGAAGGAACCACTTCGCGGCATTCGCTTCAGAACTGTTCCAGAGATTCGAGAGGCAGTAGACCGCTCCATTCGCACCATCAACAGAACAGGCTCTGCTAACGGTATACTACGTCTTCCACATCGCTGGCAACGGGTCTACACAACGCTGGTGACTACTTTGAAGGACAGTAACGGGTGCAAACAAGTAACTCTTTTGAATCTGTTGTGAAAAAGTATTTGCCCCTATTTAAGTTCCAACCCTCGTAAGTAAACACGTGATTTTAAATGAGTAACGGGTAGCACAGTGCGATTTTTAACACAAATCCACTGAGGTGACAAAAATCATGAGACACCTCCTAATATCGTGTCTGACCCCCTTTTGCCTGGCATAGTGCAGCAACTCCGTGTGGCATAGATTGAACAAGTCGTCCGAAGTGCTTTGCACAAATAGTGAGCCATGTTGCCTCTACAGCTGTCCATAACTGCGAAATTGTTGCCGGTGCGGGATTTTGTGCGCTGACTGACTTCTCGATTAATCCCATAAACGCACACTGGGATTCATGTCGGCTGATGTGGGTGGCCAAATGATTCGCTCGAATACTGTCCAGAAAATGTAAATTGAAGGTGGACAGGGAAAGAAACGAAAGGAAAGTGAGGGGATCACTGTTATCAGCTGCATCAGGACTTAACGCGGAATCAGCGGCGACCAGTGAACATGTGTACTGGACTGGGATTCGAACCCGGAATCTCCTGCTTACTAGGTAGATGCGTTAACCGCTGCGCCATCTGAGACACAGCGTTGACTCAACTGCACGGTTTACCTCACGGTTGAGCCACATTCCCATCGAGCGCCACCTATCCACAGTCCCTGTCCATTTCCTCCATGTTTGCTCTCTGAGATTCCCGCAGGAGGTCAGACGTATTCGTGCATCCACTCTGAAAATGGATCCAGTGCCCAAATGGGCCAGTCAGTTATACGAATGCATGCTGTCAGTTTTATCGGACATGTCCGTAAGAACAGACGTCACACATTCACATAGTTGTCCAGAATATTCTTCAAACTAAATGTGAACAATTGTGGCCCACTGATATGGCCCATTTTCATGCATAGAGATTCCATCGTTATTTGGGAACATGAAGTCCATGCATGGCTGCAAATGGTCTTCGCGTATCCGAACTTTCTTTTTTTTGTTTTGGTCATCAGTCTACTGACTGGTTTGATGCGGCCCGCCACGAATACCTTTCCTGTGCTAACTTCTACATCTCAGAGTAGCCCTTGCAACCTACGTCCTCAATTATTTGCTTGACGTATTCCAATCTCTGTCTTCCTCTACAGTTTTTGCCTTCTACAGCTCCCTCTAGTACCATGGAAGTCATTCCCTCATGTCTTAGCAGATGTCCTATCATCCTGTCCCTTCTCCTTATCAGTGTTTTCCACATATTCCTTTCCTCTCCGATTCTGCGTAGAACCTCCTCATTCCTTACCTTATCAGTCCACCTAATTTTCAACATTCGTCTATAGCACCACATCTCAAATGCTTCGATTCTCTTCTGTTCCGTTTTTCCACAGTCCATGTTTCACTACCATACAATGCTGTACTCCAAACGTACATCCTCAGAAATTTCTTCCTCAAATTAAGGACGGTATTAGATATTAGTAGACTTCTCTTGGCCAGAAATGCCTTTTTTGCCATAGCGAGTCTGCTTTTGATGTCCTCCTTGCTCCGTCCGTCATTGGTTATTTTACTGCCTAGGTAGCAGAATTCCTTAACTTCATTGACTTCGTGTCCATCAATCCTGATGTTAAGTTTCTCGCTGTTCTCATTTCTACTTCTTCTCATTACCTTCGTCTTTCTCAGATTTACTCTCAAACCATACTGTGCACTCATTAGACTGTTCATTCCGTTCAGCAGATCATTTAATTCTTCTTCATTTCACTCAGGATAGCAATGTCATCAGCGAATAGTATCATTGATATCCTTTCACCTTGTATTTTAATTCCACTCCTGAACCTTTCTTTTATTTCCATCATTTCTTCCTCGATGTACAGATTGAAGAGTAGGGGCGAAAGGCTGCAACCTTGTCTTACACCCTTCTTAATACGAGCACTTCGTTCTTGATCGTCCACTCTTATTATTCCCTCTTGGTTGCTGTACATATTGTATATGACCCGTCTCTCCCTATAGCTTACCCCTACTTTTTTCAGAATCTCGAACAGCTTGCACCATTTTATATTGTCGAACGCTTTTTCTAGGTCGACAAGTCCTATGAAAGTGTCTTGATTTTTCTTTAGCCTTGCTTCCATTATTAGCCGTAACGTCAGAATTGCCTCTCTCGTCCCTTTACTTTTCCTAAAGTCAAACTGATCGTCACCTAGCGCATTCTCAATTTTCTTTTCCATTCTTCTGTATATTATTTTTGTAAGCAGCTTCGATGCATGAGCTGTTAAACTGATTGTGCGATAATTCTCGCACTTGTTAGCTCTTGCTGTCTTCAATCCACTCCCCAGAAACACAGCCCGCACCATTGTGGAGCTATCACCAGTTTGCACAATGCCTTATTGACAACCAGGGTCCATGGTCTCATGGGATATACGCCACTCACGGATCCTACCATCGGTTCTTACCAACTGAAATCGGGACTCATTTGACCAGAACACGGTTTTCCAATAGTCGAGCGTTCAACAGATATGGTCACGAGCCCAGGAGAGGCGCTGCAGACAATGCCGTGCTGTTAGCAAAGTTATTCGGATCGTTCATCTGCTACCGTAACCTATAAAACCCAGATTTCGCCGCACTGTTCTCACGGATAAGTTCGTCGTATGTCCCACTCTGATTTCTGCGTTGTTTCACGCAGTGTTGCTTGTCTGTTAGCATCGAAAACTCTACGCAAACTACACTGCTCTCACTCGTTACGTGAAGGCAGTCGGAGCTTGCGTTGTCTATGGTGAGAGGTAATGGCTGAAATATGGTATTCTCTGCACAGTCTTGACACTTTGGATTTCGAAATATTGAATTCCCTAACGATTTCCAAAATGGAATATCCCATGCATTCTTTTAATTCCCGTCGTGCAGTCATGGTCACGTTGGAAATCTTTTCTCAAGAGTCAGCTGATCACAAGCGACAGCTCCGCCAATGCACTGTTCTTTTATGCCTTGTGTACACGATACTGCCGCCATCTGTATATGTGCATATCGCTGTCCCATGACTTTTGTCACCTCATTGTACACCGACAACACGCATATAAGTACAGTACGATAAATTAGTTAAACAAAGAAACGTAAGACAAACACAAATACTTCCTGGCACTAGACAATATATGTAATAACGCGACACTTGTGTAGAAAACATTCCTCATCTGACGTGATAGCCATTTACACAATGTTGCTGCAATAGTTAGATTCTTCTCAGAAAAGTGTTAAGTTCACATTGGCGAAGATCAGCGTGCGATTCGCATGTACAGAGCGAATTATCTATCTGTTAAGAATAGAATTCCGAACGTAGATGGCTGGAAGTGGAACGATGGTGGGAGAAAGTAAGGTAACACTTCATCCTGGCGTGCTGGTACAACACGTTATAACTAATAGTGCAGCAACATAGGCATAAAGTAGGCATAGGAGCAAGACATCCGTTGTCACTCACAAGTAGGTGATAGCACCCCGCCGGCCGGTGTGGCATAGCGGTTCTAGGCGCTACAGTCTGGAACCGTGCGACCGCTACGGTCACAGGTTCGAATCCTGCCTCGGGCATGGATGTGTGTGATGTCCTTAGGTTAGTTAGGTTTAAGCAGTTTTACGTTCTAGGTGACTGATGACCTCAGAAGTTAAGTCCCATAGTGCTCAGAGCCATTTGAACCATTTTGATACCACCCCCGGAATTTCAAGTTAATGGCCGCCTGATAAAGGTAGTAGTAGATACATTGCCGTTTGTAAGGATCGAGATATACGAAAGGCGTTAAATATTTTTTTTTTATTTGAGTCATCAGTCTTCTGACTGGTTTGATTCGGCCCGCCACGAATTCGTCTCGTGTGCTAACCTCTTCATCTCAGAGTAGCACTTGCAACCTACGTTGTCAATTATTTTACTGGATGTATTCCAACCTCTGACCTCCTCTACTACTTTTAATCCCTGCTGACATTCGTGTGTAGCACCATATCTCAAATGGTTCGATTTTATTCTGTTCCGGGTTTCCCACACTCCATGTTTCACTATCATAGAATGCTGTACTCCAGATGTGCATTCTCAGAAATTTCTTCCTGAAAATAAGATCTATATTTGTGACTAGTACGCTTCTATTGGCCAGGAATGCCCTTTTTGCCAGAGCTAGTCTCCTTTTTATATCCTCCTTGCTCCGTCCGTCATTAGTTATTTTGCTGCCTCGGCAGTAGGATTCCTTAACTTCATTACTTGGTGACCATCTATCCTGATATTAAGTTTCTCGCTGTTCTCATTTCTGCAACTTCTCATTACTTTCACCTTTCTTCGATTCACTCTCAGTCCATATGCTGTACTCATTAGACTGTACATTGCATTCCGCAGATCATGTAATTTTCCCTCACTTTCACTCAGCAGGGCAATGTCATCAGCCAATCGCATGATTGATATCCTTTCACCTTCAGTTTTAATTCCACTCCTAAACCATTCTGTTATTTCCATCATTGCTTCTTCGATGTGCGGATTGACCATTAGGGGCAAAATAATATATCCCTGTCTTGCATCCTTTTTAATCCGAACGCTTCGTTCTTGGTTGTCCATTCTTATTACCCATCTCTCTCCCTGTAACTCACCCCTATTTTTCTCAGAATATTTAATATCTTGCGCCATTTTACATTGTCGAACGCTTTTTCCAGGTCGACAGATCCTATGAACATGTCTTGATTTTTCTTTAGTCTTGCTTCCAGTATCAACCGCAACTTCAGAATTGCCTCTCTGCTGCCTTTACCTTACCTAAAGCCAAACTGATGGTCGTCTAACACATCCTCAATTTTCTTTTCAATTCCAAATTATATTATTCTTGTCAGCAATTTAGATTCATGAATTGTTAAGCTGACTGTACGATAATTCTCCCACTTGTCAGTTCTTGCTGTCATCGGAATTGTATGGATGATCTTTTTCCGAAAGTCTGGTGGTATGTTGCCAGATTCATACATTCTACACACCAGAGTGAATAGTCGTTTTGTTGGCACTTCCACCGGTGATTTCAGAAATTCTGATGGGATGAAATCCATCCCTTCTGCCTTATTCGATCTTAAGTCCCCCAAAGCTCTCTCAAATTCTGATTTTGATACTTGATCCCCTAAATCGACTCCTTTTTCTTCTTTTATCACATCAGACAAATCTTCCCTCTCAAGGAGGCCTTCTATGTACTCTTTCCACCTATCCACTCTATCCTCTGCATTTAACAGTGGAATTCCCGTTGCACTCTTAATGTTAACACGCTTGCTTTTAATTTCGCCGAAGGGTGTCTTTTGATTTTCTTATATGTTGAGTGAGTCCTTCCAACAATTATTTCTTTTTCGATTTCTTCACATTTTTCATGCAGCCATTTCCTCTCAGCTTCCCTGCACTTCCTAGTTCTTTCATTCATCAGAGATTTGTATTTCTGTATACCTTAATTTCTCTGAACTTTTGTCCGCAGCTCGTGGTCGTGCGGTAGCGTTCTCGCTTCCCACGCCCGGGTTCCCGGGTTCGATTCCCGGCGGGGTCAGGGATTTTCTCTGCCTCGTGATGACTGGGTGTTGTGTGATGTCCTTAGGTTAGTTAGGTTTAAGTAGTTCTAAGCTCTAGGGGACTGATGACCATATATGTTAAGTCCCATTGTGCTCAGAGCCATTTGAACCATCTGAACATTTTTGTACTTCCTTCTTTCGTCGATCAACTGAAGTATTTCTGCTGTTCCCATGGTTTCTTCTCAGTTACCTTCTATGTACCTATTTTTTCTTGCCAACTGTGATTGCCATTTCTAGAGATGTCCATTCCTCTTCACCTATATTGCCTGCTGAGCTAGTCCTTATTGCTGTATCTACAGCCTCAGAAAACTTCAAGCGTATCTCGTCATTGTTTAGTACTTCGGTATCCCACTTCTTAGCGTATTGATTCTTCTTGACTAATCTTTTAAACTTCAGCCTACTGTTCATCATTACTACATTGTGCTGAGTCTATATCCGTTCCTGCGTAGCCTTACAATCCAGTATCTGATTTCGGAATGTCTGTCTGACTACGACGAAATCCAACTGAAATCTTTCCGTATCACCCGGCGTTTTCCAAGTATACCTGCTTCTCCTGTCATTATTCGCCATTACTAGCGGAAATTAATTACAAAACTCAATTAGTCTTTCTCCTCTCTCAGTCCTTGCCCTAAACCAGTATTCCCCAGTAACTTATCTTCTGCTTCTTCCTCTACAATTGAATTCCAGCCCCCATGACTATTAGATATTCATCTCCCTTTACTTACTGTATTACCCTCATATACTTTTTCTATTACTTCATCTTCAGCTTGCGACGTTGGCATGTATACCTCAACTATCGTTGTTGGTGTTGGTTTGCTGTCGATTCTGATAAGGACAACGCAATCACTAAACTGTTCATAGTAGTATACTCTCTGCTCTACCTTCCTGCTCATAACGAATCCTACTCCCAGTATACCATTTTCTGGTGCTGTTGATATTACCCACTTAACTGACGCCTACTTGTTCTGCACTGAACCTTTGCATTTCCCTTTTCAGATTTTCTAGCTTGCTTACCACGTTCAAGCTTCTGACATTCCACGCCCCGACACGTAGAACTTTATTCTTTCGTTGGTTATTCAGTCTTTTTCTCACGATCCCCTCCCCTAGGCAGTCCTGTCCCGAACATCCAAATGGGGCATTAGTCCGGTATCTTTTGTCAATGGAGAGATCATCGTGGCACTTTTTCAGTTACGGGCCACATGTCCTCTGGAAGTACATTATGTATCTTTAATGCAGTGGTTTCCATTGCCTTCTGCAACCTCATACCATTAATCATTGCTGATGCCTCCACCTTTAGGGGCAGTTTCCCACACCAAGGACAAGAGAATGCCCTGAACCTCTTTCTGCTCCTCCGCCCTTTTTGACAGTCCGTTGGCAGAAGGAACGTGTCTTCCTATGTCAGAAGTCCTCGGCCGCCATTGCTAATGATTTTTATTCAAAATTTAAGCGGTGGCGCGTTTCAAACCCGGGACTGAGGACGTTTTGATTACTAATCATAGACGCTATACCCCTCTTCTTAATCTCGTTTCGTTCATTACTGGTCGTCGTATTTGCTCGGGACGTCCCATGACACTTGTTCAAATTCATCATTGATCCATTCACTCAGTCTTTTATTACAGAGGGCAGTTATCCCTCTGACCAAACACGCTGAGCTACCATGGCGACGCCCCTAGACCACGATTGCACCTCGTTCAATAAATTGCGCAAGCACAGTTTCTTTTGGCGGGAAACCAGAACATCTCAGATATTCATAGGCGCTTGCAAAATGTCTACGAATACCTGGTACTGAACAAAACACAGAGAGATGAGGCGTCTGTCATCATCGCAACAGTTAAGCAACTCGCTGCACAACTGGAAATCTCTGTTGGTAGCGATGACACAGACGTAAGGTAACAGGGGTACTCAAAGGCGTGTGACTGTTGGGTTCATCGGTGACTAACATAAGACTATAAAGAGCAAAGGAAGATGCAGCACGTGGATGATGGGGAGGTTCCTGATGCAGCAAGACGGTGGCTCCAACATGGATCAGAGGACTGGTACCGTGCAGGCATACAGACCCGCGCAGTGAAGTGGCGTAAGGCCATCGTAATGAACTGAGATCATGCAGAAAAAAGGGTTTTGTAGCCAGGAGACTGGGTAATAATGTGGTGTACTGTAATCATGAATAAAACCAGCTATCTTTTAAAATGTTGCGTTACTTATGGAGCGTCTTTCAGAGGTGCAGCTATCTATGTACTCCACGAGACCCATGCAGTCTGTTATTTTCGTGACCAGTATGAAGATGGGGCTTTGACATCCACATACCTTAATATACGAGAGTCGTCCACAAAGTAAGTTCCGTTTTTATTTCTATCCGCGCAGCGCTACGGTCGCAGTTCCGAGCATTCGTCACTCAAGGAGAAGACATGTACGCCATTTTCAGATCACTGCAGCCGACGTGTGCTTTGTACTGCTACTTTATAACGTCAACCGTAATTGAAAATGCCGCTGCGTGTGAAATCAGATCTGTGATTCGTTTTCTAAATGCAAAGAAAGTTAAACAAAAGGAAATTCATTGGCAATCTGCGAGGTTTACGAACAAAATGCTATGAGTGATTCAATGGTTAGAAGATGGGTCAGACTGTTCAATGAAGGACGTGGTCAAGTGCATGATGAAGAAAGAAATGGACGCGCGTCTGTGGTTATTGATGACAATTGAAGAGAAGATTAAGCACAACCGTAAGTTTTACCCTTAGTGCCCTTGCTATTGAAGTTCCGCAAATCTCATGATCACTAATTCATGAAATTGTTACTGAAAAACTGAAATTTCGAAAACTTTGCTCTCGTTCGGTACCCAAAATTCTTTCTGAACAAAACAAAAAACAACGGTTGGGCAGTGCACATCAGTTTTTGACACGGTACAATGAGAAAGGCGATGGTTCTCTTTCTCGGATAGTCGCGGGAGATGACACCTGGTTACGTACGACATCCCTGAAACAAAACGACAATCAATGGAATGGAGGCAGACATCATCCCAAACGAAGGTTAAGCCTAAGCAAATCTTGACACCTCGAAAAGTCATGTGCAGCGTCTTTTGGGACCGAAAAGGCATTTTGCTGATTGATTTCTTACAACAGGCCAAACAGTCAATGCACATGGTTACTGCGAGACCATAAAGAAATTGCGCCGCGCAGTACAGAACAAGCGGCGAGGATTACTGTCAAAAGGTGTTTTTTTCCACTATAATGCCCGACCTCACACGGCGAATGTGACCAAACATCTCTTACGGGAATTTCACTTGGACGCGTTTGATCATCTTCCGTACAGCCCAGACCTCGCTCCTAGCGACTTTCGTCTCTTCTTACACCTAAAATCTGTCCTTGGTGGTCAACACTTCAACGATGATGACGAGCTGAAAGAACATGTAACCACATGGTTGAATACACAGGCGGCAACCTTCTATGAAGAAGGCATACAAAAACTTGTGCCACGCTATGACAAGTACCTACAAAATTTCGGAAGGTATGTAGAAAAGTAGTTTAACAGTTGTAATTTTTGTACAATAAATATTTTTTCTGTACCTGTACCTTTTATATAACTAAACGGAACTTACTTTGTGGACATATCTCGTATATAGCTGCTTTCTGTGGCAAAGCAGCCCCAGCCCCATACTCGTGGAGAAAATCACAGACTGTCGTGTATCATGTTATAAAACCATGTAGCAGACAGATGGGCGCGAGCCGGATACCGGAATGTTCCTACTACTACCATGATCACGTCACCATTAACTTGAAATTCCAGAGATGATACAACCTACCTGTGAGTGACATTTCATGCCTTGCTTCTATTTTACGCCTTTGCTGCTGCACAATCGGTTATATCGTGTTGTACCAGCACACCGGGATGAGGTGTTACTTTCCAGCCGTCTATGTTTCAGAATTCTATTCTGAACAGGTAGATAAGCCGTTCTGTCCACCTGCATCACACAGCGATCTTCGCCAGTGTCGCTGCAGTAGCTTTCTGTAGATGACTATCACACTAGATGAGGCATGCATTCAATGTTAAGTGTCTGATTTTTATATGTGTTATCTAGCAGCCAGCAAGCGTATATCTGTGTAATGGTTTTAATGTTTAGCTAAATTATCATGTGATGTACCATGTTTTACAATGTTATCCGTGTATTAACGTTAAAATGTCGGGCTATGATACTTGGTAAACCCGTTAAAATGAGGACGTGTGGGCTTTTGGAGAAAAAAAATCAGTAATGGTTATAGCGGATAGCAATGGGAAGTGGGTGTGCTTAAGGGAAAGAATCACGACATCCTTATGGTATATATCACTTTAATGTGTATTGAAGCATTTGTTTAGCATTTACAGCAATGGAAGGAGGTCATACAATGGTCTGCTTATAGAGAAAGTCTTGCATTAGATGTCAGGCGTCAGGTTGGTTGGTTTTGGGAACGAGACCAGACAGCGAGGTCATCGGTCTCATCGGATTAGGGAAGGACGGGGAAGGAAGTCGGCCGTGCCCTTTGAAAGGAACCATCCCGGCATTTGCCTGGGGCGATTTAGGGAAATCACGGAAAACCTACATCAGGATGGCCGGACGCGGGATTGAACCGTCGTCCTCCCGAATGCGAGTCCAGTGTCTAACCACTGCGCCACCTCGCTCGGTCAGGCGTCAGGTGTGAGGCTTAGTAGTCAGGTGTCAGACGTTAGCCATTAGGCGTTAGAAGTTAGGCTTTGTATATTGCGCTTATTGCGAGTGCTGAGGGCTGTTTGGCACAGCGATTGCGTGAGAATTCACGTGGTTGGCTGTGTCGTGAGCGTATGCATTAGACTGATTGCATCTGCAAAATATCGTCACATAGTCCACCAATAAATATTTTTTTTAACCAGAACTTTATAGTTGTTTATTCATTTCCTATGCACCACCTTCTCACTTAAGGCTCCAGGAAATATTTAATATACGTTGTCTGTTTTCATCTTGAAGTGTAGCACAAACAATTCTGGAAACATCATCAATACAGCAATCACAGCGCCAGCGGTCGTTTGCTTCTTGCATCCAGGGACCGTTTAGAGCATCTCTGTACACGGTAACATCCCAGTCGCCCAATACGTGAATTTATGTGCGTACGGGGTCCAAAAAGTGAAGTCACTTCCTGGAGTTCCACCATGACCTTGTCCTCTAAGATTCCGAGTAAGTATTCCAATTTTTTTCAGTTTTTCACAGAAGACCCATACTTTTCCAGATAAATTGTAGGAAGTCTTCCATTAGCAATCGTAATTCGAAGTCAACATACCGAACATACAATGAAGCCTGTTCTACGCCACTGATATCAGCATTCTAATAAAATATTACTGCAAAATACTTGGATTCATGTACTTTTTGAACAAGTGTTTCAAGAATTATTACATTACATGAGTCAATAATTTCATTTTGTATGTACCTATTCCTTTTTCCATTACTTTCTGAATCTGGTTGGTACGATTTCTAAATGTAACATGAACGTTTCCTTCATTATGATCCAGTAGTTACTCACATTTAATTATTCCATAATCCTTCCTTCCCCTTAAAGTAAATCCTTGCCTACCACATACAGAATAACAGTTTCAGTTATGGGTGTTACATTCTTTCGATTTTCTACTCATTTCCTCATTTTCTCTAGAACAATAAGTTGTCAATAGATGTCTCAGGTTTCTTTTTTGCAGATAATAATAGACTTAATGCAATTTTCATGACACTAATCTTTTACGGACTTGTAAAACTATTTTACTGCTTTCTTACAATTGCTATATTTTTTACACAGTGAACCAAAAAGACACGCTCGCTGATTGGTCAGTGACCCTGCAACACAGCCACCGGTTATTGTTACGCCGTTGGAAAGAAGTCCAATTTATGCATTACGTATTTTCTTGTTACATCACTACGAATGAAACTCTGTGACACTCTAAAGTCTCAAGCATTAAATGCCTTCAATATTTTTTATCTCTATGTTGTTTGACCCACATTTATTTTATTTCAAGTTTTGATGATCTCAGACACCATTGTATCCCATGGTAGATATCGATACAAGTCGACAGAAGTTGTCGGTGCTACTAAGATAAGCTTCGAACTCACTGGAGTGTGAGTTGCGGAGAAACCAGGAAGGACAACTTTATCGCCACGTTGAGGAAGCGGAATGTTATCTGTCTGCCGAACAATTATCCCACTTTAAGCATGCGTGCACGCAGATAATCAACACCTATGGTATGAATTACACACGGAAGTAACACCTTTATGTGAAAGCACATCATGGAGTTGTCCATGTTCACACGCTACACGAGTTCGCCGCGCTACTAATGTGCTGCAGCAGCTAGACCACTGAAGCCGGCAGAACTCGTAAACAAAAGACAGTTGATACGTAGTAGACTGACATGTGCCGAGAACAAGTAAGGAGCCGAAGCTCAACTTCCCATCGAGGACTTATAGACATCATGTCACTTCTTTCGCTGCTGCCAACCTATGCAATCTAACAGTCATTGTAAGTGTTCACCAGGCAAAATTTAATGTCGTATGCATTGGGGTTTGAACACGCTCCCAGTATCTATTCCTCAAGTACTCTAGCATAACTTCACCTTATACAAGTTCACAGATCGAAACCTGTAGCTTATTGCACTCTTCTGTTTCATTTCAATTTGCCACTTTGTGCTTCCGCTTGAGACTGACTTACTATTGCTTGTGATGGTGTGGATGGCCAACGTAACTGAGCCGAACTTACCCCACTTAGAAGACTAACAATGGTGCGACGTGGCATTAATGTGCGAGATTACTCAAGAACATTCGATGGCATTCTACAAACATGACATTTGTGATTACAGAATTTTCGTGAACAACGCTAAAATTTCAAAACGTTCAAAAGTATTCAGATACTCAGAATATTTCATAACAGATCAGATTTTTTTATCTATTCTGTATCAAAAGATACCGTCTCGCCATTTAAACCATGCAGGAGTGAAAGGGAGCTGCGATTTGAGCCAGTTCTCAGCTCCTTAACTCAAATATCATTTAAATTCACTTCACGTGGGAAAGGCAGATTGAAGTTGTTCCTCCCCGCCTTCGCACAAAAAGCGCAAAACATTTACCTGTGTGGAGCATTGGTAACAAATAATATACACCAATATTGATCAAAAATCGTTCTACCTGTTAGTGAAAACAAATTTAAATTCTGTATAGTAGTTAATGAGGTTAGCCTTCACATACAGACAGAAGAACGCAGCACTGGATTTTAATTTATAACAGACTGCCTGACTAAAAAATTGGACATCCAGTATGGAAGCAGCAACTAAATTTCATAGGGTGAGAGGATGTGTGATGTTATTTTAGTCATTACAAAGTCAAGTCAAATTTACAAAGAAAATGGTACAATCAGTCCACTTATCACTATGGCATTGTACCTCCTCTGGTGTGGATGTATGCACTGATTTGGCTGGGAATGGTGTCATAAAGCAGTTGTATCCTCCCATGAGATAAGCCAGCACACAACTGTTGTTGCTGGTTCTTGATATATTGATACTGTCACTGGGCAGAACTGTCGTCTGAGCTAGACTCACAAATATTCTATAGGGGATCGATCTGGAGATACTGCTGGCCAAGTGTGTTCCTCAATATGTGGTCAAGCTTTGTCGAACTGAAAATGGTACAATGATAGTATAGTATGAGAAGTAAAACATAAGGACACCGGATGTCCGTGATGTACCACTGCGCCATCTTACCCATTGGTTCCACAAGCCAAGACGCCAGGAGCAATTTCTTTGTGCCTCAGAAGAACATACATACATGGAATGGGACTTCTACCCAGGTCACCACAATACTCGCCGACAATAGTAATCTGGCGTAGTGCAGAACTGCTTACCACTGCTGCACACAGTGCGATGGCATTCATCAGCGTCCGTGCTTCCTGGTCATGGCGCCTCCACAAATTCTGCAGACTGTGTGGTGGTGTCAAGTGAGCCTATACAATGGAAGGTAATTCACTGGTCTGGTTGCTTCTAGTCTCTGGCAACGGTGCAGGATAACAGATTGTTATAGGGAGACGACTACTTTTTCTTGGATGCCGGGCAAAGATGTGAAGTGATTACAATGTGCATGGTAGACAATATGATGATCCTCCCTCAAGATGGTCAGACGTAGTAGACCAGAACCTAGATGACGAATATGCCTGCCCTCGATGTTCTTAAGAAGCTCGCTCTCAGGCCACTGTCACATCCCAATGCCACACAAATCTGGGCCGGCCGTGGTGGCCAAGCGGTTCTAGGCGCTTCATTCTGGAGCCGCGCGACCGCTACAGTCGCAGGTTCGAATCCTGCCTCTGGTATGGATGTGTGTGATGTCCTTAGGTTAGTTAGGTTTAAGTGGTTCTAAGTCTAGGGGACTGATGACCTCAGATGCTAAGCCCCATAGTGCTCAGAGCCATTTGAACCATTTTGAACACAAATCTGGATATTGCACAACTGGACCAGTTGGCTAAATCGAGATCCACAGTCAGGTCCCTTTCAGACTGCTGAAAGGTGGCACACCACTCTCCCACTTCAACGACATTGACAGTCATATTAGCATTCATATTTTAGGTCCTGGTCTCGGTGTTCCCCAGTACTACATTTAGTATGTGTGGTTTATGACTTTTTACAAGGGGAAATTGTGGGCAGAGTGCTCTTATAACTGCATTTGTAACCTGTGGAGAACTTGTACCCAAGTGGCTGTAGTGGAGGCAACGGACAACAGGGAGAGAGAGGTTCAGGGCCATAAATGCTGAATGCGGTGATCTGACTGTGTGACTGATTCTGGTAAGCAGTGCTCAGTGGATCGAACCTACAGAAAGACTTCTGGATGTAGCCCTCTTCTCCTTATGTTTAGGGTCAGGGAGAAGGGCGGCGGTTCACAAAACATTTTACCTGGACCAGTAGTCTGTCCATCACCAAGGTGGGCAGTTGGAGGAAAGTGGGTGGTGGAAGCCATTTAAGAGAGACTGCTGTAAACTGAGCCTTTCTGCAAACGATCGGAAGGTCATAAAACTCCGAGCATTTCATATTATAAGGTGGGACGATATGGTCAGGCACTCCGGAACCGCGCGGCTGCTACGGTCGCAGGTTCGAATCCTGCCTCGGGCATGGATGTGTGTGATGTCCTTAGGTAGGTTAGGTTTAAGTGGTTCTAAGTCTAGGGGACTGATGACCTCAGATGCTAAGCTCAGAGCCATTTGAACCATTTGATATGGTCAGAGCGGCTGGTGTTTAATGGAGGCAAAGCTGTAACCCCTCTGACAACAGAAAGTCGGCAGAATCTTTTAGCGACCGGCAAAAACATATATTTCATGAGCACGACTGTCTGGGAAGCTTAACAGACTTCTTTCAGAAACTGAAAATGGTCGGCTTGGAAAGATTAGATCTCTCTGCAAATGAGGGGCACTGGTCCTGTCTATGTGGATGTTTTCTGCCAAGACATGGCCATGTTTACCGTGAGAACGACGCTCTCCAGTCTAAAATCTTATTTTTTCAGACAAGAGAGATTTGGAATCGCTGATTAGCTCCTCTCAGGATATTCAAAGTGGAGGCTTGTTCCCCCAGCGTGGAAACTCCGGTACTGTGTCTGGATTGGCTACCAGGCCGACGTAACAGTCAAGAGGGGAGATTCAATGAGTACACGATAGTTCGATCGGTTTGTGCAACGTGGGGGTAGTTTAGTTTTTGCTAATTTGGGTCACATACCGAGGCTTGATGGAAAGTGATTGTGTTTCTTTGCCTTCTTCGTCTTCTGGTCCTTCTCTGGTGGAGAACGTCGGGGTGAGACTTGTGGTGTGATACTTGTGGTGGACTACGAGCCAGTTTCCAACTGTACCGACAGTGTAACTGCGTGTCACCTCGGACACATCGTGTGGCGCGAGGGTCAACTTATTCGTCCTGAGCAGTCCGTCAGACAGTTGACAATTCCAGCACGCAACATCATGCCTGTGAATCAACCTGGTTGACCAGACCTCACACTGAAATATGACAGGATTTCAGGGCTCTGATTGGGAAATTTCCCGAGTTATGGTAATAAGAGCGCCTGTCCGCGTAGTTGGCAAATTTCCGTGGACGCGACAGAACATTACAGCTGCCGCCCACAGTGCGCCGTCTTCTGCTGCCGCCTGAATCAGTGTGAAAGTGTAATGTACTGCTGCACTGGCGTAGGGTTGTTAAATGATACAAGTCCCTGTTTTCAGGTACACCAGAGTTTGTGGTCTACTTAGTCATAGTTGATTCCATTTTAATAGAGCTGGATCTCACATTGGAGTTATGTAAACAAAATCAGTTTGCTTTGGAAATGGGATTAATTCAGTGGAGAATTTGGATGGCTTCCACACTAGTGTATACTTTGCCAATCCAACACCATTCCTTTTCTGATTTGTGTTTGTCATTTTTGTGTAAGATTTACTAGCTAGTTGTAGGATTACTAAACTTTATCATTATTTTATAAATTAAATACGCCACTTTTCTCATTCATACTCCCTCAAAATATTCACTGTTTTTTTTTTATTGTGGTGGTACTTGGATACACCCGCAGTTTAAGGTTCAGTCTTTTTAAATTAGTTAACCTGATTATTAATTTGAGTTCTGAAAGTGGACATAGGCAACAAAACTGCAATGAGTAAATTCACTATTTCATGCATAAAAATTAAAGGGGTAGCTCGTAATTTGAAGGTTATTGAGAAGATAATACTTTTCTTGATGTAAAAATAATAACATTTAGCATCAGTCAGACATATATTTAATATGGTGATAACGCTGTCTCACACGAATATTTGGCATCTCCATATCCTTCACAGTGATCACTCAACGTCTGACGCTCTGCACGCACTTTATTTACCTTACGAGTCCTTGCAACAACACTATACACGACTAATAGTTGTACACTTTCATGACGTTCTGTTTGTCACAGGGAATTGCAACTCCAATCATTTACATATCCGCCGATGGTGTGTACGTGTATGAAGTTACGTTGACATCTCATCATGTCTTCTGGGAGCGTCATTATTTTCTGAGGTGGAGTATGTATAGAAATACACTCCTGGAAATTGAAATAAGAACACCGTGAATTCATTGTCCCAGGAAGGGGAAACTTTGTTGACACATTCCTGGGGTCAGATACATCACATGATCACACTGCCAGAACCACAGGCACATAGACACAGGCAACACAGCATGCACAATGTCGGCACTAGTACAGTGTATATCCACCTTTCGCAGCAATGCAGGCTGCTATTCTCCCATGGAGACGATCGTAGAGATGCTGGATGTAGTCCTGTGGAACGGCTTGCCATACCATTTCCACCTGGCGCCTCAGTTGGACCAGCGTTCGTACTGGACGTGCAGACCGCGTGAGACGACGCTTCATCCAGTCCCAAACATGCTCAATGGGGGACAGATCCGGAGATCTTGCTGGCCAGGGTAGTTGACTTACACCTTCTAGAGCACGTTGGGTGGCACGGGATACATGCGGACGTGCATTGTCCTGTTGGAACAGCAAGTTCCCTTGCCGGTCTAGAAATGGTAGAACGATGGGTTCGATGACGGTTTGGATGTACCGTGCACTATTCAGTGTCCCCTCGACGATCACCAGTGGTGTACGGCCAGTGTAGGAGATCGCTCCCCACACCATGATGCCGGATGTTGGCCCTGTGTGCCTCGGTCGTATGCAGTCCTGATTGTGGCGCTCAACTGCACGGCGCCAAACACGCATACGACCATCATTGGCACCAAGGCAGAAGCGACTCTCATCGCTGAAGACGACACGTCTCCATTCGTCCCTCCATTCACGCCTGTCGCGACACCACTGGAGGCGGGCTGCACGATGTTGGGGCGTGAGCGGAAGACGGCCTAACGGTGTGCGGGACCGTAGCCCAGCTTCATGGAGACGGTTGCGAATGGTCCTCGCCGATACCCCAGGAGCAACAGTGTCCCTAATTTGCTGGGAAGTGGCGGTGCGGTCCCCTACGGCACTGCGTAGGATCCTACGGTCTTGGCGTGCATCCGTGCGTCGCTGCGGTCCGGTCCCAGGTCGACGGGCACGTGCACCTTCCGCCGACCACTGGCGACAACATCGATGTACTGTGGAGACCTCACGCCCCACGTGTTGAGCAATTCGGCGGTACGTCCACCCGGCCTCCCGCATGCCGACTATACGCCCTCGCTCAAAGTCCGTCAACTGCACATACGGTTCACGTCCACGCTGTCGCGGCATACTACCAGTGTTAAAGACTGCGATGGAGCTCCGTATGCCACGGCAAACTGGCTGACACTGACGGCGGCGGTGCACAAATGCTGCGCAGCTAGCGCCATTCGACGGCCAACACCGCGGTTCCTGGTGTGTCCGCTGTGTCGTGCGTGTGATCATTGCTTGTACAGCCCTCTCGCAGTGTCCGGAGCAAGTATGGTGGGTCTGACACACCGGTGTCAATGTGTTCTTTTTTCCATTTCCAGGAGTGTATATAGATCCTGGTCAAGCTACGCTGCTCTCTGGAGTTGCGATAGCTGTTTACGTTTCTCATTTTCCTGCTAGAAACAGCCTCCTCTGTAGCTGATCAGCTCGTATCTTCCATCATTGCCACGAGATGCAACTCCAGACGACTATTAAATGCAGACCAGCTAACAATACACATACTACATCTCATCATTACTATAATTATAAATTATAAACGTAAAGATTTCTGGTGAGTAAGTCTGTCTTTTAATAAAATCCCTACAGTATTTCCTGAGATTAGCCTTCACATATAGATAGAAAGATGTGATGGGGACTTTTATTTATAGTATATACAGATATACTGGCACACATTTTTACATTTGATTAATATAAACGTTGGTTTTGCAGAACTGTAACATTAAGGTACAGTTCAGTATCTACACACCACAAATAAGTTGGTGATTTGGTTAAGTGGTATCTGTTTCCTTACCATTACACTTTCTCTACATCTACATCTACATGGACAGTGGTAGAGGTTTCATCGAACAACTTTAACAATAATTCTCTATTACTCCAGTCTCTAACAGCGTGCGGAGAAAAAGAACACCTATATCTTTCCCTGCGAGCTCTGATTTGCCTTGTTTTAGAATGATGATAGTTTTTCCCTATTTAGGTGGGGGTCAAGAAAATATTTTCACATTCGGAGGAGAAAGTTGGTTATTAAAATTTCATGAGAATATTCCGTCGCAACGAAAAACGCCTTTGTTTTAATGGTGTGCATCCCAAATCCTGTATCATGTCCGTAACACTTCCTCCCCTATTTCGCGATAATACAAAACGTGCTGCTCTTCTTTGAACTTTCTCGATGTACTCTGTTAATTCAATCTGGTAAGGATCCCACACAACGCAGCAGTACTCCAAAACAGGAAGGACAAGCGTAGTATTGGCAGTCTCCTTAGTACATCTGTCACATTTTCCAAATGTTCTTCCAATAAAACGCAGTCTCTGGTCCGCCTTCCCCACAAGATTTTCTATGTGTTCTTTCCAGTTTAAATTATTCGTAATTGTAATTCCTAAATATTTAGTTGAATTTACGATCTTTAAATTAGACTGATTTATCTTGTAATCGAAGTTTAACGGATTCCTTTTGACCCCATGAGGATGACCTCACACTTTCCATTATTTAGGGTCAATTGCCAGTGTTTCCGCCATTCAGGTATCTTTTCTAAATCGTTTTGCAGTTTATTTTGCCCTTCTGATGAGTTTACTAGACGATAAACAACAGCATCATCTGCAAACAACCTAAGACGGCTGCTCAGATTGTCTTCTAAATCGTATATATACATAAGGAACAGAAGAGGCCCTAATTTCTATCTTGGGGCACGCCAAAATCACTTCTGTTTTACTCGATGACTTTCCGTCGGTTTCTAAGAACTGTGACCTCTCTGACAGGAAGTTACGAATCCAGTCACATAACTGAGACGATGTTCCACAAACACACAATTTCACCCCAAGCCGTTTGCATGGTACTGTATCAATAGCCTTCTGGAAATCTAGAAACACGGAATTAATCTGAAATCCCTTGTCCATTACATTCAGCACTACGTGTGTGTGTAAAGAACTAGTTATGTTTCACAAGAACGATTTTTTTTCTAAGTCCGTGTTGACCCTGTGTCAATAGACCGTTCTCTTCTAGTTAATTCATGATGTTCGAAAACAATATATGTTCCAAAATCCTGCTGCATGTCGATGTTAGTGATATGGGGCTGTAATTTAGTGAATTACTCCTACTATCTTCCTAGAATACTGACCTGTGCAACTTTCCAATTATTGGGTATGGATCTTTCGTCGTGAGAACGGTTGTATATGATTGTTAAGTATGGAGCTAATGCATCAGCATACTCTGAAATGAACCTTATTGGTATACAATTAGTGCCGGAAGACGTTTTTATTAAGTGATTTAAGTTGCTTCACTACTCCGAAGACATCTACTTCTAAGTTACTTATGTTCGCGGCTGTACTTGACTCTAACTCTGGAATATTTACTTCGTCTTCTTTGATGAAGGAATTACGAAAGACTGTGTTTAATAAATCTGCTTTCGCAGTACTGTCGTCGATAGTATTTCCACTGCTATCGTGCAGAGAAGACACTGAATGTGTTTTGCCGCTAGTATCCTTTACATACGACGAGACTCTCATTGGATTTTCTGCCAGGTTTCAAGATAAAGTTTCATTCTGGAAACTATTATAGGCATATGGCATTGAAGTCCGCTCTAAATTTCGAGCTTCTGTAAAAGATCGCCAATCTTGAATATTTTGCGTTCGTTTAAATTTGCTGTGCTTTTCTCGTTGTTTCTGCAACAGTGTTCTGATCCGTTTTGTGTACCAAGGCGGATCAGCTCCGTCGTTTGTTAATTTATTTGGTATAAATCTCTCAATTGCTGTCGATACTATGAATTCAAGCCACATCTGGTCTACACTTGAATTGTTGATTTGGAAGGAGTGTGGATTGTCTCTCAGGAAGGCGTCAAGTGAATTTTTATCTGTTTTTTGGATAGGTATATTTTTCATTTATTTTTGAAGGATTTGGGGGTTACAATATTCAATCTCGGTACGACAACCCTGTGTTCACTAACCCCTGTATCCCTTTTGATGCTCGCTATTAGTTCAGGATTATTTGTTACTAACAGGTCAAATGAGTTTTCACAATCGTTCCGCATTCTCGGGGGCTCATGAACTAACTGCTCGAAATAATTTTCAAACAATGAGTTTAGCACAGTTTCGGATAATGTTTTATGCGCAACTCCGGATTTAAATATGTACTTTGGCCAACATATCGAGTGTAAATTAAAGTCAGCACCAACTATGATTCTATGAGTCGGGTAAGTTTTTGAAATAAAACGCAAGTTTTCTTTGAATCTTTCAGCAATTGTATCGTCTGAGTTGGGAGGTCGGTAAAATTATGCAATTATTATTTTATTCCGGTTATACCTTCTGTCAACGGAGCAGGTCTAAATATTTGGCATACCTTCTGTATTACGTCGAAGTAAAGTAGAATAATAGTGACTGAGAGTATGAAGCTTATTTTGATGCTACAATGTCTATTGTGTCGCGTTCCTTTATTATTCTAAACTATATGTAACAACTGTTATAAAAATAATGTCATTGTAACCATTTTTATCTCTGTAGGGTCAGTTACAGTCCTTGTACACGGAATAAAAAGAAAATAATCTTTCCTTCGCTTCCTCACATTCATGTTAATGTCTTAAAAGGGGAACCAGCCATATGTCGCTCTCGCCACTTGGCAGGGTGAAAGAAGAGTGAAAACAAAGGAAACACTTATTTTGGTTTAGGTGCCAACAGTCAATAGTTTCCGAGAAAATGATCAAAGTTCCGACGCCACGTCATCAGTCCGCTCAGTGAGGTAATAGAACAGTGGCTAAGAGCACAGCTTTGAATCTTTGCGCCTCGTGTTCAAGAATCTTACTTTTTTTACTTTTGTTGTGTAAATATGTGATATCAATATTTTTGTAACTTTGTGAAATGGACTGGAATTCTTGACAAAAGGAATTTGTATTACAAATCTTATTATAAATAGGTTGTATAATCATAAATTTTTATAATTAATAGTAACTGGAAAATTAAAAACGTGTAACTTTAAGCATTTCATTTTTGTTTTGATTGTTGCTTTCCCAAGGATCACGTCTATTACAAAAATATTCTAAACAAAAATTCGGAGTACCACCAACAACATGCGAAGATACTAACATCACAATTGCAATTTTTTAGTGTTAATATAATTAGGAAAACACCCTATTTAACGTAGCTAAACAGCTAACGATCGGGCGATAATTTCACGCCAAACAACGCACATCAAAGTATTTTCTCCAAAGCTGGAGCCTGCAGTTGATTACGAATCAACGCGAGTATTTTAATTGCATCGCTTCTCCTATCGATTTCCCTTTTCTGTATGATGAAATTAGGGCCCTTCTGTAATCGGCAAATGCAATTCTTCACCTATCGGTTAAAGTATACGTCGCAGGGTTCACATATACCTTTTCATCGAGAAGCAGCCCTTTGTGTATGGAGGGATCGCTTTACCCACACTACGATCTCATAATGTAGAGAAACGACTCTGTTTTTACGTAAAGTCCCAAAATACTGTCCAAAAACTGAAGAAAGGTTTCTTTTGTGAGCTTTCCAGATTTTGTGGCTCTTGCTTACATATTCTACTGCCATTCCATTAATTGGTTTACGTCATGTCGAACCAGAGAACCGAACTGCCACTGATTACTTAGAGACAAAGAAAAAAGGTTGGTAACATTCATCTGGAAAGCGTTAATCCTTGTCAATTGTGCCGATGAAAATTATTTTTAATAACTAATGAAATCTAGTGTTTTGTTGCCAAACGTATTACACGATTTCACAAAAAATATGGACATCACATACTTCCGGGGCAACATAAGAAAAAGAGCCTAAGATTGAATTTGAACATGGGGCCCAAAAAATGAAAACTGTGCTTTTAGCCACCTACCTACCAACTCACTTAGTGACGCACTGTACGAGCGGACTGATGAAGTGGTGTCGAAACTTTGGCCGTCATTGTCTCTGGAACAATTTACTGTTGGCAACTAAGCCAAAATAAGTGTCCCCTTTATTTTCAACCTTCTTCCAACGTTCGAAGTTTCTACTGTATCAGACAGCGAGCTTTGGCGGGTCCCCATTATTAGATATCGTAGGCCACACAGGGAGTGTACATGTAAACAAAGATGGCGTTGTCAGTCAGTGCTCCCTGACACTAGTAAATGGTATGGTTGTGTGTGGCTGTTTGTACAGAACCACATATCATGACTACAACTCTCAAGTCCAGTACTGTGGTAAGACATTTTATTGTCTGACGGCCGCGCGCTGTGGCCGAGCGGTTCTAGGCGCTTCAGACTGGTATTCTGCCTCGGACATGGATGTGTTTGACGTCCTTAGGTTAGTTAGGTTTAAGTAGGTCTAAGTTCTAGGGGACTGATGACCTCAGATGTTAAGTCCCGTAGTGCTCAGAGCCAATTGAACCATTTGAGCCATTGTCTGACGTTTTCAACTAATGCTTACTTGCCGTTTCTATCTGTACTTACATAGTGTTTAATTTTCATTTAATTTATCGTATTTAAGTTCAATGACGCACTTTCCATGAAATTATATGCTTGTAACCCAACACATATGTGATTAACAGTTTAATTTTATATTTGCTCTTTTTATTCTGATGATGGCTCTGAGCACTATGCGACTTAACTTCTGAGGTCATCAGTCGCCTAGAACTTAGAACTAATTAAACCTAACTAACCTAAGGACATCACACACATCTATGCCCGAAGCAGGATTCGAACCTGCGACCGTAGCGGTCGCTCGGCTCCAGACTGCAGCGTCTAGAACCGCACGGCCACTACGGCCGGCTTATTCTGATGACTATAATCCTGATTGTTTTGTACTTTGTATTCCAGTTATGTGTTTTTGATATGTATGTACTTTCTTGAAAATGACTGCACATCCAAAAACATTCTATCATATAAAATAAAAATAAAATGGATATAAAAACAGGCAGTACTTAAAGCTAATTTGTATCAAAACTTTCTCTAGCTAGTAGCTTACATTGTATCGTACGTTCTCGGTCGGGTCAGGTGAAATAATGTCGCCGACACTGTGAGAAACACTTGATCCTTGTATTACTCACGAATAGTCTTTTTACCTGTCTGTGTTGAATGCATTTTAGATGTGGGTAGGTACGTGGCGAGTGAAAATATTCTCAACACACCTAATAAGTTAGTTAGCAGATATCAAATCCAGGTGATTGAGAAGCGTGTACAGTGCGTGCCAGACCAGTATGGTAGTATGACAGAGCCACTCTAAAGCTTAAGTCTTATCTTTCTACAGTTCTTTGTGAAGCAATAATATTTACATACATTTGGCTGCAGTGCTAAACTGAAGGCATGAGAGTGCGAATGTGAAAAGTATGTAGGACACAGCTGTTAAGTGGTTAGAAATAGCCACGGCATATGCCTTCAACTTTCACCACTCCACGCCGCTGCGCGCTTAGATTGTCACTTCCATTCCACGCAGTATCCTCTCAAAACAGTTCGTATTCCAACAGACGATGATGGTAGTTAAAAAGAAAGAGCGAGCGACTTTCCTATTTTTCTAGCTTTTTTAAAAAAAAGACCTTTACTAAGAAACCCACTAGCATTGATACTGAGTGATTCCCAACATTCTATACTACTTTATCAACCAGGTGGCAAACAAACCCGAGTATTTTTAAAACAATCCAAAAAGTCCCGGTCCATGATCATTATAATTTGGAAATTTTGACGACATCTCTCTCATCATTCTCTTTTTAATGTCATCAGCAATAAGATTTCTTTTAAAGAAAGTAGCAGAGCGTGTGGAATGTATAATTGTTATGATTTTCAATTTATAGTGGAACCTATCGAAATGGAATATCATTGATGAATTATTCTCGGGTTTTCAGCCGGTAAGAATTCATTATTGGAATACGCCGAGAAAGACGGCAATGGAATATCATTGCTCCTACCACGTTTGAGGAGATAAGATTTCGAACAGCACTGGACGGCAAGTCAAACGGCTGTTTCATGGTTATTTACTTGTATTTACACGAAACAACTGAAAAGAACAAATGCAAACTAAGAATTTATTTCCAGACTATAAATTATAATGCCGAAAAGTACGGATTATCCGTAGAATTATTTAGTACACGGCTTTTCTCCTGAGGAACACAGTTCGTATTTGAAGCCATTTTGACTATTTTTCGACCGTGACAGTCTCAAGAAATATGTGAAGGTTTGTTTTTCTTAATTACTGTTACCAGTCACAAACTTCGTGAACTATTGTATTACTAGACGGCCGGAGTGGCCGAGCGATTCTAGGCGCTACAGTCTGGAACCGCGCGACCGCTACGGTCGCAGGTTCGAATCCTGCCTCGGGCATGGATGTGTGTGATGTCCTTAGGTTAGTTAGGTTTAAGTAGTTCTAAGTTCTAGGGGACTGATGACCTCAGCAGTTAAGTCCCATAGTGCTCAGAGCCACTTTTTGATATTGTATTACTTATTTGCTTAGCGACATGTTTCGAGGGTTAAACCTAATCTTTAGGGTTCGATTCCCGGCGGGGTCAGGGATTTTCTCTGCCTCGTGATGACTGGGTGTTGTGTGATGTCCTTAGGTTAGTTAGGTTTGCGCAGTTCTAAGTTCTAGGCGACTGATGACCATAGATGTTACGTCCCATATTGCTCAGAGCCTAATCTTCAGGCTAAATGGCATTACAAAAACAACTTTACAATAAGGTCATACTAATGTTACATAGTCTTTTCGTAAATGCTGTGGTCATCTTTGTTCTTCTGGCGTGGTTGTCTCGTTGTGATGCGTTGCGGTGTTTCCATTTCCGTGGCTCTCTTGGTCACTGCACTACAGAACTGTTTGTGATCGTGTTTCCAAGTTACTGCTATGTTAGTGACAATTTGTGAACAGTGACCAAGAGAGCCACAGAAGTGGAAACACTGCAACGCATCACGAGACTACCACGCCAGAAGAACAAAGATGACCACAGCATTTACGAAAAGACTATGTAATATTAGTATGACGTTATTGTAAAGTTGTTTTTGTAATGCCATTTAGCCTGAAGATATCGCTAAATAAATAAGTAATACAATAGTTGATGAAGTTTCTGATTAGTAGCGGTAATTTAAAAAACCTTTACAGTTTGTTTTTGTTAATATTTAGCGCTACTTATAATATATTTCTGCACATTTTTTATCTTTTCCGTGTCTACATTGTTTTAAATTTGTTTTAAAAAAGGATATATTTGAATATCGCCTAAGTTACAATTAAAATAGAAAGTTGTTCACAACCCAAAGGTTGGTATAGAAACAAAGTGCTGTACTGTGCGTGGTACTGTGACGATAGCCCTAGTCTTCCTTCGGCATCTGAACTGACTTACCTAGCCAGTTGCAGGGGTTAAACAAAAAATGCGGAAACACCACAAATATAATATAAACACCAAAATATATAATCGTGGTTTTCTCGGCTTAACACCGAGAAAACCAAGATTAACAAAAAACATTACACATAACAATGCCTAATACGGTGATCGCTGCCAATAGTATCACCGAACCCCCACCGCGATTCACCCTGGACACTTAAACTCGGCTAGAACCTGGAAACAGGTTTCATCCAACCAAATGACTTTCTTCCATTGCTCCAGAGTCCAGGCTGAGGCACCGTTTTCCCAATTACGAGCATTTCATTACTGATAGTGGTTTTGGAATTCCCAGGTAATGGACTCCATTCATGTTGTTTTGATGCTGACAGTTTCCGAGAGTGAGACATTCAGTTCTATAGTAACTTTTGCAGCGTACCCTTATTTTGCGTCACAATTGTCTTCAATGACTGTCTGTCGTCAGCACTCAAAACACACTGTCGTCCGCGTTTTGACTTAGCGAGTGCTATTTTTCAGCTTTCTCTGTATACGATAGAAAGCTCTTGAAACACTAGATAATTCGGCTACCGTGATTACGGAAGCACACATCATACGAGCGCCAATAATTTTCCCACGTTAGAATTTCCTTAGCTCCAACATAATACACTTACAACTAAACAGAATGTTCTGACCACGACTGAGGCATGCGATGTAGTGAGCACATAACGCAGGTGCCATTCGCGGTCAGATGCAACAGGTCAAGTTGTAGGTTTGGCTAGCATCCGCTTTTGTGTATAAGCGTGCATTTCTCTCAGTTTAAGCTTATCCATTACGGATATTTTAGAACCTGTGACTGTTAACTGAATGTATGTACATAAAACTGCAACCAGTCACTTTTTTGAATAATAATTTATTATTCCATGAACCGGTTTTCGAATCTTTACAGGGTCATCTTCAGATGGTTTCTGGAAGTTACATCACTATTTCTAGCATCATTATTTTTTCCTATTATTTCCATTATGCTAGAAATAGCGAAGTAACTTCCAAAAACTATCTCAAGATGAACCTGAAAAGGTTCGAAAACCGGTTCATGGAATAATAAATAATTATTCAAAAAAGTGACTGGTTGTAGTTTTATGTATTTACATTTCTCACAGAGTTTCCTATTTTTGTCCAACCACCGTATTTAATGCACTACAATTTTCTACTGACGAAGGCAGTTTATATTTGTTCGTGTTTAGCACCACTAATTATACAATTGCTGTACACTTTGTGTTTTGTCTTTTCTGTATCTACTATGCTTCCAGTTGTTATTAAAAAAAGGAAATATATGTACTGACTGAATGAAAATTACAATTAAAAGATAAAGTTGTTCGTAATTCTATGCCTGGCATGAAACTGAAGGCCATTATTAATCACGGTAGTATCGGTAGTGATACGGCCTTGCCTTCCTCCGAGATCTGAACTGACTTACCCAGCCAGTTGTAAGAGAATTACTGTTTAACGCAGACTACACATCACGGCATTTGGGATCATAGCACTGTGTTTCGTGAAACGAAACAACCTATCCGCTCGTTGCAACATCAGTATCCACTGCAGCGCAAGCACTAAATTTTAGGTATTTATTGCTTCGTTTGCAATTAGTGCCAGGTAACCGAACCTCTTCGCTTTGACCTCAGACATAAATGTGCCTCAAATTTTAAGTTTCATTCAATATTTCCCTCGCAATACGCCCTAAACGTCGCCATAAAAGAGGAAATATTATCGCTGGGAGGAAGCCGAGGTGTATGCAGATAAGCATGTTTGACATTGTGTACTGAGGCACTGAACAGAGACTGCCAAGGCTTCCGTGATACGCTCTGCTACGTAGTGAATGCAGGTCATGATTCGTTTTACAACCACGAAAACACTTTCTGAATGAAGAATGAGGCAGGCTGCAGAATCGTCCGTATTTGGACGTGAGAAGGTCGACCTGGCTGGCATAGTCCAAGAACAGGTTCCGCAGCCCGTCAACTCTTTATGCGAGGCTGTACTGGCCGTATATTCGCGGTTTTATCCTCCAGGCAAGCAGGACAGACGCTGGAACAGCAGGTGTTCGTCTGGATTGAGGTGCTCCAGAAATAAGCACCGGTCTAGCCCTTTGTGTGGTAATCCAGGTAATTGTTTTTCTTCTGTAAAACTGTACACTATTTTGGGGGGGGGGTCTTATAGCAAAGAGAGGTCGCTGTAACCACAAGAGTTGGTAATAATTAACAGCATTCCTGAGAAAAACAAATTTTAACCTGCTTTCCTCAAAACGGCAACAACCTTAATGTTGCTACAGTTTACATGGTTGTGTTAAGTGAGTACGTACATCACAGTGGAGACCAGTGAAAACTTCAATACAAGAAAGTTCAGTGATTTGTAGACCCGAATGTAACAAACAGACTAGCCAGTGGAGATATACATACAGTAAGGTAAAGGTAAAAGAACGTGCTCAGTCAATAATCTTTTCGTGTAAATCGTGTAAATAAGAAGCAATCTAAAAGTGGTGCTGTGAAACCTAAGTATTAGTGGTGGGCAGGAAATCGCGTATCTGTTAGAAATCACAGTGACTGAGAAGTCACAGATATCACAGTAGCAACTTTACAGAATCTAACTGCGATTTCAGTCACAGTTAGCAGTCGCAAGTAGTATTTCATATTCAAAGACGTGAGCCATCTATTGGTCGAATTTAGCACTGCTTTCTGCGATTTCAGTGACAAGTCGCAACTAAGAGTCGCAAGTAGCAACTAGAAAGCGCGGTTAACAGTGCCATCTGTTGGCCAAAGTTCGTACTACGTCCATCTCTGCGATACGGTATCGAGTCTAACTGCGATTTCCGTGACAAGTCGCAACAAAGAGTCGCAAGTAGCAACTAGAAAGCGCGGTTAACAGTGCCATCTGTGGGTCAAAGTTCGTACTACGCCCATCTCTGCGATACACTATTGAGTCCCAACTGCGATTTCCGTGACAAATCGCAACTAAGAGTCGCAAGTAGCAACTAAAAAGCGCAGTTAGCACTGCCATCTGTTGAGCAAAGTTCATACTACGCTACTCGCTACCGAGTCAAACTGCGATTTCTGTGACAAATCGCAACTAAGAGTCGCAAGTAGCAACTAAAAAACGCAGTTAACATACTTTTCCTAGTGTCATCTGTTGACCGACGTACGTACTTCGTTATGAGAGCCTTGTGCCTCACGAGATCGATGTGCTGTGTGTGCATATGAAGGGCTTATTTCAATAGTGGTACAAGTCCATTTTTGTTCATTTTGAGATACAGAGTCGTAAAGTTAAATGAGCGCTGACAAATCTGCATTTGAGATACCAGAAATATTCAAACATATGGCTTCTTGCTAGAGATGAAGCTTTATTTATGTTTGTTTGGATCACTCATTTCGGAAGCATTATAGACAGAAAAGTGGAGGTAATGGACTTGTACCACTATTGAAATAAGCCCTTCATATTATATGACGACATGCACATTCAGTATCAGTTATGGTTGGTCAAATACTGCTGTGACTCTGAATGTATTATATTAATAAGAAGCAACATTGCCTTTTTCTCCTGAAAATATCAAGTAACGTAACAAATGTGTTTGATTCTGCTTCCAATATGACAGTTTTGGTTAATACTCCACATGCCTACAGGACTTTGCAATGTTAACACAGCAGAACTCAGACATCTGTATAAGTGTAGAGAAATGAAAACAGTCATATGAATGCCTCACTTTTGTTCCGACACAGTTCAAGACTCGGGAGAAAAGTTTTACACCTGGTGTTCTACATGGCAACTTCACACACAAGAACTTTTTGCCGACACTACTACCACCTACATAAGTAAGCTTTTCCTGTGTTACTTTCAAGGAATTCACTTAAGCTATTCCTGATTTAACTGTAAGATCTGTACTTCCCACTTTCGTATCAACAGCCTCAAAATGCATATCGTAGACTTCGGGATATGTTACAGGTCAGTGTCACAACAAGATTGTGGAGAAAGAGGGGGGGGGGGGGGGCGGCATTTCACTCTCCAACAAGTGTTTACCAATAAATATGTGGCGGAAAATTACGGGTATAGGACGGCTTAACATGTGGAAAATGAGATTTTCATTATTCGCTCACTGTATTTAACATTTATTATTCCTTTAAAATCGCACAACAACTTCAATAAAACACAGTTTAATCACTCATCTGCACACTTATTTCGCAATAATGTCACTTTTAAACTGCAAATCCTCTAAGAGCTCTCTTGAATCTTCACGAGTCTCTCCCTACAGCCTTGATGTGGATAGATACGTACAGCAACCAGAACTGTGTCTGCAAAATCACAAGGATTATTAAACAATTTTTGCTGTCACTAATTACAAGCAATATAATTGGCAGAGTAGATTGCTAATATTTGCTGTAATGAAAGCCACTCAATGGGGTGTATTTCACATTTGCAAGAACGATCTCACTTAAGTAATTAAGTCCATCGAAGCACTTAGAAACTAACCTCTCGTCTGACGAAAACGGTCTAAAGACGCAGTGGCAATTTCTCCAGATCTGCTGACAATGACATTTTGAGTTATCACTTTACTGAGTGACTGAAATGTAGTTCAGGTACCTGAGAACATAACAATACGTTAGAATTCATTTTCTAAACACGAACTATTACGGTACTGTATGGCTACTTACATATTAATTACACTATTAATATTTTCACAGTTGTTTCTTTAATACAAGATTAAAGCCAACGGAAGAACAAACGTAAAACATACTTACCAATGACAGGTTTGTTGAGATGCAATTTTCTGTGTGGACAGATGTAGCTTTTTCATGCGGTGGTAAGTCGCAGAAATCGCAGGAGTCACAGAAATCGCAGAAGTAGCAGAAGTCACAGAAATCGCAGAAGTAGCAGAAGTCGCAGAAATCGCGGAAGTAGCAGAAATCGCAGAAATAGCAGTGGCGGAGGGATACGCGACTTGGTTCCTTAACTGCGACTCTTAACTGCGACAAATCACAGTTAAGAATAACAGATACTGAAAAGTAGCATTCACAGAAATCACTGATATCGGAAAATCGCAGTTTAGCCCATCACTACTAAGTATCTAACATAAGCAACTCAAAACCAAATACACTGTCTGAGAAAAAAAGTGAAGCATTCAGAAATGGAGGACGAAAAGAAATGAAACCTCACGGGATGAGAACATATGTGATGTTATTTGAGTGATTACAAAATTGGGTCACATTTACAAAGAGACTGTAAGACGATTCAAATGGTTCAAATGGCTCTGAGCACTATGGGACTTAAGATCTATGGTCATCAGTCCCCTAGAACTTAGAACAACTTAAACCTAACTAACCTAAGGACAGCACACAACACCCAGCCATCACGAGGAAGAGAAAATCCCTGACCCCGCCGGGAATCGAACCCGGGAACCCGGGCGTGGGAAGCGACAACGCTACCGCACGACCACGAGATGCGGGCACTGTAAGACGTGTATATTTCTATTGTCTATTGTCAAACCACAATTTATGAAAGATGCTTATATTTTATTAATAAGATTAAGTAAGAATAATTAATATTTGTAATGTTGGAAATAATTGTGGTAGCAGGGAATGTCTGCACCAAAGTATTGTTGGCAGGAGAGACCGCACATTGCTATAATTTTAAAAAGGGCGGGAGAGACCGCGTACAGATACATTTTAAGAAAAGAGCGGGAAAGACCGCGCATTGATACATTTTGTAATGGTGGCAGGGATTGTCTGCACCAGAAAACACTGTTGGCGGGACAGACCCCACTTCAGCGTTCGTAGGAAGTCAGTAGTGAGCGAGATGCGAAGCGAGTCGGTAGCAGGTCTGAAGCGAGAGGTTGAGAGGAGCGGTGTGCCTGCCAGCCACCAACTGGGGTTTACAAGACATTGTAAACGAATGTACAGACACATCAGCTAACTATTATGATAAGAGGAACTTATATTATTAAATTATTTTTTTTTGAGAAACTCAAGACTACTGAAAGTATGTTTGCGCAATGCTAGTTATAAGATTATTGTAAAAAGTAAGTCCCATTTGAAAGTTTGTCAAATCATTTCATTCAGAATATAATTAATTTTTGCCAGCAATATTGCATTACTGATTATAACCCATCCCAAAAACCATCAACGTAAAACTTTGCAAAATTTTATTGTTGCCAAGAAAAAGTTTAACTATGAATTACGTAACTTCAGTCAAATTAATTAAAGAATAACGTCAACTTTGGTAATAAATACAGCCACTTATTATGACAGCCCACCAGCAGCTAATAGAGTATAGTAAAACAGAGTAAGTATATTCATGTCGCTGTTCGATGTAGCAGTCAGATGGCGATCCAGTAACAGTAAAAAAGATAAGGAATAGTTTTGGGTTATTGCAGGCAACGACTGAGGGCCACGACGACGACACATTCTATGTTTCGTCGAAATAATCAGAAAATCACTTTCATTAAGCAGTATTTAAATTTGTATGCGAAGATTGAGAAGGAGAATTAGTTTCAAAGGGAAGATTTCATTTGTTATTATTAATCGGAGAAGGTAATGAGAAGTAGTAGAAATGAGAACAGCGAGAAACTTAACATCAGGATTGATGGTCACGAAGACAATGAAGTTAAGGAATTCTGCTACCTAGGCAGTAAAATAACCAATGACGGACGGAGCAAGGAGAACATCAAAAGCAGACTCGCTATGGCAAAAAAGGCATTTCTGGCCAAGAGAAGTCTACTAATATCAAATACCGGCCTTAATTTGAGGAAGAAATTTCTGAGGATGTACGTCTCGAGTACAGCATTGTATGGTAGTGAAACATGGACTGTGGGAAAACCGGAACAGAGGAGAATCGAAGCATTTGAGATGTGGTGCTATAGACGAATGTTGAAAATTAGGTGGACTGATAAGGTAAGGAATGAGGAGGTTCTACGCCGAATCGGAGAGGAAAGGAATATATGGAAAACACTGATAAGGAGAAGGGACAGGATGATAGGACATCTGCTAAGACATGAGGGAATGACTTCCATGGTACTAGAGGGAGCCGTAGAGGGCAAAAACTGTAGAGGAAGACAGAGATTGGAATACGTCAAGCAAATAATTGAGGACGTAGGTTGCAAGTGCTACTCTGAGATGGTTAGCACAAGAAAGGAATTCGTGGTTGGCCGCATCAAACCAGTCAGTATACTGATGACCAAAAAAAAAAAAAAAAGGTTTCATAGGTTATTGTAGAAGGGAAGGTTGCGTAACAATAGAGATACAGAGGAGACGGGAAGGTTTCAAGACGACTACTTATCAGGATGACTTTCCACCCACTATGCATGCATTGAATGGTTTGGGAAGGGTGTCCTGGAGCCATTGTGGCCTCCCCTGAGGCAAGGTGGTCCGCAGCTGTTATTACCGGTCCTTGATATCTTGTATACTGGCTCTGGGACAGACGTCGGAGCTGGCCACACATGTTCTGTGGCGGACAGATGGGATGTTGCTGGCCACGTACCTCTACAACACGCATACTGTTTATGGAGATACGAGTCGTGTGAGGATGAACATTGTCCTGCCTGAAACTTGCGTGAGAGGTAACATTAAGGACGCAGGATGTCCGTGACGTACTATCCGAGTTCCCTCAATCAGTACCAACCGCAACCTTAAGTCATACCTGATGGCTCCCCATACAATGATGCCAGGAGTAACACCGATGTGCCTCTCCGAAACACTGGAAGAGTGAGACCTCTCGCCGCGTCATCCGGAGTACTGCAGAACCGATGTTCGTCGCTGAACACAATGCGACACCGTTCAGCACCCGTTTGTATTGTGGTCTTCACGGAGGCCAAAGTACGAGTCTGTAATTACCTAGTCTGGCTGCTGCTAGACTTCGACCAATGGTGCTGAATGACACAGAATGTTGCAGGGATTCCATTACTTTGTCTGTGATGGCAGCCGCAAACGTGAAGCGGTTACGATATACTTGATGCACAATACGACGATCCTCCTTGCTGGTGGTCAGACGTGGTCAACCGGAACTTGACAACCAGTATGCCTGTCATCATGTTCTCACGCAGTCCAACAATGGGCCACTGTCACACTCGAATGCCACATAGATCTGGATACCGCACGATTCGATTAGCCGGTCAAATGGAGACCCACGACGAGGCCCATTTGAAACTCTGACAGGCGCTGGTAACACCGTTTCACACGGCGTAAACTGACGCTGTGCAAGCTCCTTGTACACAGTATCAGGCCTGATAACAGCACTAAAAAGGAACGACACTGAAGTACTCTGCTAATGGTTCTACCTGTCACAGATAACTGCAACTGCAATCATTTATAGACCCGGCTATGACGTATACGTTTAGGATGTTAGACTGACTTTCGACTATATCTACGCCGGCCGAGGTGGCCGAGCGGTTCTGCGTGCTTCAGTCAGGAGCCGCGCGACCGCTACGGTCGCAGGTTGGAATCCTGCCTCGGGCATGGATGCGTGTGATGTCTTTAGGTTAGTTAGGTTTAGGTAGTTCTACGTTCTAGAGGACTGATGACCTCGTATGTTAAGTTCCATAGTGCTCAGAGCCATTTGAACCTTTTTTTTTACTATATCTTCAGGATGCTTCAATTTTTGTAAGGTGGTATATTTATAATATGCAAATAATAATAGTGATACTAAAAAAAATCATCATGAAGTATCTTGGAGAGCATGTAATTGGCTAGAGCAGTATTTGGCTAATAGAACTCGGATCTTTATCCTAGAAAACCAAATTAGCATCTGGTGTGCCCCAAGGAAGCGTAATGATTCCTCTACTGTTCTCAGAGCAAATAACCAAGTTTACAGTTCGCATCAGTAGCGATATATCATTCTTCGCTGAGGATATTGCGACATACAGGAAGGTATCTTCGTTAGAAGATCGTTTGGAACTGCAGAAAAACTTTGACAAGATTTCTACTTTCTAGTATGAACAACACGAGACTGGAATAGAAGGGAGAACCGATAGTGGTACTCAAGGTACCCTCCGCCACACACCGTCAGGTGGCTTGCGGAGTATGGATGTAGATATAGATAAGTGACTCTCTCTTTAAATGGGAATAAGTGTTAAGATAATGCCTCTACAACCATCGTATCTGATTATAACATTATTGCCAGAAATCTCGAGCACATTATTTTGTGTAAGAGTCCTGGGGTAATACTAAGACGCGATATGAAACGGGACGACAACGTTAAATCAGTAGTAGGGAAATGAACGAAAGACTTATGTTTGTCGTAAGGACTCTGCGACAGTACATTGCAGTTACAAAAGGAATTACAGTAGCGCACAAGAGGCTAGTGCGACCAGTTCAAGGAATTTTGAGTCCTTAGCAGATAGGCATGGCAATACATGTCCAACGAATCGAGAGGCACACTGCTAGGATTGAAACATGTCATGCAGACCATGTGGAAGTGCTCGGGGAACTTAAATAAGAGTACCTGGAAGAAAGACGATGTCGTTCTCGCGTAACCTAAAATTAGACAGCTTGAATTCAGTGAAGACTATAGAAATATTGTGCTGCCGCCATTATACGAGTACTATACTGGTGCTTAATAAAAGCGATACATATTCTACTGGAAGTATTGGTGCAAAATAGAAGTTGCTGTAACGATACGTCTGAAAATCAATACATGTTGAGATATTGTCCAAACTGCTCTCTAATTCCCATATGTCTGTTACGCAGAAGGAGACGCCACAGGCAGTGCTGCATGTTGTTACCACACACCGTGACTCATCCTCCAGCCCTTCTTCACAGTGAATCACGCACTCTTTCAAGCACACCTGGCTCCATTCGGATTGCGCCATGCGCTTTGGTGACACATTCCTGTAACGTTTCCACATTGTCGATGCTTTGGGCGTACACCAATGCATTTAAGTGTCCCCACAGGCAGAAATGCAGAGGATTTAAGTCGGGCAAAATGGCAGGCCATGCTATCGGACCTCCTCCACCAACCCATTGCCCATGGAACGTTGCGGTGAGGTACTGTAGCACGATCCGTAGAAAACTGGATGGTGGCCCGACTTAGATAAACCACAGTAATAAACTGTCTCTAAAGGTAACGTTCCCCAACAGCACTGGTGATTCCAGGAGCAGAAATCGCTGATAGACAGCACCTGTTCATCTGTTTGGTAAAGTGTATCGCCCCATGAGTCCGTCACCAACAATTTCTGCCCATGCTTCGACACTGAAGCCATCCTAATACGACAGTCTTTTCATATCTGCCATGTCATCACTGTTATTGTTGTCATTATTATTACTGTCATTATTATTATTGTTATTACTATTATTATTATTATTATTATTATTATTATTATTATTGCTATTGCAGGCAGCAGCCGTAGAAGTACAAGTACTGCCAGCACTAACATAGTTAATCGTCACTATTATTTATTCACGTTGCCCCTTCAGACACTCCTTTCATTTTAACACTATTTTCCGTATTAAAATTGTTATTACTTAGGAAACTACGATGTAAAAATGATACTGTATGTGTGAAACTCTGGTCCGACGTAATAGAGTGACTGGTGACCATGAACAGATCAGGTTACATAAATAAAAATAAACGGCGCCATGACTGCGTAGTCTTGTAATTTACTATGTCAACTCTTGTGAACATCGCCTCATCTGCAAATAAAATGCATGCTATGAACTGCTGATCTTCAAAGACCCATGTCTCAACAGTATTAGCATCCAGACACATAGTTATTGGAATTTTTCTTCTAGTTGTGAACAATCCTACTTCCTGTGCGGATATGTGACATTCTATATATCTCGTGTAGGGACCATGTCAGTAAAACAAGAGAGGTTAGAGTCGTACAGAGCCTATAGAAAGTCATTTATCCCTCGCCCAACAAGCTAATATGGTAGATTGCCGAGCATATACCTAGATGCAGATATACGTATCACTGAATATGCCTAAAGCAATTAGGCGAAACATCTTTAGTTAACATAGTAAATTAACGTTGCAAAAATTATTGTTATTTACAAGATAAACATCGTGTATCGCAAAGTTGACGTGACTGTAGTATGATCACAATATGATCCTTATTTCTCTGCTGTAGCTGTTTTCCGTATTTTACTTGTAGTACTTGTGGACAATGAAGGAGATGGGAATGCTCATGGAATACGTAACAAATTTAACAAAGTTTCAATAGCAAATGTATCCAGTGTCACCGGCTCAGAAAACGGGTCTGAACATCTTTAAAATTGCCTTGCCCCAAAGTGAATTACTTACGACCAGTGCCACAGCAAAAAAAAAAAAAAAAAAAAAAAAAAAAAAAAAAAAAAAAAAAAAAAAAAAAAAAAAAAAAAAAAAAAAATTTTTATTGGTACATTTCCGCCTGTAGCTGTCAGTTTTATTCGCAAATTTCACAACTGCAGTTTCGACCTCAGGGTCAGACCCAAGCGAAACATTTTGTGCATAAGCATGTGTCACAAAACTTTTAAATGTTCTACAGCATATACGAGGTGCATTCAAAAAGTAATGCAACACTATTTTTGAGTAATTTCAGTTGAAAAAAATGTGTAATTTGCTGTGGAATTTCGTGGCATATTCACGCTTCAGCCCCTACAGTTTCATGTAGTTTCGATAAGTGGCGGCGCTATAATTATCCTTCAAAATGGAGTCTGTAAGGGAGGTGCGTTCCAAGCAAATAGTTTCTTTGGGCGGAAAACCAAACTATCCCAGTTGTTCATAGCCGCTTGCAGAATATCTATGGAAACTTGTCAGTGAACAAAATCAAGGTGAGTTATTGGGCGAGATGTCATCATCGCAACAAGGTCGCGCAAACTAGTCCAATCTTCGCGTGCTCGGTGTCCGCACACAGCCGTGATGTGCAGTGTTGGAACGTACGGACACTCTCATCCGAGGCGATCGACGGATGACAACCAGACACCTCGCTGCTTAACTGGACGTCTGACAAGTCTGTGCACCCGAAAAGAGGTCACAAATCTTCATTGGACTGTTCTTCCAAATCTACCTTCCTGTTATTCAGTATAACTGAATAACAGGAATATCTTTAAGACAAGCCGGAAGTAATGCAAAATGAGGTGTAAAAATCTACTTGACATAAGGATTCAAATGTAGCTTATAGAATAGATGTGGTGGAAGTTATACCCCAAATGTGGAACTATCTTGCAATTATTCTGCTTCACCAGAAAGAAAAGAAAACCTTCTATCTATTCATTAGTCTGTTGCCACGATTTCCGTTTGTATGTTTGGGCTAATTTAAGGAAGAGCTGTAGAGATTTTGATATGGTTTTCACTAATAGACTAATACACAAGGAATGTTTTTGTATACAGTTTAAAAATATTTCATGCACATTGGATGAACTATGACCGACTATAACATCACTACTGTGAAAACGATCTCGTTACCAGTTTTCCTGTCTGTATGTGAATACTGATCTCAGGAAATGCTATAATTATTTTGGTATGATTTTCATTAATAGATAAGCTGAATAAACTGATTCATGAGGAAGGCTTATGGGCACAGGAGACAGGTGTAACGCCACTGAGTGACAGCGCCAGGCCTGTTAGAGCTATCGCTGCTAGAAAATGGTGCGACCTACTACCGACTTTGTAAATCAGATAGCAGTTTAGCAATCTATTATCGAGCCCACTTTGTTTACATTGTCGACTCTGGCTCACTTTGTTTACATCACGTGACCCAGGTAATTGACCACTGTGACTGACCTTGAGTATGACCTTGACCTTGAATGCATTATGTAATCTTGCTCTTCTGCTCCAATATCCCTCCCCTACCCAACCCTCTCCTCATCCCTCACCTACCTGTTTCATCCAATCATAGTGCAGTATCCAGATGATACTTAAAAATGACAATTTCATGAATTATCTCTGAATTTATATAAGTGCACACACACACACACACACACACACACACACACACACACACACACACACACACACACACTGCATAATATGCCACCTCCCTCTCCTCTCCTCCAATCAGTCTAGTATTTTAGATACCATTAAAATGAAAGAGTCAATTTCTATGCAGCTGCGTCTGAGCTATGCTTGGATGTACCCAAATGACAGGAATTAATTGTAAAAAAAAGGACAAACACTTAAAAAAGTATCTGAAATAAATATAATAACTAAAATCTTATCAGCCATGTTGACATTACCGACTTTAAATAATCGTTTGTCGACTGACCCATTCATCTCTTTGGTCAATTTCATTGAAAGCTATATATCATTCACTACAGAATTCGCTATAAACAGGTGAAAACTAGCATTATCTTATCCAATGTCCACTCTGCAAAACTTCAAAAACGCGAAATAAAATCAACTGCTACTTTTATGATCCTTTTCCTTGTCTTCACGAATAGATAGCTGCACCGGTAAAATATTCAAAGTTTGATAGATGTACCACAGTGTAAGACACAACAGCGCCTCAAATTAATTATATATCACATCTATGGTGCTTCTTAAATGTTACAATATTATTATCAAGTCTGCAGAATTGCATCAACAACGGAAAAACGTGTAATATTTACTTCAAATTGCTGTTAAAAATGACTGTGAACTCTATGCACCCAATTATTTTCGTGCCTAAACACATGTTGCCTGCTAAACAGGCAGTAAACTTATTATGAAGTTTGACAATGAGTAGAAAACATACACCCCCATAGATAGTTAAAAATAAACATTTACTTTTAAAGTGTAATTAATGAATTAATAATATCTTGTTGTTGAAGAGAAGTTTTAATTTAAATACAATTCTGTGAAACTTCAAAAACGCCAAATGAAATCAACTACTGGTTTAAGTTCCTGTTGATTGTCATCAACAACTGGTGGTGATGTTAATAGTTCGATCTGAGTAGTACACTTGGTTCAAGAAACAACAGTGTCTCAAATTAAATGTTTTCCAAGTCTGTCTTGCTTGTCAAACGTCACAATGTTCTTTTCAAGTCTAAAATGTTCCCAGAACCACGTCAGCAACGCAAAAGGTGCAATGTTTGCATCTAGTTTTCAAATAGTGGAGTAATTTTTAAGTGATACCCCCAGTAACGTATTCACCCAGTATATGACCCCCATTGCCAGTACACGGGATTTTAATGAGGTATAATCATTTTTGCTCTCTCTCTCTCCCTGTAATACTTATTTCAATGAGGCAATAACATTATAATATATGTTAGAGAGGGAATACATTTTTCTACTGTGTAACAGTGGAACATGATGATGCTTTGTGGCGCACTAGTGGTAAGAATTCTAATTGTATGCTAAATGCATTCCAAGATGTACGATGAACTGCTTGTTAAAATATTGTCTTGGTAGGCTTTGCAAATGCTCAGTGTACTTAAGGCTGTAAATTAGATCTACAGTAATGGTCCAGATGGATTTTATGTTGCTAATAAGTGAAAAAAATGGTTCAAATGGCTCTGAGCACTATGGGACTCAACTGCTGAGGTCATTAGTCCCCTAGAACTTAGAACTAGTTAAACCTAACTAACCTAAGGACATCACAAACATCCATGCCCGAGGCAGGATTCGAACCTGCGACCGTAGCGGTCTTGCGGTTCCAGACTGCAGCGCCTTTAACCGCACGGCCACTTCGGCCGGCGCCAATAAGTGATCTGTGGGTATTTTAATAAGTTATACAGACAGTTTAGGTGTGGAAATATTTAATCTGAAGGTCCAGCATGATTGGAAAATCTAGTAGGAATATCGAGCTTCAAATATAGGGAAGAGTTTTAGTTGTGAGAGTAACATTGGTAACTTATGGTGCATTTTAGGCTGCAACGTAGATCTGTAGAAGTGCTCATGTGCAAATTTCTTAAACCAATTATTATGTACTTCGATGAATTTTATGTATGGTATAGAAAGCGAACTACAATTAGTAACCTACAATTTATTTAAACATTACCACTGAGCGAGTTGCGTGTATTTTAAGAAGTAATATAGATAAATCAGATTTGGAAATATTTAATTTGAGGTCCAACGAGCGTACAATTTGTGTGAGGCTTACATATTTCGAGAAATAGTACAATTTTATTTTGCTCAAATTATACTTGGACATACTTGGATATTACAATAAGCGTGCAAGGTGTGCGTGTTTTAATAAACATTATATACAATTCAGATGTATAGATATTTAACTTAGAGTTCTACTGTGCCTGCAAAATGAGCAAAATGTTACATATTTCTGCAATTATACTTGCTTTCGTCATTTTTTGTGATATCTATCGAAAATAAAAGAAGTTCTCGTTGTTAGTTATGATAAAAGTGCTAAATCTCAAGAAATTCGTCAAAATATCTTCTTTCTTCCTTCCTAATATGGTATTTGCTGAGCTTGTTTGTTTTTTGACCATGTTTTGTGAATGAGTATTTGTTTTCACATCGTTTATTTTTATTATATGCTTGCGCTATTTAATAGTTGATTATAAGAAACACAACGTTTAGAGAGTCCTGACAGCATAGATCCAACTGGTAAATATTACAACACTCATCCAAAGTTATTGCTGCACATGAACTGTAGAAAGCCTGAGTCATTTGTAATAAAAGCAATAGTTGTCAACAGTATCATCGATTATATTTTTCTGGGGGTCTAATGTGAATGTAGTTTTCACTGGTTTGTTGTTTTAACTTCGTTCTTTCTAATTAGTTCTTCCTTATGGTTGGACGTGCTTCCTTGATGACTGTGCTATTTCTAAAAGCAACTTTATCTACATTCAGTACTTCGTCAGTTTTTGTTTCTCTTTTCTATATACTGAAGTGAAAAGACATAGGACACATCCTAACATCTTGTCGGGCCTCGTTTTACTCGGCATACTGCAACAACTCGACGTGACATGGACTCAACAAGTTGTTGGAAGTCCCCTGAAGGAATATTGAGCCATGCCGCCTCTATCACAGTATATAATTGTGAAAGCGTTGCTGGTGCAGGATATTGTGCAAGAATTGACCTCTCGATTGTATCCTATGTCATGCAATCTGGGTGGCCAAAACATTCGCTCGAATTGCTCAGAATGTTCTTCAAACAGATGTGGCCAGGTGCAATGGCACGTTGTCATTCATAAAAATTTATCGTTGTCTGGGAACATGAAGTCCATGGATGGCTGAAAATGATCTCCAACGTTACCATTTCCAGTCAATAATCGGTTAAGTTGTATAAGAGAACCCAGTCCATTCCATGTAAACAAAGCCCACACCATTATGAAGCCACTACCTGACTGCACAGTGTCTTGTTGATAACTTGGGTCCATGCCTTAGTGGGGTCTGCACCACTCTGGAGCCATACAATCAGCTGTTACCAAATGGAATCGGGGCTTATCTGAGCAGTCGTCTAGGTCCGGTATGGTCACGAGCCCAGGAGAGGCGCTGCAGACGATATTTTGCTGTTAGCAAAGGCACTCGCATCAGTCATCTGCTGCCACATTTTATTAACGTCAAATTTCGCCGCACTGTCCTAACGGAAATCTTCGTCATAGGTCTCACATTGATTTCTGTGGTTATCTCACGCACCGTTGGTTCTCTATTAGTACTAACGACTTTACGCAAGTGTCACTGCTCTCGGTCGTTAAGTGAAGCCCATCGGCTACTGTGTAGCCCATGGTGAGATGTAGTATGAAATACTGAATTAACAGCATACTCTTGACATTGTGGATCTCGGAATATTGAATTCCTTAACGATTTCCGAAATACAATGTCCCACACATCTAGCTCCAACTACCATTCCGCATTACAAGTCTGTTAATTCTTGTCATGCAACCATAATCACTTCGGGTGCCTATTTGCATGAATCATCTGAGTATAAATGACGACTCCGCCAATGCATTGAGCACGCATTCCACTGCCATCTACATATGTGCATACGGCTACCTGATGACTTTTGTCACCTCAGTGTATTATCTGTGTCAAAACATTGTGAGCATAATGTGATCATATGATTTTCTGTTAGTCCTCACGTTTATCACCTCCATAACACTTTTACTAAGACTGCCGATCACAATCCATACTTTCAATTTTTTTGTTTTATTTCTTCTCTCTTAAACAACCCGACACCTTCGAAGGAAAACTTTTGCGACAATCTTGAATTTGTTATTGGTAGATGCAATACAGTTACCCGAATCCTTCACATAAACCGAATTATTCCACTCGTCATTCTAACTGTGGGTTTTATGTGTTCATTCTACTTCTTTCTACTGAATTTATTTTACCACTTGTCGCTTAAAATAAAAATACAGAAGTATATCTGAGAAAAACAATTCTTCATGAAAAAAGGAAGTCTGCTAGACATGATTGTAATAATCTGTTAATGATTAATGTGGTAAACTTAACGGTGAAATTAATTTCCTCAAAAAAGTCTTAACGACATTACCATGACTGACAAAACCTATGGTCGAATTTGTAGCTACACTAGCGCCCCACCCCCACTTTCAATAGATGGTATGGGTGGTGTTATGTACCTATGCCTGGACTGCTTGGCTGGTATAGCGGTACTTTTGCATACAGGAAAATGCGTAGAGTTAAGATTGAGATTCAGAGAACAGCAATAAGTAACTGAGTATCATAACAATTACCGAAATGCAACTATGAGCTACTGCGCCAGCTATTGCACCCAACTGCAGTGGCGATTCTACTCTGTCTCACTTTGTTTACATCTTGTGACCCAGGTCACTGACCTCTCGTCATCCTTTGCCCTGACCTTGAATACATTATACATCATGCCTCTCCCCCTCCCTTCATCATCCTCCTCGCCTCTCCTAACCTCCCCTCACCTCTCTTCCCCTCCCGTCCCCCTTCCAGGTAATGTTAGTGTGGTATGAACACGATGTTTGCAAATGTCAGGTTCATGTAAAATGGTAAAGTTATTTGTCTCTGAATTACATGTGGGCCCACACACATACATACACACATGCATACACATGTGCATGCACACATACACACAAACCACTTATACACACACACACACACACACACACACAGAGAGAGAGAGAGAGAGAGAGAGAGAGAGAGAGAGTATAATACACCACCTCCCTCCCTCTCATCCAATCAGAGCCTTATTTTAGGCACCATTCAAATGCAAGAGTCAATTACAATGTGGTCCCATCTGGGATTTGCTCAAGGGCATCCAAACAGCGTGAATTATTTAACAAAATGACGAAAGTTGTATCAACTATATTTTCATTACTGAATTCAAGAAAATCGTTTATTGGTTGGCCCACAAGTTGCATCAGTAAATTTCGTTGAAAGCTGTGTATCAATCGCTATGGAATATCAGAGTAGTTACATAACACAGTCCATCAATAGTTGAAAACCAAGATTTGCTTATCCAAAGTAATTAACAAATTAGTAATACATAGTTGGCAACCATAAGACACTTTAAATACTAGTCTGCAAAACTTCGAAAACGCGAAATAAAATCAACTGCTGTTTTTATGCTCCTTTCGCTTGCCTTCATCAGTAGATAGCTGCAGCGGTAGAACATTTATGGAATGATAGGTGTACCAAAGTGTAGAATACAACACAGCCTCAAATTAATTTAACCATATCTATGATACTGGTCAAATGTCACAATATTCTTTACAAGTCTGTAAAAATCTATCAGAAACGCAAAACTGGCAATGTTTATATGAAACTGAGGTTAAATCATGATTGTGAACAATAAATTAAGTACCCTGATGTTGTTTTAGCACAAACACATCTGGCATGCTAATCGGGGAGGTAAACGTCTTATGGAATATGAGAAGGAATATAAAATATACTCTCCATAAATTGATAAAAACCAGTCTTTGCGTATACAGCGTAATATAACAACGAGTATAAAACATACCCTCCACAGATAGTTAAAAAACAACATTTTCTTAAATTACATAATTAAAAAATTAGTGTATGTAGTTGTTGTAGATGAGTTTTACTTGAAATACTGTTCTGCGAAACCTTATAAACCTAAAAGAAATCAGCTACAGGTTTCAGCTAATGCTGCATGTCATCAATAAGAAGTCGCAATGTTCTTAGCTCGATCTGAATACCACACATAGTTGAAGACACATAAGTGCCTCAAATTAAATATTTCCCTTGTCTATCATGCTTGTCAAGAATCACAATGTTCTGTAAAACTGCGTCAGCAAAGCAAAATGTGCAATGTTTATATGGAGTATCACAATTTTGTTTTCTACATACACACGCATCGGTCGAAATAACACCTATAATATGACAGTGAACTACAAAGAGAGTACTCCAGTGCTACTTCCGTTCCAAAACAGTTACAAATAATGTGATAGACTAACAGTTGGCATCACACCTTAGGTCGAACAGATTGATGCCGTAAAACTAACCTGACAAGGTTTATATCTGCAGAAAATACAGGTCAGATAAAATATTACACTAAGCAGACAAGCACTCAAACAAATAGGCAGTGTGGTTTACTGGAAGACTGTGATTTATTAGATCTCTAGAATATGACGAAGCATGTGAAGGTTGCTGAGTGTGGACGGGCTACTCCTGTAACCAAAATTGCAGATCTGAAGATGGTTCTAGAGGAACCGAAAGCAGTCATGTGAATAAACATTTTTGCAATCAAGAAGGATTGTAAGTAACATTATATAAAAACTGATTGAAAACTGATTGCACTATCCCTGCAGACATTATGTCTGTTTTTGCGAAACTCATTCATCTGATCATTCTGAGATTTAACAGTTTTACCATTGAAACTTCCTGGCAGATTAAAACTGCGTGCCCGACCGAGACTCGAACTCGGGACCTTTGCCTTTCGCGGGCAAGTGCTCTACCATCTGAGCTACCGAAGCACGACTCACGCCCGGTACTCACAGCTTTACTTCTGCCAGTACCTCGTCTCCTACCTTCCAAACTTTACAGAAGCTCTCCTGCGAACCTTGCAGAACTAGCACTCCTGAAAGAAAGGATATTGCGAAGACATGGCTTAGCCACAGCTTAGGGGATGTTTCCAGAACGAGATTTTCACTCTGCAGCGGAGTGTGCGCTGATATGAAACTTCCTAGCAGATTAAAACTGTGTACCCGACCGAGACTCGAACTCGGGACCTTTGCCTTTCGCGGGCAAGTGCTCTACCAACTGAGCTACCGAAGCACGACTCACGCCCGGTATTCACAGCTTTACTTCTGCCAGTACCTCGTCTCCTACCTTCCAAACTTTACAGAAGTCTCCTGCGAACCTTGCAGAACTAGTACTCCTGAAAGAAAGGATATTGCTGTGAGTACCGGGCGTGAGTCGTGCTTCGGTAGCTCAGATGGTAGAGCACTTGCCCGCGAAAGGCAAAGGTCCCGAGTTCGAGTCTCGGTCGGGCACACAGTTTTAGCCTGCCAGGAAGTTTCATATCAGCGCACACTCCACTGCAGAGTAAAAATCTCATTCTGGAGTTTTAACATTAATTTACTGAAAAACATAATGACAAAGTTTGGATAGGTTATTTTAATTTGACTCTTAGATTACGGCGCTATACTTCGCACACGCGTTATGATGCCGTGGCGCTGGTAGCAGTGAACTGGGGAAGCCCCGGACACTCACTCGCCACAATAACATAGCGCTTGTTGCGTCATAAGTCCTCGACGATGGCACATTCGATGTGTCATCGTGTCACAGGTGAACAAGCGCTACTTACACTGTCTGATGAATAAAATGAAGCCCCCAGAAGCCTTTCTCGGATGTCAGTGCAGTTTCATAAAGTACACACCGTAGGCGGGTATGTATATGTTTAGAGTTGCAATTCTGTGTGACCGATAGAACGGCCACTAGAATGCATTAGAGTTGTTGGTGTCGTTACCATGTTTGGTAGGGTATGCAAGGGGCATAACCAGAATCAGATGTTGAGTGACTACTATGAAGGACACTGAGTTGCCGAATACTCGTGTAAGACGGCATTTTCAACACCTAGCAGAGTTTGGAAGATGCCTCACTTTGGGGTTCCATTTGGCCAGCTAATCGAATCATGTAATATCCGGATGCGACAGTGTCCCAGTATTGGCTTGCGTGGGTACGGTGAACGCAACTATACTCGTCCAGTCAACCACGGTTGAGCATCTTAAGGGATAATCGTCGTATTGTGCAGCAAGCATCTCGTATTCCCTTCGCATCTGCCCGTGACGTCCGAGGATTAGTAATGGACTCCTAAATCATTCTGTGTCATCGTACACAATTGGTCGTAGACTACCAGCAGCTGGACCTTGGAATTATCGTCCATGCCTAGGCTGCCGTTAACACCACAGTATAAACGGTTGCATTTGGCTTAATGCCTTGACCAGAAACCTTGCACTACTGATAAATGGCGTCGTACTCTGTTCAGCATTGAAACGTGGTTCTTCACAACTCACAATTACCATCGCCGGCGTTTACAGTGGCGACCTGGGCAGATATCTGATTCTTTCAATATTTTGGAGAAGTACAGCAGTGTTACTCCTGATGTTAAGATGTGGCAACCCATCGGGTATGACTCAAGGTCACGGCTGAGAGTAAAATGGTTCAAATGGCTCTGAGCACTATGGGACTTAACTGCTGAGGTCATCAGTCCCCTAGAACTTAGAACTACTTAAACCTAACTAACCAAAGGTCACCACACACATCCATGCCCGAGGCAGGATTCGAGCCTGCGACCGTAGCGGTCGCGCGTTTCCAGACTGTAGCGCCTAGAACCGCTCGGCCACTCCGGCCGGCAGACGGCTGATAGTGGTTGAGACAACTCTGTCAGAACAATGGCACGTCACAAACATCCTGCATTCTGATATACTACGTCTCAGGGGAGAGTATCTTGGTGCCATTCTCCAATAGCACGATTTACGTCCACACATGGCATGTGCCTCTATGAACAGTCCGCGTACTGCAGAGGTATTCCTGCACCCAGGAAGAACCCGCCTATATATGTCTCTGATAGAACACGTGTGAGAGCAGCTAGGATGTCATCTTTGCCCCAGCGCCAGCTTCAAAAACGTGAAATAGCAGTTACAAAGTTATGGGCCAGCTTGCCTTTGGAGAGGATACAATTGGCCTTATGGCATCCTTCCTGGCGGAATCGGCGCACGCATCCAGGCCACAATGGGTGCAACGTCTTCATGATAAATGTGCTCATTCTGCCAAGTTTTTTGTAAAGTTGACTCGATTTTGTAATCAATAAAATAAAATCACATACTCTCTCAACCTGTGAAGTTTCGTTTTGTTTCTTCGTTCTCTTCTGGGTGCTCCATTTTTCTGTCAGACAGTGTAGATTCGCGTAAGACCATCTCCGTCAGAGCCAAGAGTAACGAGCCAAAACGTGACGAGGGTCGTCATCGACAACTGCAGAGCAGCCATTGGGCAACGTGTGTATAAAGATTGCCTGGACTAACTAATCGCCCTACAAGTTGGTACAAGCTGGTAGTATGGTGCAACTACGTCGAAAAACCACATGATGCTACTCAACCCGTTTGCCAACAGCGCACCGTCCACGCAGCTGGTGGATGTTTACATGGAGTGAAATGAGGGCCCTGATGAGACTGACATCATTTCTCACCAGTGAAAGACGCAGGGATTTACGATCCGTATTGTGTGCATCCTTTTTTCGCGTATCTTACCAGACGGTCTTCGTATCATGAGCAAGACAATGCATCACCTTAAAGTTTTTGAACAGTGTCTGAATAGGGGAAGGGACATACCACGGGCATGAGGTTGCTTATGCGTCACATACTTTCCCACCCTATGCCAGACCATAAGAGCTAAATCATACTGAGCACACTCGGGACACCATTGCACAAGATGCATACCTCGCGAACTCAGCTCCGACGACTGATCTTGAGTGTTTGTTTGAGGTGGCTGAGCACTCACGAATCTGGATGGCTTTCCAACACTGTTGAGCAGTCCTTGTCAATGACGTCTCCAGATTGTTTTTGGCGTCTCGTGCAGTCTACGGCACTATTTGTCAGAGTACTTGTTGATTATTCTAGGTAAAGAAGGGAGAGGCCCAAAGAACGAAGGAAATCATAAGATAGTCTGTGACAGCTAAACAAGAAATTGTAGAAATCCTGAGACACACTAGGAAGACATGCACTCAGTATGAATTATGTAAGTAGGCTGTTTAGGTTTTTATGTTGGTAACGTCACGTAGTGCCCTGTATGAAAATCACTGGCTGTGCTGTGTGCAGTCTGTGGCTGGTTTGCATTGTTGGAATATTTGCTATTGTAGTGTTGGGATGTGAACAGCGCGTAGCGTTGCGCAGTTGGAGGTGAGCCGCCAGCAGTGGTGGATGTGGGAAGAGAGATGGAAGAGAGCGCGGACGATCTGGACGTGTGTCCGTCAGAAAATGAAATTTGTAAGATTGGATGTCTTGAACTGATATACAGGGTGAGTCACCTAACGTTACCGCTGGATATATTTCGTAAACCACATCAAATACTGACGAACCGATTCCACAGACCGAACGTGAGGAGAGGGGCTAGTGTAATTGTTTAATACAAACCATAAAAAAATGCACGGAAGTATGTTTTTTAACACAAACCTACGTTTTTTAAATGGAACCCCGTTAGTTTTGTTAGCACATCTGAACATATAAACAAATACGTAATCAGTGCCGTTTGTTGCATTGTAAAATATTAATTACATCCGGAGATATTGTAACCTAAAGTTGACGCTTGAGTACCACTCCTCCGCTGTTCGATCGTGTGTATCGGAGAGCACCGAATTACGTAGGGATCCAAAGGGAACGGTGATGGACCTTAGGTACAGAAGAGACTGGAACAGCACATTACGTCCACATGCTAACACTTTTTTATTGGTCTTTTTCACTGACGCACATGTACATTACCATGAGGGGTGAGGTAAACGTACACACTTGCTTTCCGTTTTCAATTACGAAGTGGAATACAGTGTGTCCCACTGGAAACGCGTCGACGTATGTGGTATCAGCATGATGGTGCACCTGCACATTCCGCAGTTAACTCTAGGCTGACCCTTGACAGTATGTTCGACGGGCGTTCCATAGGACGTGGAGGACGCATAAATTGGCCAGCCCGTTCTCCTGATCTTACACCTCTGGACTTCTTTCTGTGGGGTACGTTAAAGGAGAATGTGTACCGTGATGTGCCTACAACCCCAGAGGATATGAAACAACGTATTGTGGCAGCCTGCGGCGACATTACATCAGATGTACTGCGGCGTGTACGACCTTCATTACGCCAGAGATTGCAATTGTTTGCAGCAAATAATGGCCACCACACTGAACATCTATTGGCCTGACATGTCGGGACACATTCTATTCCACTCCGTAATTGAAAACGGAAACCACGTGTGTACGTGTACCTCACCCCTCATGGTAATGTACATGTGCGTCAGTGAAAAAGGCCAATAAAAAAGTGTTAGCATGTGGACGTAATGTGCTGTTCCAGTCTCTTCTGTACCTAAGGTCCATCACCGTTCCCTTTGGATCCCTACGTAATTCGGTGCTCTCCGATACACACGATCGAACAGCGGAGGAGCAGTACTCAAGCGTTAACTTTAGGTTACAATATCTCCGGATGTAATTAACATTTTACAATGCAACAAACGGCACTGATTACGTATTTGTTTATATGTTCAGATGTGCTAACAAAACTAACGGGGTTCCATTTTTAAAAAAACGTAGGTTTGTGTTAAAAAACATACTTCCATGCATTTTTTTATGGTTTGTATTAACCAATTACACTAGCCCCTCTCCTCACGTTCGATCTGTGGAATCGATTCGTCAGTATTTGATGTGGTTTACGAAATATATCCAGCGGTAATGTTAGGTGACTCACCCTGTATATATTATGACTTTTGAACACTATTAAGGTAAATATTTTGCTTGTTCTCTATCAAAATCTTTCATTTGCTAACTATGCCTATCAGTAGTTAGTGCCTTGAGTAGTTAGAATCTTTTATTTAGCTGGCAGTAGTGGCGCTTGCTGTATTGCAGTAGTTCGAGTAACGAAGATTTTTGTGAGGTAAGTGATTCATGAAAGGTGTAGGTTATTGTTAGTCAGGGCCATTCTTTAGTAGGGATTATTGAAAGTCAGATTTCATTGCGCTAAAAATATTGTGTGTAGTGTAGTGATGATCAGAATAAGTAAAGAGAGAAATGTCTGAGTACGTTCAGTTTTGCTCAGCTGTTTGAAAAGCAAATGACGTATAGGTTTTCCAGCACTGTCATTTATAAAATTTTTCTAAGGGGATGTTTCAATTAGCTCTTATAATCTGGGATAAGGTGCGAAAGTGTGTGGCGTATAAGCGACTTCATCCCCGTGCTATGTCCCTAACACTCGAATGAGAGGCTTAGATTAAGATACAAGGGGCCCTCAAGCGAAATAGTCCACTACTTGACTAGGCAAAGATCATACCAGATCTGTATGAAAAGAATAAACCGGAATTCTAGCAGCTCTTATGACTCTAGTCATAACCATATCGTGTGGGATGGGAGTACAGTAGACAGTCAGCAGTGAGAGATTATGATGGGACAATTTATTTAGACAATAAAGGTTGTGGAACAAACTAAATGAAACAATAAATAGGTTTCTTTGGAAGAATTAAAAATCGACGAGCAGCCACAGCAAAAACCGAAGCAGCTGGCTTATAAGAAATGTTCACAACACGAACGACAGCTTGGGAAGACGAAGCAGGAGGCGAAACAGCTGCGAATCTCGCGTAATGATAGAGGAACACCAACACGAAGAGGATGCTACCTGAGGACTTCCTGCGGACGCGGTGTTCCTGGCTGGTTGCAACGAGGAACTATGATGGAATTTGTGATGTCGTGCTAAGAGCGAGATGCCAAAGCCAGATTGGATCCTCGCAACGCAACCACAAGAAAGGATAGTAGCTGCAAATGAATGAGCTACACTGGCGTAGCCACGCATACAAACGTTCACTGCGGTGCCACAACGGATCCTCTACTTACGGTCAGGCACAGGAGCGCTCTGTTCAGTCCGCGATTATCGAGTGAGACGACAACACCGTCTTCTAGTAGACAAACGTGGTGGCCAATGAAACAGGCTGAACACTGCCTGAAAGTTATTGTTAAATGTTCTTTGAATGAGAAACTTTTATACTGTTTGTATCATGTGATACGGTAGTGCTCAAAATGTATTTATACAAAGTAGTTCTTCTGACCTACATTGTAATAACGTGAGCTAGTGTTTTATGTTTTATAGCATCCACCAAGTCTCTGCCGGGAGCAAACCAACCGAGTGAATTTTCGTCCGATAAAACAGAATGTCATGGCGTTGCCCTTACAGACACCTTGAGCTGTGTCGGCAGGTACCGTCGTCCTATATCTCCTGCCATGAGTGCCACGTGCAGGTACTGAAGACAGAGAGAAGACTCTACCACCCACATAACTGGTAAGATGAAGAACATTAACCCATCTATGTATGGCTTTCTGTCCCCTGGTTTCCGCCTTCTGAGTGCTGGAGACGATACAAGTTGCAAGTGCGGAAAAAAGACCTGAAAAGTACATTTGTTTTTCTTTAATAATGAAACATAGGGAGGCTGATGGTCGTGTGGTAGTGGCAGTGTTATTAGTTTTATTTTTTAGTTTTCTTTAGTTCGTTCATTCATTTAACTTCTTAACAATATCTTTCTTAGATTTATTGACTTATAAGTATCAAAAATATCACTCGCGTTGCAGCCACATTAAATCCCTCTGGGCTCAGGAGGATAGCTTCCTGAGAATCGGAAGTTAAGGAGCTTGGATAATAAACGCAGTTAGCAGGCAATATAGAGACAGTCACGTTCCATCAAAAATTTAGTTACTTAATTAGAAAAAATATGGCCTGCAACAAGATATAGGCCCCAGACTGTTCTAAGCTGCACATCATAACGGTATGGTAGATAAAAATCTAATTCTAGCAATAATAACAAAAAAAGAGATAATAGTTATCGGAAGAATGAGAGTGCAACATGGTAGGTTGTTCTCTCTCTCTCTCATTCACTTGCTCAACACATTGCTGGTTAGGGAATAACAAATTAGAGACGTAAGTTGTGAAGAGTAGTAAAAAGGAGAAGTTCGCGTATTGCAATAAAAGTGCAAGGATTTGGCTGTATAGGGATCAATAAAGCTCTCAATTAGATGCAACCCGCAGAACACCATAAACATACTGACGCGAAACAAGTTACTGTTATTGAATACTGAGAACTGAGGAATGTGTTTCTGGATCTGTAAATTTCGAGATCCTCGTTTTATGCAAGTGAACAGGACGCTGGAGAAAAATGAATGGAACAGTTGAAGAGACAGATTAAATAGAAAATGAATACGGGTTGTAAAGAACAGATAGGAAATTGTCTCTGGGAAAATCCTTACTATAAGAAGAAGACTGTTTAGCGAGATAGCTGCCAAGACCTAAAGGAACTGTTACGTTATAGATGGAAGTACCACCAGGTTCTGCAGCAAAAGCCAATGGCTACAACACGTATAAAAAATCATGGAAATGTTATTTAGTACGACTGAAGAGACGAAAAGACTGATACAAGAAACGAAGCGATAGAGAGGTGAAAAACAAATGAATAAAATTATTAAAATGGGGTATGTTTGGATATAATAGAAGACACTTGAAAGGAAGAGCACACTTTACTAGAGAAAGAGAGATGGAAATATTTAGAGAATGGCAGCTTCATATACACCACAAAACGATTCAAATCCCTCTATCGCGTATCTAGTAGCGTAATGGGAGTCACAAATATAGGCCAACGACTAAATCCTCGCTCTACAGAGAACTGAAGAAGATGCTGAGAACATTGTGTTACTGGATCCAACCTACCATGCGCCAAACGGCCACACTCTCATAGACACAGCAACGAAGCATTTCGCGCCAAGTTCCCAGCTTTCAGCCTCTGATGTGATTATCTTAATGTGCCAAGTTCAGACCGCCAGAAATGCGACCCTCTAGTAACTTAACGGAAATTTAAAACCTGTCAGCCGCGATGCTATAAAAAACACTGTTCAGATATTTCAACGCAGTATGTTAGACAGTTAAGTGCGGAAATTTAGTGGCAGATTTGGTGCACTTTATGAGAAACATGCCCCTCAGCGTACAGCGGTCCACCTCTGCCTGCATGGCTGCGTACGGAAATACGCCCAATGGCGGATAAGCGAGACTCGGCACGTGGGAATTCAAGCGAAATCCACCAGATGAGCTCTTTGAAGTACACAGCAGGCTGCGGAACAAAGTGAATCAAAACGTGCGCAACACCAGAATCTGTCACGCCCATTCTCTTGTGTGCAACGAACCGAACCCTGCAGCAATGTGGAAAAAATGTGCAGATTCGGCATAGGAAAGGTAAAATCCACTGCTGTATTTTAAGTTTCTGCAGAGGAATAAAACAACTTGTTCTCAGTACCGATCCGCTCTCAAGTTTTGATGAATTATCAGGAACAAGACAGCTCTTTCGCGACTGATTCCTTTTTCTATAAATATATTTCTACACGCACAATACGGAAAACAAAAATGAGACTGTGAAACCTGAGTTTCTCCCGTAATATAAACAGTCCAAATAACCTAGGGAAATGCAGCTGGGTGACGTTTTCGACAACCGCCGATTACAGGGTTATTACATATGATTGAAGCGATTTCACAGCTCTACAATAACTTTATTATTTGAGATATTTTCAAAATGCTTTGCACACACATACAAAAACTCAAAAAGTTTTTTTAGGCATTCACAAATGTTCGATATGTGCCCCTTTAGTGATTCGGCAGACATCAAGCCAATAATCAAGTTCCTCCCACACTCGACGCAGCATGTCCCCATCAATGAGTTCGAAAGCATCGTTGATGCGAGCTCGCAGTTCTGGCACGTTTCTTGGTAGAGGAGGTTAAACACTGAATCTTTCACATAACCCCACAGAAAGAAATCGCATGGGGTTAAGTCGGGAGAACTTGGAGGCCATGACATGAATTGCTGATCATGATCTCCACCACGACCGATCCATCGGTTTTCCAATCTCCTGTTTAAGAAAAGCCGAACATCATGATGGAAGTGCGGTGGAGCACCATCCTGTTGAAAGATGAAGTCGGCGCTGTCGGTCTCCAGTTGTGGCATTAGCCAATTTTCCGCAGGCTACGCGTGAAACTTGCCCGCACGCGTTCAACCGTTTCTTCGCTCACTGCAGGCCGACCCGTTGATTTCCCCTTACAGAGGCATCCAGAAGCTTTAAACTGTGCATACCATCGCCGAATGGAGTTAGCAGTTGGTGGATCTTTGTTGAACTTCGTCCTGAAGTGTCGTTGCACTGTTATGACTGACTGATGTGAGTGCATTTCAAGCACGACATACACTTTCTCGGCTCCTGTCACCATTTTGTCTCACTGCGCTCTCGAGCGCTCTGACGGTAGAAACCTGAAGTGCGGCTTCAGCCGAACAAAACTTTATGAGTTTTTCTACGTATCTGTAGTGTGTCGTGACCATATGTCAATGAATGGAGCTACAGTGAATTTATGAAATCGCTTCAATCATTTGTAATAGCCCTGTACATGAAATGTGTTCGCAGTTGCGAATATGGACAACTATCGGCTGTATACCAGAATGACGACAATGAAAATTTGTGCCGGGCCGGGACTCGAACGCGAATTCCCCGCTTATTGTGAGCGGTCGCCATACCATTTGGCTAGCAACGACTCACCGCCAGACCCAAACTTCCATTCTCATCCACGTATCTACAACCTGTAATTACACATCTATTATGCATATTCCCGTAGAGGGGAGACATTTTACTTGAAAGTCGCTTGCCAGTGTCAGGACATAAGTGCGGCATTGCAGTGCCTGTGTTATTATGAAGTAAAACTCCTTTGGACATACATGCATTGTAATTGCCGATATTGCAATAGGTGAACGTGCAACCTGTCATTTTCAAGGCACAAATGCAGCAGGAAAGCACTGTGCGAGGCAATGTAAAAACTTTGCAATGCAGAGCATATCCGAAAAGGTAAAATACACTCTGTGTAAACACTAGCACCACCACACAACCAAAGATTACCGACGTCGATAGCGAATATTAATAACTAGCAAGTGAGATAGCATTAACACTGCCCCTCTGTGTTTTGACAAGGGAGCGAGCAGCATTCCGGGCAGAATTTAATTACAAACTTCCATCTCAATTGATATACGAGGTGCGACAATACAGTAGTGAGACTGATTTTCTGCAACCCTGCAGGCTTGCGTAGGCACAATATCTTTGACCTTGGTCTATAAGCTGCTTCTAGTCCGAGCGGCATATCGATGCAACTGCTCAGTCGTGAGTTGTGCTATAAGTTAACACGTGTTTGTGTCTCTCGTCACGGAAATGGAACCGCATAATATTGCGCAACAGTATGCCATTTCGTTTTGCGATAAATTGGGTCAAATGCGACTACAAATTATGGTAAGCTTCAGGAGGCTTTTGGAGAGGAAGTTATGTCAAGAGCTCAAGTTTTTCGTTGGCATAAAATATTTAGTGAAGGCAGAACGAATGTTGAAGATGAAGACCGCAGTGGACGACCATCAACCTCACGGACGGATGTCAACTTAGCCAGGGTGTGTGAACTCATACGATCTGACCGAAGATTATCCGTGAAAATGATTGCAGAAGAACTGAACATCAATCGAGAACGTTCCGTCTAATACTAACCGAAGATCTTGGTATGAGAAAGATTGTGCAAAAATGGTCCCCAAAAATCTCACACCACAACAGCGAGAAACACGGGAAAATGTGGTAGCCTATCTGTTAGAGCGAACGGAAATCAATCCAGAATTGTTGTGCCGTGTTATCATTGGTGATGAAAGTTGGTTTTCTCAGTATGATCCAGAGAAAAAACGCCAAAGTTCGCAATAGTGCTCAAAGGGATCACCCAGACCAAAAAAAGCTCGCATGTCAAAGTCAAAAGTGAGATGCATGCTTGTGTGCTTCTTTGAATCCAAGGGAATTGTTCATAAAGAGTGCGTGCCTCCTAGACAAACTGATATCACTGCAGCTGCAACTGATATTACTGAAAAGAAATTTTAGAAAGACTTCTTCGAGTCCATGCCAACATTGCTGATAATTGGCTTCTGCATCACGATAATGCGCTATCCCATACTGCTCTGTCAGTACAGCAATTTTTAACCTCAAAACATATAGTACTACCACAGCCACCTTATTAACCAGATATCACTCCGTGCGACTTTTTTCTATTTCCAAGAGTCAAAACGGGACATCATTTTCAAACAACACCAGATGTCCAAAAAGCTGTGATGAGGCTCTTGGAGGATATTACAGAAGATGAGTTCCAAAAATGTTACCATCAATGGCAGAAGCGCTGGAAAAGTATGTGCAATCAGAAGGGAACTACTTTGAAGGAGACAACACTAAACTTGACTAAAACGGCAAGCAACATTTTTTTTCACAACAGTCTCATTACTTTATTGTCGCACCTCGTAGCTTCCTAATTTAATTTCAGGTGCATCCTTAACAACACTGTCTCGACTACTGCAAACGTATGCCAGAATCTGTGTTACACTCAATAGAATTATCAGTACTAAGGCAGTTTTCTGCAATAGCAGATTTGTTCGGGTGTACTAAGAGTGTGTGGCGCATATGCTCAATACACCGGTCCTCCACGGTCCTAATTGCCTGAGCACTATATGACGTGTCACTACAGCAAGAAAACCGATAGACACCCGCCTTACGGAAACCAAGCTCGTCCTTTGCGGATCCTAAAAGACGCCTAAACGTAGATGGTGATCGAAAGACATTTCACATCATTTTTTTGCAAAATACGGCCAATCTTGTTGGAAATGCTTCCTTCGTAAGGCAGAAAGGGCGCAGCTTCTGGGGCCGCCTTGTTATTATCATTTTTCGCCCGGCTCATGGTTGGTCCATAGCGCAACGCACGTCTGATCTGTCTCTGACGGAAGGTGACCTCGTGATGAGCTATCTCAACTGACAAACATTCAGGATCTCAGACGACAAAAGGCCCTAAAAGACAAGGTACGAAATAACTCTTTACGCTGAGCCGGATGGTCACAACTATCGTCCTGTAGATACAAGTCAATGTAAGTTGTCTTCCTACGAATGGAATGTTCCAACGTATCATCACCCTTCCTCTTGACCAATACATCAACGAAGGGAAGGTGGCCATCTTTTTCCACCTTCATTTTGAAATAAATGTTAAAGTTGATTGAATTTAGATGCTCTAAAAATCTGTTTCAAGTCTCTCTTTCATGAGGCCAAACACCAAAAATATAGTCTACATATCTGAAAAATACGCACAGGTTTCAATGCCGCGAATTCCAAGGCACGTTTCTCGAAACGTTCCATAAACAAATTAGCAAAATTAGGTGACAGTGGGCTTCCCATCCATCTGACTGCCCAATCATAGTGGTGGTCATTGAAGCAAGTAGCTGTCAACAGACGTCGAAACATACGCATCAAAAAAGTTTGCGTCACCCTGGTTCCCAGAACTGCTGAAGATAGACGTTGACTGTTCACAGGTGTCACTAAACCCGACCAGTGATGTAAACAAACCATGCATGAATAGCTCCTACCAAACGGAGGGGGTCCGACAGCCGATCAGTTCCAGTCATTCCACCAGGAAGGAGATACAGGGCTCGAGTTTTCTGTAGTGCAACCATGCCTAGACGCTCAATACCACGGTTCGATCGCCTCCGCATTGTTACTCTGAGCCAGGAAGGGCTCTCAACAAGGGGCGTCTCAGAGTGAACCAAAGCGGGCGATGTTGTTCGGTCTTGGAGGAGATCCAGAGAGACAGGAACTGTTGATGATATGCCTTGTTCAAGTCCCCCAAGAGCTATTACTGCAGTGGATGACCGTTACCTACAGATTATGGCTCGGAGGAGCCCTGACAGCAACGCCACCATGTTGAATAATGCTTCTCGTGCAGCCACAGGACGTCGTGTTACGACTCAAATTGTGCACAATAGCCTACATGATGCGCAGCTTCACTCACGACGTTCATGGTGAGGTCCATCTTTGCATCCACGACAACATGCAGCGCGGTACAGATGGGCCCAACAACATGCCGAGTGGACTGCTCAGGAGTGGCATCACGTTCTCTTCACCGATGGGTGTCACACATGCCTTCTACCAGACAATCGTCGGAGACGTGTTTGGAGTCAACCCAGTCAGGGTGAACGCCTTAGCCACGCTGCTCATCGATTGGAGGAAGGTGGAGGTTCCCTGATGTTTTGGGGTGGCATTATGTGGGACCGACGTACGCCGCTGTTGGTCATGGATGGCGCCGTAACAGCTGTACGATACGTGAATGCCATCCTCCGACCGATAGTGCAACCATATCGGCAGCATATTGGCGAGGCATTCGTCTTCATGTACGACAATTCGCGCCCCCACCATGCATATCGTGTGAATGACTACCTTCAGGATAACAACATCGCTCGGTTACAGTGGCCAGCATGTTCTCCAGTCATGAACCCTATCGAACATGCCTAAGATAGATTGGAAAGGGCTGTTTATGGACGACGTGACGCACTGACACCCTGAGGGACCTACTCCGAATGGCCGTTGAGGAGTGGGACAAATGTTTACGTTCATCTCTATTCCAATTTTCTGTACAGGTTCCGAAACTCTCGGAACCAAGGTGATGCAAAACTTTTTTTGTTGTATGTATGTTGGTTAATTCAACACGAAAACTTATCTCAATTAACTATAACAAATCAGAGGAACACGAGGGAAAAGAGAGACTACTTCAAAACTCATAAATACACTACGTGATCAAAAGTATACCGACACCTGGCTGAAAATGACTTACAAGTTCGAGGCGCCCTCCATCGGTAATGCTGGAATTCAACGTAACGTTGACCCACCTTTAGCTTTGATGACAGCTTCCACTCTCGAAGGCATACGTTCAGTCTCGAGGTGGAAGGTTTCTCGGGGAACGGTAACCCATTCTTCGCGGAGTACTGCACTGAGGAGAGGTATCGATGTCGGTCGGTGAGGCCTGGAACAAAGTCGGCGTTCCAAAACATCCCAAAGATTTTCTATAGGTTTCAGGTCAGGACTCTGTGCAGGCCAGTCCTTTACATGGATGTTATAGTCGCGTAACCATCCGCCGCAGGCCGTGCATTATGAACAGATGCTCGATCGTGCTGAAAGATGCAATTGCCGTCCCCGAATTATTCTTCAACATTGGGAAGCAAGAAGGTGTTTAAAACATCAATGTACACCTGTGCTGTGATAGTGCCACGCAAAACAACAAGGGGTGCAAGCCCCCTCCATGAAAAACACGACCACACAATAACACCATCGCTTCCGAATTTTACTTTTAGCACCATACATGCTGGCAGATGACGTCCACCAGGCATTCGTCATACCCACACCCTGCCATCGGATCGCCACATTGTGTACCGTGATTCGTCACGCCACACAACTTTTTTCCACTGTTCAATTGTCCAATGCTTACACTCCTTACACCAAACCGAGCGTCGTTTGACATTTGCTGGCGTGATGCGTGGCTTATGAGCAGCCGCTCGACCAAGAAATCCAAGTTTTCTCACCTCCCGCCTAACTGTCATAGTACTTGCAGTGGAGCCTGAAGCAGTTTGAAATTCCTGTGTTTTGGTCTGAATAAATGTCTGCCTATTACAGATTCTGACCCTCTTCACCTGTCGGCGGTCTCTGTCGGTCAACAGACGAGGTCGGCCTGTACGCTTTGGTGCTGTATGTGTCCCTTCACATTCCCACTTCACTATCACGTAGGAAACGGTGGGCTAGGGATGTTTAAGAGTGTGGAAATCTCGCGTACAGACGTATGACACAACTGACACCCAATCACCTGACAACGTTCGAAGTCCGTGAATTCCGTGGAGAGCCCCTTTCTGCTCTCTCAAGATGTCTAATGAGGTCGCTCATAGCGAGTGCCTGGCAGAAGGTGGCAGCACGATGCACCTAATATGAAAAACGTATGTTTTTGGGGGTGTCCGGATACTTTTGATCACATAGTTCATCATATCACCGTCATTCAAACGCTATCTCTCTAATCGACGGAAGATATCTGGCGGGTTCTTATTGTGAGGCACACACCAGTCTGCTAGTGGCCGCGACAACAAGATACTTTGCTTCACAGTGTCTAAGAGCACAATTGTTACAGACAACACGTCCAAGAGGAGCCGCTATCTAAAGGGTTTTGGAGGCCACATAATCTAGGGAGACAGCACAAAAAGAATTAAAACTCTTGGTAGTCTGCTGCGACAAGGAACTTCTCATCAGGAGGTTAGTCTTTTTCTTAATACTTTTCGTCGGTTCGGCAGTGGTCCTGAGATGCGAAATAAAGATGAGACTGCCAACCGTGAACCTGGTGAGTGATGATAATAACGAGGTGGCACCAAAATCTATGTCCTTTATGCATCACGTAGGAGGCGTTTCAAGCAGTTTTGTTCGTATTTCCTGGAAATATGATGTGGAATGTGTTTTCGACCACTATATAATATTAGGGACCTTTTAGGATCCTCAAACGATGGTCTTGGTTTGCTTAAGGTGGGTGCATACCGTATGTCCTACAGCTATGACACATCATATGTTGCTCAGACAATAAGGACCGTGGAGGAGTGGTGTATTGACCATATGCGTCACACACACACGTACCGCAGGCGATCAAATTTGCTACTACAGAACACTGTCTTAGCATTGATCGTTCTATGGAATGTAACAGATATACTGGCAACAACCTGCAGTTAGTGAGATAGCATTATTAGGGATGCAGTTGAAATTAAATTAGGAAGTTACACCAATAGAAATGGAGATTTTTGCTTAAATTCTGCGCAGAATGTTGCTCTATTCCTTTCTAAAAACGGAGGGACACAGTCAGTTTTATACTTGCGTATGTGATCTGCATATCGAGGTTTCAAATTTCCTTGCACAGAGCTTTCTTGCTGCATTTGTGCCGTGAAAATGGCAGGGTGTCCACCTGTGGAAATAATGCCGATTGTCAAATACGTCACCCCATTGCACTTCACTAAGTTGTTTTGAGATCCTCTCTCGTTTCTGGTACGTACTCGTTTGACTGGAAACAATGCTCAATTTGACTAATACCAGAGAATGATAACCCAAAATCACCCGTCTTTTATTGCCAGTCTGCATATTACAGACATTATCGAAAACCTTTGAGTATATACTTCACGCCGGCCGGTGTGGCAGAGCGGTTCTAGGCGCTCTAGTCTGGAACCGCGCGACCGCTACGGTCGCAGGTTGTCCTTAGGTTAGTTAGGTTTAAGTAGTTCTAAGTTATAGGGGACTGATGACCTCAGAAGTTAAGTGCCATACTGCCCAGAGCCATTTGAACCATATAGTTTACGAACAGTGTGAGGGCTACCTAAAAACTGATAGTATACATTGTTTATATTTATCAGGGCTCTGAAAAGAGCACAGCAATTACATTAATCAAAGTGAAACCAAATATGTATTGAACGGACGTGAAATGACTATTTTAATACTAGTGTATTTCGGCAAGTCTTTTGAGACCTTTGACTTAGATACTTTATTTATGAAAATTAAAAAGTTGAATTTCTCTTATAGTGCACTACTTTTTTGACGGCTACCTTAAAACAGATATCAACGAGTTTTGTGTGTGCTAGAGAAGTGGTCAACGAAAGATGTACTTTCTTGCGTCTCATAGGATTCAGTCCTAGGCCCGCTGCTTTTTCCCGCTGTTACATTCCCGTAACTACCTGTACTACACTGTCGATATTCAGTGCATCTAATTGCCGCCCCTGAGAACAATGCCGCTGTTGAATCAGGTATGAATGATGACTACCACGATGGGCACAGAGAGTGCCTCTTCAATTAAGCCCTAAGAAGTCGACATATTCTCCTAGTTTCACACTGAACCTTGCCAAGCGGACATCTTCGTGAAACAGTTCCTCCGATCCTCCTCCATAGCATCTACCTACCCCATCAAAAAGCTGTAAAAAATCTCGGAATAATCTTGAATGAGCATCTAAACTGGAAAATAAACTGTCAGAGCTCGTATGAAATGTCTCTCTTGGCCAAACGCAATTAAAATTTCAGAAAAATTCTTCTTCTTGAAACAAAAACAAGCTTGTTCAGACTTAAATGCTGTGATGTAGTTCAAAGCGGCACAAATTTGAAAACTTCAGACCACTCGAAGTAGCTGTATAGAAAAGAGCCCGTTTGTTTGGTTGTAATTCATATAAGTCTACAGCTTTATTCCGATCTTGATCAAATTTTTTAGACTTGCTTTACCGTCAAGTCAAGAGAAAAATCACTGCCTACATAATATTTCGTAATCTGATTTGAAACATACATGTATGTACTATATAAAGGGGAAAGTTTGTTACCAAACATCTCTAAAAGGTCTTAGTCGATTTACTTCAAATTTCTACACGATCTCCTAATGAACATTTGGACGGACTTAGGCTATATGTTTCTTTAATGTTGTTACCAAACATTTCGAAAAGTACTTGACCGATTTACTTCTAAGTACTTGGCCGATTTACTTCAAATTTCTACGTTAAATTCTTAACAAAGGTAATGTATTGCGGTAATATGACTGTAATACTGGACAAGCTTTTTTTTGTTTCAGGAAGAATAAATTACAACGGCAGTATTCGTCTAGGAGATAGCACCACCAAACGTCAGTAGATCGCGGGACAAGCGATAGTTCGAGAATTTGACAGAATCGTGACTGCAAGCTTATGCCGCGGGTGAAGACGTCTTCAGTCCTCGCATTCCGTTGATATCCAGTGATTTAAATATGCCCTTTGATATAAAGCGATTGCAGTTTCCCACGTGGATTGCAATCGCTATGAATATCAACAAAGCACAGGACCAATAACTTTGTGTAGCCGGTGGACACCGCGACCAATGCCAGTCGCTGCAGCTAGTTGTACGACATGTAGGAAACATTGGGTTGCCTGATCACGCCAGTCATTCCTCTGCTCTTTTAGGGGGAATGTCAGTCGGTAGGAGACGTGGTCTTCACATTGTCAGTCTTAGTTCATCGGTCCATTAGTCACTGGTATCCTGTATAGCTCTCCTCCTGTATCATTCTACAGCTGCAATACAAACTCAGTTATGCACAAGAACTTAGTTGTGCCTATGGGCGAAACTCTTTCTCTATTTTCTTATCCATTTCAGTAATACGATTATGGAACAAACTACCTAGTAATATCCGTCTGACCCAAAACCACGCTGCATGCAAGATGAAAGCTTTTCCATCTTATCTTCGGCGTAGCTACCTTCTCCGTATATTCAGGCTCTCTTCCTTCGGTGTAACAGCCAATATTATATACTGATGAACCAAAGAAACTGGTATCCCTGTTTAGTAGCTACCTTCTCCGTATATTCAGGCTCTCTTCCTTCGGTGTAACAGCCAATATTATATACTGATGAGCCAAAGAAACTGGTATCCCTGCTTAATATCGTGTAGGACCACGCGAGCACGCACAAGTGACGCAAAACGGCGTGCTATGGACTCGACTAATGTCTGAAGAACTGCTGGAGGGAATTGACACCATGAATCCTGCAGGGCTGTCCATAAATCCGTAAGAATACGAGGGCGTGGAGATCTCTCCTGAACAGCACGTTGCAAGGCATGAAAGATATGTTCAATAATGTTCATGACTGGGCGTTTGGTGACCAGTGGAAGTGTTTAAACTCAGAAGAGTGTTCCTGGAGTCACTCTGTAACAATTCTGGACGTGTGGGGTGTCGCATTGTCCTGCTGGAATTGCTCAAGTCCGTCAGAATTCACAATGGGCACGAATGGATACATGTGATCAGACAGTATGCTTACGTACGTGCCACATGTCAGAGTCGTATCTAGACGTATCAGGGGTTCCATATCACTCCAGTTCCACATACTTCACACCATTACAGAGCCGCCACTAGCCTGAACATTCCCCTGCTGAATGCAGAGTCTATGGATTTATGAGGTTGTCTCCTTACCCGTACATGTCAGTCCGCTAGATACAATTTGAAACGAGGCTCGTCCGACCAGGCAACATGTTTCCAGTCATCAACAATCCAATGACGGTGTTGACGGACCCAGGCGAGGCGTAAAGCTTTGTGTCGTGCAGTCATCGAGGGTACACGAGTGGGCCTTCGGCTCCGAAAACCCATATCAGGGATGTTTCGTTGAATGGTTCGCACGCTGACAGTTGATGATGGCCCAGCATTGAAATCTGCAGCAATTTGCGGAAGGGCTGCACTTCTGTCACGTTGAACGATTCTCTTCATTCGTCGTTAGTCCCGTTCTTGCAGGATCTTTTTGCGACTGTAGCGATGCCGGAGATTTGATATTTACCGGGTTCCTGATATTCACGATACAGTCGTGAAATGGTTGTACGGGAAAATCCCCACTTCACCGCCACCTCGGAGATATTGTGTCCCATCGCTCGTGCGCCGACTATAACACCAAGTTCAGACTCACTTAAATCTTGATAACCTGCCATTGTAGCAGCAGTAACCGATCGAACAAATGCGCCAGACACTTGTTATCTTATATAGGCGTTGCCGATCGCAGCACCGTATTCTACTTGTTTGCATATCTGTGTATTTGAATACGCATCCCTATACCAATTTCTTTGGCGCTCCAGTGTATGTGCCACTCCGTGAACACTATCTTCATGTCTATCTATTTCGGTTTCCTTTCTTCTGTTTCGCTTTCCGGAAACAGTCAACTTCTCAAGATGTGATTCCTTCTCAACGGCTGCAGTGTATTTTTGTTAGTTTGCGATTACTCATATTCGAAGGGAACATAATAAGGAAGATGTGTAACAAATTTTAAGTAATATTGACATTACTGACACACCACATACACAGGGGTCCGGAAGAATGTAGACACTCTTTGACAGTCAATATCTTTGGAACAAAGTGATACGTCATTGCACTTTTGTGCAGCACGTAGTGCATTGTTCTTTAACAGATCTCGTTTTTTAGCAGATGACAGTGCAGCAAAGAATGAAGGAAGATTGTCGTTTGAGCAACGCAAGACCGTACTGAAGTGGTACTGGAAGTACGAAAACACGGTGGAGGCAGCACGCCAATGGCTTAATGTGTGCGGAACTCAGCCACAAACACGTACAACAACTTATCGTATTCGGGATACATTTGAAGCCGACGGCACTGTTCGTGATGTCCATAAGGAAAGGTCTGGCCGATCAAAAACGTCAAGAAGCCCAGCCTCAGGCGCTGGTGTGTTGCAACATTTTACTATGGCACTTCAAATAATCTGTGTAGGGTGCACGCGAAAGCGGGATAAGCCTACCAAGCGTACGACGAATTCTGAAGGCTGCAAAGTGGAAAGTGTATATTCCAAGATCGCTGCACGCTATGAACGAGGAAGATCCGGATCGAAGGACGGAATACTGCGAGTGGTTTGAAGGCATACTTCGGGAGGATGACCGGTTTGCAAGGATGGTTATGTGATCTGAATGATACTCTAAACCGCCACAACTGCGTGTACCGGACTCCTGAGAAACCTCACTTTCAGATCGACAAACATGTTAACAGGGTGCAAACATCGATTTTACCTGCCTTCGAGAGGTGTTTCGACATGAAAGATTTTACTTACAGTAAGGTTGTGCCCGTGGTCTAGGGGCAGTGCGGCTCTCGCAGCCGAGCGAAGCAGACGTGCGGTGTGTGCTCTCCGCTGTCAGAGAGAGCCCGCGCGCCTAGTTTACTTTCTTCGGCCGACACTAACGTGACGCCGTAGCGCTACAAGACCATGGCAAACCAATACAGAAGATCAACCTTGAAATTCACATTTCGGAACGACTTTACCCGACCAAAGGCGCTCGAAGTCGAACGCTTTTTAAAAGAGGAAGCCAAGATCCCGGCTGCCGACATTGTCGGCATTCACTTTTCGATCGTCAGTAGCACGGTCTATGTAAAGCTCATAAACGAAACTACATGCGACAAGGTGCTTCGTGAGATGAAACAAGAACTCCGCTTCTGCCACGCAGATGGCAATGTTGGCAACGTCGAGGTCGGCCATGCCGCAATGGGACTGCGGACTATCCGCATATTCGAACTTCCATTTGAACTCCCGGCGGCAGAAGTTGTAGCGGCGCTCCGCCCCTACGGCACGGTACACGAACACGTGGCTGAAAAATGGACCCAGTTTAAGACGTATCCAGTACTCAGTGGAGTACGCCAAGTACGCATAGATCTCCAACGACACGTGCCATCCTATCTACAGATAGGAGGATGCCGGGCCATAGTTAATTATGACGGCCAGCCGAAGACGTGTTCCGGATGCGGCAAAGAAGGACACCTTCGTTCCGAGTGCCTCCAGCGTCGGATCACACAACTCCCACCGAAGGACGTTGCACCACCAGCGGCGAAGACTATTCTACCCGTGACTTACGCAGCGGCGCTCACGACGTTCTCCACACAACAGACACGGCCGACCGATTCAGCGGTACAAGAATCACTTTCCACGGACAAAAACCTGGATAATCCGCCTACCTGGCCAGTGGTGGAAACTAGTACTACGACTCTGGAGCTACCGAACGCGACAGACATTGACGCCGGTAAGATGGCAATTGATTCCCTATTGTACCGACCGAAGCGTTTGTTCCGGCGGAGCGCGAGTCAGTGCCGTCTTCTGACAATGAAGGTCATGTACGGAAACAGCGATCACCGAAACGCCGAAAGCGCCGTCGTCGGACCGTGTCGGAACACAGCGGTTCGCATTCGGCCGGGGAAGAACAACTGACCACTCAAGACGCCAGTCGCGAAGCTGAGGCTGTTTCCACTGACTCCAACCTTGTAGAACAGACAGAAAAACATGCAGCTTTCGAACATCAGCCCATTGACAGAAACAGTGAGCAGCGGGAAGGTACCAGTGCAGGCAGCGAAGTCGCCCGGTCCCTTACTACCAAACATTCCGAGGCTATGGAACATGAACAGACATCCGCGCCCGCTTCGTGGGCCGAGGACGTCGAGACACAAGATCCCGATCCGCGGCCAGCTGAGGCGCCGCCGGATCATGCAGCATAAGCAGCACAAGGAGGACCGCGTTTGGCGGGGGGTGACATCACTTCCGATGTTCGCTTCTCTCCAGCTTCAACATGGATAACCTCGCCCAAACAACGCGTTGCCAGGCTTACCGCCTGGCGACAATGAATATCAACATGATAAGTTCTCCTGTCAAGATCCAACTTTTGAAAGAAACCATACGAGCCATGGGAGTTGACTTTGCTTTCCTACAAGAAGTGAAAACGACTGCACTCCCGCACTTTTACGGTTACGCCACACATGTGACGCCCGGTAGCCCTGCAGACACCGGAGTGGCAATATTAGTGCGTGAAGGTATTGAAGTTACCGACGTCACGTTTCTTCCCTCCGCGCGAGGAATAGCATTTACGGCACTCAACACCCGATTCATTAATGTTTACGCGCCGTCGGGTACCACAAGACGTCACGACCGCGCCAGATTCTACTCCACAGATGTCGCTCCCCTTTTCCTTGGACGGTACGACCACAGCGTCTTCGCCGGCGATTTTAATTGCGTACTTCACCCCAAGGACCAAATCCCACATTACATGCCTTGTCCGGAACTGGGTGCGATGATCCAAGAACTTCACTTGGGCGACACGTGGGAACAAGTCCACGGTAACCGCTCTGGCCACACTCATCTTACCAGTCATTCGGCCAGCCGACTTGACCGCATATATGTGTCACAGGATCTCACACAAGGTGTGGTGGACGCCGAATTATGGCCTCAAGCCTATTCCGATCACAGTGCCTATATCTGCACTATACACCTACGCCCCCAACAAGTCTGGCGCAGCAATGGCTTTTGGAAGCTCAACGTAACTCATCTCCAGGACCTGGATTGCCGTCGGCAAGTTGCAGCAACGTGGACTAACTGTGAACGCCGCCTACCACGATACACCTCGACCCTGGAGTGGTGGCTCCTCTGTGCCAAACCAGCAATCCGTAGGACACTTATGCAATATGGCAAGGACGTGACTGCGTGGCATCGACAGACCCTCGATTTTTACTACGCGGCACTCAGGGACCTCGACGCCTTACCCCCTTCCCCGGAGAGACAACATGACCAAAGCAGAATCAAGGCTCACATACTATCATTGACGAAGCGTCGACTAGAAGGTGCAGTAGTCCGCTCGCGACGGCACGACCGAACGGTTGCAGAGGAACCCACTATGCACCACGTTGTGGCGGATAAGCGCCGACAACGCCGACATTTAATCACACAACTCAGGACACACGACGGTCGCTTATGTACTACCCAAGCAACCATAGTAAAGGCGGTGGAGGATCATTTTCGTCATCTTTACAAGGAAAGAACCGTCAATGACGAGGCCACTACTGAAGAGTTACAGCAGGTAACACGTACTATCGACGAGGCTACCGTGACTGCACTAACAGAGGAAATCTCACTCGAAGAAGTCGAAGACGCCGTGGACAAAGGTGCGGCCAATAAATCTCCTGGACCTGATGGATTGCCCATCGAATTCTACCGGACTTTCCGTGACATCATGATGCCTCGCTGGGTTATAATGTTCCGCGAACTTATGTCTCCAGACTGTGTTGTGCTGCCAGCGTTTGTAGAAGGTCTCCTCATACCAGTACACAAGCCAGGTGGAGGGCTATCGATTAACGACTATCGGCCGCTTACAATGCTGAACGCCGATTATAAGATTTTCACCAGGATTATGGCGAGCCGTATTAAGACGACTTTGCCAATGATCCTCGCTCCAGAACAGACGTCGCAAGGGGGAGAAGCCAACATACACATGGCCACCGGTGACTGCAGGGACTTAATAGCGATCGCTTCAGCGTGCCGTCTGAGAGCGGCGATCGTCACCCTCAATTTCAACCGCGCCTTTGATAGAGTGCACCATAACTTCCTCCTACGAGTGATGGACTGTATGGGATTCCCCCCGGGCCTCATCGACACCCTACGGCGTCTTTGGACCGCAACCAGCTCACACGTCCAGGTCAATGGAAGGACGGTAGGACCAGTACCCATTAAGAGGTCTCTACGACAGGGTTGTCCCCTTTCTACCTACCTTTATGCAATCGCACTCGAGCCACTCCTAGGGGGCCTTAACCACCGCCTATCTGGCATTACGCTGCGGGACGTCACCTTTCGCTTTAGGACATACGCTGACGACCTGCTACTGCTGGTTCATTCCAATGACGAAGTTCAAAGCGTACTGACCTGGATTGAGCGATAGGGACAGGCCCCAGGCAGTCTTCTGAACATCAACAAGTCGGCGGCGTTGGACATTGGGCGTGGTCTCGGACCGGAAGCCCTCGCTCCCCTCCCACCAGTTTCTGATCTGCGCTATTTGGGAATCACGTTCAAGAAAGATGTACGTAAAACAGCTGCAGCAAACTACCGACGGTTATTACAGATCATACGCGCAATGGTGCGACAGAACCTGCTCCGGGACTTGAATCAGCTACAACGTGTTGAATACCTGAACCTCTACGTAGCATCAAAACTCAACCACGTGGCACAGGTCCTCCCACTACCGCTGCAGATAGGTCGCCGGCTTCAGGCGGCCTTCAGTTACTACGTTTCCGCAGGTCATATCTTTAAACTACGATACGACACTCTTACCCTCCCAGTGAACAAAGGAGGGCTGGGATTGGTCAACGTCAGGGCGAGAGCAGCTGCCCTTTACATGAGCAACATGAGGAAACGATGGAAAAGTCAATATACCTCTCTCACGGGTCGTTTACTACAGGTTCTGATGCCAGCCTCTAACGTCCCGCCGGTGTCGGTTGCGCACGTCGCACCACAGCTCTCCCATGTGTCGAACTTCATTCTTGATTACAGCTATGTCAGCTCGAACCTCTCCGCCACACGTCCACCAAAGGAGAAAGATTTTTATACCAACCTTCTGCGGGCTGTTCACCATAACGTGGTGGAAAACAAGTACCCTACGGTTCACTGGCCAAGAGTGTGGAAAACGATACACCACCACTTTCTGTCATCCACGGTGCGTTCCAAGTGGTATCAGATCGCCAACAAAAAATATGCCACACGCCAGCGACTTCACACTATTGGACTGGCAGACTCCCCTTATTGCCCAGATTGTCACCTTTTGGATACCGATGAACATCGTTTTACTTGCGCATCATCGTCCGGAGTTTGGCGACTAACACAGAAGATATTGGCTTGTTACCTCCGGGTCACACCTGATATGATTGACCCGCAGACCCTACTCAGTCCCGATGAAACTTACTTTCCGGCTGCCAAATATCATGCGCTTACATGGTTCAAAGGACTTACCGTCGCCTACATCTTTAGCGACGGAGAGAAAGAGCAGCTTGATTACTGGTGGTTCCTACAAAATGCTCACAATGCCCTCGAACGCACACCGAAATACCGTACGCTCTTCGCAAATTATTTACGCAGCGTTTTCGTTAACCCCCCACTCAGCTGGGGAGTGCCAGGCTGTGGTTAATGTGCTGTGCCGCATCACACTAACGGCTCAACGTTCTGCCTTGTCAGCCATGACCAAAGGAAGAGACAAGCTGCTGCAAGGATACTGTTTTCCTTGAGGCACTAGCGAAGCAGAATGCCTCCGTTGCAGATGCCCTTCAAAGGCGCTATTGGAGATTTCAGATAACGATGGCGAGGCTCCAAGTGGAACCAGTTACATTATTGAAGAACCTTTTAGTTAGAATTACATCAGTGATTTATATTTTTATTTTCTGATTACTCTTTTATGCCACCTTTGTTGTTGTAACACTTACTTGTAACACTTAGTTACTAGAATTCTCATTTGTACACGCTCCCTAAATGTAATCATATAAAAACAAAAAGTGGCAACGGATAGCCCTAACCTTGATTTCCCATACTTCCCCTGGTCTATAGGCAGCTCTCTGGGGTGGGTTTACTTAGGAGCCAACGCCTGAAGTGGATCAGATTTTTTTGTTATAGGATGACAAGTGGCGGTGGCACTTAGGTTTCTTTCTTTTTTTATTTATTTATTTTTTTAGTTCCATTTTCCTGAGGGGCTTTTTAAGGGAAAAAAGTGGTCCAAAAAGGGGGTAGCGTCAAAAAAAAAAAGCGAAAACAAGTAAAAAAAAAGGGGTAGCGTCTTTGATTCATAATCAAAACGTCTTCGGTCCTGGGTTCTATCCCCGCCACTGCATAGATTTTGATAAATAATCAGTATTGGCAGCCGAAGACTTCCGGCATAAGAAGTCAGCCTCATTCTGCCAACGGCCTTGTCAAAGAGGGCGGAGGAGCGGACAGAGGTTCAGGGCACTCTCTTGTCCTAGGGGTGGGATATGGCCCCTAAAGGCGGAAGAATCAGCAATGATCAACGACATGCGGATGCAGAAGGCAATGGAAACCACTGCATTAAAGACACGTAACGTGTATCCACAGAACATGTGGCCTGTAATTGAAGAAATGTCATGATGATCTCTCCATTGGCAAAAGATTCCGGAATAGTCGCCCATTCGGATCTCTGGGAGGGGACTGCCAAGGGGGAGGTTACCATGAGAAAAAGATTGAATAATCAACGAAAGGATAACGTTCTACGAGTCGGGGAGTGGAATGTAAGAAGCTTGAACGTGGTAAGGAAACTAGAAAATCTGGAAAGGGAAATGCAAAGGCTCAGTCTAGATATAGTAGGGGTCAGTGAAGTGAAATGGAAGGAAGACAAGGATTTCTGGTCAGGTGAGTATCGGGTAATATCAACAGCAGCAGAAAATGGTATAACAGGTGTAGGATTCGTTATGAATAGGAAGTTAGGGCAGAGGGTGTGTTACTGTGAACAGTTCAGTGACCGGGTTGTTCTAATCAGAATCGACAGCAGACCAACACCGACAACGATAGTTCAGGTATACATGCCGACGTCGCAAGCTGAAGATGAACAGGTAGAGAAAGTGTATGAGGATATTGAAAGGGTAATGCACTATGTAAAGGGGGACGAAAATCTAATAGTCATGGGCGACTGGAATGCAGTTGTAGGGGAAGGAGTAGAAGAAAAGGTTACAGGAGAATATGGGCTTGGGACAAGGAATGAAAGAGGAGAAAGACCAATTCAGTTCTGTAACAAGTTTCAGCTAGTAATAGCGAATACCCTGTTCAAGAATCACAAGAGGAGGAGATATAATTGGAAAAGGGCGGGAGATACAGGAAGATTTCAATTAGATTACATCATGGTCAGACAGAGATTCCAAAATCAGATACTGGATTGTAAGGCGTACCCAGGAGCAGATATAGACTGAGATCACAATATAGTAGTGATGAAGAGTAGGCTGAAGTTCAAGACATTAGTCAGGAAGAATCAATACGCAAAGAAGTGGGATACGGAAGTACTAAGGAATGACGAGATACGTTTGAAGTTCTCTAACGCTATAGATACAGCAATAAGGAATAGCGCAGTAGCAGTACAGTGGAAGAGGAATGGACATCTCTAAAAAGGGTCATCACAGAAGTTGGGAAGGAAAACATAGGTACAAAGAAGGTAGCTGCGAAGAAACCATGGGTAACAGTAGAAATACTTCAGTTGATTAATGAAAGGAGGAAGTACAAACATGTTCCGGGAAAACCAGGAATACAGAAACAAATATATAGGAAATAAATAGGAAGTGCAGGGAAGCTAAGACGAAATGGCTGCAGGAAAAATGTGAAGACATCGAAAAAGATATGATTGTCGGAAGGCCAGACTCAGCATACAGGAAAGTCAAAACAACCTTTGGTGACATTAAAAGCAACGGTGGTAACATTAAGAGTGCAACGGGAATTCCACTGTTAAATGCAGAGGAGAGAGCAGATAGGTGGAAAGAATACATTGAAAGCCTCTATGAGGGTGAAGATTTGTTTGATGTGATAGAAGAAGAAACAGGAGTCGATTTAGAAGAGATAGGGGATCCAGTATTAGAATCGGAATTTAAAAGAGCTTTGGAGGACTTACGGTCAAATAAGGCGGAAGGGATGGATAACATTCCATCAGAATTTCTAAAATCATTGGGGGAAGTGGAACAAAACGACTATTCACGTTGCTGTGTAGAATATATGAGTATGGCGATATACCGTCTGACTTTCGGAAAAGCATCATCCACACAATTCCTAAGACGGCAAGAGCAAGTGCGAGAATTATCGCACAATCAGCTTAACAGCTCATGCATCGAAGCTGCTTACAAGAATAATATACAGAAGAATGGAAAAGAAAATTGAGAATGCGCTAGGTGACGATCAGTTTGGATTTAGGAAAAGTAAAGGGACGAGAGAGGCAATTCTGACGTTACGGCTAATAATGGAAGCAAGGCTAAAGAAAAATCAAGACACTTTCATAGGATTTGTCGACCTGGAAAAAGCGTTCGACAATATAAAATGGTGCAAGCTGTTCGAGATTCTGAAAAAAGTAGGGGTAAGCTATAGGGAGAGACGGGTCATATACAATATGTACAACAACCAAGAGGAAATAATAAGAGTGGACGATCAAGAACGAAGTGCTCGTATTAAGATGGGTGTAAGACAAGGCTGTAGCCTTTCGCCCCTACTCTTCAATCTGTACATCGAGGAAGCAATGATGGAAATAAAAGAAAGGTTCAGGAGTGGAATTAAAATACAAGTTGAAAGGATATAAATGATACGATTCGCTGATAACATTGCTATCCTGAGTGAAAGTGAAGAAGAATTAAATGATCTGCTGAACGGAATGAACAGTCTAATGAGTACACAGTATGGTTTGAGAGTAAATCGGAGAAAGACGAAGGTAATGAGAAGTAGTAGAAATGAGAACAGCGAGAAACTTAACATCAGGATTGATGGTCACGAAGTCAATGAAGTTAAGGAATTCTGCTACCTAGGCAGTAAAATAACCAATGACGGACGGAGCAAGGAGGACATCAAAAGCAGACTCGCTATGGCAAAAAAGGCATTTCTGGCCAAGAGAAGACTACTAATATCAAATACCGGCCTTAATTTGAGGAAGACATTTCTGAGAATGTACGTCCTGAGTACAGCATTGTATGGTAGTGAAACATGGACTGTGGGAAACCCGGAACAGAAGAGAATCGAAGCATTTGAGATGTGCTATAGATGAATGTTGAAAATTAGGTGGACTGATAAGGTAAGGAATGAGGAGGTTCTACGCAGAATCGGAGAGGAAAGGAATATGTGGAAAACACTGATAAGGAGAAGGGACAGGATGATAGGACATCTGCTAAGACATGAGAGAATGACTTCCATGGTACTAGAGGGAGCTGTAGAGGGCAAAAACTGTAGAGGAAGACAGAGATTGGAATACGTCAAGCAAATAATTGAGGACGTAGGTTGAAAGTGCTTCTCTGAGATGAAGAGGTTAGCACAGGAAAGGAATTCGTGGCGCGCCGCATCAAACCAGTCAGTAGACTGATGACAAAAAAAAAAAAAAAAAAATAATGTTCCGCCTCACTACAGCAGAAATTTCAGAGCCTACTTGGATGAAAATCTACCTGGACGATGGATAGGTCGAAGAGCAGCTGTTGAGTACCAGCCACAGTCTTCAGACCTCGTATCTACCTATGGGGGATCTTAAAAATGTACTTTATTAACAGAAGCCAGCTACATTGAGCGAACTACGAGAAACCTTCGAGGAGTCCTGTGTGGCTATCACATCGGCAACACTGACAGCCGTAGTTCGGCCAACAGTTCAGCAGTATACAAGTTCTTTGGTTGCTAATGGGGATCACTTTGAACACATAAAATAACCTTCCCTCTTGCAAGAACTGTAGCTGTGAATCATTTTGTCCCATTAATATTGACTAGCAAAGAGTGTCTACATTTTTCTTGGCCCCTCTGAATTCATTACTGTATTTATTATTATTATTTCTTTCTATTCTCAGACGTTATGTCTGGTCAAAAATCGACAGTGACGCGGACCTTGATCAAGCGTGACTTCCTTTTAACTGTACGGTATATGTTATATTGCATTTAGGAACTTTCGGGTCATTGAACATGTATCAATAATTACAGATTTTTGTAGTTGTATATATATGTTTGGATGTAGCTGTATTGCATTGATGTACTGGTGGATATTGTGAGGTATGACTCCAGTAGTTGATAGTATAATTGGTATAATGTCGACTTTATCCTGATGCCACATGTCCTTGACTTCCTCAGCCAGTTGGATGTATTTTTCAATTTTTTCGCCTGTTTTCTTCTGTATATTTGTTGTGTTGGGTATGGATATTTCAATTAGTTGTGTTAATTTCTTCTTTTTATTGGTGAGTATGATGTCAGGTTTGTTATGTGGTGTTGTTTTATCTGTTATAATCGTTCTGTTCCAGTATAATTTGTATTCATCATTCTCCAGTACATTTTGTGGTGTGTACTTGTATGTGGGAACGTGTTGTTTTATTAGTTTATGTTTTATGGCAAGTTGTTGATGTATTATTTTTGCTACATTGTCATGTCTTCTGGGGTATTCTGTATTTGCTAGTATTGTACATCCGCTTGTGATGTGATCTACTGTTTCTATTTATTGTTTGCAAAGTCTGCATTTATCTGTTGTGGTATTGGGATCTTTAATAATATGCTTGCTGTAATATCTGGTGTTTATTGTTTGATCCTGTATTGCAATCATGAATCCTTCCGTCTCACTGTATATATTGCCTTTTCTTAGCCATGTGTTGGATGCGTCTTGATCGATGTGTGGCTGTGTTAGATGATACGGGTGCTTGCCATGTAGTGTTTTCTTTTTCCAATTTACTTTCTTTGTATCTGTTGATGTTATTATTATTATTATTATTAATACTATTACAACTACTATATCAGTCAACACACGTTGAAATTGGGAGCTATAAGAGGAATTAAAACCCATGGTAATAAAAGAGACATGAGAGATTTGTTGATGATACAGCAGGATTAAGTGACGCGGAGCATTTAAAAGCGGTGCTAACCCAGATGGATATCACCGTCAACTTTCCCTATAAAACGAAAAATGAAAAAGCGAAAACAAAAATCTTCGTGGTGAGTAAATAAAACACTGTTGTCCACTTCTCACTTAACAATGAACGATTGGAGACAACGAATACTTTGCCTACCTAGAGAGTAAAATTATATCAGATGGAATGTCAAAGAAGAATACTACAATTCGAGTACACCAAGAGCTGCTTTTATCAAGAGAAGAAACTTTTTACATCCAGCTGCAAAGACAAACATGTCAGGAAAGACCCGATAAAGACGTTTCATTGGAGCGTTCTGCTAGACGGAAGTGAAATAGGAACCGTCGGAGAAGCTGAGAAATACCAGCAGCACCGCGTATACTGCTCTCAAGAGGAAATCTGAAGTCAGATATGCTTGGCGAAATCCTGCTAATCAACCTAATGACTGAAGACGTAAGAAGAAGAAGAAGAAGAAGAGTAAACACAGCAAATTAGTTCGCTATTCTGGATTTCGTGTTTTTTCATTAGCCATACACATCCGAAGTGTCTAGGACTGTGCTGTATATCGGCTGATATTTCCTGCAGTTTCCATAAAGTGGCTTTTTGTAGTTGGCAGATCGATATTTTATCAATGCCAATGGATTCTAAGTGCCCACTAACAACTTTTGGCATTGCTCCCAGTGTCCCCTTAGTAGATTTGGTACCTGTGTCCCACAAGGCTTCGTACTTGACCCCTAATTTTCATTTTGACTCTCAATGACCTGCCCCATTGTCTAGCACAGACGGTCATCTGTCATTCTAATGATACAACGTTACTTTCTTCACATCTCGCCATCCCTGCTCTTGACAAGATTACGCAAGAAACTCTTGGCTCAGCATTAAATTGGTTTACAACCGATAAACTTGTATGTATTCCGGATAAAACCCAAAATCTTTTGTTAGGACTGTCTAACCGGAACTTTTCGACTCCGTGAATGTAGAAGAGGGTATCAGTGATCATAAGTCAGTGGTTGCATCAATGACTACAAGTGTAATAAGAAATGCCAAGAAAGGAAGGAAAATATATTTGCTTAACAAGAGTGATAGGGCACAAATCGCAGAATATCTGAGTGACCACCATCAAACGTTCATTTCTGAGGAAGAGGATGTGGAACAAAAATGGAAAAAATTCAGAAACATCGTCCAGTACGCCTTACATAAGTTCGTACCGACTAAGGTCCAAAGCGAGGGGAAAGATCCACCGTGGTATAACAATCATGTACGAAAGGTACTACGGAAACAAAGAAAGCTTCATCATAGGTTTAAGAGTAGTCGAATCATAGCTGATAAGGAAAAGCTGAACGAAGCGAAAAAGAGCGTAAAGAGAGCAATGAGAGAAGCATTCAACGAATTCGAACATAAAACATTGGCAAACAATCTAAACAAGAACCCTAAAAAGTTTTGGTCATATGTAAAATCGGTAAGCGGATCTAAATCCCCTATTCAGTCACTCGTTGACCACGATGGCACCGAAACAGAGGACGACCGAAGAAAGGCAGAAATACTGAATTCAGTGTTCCGAAACTGTTTCACTGCGGAAAATCGTAGCACGGTCCCTGACTTCAGCCGTCGCACGGACGCCAAAATGGAAAATATTGAAATAAACGATATCGGAATTGAAAAACAACTGCTATCAGTTAGTAGCGGAAAAGCATCCGGACCAGACGAGATACCCTTAAGATTCTACAGTGATTATGCTAAAGAACTTGCCCCCTTTCTATCAGCAATTTATCGTAGATCGCTGGAAGAACGTAAAGTACCTAGCGACTGGAAGAAAGCGCAGGTCGTTCCCATTTTCAAGAAGGGTCATAAATCAGATGCGAATAATTATAGGCCTATTTCGCTTACGTCAATCTGTTGTAGAATAATGGAACATGTTTTGTGTTCTCGTATTATGACGTTCTTAGATAATACAAATCTCCTTCATCATAACCAACATGGATTCCGCAAACAGAGATCATGTGAAACTCAGCTCGCCCTATTTGCCCAAGAAATTCACAGTGCCGTAGACACTGGCGAGCAGATTGATGCCGTATTCCTGGACTTCAGGAAGGCATTTGATACGGTTCCGCACTTACGTTTAATGAAAAAAATACGAGCTTACGGAATATCGGACCAGGTTTGTGATTGGATTCAGGATTTCCTAGAAGAAAGAACTCAACATGTCATTCTTAACGGCTCAAAATCTGCAGATGTAGAGGTAATTTCGGGAGTACCGCAAGGAAGCGTGATAGGACCTTTATTGTTTACAATATACATAAATGACTTAGTTGACAACATCGGTAGCTCCGTGAGGCTATTTGCAGATGACACGGTTGTCTACAAGAAAGTAGCAACATCAGAAGACTCGTACGTACTCCAGGAAGACCTGCAGAGGATTAATGCATGGTGCGACAGCTGGCAGCTTTCCCTAAACGTAGATAAATGTAATATAATGCGCATACATAGGGGCAGAAATCCATTCCAGTACGATTATGCCATAGGTGGTAAATCATTGGAAGCGGTAACGACCGTAAAATACTTAGGAGTTACTATCCGGAGCGATCTGAAGTGGAATGATCACATAAAACAAATAGTGGGAAAAGCAGGCGCCAGGTTGAGATTCATAGGAAGAATTCTAAGAAAATGTGACTCATCGACGAAAGAAGTAGCTTACAAAACGCTTGTTCGTCCGATTCTTGAGTATTGCTCATCAGTATGGGACCCTTACCAGGTTGGATTAATAGAAGAGATAGACATGATCCAGCGAAAAGCAGCGCGATTCGTCATGGGGACATTTAGTCAGCGCGAGAGCGTTACGGAGATGCTGAACAAGCTCCAGTGGCGGACACTTCAAGAAAGGCGTTACGCAATACGGAGAGGTTTATTATCGAAATTACGAGAGAGCACATTCCGGGAAGAGATGGGCAACATATTACTACCGCCCCCATATATCTCGCGTAATGATCACAACGAAAAGATCCGAGAAATTAGAGCAAATACGGAGACTTACAAGCAGTCGTTCTTCCCACGCACAATTCGTGAATGGAACAGGGAAGGGGGGATCAGATAGTGGTACAATAAGTACCCTCCGCCACACACCGTAAGGTGGCTCGCGGAGTATAGATGTAGATGTAGATGTAAGAACATAGATAATAAATAAGTCAAACTTAGCAATACATATTGATACCAAACTCAGTTGGGAAGAACATACCAGACAAGTTTGTAAAAAGGTTTCACGTGTGTCCTCCCTTATGCGGAGACAGAGAAGTATGATCAGCAATAATTATCCTCATATCACATATTTCGCTATCCTTCGGTCATAAATACCATATGGCCTAGTCATATGGGGACATTCTCTTCATATCAGCAACATTTTAAGAGTTAAAAAAAAAGTCCAAGTAATGTGCACGGCTGGTACTACAGAGCACTGCCGCCCTCTTTTTACCGGGGTTAGGATACTGAATCTGTACGTCTACGAGTCTGCACTCTGTGCCAAGATCAACGTTAAAAAATGTGTCCTCAGGGAAATAATTCACGAACATGACACTAGAAATAAGGCAAACGTTGACATTGCAAGCCACAGGCTAGCAGTAAAAGAAAATTCCCATAAAGTGAATGCCCTCAAAATGTCTAACAAGTTTCCTCTCGCTATTATATCCTTGCAATTTAAAAATTGCAATTTTAAATTAAATGACTGACTGACAAAAAATTAATACTACAGTGTAAAAGAGTTCTGTGACATGGATAGTGATGATATTAATATTTAAGATTATAGCTGTTGATCTGTTCACGTAATATAAATATTAAATTTAGGCCGGCTGGAGTGGCCGAGCGGTTCTAGGCCCTACAGTCTGGAACCGCGCGACCGCTCCGGTCGCAGGTTCGAATCCTGCCTCGGGCATGGATGTGTGTGATGTCCTTAGGTTAGTTAGGTTGAAGTAGTTCTAAGTTCTAGGGGACTGATGACCGCAGCAGTTAAGTGCCATAGTGCTCAGAGCCAAATATTAAATTTAATACTTTGATTGCAACTGTAGCTTGCTATCGCTGGAAATATCTATTCTACTATGCGTGGTCAACGTCAAGAAAGAATCTGAATGAATAATCTGAATGTGAACCACATGGAACACTTTCACTGGTGTACGTCAGAGTCGCTGTAGTTCGATTTCCAAGACCTCGTAGCTGCGAAGTTTTTGAAGTGCTTTCTCGTCAATTCTGCTAACATCTGACATGGCATTGTCAATGAGTCACACTTTCTTTTTCTCCACAGGTGTGATGTCTGGGGCATTGTGTTCCTGCATTCGAATTGTCTGGAGTCGGAAGGCCCACAGTAATATGGCATGTTCCTTCTCGACAGCAATTTCTGGCTGGTGGTCCCACCAGTTTCCTGCCGCCGGTGGATGATAATTTTAGCTATAGTTGCAGTGGAACATTCGTGCCACGTCACTGAGCCTATGTTTGTAATCAGTTTGAGTGATCTTTCTGCATCAGTTCAAGATATAATCAGTTGTTACGTCGACTTCTTTGCAGGGTCTTCACATTGGCTCTTTTGCTAATTTCTCGAGTGTGGTTTTGACGGCGCTGGCTGTGATAGCTTGTTCCTGTGCAGCAAAAATCAGTACCTCACTTTCCTTCTTTACCGCTCCGTTGCTCAGCCAAGACCATCTCTTTTCTTTAGTTATTTTGCCTTCAAAACTGAGAGGTCGCGGGATCGAACGTCACGGAAATTTTTAGTTTGCCTTTAATCTATCTTTAAAGGGACCACACCGTCCTTCAGGTTGAAAAAGAATCGATTATCGGTTTTCATCATATTTCAACAGATTAAGGTTTTAGTTAAGTACTCTGAAAGGGATTTTGCTGAAAAAATTTTTTTCGAGCATTTAAAGAGCATTTTCCTACCACGAGTGTTTATGTGCCACGCCCACTTTTCTGTCACCCACTTTTCTGCGTATATTTTAGACCTTTATATCCCCTACATTGCACGTTGGGGATTTTTTTTACTCCAGAGTGTATTCGCTATCCTTGGAATGCAACGGTCGGTATTCTTTTGTTTCTGCTGTTTGTAAACAACACGCTTTCAAACACACGGTTAGTTTTGTTCTTTTGTTCAGGTGTGATTGCGAGTAGTTGTTATACTTAGGTTTGCAGTGCTTGTTTACGTGTGTTTTGTTGTGTTTATTGAAGATGACTAAACGTAAAGGCATTTTCAAGGAACGGCAATTTAGAGAAACAAGTTTAGAAAGCTTTCTATACACGAGGTTATGTCGCCTGGCAAAGATCTTTCTAACTGTAATTCTTCAACAAGTGCATCGTCAAAGAAGCTCTCACGATCTCAATAGAGTTACAACGAATTTACTGTAAGTCACAAGGGGTGCAGTAACATTATTATAAATTTGAGAATATTATCAGATGTAATTTCTAAATTTGTACAATCTAGACAGTTTTGTGAGTCACAGAGTGTGAGAATTTGTGAGAGTGCCAGTGGGAGAAAAGACCTAGCAATTGCTCTGAATTTAATTTGCACTAAATGCCCGGCTGTGATTTCATTTATGAGTTCTTCAAAACCAGATGCAATGATTATGAAATCAATACTAGATTATTTTATGCCTTACGATCCATTGGCAAGGGCATGGCTGCAGGGAGAACACTTTGTTCAGCGATGAACTTACATCAACCACCAAATAAATTTGAAAAACTGACTGCAATATTAGAGAAAGCTGTATGTGAGATCAGAGAGGAAAGAATGAAACTGGCTGCTAGGGTAGCAGTGGAAGAAAATGATGTATGTTCGGATATTGCAGTTGCAGTTGATGGAAGTTGGCAGAAAGAGGACATACCTCTCTGACTGTAGTAGTGATTGCCACGAGCGTAGACATCGGCAAAGTGTTTGATGTGGTGATAGTGTCTAAATATTGCAAATGTTGTAACGTCAATGAACATAAAGTACCCAACTGAGTGGTTAATTTTACGGAAACAAGTGGTGGTATGGAAGTTCATGGAGTACAACAAATATTTCATCGCTCCGTAGAAACAAGAGGCGTATGGTACACAAAATATTTGGGCGATGGTGACAGTAAGGCATACAACAATGTGGTTAACTCTAAGACATACGGAAATGCCATTATTAGCAAAATAGAATGTGTAGGCCATGTTCAAAACGTTTGGGAACAAGGCTGAGAAAACTAACTGTTGAAATGAAAGGAAAAAAAATTAGAAGATGGGCAATTGTTGACTGGACAGGGTCGGTTAACTAAAACTGAAATAGAAAACTTGCAGGTATACTATGGACAGGCAATCAGGAGAAATAAAGAAAATCTGGAGGCAATGAAGAGAGATATCTGGGCAATATTTTTCCATAAGTCCTCTACTGATGATAAGCCATGTCACGGATTGTGTCCATCAGGAGAAAATTCGTGGTTCAAATACAATAGGACTCAGGCAACTGGAGAATCTTATTCTCACCAGCATTCTCTTCCTGCTGCTTTTATTACAGAAATTAAACTATTTTCAGAGACTTAGCTCATCCTGACCTTCTAAGGTAATGTCTACATGGGCAGACACAGAATCCAAATGAATGTCAACAGCATAATTTGCAACTACCTTCCTAAAACTGTATTTGTAGGCACGCATACAATGAAACTAGGAGTTCATGATGCTTTTATTACATTCAATTGTGATAATATTGGAATGTGCTGGGTACTGAAAAAGCTGGGAACTAATCCTGGTGAAAATATGTTCACTGGGCTGCAACATTGCGATAAAATGAGGATAGCCGATGCACACAGGTCTGCATCTAACATGGCACAAGAAAGAAAAACAAACATCCAGAAAGGTGAAAAAGAAGGTGGAAGACCTGCTAGAGGCCAAAGAAGGGCGATGATATGCATCAGATCAGTTTTAATTAACTGTAAGTAACAAATCTCAAAGGTTTTATTCTTTAAAGTCAATTTCCCGCAAACTAAAATTTTCAGTACATATGCCCCATATAAGAAACTATCATAGATAAATGAATGAAATTTTCAGAGACTCTGCATAACATAAAAGCCACCTCTGGTACTACATTCATTAATATTCCCCCATTAGTAAGTTCACAAAAAATATTTTCTGCATAAAAATCTTAATATTTGTTGTTAACAAATTTACAAAAGGAATTTCTTAACAACTATAAAATGGATAAAGTAGACTTTAGTACAGCTGACTCTATTAGCATCATGTAACATACAGTAAAAATATTAAGGGTTTCTTCTGAAATGGGTCAAATACTTGCCTAAATTAACATGGGTTAGATAGACAGGGTGTGCCAGAAACGACGCGCGGTTCGGATACCACGTCAAACTGTAGGTCTCGTTTCCCTGATTGGGTAACTCGGGAAGATTAGGGACATGCAAGTCGCCAGAATGGCGTAAAATTGAAAGGCTTGAACCCGACCATTAAGTCATTTGAAATTATTGTTATTGGGATGTATACTCAGATATTACGCATATTGTTATGTCAACCCATTAAGAATCTATGGTTATAGCCCTATGTAAAAAAAGGCTGGAGCCCCTAATCTTGCCGAGTGAAATAAATGCATAATTACATGAAAAAAGTAAATAATGGTCATAACAAGCAAATATGGGTAGTAAAGACACTCATTTACCCTTCACTCCAATCGCAGTCGAGCAGAACACGTACTAACCCTATACTAGCAAAATAAATAAATGCTCTCCTCCACTCACTGCACGGCCGCTTACAGAAAAGATGCAGAGGCGGAATTTATTGTATGTCAAATTATTACTCGTCTGTTACTACTTATCACTATCGCTGGAAGATCAATCCTTAATGTGGAGCACGTCACAGGAGTATTATCTCATAATTGCTTGTCATTTAGTGGTACTACTCCAGTATCAAATACTACAACTATGTCCTTTGTGTAGACGCACTGTGCTGTGTAGCCGGCGATCGTTATGCTCCTCCGGGATCATTATTTATGATGCGCATCTCGTTAGCGTACATTACCACACACAAAGGTCACTTAGTCTCTTAGAACGATACTTTTGCACTGTGGCCCTAGTTCATTTCGGCTTTTATCCAGACTAGATTTGTTAGAAGCATCTTTCGCTTACTACCACAAGTCCTGAGATTTTTCAAACGCACAACGTGCAGTTAACCCTACAGGCTTTATCGCAATAAAATCATAGGCTATTTAATCTATGCTAATAAAATCTGTAAAACCGTCGTATCTGTTTGTCTTTGAACAAGAAGACCTCCAAAACTACAAGACGAATTTTCACGAGGTTTTCGCAGGTAACTTGAGCATAGTTTGGGGTACCGTACAAGATTAAGTTCATCGGATCACGGAACAAAAAGAGATCCTGATTTAAGGTTTTACTAAAATTTTCTTGGTTGTCTGTCTGAACAGGCTAATCTGAAAAACTGCTAGACGAACATTTGTGGGGTTTTCACGGTAACTCCAACGTAGATAGGGGCACCTAATAGGCTATATTTCATCGAAATCGTATCACAGGAAAATATTTATATATTATAAAAAGTAAATATTTATATATTATAAAAAGTATGTTTGTATGTTCCACGGCTCTTCCTAAACCGATTTCATCCAAACTTGGTACAAATTACAAATATTACTTACTGACTGATAAGGATGGCTGCTGGGGGGGGGGGGGGGGGGGGGACTCTAAGAACTATCTCCATATGAAAGGGCTGCAGCTGCGGGTAAAAAATGAAGTGTGTATACCACGTCGCGGGAATAACCAGATGTCTTTCATCCAGTACTTGACAACGAGAGCACTTAAAGGGGCATTTGGGGAACTGAGAATCCGCATTTCGCGATCGAGAAGTCTCTTCACCCCCAGTGGGTGACCGTGTAGTGTGCAATGTCCAGTCACGGAGTAATCGGTGCGATATTCATTGATGGCACGCTGACTACCGAACGATACGTGAAGGTTTTTGAAGATGATTTCATCCGCATTATCCAAAGTTGACATTGATTTCGACCAAACGTGGTTCATGCAAATCGGAGCTCGACCCCATCGAAGCAGGAGAGTGATGTCCTGGAGGAGCACTTTGGGGACCGCATTCTGGTTTGGGGTACCCAGAAGCCACTGGCATGGGCCTCGATTGGCCGCCATATTCTCCGGATCTGGATACGTGTGACTCCTTTTTGTGGGGCTGTATTGAAGGCAAGGTGTACAGCAATAACCCTAAAACCATTGCTGAGCTGAAAACAGCCATTCAGAAGGTCATCGACAGCATCCATGTTCCGACACTTCAGCAGGAGATGCAGACTTTCGGTGTTCGCCTGAGAGACATCATCGCCAATGATAGTTCAATAATTGTCACCCTGCAGTGACCTGCAACAAAATTGATCCATAATTCAAACCTTTTCGAAACTTTTTCTAGTTGACAATCCCCCAAAAAGGGATAAAAGGAAAAAAAAGTTTGTCGCTCACTATATTTTCACTGTTCATGCAGAAAAACTGTCGTGTCAGGCATGACGTCATGATGTTTACAGTTATTTCTTCTTCGCTACTAACTCCATTCGCAACGCATGTAGCAGACAGTATCCATATACCTGTATGTGAGGGTAGCAGGAGATGGGCAGAGGGGAAGGAGTGGATTGACAGAGAAAGGGAAGAGGAGATGAACAAGGAGAGGAGGAGAGCGGGAGGAAGGAAAGATGGAAATAGAAAGAAAAGAGGAGGTGATGAACATAGGGAGGGGAAGAGGACAGGTGCGGAGAGAAATGGGTGTAGCAGATGAACAAAGAGAGGGGCAGGAGAAGATGAATAGAAAGAGGGGGAAAATGAACATGGACAAATAAAATCGAAATACATATATACCTGGACAACGCCAGATACTCAGTTTGTATTAAAGTATCATCGTGAGTTTGCAGAAGTAATTACGGGTCATTCTTACTGTTTATCCGTAGATAATTTTATGTGGACTCGTTACAGATTCCTCCATGAGATGCATTTCACGAAGTCCATTACAGCATCAAAGAGCTTTTGGTAGCGAATTTTTACTTTTCATGAGAGAGTTGGTGTTTCAGGATTTTATTTTGGGACACACCGTTAGAGACTGTAAGAAGGAGCACAGAGGTGTGCAGAGGTACAAAAATCCATCGCTGACATCACGTGTAGTAGAATTCTGGAAAGCCTCTTTGCTCGCTTCAGATGACTTTTTTGGAGGCCGCGACCTCCTCTCTAGGAATAAACGAGGATTCTGCTAACGTCGGTCGACTGAATTTCAGCGTATTTTTTTCGTTTACAATATCTAACAGGCTATAGACAGCAAATGCGTAGTTGGCCGCCTGCTAGACAAACTCTATGCTTACAATACAGTTAGGGATTGCTTAGGTGCTGAACTTTAAAGTATTTTGCCTTTTGGGCACACTGACGTTTCTCTTCCGCTGCGCTGTATGTTAAACTTACCTGCTTAGTATAAACTAATGAGAGAGCACATATAGAATGTAGTGTTCTTCATGAGTTGTTTATGATGGAGTGAGTGAGTGAAATCTTGTGCCAACAACAGCCTAAGCGACGGATCAAAAAATAAGAGTAGCTACAAATAAAAAATTCACTTACTGTTATTTGAAAGAAAATGCAACTGTAATAACTGTTCATGGTTTTCCACTGTCAAGGGTGTGTAGGGTGGGGGGAATCGCAATCGCATTCTTCGCTCTCGTTTCAACCAATAAAACAGATGCACAATTATCTGTAAATGCACAATAATTAAAGACTAGGATGGTGTTGATGCAAGCTGCTACAAATCAGTGTAGACGAAGAGAAATGTTTGTGAAGCAAAAAATTAAAAAGTTATTTAAATGAATTTCAAGTGTGCGCATTATGAACTTGAATTGGATACTAATCAGGGACCATCCGCGAAACCCGTAAATTGACCCGTATAGTAAACAGAAATAAGATTAAAGTTTGAGGTCCCGTCGAGTGCGAGGCCATTAGAGTGGAACGCAAGCTCGGAAATCAGCGTAGTCAGACGCGTATCAGAGCCAACATCCTCACCCGTCCATTGTGTTAACCACTGAGCCATTTTGGTCGGTCTGACGATATAGTGTACACAACACCATAAAATTTCTAAGTCCTAATCGGGGTGGTCAAAGTAAAATCACGATTCTATAATCCACAAATAAATACAGTTCCTGACTGGTCGACCAGCCAAAAATAAATGTTCCGAGTCTTCACGAGGACACAAATAGACACATGTCCAGACTAAACAAGAAGCCACAAATAAATACAAGTCGCTACTGTTTGCCAAACTACAAATAAATACGAGCTAAAACGCAAGAAGTTTACACACTCAGTCTGCATACACTACTAAAAATGTTACAAGTTCGCTGTAGTCACGCTCGAAAAATTGGCAACGTCCAAAAAAACTACTAAATGAAATCTAAGTCCAAAGTGCGACCAAATTTCGAAAATAATCCGCGTTAATAGATGACATGACAACGATATAGTTTGACTACTTTACACGTGATGGGTCACTGGAGTAACTCAATGTATATAAGAGTCCTTTTTTTTTTTTTTTTTTTTTTGAGTTCTCAGTCTTCTGACTGGTATGATGTGGCCCACCACAAATCCCTCTTCTGTGCCAACCTCTTCACCTCAGTGTAGCACTTGCAACCTACGTCCTCGATTATTTGCTGGATGTATTCCATACTCTGTCTTCCTCTACAGTCTTGGCCCTCTGCCGCTCCCTCTAGTACCATGGAAGTCACTCCTTGATGTCTTAACAGATGTCCTACCATCCTGTTCCTTATCCTTCTCAGTATTTCCCTCATATTCCTTTCCTCTCCGATTCTGCCCACAACCTCCTCATATTTACCTTGTCAGTCCAGCTAATTTTCAACATTCGTCTGTAACAACACATCTCACGTGTTTCGATTCTCTTCTGTTCTGGCTTTCCCACAGTCCAAGTTTCACTACTGGACAATTCTCTGCACCAAACGTACATTCCCATAAATTCATTCCTCAAATTGAAGCCTGTATTTGGTACTAGTAGACTTTCCTCGACCAGGAACACCCTTTTTGCCAGTGTTGGTCTGCTTTTGATGTCCTCCTTGCTCCGTCCGTCATTGGTTATTTTGCTGCCAAGGCAGTAGAATTCCTTAACTTTATCTACTTAGAGACCATCAACCCTGGTGTTACGTTTCTCGCTGTTCTCATTTCTGCTACTTCTCATTACTTTCGATTTTCTTCGATTTACTCTCAATCCATATTCTGTGTCATTAGACAGTTCATTCCATTCTATAGATCATGTAATTCTTCACTTTCACTCAGGATAGCAATGTCATCAGCGAATCGTATCATTGATTTTCTTTCAATCCGAATTTTAATTCCACTCCTGAAACTTTCTTTTTTTCTATTATTGCTTCTTCAATGCACAGATTTAACAGTAGGGGCGAAAGACTACATCCCTGTCTTTCACCCTTTTTCATCCGAGCACTTCGTTCTTGATCGACCACTCTTGCCTCCTGTACATTTTGTATATTACTCGTCTCCCCTACTGCTTACCCCTACTTTTCTCAGAGCTTCGAACACCTTGCACCATTTTATATAATCGAACGCTTTTTCCAGGTCAACAAATCCTATGAAGGTGTCTTGATTTTTCTTTAATCTTGCTTCCATTGTTAACCGCAACGTCAGAATTGCCTCTCTCGTGCCTTTACCTTTCATAAAGCCAAACCGATCGCCATCTAGCGCATCCTCAAATTTCTTTTCCATTCTTCTGTATATTATTCCTGTAAGTAACTTGGAAGCATAGCTGTTAAGGTGATTGTGCGATAATTCTCGCACTTTTCAGCTCTTGCTGTCTTTGGAATTGTGTGGATGAAGCTTTTCCGAAAGTCAGATGGTATGTCGCCATTCTGCACATCAACGTGAATAGTCGTTTTGTTGCCGCTCCCCCATATGATTTTAGGAATTCTGATGGAATGCTATCCATCCCTTGTGTCTTATTTGATCTTAAGTTCTCCAAAGCTCTCTTAAAAGCTGATTCTAATACTGGATCCCCTATCTTTCTAAATCAACTCCTGTTTCTTCTTCTATCTTATCAGACATACCTTCCCCCTCATAGATGCCTACCACTTATCCGCTCTTTCCTCCGCATTTAACACTGGAATTTCCGTTGCACTCTTAATGTTACCACTCTTGCTTAAAAACTTCACTGAAGGTTGATTTGACTTTTCTATATGCTGAGTCAATCCATCCGACCGACATTTTCTTTTCGAGTTCTTCACTTTTTTTTCATGCAGCCATTTCGTCTTAGCTTTCCTGCACTTCCTATATATTTCATTCCTCAGTGACTTGTATTTCTGTATTCCTGAACTTCCCTGAACATTTTTGTTCTTCTTTCTTTCATCGATTAACTTAAGTACTCCTTCTGTTAGCTATGGTAGATACCTTCTTTGTACCTCTGTCTTCCTTTCCAGCTTCTGTGACTGCAATTTTAGATATGTCCATTCCTCTTCAACTCTGCTGCCTACTGGGCTATTCCTTATTGCTGTGTCTATACCTTTACAGAACTTCAAGCGTATCTCGTCATTCCTTAGTTCTTCCGTATCTCACTTCTTCGCATATTGATTCTTCCCGACTACTCTCTTAAACTTAAGCCTACTCTTCATCACTACTACATTGTGATCTGAGTCTATATCTGCTCCTGCATACGTCTTACAGTTCAATATCTGATTTCGGAATCTCTGCCTGACCATGATGTAATCTAACTGAAATCTTCCCGTATCACCCTGCCTTTTCCTAGTATACCTCCTCCTCTTGTGATTATTAAACAGAGTATTCGCTATTACAGAACTCAATTAGGCTTTCCCCTCTCTCATTCCTTGTCCTAAGCCCATGTTCTCCTATAACCGTTCCTTCTACTCCTTCCTCTATAACTGCATTCCAGTCCCCCATGACTATTAGATTTTCATCTCCCCTTACGTGCTCTACTACCCTTTCAATAGCCTTATATACTTTCTCCATCTTTTGATCTTCAGCTTGCGACGTCGGCATGTATACCTGAATTATTATTGTCGGTGTTGATTTGCTGTCGATTCTGATAAGAACAACCCTTTCACTGAACTGTTCACAGTAACACACTCTCTGCCCTGTCTTCCTATTCATAACGAATCCTACTCGCGTTATACCATTTTCTACTGCTGTTGATATTACCCTATACTCATTTGACTAGAAATCCTTGTCTTCTTTCCATTTAAATTCACTGACCACTACTATATCTATATTGAGCCTTTGCATTTCCCTTTTCAGATTTTCTAGCTTCCCTACCACGTTCAAGCTTCTGACATTCGACGCCGCGACTCGTAGAACACTGTCCTTTCGTTGATTATTCAATGTTTTTCTCATGGTCACCTCCCCTGTGGCAGTCCCCTCCCGGAGACCTTTTGCCAATGGAGAGATCGTCTTGTCACGTTTTTCAGTTACAGGCCACATGTCCTGTGGATACACGTTGCGTGTCTTTAATGCAGTGTTTTCCATTGCCTTCTGCACCCTCATTCTGTTTATCATTGCTGATTCTTCCACCTTTAGGGACAGTTTCTCACCCCAAGGACAATTATTAAAGGCCTTAGATGTACTGGTTACAAACAGTCCCGAACAGCTCGACTCAGTTAACGTAGAGCAGGAATGTATGCAGAGTATCGACGCTTGTTGCAGGGATCGGCAACTGACTATGAATGTGAAGGAATCTCTAAAGTGTACTCATATGAAAAGAGACGTTTGGAAGGAAAAGTAACTAAACTGTTTATTATTTCAAAAGTAATCTCTATAACTGCTAATAAATTATCCCTCTTTCAGATAAAGCGGTCAATGCTTATATGGAAAAACGTTTACGATTGCTTACGGTAACATGATTGTAATCAGGCGTGCACCTCATCGTCCGAAGCAAATGTCTGTCCTCATGGCTGAAAAATATAGAAATTGGATGGGTAGAGATCGGAACAATATGGAGGATATGTTAGGGATACACAGAGAAACTTCTGTAGTGTATTGAAAATAACCTTGGCAATATTTCGGCGGGCATGAATGATACCGTCCGTAGATATTCCTGGTTGTTTGGACTTGATACTGTATGTAAATTGTGACACCATGTTCCATAAATCAGCCCATATAGTCAAAGAAAAAGGTCATCCACAATTTTTCGGAAGTGGCGTATCTGTTATTTCGACTAGTTAGTAGATGAATCGCTGGGAAGCCCTTGCATATCCTCCCTACAATCCAAATCTCTACCCATGCAATTTCCATATTTTTGGAATCCTGCAGAAAGATATTCGTGGCCATCGATTTCCTTCGGACAAATAGGAGCATTCCTTGGTAAAGTCATGATTCCACAGGCAACTGCAAACATTTTTCTATGATACTATTGACCGTCTTGCCTCATAGTGAGATAAATGTATTAACTGTGTTGCGATTACTTTAATGACAATAAACAGTTTACTCGCTTCTTTCCCAGTTGTCTCGTTTTCATTTGGCTGCCCCTTATAGGATATTATCGCGCAAGTGTGCGGAAAGACAAGCTACTGTTTGATTACATGGTTGCTGAACAATCACTGAAAGCAGTCATTCCTGTCAAATATTTGGAGTATTGGTAAGTGGTGATTTAAACAGGAAAGTCCTCGTAAAAGTAATCTTAGAAAGGCAGAGGGCACACTGAGCAGATGTTACAAGAACGACGTCGTGCATCGCATTGTGGCTTATTGCTAAAATTCCGAGAGCTAAGTTTCCAGCACTAGCAACCCATTATTTCTTGGTCCTGACTGACAAAAAAAATGAAGCATCCAAAAGACATGATTGGATGTCAACGTAACTTCGTACATGTAAATATCATCGGCTGATATGTAAATAAATAGATTTGGAATTCTTAGTAAGAGGTTGAAAAGCCAACAATGAGCATTAATATTGTTCGTGTTTAGTGTCATTACCAGGCCTGGCAGTACACACAGTGAAGTGATAAAAGTCATGGGATAGCTCCTAATGGCTGTTGATATACTTTCCGGGATGTGAGTTCGTGGTCCAAGAACTTTTCTGCTCCTTTTGATTAAGTCATCTACCTCTATCCGAAAAGACGATAAAAGAACTTTATTGAAAAGTGAAGCTATGTGTCCTCGATTGTATGGTGTACCTAAAATTCATAAAATAGATTTTCCTTTAAGACCCATAGTCAGTGCCATCAATTCTCCCACTTATGAAATAGCAAGATATTTAACAACTTGTTTACAACCATTGATTGGAAAAACTGACTCATATATAAAAGACTCGCGTCATTTTATTGAAAAACTAGAGGGACTAACTTTGGCCCCTGAAGATATTCTTGTAAGTTTTGACATTGTGTTCTTATTCACAATGATTCCAGGTAACGAAGTTATGATTTTCATAGCGGATATTTTTCCAGAAGATTTGACTGTTCTTTTCAGACGTTGTCTTACATCAAGTCAGTTCCAGTGGGATAATGGATTTTATGAACAACTTGATGGAGTAGCAATGGGTAATCCATTAGGCCCTGCGATTTCCGATCTTTATATGGAGAAATTTGAACAATCAGCCCTAGACAAAGCTAATAACAAACCATCTCGTTGGTATCGATATGTAGATGACACATTTGTGGTTTGGTTCCATGGCAGAAAGGCCTTGGACGATTTCTTTGATTATCTAAATGAAATTCACCCAAAAATACAGTTTACCATGGAAATAGAAAAGGAAAACAGAATATCTTTCTTGGATGTCTTAGTTATGCTTGGAATATAAAGTTTTTCGGAAGGCAACACATACGGACAGATATTTACATAAAAATTCTAATCATCATCCTCAACAAAAAAGAGGTGTCATAAAAAGTCTTGTCGATCGAGCGGAACCCATATGTACACCTGAACATCTGGATGCTGAAGTGAAACATCTGAAGCAGGCTTTTGAAAAAAACGGCTACTCAAGAAAAGAGATAAATAGAATTTTGCGTCCAAGGAACAGAAATCCAAAAGATAAGAATGAACCACAACGACAGAAAAATACAGTAGTTCTCCCTTTTATTAAAAAAGTAACAGATCGTATCGGTAAGATTTTACGAAAACATGACATAAAACCGATCTTTAAACCAACAAGAAAATAAGTCAAGTACTACGATCTGTGAAGGATAAACGCCCTCCCCTGTCGACATGTGGTGTGTATAAAATTCCATGTACCTGTGGTAAAGTTTACATTGGTACTACCAAAAGAAGCGTAAACACGCGACTGAAAGAGCATAAAAGTCTTCGTGGACTTGGAAAAATAGAAAAGTCAGCTGTAGCGGAACATGCTCTTCAACCAGGCAGCCACCAAGTGAAGTTTTCGGATACCGAAGTTTTATCTACAACGTTAAATTACTATCCACGGCTTTATAGAGAAGCTATCGAAATTTATAAACATCACGATAATTTTAATAGGAAAGAGGAGGCTATGAAACTTAGCGATATATGGACAGTGGCTCTACAAAATTGCTAACAATTTTTATCTTTGACAAGGTGGTAATCGATAGTCAACCTTATCTTTGCTATGGACTACCACTGCTCATCACGTGTCACCTGAACCACGCCCCCCTTTCTCACAATATATAAGTCGCTCTCAGACACCCGACCAGTCAGTCGGCAAGACTCAGCGGAGCAGCGCCTCTGAGGAAGTCCAGCGCAGTCCTGGACGAAACGTAAGGAGCAGAAAAGTTCTTGGACCACGACCTCACATCCCGGAAAGTATATCAACAGCCATGTCACCCGGTCGTGAAAGCCTTCATTCTATAGCTCCTAATGTCGTGTCGGACCTCCTTTTGCCCGGCGTATTGCCATAATTCGGCATGGCATGTACTCAAAGTCGTTGGAGGTCTCTGCAGAAATACTGAGTCATACTGCCCGTATAGCAGTCCATAACTGCGAAAGTGTTGCCGGTGCAGATTTTTCTGCAAAGAACTGACGTATCGCTTATGTCCCATAAATGTTAGATGGGACTCATGTCGGGTTATGTGGGTGGACAAATCATTCGCTCGATTTATTCAAATTTTTCTTCGAACCAATCGCGAACATTTGTCGTCCGATGACATGGGTCAGGCACAAAAATTCTGTCGTTGTTTGGAAAGATGAGGTCGATGAATGGCTGGAAACGGTCTCCAAGTAGCCGTATATAACCATTTCCAATGACCAGTTTAGTTGTACCAGAGGGCCCAGTCCATTCCATGTAAACATAGACCACAATTTTACGGAGCCCTCGTACCTTTTTGGCAACTTGCATCGATGGGGTTTCGTGGGGTCTGCGCCACGTTCGAACGCTGATGCCCTTGCCAACTGAGATCAGGACTCATCTGATCAGGCCACGGTTTTCCAGTCGTCTAGGGTCCAGCCGAGCCCAGGAGAGCTGCTGCAGCCAATGTTATGCTGTTAGTAAAGGCACTTGTGTCGGTCGTCCGCTGCCATAGCCCATCAACGCCATATTTCGCCGTCCTGTCCTAACGGATACGTTCATCGTACGTCTCACATCGATTACGGCTGTTGTTTCGCGCCATATTTCTTGACTCTTCGTAAACGCTTCTGCTCTCGGTCATTAAAGTGAAGGCTGTCGGTCACTGCGTTGTCCGTGGTGAGAGGTAATGCCTGAAATTTGGTCTTCTCGACACGCTATTGACATTGTGGATCTCGGAATACTGAATTACCTAACGAAATGTGAGGCCCCCTGTGCCTAGCCCCAACTGCCAATCTGGGTTCAAATTCCGTTACTTCCCGTGTTTCGGATGTAATGACGTCGGAAATCTTTTCACATGAATCACATGAGTACAAATGGCAGCGCCGTCGAAGCACTGCCCTTTCATACCTTGTGTATGCAATACTACCGCCATGTGAGTATGGTATGTGCTTATTGCTATCGCATGACTTTTGTCACCTCAGTGTATAAGAGGTGTCAACAGCGTCAGATGAGTGCTGACTGTGAAGGACACGGAGACGCTGCGTACTCGTGTGAGACAGCGTTATCCGCAGCTGAGTGTTTGAAAGGGACCTTGATAATGGGTCTCCATTTGGCGAGCTGGTCGAATCGTGCGCTATCCAGATTTGTGGGTCATTCGAATGAGACAGTGGCCCTATGTTTGACTGCAAGGGAATGTAACAGCAGACATACTCGTCGTCCAGCTTCCAGTCGACCATGTTCCATCACCACAAGCGAGGATCGCAGTATTGTATACCAAGCCCGCCGTCACCCCCTCACATCTATATGTGCCATCCGAAAACAAGTTATGCGCCTGATGTCATTTGTTAAATTCATGAATAGACTTTCACACCGTAGACTAGCGTTTGGAGGTGCATCAAACCTGTCTTGAGCCTGAAGACCACTACAACAGCAGATATTAAGATAAATAGGGGCAAAGAAACAAACTAAAGCCAGTGGTCCTGTAACCAGCCTCTAAAGACCGCGTGTTACTTCTAGCAAAATAATCAGAAAATATTCTTGAACAACTTCCCAAATTTTGTCGATGGATTTCAGGTTGACTCCGCAGTTTTTTTGTTCCCTCTATCTCTTCTTTACTGATCTCATGGGGGCGATTTCGAAACGCGCCGCTAGGAAAATCGAAAATTGCTATCTAAATAAAGAAAATCTGTTTTTGTAAACGATTCTAATCCGCTGTTGTCCATTTTCTGTGAAATAAGCCTCTGTTCAACGTAGGGAGTATTTCTTTCCCATGCAGATGGCACAAATCAATTTTATAGAGCTATCATGACTGGAAGTTAAGTGCTCACCTGTCTTTCTTTATCCATTAGCCCCTCTTCCCACTTATTTGGAAGTTTTGTACATAGTATGAACTTCGTGGCAGCACGGGGATGAAATACATTTCCCTAAGTGCTGCATGTGGCTCGTAAAGTAATGTAGTATCACTCCCTGCCCTCCACAGCCAACCTTCTCAGCCCAACTTTTTCTCCATAGCAAAATCCGTCTAGTGTTCACTTTATAAATTAGCAGAAATTTTTTCTTGTGCAGGTTTTCAAGATAGTTATCGAATAGTTTGCTTGGTTGGAATGTTACCTGTACTACTGGCTCACTTCAGAGACAAGCAGTTCCACAGGAAAGAAAAAACGTTTGAGACAAGTTAAATACTTCTGTCTGACAGTGAATGAAAGCTGACCTATTGTAGCTTACGAAATAGATTAATTAAAATAAATGTTATTTCTGTGCGTAGGTTTTTCTTTTTAATTTGTTCAGTTCAAAGCTTTAGTGTTGTAGTAAGGTTAGGCAATCCGGAGAGAACAAACATGTCATATTAAGTCGTCACGAAAATAGTGTTTTGATTTACATAAATTGTAGACAGCGGCTAAAACTGGTGAAATTCTAACACAAATGCAGGAATATCTGTGGCACAATGAGCGTAATTTCCGATTAGGTGCAACGATTTTGTCATTCTTTCTTCTTTCCTGTTTTTCTTCCTTCTGGAACAGAGTTTTTGAAGTATCGAAGTCGCGAACAGAAGTACCTTGACGACTCGGCGCTGCTAGAATTTCCCTTTTCGGTTCAGCATCGTGCATGATGTTTGCTACACTACATTCGCGTGAGATCTGTGCACAGGTATGCGGCTATTATTAAGGCTTTTCGACAGGCAGAACGTAGCGCATTATTTGAAGAGAGCCATTGACAGGCGTGGATGTAATTGGCGATGTACTGCAGGAAAGTGTGACGGTCGAGTTAATTGTATGGATTCATGGTGTCTGTTCTTTCTGACTTGTCGGAAAGAACAGACGCCACGCATTCATGTAACTGATTCGCCTATATGAGCAATGGATGCATGTTCTTCAGTGCGGATGCACAAGTACATCAGACCTTCTGCGGGAACCTCGGAGTAGCGAGCGTGGAGGGAATGGACAGGAACTGCGGTGGGCATTTGGGTCGGCCAAGAGGCGTGCCGAGACAGTCCGCACGGTTACGATAACACTGTGTCCCGGATGGTGCAATGGTTAACGAACCTGCCTAGTAAGCAGGGCAACCTCGGTTCGAATTCCGATCCGGTACACATTTTTGCTCATCGCCACTGATTCCACATAATGTCCCTTTGCAGCTGACATCGTTAATCCCTTACGTTTCCTCTCTGCCCCTCCTCCACCTTCAACTTACATATAACGATCCAGTTACACACCAGGGCAAGAGTTAACTGTTATCCCAGATCTTTCACACGTTGCGTTGTTTTCTATGAGGAAGCCTTACAGATAAATACATCTGTAACGTCCAGTCAGGTATTGCTGCAAATAGCAGCAGTTAGCGTTTAATGTAAAGTTGTTCATTCCGTAACACATAAAAATGAAATAGTATTTCACCATGTCAGTAATGAGATCCAAGTGGAGACGGTCATGTCAAGTGTAATATTTCTGGCTTATTCAGCCATCATATTGGGCTCCAGGAAGCTATTCCCAGGACAGTGGAGATGTGGGATGAGGTACCGGTGACACATGTTAGATTCGGTACCATTCCCGTGAGAAAGACCGCCTGCATGATGCTGCTGCTCTGTGATTGGCTGCTGTGTTCGGCGGTAGGGCGCCAAAACGTTAAATTTTAGTTGCTATTATTAATTAAACCTGTCATCCAAATTACTTCATTTTTAAAATAAACATCTCTCAACAGCCAGCTATCAATCAGCCATTTCAAAATTATTAAAATCAAAGTATTACTAAAACAAAAGACTGACGATATCACTGCCGATGCACTTCGGTGGCGTTCGGGTCACGCCTTGCTGGCTTGGCGCGCGAAGTGTCTCGGGCAGTCCGGCTCTCCAGTTCTGACCGTTCCAGTAGACGGACATGTTGTCTGTTATAGCAGTATTTGTTTAATGCAATTTTATTTACTACGGTTCCGACCGTCGCTAGGTACAGACATGTTGTCTGTAACAGTAGTATTTGATTCATGTAATTTTATTCTCCAGCTCCGACGGTTCCAGTAGACAGACATGTTGTCGGTGGCAGGATGTATTTCATGTTATTTTAGCCAGATATAATGACTGTGGAAAGATATGTTCAATACGTTGTGATCAAGAATAGTTTCTCGTGTCTATATCAATAAAAACGCGAGTGGCAGCAGTTCCTTGCGAAGTTAATTTCAGCCTCAAGAAAAAGAATCCACGACCTGCGTGCTGTTTTCTGCGCTGGGGACATCATCATAATGAAGACAGCAGGTTAATGAAGTTTACAAGAACTTATGTATTCCATACGTCATCTTCAGTAATGCAGAGGAGGTAAAGAAGGATGAAAGTATTAACACTATCTCACTTTCATTCCTTTTTTCCTTGCCGTACAAGTAAGTAAACTGCGTGAGGATACGAGGCCGAACTATCTCTTATTCGGTTCAGTTGTGGATATCCACGATCAACTGATAGGCTGGTAGGAAGAGATTGCTTGCGAAACAACTATACAACCTATACTCCAAAAATGCCCAACTGTGTGAACCGAGATCAGGTTAGATACGAAGTGTTCGGTAAAATGCTGACTTTTCAAGATCAGTTCCCGGGGGCTGGCGGCCAACTTTGCGTGCCCTTTCTACTGCTAGTATATTGGAGGCTCATAACGTTCTAATTTATGTAGGTAAAATACTTTTCCACTCCATTGACTGGCTGGCACAACAACTGTTAGGAATTATTTCATAGAGAAAACAGTTCTCATCGCAAAATAATGATTATTTAATAATGAATTTCATCCCTCTGGTGCATTATCAGAAGAAACATTAAGATACGGGTGGACCTTAAGCGCGTCTGCTGACGCTGGTGTGTTTAAGGTCCACGCCCTATTTCACCGTTTTTTTTTAAAATGCCTCTTTGTAGAGTACAATATAATCTGAAGTTGCCCCAAAATAGTGAAACGCGTTATTAAATAATCGTTAATTTACGTAGGTTACGAATTATTAATAAGATCGGCACAAATGTTACCTGAGGCGCCGCTCCATAATATCGGTATTGGCTCTTGAGCAAAGAAGTTTCACGACTGCTGCCCTAAAGTATGACTACACTTTAATGCACGCATTTAAGAAGACTTTAAAAAGCACACTTGGTAAGCAGCCTACAATACATATAAACTCAGTGACAAATATCACACATTTCTAGACAATTTCTTCGATCTTTTCCATTAAATTATTCCGAGTAGATTCACTGTATTAATAAACGAACTGTTTGATTACGTAAGGGCATAAGAATTTCATGTTGAATGAAACGGAATTGTCATACAACGGACAGTCACAAACCAGGTGCAGACATTCACTACAAACCATGTTGCAAAATACTGACGAATGCCTTCAGGTGGTTCAGACTGCTCATTACACCAAGAACTCTCATACAAAAATTAAAGCTATATGACTTCTGGTGCACGAATATCTTGGTAAAAGTAGAGCACTTTGTATCTCAAAATAAAACAGAGTTCTACAATTGTTTGTTAACTGTTATACGTCAACGTTCATAGTTATATTCGTACAGTGACTCAACTGTGAATTAGCGATTCACAGCAGAGTAATATTCACATTTCGCTTGGCTGTTGCCAACGTCGTTTAGCAAAATACGGTCTCTGAAGTCAACTTGTAATATTAGGTAACATTTTATTAGTGGTAATGACATAAGGTGTTGTGTCGGTGTCGCTAATTGGAAATGTGTACTCACATTGAAAATTGCTCTGTGTACGGATGATTGGCTGTACTAGCTGAATGTACCTCTCTAATGTTAGACAAGGAAACGATGGCTTCAGCTTTCCTCTGAGGGATCATCCGACAATTACCTTCGGGAAGCGATGGATCGAGGTGGGCCTGTGACCTGACTACCAAGGTAACCTTGAAAGTCGGATGTTAGTACTTCTTTGCAAACTTGACCAATTATTCTGTTGGCGTGCATACACAAACCTTGAGTCTGCGATATTATTATCGCGAGTAGTAGCGAGCGAGCAATTGTCGACGGGAGTCGGAAGTGGTCGGACGCAGGCTGCGGTGGAGACAAGCCGCGCCACATCAGAGGTCGCAGCCTACCGTGATCGTGCTAGTAGTGCCGGAGGAGCCTTTGGTATTAATTGAGGATTTTTGGTAATTTGCCTTTTTTTTTGCACGTTATGGTTGGTTGCTTGCACACTGGAGAGATTTTGTCAGATTTGTGTGTGCATACATTCAGAGTAATAATCGTATTTATGGTGCGGCCAGAGACGTGTTTATTGAGTACAGACATTGTGGAATGATTAAAGTCTGTGTAAATTCTGTCAGCGTTTAAACAATCTACTTTGCGAGTATCGTAAACTAAAGTCTTTATTGGTTTCTTTCATCTTTTAAACCGTTATGGACTACTTGACCAAACCCTCCTGATCATTGATTTTCTCTATAAAAATATATATGGCAGTAGTTATTGCAATTTTTATGACCATGCATAGCATTCTGGATGGACTGCAGTACTGCTTTTGAAATATTTTTAGCACGTTGTTAATTACGCAGATGCAGGGGCAAGACGAGGTAAGTTATTCGTCGCGTACAGGAGCATTGCAGAACAGTTGTTAGGTTTTGTTAGAGAATATTTTAAAGCTCGCAGTCAGACATTTAAGAACTGATTTTTATGATTTGCTGGAAGAGTAATTAATTTCTGTTTATTTTTGTCCTCAGTCAGTATGCTATTAATGTCAGAGATGCAACGTCACACATTTCCGTACGTCGTTTAAAAACTGCGAACCAGTTTCAACCTGACCTCACGTGTCGGGATTTCTTCCTCTGGGAGCATATGAAGCAGCTGATGTCTGAAACCGTAATGGAAACAGGAGAACTGCCGACACTGCTGGTACCATTGCTGGCATTCCGGGAATCTTTGAACGAGCACAACGATCAACAGTCCGATGCTGTGCTACTTGCATACAGGCCAGTGATCGCGCATTCGAGCAGTTCCTGGGAACGGCGTTGCTTAATTAGCAGCCGCGCGGGAGTAGCCGAGCGGCCTGTGACGCAGCAGTCATGGACAGTGCGGCGGGTCCCGGCGGAGGTTCGAGTCGTCCTTCGGGCATGAGTGTGTGTGTTTGTCCTTAGGATAATTTAGGTTAAGTAGTGTGTAAGCTTAGGGACTGATGACCTTAGTAGTTAAGTCCCAAAAGATTTCACACACATTTGAACTTTTTTGTAATTAGCACGATAAATTACTATCTCTTGTCACCAGACGAAACTGCTCTCGTCCAGTCATAACTGTGGGTTGTTTGCTTCTTCTGGGAGAAGGTTCATCAAACTAGGACACATAAAATATTATTTCACTTTATTGCATAAAAGAGTAAAAGATTTACTTAACTTTGACACTGTTCATTGCCACAGGATTACTTGATAATTTACAACTGTCACTGACTATGAGAATATCACTTGATGCACAGATTAACAAACTGTTCTCTTGCTGTACAAAATGCGTCTGTAATGAAAGTACACTTCATCAGAAACCTTAACTGTTAATGACCTACACTATAATGTTGCCTACTGCATATGAGGTCTCAAAATGGACAGAGCTCTTGGGTGCTCGACACCATATTGACGCTGCTGCGTTGTGAGGGGAGGTGCGGTTTCGGGGAGCGCCTCCGATACGCCGTTGTGGATTGCAGCGAGCTCTCGCTAATGTCTGTAGTATCGATTCACGTTGCTGACTTTGGTGTGGCACTGAAATCTCTGGACAATACTCCATCTTCTGTGTAAATCATCCTTACTTTCAGAAATTGCTGTCAGGAACCATTACTAAATATATTTAAAACACAAAAGAATTACAGACATTAGCTGTGAGTGAGCTTTGAAAGATACCAATGGAGAAAGCTGAAACTTTGTGCCGGACTGGGATGTAAAGCCAGGTCTCCTGCTTACAAGGCAAATACTCTGACCACTAAGCCATCCAGACACAACTGTCATTGCAAGGACTACCCTAGTACGCCTCCGGTCACACTATATTCTCAACCTATCCACACACTGCTAATGTAGTGCCCATTGCCCACTATCACCATTACTCGCTGCATTTCGCCGATTCCTGTAAGAGTTTGAGCGTTGTGTGCATCTGCCCTAAAGAGATCTCGCCGGAATTATATTACAGCATGACCATTAATAAAACCGACAAACTGAAGGGACGGATTCCTGATTGGAGATGGACGAGAAATGGTCCTTTGAACACGTGTCCGGAGATGCATCATTACCACGGTAGATGACGCTGACGAATGACTGTTCCTCTGACCACGTGACGAGTGTTCTTGTTTGTTGCAGGCTGTGTCATTGGTGCAACGTATTGTAAGCAGCAGAATGGTCCGGTCTTCACGTCGGGAACAATCCGAGATGGTGTTTGTGTATGGCCAAGCAGATGGGAACGGGAGAGAGGCAGCTATACCAAAACAAGTTCCCTTGCAGACACCAAACACGTCACAAAACATTTTAAGTCCTTTTTGACAATTTGTGTGATTACGGGTCCTTTCAGAGGCTCGGCTCTGAGCACTATGGGACTTAACATCTGAGGTCATCAGTCCCCTAGAACTTAGAACTACTTAAACCTAACTAACCCAAGGACATCACACACATCCATGCCCGAGGCAGGATTCGAACCTGCAACCGTAGCGGCCGCGCGGTTCCAGACTGAAGAGCCTAAAAACGCTCGGTCATGCCGGCCGGCCCTTTCAGAGGAATGTGCAGGGAGGTGGCAGACTGTTCATACACCATATCTGGAGGACTGGGTTCTTCAGAATATTTAGATGAAACCAACTACGAACTCCAGCTAAGTGGCCCGCAAACATGGTGTAAGCCAGAGTACCATTATGTGTATCGTGCCTGACCACCGCTTGTATTTCTATCACCTGCAATTCCGTTGAGTCCATTTTCAACGTCTGTTGTGATGTGGATTCCATGCAGCTCTGTACTGAGTTCCAGGACGATTTGTTGACGCTGCATGCACACCATACATTTCCAGACAAGTGTCCATAGGTCCTCTTTTTCCTCCATTTCCAGTCAGCCTGCCTCGAATCCATCCCTGCAGTTTATCGGTTTTATTAGTATTCACCCTGTATATGTGGTGTCTGTTCTTTTGGACATGTAGAGAGGCGTGCTAGGATAGTTCGTGCAATTGCGATGACTATTGTGCCTGGATGGTGCAATGGTCAGTGCATCTGCTTAGTAAGCACAAATTTTTAACTTTCCCCACTGATTTCATTCAATGTGCACTTGCACCAATGTGTGCAATTCCCTTATGTCTTCATGGCTGCTGGATCAAAATGGTGTCTGTTGTTTTGGACATGTCCAAAAGAACAGACATTAAATACAGGGTGTTTATAAATGAATATCGGGGTTATAATGCTTTATAATATTTATTACATTAAACTTACAGTATAAATGGTGTGTCAAAGAGCAACTCAAACAGTTGTGTTTGGCACCAGTGCGCATGCGCAGCGCGCAATGTTTCCGCCGCAATCCACTAGACAGCGGTAGTAGCGAAGATGGCGACTAGTGAACAGAAAGCGTTTTGTGTTTTGCAGTTTGCAAAGACCTAATGTGTAGTTACTGTGCAACGTGCAATCCGGCTGAAGTTCGGTTGTGATCCTCGAAGTGATAATACCGTTTGTAGATGGTATCATCTATTTGTAGATACCGACTGCCTTCGTAAAGGGAAGAGCACAGGACGACCAAGACTTAGTGTAGAAACTGTTGTGCGAGTGAGAGAGTCGTTCAATCGTAGCCCAAAGAAATCAGTCCGGAAGGCTAGTCATGAATTACGAGTTCCTGTGTCGACTGTTTGGAAAGTTTTAAGAAAATGCGTACAACTATGTCCTTACTGTTTACAGTTATTACAGGCTCTAAAGCCGGCAGACCATGGATTATGTGCCAACTTTGCAAACGAAATGTTGTTTCGTGACAATGAAGATTTACTGGATAATGTTGTCTTCAGTGATGAGTCGACCTTTCACCTTAGTGAACATGTTAACATTCACAATGTGCGCATCTGGGGCTCAGAAAATCCTCACAAGGTGATGCAAACCAAATGAGACTCCCCTAAAGTCACTGTTTTTTGTGCTGTATCCCAGAAGAAAGTTCATGGGCCTTTCTTTTTTGGTGAACCTACTGTAAATGGCACTTTTTACCTTGATACACTAGAACAATGGCTCTTCCCTCAGTTGAAAGAAGATGAGCCACAGAACTTCAGTTTCCATCAAGATGGTGCACCTACTCACTGGTGTAGCGAAGTACACGATTGGTACCCAAGCGCTGGATAGGCCGCAAGGGGCCCAATGACAGGGCTTGCTTTGCATGGCCTCCGTGTTCACCTGACCTAACGCCATGCGATTTTTTCCTTTGGGGCTTCATCAAGGATCGTGTGTACGTGCCTCCGCTACCAGCAGACCTCCCTGAATTAAGAAACCGGATTGAAGCAGATGTTGCTACAATCACTGAAGACACACATATCAAATTTTGGGAAGAACTCGTCTATAGACTTGATGTGTGCCGTGTCACAAATGGTGCTCACATTGAACATTTATAAGGTTCTTGGTAAAAATGTTTGAGTTGCTCTTTCATTTGACATATCATTGTCCGCAGCTCGTGGTCGTGCGGTAGCTTTCTCGCTTCCCGCGCCCGGGTTCCCGGGTTCGATTCCCGGCGGGGTCAGGGATTTTCTCTGCCTCGTGATGACTGGGTGTTGTGTGATGTCCTTAGGTTAGTTAGGTTTAAGTAGTTCTAGGTTCTATGGGACTGATGACCATAGATGTTTAGTCCCATAGTGCTCAGAGCCATTTGATTTTGACATATCATTTATAACTGTAAGTTTAATGTAATAAACATTATAAAGCGTTAAAACCCCGATATTCATTTATAAACACCCTGTATATAAATATATTTGTTTTGATGCTCTCTACCTCTTATATTAACTTGGATGAACAGTTTCGGAATATCCTGCATAACCACTCGTAGTGCTGCAGCGAGATGGGAAGCGACATGCTGTCACAGTGAGGGGTAGGTTGGTGGACATGAGTGAACCAGCAACTTCAACTTGGGGCCAGTGCTGAGGGCTATGGACTGCGGTGGATGAGACACGTTCAGCACCAGATTATGTTTACATCCAGGTGTGGCTAGACAGGGATTTGGCTGATAATAATAACCCCATGTAGATGGAGGATGGGATGGCCAGTGTCGCCATCAGAGGCAGCCACAACAGGGACGTGATCAAGATGACCATCAAGACCTAACTGCCTTCCAGGTGAGCTGCTGGCTATATAAGGGGAAGAGAGGTGGTGGAGCAGAGGAGAGAGGCAGCTTGATGAACTTGCAGTCTGGACTTTGGTGGCTTGCTGACAAGACGGGGTATTGATCCTGGTGGAGTAACAGACAGTGCTTGATTTCATTGACCTTGGGAATAAGGCGCAACCAGGACTGAATTTGTGTTAGCTGCTGGTGTGTTGGCCACTACAGTTTAAAAAAATTGTGCCAATTGTGATCAGTGCAAGTCTTTGTAATACAGATGATAGTGTCTAGCTTGCCCGATTTAAGTGGAGCAAGGGATCACGGTAAAATTTTAATCCGTCCTTTCTGTTGCTTTTCATTGTCTTGTTGTTCGTATTTATTGTGACCACAAGAGGTAACTGGGTTGGTGTGTTCTGTTACTTATATTCCATTCCTTTATTAACTTCCTGTTTAGTATTTGCCAGGCCGTTGGTAATTGATAGCATATATTACAGGATTTTGTATTCTTGAACAAGATAGTTTAGTGTGCGTTTTCTTGTCCTCTTTCACTATTGTATTATTATTTGTAGAGTATTATTTCGTATCCTCTGTATTGTGAAGTCGACGAAATCGAAAAGGGTAGATTATTTTATCGTGTATTCTGTTGTGTTGGATATTAAGTTTCTACATTTTCCTAAATTGAGCACTGAATACGGATCTCTTAGAATGTATTGTTCAGAGACAGTTATGTACAGGCAGCTACAGGAAAAAGGTATGAAGGAAACTGAATTAATTATTACATAACTTAAGAGTGAAACGCACACGTATTTAACTGGAATGTTGAAGTAGACTTTTGAAGATGTTATACTCATTAAACTTGCGTAATGTCTCTTAGGTGTAACCAGTTTTATAAAAATTGAAGCACCTCTTAATAAAACCATTTAACAGGTTTTAAAAAAGCATATTTGTGCCATCAGCTGTAAAACTGTGTATTAAAGGCGAGAAAGAGTTGTCCAGAAAATATTTATGAAACTGACGCAGAGTTGACCCTTGTTAATAAAGAGAACTGACCATCACAGAAAATGCTGATTTCGATGTACCAGTCCACTGTTTCACGTGAATGCGCATGCAAATCTGCCGCAAACTCCGTCCCAAGTACTTAGCTATCGTTACATTTGAGTGAGATGAGCAAACGTGCTTAGCGACCACTTCAATGCAGTAAAATATGCCGCTGACGATAAAACACCGCGACAGCTCATGGAAAAGTTTGTGGATCTGTTGCACAAGAGTTCAATACTGGATGTGCATCGCAAAAGTTATAGCAAAGTCTGCAATGAGAAACTATGTGGTAAAATGGTGCGGAAAGGGTTCAGTGACGAATAAAAACCAAAACAATCCGAAAAGCGTTCGAACAACAGAAAACATTGTTCGAGTGAAGGAAAACCTAGAACAAAGTCCAAGAAATATCAACTCTGTTCATCGGCGCAAATAGGAATTAAAATGGGAATTAGCCGCGAGGGGTAGCCGTGCGGTCTGGGGCGTCTCGTCGCGGCTGGCGCGGCTCCCCAGTCGGAGGTGCGAGTCCTCCCACGGGTGTGAGTGTGGGTGTGGGTTCTTACCGTAAGTTATTTTAAGTTAGATTAAGTAGTGCTTAAGCCTAGGGACCGACGATTCAAATGGTTCAAATGGCTCTGAGCGTTATGGGACTTAACATCTATGGTCATCAGTCCCATAGAACTTAAAACTACTTAAACCTAACTAACCTAAGGACAGCACACAACACCCAGTCATCACGAGGCAGAGAAAATCCCTGACCCCGCCGGGAATCGAACCAGGGATCCCGGGCGTGGGAAGCGAGAACGCTACCGCACGACCACGAGCTGCTAGGGACCGATGACCTCAGCAGTTTGGTCCCATAGTCCTTACCACAAATTTCTAAAAATAAAATGGGAATTAAGAGATTGTCTCGCAACATCACAAGTTCACGATGGTGAATGACGTTGGAAGCTCTAATGAGGCATTTAGCTGGTGATACTGTTGTACGTAGGGAAGCCGCAACGCCAGACAGGTACAGCGAAATACGGGAAGTCCTGCAGAAGATGGGGTCAGCGACTAGCAGTTGATCCTCAACATAAAGATAACTTAACATACTGCACGTAAACAGAAAGACACGTTGTTGTTCGACTGTATAACTTTCGACCAACCCCTAACTGCATACACAGTTGTGGGATATCTGGGATTAGACGTCCGTAGTGACTTTAGGAGGAAAGGACACATGCAACTTGCTGTGTGAGTGGAAAATACGGATCCCGGAGAGATCCCTTAGAGGAATCCAAATGAAATGCATTTGACGCACGAGGGGGATAGCTTAAACAGCGTACGTTCGATCAAAAACGTATAAGTCGTATGGCATGAATGGCTGCGAGATGCCTAAGGGCAGGTTCAGTCGCCTAATTGGAAGGATTTTTCTGCTCCTTCGCGCAAGCAGACACCTTTCCTAAGCGACGTCTGGAACTGTGTGTGGAGGAGTGTCTGTTAATTACGTGGGTGACTGTTATGGGTATGTGTGTTGTGTAGTTTCAGGTTCATATTAGAACTACTGATAGCGTTGGGAGAGCCAGCCCTGACAAAACTCTACCATCTGGTGAGTAAGATGTATAAGACAGACGACTTCAAGAAGAATATAATAATTCCAATCCCAAAGAAAGCAGGTATTGACAGATCTGAAAATTATCAAACTATCAGTTTAATAAGTCACAGTTGCAAAATACTAACGCGAATTCTTTACAGACGAATGGAAAAACTGGTAGAAGCCGACCTCGGGGAAGATGAATTTGGATTCCGTAGAAATGTTGGAACACGTGAGGCAATACTGACCCTACGACTTATCTTAGATTAAGGAAAGGCAAACCTATGCTTCTAGCATTTGTAGACTTAGAGAAAGCTTTTGACAATGTTGACTGAAATACTCTTTCAAATTCTTGAAATGTAAGAGAAAGAAAACTTCTATAGGATCTTCCCGAATTGGAACACTGCCATTCGCATTTGGTCGTTCGATGATTGTCTGCGAGTGAAATGAGTTCCTTTTAGCAGAGAAAACTTGATGTATGCTTTTGACCGCTTTATTGAAGCAGGTTCTACAGCAAACATCCACCATCAAATGTCCGAAGTCCTATACAAGCAGGGGTAAAATACAGGGAGCGAAAGGCTATTTACAATTTGCACAGAAACCAGATGGCAGTTATAAGAGTCGGGGGGTATGAAAGGGAAGCAGTGGTTGGGAAGGGAGTGAGACACGGTTGTAGCATATCCCCGATGTTATTCAATCTGTATATTGAGCAAGCAGTAAAAGAAACAAAAGAAAAATTCGCAGTAGAAATTAAAATCTAAGGAGAAGAAATAAAAACTTTGAGGTTCGCCGATGACATTGTAATTCTGTGAGAAACAGCAAAGGACCTGTAACAGCAGTTGAACGAAGTGGACTATGTCTTGAAAGGAGGAAATAAGATGAACATCAACAAAAGCAAAACGAGGATAATGGATTGCAGTCGAATTAAATCGGGTGATGATGAGGGTATTGGATTACGAAATGAGACGCTTAAAGTAGTAAATGAGTTTTGCTGTTTGGGGAGCAAAATAACTCATGGTCGAAGTAGAGACGATATAAAATGTAGACTGGCAATGGCAAGGAAAGCGTTTCTGAAGAAGAGAAATTTGTTAACATCGAGTATAGATTTAAGTGTCAGGAAGTCGTTTCTGAAAGTATTTGTATGGATTGTAGCCATGTATGGAAGTGAAACATGGGCGATGAATGGTTTGGACAAGAAGAGAATAGAAGCTTTCGAAATGTGGTGCTACAGAAGAATGCTGAAGATTAGATGGGTAGATCACATAACTAATGTGGAAGTATTGAATAGAAATGGGGAGAAGAGGAGAATGTGGCACAACTTGACAAGAAGAAGGGACCGGTTGGTAGGACGTGTTCTGAGGCATCAGGGGATCACAAATTTAGCATTGGAGGGCAGCATGGAGGGTAAAAATCGTAGAGGAGACCAAGAGATGAATACACTAAGCAGATTCAGAAGGATGTAGGTTGCAGTAGATACTGGGAGCTGAAGAAGCTTGCACAGGATAGAGCAGCATGGAGAGCTGCATCAAACCAGTCTCTGGACTGAAGACAACAACAACAACAACAACAACATTGGAATGTGGAAGGGCCTAGGGGCCGGTGCAATACATGGCCTACTCCTTGCGGATAGCGGCGGGGTTCCGCCAAGCTTAGAGTCTCTATCCAGCGGGTGATCACCAAGCTGTGTCAGAGACCTTCTATATCATTCGACGATCATTGTACTGATATTGGTTTAAAGTTAATATATATCGCGAGGTGGAGAGTTTCGCCAGCGCGAGCGAAATATTTATTTCTTGTCTTCGCGTTGCTCCATGCCGAGCGAAGAAAGGTAAGCAAATCGGAATGCGAGTGGACTTTGTTACCAGACAGGATAACGAGAGGACGTGTAGAAAGTGTGTCCTGTGAACTAGACATTATTAGCCGCCATATTGTATAATTTGTGTTTTTTGAGATTCACAAGCGATATGTAATGTTAATGTGGAGTTTAGTAACGGCCATAATACAGTCTGTTGCGTTTCAAAGGAGACTACGTGTATTTAATTTTGAACAAAGAATTCTGTGAGGATCTGTTACGTACTACAAGCTTGTATAGTACTTCGGACATTTGATATTGAATGTTTGCTGTAGAACCTGCTTCAATAAAGCGGTCAAAAGAAGTTTTCTCTGCTAAAAGGAACTCATTTCATTCGCAGACAATCATCGAACGACCAAATGCGAATGGCAGTGTTCCAATTCGGGAAGATCTTATAGAAGTTTTCTTTCTCTTACATTTCAAGAATTTTACAGGCAATCGTCGGAGTCAGCAGCTGCTTCTACACCACGAGAGTAACTTTTCTACGTGTACGAAATTACGTATGCTGTGGGGGTAGGCGACGCCGCTCGGGATATTGTCCTTCACATACATACAAACAGAGACACTACGCACACTAATTCAATAACAACGAATTTAATATTACCACATCAAAACATTAATTTCTTCTTTTGAGCAGTAATATTATACTTCACTTCACAAGAGGTTCGTAATTTAATTCGACCATTGGCGCAAATACTGGTTATCAGGCAGTTACATCACCACCTTTCCTGTCCTTTCAGCCGTAAAGCACTGTCAACAAAAAAATGGTTCAAATGGCTCTGAGCACTATGGGACTTAACATCTTAGTTCGTCAGTCCCCTAGAACTTAGAACTACTTAAACCTAACTAACCTAAGGACATCACACACATCCATGCCCGAGGCAGGATTCGAACCTGCGACCGTAGCAGTCCCGCGGTTCCGGACTGCAGTGCCTAGAACCGCACGGCCACCGCGGCCGGCCCACTGTCAACAGCACACGGCATTCACTAAGGGTCACCCCACACCGGACTGTGCTTAACAATGGTGATCCGACGGGAACCGTTGGCTTCATTCGTTCGACCAGTACATGTTGTTGGTCACGGACTCTTACCGAATGGTATACCCGCCGGAAGGTGCTAGGCACACGACATTTTCATTTAGCAGATGGAATTTATAGAGGAAATAAAGTTCCAAAAAGGATCAGTGCGTTTCATCGCGAGTTTCTTTAACACTTTCGCTGCGGCTGACGCTTTTAAGGGTCTCAACAAACCACGAGCCAGTAAGGCTGACGCTTATAAGCGTCCGCGCTCACCATCGGATTACTCAGTCTAGTTGCAGTATCTAAGCTGGCATCATAGCGTGTAAACTTTTGTTTTGTGTGGTCAGTTATCGAACGCATATTGTTCGTAATGGCGGCTAATGAACATCTGAATGACGCCTGTGTGACCCCTATAGGTGTCAGCAAACAGACTTCAAAACATGACTACAGTACAGTCGCAGCTTATTTGAAGTAATGCATATAAGGTGTCATCATTAAGTCGGTATAGAACGTGATCCTACAGATCTTACAAGGTCTTGACGTCATCCCGTAGCTCAGGCGTGCTTAGGAGCGTCGGTTACGAGCGGTACCTGCCGCTTCGGAGTGTTACTGGCCCGCACTCGCACTTGCCGGGCCGCACTGGAGAATTGCGCGCCTGCACCGATGCCGCAGCGAAAGTGTTAAAACGTGCGAGATTGGCAAGAAACTGACAGACGATTAGACATTCACAGTAGGCCTCATAGGGAGGTATACTGTTAAAATTTCCAAAACTCATTTTCCAGAAAGAGTCGCGCGAAAGTTAGATCCTATCATATTCATCTCTCGGAATTGTTAAAACTTTTCTGAGCTCAAAGGTAATGAGGCAACTTGAAAAAAAAAATGGCCTCCTCCACGCCAGCGTGCATGGACTCCGAAAACATCGATCGTATTAAACCCAACTCGCGCTTTTCTTATCTGACATACTCGAAGACATGGATCAAGGCAGTCAGATCACTGTACTATATCTCGATTTCCAAAAATTGTATTATTCAGTACCACATCTACGAGTATTATCAAAATTACCATCGTACGGGTTATCAGCGAAATATGTCTTTCGGCTGAGGATTCATTGGTAGCCCTGAATGCCCGCATGGTACCACTCTATCGGTCAACATTGGAGTCAACGTCTTAATAATCTCCCCACGATCCACGTACTGCTTCCCGCCGAGACTGTCCTTCATTAGGCCAGACAGATGGCATCCGGAAGGTGCGAGATCTGGGCTGTAGGAAGCATGAGGAAGAACAGTCCAATGAAGTTTTGTGAGCTCCTCTCGAGAGTGCAGACTTCTGAGGGGGCTTACGTTGTCACGGAAAAGTTCGGTGGCATTTTTGTGCGGCCAACACGGTCAAATCGTTTCTTCAGTTTCCTGAGAGTAGCACAGTACACTTCCGTGTTGATCGTTGCACCATGTCGGAAGATATCAAACAGACCAACCGATTCACAGCCACAGAAGACCGTCGCCATGATTTTACAGACTGAGGGTGCGACTTTGAACTTTTTGTTCAGGGGAGAGGTGGAGTGGCGCCACTCCATGGATTGCCGTTTTGTTTCCTGTTCGAAGTGATGAATTCATGTCTCATCGCCTATGACGATATTCGAGAAATCATTGTCACGATCAGCCAAGTAACGCGCAAAACGTTCTGCACAGATGGACCTTCGTTGCTCTTTACGGTCTTCCGTTAGGCGACGAGGAACCCAGCAGACACACACACTATGTGATCAAAAGTATCCGGACACCTGGCTGAAAGTGGCTTACGTTCGTGGCGCCCTCCATCGGTAATGCTAGAATTCGGTGTGGTGTTGGCCCACCCTTAGCCTTGATGACAGCTTCCACTCTCGCAGGCATACGTTCAATCAGGTGCTGGAAGGATTCTTGGGGAATGGCAGCTCATTTTTCACGGAGTGCTGCACTGAGGAGAGGTATCGATGTCGGTCGGTGAGGCCCGGCACGAAGTGAGAGTTCCAAAACATCCCAAAGGTCTTCTATAGGATTCAGGTCGGCACTCTGTGCAGTCCACTCCATTACAGGAATGTTACTGTTATATAACCACTCCGCCACAGACCGTGCATTATGAACAGATACAGCCGGCCAGGTTGACCTAGCGGTTCTAGGCGCTACAGTCCGGAACCGCGTGACCACCACGGTCGCAGGTTTGAATCCTACCTCGGGCATGGATGTGTGTGATGTTCTTAGGTTAGTTAGTTTTAAGTGGTTCTAAGTTCTTGGGGACTGATGACCTCAGAAGTTAAGTCACCTAGTGCTCATAGCCATTAACATATACTCGATCGTGTTGAAAGATGCAATCGCCATCCCCGAATTGCTCTTCAACAATGGGAAGCAAGAAGGTGCTTAAACACCACTCTAGGTTTGTGTTATGATAGTGCCACGAAAAACAAAAATGGTTCAAATGGCTCTGAGCACTATGGGACTTAACATCTGTGGTCATCAGTCCCCTAGAACTTAGAACTACTTAAACCTAACTAACCTAAGGAAATCACACACATCCATGCCCGAGACAAGATTCGAACCTGCGACCGTAGCAGTCGCGTGGCTGCGGACTGAGCACCTAGAACCGTGGCTGGCGGCCACGCAAAACAACAAGAGGTGCAAGCCCCCAGCCATCGGATCGCCACAGTGTGTACCGTGATTCGTCACTCCACACAACCTATCTAACTGTCATAGTACTTGCAGTGGATCCTGATGCTGTCTGGAATTCCTGTGTGATGGTCTGGATACATGTCTGGCTGTTACATATTATGACCCTTTTCAACTGGCGGTCTCTGTCAGTCAAACCCTTTTGTGCTGTGCGTGTCCCTTCACGTTTCCACTTCACAATCACATCGGAAACAGTGGACCAAGGGATGTTTAGGAGTGTGGAAATCTCGCGCACAGACGTATGACGCAAGTGACACCCAATTACCTGATCACGTTTGAAATCCGTGAGTTCCGCGGAGCGCCTCATTCTGCTCTCTCACGATTTCTAATGACTACTGACGTCGCTCGTATGGAGTACCTGGCAGTAGGTTGCAGCACAACCTAATATAAAAAACGCATGTTTTTGGGGGTGTCCCGATACTTTTGGTTCAATAGTGTACCTCTGAGTATCCCAAATGGTGGGCTACTGTGTGAGCACTAGTAAGAGAAACATCCACTTGTGCAGTGAGGTGTTTGTGATCCATCGATCACCTCGCATGAGAGTGTCCGTACATTGTAGGACTCACATCTATGTGATCCAGGTCGGCACGCTTGAGATCGGACAGGTTTGCTGATTTCCTTACATTGATGACAGATGCCTCGCCGAACAACTCACTGTGCTTTTGTTCACTGCCCGGTCTCCGTAGACATTCTGCAAACGCCCGTGGATACCTGCGGTGCTCTGGTTTTCTACCGAAAGACACTTCATGAGACCTCTCTGCTTGGAATGCACCTCGTTACAGATGCCATAATGAGTACTACATACAGCGCCGCCACCTTTCGGAAATTCATGAAACTATAGAGTTGGAGTATTCCACGATGCCCTTCAACAAATTCCACATTTTTGCAGCCAAAATTAGCCGAGAAAAAAGAAGTGTTACATTGCTTATTGAACAACCCCCTACACATCGCCACCATAGCGATCGTCAGGACAATGTTAGACTAATTATAACGCACACAGAGGTATCTGAACAGTCATTCTTCCCACGCTCCACACGCGACTGGAACGGGGAAAAGATCTAGCTGTTAGCAGAGGATGGATGTAGATGTAGATGTATGACAGTAAAGTGAAAGTAATTAGATCTGAGTTGGTGGAATATGGGCAGTCGTTCTGGCCAATAAACAATCGTCAGGAGAAGAGGAAAGGAGCGAGATGACAGTGGAACACCAGTTAAGTTCCACCACACACTATAAGGTGGCTTGGGAAAAACCAATTGCCGCATAAGGGCATACGAGGAATAAAGGCACAACAGTATGAAGGGCAGAGATGTGGAACTCACGGTAACTTCCAGGAAAGAGTGCAGTTTGTTGTTGATGGGAGGGTTATTGGGCAGGAAGCGTGCTCTATGGGAGTCCGGACAGGGCCGGTTTAAGGCCCAAACGACACAGTCGCAAGAGCACCAAGCTGACAGAGGCGCCAAAGGCGTAAAATCTGTACTGAGTGTGTGTCTTAATTGGTAGCGAAAACTGCTACAAGAGAATGTAGACCATAACAGAAACATGACCATTCCTGTAAACATGGGTCCGCAAAGGCACGAATGTGTGGTTATGCACTACCACTGACTTCAGAACCAAATATTATCCGTATTAGTATAAATCTATTTGAATGTAAGCTTTTCGATTAAATCCCCTTTAAACTGGGCTTAAATTTCACGCAAAGCCTACCTACACAAAAAATGTAACACTACTTCAGCGTGTTACATGTCACAGTTTATTGGCGACTTTTGTTCTCATGTAACATACAACTTAGACAGTTAAACAGTGGTTTATGTTAAACACTTCAACGTCAAATTACAGGATTTTTTTGTATTTGTTTCCTACTTTTTGCAGTGGAAAGTGAAATAATCTGTAAATTATGGAACAAAAAATTTCCATTGTTAAACTAAAAAATAACAGAAATTTTATATTTTCATTATTTCTGCGATATGAATGGTGTCTTCGTCGACCATACACGGCGCGTCGTGTACTGCTCATGTTTCCGCAAAAGAAAGATTTAAATCGGCCTCTGCGAGCCGCTGCTAGGGAGGGTTCGCACCATCTCACCGCCTGCAATACTGTAATTGGTCCGCGTGTCTTTTTAAGCCGATGCACTCACACCTTCGTCTCAGATTGTCCTAAGCTTACCAGAATACTCACATCAAGCGCATGGACAACAGTACAGTGAGCCTTAAGTTCAAAGGTGTATATCCAGACATGGGTATAGCTCTGTGATGTTCAGCGACAAATCTTACTTCTGTATGTGGGGATCAGGCCAGCGCAACGTTTACGTAGACAACCTGCACAGTAAGCAGCGTTTCTGGAGAGTCGTACCTCTCCATCTCCTGCAGTTACGGTGTGGGGAGCTACTGGATTTGACAACAGGACTGATTTTTCGAAGGAGGTAAAATGTTCATCAGTATCTGACACGAATTTTTTATGATACCCCGTCGGAGGTTCGAATCCTCCCTTGGGCATGGGCGTGTGTGTTGCCCTTAGCGTAAGTTAGTTTCAGTTAGATTAAGTAGTGTGTAAGTCTAGGGACCGATGACCTTAACAGTTTGGTCCCATAGAACTTACCACAGATTTCCAATATTTTATGATACCCTTCACGAAAAGGGTGTTAAAATGGCATGTTTGGCAGGGATAATGTAAGACCTCGCAGTGCAGTTGACACCGAAAATGTTTTTAGGTATTTACGAGTACATGTCATTGATGACCTGTCTAGCCCCCAGATTTGTCACCTGTAGAGCATATCCGGGGGTCTATCGAAAGATGTATAGTTTCAAACCATCCTCTAGCCAACAAAGTTCATGAAGTGTTAGAATATATGTTTCAAGCATGGTAATAAATTCTTCAGGATGACATTTGAAGGCTGTTTGCATCTGTCCCTGGCCAGAGGTCACTCATCATAACGATGTTAATGATGATCATCAGTTCCGGACTAAATAAAGGTTTGATCATTTAATACCTGTTTATGTGATCAACATCTCTATATGGATTGATAAATTTCGAACTAATGTGTCATGGTACAACACTTCTCATTTCCGTCGGGGTAACTGAATGTCTTAGGTAGTATTGTTTGCTAATATTATTTGAGTAAGTCTTATCTTGTTGTTATTGTTGTTGTTGTGGTCCTTGTCAGAAGACTGGTTCGATGCAGCTCTCCACGCTATCCTGTGCAAGCCTCATCATCTCCGAACAACTACTGCAACCTATGTCCTTCTGAACCTGCTTACTGTATTCATCTTTTGGTCTCCTGGTCTACGATTCGCCCTACCCCCACCCCCCCTCCCCGCCCCATTACACTGCCCTCCAATGCTACACTGGCGATCCTCTGATGTCTCAGAATGTATTCTATCAACCGATCCTTACTTCTAGTCGGGTTGTGCCACAAATTTATTTTCTCACAAATTCTGTTCCGTACCTCCACATTAGTTACGTGATCTACCCATCTAATGTTCAGTATGCTTCTGTGACATCTCATTTCAAAAGCGTCGATTCTCTTCTTGTCTTACTGCTTATCGCTCATGTTTCACATTCATAAACGCCTACAGTCCAGACAATACCTTCAGGAAAGACTTTCTAACATTTAGATCTATATTCGACGTTAATAAGTTTCTCATCTTCAGAAACTCTTTTCTTGCAATTGCCAGTCTACATTTTATATCCTCTATACTTCGGCCATCATCAGTTATTTTTCTGCATAAAAATAGCAGAATTCGTCTACTACTTTAAATGTCTCGTTTTGTAATCTAATTCCCTCAGCATTACCTGATGTAATTCGGCTACATTCCACTATCCTTGTTTTGTTTTTGTAGATGTTCATCTGATATTTTCCTTTCAAGACACTGTCCACTCATTTCAGTTGCTCTTGGAAGTCATTTGCTGTCTCTGAGAAAATTACGTAATCGGCAAACCTGAAAGTTGTTATGTAACAGTTAACACAGGGTGTCTGAGGAGGTAGGATAATCATGAAATGAAAGCGTATTTCATGATACGCATATATAGGATGTCCGAGGAGTAATGCTCAATATTCAGGGATATGACAGATTATTCGAACCAAAAAAGTCTAGTAAAAATGGGCTCTGCACTGAATACCGTAAGAGCTATGTGCACTGCTTCATCTCAAATACTGTGAAAGAAATTTCTTCTATTCCAAGCTCTTTGCTTTCCATATTTTGAGAGGTATTAGTATGGACCAGAACAACAAAAAAGTGCAGGAAAAAATGGCTCTAAAACACTTGTTCACCTTCGCTACTATGAAACATATCTGTTTTACTAAGCAAGTTCTCATAGCATTTAAGGCATGCACTTTAGAGCCCTTTTTTACTGCAGTTTTTTGTTGTTTTATCCATACTACTGCCTCTCAAAGTATGGAAAAGAAAGAACTTGGAATAAAAGAGATGCGTTTTACAGTATCGAAGATGAATAAGTGCTGATAGCGATTAAAGTATGCATTTTAGAGCCCATTTTTACGAGACTCTTAAGGTTAGAACGATCGTTCCTGTCATATGTCTGAATACTGACCATTCCTACTGGGACACCATGTGCATCCACATCACGAAATACACTTTCGTTCGGTGGAGAGCCTGTGACCATCGTACGTTGGCTGGGGCGAGGCAGCACACACAGGATTGAGATAAGTAGTATTATTGACTTGGTACATATGTACCGTGTATTTGTAAAAAATAAATTTTGGGATCTTGTCGCTGTAGGTGTTGATTTTAGCTTTGACTACGCCTATTTAGGCAAGCTGTTTAGTATTTGTTCTGAAGAAGGCGTGGTTACCCACGATGAAACCTAGGTAAACACCAGATAGTTTGTGCAATCGAGGCGGATTTTTCATAATTACTTAAATACGCTTTCATTTCGTGATTATACTTACCTTTCATACGCTCGGATAGAACATATCGACATATGGGCTGTGGCGTCAGAGAGCTTAGTTGGGGGGCGGTGACTCAGCCGCGAGCCGAGACGAAAGTATCAGTCACGGCAGCACTTCTTGCGCGGCACGGAGGCCGGGGTCATTGACCCCCGTGTTCGCTGCGCTCCGCTGGGTGCTTGGGGTGGCTCGCCTGCGCTGATAAACCACTCCGCCTTCTCCTCGCTGCTTCTGTGGAAAGCGTGCCTCGGCAGTCGCCGCGCGTCCAGCGTAATGCTTGCGTCGTTATTTGCGCCTCTCTTACAGGTGTAGCGTTTATATCCAACCACTTTACAGCGTATGGCATGGTGACTTGAAAGCTCCCATCTCTGTCCTCCAGAAAAAAACGGTCGTCAACCATCTAGAAAGGCCTACACTTGGAAGGCGACGCTTCACTTGAGAAATGTGATTGTTTAATGGGATGCTGATGGCGTGACCCGCCTGGAAACAATCTGATACCAGCGCCTCCACTAAGGTATAAGCCTTTCCGTCCAGCACCATCTCACTATCGATCTTTGCTTATGTCGGATATCTGCCTTGATGACTATTAGGCGACTCGTTTCAGTTAGTGTCCATGCCCGCACCCCACGTTCAGATATCACAGGAAGTGAATCTGCAAAACGAATTCTACACATCGATGTCTTCTTCTTGGATGCTGCAAAGAGGTGAACGCAAAACAGAAGTAGTCTGCAGTTTTATTTTTAAACAGAAATATAACAACCTTTTATGGCAACTTTGCTAGTTACGAAATTAATGGTGAGTGTACATATTGGTTTCTGACCATGCTAGTGGCTGGAGAATTGACATCTTTCTCAAGGAAGAGTCGAAAATGGTTTATATTATCAGTATGTACAAAATTACCCCTAAGAGGATACAAGAACTGTCTAAGGAATATACATTCATGTGGGGGTCTAACCAGATCTGCGGCTGGATCCAAAATTATATGGCAAGCGGGCCTCAGTATATTTTTCTAACTGGGGAGTCTTCTACAGACTGTGCATGCTGATTGGAATACACTCTCTTTGAAAATCTGAACTTATCTGGTGTAAAACAGAGAGAACGAAAGGCAACTGACAGAGAAACCAGACTCAAATTCTAATAGCCGCAGGACATTGAGGCGGTCTACCTATCGGGAGGTGACTATTAACTGTTCGCATATTGTCCATCTTCACAAACTTCTGATCCTAGACGCAGATCACCCTCAGTAGTGGCTAAAACAAATCCACACGCTTCTGATCCTGCACGCACAAAGAGGCACATCACCCACAGTTGCGGCCAAAATAAATCCACATTGAAGACGCAATGGTTAATTAAAATAATAACCTTAACTAATAATCTGCATATCGTCGGCTTTCTATCCAAAGCTGGTAAGTCTGAATTTTGAGACTTCGATGTTTTTGATGATTGAGGTTCATAAATTACTGCCATTCAGCCTGAAAAACCTCCAAAGTTGGCGTATGGATGCAAGGACATTTATCGGACTTGCCTGAAACCTCTAGGTCCTTGAACCCTTGTACTACGAAATCTAAACTTCTTTGTCTGTGAACCTTAAAGCATTATATTGACCTCCAGTACTACTGTTCTTCGTGAATTGTAGTGAGTATTTATATTACATACCAGTACGGAAACGGACAATTTCACAGAAAATAAGTCAGAGATAAATATGTATTTTGTAGTGTACAAAAGTTTTACAATACCTATTACATTTTTATAACGTTTTTAATTGAACTACTGACAAAAATAGTTAAAGGTTGTGTTTCTGTGCAGTGCAGTTAGTAGTATTTAATACTGCAGCTTTATTTTAATCTACTTACGATAATCAGTTGATTACATGTATGATTTCAGGTGCAATATTATATACATACTTTCTTTTATATAGACCTATCTTTTTTTTTCAGGAAAACTTTATGTCTGGGGGACACTACATTGCTTTCGTAGCCGAAAACAAGAATTTGGAGAAGCATGAGGAAATGAAATGTTCGAATCGCATTTTGAAGCAGTTGCGACTGATTTATTAAAAGCAACTAATGAAGCCTTTGTATTATGTTAGAGGACAATGGAAACTGCAGTTCATTACCACCGCATACTGATGAAGTTGCGGGTCGTCTAAGGCAGCTCAAGAATAACTTTCCTGTGAATGTAAGTCATAGAGATGCATCACAAATGGGTGAAGTTGGTAACAAAAGTGAAGATATTAATGTACCATATCTTGTGACAAATAATTCCTGTGAAGAAAAATGAATGATGAGACTTATAAGTCAAATGATGTACCAAGTAAGAGAAACGCAGTAGAAAACGATATTTTGGGCTTAGAAAAGAAGAAACATCCCATAAGAAACAGAAAACGCAAACCTGACAAAAGTAACTGGAACAGAGAAGCGAATAGAACGAAGAGAGAAAAGGGCTGCGCTTACAAAGGAATGAGTTGAGAGGAAAATGGAAAATGGGTAGGAAACCAAGACAGGAAAGCTCGTAAAATGAAAGGTACAGGGAATAGGCAAAATAATGTGAACACCTGTACTTACCTGGGAATGGTTTATTAATAAGGGGTTGGAACCCCATTTACCCGTAATATAGCTGCGATACTGCTTGGGATACTGACATATAATGACTGCATAGTCTCCAATGGAATGCTACGCCAATCTTCGACCAGAACCTCTTCTAACTCCTGTAGCGACGAGGGAGGCGGAAATCTGCTCCCGAGTTGCGCTCCAGTACTGCCCACAAGGGTTCGATAATGTTCAAGTCCGGGGACTGTGCTGGCCAAGGAAGATGCTGCTGTTCAGTTACATGCTCCTCATACCAGGCTTGTACTGTCCTGGCTGTGTGAATGGGTGCATTGTTGTGAAACAACATTGGAAACATGCGGTACCTGATCACCTGAAATGTTTACATAATCGTTGGCTGTAACATAGCCTTTGAGAGTAATGATGGGACCAGCAGAATACCATGATATGGCTGGCCACACCATCACACTTCCACCTCCATGCTTAACCACTGGAGTCAAGCAATCAGGTTTGTAGGCTTCTTTTGGAGTTCTTCAGACATAAACCCGGCCCGATGTTGTGAATAACGGAAGCGTTGACTCGTCGGACCATATGACATGTTTCCACTGCTCAGCCGTCCTGTATCTATGCTCCTGACACAATGTTTTAGGCTTCTTTGGGTTGGTTGTCGTCACTAATGGTTTCGTTATAGCAGCTCGTCCACGAATGTTCGCTTTATGGAGTTCTCGGCGGACAGTGTTGATAGATACTGGGTCTAGAAGATGGCTATTGAGCTATGCAGTCACTTTAGCCGCCGTAGTTTTGTGTTGTTTTTACACAATTCATATTAGCATACGGCGATCTCTGTCCTTTAGTTTTAATTTGCGTCCACTAGTACGTTTACTCGCTGATAAATTTCCATGTTTTGTGTAGGCTGTCATGACTGTTGAAACAGATGAACAGGAAATATTCAATAAGTTGGCTGTCTTAGATACTGATGCTCCAGCTAATCGGGCCCCCAAAATCTGCCCTCTTTGGACCTCTGTTAGGTCCTTCATTGCACGTCGATCTCGGCCGCTGAATGCAAATACGAAGTGTGGACTACTCGTAAACCACCTGCACTGATGCCTAGGCCGTACTGAACACGCACAGCCCAACACTACACGTGCCTTACCTATGTTGTTCATTGTCAAATACAACCACCCAATTACTACCACTGTTCACATTATTTTGCCTATCTCCTGTACTTGTAATAGCAAAGAAAGTGAAAGAGATACAAAAATTAAATACAGAATATTTACAGAAGGAAGCAGACAAAAGGTTTATGATAAGTTCTGGAGTAATGTGAATTGGTCACAAAAAAAAGTGCATGTTGCAAGCGTGGTAGACGCTGTTCCTGTGAAAGATAAAAAACCAGTTGAATGAGGTACCACGCACGTCAAATATTTTCAACTGTTACGTGAATGAAAGTACATTCCGTGTGAGAGTATGTAAGACCAGATTCAGCAATGCTTTGTGTCTTGGCGGTTAGTGCATACAGAACTGGGCAAAATTTTTGAGTAGAGGTGAGCGATCTGCCGACGAAGAAAAGACAAGCAGGAAAGTTCAGGACTGGAGGACGAGGAGCTTTGCTTGAAAGATTTTTTTAGATGATTTACCAAAGATGGAATCCACTATTGAAGGGCTTCCTCTATCAAACTCTATCTGGAACCTATATGGACTTCTAAACAATCTTTATATATAGAATATTTACAATAGCGTAAAAGAAAAGAAATACCACATGCGCCATTATCCATGAAAATTTCATGAAGAATTCTCTGATAATTTTAGTCTCTTCAGCCCCAAAAAGAATCAATGTGAATTTTGTATTAGCTTCAAGGCAGGTAATGTTTCAGAATATAATGAACATGTTATTGGAAAAAATTAGGCTTGGAAGCAGGAACATGAAGATAAGGAAACGGCAAAACATATTTCCACCATGGATCAACACGGTCTTTACTATGCTTCATGTTGACAGCTTCTGCCATATATTACAAGAAACAGTTTGTTGTCTATAATTTCACTCTATTCAATTCAACACAAAATATGATTACTGCTTTTGGTACCACAAAGCAGAAGGCGGTATGACTGCAAATAAATTTTCTTCAACATTGTATCACTTAAGCAATGAAGAAATAGAACTGGTTGCTGAGGAAGAAAGGAGAGTGGTGACTGTTCATGCCAGAATAGGAATGTCATTCTCTCCAACTCACTCCTACATTTGGCGTATAAGAAGATCATTATCATCACCCAAATATACTTAGTGTCAAGGCACACTCAAATGGAGTGTGATAGTATACATTCGACAATTAAACGTAAACTAAGAAAAGGAGAGATTTAGTGTGCTGCAGAGTACCTTTCTGCTTGCAACGTGGCAAGAATAATACAATTCTTCGATTCGTCCACGTATTCAAACAGGTGAGCCCACAATCAACAATTTCCGTTCACTTCGATGTCAAACTGACAGGACAATTTGCTGTTAGCTGTGATTTCCAGATGAATGGAAAGTTCTTGAGGAGAGGTCACGAAGAACTCAAGAGAATCGTAATATAATGGAACTAGACAAAGAACCCAGGCCTGTTATGAAAAGTAAATATGAACATCCCCAGCAGCTAAAACATGCGATTCCTCAAGAATTTCGGTTGTTATGTGGCACTTTGCCATACAGAGATAGTTAGTTTTAGAACGTCAAGGGTCCTTTAGCAGAAATGTTTGATTGGTTTTGGTTTTCATTTATTTTTAAGTCTTTTTGTCTTCAGGTGGTGAATATATTTGTGTTAGCAGAAATTCCTGTGTCTTACTTTTTCTTTTTTTATTGCTCTGTGCCTTAATAAATAAGTAAATCGTTTCTTTTACAGAATGTATTTTGTTCCTTTTTAGTTACATATCGCTTTATTTTTATTTATTACAGAATATCTATTTTCTACTATCTACCAAACAAAAAGTTTTTTGCCTCTACCATAAAAATTAGTGTATTTGACATAGGAGATTTTAATAGTAAATCCTCGACAGGACTGCGTACCACTATCACTTCAGCATTCCAAAATATAAATTACAAACGTTATAAATATCTTCAAATTTTGTAGTCCTGTCGTCCTTAGTTGCTAGTAACATTTCGGTATGCTGATAATTTTTACATCTGGACCGTCTGATTACAACTGAATGAAACAAGTTTCGTGCCATACACGTATCGCCCTTATTGTTTACAAGACACCTTCAGTGGCCTGTAATATGTACATATTTTTGTTTATACTATTTAGTTTACATTTTGGGACGAGGTGTATATAAATTTGTAAATAGTTCTGGTGGTTGGCTTTTCTTTGAAGTAGTAATAATTTAAAATTCTAATTAGAGATTCCGTGGATGTTGTTCTCCATGTTGCGTTTTTGTTTCATTTTTGGCGCTATCCTTCTTCTTATAATTACCATTTGAAATTTTGTTTTTCACTAGGAACTGAACACTTGTTCTGATTGGTGTTACCGATTGTCGACTGTTATTGTCAAAGATCTAGTTTTATTGCCAGCTGTTAAGTATAATTCTGTGACATCTGTTATCTGCTTCTGCATATGTACATGTGTGTGTATGTATGTGTACATGCGTACGTGTGTGTGAGTATGTGTATGTGCGTGTCTGAACTGGTGTTTCTTTGGCATGATTAGGTCATGGTTCACGTACTTTATTTTTATTTTTTACTTTTTTATTGTGTGTGTGTGTGTGTGTGTGTGTGTGTGTGTGTGTGTGTGTGTGTGTGTGCAATGGTAGTTGTTTTGGTATGATTCTTCTCTCATAACAAAACAACTCACACACACACATTCACAAAGTGCACGTATCATCACATAATCATATCAAAGCAAATATCGGTTCACACACACATATATACACACACATACACACACACACACACACACGTAAGCACGCACAAACAGACCAAAAATATCACAAAATTATGCTCAATAGTTGGCAATAACATTCGATTTTTGGCAATAACATTCGACAGATGGCAACACCAACCAAAAAGTATTCAATTCCTAGTGCTGTGAAGCCTGAAAAACAAAATTTCGAAGTTTTGCATAATGCCCATACGGCAAAATACTCTCCTCTTTGTGTGCTATCATTTGCCAAAATATCATTTCGACATCTCAAACTATTTATGAAATATTACAAATGTTATTGATCTTACACTCTGGCTTCATCGATGGCAAAGTGCGATCGCAAATGAGTGCGCTACGTCAGATCAATTTTCTGGAAATTGGTGACAGATAGAGACTTCCACTAAAGTCTGAAGAAAAAAAACAATATGTTAGCCAAAATTCATACGGAACCATATATTATGTAATATGCATCAAACGCAAAACTCATAGCGATCCCTATTTTTCATTCAAAACTTTTTGGATTTTCATGCCATGTCTTACTCCCAAGTAAATATCACAGTAACTATGACCATTAACGAAATGATAGGCACATCATAATGAACCTCACACATAAAGCTTCAAGTAGAGAAAAAATGATTTTTTTACCGAATAGTTTCTGTAAAACCGTTTGAGAAAGATTTTAAGCGCGTGCGTTCTTGCGTATTACATAATATGTTGATGCGTATGAAATTTAGCTAACATATTGAGTTTTTCTTTAAACTTGAGTGGAGGTATATATATATATATCTCACCAATCTCAAGAAAACTGATCTGATGTACCACGCTCATTTTACGATTGCGCAGCGCCAGCGAGAAAGCCAGAGTGAAATGTCCACAACATTTCTCAGATTTCATATACGGTTTGAGATGTTGAAATGAGGTTTTGCCAACTTATAGCACACAAAGAGGAGAGTATTTTGCCGTATGGTTATTATACAAAACTTTATTATCTCGCGTGTTATCCGCTAACAACATACTTTCTCGATGAAGGAATATATTTTTTAAGGGCCATAGATAACTGGTGAAATGAGAAATACTATCAGTTTTGGAGCAAGATAAGTGAAGACATTACACGTTTATTTTGTGCCGATGATGTGCTTTTTCATAAGCTATTGGCGCTACTTTTTCTCAGTTCCTCCCTTAATAAATCACTGTTTCAGTATTCTCCAGTACTCTCTCGCAATTGCATCTGCACAACATGTTAGCGAGGTTACAGTGGGTAAATGCCTCTGTGCTTTGGCTAAAGAAGCAAATTTTAACAGGGCAATAAGAGAAATGTGTGGGCTTTACTCAAAATTCTCCACTCATGACACTCCTCTGAAAGTTCCAGGCGGTTAACAAGAAAGGCGGGATTAAATCGTTGCATTTTCAGAGGAAGTCCTCTTAGATACTAACCAAAGCAGAAGTAATAAATATTTTGGAATAGTCACCACGCAAGTGCGGGCATGGAGGGGCTCTATTTAATATTTACAATAAATGTGAGCATAAGCTTCAGTTTAGAACGGCACTTACCCTCCAGTGCTCGCCATTTCCTCCACGGCGCCTGCCCAAAACCCGCACCACAACCACTCTCCCCACACATGCTCTGCCGACTGCACGTCTACCAACCACAATATTTTGCGTACACTCTATTTACACCAAAACAGTTTGTCCATCACAGATTTAGTCAAGAAAAAGGAATTCACAAGAAAGAAAATATCTTCCCCCGTAATCGTCCCATCTGGAGCTTTACAAAGTAGGAGGTCCTGGTGCATTTCATTTTCACAGCAGGAGGGCATAAAAACAGGAAGCTGGAAAAAATTTCCGATATCAGTACCGTCATCGAGTTGCAGAGTGAGTTTTCAGCTGTCATGAAGACGTGGTAGCAGTTGATTTTATGAGGCAGAGTGGTGTCGACTTTAGACTCTCTACAAACCTTTCTTCATGCATCATTTCAGACATTTTTACGGCTGTGGGAGCATGAGTGACATAAAAGTAGGTATTTCAGGTGTTGCGAAACAACTTAAATCGATTAAGAAAGGCAAGTCTTCCGGTCCAGATGGTATACCAATCAGGTTCCTTTCAGAGTATGCAGACACAATAGCGCCTTTCTTAGCAATCATATACAACCGCTCACTTGACGAAAGGTCTATTCCTAAAGACTGGAAAGTAACAAAGGTCACACCAATATTCAAGAAAGGAAATAGGAGTAACCCATTGATCTACAGACCCATATCACTGACCTCAATTTGCAGTAGGATTCTGGAGCATATAATGTACTCGAACATTATGAATCACGTTGAAGAAAATGACCAAATAACCAACACGGATTCAGAAAATATCGTTCTTGTGCAACACAGCTAGCTCTTTATTCCCATGAAGTAATGTCGACAAGGGTTCTCAGATCGATTGCATATTCCTAGATTTCCAGAAGGCTTTTGGTACCGTTCCTCACAAGCGACTATTAATCAAATTACGTGCATATGGAGTATCATCTCAATTGTGGGACTGGATTCGTGATTTACTCTCAGAGAGGTCACAGTTCGTAGTGATAGACGGTAAATCATCGAGTAGAACAGAAGTGATACCTGGCGTTTCGCAGGGTAGTGTCATAGGCCCTCTGCTGTTCCTGATTTACATAAATGATCTAGCTGATAATCTGAGCAGCCCCCTTAGATTGTTTACAGATGACGCTGTAATTTACCGTTCAGCAATTACAAAATTATCTAGAGAGAATTTCTGTATGGTGCGAAAAGTGGCAATTGGCACTAAACAAATAAAAGTGCGAGGTCATCCATATGGGTACTAAAAGAAATCCGATACATTTTGGGTATATGATAAATCGCACAAATCTAAGGGCTGTCAATTTCACTGAATACCTAGGAATTACAATTACTAGTAACTTAGATTGGAAAGACCACATAGATAATATTGTGGGGAAGGCGAAACAAAGACTGCGCTTTGTTGGCAGAACACTTAGAAGATGCGACAAACCCATTAAAGAGACAGCCTACATTACACCTGTCCGTCCTCTGCTGGAATATTGCTGCACAGTATGGGATCCTTACCAGGTAGCATTGACGGAAGACATCGAAGAAGTGCAAAGAAGGGCAGCTCGTTTTGTGTTACCGCGCAATAGGGGTGAAAGTGCCACTGATGTGAGACGCGATCTGGGGTGGCAGTCACTGAAACAAACGCTGTTTTCTTTCCGGCGAGATCTTTTTACGAAATTTCAATCACCAACTTTCTCTTCCGAATGCGAAAATATTTTGTTGACACCCACCTACGTAGGGAGAAATGATCATCATAATAAAATAAGGGAAATCTGTGCTGGAACGGAAGTATTTAGGTGTTACTTTTTTCCACGCGCCATTCGAGAGTGGAATGGTGGAGAAGTAGTACGAAAATGGTTCGATGAATCCTCTGCCAGGCACTTAAGTGTGAATTTCACAGAAATCATATACACTCCTGGAAATGGAAAAAAGAACACATTGACACCAGTGTGTCAGACCCACCATACTTGCTCCGGACACTGCGAGAGGGCTGTACAAGCAATGGTCACACGCACGGCACAGCGGACACACCAGGAACCGCGGTGTTGGCCGTCGAATGGCGCTAGCTGCGCAGCATTTGTGCACCGCCGCCGTCAGTGTCAGCCAGTTTGCCATGGCATACGGAGCTCCATCGCAGTCTTTAACACTGGTAGCATGCCGCGACAGCGTGGACGTGAACCGTATGTGCAGTTGACGGACTTTGAGCGAGGGCGTATAGTGGGCATGCGGGAGGCCGGGTGGACGTACCGCCGAATTGCTCAACACGTGGGGCGTGAGGTCTCCACAGTACATCGATGTTGTCGCCAGTGGTCGGCGGAAGGTGCACGTGCCCGTCGACCTGGGACCGGACCGCAGCGACGCACGGATGCACGCCAAGACCGTAGGATCCTACGCAGTGCCGTAGGGGACCGCACCGCCACTTCCCAGCAAATTAGGGACACTGTTGCTCCTGGGGTATCGGCGAGGACCATTCGCAACCGTCTCCATGAAGCTGGGCTACGGTCCCGCACACCGTTAGGCCGTCTTCCGCTCACACCCCAACATCGTGCAGCCCGCCTCCAGTGGTGTCGCGACAGGCGTGAATGGAGGGACGAATGGAGACGTGTCGTCTTCAGCGATGAGAGTCGCTTTTGCCTTGGTGCCAATGATGGTCGTATGCGTGTTTGGCGCCGTGCAGGTGAGCGCCACAATCAGGACTGCATACGACCGAGGCACACAGGGCCAACACCCGGCATCATGGTGTGGGGAGCGATCTTCTACACTGGCCGTACACCACTGGTGATCGTCGAGGGGACACTGAATAGTACACGGTACATCCAAACCGTCATCGAACCCATCGTTCTACCATTCCTAGACCGGCAAGGGAACTTGCTGTTCCAACAGGACAATGCACGTCCGCATGTATCCCGTGCCACCCAACGTGCTCTAGAAGGTGTAAGTCAACTACCCTGGCCAGCAAGATCTCCGGATCTGTCCCCCATTGAGCATGTTTGGGACTGGATGAAGCGTCGTCTCACGCGGTCTGCACGTCCATCACGAACGCTGGTCCAACTGAGGCGCCAGGTGGAAATGGCATGGCAAGCTGTTCCACAGGACTACATCCAGCATCTCTACGATCGTCTCCATGGGAGAATAGCAGCCTGCATTGCTGCGAAAGGTGGATATACACTGTACTAGTGCCGACATTGTGCATGCTCTGTTGCCTGTGTCTATGTGCCTGTGGTTCTGTCAGTGTGATCATGTGATGTATCTGACCCCAGGAATGTGTCAATAAAGTTTCCCCTTCCTGGGACAATGAATTCACGGTGTTCTTATTTCAATTTCCAGGAGTGTAGATGTAGATGTAGAAGAGGTAATCTCTCACTAATAACGCGTGGTGATTTGGATTTTGCTATGAAGGAAGACACCTGCAGGGATGCTCTTAGGGCTTTCTTAGGAAATGATATCTGTGTTTTGAAGAATAAGATATTTCCTTTTAGTTGTTGCTCGTGAAGCTTAAAAAATTCGATGAGTTTACTTGCATGGCCTGAGTGTTTTGTCTGTAGGTGTCTCTTTAGTTTTATAGACTTCAAGCTATAGTTAGCTAAAATCTACAAACAAAGAGCACATTGTGGTTGTTCCTCATTGTTCAAAAAAATGCTGGTAAAGCCTAATGTCAGACAATCAGCTTGATATCCAAGCCCTCTGGTTTTGCGTTCAGAACTGGTAGGAACAGAGGAAGATGCGAAAGAAAACTGCGCTTTGATTAAATTCCAAATTAAATTCCAGTCTTTTTCCTTTTTAGAACAGCATTCTTTCGAAGGAGTAGAGACACTCGGCGAATCACTCTTCTTACAACCGTGTATCAGCCAATCTTCCATAGGAATACCGGAACCTAGATCAGCGTATTTTAAATCTGGTTAACTGCTTGAACTGAACACGCACTAGAATTCAACTTCTAGCTAACTTATTGTCTTTGAACTGACTCCAGGAGCTTGGCTGAAATCTAACGGACAGTCACAGTGACTGAGTGCCAAACGCCTTACTGTCATTAGCGGTTGTTAAATGTTTGGTAAGTAGCTAACCCCGTGGATGCAATCGCAATCGGTCTTGGTTCTACAGGTGCATACAAGTATTCATGTTAAAAGCTATACTGGCTTTATAAATCGACATATGGTATTACCTCTGAATGAGTCGGTTTTTCCAGACAAATACTGCGACACTGAATATAGACGGTGATCGTAGGAGTGTATATTATTACAACATACACTCCTGGAAATTGAAATAAGAACACCGTGAATTCATTGTCCCAGGAAGGGGAAACTTTATTGACACATTCCTGGAGTCAGATACATCACATGATCACACTGACAGAACCACAGGCACATAGACACAGGCAACAGAGCATGCACAATGTCGGCACTAGTACAGTGTATATCCACCTTTCGCAGCAATGCAGGCTGCTATTCTCCCATGGAGACGATCGTAGAGATGCTGGATGTAGTCCTGTGGAACGGCTTGCCATGCCATTTCCACCTGGCGCCTCAGTTGGACCAGAGTTCGTGCTGGACGTGCAGACCGCGTGAGACGACGCTTCATCCAGTCCCAAACATGCTCAATGGGGGACAGATCCGAAGATCTCGCTGGCCAGGGTAGTTGACTTACACCTTCTGGAGCACGTTGGGTGGCACGGGATACATGCGGACGTGCATTGTCCTGTTGGAACAGCAAGTTCCCTTGCCGGTCTAGGAATGGTAAAACGATGGGTTCGATGACGGTTTGGATGTACCGTGCACTATTCAGTGTCCCCTCGACGATCACCAGTGGTGTACGGCCAGTGTAGGAGATCGCTCCCCACACCATGATGCCGGGTGTTGGCCCTGTGTGCCTCGGTCGTATGCAGTCCTGATTGTGGCGCTCACCTGCACGGCGCCAAACACGCATACCACCATCATTGGCACCAAGGCAAAAGCGACTCTCATCGCTGAAGACGACACGTCTCCATTCGTCCCTCCATTCACGCCTGTCGCGACACCACTGGAGGCGGGCTGCACGATGTTGGGGCGTGAGCGGAAGACGGCCTAACGGTGTGCGGGACCGTAGCCCAGCTTCATGGAGACGGTTGCGAATGGTCCTCGCCGATACCCCAGGAGCAACAGTGTCCCTAATTTGCTGGGAAGTGGCGGTGCGGTCCCCTACGGCACTGCGTAGGATCCTACGGTCTTGGCGTGCATCCGTGGGTCGCTGCGGTCCGGTCCCAGGTCGACGGGCACGTGCACCTTCCGCCGACCACTGGCGACAACATCGATGTACTGTGGAGATCTTACGCCCCACGTGTTGAGCAATTCGGCGGTACGTCCACCCGGCCTCCCGCATGCCCACTATACGCCCTCGCTCAAAGTCCGTCAACTGCACATACGGTTCACGTCCACGCTGTCGCGGCATGCTACCAGTGTTAAAGACTGCGATGGAGCTCCGTATGCCACGGCAAACTGGTTGACACTGACGGCGGCGGTGCACAAATGCTGCGCAGCTAGCGCCATTCGACGGCCAACACCGCGGTTCCTGGTGTGTCCGCTGTGCCGTGCGTGTGATCATTGCTTGTACAGCCCTCTCGCAGTGTCCGGAGCAAGTATGGTGGGTCTGACACACCGGTGTCAATGTGTTCTTTTTTCCATTTCCAGGAGTGTATGTAGAAACAGTCTAAGCTGAGTTAGTGCGACAGGACTGTGTTTTGACTATTCGATGGAAACGGGATCATGTTGTTATAGCTCTGCCAACTGTGTACGATGTGTAAGGTCAGCGACTCCTGCTCCTGCAACACGAGGTAGATTAAAGAGACAGTACGAGAACTGCGAGAAGGACGAGGATTTTGCTACTGCATTGTGGTGCGTCCCCAAACATTATACAGATACTGCAGTCCGAAGCAGGTCCGCGTCCCTCAGGCCCCATTCACTCCAACATGCTATCATGATTATTCTGTACCATCCAACAGAGAAACATTACGGACTATAAAAGCTACACTAACTTCATCCGATAGAGAACTCCACAAGATTTTTACTGCATCTCTCTTCTCCCATATATCGAAATCAAATACTGTCTGTGTGTCAGCATTGAGCACATGTGACGATCCTATTAAATATACAGGTATTGACCCATTGTACAGACAAGTGTAAAGTTGCATCACCTGTACTGTAAGAGAAAGACCATGTTCCAAAAACTATACAATAAGTAGCAAGAACACCCCCTGTGATGCCCGTGTCGTTGTTTGAAACATTGCTTTTCCTGCTGTAACACACTTTGTACACTGCCATACATTTTGCTTTTCCGCCATGATTTCGAGGTCCGTGTCAGGTACTAAACTGACATTAACACGTTCTGATCCATTGCTTCTCACAGAAAACTGGACATTGCACGGTGTAAATCATGTTGTTATTGCTAATACCACAACACACCACATAAACTGGGTGATTTCAAATAAAAGATAGTTACAACGTAAGGAAGCTGGAAGAGTTTGGGCGCATTGTGGAGCATTTCCAAACTGCTGTCCGAAAGTGATTGATGACCTCTACATTTAAACTCATCTGTTACTGTGACGGAATAGCTGATGGCTCCTCGTCCCATTTCGACTGATTCTGCATATTGCAATCATGCACACAATCACTGTTTCGCTGCTAGCCATCCCCAGAAGGTGTTGCCCTTCCACCAAAACTCTTTCTCCATCTCAAACAAGCGATGTCAGTCAATCATTATGCCGTAACCAACAGCATACTAGTGGATGGATGGGGTAGAAAAGACACCGTCGATGTGCTATGACAATAAGCATCACAATTGATAGTGCGAACAATTTTAGCAACAGTATTTTCAGCACCGACCAATGATGCGACAATATGTTAATCATTTTCAGTATCATAGCTAAACCGCTCCTTCTCTACTTTGCGAATATCTTTGCGTACGTAGATAGATGATTGTGCAGTACGTCCATTCATTGTTAATTCTCGAACGTATACATCATCAAAAGTAAACCAGACAGCGCTCTACATACTTCTAGTGTCTCGAGCATAGTGACCATTATACTTGTGTATCTTCTGGTTGGTGCAGAAGAATTCTTATACTTGGGAACGAGTACGCGACAGCAAGAGGAATACGAGAAAATGTTGACATGGAAGCATTGGGAACCAGGGAAACCGTCATTTTTTTCGTTGAGGCAGCATTCTACTATATGTCTATTTGAGGTGATAGTGATACACAGGAGTCGACTGCTGTCTTTGATGCTTTCGTGGAAAAACAGAGAACCATCTGCCTCTAAATTTACTTGCATCTGCGTTAAAGGATGACACAGAGTAGATGGAGTGGTGGGTTGAGATGTAGTTGTAACGAGGTACGATTTAATGGTAGACTGATGCATTCTAGAGAGAGGAAGCGAGATGTTGGCATAGGTCATTTGAGCATTTTTTCCGTTGTTCTGTCAATTGTGTGACATAGCCTGCGTTCGACTCGTATACAACCACGTGTTCTGAGCTTGATTTAGAGCAGTGCCTACTTGCGATCATTAACAGTAAACCTCTCGGTCATCAGTGGACTTCCATCTCATGGCACGTTCCTCTAAACGAACGAAGGTTTATGCGATGTACATCATTCCCTCGTCGCATCTTGGGTATAAAATCGAGACTTCAGTTTCATAACTGAGATGATTCTAAGTTAGTGATAGGTGTTTGTGAGACACTGCAATCCCCATGTATACATTTGCCTGACAGATGTCCTATTTACAGAGTTAGTGGCGGCATGACGTATAATTTCACATGTCAGACAATGTTGTTATGCGTTTATCTGTTGCCTTGTAAGAGGTATTCTCCGTTACTAATGATCATTTCATATATGACTGATGTGGGCATAGTATAATTTCTGAACCATGATCGATTGTGAACAGTGGACGCTTATACATCTCTGAAAAGCTGCATTGTGCACGTATCACACAGAATCGATATTTTAAGGAAGTAGTTTTTTCATTTTACAGTTTGTGACCATAACGTATCGTAGAGAAACCTGCAGGAAGGGTGTATGTCATGCGCTGGAAATATATTTGTTACACTGGAATATTAACAGTGCTGCATTCCACATGACTGATAGGTTGGGAACTGAAGCGCTCTAACATTATAGCCTGTTTTAAGTGCAAAACCATGCAGCCTTAGGAGCGTGTGTGTTTATGTTCTCTCTTACCAATACCCTCCTGGTACTGATCCCAGACACTAGAACAATACTTTAAAAAAGATAACGTAGTTGATTTACGTAAAATGCTTCGAACTCCATGTGTGTGGAGGTCCATTATGCATAAAAACCACCCGTTTTTTGTTCTTCTTAACCACCTCCTATTACATCACAACACTTTCAAATGTACTACTATACACCGATAAGGAGTGCTAACCTTCTTGACACGGCCGCGTCTGGAGAAATCTTGTGCACTTGCATGGACGAGGACTCGGCAATCTCCATTGATTCACGAGACGCGGAATGTAGCGGTCTGCTTCTGGTCAGCTGCAGATTAAATCGGTAACGGTGGTGCAGAGTGGGTCGGTCAAAGATAGTGAGAAGGGGTTTTTCAGTCTCTAATTTTATCCTAAGACGGTGCACCCCGACTCCTGAGGGCGTTTGCTGAGACGATGGCGTCGGCACCGGGTGCCGGGAAGTGTCTTTTGCTACCGATCTTTTGTTTAAACTATATTCCATCGATTTCACCGACCAATAGGATGCTGAAAATTAAAAAAAGACTACCCCATACATGTGAAGAATATCTTTTTAATTAATTTGCATATTTTTTATGTCAGTATGGTGTTAGCAGTACAATAGTTAAGGGAAAGTTTGAATTGGGAACGAAGTTTCTCGCGGCGGCACTTATGTATAAAATATTCTCGGTATTCTTGCCGCGTCAGTTCTAGATAAAATCTCGAGCTTTCGACGATTACCTCCATCGTCATCGTCAGTAGCTGACTGACTGCTCCTGACGATGACGATGGAGGTAATCGTCGAAAACTCGAGATTTTATCTAGAACTGACGCGGCAAGAATACCGAGAATATTTTATACGAAAGGTTGAATTCTCGTTACAATCTCTTTTCCTACAAGGTTTTGTTGGATGATGTTGACACTGAGGTATTTGATTGTGTCTGTCTTCTGTATTGTTAGTTTCCTGAATGTTAAATGGTTTGGTCCTAACTGAGCTTTTCTTACTGTTACCATGAACTTCGTTTTACTTTCATATTTAGGCCTACTTTCTTAGCTTCTTCCACCAGTAGAGTTCTCATTTTCTCCAGATCTTCCATGCTCTTTCCTATCACCACAATATCATCCACGAAATACAGGACATTTATCTCTTTCCCTATGGTGACTCTTGCACATTCTTATGTTACTCTCTTCAGGGTGCTATTGAGTACCAAATTGAACAGGGTTGGTGATAATATATCCCTGGGTAACTCCTGTCTCTACATCAGATGTTTCTGAGAACTCTCTCTGTACTTTCACTCTACACTTTCATCCCACACACACATTTTAGTTAGCTTTATCGGTTTACCCTCCACATTGCATCTCTCACTCTGCTGTCATATGCTTTGTTGAAGCCTATAAATGTACGAAAGGTATTCTCTTTGGGCTCTGAGTTCTCATTCAGTGTTTATCTTAACGTGAATGTTTGGTCGATGGTTGACTTACCGTTTGTGAACCCCCCTTGTGCTGTGTCTAATATTTCTTCATTGAACGGTTTGAACCTGTTCAGCATTAATTCTTGACGTTACTGTGTAGTACATGTATGGTAGAGGGATCCTTCTATAGTGCTATTTTGTCAAAAACTGACATTTTGATCCCGTGGCCGTGTACAGAATATAGGTTGACTCTTACACAGAAGATTATAGCAACCGGACACTGTTTACAATTCTGTTCATTTATTTAAACAGCGCCGTTACCGTTTTCGAACCGACAGGTTTATCTTCAGACGGCTAGTTCACGTTCTACATTAGATTTCGTGTTTTTCCCCACCTGACGAAACTTCCTTGGGGTGGTGATGTCCTACAACCAAAACAAGATATCGCAAGACAGAGATATAATTGCGGTATGAAAAGAAAGAACTTCTCAACAAGCAGCTGTACAGTCTACACTTGCAAACTGGAAATTTCCTCTCCATCATTAAATTCTCCTACATCTTGCAGTACATAGAGAACATCACTGAAAAAGAACAGCAGAAAATATTGTGTAGGCATAAGAAAAAACTAGATACTTTGAAAATGAAGATAGGTAACCTTCCCTCCAAAAATTCACATGACAGCCAACATCAGTTCCATGAAAGAACTATTAACTAATATCAATTTTACATATAATGAACTTGCTCTCATAAACAAAGGTCTAAAGCATACATAGAGCCCAGACTTAATGCCAATAACTTGAAGAGCCTTATTGCATCTACTAAACTTTCATGTGATGCTGCTAAATTAAATTCCAGGGAAATCAATGCCTTAGCCACCAAAGCCAATAAAATAATAACAAGACACCTCAAAAACAGCAGTTCACACAGAAACAGTGACCTAAATGTTCTAAATTGTATCGATTCCAAACTTTCTAAGAATAAAGCTTTAATAGTCAAAGCTGATAAAAGTAATTGTGCTGTGATAATGTATGAAAAAGACTATGTTAACAAAACCATGCAATTCTTCAGTAGTAACAGCATAACTGATTCGGATTTTGATCCTACCTCTAAATTTCAGGTCAAAATTAAGAAAACACTTAAGAATTGTAGCTTCCTCCTGACTAATTGTGAAGTGCGTGACTGCATTTCCATGAACCCCACTGCACCTAGGCTACAGTCACAGCCTAAGACCCATAAGGAAAACTGTCTCATCAGACCAGTCGTGAACTGTAGGAACAGCCCATCATATAGGTTAAATAACAAACTGCTTGCTCTGCTTAATACCTACTATACCTCTGAAAACAAATACTCCATTAAAAACACATATGAACTCACTGACAAAATTAAAGGTGTTTACATTCGACCGACACCCAGATTTGCATCACTTGACATAGTAAACCGCTATACTACCATCCCTGTAGAGGATACTATAGAAAAAAATCAGAAACAGTTTACTCAAACATAAGAAAATAAGTGTGCCAGAGATCTATGAGCTCATTGAGTTACTCATCTTGGTACTGTCATACAATTACTTCAGTTTTAATAACTAAATATACAGACAGAAAGATGGTTTGCCAATAGTTAGCAGCCTATGGATGTAGGAAGGTATTTACATAAATCACTTAGAGCAGATATTTTTTGACGCTAACAGTCACATCAACAGCAAAATCATTTACTAAAAAAGGCGTGTTGATGATACAATTATACTTTTTGATAGCAACAATGAGGAAATAGATGCATTAGCAACAAATCTGAGTAGCATGCACAACACCATTAAATTCACTGTTGAACATGAGACCAACAACATCATGAATTTCCATGAATCACCAACAAAAACCACAAACATCATTCTGAGATTTACAGAAAACCAACTTCCACTGATGTATGTATCAACAGCTCATCTGGCCATCCAAACCAGCATACGATGGCATACCTTAGATCCACACTGAACCACCTACACAAAATCCCTCTTGAACCAGTTAAAAAAGAAAAAGAAATATCATTAAAAGCATAACCTCAAATAATGGATACAGCCCTCTCATGATAGAAAAACTATCACAAAAAAATCCAGCAGCCAACAAAGCTGTGCACCAGACAATCATGCAACCTGCACAAGACACAGTTGAAAAGAGAAGAAAATATATTGCACTACCTTTCTTAGGGAGCGTATCCTATAAAATAAGCAACCTATTTAAAAACACAAAGATTAAAATAAGCTTCCGCACAGACAAGAAACTCCAGCAGTTAGTAGTTCACAACTTAAAAAATAACAACCCCCCATAAAAAAATCTGGCATATACAAATTCAGCTGTCGAAGTTGGCTCTGTTACTACATATGACAAACTTGAAGAAGCATTGAGACATGGATCAAAGAGCATATAGCTGCCATGCATTTGAACAACATTTCAAAATCCACATTTGCCATGCACACAACTACCAACAAGAGCACTGAAGAACATGTACAAGTATTGCACCATCCTGGGAAAGGTAGCCTTATGAAATTGCTTGAGGAGGTTAAAATATATATACATAAAAGCAAATCACCACAAAATCTCCTCAGTGAACAAACTGGGTTAGCCAGTGCTGCCTTTCTTCAAAATTTCATCACCTGCTTCCCAATTTAAAGTAAAAAAAGTCCACTTTTGTAATATTTATATATGCACATTCATCCCAATCTTCTTTAGTGTGGTCTCAATGTATGCCATAATATGTCCAGAGTCGTAATATTTATTTATGGTGGTGGTGGTGGTTAGTTTTTAACGTCCCGTCGACAACGAGGTCATTAGAGACGGAGCGCAAGCTCGGGTTAGGGAAGGATTGGGAAGGAAATCGGCCGTGCCCTTTCAAAGGAACCATCCCGGCATTTGCCTGAAACGATTTAGGGAAATCACGGAAAACCTAAATCAAGATGGCCGGAGACGGGATTGAACCGTCGTCCTCCCGAATGCGAGTCCAGTGTGCTAACCACTGCGCCACCTCGCTCGGTATTTATTTATGTACATCTGGCCCGTATCATTCACTTTTGTTCCAATGTATACCGCAATATTTACGTAATATCACTGCAGTAGCGCTTTATAACTGAGTGCTTTATTTGTTTATCTTAATTTTAATAAGTTGTCTTTCTACGTAAATTGTAAGTTACATAACATTAGTAATTTGTGAATTTCTACTGTCACATACATCTACATAATGAAATATCTCTGAGAGTGGCAGTCTTTGGCATTGTTATAGTTGTAATACCGCCATCTTTGTATACATACCTTCATGTGATTAAACTTCTACGTGCATGAGTGGAGCTTCACATTATGTGCATATCAATACACAAAAAAGTGCATTACACACTTTTAGCTGCTGCAAGATGATAAGCAACCTCCACTGGATCGTAATGGCGCGGATTTTTCACTGTAGGTAACCGAAACATCCCCCCCATGAACCATGGACCTTGCCGTTGGTGGGGAGGCTTGCGTGCCGCAGCGTTACAGATAGCCGTACCATAGGTGCAACCACAATGGAGGGGTATCTGTTGAGAGGCCAGACAAACTTGTGGCTCCTGAAGAGGGGCAGCAGCCTTTTCAGTAGTTGCAGGGGCAACAGTCTGGATCATTGACTAATCTGGCCTTGTGGCACTAACCAAACCGGCCTTGCTCTTGCAGTACTGCGAACGACTGAAAGCAAGGGGAAACTACAGCCGTAATTTTTCCCGAGGGCATGCAGCTTTACTGTATGGTTAAATGATGATGGCGTCCTCTTGGGTAAAATATTCCGGAGGTGAAATAGTCCCCCATTTGGATCTCCGGGCAGGGGCTACTCAAGAGGACGTCGTTATAAGGAGAAAGAAAACTGGCGTTCTCCGGATCGGAGCGTGGAATGTCAAATCCTTTAATTGGGCAGGTGGGTTATAAAATTTAAAAAGTGAAATGGATATGTTTAAGTTAGATATAGTGGGAATTAGTGAAGTTCGGTGGCAGGAGGAACAAGACTTTTGGTCATGTGAATACAGGATTATAAATCCAAAATCAAATAGGGGTAATGCAGGAGTAGGTTTAATAATGAATAAAAAATTAGAGTGCGAGAAAGCTACTACAAAAAGCATAGTGAACGCATTATTGTGACCAAGATAGACACGAAGCCCACACCTACTACAGTAGTACAAGTTTATATGCCAACTAGCTCTGCAGATGATGAAGAAATTGAAAAAATGTATGATGAGAGAAAAGAAATTATTCAGGTAGTGAAGGGAGACGAAAATTTAATAGTCATGGGTGACCGGAATTCGACAGTAGGAAAAGAAAGAGCTGGAAACGTAGTAGGTGAATATGGATTGGGGCTAAGAAATGAAAGAGGAAGCCACCTGGTAGAATTTTTCACAGAGCACAACTTAATCATAGCTAACACTTGGTTTAAGAATCATGAAAGAAGGTTGTATACATGGAAGAACCTTGGAGACACTAGAAGGTTTCAGATAGATTATATAATGGTAAGACAGAGATTTAGGAACCAGGGGCAGATGTGGACTCTGACCACAATCTATTGGTTATGAACTGTAGATTAAAACTGAAGAAACTGCAAAAAAGTGGGAATTTAAGGAGATGGGACCTGGATAAACTGAAAGAACCAGAAGTTGTACAGAGTTTCAGGGAGAGCATAAGGGAACAATTGACTGGAATGTGGAAAAAAATACAGTAGAATGGGTAGCTTTGAGGAATGAAAGACTAAAGGCAGCAGAGCATCAAGTAGGTAAAAAGACGAGGGCTAGTAGAAATCCCTGGGTAACAGAAGAGAGACTGAATTTAATTGATGAACGGAGAAAATACAAACATGCAGTAAGTGAAGCAGGCAAAAAGGAATACAAACGTCTCAAAAATGAGATCGACAGGAAGTGCAAAATGGCTAAGCAGGGATCGCTAGAGGACAAATGTAAGGACGTAGAGGCTTATCTCACCAGAGGTAAGATAGACACTGCCTACAGGAAAATTAAAGAGACCTTTGGAGAAAAGAAAACCACCTGCATGAATATCAAGAGCTCAAATGAAAACCCAGTTCTAAGCAAAGAAGGGAAAGCAGAATGGTGGAAGATGTGTACAGAGGGTCTATGCAAGGGCGATGTTCTTGAGGATAACATTATGGAAATGGGAGAGCACGTAGAAGAAGATGAAATGGGAGATATGATACTGTGTGAAGAGTTTGACAGTCGCAACAACGCCCCAGGAGTAGACAACATTCCATTAGAACTACTGATAAGAGCCAAACTGACCAAACTCTACCAACTGGTGAGAAAGATGTATGAGACAGGCGAAATACCCTCAGACTTCAGGAACAATATAATAATTCCAGTCCCAAAGAAAGCAAGTGTTGACAGGTGTGAAAGTTACCGAACTATCAGTTTAATAAGTCACACCTGCAAAATACTATCACAAATTCTTTACAGACGAATGGAAAAACTGGTAGAAGCCGACCTCTGGGAAGATCAGTTTGGATTCAGTAGAAATGTTGAAACACGTGAGGCAACACTGACCCTTCGACTTATCTTAGAAGCTAGATTAAGAAAAGGCAAACCTACGTGTTGTGTACATAGTTCCGCGTAGTCAGCGCGTACACAACTTTCCCCTAAAGTGCGCCCCGCTGAGCACAACAGCGCAGGCGCAGCGCGCGTCCATCTCCACACTATGAGATGGCGCTGTCTTAGAGACAGACCAAATTCTGCTTCCGCCGATCCGCGTATTAATATGTAACGCATCCAATGAGATTGCTGCTAACGTAGAACCTTTTCTCCTCGCAGATCACACTCGCGCAGTGATACCTGAACACACGAGGTATTATAACGAGTGTATAGACCTCTGATTAGCCAGTCTGCATTAGTCTACATCAGTCTGCATTAGTCTATAGTGAAGTTTCTGTCTGCGCCTAATACGATTATCATATTCCTGTACATAGCCCCATGAAGAGAAATGTATAGATACTTTGTCCAGTATCAGAGATATATGAGAATAAGATTAACGTACCAAGACCAAAGGAACTTCAGATTGTCAATTGTAAACATCATCCAGAATCAAGTTACATAATGTCTATGTTATTTATTATTTTAATAAATGTGTGTGAAAATTAATCAAGTTCTGCTTAAAGTTGGTCACTGTCAATCTGCTACTCTAAGTGTGCAAGTGGCATTTCTATCGTCTGACCTAACGGCAGAAGATAAACACGCCACAATAAGACCACGAGACATATTGCTGATACTCGCCTACTTCGTTAGAGCGACAAGTCAAGGAATCTGATGATGTGTGTATCGAAGGTCTTACAGTACACACACCACACCACGTTTCTAGCATTTGTAGATTTAGAGAAAGCTTTTGACAATGTTGACTGGAATACTCTCTTTCAAATTCTAAAGGTGGCAGGGGTAAAATACAGGGAGCGAAAGGCTATTTACAATTTGTACAGAAACCAGATGGCAGTTGTAAGAGTCGAGGAACATGAAAGGGAAGCAGTGGTTGGGAAGGGAGTGAGGCACGGTTGTAGCCTCTCCCCGGTGTTATTCAATCTGTATATTGAGCAAGCAGTAAAGGAAACAAAAGAAAAGTTCGGAGTAGGTATTAAAATCCATGGAGAAGAAATAAAAATTTTGAGGTTCACCGATGACATTGTAATTCTGTCAGAGACAGCAAAGGACTTCAGTTGAACGAAATAGACAGTGTCTTGAAAGGAGGATATAAGATGAACATCAACAAAAGCAAAACGAGGATAATGGAATGTAGTCGAATTAAGTCGGGTGATGCTGAGGGAATTAGATTAGGAAATGAGACACTTAAAGTAGTACAGGAGTTTTGCTATTTGGGGAGCAAAATAACTGATGATGGTCAAAGTAGAGAGGATATAAGATGTAGACTGGCGATGGCAAGGAAAGCATTTCTGAAGAAGAGAAATTTGTTAACATCGAGTATTGATTTAAGTGTCAGGAAGTCATTTCTGCATACAAAGTGTAGCCATGTATGGAAGTGAAATATGGACGATAACTAACGAGATGCAATTTGAAATTGCTGTTTCTGATTACATACAACGAAATAAGGTTGCGAAGTGGCTAGTCATTCCGGCTAGCTACATCTCATTCGTGTGTGGGATAATGGGGTGAATTAGCGGGCTAGTGAAATTAGACTCGATAATCACACTTGGAATTTAAACGAAGGATGTGGCAGTGGTTGCAGTAACATTACTAATTCTGTGTGCTTTGATTACCTGCATGCGACAGAAATTGTGTATTGAGGCGGACAGGAGACCGTTGGGGATGAGTGGCCACTTGAAGAAGAACGCCCGCCACACCGCAGGACGTTCCAGGATGGAGAACACAGCCTCCTTTCAGACCGGACAGTGCACTTTCGGCCAAGTAGGGGAGTGGAAGGATTGGGCACCAGACAACAGGAGCTCCGGAGCCACGGCACATTGTACAGAGACTCCGCCACTGTATTAAGACACAGCCCCCCTTCCCCTGCTCTCCCATTTTAGCTTGCTGGCTGTAGCTGGTACTCACAGGATGACGTGAAAAGTGACGGAGTCTGCGGAAGCATATATTCTGGTAGCAATTACAATCTTCATAAAGCGTACTGAAACGTTACCTAACTTTTATCGCGTGGCTGGTGGCCACCATGCCGACGCCAAGAGAAGTAGGGCTATTTTTTCTTTTTTGTTTTCCCACTGTGGTGAAAACATGCCAGCGGGTATGACACATTCACACTTCGGTGGATGATATGTCATGTGGGTTCTGAGTAACACATTCAGTTTGAAGGGGCTGGTAAGTCATTTGATTGGAGAAAATGTTTCGCGAAGCCTCTGGAATGAGGATTTCAAGCTTTACAAAAATATACCAGTTGTTGTTGTTGGTGGTGGTGGTGGTGATGTCTTCAGTCCGGAGACTGGTTTGATGCAGCTCTCCATGCTACTCTATCCTGTGCAAGCTTCTTCTTCTCCCAGTACATACTGTAGCCTACATCCTTCTGAATCTGATTAGTGTATTCATCTCTTGGTCTCCCTCTACGATTTTTACCCTCCACGCGGCCCTCCAGTTCTAAATTCGTGATCCCTTGATGCCTCAGAACATGTCCTACCAACCGCCACAAACTCCTCCCCAATTCTATTTAATACCTCCACATTAGTTATGTGATCTACCCATCTAATCTTCAGCATTCTTCTGTAGCACCACATTTCGAAAGCTTCTATTCTTGTCTAAACTATTTATCGTCCATACAAATACTTTCAGAATCGACTTCCTGACACTTAAATCAATACTCGATGTTAACAAATTTCTTTTCTTCAGAAACGCTTTCCTTGCCATTGCCAGTCTACATTTTATATCCTCCCTACTTCGCCAATCATCTGTTATTTTGCTCCCCAAATAGCAAAACTCCTTTACTACTTTAAGTGTCTCATTTCCTAATCCAATTCCCTCAGCATGACCCGACTCAATTCGAGTACATTCCATTATCCTCGTTTTGCTTTTGTTGATGTTCATCTTATACCCTCTTTTCAAGACACTGTCCATTCCATTCAACTGCTCTTGCAAGTCCTTTGCTGTCTCTGACAGAACTACAACCTCATCGGCGAATCTCAAAGTATTTATTTCTTCTCCATCGATTTTAATGCCTAATGCCTTTACTGCTTGCTCAATATGCGGATTGAATAGCATCGGGGAGAGGCTACAACCCTGTCTCACTCCCTTCCCAACCATTGCTTCCCTTTCATGTCCCTCGACCCTGCTATCTGCTTTCTGTACAAATTGTAAATAGCCTTTCGCTCCCTGTATTTTACCCCCACCACCTTCAGAATTTGAAAGAGAGTATTCCAGTCAATATTGTCAAAAGCTTTCTCTAAGTCTAAAAATGCTAGAAACGTAGGTTTGCCTTTCCTTAATCTTTCTTCTAAGATAAGTCGTAGGGTCAGTAGTGCCTCACGTGTTCCAACATTTCTAAGGAAACCAAACTGATCTTCCCAGAGGCCGCCTTCTACCAGTTTTTCCATTCTGTAAAGAATTCGTGATAGTATTTTGCAGGTGTGACTTATTAAACTAATAGTTCGGTAACTTTCACACCTGTCAACACCTGCTTTCTTTGGGACTGGAATTATTATATTGTTCCTGACGTCTGAGGGTATTTCGCCTGTCTCATACATCTTGCTCACCAGTTGGTAGAGTTTGGTCAGTTTGGCTCTTATCAGTAGTTCTAATGGAATGTTGTCTACTCCTGGGGCGTTGTTGCGACTGTCAAACTCTTCACACAGTATCATATCTCCCATTTCATCTTCTTCTACGTGCTCTCCCATTTCCATAATATTGTCCTCAAGAACATCGCCCTTGTGTAGACCCTCTGTACACATCTTCCACCATTCTGCTTTCCCTTCTTTGCTTAGAACTGGGTTTTCATTTAGCTCTTGATATTCATGCAGGTGGTTTTTTTTTCTCCAAAGGTCTCTTTAATTTTCCTGTAGGCAGTATATATCTTACCCCTGGTGAGATAAGCCTCTACGTCCTTACATTTGTCCTCTAGCGATTCCTGCTTAGCCATTTTGCACTTCCTGTCGATCTCATTTTTGAGACGTTTGTATTCCTTTTTGCCTGCTTCACTTACTGCATGTTTGTATTTTCTCCGTTCATCAATTAAATTCAGTCTCTCTTCTGTTACCCAGGGATTTCTACTAGCCCTCGTCTTTTTACCTACTTGATGCTCTGCTGCCTTCAGTCTTTCATTCCTCAAAGCTACCCATTCTACTGTATTTCTTTCCCACATTCCAGTCAATTGTTCCCTTATGCTCTCCCTGAAACTCTGTACAACTTCTGGTTCTTTCAGTTTATCCAGGTCCCATCTCAAATTCCCACCTTTTTGCAGTTTCTTCAGTTTTAATCTACAGTTCATAACCAATAGATTGTGGTCAGAGTCCACATCTGCCCCTGGAAAAGTCTTACAATTTAAAACCTGGTTCCTAAATCTCTGTCTTACCATTATATAATCTATCTGAAACCTTCTAGTGTCTCCAAGGTTCTTTCATGTATACAACCTTCTTTCATGATTCTTAAACCAAGTGTTAGCTATGATTAAGTTGTGCTCTGTGAAAAATTCTACCAGGTGGCTTCCTCTTTCATTTCTTAGCCCCACTCCATATTCACCTACTACGTTTCCAGCTCTTTCTTTTCCTACTGTCGAATTCCGGTCACCCATAACTATTAAATTTTCGTCTCCCTTCACTACCTGAATAATTTCTTTTATCTCATCATACATTTTTTTAAATTTCTTCGTCATCTGCAGAGCTAGTTGGCATATAAACTTGTACTACTGTAGTAGGCGTTGGCTTCGTGTCAATCTTGGCCACAATAATGCGTTCGCTACGCTATTTTTTTATTCATTATTAAACTGACTCCTGCATTACCCCTATTTGATTTTGTATTTATAACCCTGTATTCGCCTGACGAAAAGTCTTGTTCCTCCTGCCGCCGAACTTCACTAATTCCTACTATATGTAACTTTAACTTAACCATTTCCCTTTTTAAATTTTCTACCCTAGCTGCTCGATTAAGGGATCTGGCATTCCACGCTATATACCATTGTCAATAAATTTAGCATTTGGTCACAAAACTTTACAAACGCGGAAAACCGCCGCCAGAATGGGGAAAGTTGTGTTTTGTGGACGCTAAGGCTTGACACACGGGAGGGAGAGGATGACCTAGGTTGTGTCCTCTGGAGAGGACACTACACCTGAAACACTGAATCTGAATAGAGACACAGGAAGCCTTCTGACTACCTACGCAGACTCAGCTGCAAACTGCCTTCTAAGCCTGGAATGTGTTGCGGGAACCGTGGAGTGTGCACTGTTCCAGTGGACTATGGTAACAACACATTGCAGGAACAGCATGGTAGGGCAGAACGGGCTCGTTAAGGCGGTAAATTTGAGGAATTAGGAAACCCTCGGTCATTCACTCTACCATGGTAGTATGCCTAACTTCACTGGCTGTCATCCTTCCTTCTTGCAATCACTGTATACTAGGCGTTTGACACCATGATACTATAAGGATGACCGAAAATTGGCATATTCACTTTAGTACTCTCATCCTCCTCAGAAACTTGCCAGCAATTAATTATAATAACCAGTTTTGATCACCTATGCTCTAATTGTTTACAGTGTACTGTTTGTAATGACTCCTACATTGCTTTAATTCCTTCTGTGCTATTTATAAAATAAATCTTGGGTGTATTGTACCCCATGATTTCCTTATGTAGTTAATGAATCCCTCCCTGTCCTTAGGCAGAATTAATAGAAAGTTAAGTGAGACCCACTCAGGCTTTAAGCTTTGTTGAGCAACTTAATTATTCATCACTGGATTCTGGAGTCTGATCAGATACCGTAGCCGTTGCGGACAGACCATTAATGAAAGAGTGTCTCGCGGGCTCACACAAGGTGAGTCAGCTTTACCGTTTTTGTGTCCGTACAGTTCTTATCCTCGATCACAGGACAATGCTCCCACATTTTCTTCGCTTCTCGTCTCCCTAGTACAGAATTGGCAGAGGTCACCGGACTTTGAGCTGCTGTTATGTTGATAATTCTTGCTGTTAACTATGATGATCGAATGACACTGTGCGGCATAAGCCTCGCAATGGAGTCGTCATTATTTTGTGCTACGTTTTATTTTGGTAATAAGTATTTTATAGCAGAGAAATATCATTTTTACATGATCTCCAACGCCATTGTATACTCCCGTGATCTGGCACAAATAGTTTAAATTGTTCACTGAGAGAAAACTCTTGGAGCAGTGACTGACAGGAGTAGCTGTCTCGATGGAAGCCGGAAGATGGTATATAACTTCACTTGTTTCTGATCATTACCAAATTAAGCTTTCAGCACAGTGTGCAAAGAGCGTCTTTTATTTATTTATTTATTTATTGTTGCTTGGGACCAAATTAAGGAGAAGTCTCCATGGTCATGTAACGAGTCAATACATGAAATTACACACGATAATAGAAACAGATAAAATGAAATATAAGAAACATATTCAGGCGACAAGTCGTAAGTTTAAATAAAGAAAATCAACAATGTAACACTGGAATTTGCTTAATTTTTCAGCTCTTCCAGGAGCTCCTCGACATAATAGAAGGAGTGAGCCATGAGGAAACTCTTCAGACTCTTCCATGAGGAAACTCTTTAGACTTAAAAGTGTTTGGGCTACTGCTAAGATTTTTGAGTTCTTGTAGTAGCTTATTGAAAACGGATGGAGCAGAATACTGCACTCCTTTTTGCATAAGAGTCAAGGAAGTGCATTCCGCATGCAGATTTGATTTCTGCCTAGTATTAACTGAGTGTAAGCTGCTAACTCTTGGGAATATGCTAATATTGCTAACAACAAACGACATTAAAGAAAATATATACTGTGAGGGCAATGAATTCCCAGACTTCTGAATAGGGGTCGACAAGAGGTTCTCGAACTTACACCACATATAGCTCGAACAGCCCGTTTTTGAGCCAAAAATACCCTTTTTGAATCAGAAGAATTACCCCAAAAAATAATACCATATGACATAAGCGTATGAAAATATGAGCAGTAGACTACTTTTCGTGTTGAACTGTCACTTATTTCAAATACTGTTCTAATGGTAAATAAAGCAGCATTTAGTTTCTGAACAAGATCCTGAGCATGTGCTTTCCACAACAGCTTACTATCTATCCGAACACCTAGGAACTTGAACTGTTCCGTCTCGCTTATAATATGCCAATTCTGTCTGATCAAAATATCGGTTCTTGTTGAATTGTGAGTTAGAAACTGTAAAAACTGAGTCTTACTGTGATTTAGCATCAAATTATTTTCCACAAGCCACGAACTTATTTCATGAACTACATTATTTGAACTGTTTCAATATTACACACAAGATCCTCCACTACCAAGCTGGTGTCATCAGCAAACAGTAATATTTTTGAATCACCTGTAATACTAGAAGGCATATCATTTATATAAATAAGAAACAGCAGTGGCCCCAGCACCGACCCTTGGGGAACGCCCCACTTAACAGTGCCCCATTGGGACTGAACATCACCACCACTCTCAATATTGCGTAGAATTACCTTCTGCTTTCTGTTCTTAAAGTAAGAGGCGAACCAATTGTAAGCTAATTCCCTTACTCCATAATGGTCCAACTTCTGCAGTAATATTTTGTGGTCAACACAATCAAAAGCCTTCGTTAAATCAAACAAAACACCTAGCGTTCGCAACCTTTTATTTAATCCGTCCAAAACCTCGGAGAGAAAAGAGAATATAGCATTTTCAGTTGTTAAACCATTTCTAAAACCAAACTGTACATTTGACAGCAAATTATGTGAATTTAAATGTTCCAGTCACCTTGTATATACAATCTTCTCGATAACTTTAGCAAACACCGATGGCATAGAAATAGGTCTAAAATTGTCAACATTATCCATGTCTCCCTTTTTATAAAGTGGCTTCACTATAGAGTAATCGGCCAGGAAACCGACCACTCCTAAAGGAAAAGTTACAGATATGGCTAAGTACTGGGCTAACATACATAGAACAATACTTCAGTATTCTGCTAGATACCCCATCATATCCATGAGAGTTCTTGGTCTTTAGTGATTTAATTATCAACTCAATCTCCCTCTTGTCAGTATCATGGAGGAGCATTTCAGGTAACTAAGCATATCAATAAATTTCCACTATTTTGAATTTATGAGGGTTGGAACTTTAATAGTGGCAACTATTCATTTACAGCTCGTACAAAATAGATACGTGTTTCAAAGTTTTACTGACCTTCGAAGTAGTCACCAGCATTGTGTATAACCCGTTGCCAGCGATGTGGAAGTCGTAGGATACTCTTAGCAGTACCAGTTGTGTTGACATTCGAGCTGCGCGGTCTACTGCCTGAAGAATTTGTAGCAGTTCTGAAGCGAATGCTGTGCAGTGTTTCCTTCAGTTTATAAATCGAGGTGAATTCACGAGTGCTTAAGTCAGGGGAGTGCAGTAGGTAGTATAGCACTTAGCAGCCCCATCAGTCAAAGAAATCAGTAACAGCTTGCACTGTACGTGCTTGGCATTGTCCTGCAAAATGATGGTCAGGCACTGCAGAAAGTGTCATCACTTCTGTCTCTAAGCTGGTCGTAGGTTGTGTTCCAAAAATGAACAGCATAGAGACAGAAGTGATGACACTTTCTGCAGTACCTGACCATCATTTTGCAGGACAATGCTCAAGCACGTACAGTATTACTGATTTGTTTGCCTGATGGGGCTGCTAAGTGCTATACCACCTACTGCATTCCCCTGACTTTACAAGCCATAAACCCAACAAACTTCGAGACAGTACATTTCATCATATAGAAAGTATTCGATAGAATCATAGCCCTGACAAGAGGATGACGAGTCCATCTTCAAGACAATCAGCTGAGCAAAAGAACTATCTATTAGTAAAGTGGACATGCCATTTAATTACACGTTTCTTTTTCAGAATAGTGACGAAAGTCCGTTTAGAGGACACGTCACTGAATAGACTCATTTGAAGCGGCTTGTTACAATACCCAAACATGTAGTACACTTCGTGCCAATTTGACGTTTGTTTCATGTTAACATGATGATATTGTATTCTGAATGGACAGCAGTGGGCAGAAGCAGTGCCCCACCATCCGGAGAATGCGCTGTTGTCACACATGGGACGAATCACTTAAAAATCCTAGAAGTTTCCTTCACCGTTACAATTCGATTTCACCATTTAAATTTTTCATTTATTTTTATTTTAAATTAATGAACAATAGAGAAACAGTTCCAATTTTGCCCGGAGGGCCTGAAATCGTAAATATGGATTGCTGCGAAGTGTTCAAACTAACTCTTCCAGACGCGACTTGTGTACGAATCACCATATTATGCTAGCTTTTAACGGGGAACATTTTATGTTCGGGGCAGATGGTAGCTCTGAATTTAAAAGGAAACTTGCTCTCTATAGTACGTGACTATAAGACGAATGTACAGGGTGTTTCAAAAAGGAATTTACAACTCTAAAAATTCATATAAATTTATTGAAAGAAGATATAGAACAGCGTTTAGTGTTACTTTGTAGGGAAACACATCAATTTTTCTATTTTAAACTAAAGATGTTGTATGTGGCTTCCGTTGGTTATTCTGCACACATCCCATAGGAAGTCATTTTCTTCCCAAACTCGCTGTAGCATTGCGTGTGTAACTTGCTCAATGGCGGAGTAAATTCTTGCCTTAAGTTCAGGTAGAGAAACCGGCACACGAGGTACAAACACGATATCCTTGATGAATCCCTGTAATGCGTGCCACGTCGATTTCATAGGGCTGTTGACAAAACGTTGTCTCATCAGATGTGCCTGGACGATCTGATGATTTTCCATGTCTTATCGAGCACCTGTTTCTACAAAACGTTTATTACACTCATAAACTGTACGCCTACCAGGAGGATCTTTAGCATAACCAAAACATACAGTTCGAGTCCAGTGAAGGCAGCCATCTTTAACCCAACTGCGGTGCGATTCGACTCTAGCGAACTACGCGAGACAAAACTTAATGTATTTCTCTAAAATTGAGACTACAATCACCTGCAGGTACTGTGAATTAATTTATATGAATTTTCAAAGTTGTAAAGTCCTCTTTGAAATACTGTGTAATATCTTTCAAAAATTTGTTAATTATCTGGACTTCAATTTTTCCTCATAGCTTGGAAATATTTTTTGGTCTGTTCTGAGCAGTAACATTTATTTGAACTTTTTCTTCATTAAGGTTGGATAACATTTTTTTTTTCCAACACAAGATTTTTTGTCTTTCAGTCACATCATATCCATTCGATTTATCACATTTTAGTATGGGCACCAAATATCTCAATATTTTATTATATCGTCATCGTCATGATTTGCTAATATATTAATTTGGGTCGCTCTGCGATTATACATCCTACGTCGAGAACAATGATCTCCACAAATCCTGGATGGGGAATTCTGATCTTGGCGCACAGAACTTAGCGTGTCTGCAGATTCTTCTCGTGTGTTTAGTCAGCGACGTTGCAGTTGCGCAAAAAGTTACGATCAGCCCGCACGTGGTGAAGAGTGATTTACTTATTTCAGACAATAAACTACACGCCATTGACTGTAGCAGCGTCAAAGCAGAGCACTATCATATCAAACTGCACACCGAGAAATATTCCTTCCAACATACAAATTACGAATTTTGCTTTTCTTGTAATTTTGTTCCTCAAACTGGTAAAAAAAAAATTGCTCCAAGAATATTTAGTGTGCCGTGTATCCTTACTGTTTACTTCTAATAAAGTGACAATAATTTGAAACACTATCCTCGTAATCCATTGACTGTCTACTTGTCCATAAATCTCTGTTTTTTGTTATACCCAGAAGTGTAACTTTTTGCAAAAAATCAAATGCTTCAAATGGCTCTGAGCACTATGTGACTTGACGTAGAACTACTTAAACCTAACTAACCTAAGGACATCACACACATCCATGCCCGAGGCAGGATTCGAACCTGCGACAGTAGCGGTCGCGCTGTTACAGACTGAAGCGCCTAGAACCGCTCGGCCACACGGGCCAGCCAACTTCTTCCCTAAAAACTAAATATTAGTAGGCAATGTGTCCCTAAAGAGAAGTAGGTGCTCTGGCATAATTATTTTAATATTAGTTTACACCATACGAGTACTTTCACACTTCATTTGTAGTTTTTATCGTCGATAGGGAAGAGTGTTGTACTTTGGGATAGTGTACGTAGGAACATATGACGCTTTTTGGTCAGTACTTCAATCTAGTGACTGATATTAGAATTACATGAAGGAATGGTTAAGTCATACATCGGTGGTTGAGAACAATCATGTACCTTGAAACAGAAGAAGATCTTTTAGCAAATTTTGCCTGTCTTCAAAATGTAAATTTGTGTTAGTTTCTATTAGCTTCTGTCTCAAATTTTATTTATCTTGTAACTAGTTTTTGATAGTACTTTTGCCTCATTCGATGTCACTTTCTGATTGTTGGTGTGTAATAGGGTAATAATATAACAGATAGCAACGCTTTTAAATTTCAGCCAAATATTTGTTCCCAGGTACATAAACATGTTGTACTTTGGAACACGTTTTCGCATTTGGAAAAAATCTTCATTTTCTGGAGTAATTTTTGTAATTTCAGAAATGGCTGCAAGACGTAAAAAGTGAATGTTATCATTTGAAAATGAAATAAGAAAGTACATTAAGTTTATGTTTACAGGGCTGACTAATGGTGGATTTCTGAAAACGTTAGGGAATTGCAACACTCCGCCCTACCGGCATGTCTGAGCAAACAGTCTCAATCTAGTGTAGAAGGCCTCTGCACTGTTTATGATACTTGATTTTGTGAACTACACTGGCTCAATGGTTTGGCTTATGTAAGTGCTAAGTAGTCGATTGCTAGTCCGCTTCTTGGCATTTATCAAGACAGCGGAATGTATGAGTAAAGTATAAGTGAAGTAACGCTGAATAAATTTTCTGATCAACCTGTCAAAGTTTGAGTGGGTTTGGAATTTTGAAATGATACAGCCGAACTGTAACTGCCTTTAAAATACACTACTGGACTTTAAAATTGCTACACCAAGAAGAAATGCAGATGATAAACGGGTATTCATTGGACAAACCCCAGGTTCGTCGTTGAGTACACCATCACAGGCTCTCCTGCAGCGTCAAGGGTAACCGCAGCCATGGTCTCCGAGCTGTTAGTCCATGCTGCTGCAAACGTCGTCGAACTGTTCGTGCAGATGGTTGTTGTCTTGCAAACGTCCCCATCTGTTGACTCAGGGATCGAGACGTGGCTGCACGATGCGTTACAGCCATGCGGATAAGGTGCCTGTCATCTCGACTGCTAGTGATACGAGGCCGTTGGGACCCAGCACGGCGTTCCGTATTACCCTCCTGAACCCACCGATTCCATATTCTGCTAACAGTCCTTGGATATCGAGCAACGCGAGCAGAAATGTCGCGATACGATAAACCGCAATCGCGATATGCTACAATCCGACCTTTATTAAAGCCGGAAACGTGATGGTATGCATTTCTCCTCCTTACACGAGGCATGACAACAACGTTTCACCAAGCAACTCTGTCTACTGCTGTTTGTGTATGAGAAATCGATTGGAAACTTTCCTCGTGTCAGCACGTTATAGGTGTCTCCACCGGTGCCAACCTTGTGTGAATGCTCTGAAAAACTAATCATTTGCATATCACAGCATCTTCTTCCTGTCGGTTAAATTTCACATCTGTAGCACGTCATGTTCGTGGTGTAGCAATTTTAATGGCCAGTAGTGTATGCATACCAGGGAGCACAATGGGTAATGTCTCCATCCAATTTTGTGTAGCCTGACACCGTAGGGATGACTTCAGTTGGCGGTGCTGGCGTTCTACTATTCCATTCGCTGCCGGATGATAAGCAGCAGTACGAATGCAGTTAGTGCCAAAAAATTGGCCAATGCTTCGAATACATCAGCCTCACATTGGCGTCCCTGAACTGTTGTAATGCGTACCGGTACGCCAAAACGGGCGGTCCATCCAGGGAAAAACGTTTGTGCTACCGTCGCGACTGTAATGTCTTTCAGCTTCAGGCCATCTTGAAAATCGATCCACGACGGTGAGGCAGTAGCTGTAGCCTTCTCATCCTGGACGGGCATGTTCAGAGCGTTGACTCTGAGGCAGAAAGGTGCCTAATGTTGCCTTAACATGCGAAGTAACCACATATTTTCGTGACGTCAGCACAACCGCGCCGGCTCCGACGCGCCGTATCGCATCGGAACACACAGGCTCGTTCCTTCAGCGCCAGCAGCGTCGCGTTTATTTTCACGCTCGAAATGACAGACTTGACAATAAATGTAGAATCAGCTGCAAGCAGGGTGATCGGCAGAATCGCGATAAAACCTCCGTCGTTCTGGCAATATATTATTGGAAATGTATCCGCCTGAAAGTGTGTCAACACTAGTTTCACAACAAGATACCGTGCCCATAGTGACTCTTTCATCCCTGCAGTTGCAGTTAGCTGAACTGACTACACAAGTCGCTAGAGTGCAAACGATGAGTACTCGTCGTCGGCTATGACGTCGATCGTCACGAAGCCGCAATCGATCACCTGCCACGATCTGCTGGCACCATAAGAAGTCCGGCACCGACGCCCGAAAATGTACGCCACCATTCAAATGGAAAAATCACACAGAGTGCATGCAGGGTGACAATTATTGAACTACATGAAAAAAACCGGACATTAGTTAGAACTACGGCGTACACGCACTTTATTCAACATGTAAACGTCACTACAGGTGTTTGGATTTATGTTATCACATGTTCTATATGCCTCCCATAATTGGTGATGATCTGACGCAGACAAATATCGAAATTCTCCGTTACCCGGAACATTGATGCTGTCGATGACCTCCTGAATGGCTGTTTTCAGATCAGTAATGGTTTTGGGGTTGCTGCTGTACACCTTGTCTCTAATATGGCCGCACAAAAAAGAGTCGTATGTGTTCAGATCGGAGAATGTGGCGGTTAATCGAGGCCAATGCCAGTGCCCTTCGCGTACACCAGAGCCAGAATGCGGTCCCCAAAGTGCTCCTCCAGGACATCAAACACTCTCCTGCTTCGATGGGGTCGAGTTCCGTCTTGTCGAAATGAGGGTCACTCTCGATAATGGGGATGAAATCATCTTCCAAAAACTTCACGTACCGTTCGGTAGTCACCGTGTCATCAAAGAATATCGCACCGATTATTCCGTGACTGGACACTGCACACCACACAGTCACCCGTTGAGGGTGAAGAGACTTCTCGATCGCGAAATTCGGATTCTCAATCCCCCAAATGGGCCAATTTTGCTTATTGAGCCAGCCGGAGTGGCCGAGCGGTTCTAGGCGCTACAGTCTGCAACCGCGCGACCGCTACGGTCGCAGGTTCGAATCCTGCCTCGGGCATGGATGTGTGTGATGTCCTTAGGTTAGTTAGGTTTAAGTAGTTCTAAGTTCTAGGGGACTGACGATCTCAGAAGTTAAGCCCTATGGTGCTCAGAGCCATTTGAACCGTTTTTGCTTATAGACGAACCCATCCAAATGAAAGTGGGCTTCGTCGCTAAACCAAACTATGCATGCGTATACTAATTCCCATCATGTCCAGCGGCCAGCAGTGCAGTTTGAACGTTCCAACGCAAACCGTTCAGAATTTATGAAGATTTTATTTCATATAGTTCAATAAGTGTCCGTATCTGGAGCAGCTACTCCTGGCAGTAGCAGATGTTTCCTTTTCGTCAAGGACCGTCACACAAAAATATATTACCTGGTAGACACAGGGACGGGAGTGTCAGTGTGCCCAGCAACTTCGACTCCAAGATCAGGAAATATGGGTGCGTGACACTAGTACTTAATCTCGGATTACGTCGCAGATTCTAATGGCAGTTTACAGCTGCAGAGGTGTCGCAGCCTATTCTGGGAGCTGATTTCTTATTATTTACGGCCTAGTCCCTGACCTACAACTTCAGCGGCTGATAGATTCTACTACTAATCCGGATAGCCGAGGAACGTATGCTGTGTCACTCGGACGACAGTATGTACGTTTTCAGGGGATACTCTACACGTAAACCTGTTACAGAAGTTCCTCTAGATCACAAAACAATCGCACACCCTGGCGCCAGTGAAGCACACCCCATAACACCATATCCTTACCACAGCAGGACCATCAGTCTACACACGTCCTCGACATCTAACACCACAAAAATTAAATAATGTTACTTAAAATCCGTCTTGATTGCAATTTTCCGTAACTGAAATATCAGATCTGAAGATGGTTCTGAATGAACCGAAACCGGTAATATGAATAATAAAAAAAAAATTTGCAAATCAAGACGGATTTTAAGTAACATTATAAAATCACTGATTGCTGTTATCCCATAAGACATTATGTCTGTTTTTGCAAAACAAAAATTAAAAGTCGTGAACGAGGAATTCTGCAGCATGCTGACGCAAGGCACCTGCTGAGCTTCCAGTAGCGGTAGGGCAGCGCCTTTACACGTGGTGCCAAAGAAGAATAGTGGATGGCGCAAGGACCACTCCTGACCGGTATCCATTGCCACACATAGAAGATTTCGCTTTCAACATACACGTTAAGATAATATTCTCTACTATTCTCTACTATTGACTTCGTGCGAGCGTACTATCAAATTCCCTTTGCACCGGAAGACATACACAAGAGAGCTGTAACAACACTGTTCGGTCTTTGTGAAAATGCCTTTCGAACTGTGTAATGCGGACCAGTCATTTCAACGCTTTATGGACGAAATCACAGGAGATCTGGATTTCTGTTATGTCTACAAGACGACATTTTAGTGATATCTGCGTCACGAGCGGGACATCTGGAACAGTTAAACGGGATATTTGACCGTGTACGTATGCAAGGCCTGGTTATCCACCTGCAAAGTGTACCTTTGGTGCTATAGAAGTTCAGTTTCTGGGATATACAACCGGCGCCCATGGCATCCGACCTCCTAAAGATAAGGTGGAAGCCATAGTCAGGTATTCCCGTCCTACTATAATTGGAGCTACGGCGTTTTCTTGGCATCAGTAATTTCAATCATCGGTTTGTACGCAATCATGCACTAATAACAGCCCCACTCAATGAACTCGTAAAGGATATACTGAAACCAAGTAATAAAGTGCAATAAACAGACGAAACGGGTACTGCTTTCAAGCTGTAAAAACTGCAAGAGCATAGGGTAAACAATTAACCCTTCCAGTATCACATGCCCCACTTGCGCTCATGGCAGATGCATCACCTACCGCGATTGGTGCCGTACTTCAACAACAAGTGGAACATAGTTGGCAGCCACTCGCATTCTTTCGTCGCAAGCTGTCACCGTCACAGCAACGCTGGGCAACTTACAATCGAGAACTGTACGCCGCAAATGCCGCGTTCAGGAAGTTCCGCTGACGCTGCACAGGCGAGGGTGGTCCCTCGACGTGACCAGGAAGTTCTAGCGCTGGTGCGCTTCGCCTTCCTCATGGCGGTGTGGCGAGTGGAGTCGTGGCGGTATGGAGTGGCATGGAGGTGTGCATTTGCATTTTTTTGTGTTTTTTGATGAGAGGAAAGATGAAAGTATAGTCAGAGGAGACAGTAGGAGAAGAGGAAAGCGAACGGCCGGTGGGTGTCAACAAAGAGTCGCGCCCCGTCTCGTGATGATCTCTCGTGGTCGCGCTTTCGGCATCGTCGTAAGGCCGTCACTTTACCATATGTTGTTGTTGTTGTGGTCTTCAGTCCAAAGACTGGTTTGATGCAGCTCTCCATGCTACTCTATCCTGTGCAAGCCACTTCACCTCCCAGTATCTATTGCAGCCTACAGCCTTCTGAATCTGCTTAGTGTATTCGCCTCTTGGTCTCCCTCTATGATTTTTACTCTCCACGCTTCCCTGTAATATTAATTTGAAGATCGCTTGATGCCTCAGAACGTGGCCTGGCAACCGATCCCTTCTTCTAGTCAAGTTGTACCACAAATTCCTCTCCTCCCAATTCTACTCAGCACCTCCTCGTTAGTTACGTGATCTTCACATCTAATCTTCGGCACTCTTCTGTAGCACCACATTTCAAAAGCTTCTATTCTCTTCTTGTATAAACTGTTTATCGTCCATGTTTCACTCCCATACGTGGCTGCAAATACTTCCAGAAAAGACTTCCTGGTACTTAAATCTACACTCGATGTTAATAAGTTTTCTTCTTCAGTAACGCTTTTCTTGCCATGGTCAATCTACATTTTTATCCTCTCTACTTCGATCATCATTAGTTATTTTGGTGTCCAAACAGCAGCACTCCTCTACTACTTTAAGCGTCTCATTTCCTAATCTAATTCCCTCAACATCACCTGATTTAATTCGACTACATTCAATTATCCTCGTTTTGCTTTTGTTGATGTTCATCTTACATCCTCCTTTCAAGACACCGTCCATTCCATATACCATATACACGGACCATAAACCACTGACACATGCTTTCAGTATGGAACCAGAGAGGACTGATGACCTCAGTAGTTAAGTCCCATAGTGCTCAGAGCCATTTGAACCATTTGAAACCAGAGAAAGCGTCACCGAGACAACTTCGACTTTTCGACTGTAATAGCCAGTTTACAACTCATATACTCTATGAGGAAGGAAAGTGAAATGTGCCAGCAGACGCTCTCTCAAGTGTTGAAGCTCTAACCACTGCAGTTAATTACGAGGTCCTAGCTCAATTCCAGCAGCGCAATGATGAGCTAAGCACGTTGTTGGATAACCCAGCGGGTTTGAAGTTACAACGCACGACTGTACCAGAAAGAAATGTTGTATTATACTGTGGCGCGTCTGACACAAAAGTACGACTGATAAGTCATCAAATTCGATCACAAGCAATTGCATCAGCAACCTAGTTCATCTAGGTTCCGGGGCACGGCGAAATTAGTCAAATAGAATTTTCAGAATGAGATTCTCACTCTGCAGCGGAGTGTGCGCTGATATGAAACTTCCTGGCAGATTAAAACTGTGTGCCCGACCGAGACTCGAACTCGGGACCTTTGCCTTTCGCGGACAAGTGTTCTACCATCTCAGCTACCGAAGCACGACTCACGCCCGGTACTCACAGCTTTACTTCTGCCAGTATCTCGTCTGCTACCTTCCAGACTTTACAGAAGCTCTTCTGCGAAAGGCAAAGGTCCCGAGTTCGAGTCTCGGTCGGGCACACAGTTTTAATCTGCCAGGAAGTTTCATATCAGCGCACACTCCGCTGCAGAGTGAAAATCTCATTCTGGAAACATCCCCCAGGCTGTGGCTAAGCCATGTCTCCGAAGTATCCTTTCTTTCAGGATGTGCTATTTCTGCAAGGTTTGCAGAAGAACTTCTGTAAGGTTTGGAAGGTAGGAGACGAGATACTGGCAGAAGTAAAGCTGTGAGTACCGGGCGTGAGTCGTGCTTCGGTAGCTACAGTCTGCCTTCGGCAGGGCAACAGAGAGGACGCGTACGTGTTGAGTTCGTACGGCGCGCGAGCTCGCCTTGTTTACTTTCTGACGGCCGTTGCTTAAGTGCCGGCTTACTTTGTACGATCCATGGCGAACCGTTACCGTAAATCGACACTCCGATTTACTTTCTGCAACGATTATGCCCGACCCAAAGCACTCGAGGTGGAGCGTTTTCTGCGAGAGGAAGTGAAGATCCCGGCGACCGATATTATCGGCATACATTTGTCCATCGTGCGCAGCACGGTCTATGTGAAAATCATTAACGACGCGGCGTGCGTACGCATACTACGTGAGACCAAACAGGGGTTCCGCTTCTGTCACGCTGATGGCAATGTGGGGGAGGTAACCGTCGACCACGCAGGCTTAGGTATGCGAACGATACGCATTTTCGAATTGCCATTCGAACTTCCAGCTGAGGAAGTCGTCGCGGCACTACGCCCTTACGGCACAGTCCACGGCCACACTGCGGAGAAGTGGACACAGTTTCGGACGTATCCTGTCCTAAACGGGGTCCGACAGGTCACCATAGATCTCCGAAGCCACGTCCCGTCCTACTTACATATCGGCGGATGCCGTGCCATAATTATATACGATGGCCAGCCTCGGACCTGTTCCGGGTGCGGCAAAGAAGGCCACCTTAGATCCGAATGCCTACAATGGCGTATTACGCAACTTCCAGCTGCCGAAAAACCACCCACGTCGCAACCTACAGTGCTACGGGTGACCTATGCCGCTGCTCTGGCTTCTCCTACCACTTTGCAACGTCGCCCGGTCACCACAAACGACGCCACCAACGAGCCCGACCAGACACCGACGGAGAGCGCCTCGGACGACCCGCCGCCTCCGCCGGCCATTGACGCCGCTCCGAAGATGCCGGCGCAACCAGACGCTGACTCTGATCTCGGAAACACGATGGAGATCGACTCGCTCATCGTTCCTACAGCAGCCTTTCTGCCAGAACGACGCGACTCCCTTCCGTCGTCGGACACGGAGGGTCGCACAAGGAAACAACGTTCCCCGAAACGTGACAAGCGAAGACGTCGCACCGTTTCCGGCCAAGAGGAGACGTTACACGTCGAGGAGGACGTAACCGTCGACCAGCACGAGGCATCAGAACCCGCTACTGCTGACGAAGACGTAATGAGCGCGGAGACATCTATCGGTGTGCCTGCGCCCCGTGCTGACGCTGAACTAAATCATGAACGTCCCACAGGCGACACTACACCACGCACAATTACAACATCTTCTGCAGACAAAATGGACGATACACCAGTTTCCGCTTCCACGGCGTGGCACGAGGAGGAGGTCACGGAGCAGGAGCCGTTACGGGACCCTGCGCCGTCACGGCCGCACCACTAATCATACTCTCCCCAGACTCCCCTGCGGGCCAGCGGGATAACGTTCCGCTGCGACACCAACACCCTTGCGCGGACGGCGGAGTGGACCAGCCTCCAGCAATCCGACACCAGGCCTACCGGATAGCAACCATCAACACCAACAACATCCGTTCCAGGGTGAAAATCCGCCTTATGGAGGAGATGTTCTGGGCTTCGGATATTGATTTCGCCCTTCTGCAGGAAGTTCACTTGGCTAGTCTCCCGGATATCAATGGCTATACCGCCCACGCCTCCGCGAGTGATCCTATGGGCCGCGGGGTGGCCATTTACGTTCGCCACGGGATTTCTGTGACCGATGTCGCCTCCCTTCCATCAGCTCGGGGCATGGCACTCACTGCCATGGGGACACGCATCATTAATGTCTACGCTCCCTCAGGCACCGACCGACGGCATGAAAGAGCCCAGTTTTATTCCGAGGAAATCGCTCCCCTGTTTTTAGGGCGTTATGACCATTGCCTACTAGGAGGTGACTTTAGCTGCGTTCTGCATCCTAAAGATCAGATTCCCCACTATACTACATGCCAGGAGCTACGTATAGTGGTGCGAGACCTCCTGCTTCACGATACCTGGGAAGTACAACACGGCGACCTTTCTGGCCATACCTTTCTTACAAGTCATTCCGCAAGCCGACTAGATAGGATATATGTCTCACAAACTCTTAGATCTGCGATACGGGGCCCCGAACGCTGGGCGCTGGCCTTTTCCGACCATTGCGCTTACATCTGTACGGTCCTCCTTCCGCCGCAATCAGTATGGCGCGGCCGTGCGCCATGGAAACTCAATACCTCACACTTGCATGACCTGGCGTGTCGCCAACAAGTCACTGAAACGTGGACAGCCTGCGAATGACGCCTTCCCCGCTACCACTCGACATTGACATGGTGGTTGGACTGCGCCAAACCGGCGATCCGGAGGACAATGATGAGATACGGGAAGGACATGGCCGACTGGCATCGCACCACTGTTGACTTCTATTACGCGATTCTCCGAGATCTGGATGCTCAACCGCCAACCCCGGACAACCAGTTGGAACGGCAAAAAACTAAGGCGAAGATAACTGCGCTGGCACGCCGGAAACTGCAAGGGATCGTGATACGGACGCGGCGCCACGATCGCGCGGATTTAGAAATTCCATCCATGCATGATATAGTGTCCGACAAACGAAGGCGTCGTCGGCAGATCACCAGCACTCTGACCACGCCTCATGGAACGCAGGTGACCACTCAGAATGACATCGTCCGCACATTCGTCGAGCACTACTGTCGTACTTATAGTGATGACGACGCTGAAACTGCAGCAGACGACTCCATTTTGAATTACGTCATGCGCACCCTCCCCCACACGGAGGCGGATGCTTTGACAGTGGCGGTCACGCTAGACGAAGTCAACAACGCAATCGCCAAGGGGGCAGTCAACAGATCGCCCGGCATTGACGGCCTACCGATTGAGTTTTACCGTACCTTTCGGGACCTCATGGCCCCACGGTGGACGACTATGTATCAAGAACTGATAACATCTGACCAAGCAATCCCACCCGCCTTTGCTGAGGGCATCATTATACCAGTCCACAAACCAGCCCGTGGTTCGATGGTCACGAGTTACAGACCGCTCACCCTCCTCAATGCCTATTACAAGATTTTCGCGCGCTTACTGGCAATGCGGCTCCGAACTACACTCCCTCATATCTTCTCGCCAGAGCAAACGACGCCTGGCGGACAGATTAACATACAGACTGCCACAGGGGAATGCCGCGACTTAATTGCGATAGCGGAGGCCTGCAGGCTCCGGGCAGCGGTCGTCGCTATAGACTTCGACAGTGCCTTCGATAAAGTGCGTCATCGTTTCCTGTTTTCGGTGGCAGCCCGAATGGGCATCCCCCCTCCGTTTCTCGACGTCATCCCGCGTCTTTACGACAGTGCCAGTTCACGTGTCCAAGTCAATGGACGTATAGCAGGGCCGGTACCTATCTGCCGTTCGATACGGCAGGGGTGCCCCCTCTCTACCCTCCTGTATGCTATTGCCCTTGAGCCCCTTATTGGGGGCTTGACGACCAAGCTCTCTGGCCTCACCCTACGCCAACACACTTTTCGCTGTCGGGCATATGCTGATGACCTCCTCCTCCTCATTCGCTCCGGCTCTGAGATTCGGGATGTCCTAGAATTGATTACCCGTTATGGGGCTGCCGCTGGCAGTGCCATGAATGTCGCCAAATCTTCTGCAATGCACATTGGACGAGGCCTCCAGGAGGGTGAAGTGGCACCACTGCCGCTTGTGCGGACTTTCCGGTAACTGGGCATTACCTTTACCCCCACGGTCACACGCACGTCGGCAACGAATTTCCGTCGCCTGTTACACGTCATCCGCAACGACGTCCGCCAGAACCTCTTGCGCCGCCAGGACACACTTCAACGGGTTGCGTTTATTAATCTTTATGTGGCATCAAAATTGGTTCACAACGCGCAAGTTCTCCCTCTGCCAACTGCAATTGGGCGCAACCTTCAGGCGGCTTTTGGCTATTATCTCACGGCTGGTTCAATGTTTAAAGTCCGTTATGAGACACTTACCCTGCCCTCACGGTATGGTGGCGTCGGGCTCGTCAATGTCCGTATGCGAGCTGCAGCCTTGTACATGAGTACCATGTGAAAACAGTGGATGGGCCAGGGTACATCTCTAACACGCAGCTTGCTTGGGGTCCTCCTACCTGCTTCCACCTCACCACCGGTGTCTGTCGGCCATATCGTGCCCCATTTGTCCCATATTTCGACCTTTTTCGTCGACTACAATTACATACATACCAGTCTCCCAGATACACGCCCACCTAGGACTAAGGATTCTTATAGCCTGTTGCTGCGCTGTGTTCCCCGGAATGTGATAGAGACCAAACACCCCTCCATCCAGTGGCCCATAGTGTGGACTACCGTCCACCAGCCCTTCCTCCCTACGAACGTCCGGGCACTGTGGTATCACATAGTCAACAGGAAATTTACCACGAAGCAGCGCCTGCACAACATTGGCTTGTCAGAATCCCCTCTTTGTCTCCTTTGCCAGCAACTGGACACTGATGAACACCGTCTGACATGCGCCTCATCGCGAGATGTATGGCGCTTCGTGCAGCAAGGAAGTGTTTCTCCCACTTCCCTAAGCACCACAGGCTCGGTGGTGGTGAGGGGGACACTGTGGCCAGGCCTCAGGTTTCGACCCCTGCCCACTTTGCCCCCCGAGCCCCCACCGGTTTAAAAAAAAAAAAAAAAAAAAAAATGGTAGAGCACTTGCCCGAGTCTCGGACGGGCACACAGTTTTAATCTGCCAGGAAGGTTCAAGTAGAATTTTGTCCGGCCAGGAATGGATGCAAACTGTAAGACATTTGTCAGAAACTGCATGGAGTGCCAGAAAAATAAGATCATGTCGGGGTCACTGAAATATGTCGTAAACGTCTGAGAGTTAAAGATTTATTTCCACATATTTCATTACATTAATACTCGCATGTATATCTGCATCAGATTTCTAATACATGAAGGTGGGAATACTCTACTATTTGAAAATCAAAGAATAACAAAACACATAGAGTTGTAAATGTCACGGAATATTTATATACGCTGCCACTGTGCTTGTCGTCGTGGTGTGAAGCTCTACAAATGGTTTCCTTAATAGGGAGTACATCAATGAGGCACTGCACGATTGAGCAAAATACTGTACACTACTGGCCATTAAAATTGCTACACTAAGAAGAAATGCAGATGATAAACGGTTATTCATTGGACAAATTATATTAGAACTGACATGTGATAACATTTTCACGCAATTTGGGTGCATAGATCCTGAGAAATCAGTACCCAGAACAACCACCTCTAGCCATAATAACGGCCTTGATACGCCTGGACATTGAGTCAAACAGAGCTTGGATGGAGTATACAGGTACAGCTGCCCATGCATCTACATCTACATCCATACTTCGCAAGCCACCTGACGGTGTGTGGCGGAGGGTACCTTGAGTACCTCTATCGGTTCTCCCTACTATTCCAATCTCGTATTGTTCGTGGAAAGAAGGATTGTCGGTATGCCTCTGTGTGGGCTCTAATCTCTCTGATTTTATCCTCATGGTCTCTTCGCGAGATGTACGTAGGAGGGAACAGTATACTGCCTGACTCCTCGATGAAGGTATGTTCTCGAAACTTCAATAAAAACCCGTACCGAGCTACTGAGCTTCTCTCCTGCAGAGTGTTCCACTGGAGTTTATCTATCATCTCCGTAACGCTTTCGCGATTACTAAATGATTAATGAAGCGCGCTGCTCTCCTTTGGATCTTCTCTATCTCTTCTATCAACCCTATCTGGTACGGATCTCACACTGCTGAGCAGTATTCAAGCAGTGGGCGAACCAGCGTACTGTAACCTATTCCTTTGTTTTCGGTTTGCATTTCCTTAGGATTCTTCCAATGAATCTCAGTCTCGCATCTGCTTCACCGACGATCAACTTCATATGATCATTCCATTTTAAATCACTCCTAATGCGTACTCCCAGATGTTGTTGTTGTGGTCTTCAGTCCTGAGACTGGTTTGATGCAGCTCTCCATGCTACTCTATCCTATGCAATGTTCTTCATCTCCCAGTACCTACTGCAGCCTACATCCTTCTGAATCTGCTTAGTGTATTCATCTCTTGGTCTCCCTCTACGATTTTTACCCTCCACACTGCCCTCCAATACTAAATTGGTGATCCCTCGATGTCTCAGAACATGTCCTACCAACCGATCCCTTCTTCTAGTCAAGTTGTGCCACAACCTCCTCTTCTCCCCAATTCTATTCAATACCTCTTCATAGTCCCAGATAATTTATGGAATTAACTGCTTCCAGTTGCTGACCTGCTATATTGTATCTAAATGATATGGGATCTTTCCTTCTATGTATTCGCAGCACATTACACTTGTCTACATTGAGTTTCAATTGCCATTCCCTGCACCATGCGTCAATTCGCTGCAGATCCTCCTGCATTTCAGTACAATTTTCCATTGTTACAACCTCTCGATACACCACAGCATTATCTGCAAAAAGCCTCAGTGAACTTCCGATGTCATCCACAAGGTCATTTATGTACATTGTGAATAGCAACGGTCCTACGACACTCCCCTGCGGCACACCTGAAATCACTGTTACTTCGGAAGACTTCTCTCCATTGAGAATGACATGCTGCGTTCTGTTATCTAGGAACTCTTCAATCCACTCACACAATTCGTCTGATATTCCATATGCTCTTACTTTGTTCATTAAACGACTGTGGGGAACTGTATCGAACACCTTGCGGAAGAAACACGGCATCTACCTGTGAACCCGTGTCTATGGCCCTCTGAGTCTCGTGGACGAATAGCACGATCTGGGTTTCACACGATCGTCTTTTTCGAAACCCATGCTGGTTCCTACAGAGTGCCTACAGAGTAGATTTCTAGTTTCCAGAATAGTCATTATACTCGAACACAATACGTGTTCCAAAATTCTACAACTGATCGACGTTAGAAATATAGGTTTATAGTTCTGCACATCTGTTTGACGTCCCCTCTTGAAAACGGAGATGACCTGTGCCCTTTTCCAATCCTTTGGAACGCTACGCTCTTCTAGAGACCTACGGTACACCGCTGCAAGAAGGGGGGCAAGTTCCTTCGCGTACTCTGTGTAAAATCGAACTGGTATCCCATCAGGTCCAGCGGCCTTTCCTCTTTAGAGCGATTTTAATTGTTTCTCTATCCCTCTGTCGTCTATTTCGATATCTAACAATTTGTCATCTGTGCGACAATCTAGAGAATGAACTACAGTGCAATCTTCCTCTGTGAAACAGCTTTGGAAAAAGACATTTAGTATTTCGGCCTTTAGTCTGTCATTCTCTGTTTCAGTACCATTTTGGTCACAGAGTGTCTGGTCATTTTGTTTTGATCCACCTATCGCTTTGACATAAGACCAAAATTTCTTAGGATTTTCTGCCAAGTCAGTACATAGAACTTTACTTTCGAATTCATTGAACGCCTCTCGCATAGCCCTCCTCACATTACATTTCGCTTCGCGTAATTTTTGTTTGTCCGCAAGGCGTTGGCTATGTTTATGTTTGCTGTGAAGTTCCCTTTGCTTCCGCAGCAGTTTTCCAAATCGGTTGTTGTACCACGGTGGCTCTTTTCCATCTCTTACGATCTTGCGTGGCACATATTCATATACGTACGATGGTTTTGAACTTTGTCCACTGATCCTCAACACTATCTGTACTTGAGACAAAATTTTTGTGTTGAGCCGTCAGGTACTCTGAAATTTGCTTCTTGTCACTTTTGCTAAACAGAAAAATCTTCCTATCTTTTTTAATATTTCTATTTACGGCTGAAATTATCGATACAGTAACCGCTTTATGATCGCTGATTCCCTGTTCTGCGTTAACTGTTTCAAATAGTTCGGATCTGTTTGTTACCAGAAGGTCTAATATGTTATCGCCACGAGTCAGTACTCAGCTTAACTGCTCAAGGTAGCTTTCAGATAAAGCACTTTAAAAAATTTTCTTTGTCCCTGCCACCCGTTATGAATTTTGAGTCTCCCAGTCTATATCCAGCAAATTAAAAACTTCACCCAGAACTATAACATGGTGGGGAAATCTACTCGCAATATTTTCCATATTATCCTTCAGGTGCTCAGCCACAACAGCTACTGAGCCAGGGGGCTTATAGAGACATCCAATTACCATGTCTGTGCCAGCTTTAATCATGACCTTCACCCAAATTATTAACACGATACCACAGTTCATCAAGAGTAGTGACTGGCGTATTGTCACGAGCCAGTTGCTCGGCCACCATTGACCAGACGTTTTCAGTTGGTCAGAGATCTGGAGAATGTGCTGGCCAGGGCAGCAGTCGAACATTTTCTGTATCCGGAAAGGCCCGTACAGGACCTGCAACATGCGGTCGTGCATTATCCTGCTGAAATGTAGTCTTTCGCAGGGATAGTATGTAGGGTAGAGCCACGGGTCGTAACACATCTTAAATGTAACGTGCACTGTTCAAAGTGCCGTCAGTGCGAAGAAGAGGTGACCGAGACGCGTAGCCAATGGCACCCCATACCATCACGCTTCCAATGTGAGTTCACCGCGATATCGCCAAACACGGATGCGACCATCATGATGTTGTAAACAGAACCTGGATTCATCCGTAAAAATTATGTTTTGCCATTCGTGCACCCAGGTTCGTCGTTGAGTACACCGTCGCAGGCGTTCCTGTCTGTGATTCAGCGTCAAGGGTAACCGAGCCATGGTCTCCGAGCTGATAGTCCATGCTGCTGCAAACGTCGTGCAGATGGTTGTTGTCTTGCAAACGTCCCCATCTGTTGACTCAGGGATCGAGACGTGGCTGCACGATCCGTTACAGCCATGCGGATAAGATGCCTGTCATCTCGACTGCTAGTGATACGAGGCCGTTGGGATCCAGCACGGCGTTCCGTATTACTCTCCTGAACCCACCGATTCCATATTCTGCTAACAGTCATTGGATCTCGACCAACGCGAGCAGAAATGTCGCAATACGATAAACCGCAATCGCGATAGGCTACAATCCGATCTTTATCAAAGTCGGAAACGTGATGGTACGCATTTCTCCTCCTTACACGAGGGATGACAACAACGTTTCACCAGGCAACGCCGGTCAATGGCTGCTGTGTATGAGAAATCGGTTGGAAACTTTCCTCCTGTCAGCCCGTTGCAGGTGTCACCACTGGCGCCAACCTTGTGTGAATGCTCTGAATAGCTAATCATTTGCATATCACAGCATCTTCTTCCTGTCCATTAAATGTCGCGTCTGTAGCACGTCATTTTCGTGGTGTAGCAATTTTAATGGCCAGTAGTGTAGATGCACCTTTTAGTATGCACACCTTGGGAGATGTTGGGTTCTAGGCGCTCAGTCCGGAACCGCGCGACCGCTACGGTCGCAGGTTCGAATCCTGCCTCGGGCATGGATGTGTGTGATGTCCTTAGGTTAGTTAGGTTTAATTAGTTCTAAGTTCTAGGGGACTGATGACCACAGATGTTAAATCCCATAGTGCTCAGAGACATTTGAACCATTTTTTGGTGATGTTACATCTGACAAGATTCAAAATATTGAAAGGGTACAGTACCGCCCGACATTGAATATAGGTACAACATACTTCAGTATTTTTGTCAGAACAACACATAATTTTTGTAAAATAACTCAATTTCAATTAATACAGCGAAGCCGGATACCAGTGTAGGAAAGAATGGCAATTTATTTATTTAATTTATCATATGTGCACTCCCACAAACTAAATCCCTACATCCAGTTTGGTGAGATCTTTTGAAATGAATGAATGTATGGTCGTCTGCTAACCACAGATAGTGAATGTGAATATATGATCATCTTTGAGTCGATCCTTTGGCCACCTTTGGTGGAACCAAAGAGATGAAATTTACCAGAGCTTTGAGCGCCTGAAATGTAGCTGGCCAATAGGGTAGTAAGGTGCTCCCCCACTTCAGCAGAGGTGGAGAGGACCTCGAAAACGGCCATGTTTTAGGCACTCTGCCGCTGGATCCTGTGCTGTTAACACCTGTTTTAGTTGTGCTACGTAATGACGAAAGAATGGAGGCATGGTATGCATGTGGAATATTTAAGAGTAGTTTGAAATAATAATTTCTCTATTTCAGGATCTTTTGTGGGGAGAATTAAATGTCAGGCAGGTAATATTAATGGGAGTGTAGTAATCTTCGGAAGTGACCAACGGTCACAAAGAAACCACGTGTAGCAATAAGTTGAAATACTTCCGTGTGCTTAAGCTAAGCTGAATTACTAGCGTGTGTACAATAAGTTGAAATATTTAAGAAATAGCGTGTGTACCATAAGTTGAAATATTTAAGAAATGGCGTGTGGAGGACTTGAAATTAGAGACGAGTACTTCCACGTGGTGAGTACTGTGTGAGTCTCAATCTGTGTATGAGACAAAGGATAAAGAGAAGTACTCGTCCATGGCATCAGTTCGCGTGTGTGATGAATATCTTAATACTACATTGCGTGTGACGCTAAATTCAAACTCTGAGAGAGAAGTAAGGTGAGTCGGCCGTCTATCCAGCAACGCCACATGGCTTGCATTGCACAGGAAGACGTGCATTTATCTCCAGAGTTCACAGTAGGAAAGTAGAATTACAAAGTGGGGCAGTGTCGTGTGAAACTGGGATCAATATTAATTGAAGTGGGAAAGCGGAAAGTGATAATGTTGTAACCATTCTCTGTGTAGTATTTCATATTGTTGTGTAGTGTATGTCATGTAATTTGGGTATGTGTGGTTTCCATGGGTGTGTAGCGAAGTAGTTTCAAAAGATTAGCGGGTTATGCTTGTTCCTTCTGTACCGCTCGGTCTGGAGGAAAGTTTCGTGATGATGATTGTGAGAGTCGAAGTGTGAGGTATAATAAAAGATCCACCAACCTATCCAGAAAGTGCACTGTAGCGTTAAATAAATTACGAGACCATAATATAGAGATTCACTAATGTAAAGCCATGCCCACTGGGCGGAATTTCTCATATGTTATTGTTGTAGGTTATAGAATTTGTGTGTTTAGGTTAGGAAATTTATCAGAATAAATCAGTTAGTGAAAAGAAAGATTGGTAGACTATTCCTTCAAATTGTATGTTGTCATAATGTCCCAAATTTATAAAGTGTGCGCCATTCATATTCAGTGGGATGGCCACATGTTAATAAAAGCCGTCAAATAAAAGACAAAAAGAAAATGTGGTACTGCCAGTGCGTAGTGTACAGTCAGAGTTCTGTAAATCACTGATAGTCAGATATGCGTTTCCGTTGCGTAGTAATCATATAGGAGGATAACTTGTAACGAAGTGTGAGTACTAGAGTTCATGTTACTCGTTAAATTAAGAAAGAATCCACTCGCTTGGCAGACCACTCATCTTGCAGGCCTGACTGCTTGATGCCACAGTATGAGCAAGGCATGTGGGTGCCTCTCATAATGGCGACCCTGCCAGGATATTTTTTTTGCAGGATATTTTCTGCCAGGATATTTTGCTGTTAGGGTTTGCTGTTAAGATTTATTTTTGGTGGAATATATTGTGATAGCGCTAAGAAGTAAATTTTTTTTCTGTTTGCGATTTCTTTCTGGATTGGTGAGGATCTTTTATTTTTTATGTAATTAATTGCTATATCGTCCTAGGCTGGAAGATCGTGGTATAATTTTTTTTGCGTAATGTCCGTAGTAACTAGGTCGCAGTCGAAAAGTGTAGCCACCATGGAGAATAACGATTCTGGGGTGAACGTGGTAGTGCAGCAGGAAGTAGCTGTTGACCATCTGTTAATGAGCGGGGACGGCAAACACGCGGAAGGGGATGAACTGTTCAGTGGACCGCTGCAAGGTGATCCTTTATGCGGCGGGCTTTGTCCACAAACGCGGGCTTTTCCCGACGACGCGGGCGAGCCGGGACTAGGTCAGGTATGCAGTGAAAGTGCAGCTACCCTTAGCGAAGCTATGGTTTCTCAGACGAACGAGGTGAGCTCACCGAAAGTAGCAAATGACAGTGTGCTACTGCAGTTGTTACAGCAGATGAATAGAGACAATAAGGAGAGAGATAGGGAGAATAAGGAAAGATTTGAAGCAACTAAGGAAAGATTGGAAGCAAATAAGGAAAGATTGGAGGCAATGGATAAGGGGAATAAAGAGGCAATGAGGAAGCTACACACCGTTATCGATGAGCGTCTGCCTGTAGTTAATAATCGGTTAGATGAGGGGGAGAAGAATCTGGGTGCGTTGAAGCAAGTATGTGACGCCGTGAAAGAAGAAACTAATAATTTGGAGGTACAAGTATTTGCAATAGAGAGTGATACTACTGAACGTAGGGACGTGTTGCCGGATGAGCGAATCAAAGAGGTAGTGGTCAGAATGAATACGATTAGTGCAGATGCAGAAAAGATCAGTACAAGAGGCGAGACAGGTTCTGACAATACGCAGCGAGAGGTTTATGCCGATCAGGAGGAGATACAATCACCATTACAGTTTAAAGAGGCACAATTAGAAATAAGTAGGAAACATAGTGAAGAACTACCACAGTTGCAATTAGTGTGCAGTAGCGAAGGTGACACACCACCAGGTAGATTGCAGAGAGAGAGAGAGATAAACTCAAAAAGCGAAAATAGGGAGGAGGAGGAAGACGAATTCAGAGAGTCAGAAGAACAGGTAGCAAACCCAACTGGGTATAGTCCAAGGCTTTCTCAACTTCAAGATTCATTACCTTCATCGTGGGGACCGCTCCTCAAAACGAAATTTGTGTATAACCATTTGAGGGACGAGGCTAGAGCGAAAATGCAGGAAGACATTAAAGACTGCAGTAGTTATTTAAATGAATTCTGGTCGAAAAGTAAGCAGGACCTGGTTAAGCAAAGCATATTGATGATGCCAAATTGTAACGAAGATGGTATAAGATATCCAGTGTCGTGCTGTCAGGAAATGCTGAGACGAAACAGGTATTTGGATGTGCCATACGAAACTGTGGAGTTCATTAGGATCTGTATAACGAAGTTGCCAGTGAAATTGCGCAGAGATATAGCGATAGCAGGCAGAGGCGTAGACGATTCTGCGTCATCTCAGCACTTGTTACAGGAACTGGGTAATGAGAGCAACATTGTGAACGGAGACACGACTCATAGGTCAGACAGTGTCGGGGATAGGAACGGCAGAAACCATGAGAATGACAGGAGAGCATGGAATCCTGGCATTTCATTCTTGTTATAATAGATTGAAGGATAGGAGAAACTAATCCAACATATCAGCCCTTAGCATCTTGCATTAAAACACATGCAGCTGGCACTGAAAATTGGCTATGTAGCAGACATACTCTACTAATATGTAGGAGTGCAAATACCATACTTCTGATCAGAGAATAAAACACCAGTAATGGCATCTGTTAGGCTGGTATCTCAGCAAAATTAGAAAATTTTTATTTGGAACACTAAAGTAAAAGGACTGTTTCCTCAAAGACCAGTTGCTAAAAATGTTATGTAATAATGCCAATGAGTCCAGTTTAATTAGTGCGATTTGACTATGGCAGGTAATTAACACGTAATGTAAAAAAGTAAACATTGTGATCTGTATGGAATAGAGTACGTTTATACTGCTGTTGCAGGTAATATCAGTAAGGTGAACGAAGTATTTTAAATTAGGTGCCATCTGATGTCATTGTCGTGGTGACAGTTATAATGAAGTGCTGTGTATGGTTGTTCGGAATCTGGTGTTAGTGAAAGAGGCCACTAGCACCAAAGTTACTAACACTTGGGCTGCCCATTTCTCCCAGCTTGTATATTCTCTGCATACATTTAATTTTCATGTAAGCTTAGATTCCTAACTGGCAAATTCTTTACTGTGTATAGTGGACCATTCAGAATGAGGCGGATTGTCCATGAAAATGCTGTACTGATTGAGACGATCAAGGGAAAACAATCTCGTGGGCTTCATCACATTTCTAACATCAAATTATGGAAAAGTTAAGGATAGATCTAAAATAGGCAATTTATGGTAGCTAGTCAGTGTATTTATTTGTGGTGTGTAACGTTGTGCAGGGTCAAATCGAACATAAGAATTTTCAGGCGGGATGTCAGGAAGTATGACGGAATAGACTGGTCGAATGAGTCATGAACAGGAGTCGACAGAGTGGTGTATGTACGTATTTTTTGTCATATGAATAAGGATCAAGCAGAAACGACGTGATGATTAATGAGTGGATAAAGATGGTAGATAGAGAAGCGACGTGATAAATAGTAGTAGATAAAGATGATATTTAAGGAAAGAAGCGACGTGAAGCAGTGTGATTAATAAAAGGAGATTCGACGGGATGAAACAGTGGTAAATAAAGGTGAGTAGAATTAATAATGTCGAGATGTCTTAGATGTATGTTACAGAGAGGCCTGTGTATGCTGCAATAGAGATTGATGTCAATGGCGAAGGAAGACCAGGAAATGATGGAGTAATGGACGGACGGAGAGCCGAAATACGAATGAAGAGGTGAGGACAACTGCACAATGTGAAGGGACATGAAGGGAGTATGAGATTCAGATGGTGAACGTTGTGGAATACTGACGTGAGATGTAATATAAGTGTAGATCTAATTCTTACCATAAGATTTGCAATTTGGTGAAAATAATATTTTTTGTTGTTGTTGAAGCCTGGTACCAGTATAACTAATTAAAACGGTACCAAGAATGTGTACAGTTATTTTGCAGGATGAATAATTTGTGTATTTTTTGTTCTTAGATGAAATGTCGCAATTCTAAGTGATATTTAGCAGGAGGAATGCAGAGGTAAGCCGACGGAGAGAGGTGCCAGAGTGAAAGGACGAATTTGGAGACTGGAAAGCTATCTCCGAAACAGCTTCATGTGTTATGTGGTTGAGTATAAGGGAGCGAAGGTATGGTATGTTGTCGTGAGAGTGGTGGTGCTATGAGTATAAGGGAGCGAAGGAATGATATGTTGTCGTGAGTGTGGTGGTGTTAAGGTTAGCTGACTTCTAGACCTATTCTGTTAGTGTACTAATGGACTGAATGAGAAGGAAAATGTGATGTCTGGTGAGTGAGAGTCGTAGAGTACTGTGATCAATGCGCACACTCCTGTAAAGGGGATGCTACCGATCTGTAACTAAAACATTATTGTGTATTGTTTGATTTGGATGAACCTCGATGGCAGGTCAGGACCTGACATCATGTGGATGGTACATACGTGTCCTAGAAATGTTGTTATATATAATAAAATGTAAAATATATAAAGAGATATTAATATCAGTCTGTCACAGGCACAAAGGTGCATTGTATGCTGTAGATTTAGAGTCATCAGTTTCTAAAATGTTTATTGTGTTAGGATGTTAAAGTAGTTTAATATTTAATAACCTGTGGCAGGTAATTGTGAGCTGTGTAGATTATTTCTTATTTTTTTGTTAGAACACTTTCAAGGGGTATTAATTTCAGTCTGTCACAAGCACAAAGGTTCATTGCATATTGTGGTTTTAGAATCAACAGTTTCTAATATTTTCACTGTGATAGGATGTTAGAGTAGCCTACTATCTGATATTGTAATTATGGGCTGTATAGATTGCTTATTATTCCTTTTGTTTTTTATTTTACACTTTCATGTTTTGTATGAGGGACGAGATAAATGTTGATGTTGTATGTGTAGAAAACTAGGGTGTATAATTTTATGTTTTTTAGAACAAAGATTCTTTTATTACCAATGTATCTAATAGATCATACATGTAATCAATGAGTATTTAAATAATGTAAGAATATCCTTTTGTATGTAATGTTGCGAGATGCACGGAAGGATCTGACTGATTGGGTGTCGTAACGCCCATACCGCTAGCGGGCCGAGCTGACGTTGCCATGGCGACGGGCGACAGAGCCGCGGCAGTCCCCACTCCACTGCCGGTCGAGGTACACTCCACGCGCCCGCTACAGCAGGTCAACGGCCTGGGGCGACACGCACGTACCACTGGCCATTCATAAGTTCCGCCACCCTTTCGACTAGGGAAGTATCCCGCGGAGGCAACAGCGGGTGGTTTCTTCTGCTCAACGGCGCGCGCAGCGGCGCCACGGCAGAATGGACGACGCGCGACAGAGCCCGGCGGGCATTTTTTACCAGCAACTATTAACTAGTACTGGACTTTGGAGCCGTGAAACAAGATGACTGCTCGTATGTCTCCACAAGGTGGAAAGTGAAGGACTGGTGTTTCCACGTTGTGAGTGGTGGAAAAGATTTTGTCTTTAGCAGACAGGACGATCGTTTTTTGTCTTGACCACTGAACGGTGGGATCCATAAACTTTTGGCAGTGACTTGTTAAGTGTGCTTTGTGAATTGCATGTGGGACGCTTGGTATTCTTGAAGAGGACAGTAGTCGTTTGGGACTAATTATTGTATGAACGCAAGAAACTAGAGTGGGACATTGACATTTGCGTTTGTAGTGGGAGACATTTCCTTAATTGGTGCGGGAATAAGTGCTGTTTGTTGGAACTTACGACTTTTAATTACACCACGAACTGAAAGGACAGAACCGTGGGTAATAGCAGGTGTAGGGCCATTTCTGGACGACCAGATTCGTGTGGATGGTACGCTGAGAGTGACTATGACATTTGTGTTTAATGTGAGATACAGTTTACTGTTCAGTGCGTGTTCAAAATGCCGATTTAAGTGACTTAAAGACTTTCGTCCGGGTAACCATGGGAGAGCTTTGACACCGAGACAGTGTTTCTAGGGAACCTGTCAGCAACTTTTTTGACCCCAAGAAAATCACAGAATGAAATGTTTCCGTGTGACTCGCAAGATAGGGAATAATGTATTTGTAATTGTGTAAATTTTTTTTATATGTTTCATTCCTGAAGGGACAGCAAGTGTAATCGTATTTCATTAACATTTGTGCTTAGAATAGTTAGTGTCTTTTTTTATTGTTTGTTTGTTCTGGGCTACCAGTTCACGTAGCATGTTTATTAGAATATTTGGTACAATGATGCTGTATTTATTAGCCAGTGGCGAAATACTAACGTAGCGGCTCTTGTTGCATTGGTCAGTAAGGTTGTCATAGGGGACAGGAATTTGCATTGCACAACAAATATCGGAATTAACTGATGCATTTTGATGTTGTGGACAGTAATGATCTTGTTGGTGTGTTGACTGAAGCCACCTATTTTCATTATCACAGTGGTGATATTTCACATTAAAGTGTAAAGAAGGCTAGTCGAAATGCAAGTTCTTGTCGTCTAAATGTGTGACAACAGAGAAATGAGCAGTAGAGTAAGATACAAGGGCTACTGGTGGATTCAAGCACTTATTGCTAAACTATTTACTGCGTGTATTGATCAAAGTTGATGGACTGACTGGCTCGGCAGCAGGTATTTGTACTGGTGGATAAGGATAAGGTTAAACTCACTGTCGAGTGGTTGTGGCAATTGCTTAAGTGATGATAGTTAACGAGGTATGACATGATGTCTTAGGTTGACTATATTACGTAACCAGTATGTAACTTGTGGTATATTTCATTGTTTTTCTTCTCAGTTTTATTTCTCTGTAGGTTTGATGTATATTTTAGAGTAATGGTATGGAGCCTGACATTCTACATGTAACTAGTGTACGAAATTTTTTCTTCTGTTGATTTTGTTTCGTATTTAGACTTTGCTGTGTAAAGTTTTTTACCCCGCAATTTATGAATGTCAGATTACTTGCTCTGTGTTTGGACGGTGAGCTATTTAAAATTTCATGACTCCAATTAGTATTTTTTTTTATTTGCCATAGAATTAGTGAAGTTTGGATTACTCATAAAAATAACGAAGATCCCAGTAACTAAGCCAATTTTTATCTCACCATTATTTATTTTATTTGTATGATGTGATGGTTTTATGTCATTTGGATTGTTGTAAATTTGTATGTGTACGTTACTCCGGATTGTGGAGAGTACAATAATGCAACAACTGTGTCAATAATTTGCTAATTTGGTCGTCAATTTGAGGTCACCAGGGGCTAGGGTCTCCTCCTGGTTACTTTGATGACTTGCTATGTTTGTTCTAATACAGTTTTCTTAAAAAAAATGTTCGGAACTACCCTCGCATTGCAAGGATAGTACCGTGCCATTTTTTTTCTGCATGGGTAGCCGGTGGTGAAAGGGTACAGTACCGCCCGACATTGAATATAGGTACAACATACTTCAGTATTTTTGTCAGAACAACACATAATTTTTGTAAAATAACTCAATTTCAATTAATACAGCGAAGCCGGATACCAGTGTAGGAAAGAATGGCAATTTATTTATTTAATTTATCATATGTGCACTCCCACAAACTAAATCCCTACATCCAGTTTGGTGAGATCTTTTGAAATGAATGAATGTATGGTCGTCTGCTAACCACAGATAGTGAATGTGAATATATGATCATCTTTGAGTCGATCCTTTGGCCACCTTTGGTGGAACCAAAGAGATGAAATTTACCAGAGCTTTGAGCGCCTGAAATGTAGCTGGCCAATAGGGTAGTAAGGTGCTCCCCCACTTCAGCAGAGGTGGAGAGGACCTCGAAAACGGCCATGTTTTAGGCACTCTGCCGCTGGATCCTGTGCTGTTAACACCTGTTTTAGTTGTGCTACGTAATGACGAAAGAATGGAGGCATGGTATGCATGTGGAATATTTAAGAGTAGTTTGAAATAATAATTTCTCTATTTCAGGATCTTTTGTGGGGAGAATTAAATGTCAGGCAGGTAATATTAATGGGAGTGTAGTAATCTTCGGAAGTGACCAACGGTCACAAAGAAACCACGTGTAGCAATAAGTTGAAATACTTCCGTGTGCTTAAGCTAAGCTGAATTACTAGCGTGTGTACAATAAGTTGAAATATTTAAGAAATAGCGTGTGTACCATAAGTTGAAATATTTAAGAAATGGCGTGTGGAGGACTTGAAATTAGAGACGAGTACTTCCACGTGGTGAGTACTGTGTGAGTCTCAATCTGTGTATGAGACAAAGGATAAAGAGAAGTACTCGTCCATGGCATCAGTTCGCGTGTGTGATGAATATCTTAATACTACATTGCGTGTGACGCTAAATTCAAACTCTGAGAGAGAAGTAAGGTGAGTCGGCCGTCTATCCAGCAACGCCACATGGCTTGCATTGCACAGGAAGACGTGCATTTATCTCCAGAGTTCACAGTAGGAAAGTAGAATTACAAAGTGGGGCAGTGTCGTGTGAAACTGGGATCAATATTAATTGAAGTGGGAAAGCGGAAAGTGATAATGTTGTAACCATTCTCTGTGTAGTATTTCATATTGTTGTGTAGTGTATGTCATGTAATTTGGGTATGTGTGGTTTCCATGGGTGTGTAGCGAAGTAGTTTCAAAAGATTAGCGGGTTATGCTTGTTCCTTCTGTACCGCTCGGTCTGGAGGAAAGTTTCGTGATGATGATTGTGAGAGTCGAAGTGTGAGGTATAATAAAAGATCCACCAACCTATCCAGAAAGTGCACTGTAGCGTTAAATAAATTACGAGACCATAATATAGAGATTCACTAATGTAAAGCCATGCCCACTGGGCGGAATTTCTCATATGTTATTGTTGTAGGTTATAGAATTTGTGTGTTTAGGTTAGGAAATTTATCAGAATAAATCAGTTAGTGAAAAGAAAGATTGGTAGACTATTCCTTCAAATTGTATGTTGTCATAATGTCCCGAATTTATAAAGTGTGCGCCATTCATATTCAGTGGGATGGCCACATGTTAATAAAAGCCGTCAAATAAAAGACAAAAAGAAAATGTGGTACTGCCAGTGCGTAGTGTACAGTCAGAGTTCTGTAAATCACTGATAGTCAGATATGCGTTTCCGTTGCGTAGTAATCATATAGGAGGATAACTTGTAACGAAGTGTGAGTACTAGAGTTCATGTTACTCGTTAAATTAAGAAAGAATCCACTCGCTTGGCAGACCACTCATCTTGCAGGCCTGACTGCTTGATGCCACAGTATGAGCAAGGCATGTGGGTGCCTCTCAATATTTCATTCAAGTTTAGTGAACAACAACGAACAAACTCTCTCTTGACAATGTAGCCCAGCAACTCTTCCTCGCACTGACCTCCGTCTTTATTGCATTGGTGATCCGAAATGCCGCTGGACGTGTTGGTAATGGTCACTGGATCATCTTGTAAGAAACTCGCTCGTTCAACGTGAAACAATGAAAAGAAAACACAAATTTATCTAATATAGGTTTTCTGGACACAACACACTATCTAACAGTTAATTTTTCCAGCTTGCATGACGTCGCTCAAGCGGGAAAATAAGACGGTGCTTCGTATCAAAATATGAAACACTACAACATATACCGGACAACTACAGAAATTGTGCATAACTTTATTAAAAGAGCATTTCTTTCTTATCACACACAATTTTTTGTTTTTCTTTTCCGTTGGATACATAAAAATTTTGATCATGTTTGTTAATTTTACACTACTTTCATGGCAAATTTTCAAAAATTTAACCACTTACAAAAAAATGGCTCTGAGCACTATGGGACTTAACATCTTAGGTCATCAGTCCCCTAGAACTTATAACTACTTAAACCTAACTAACCTAAGGACATCACACACATCCATGCCTGAGGCAGGATTCGAACCTGCGACCGTAGCAGTCCCGCGGCTCCGGACTGAAGCGCCTAGAACCGCACGACCACCGCGGCCGGCTTAACCACTTACAGATGAGTTTTCTTCACATGTAACATAAAACATTATGCAGTAGAACGGTATCTTATGGTTAAAAGTCAGTATAAAATTAGATGATTAGTCGCCGGCCGGAGTGGCCGAGCGGTTCTAGACGCTACAGTCTGGAACCGCGCGACCGCTGCGGTCGCAGGTTCGAATCCTACCTCGGGCATGGATGTGTGTGATGTCTTTAGGTTAGTTAGGTTTAAGTAGTTCTAAGTTCTAGGGGACTGATGACCTCAGAAGTTCAGTCCCATAGTGCTCTGAGCCATTTGAACCATTTGTGAAGAGTTGTGGACGTCCAGCCATTTAACACCTAGTGGTACTTTCACTGACCTTCTACCTGTTCCCTTAAGACGCTCACGACAGTAGCACGTGAACATTCGAACAGTTTCGCCGCTTTCGAGATACTCGTTTGCAGGATCTGCGTAGTAATCTGCCTTTTGTCAAGGTCGCATATGTCAATGGATTTCCCCATTTGCAACCCATATCTTCTCTAGGGTGATCCCCGTTCGTGTCTACTCCGCTTACATATTTTTGTTACCACGTCACGTGCCCGCTAAGCCACCAGGCGGCATCCAACTTTGCGTTGGGCAGTGGTCATAATATTTCGGTTGGCAGTATATATGGCCGCAACTTTTGATTCCACTGACTTAAACGTTTGAGTTTTTTACATTGCCAAAGAACCGTAGACGTTAATATGTAACATATGTAATATAATGTGTGTGTGTGTGTGTGTGTGTGTGTGTGTGTGTGAAATCTTATGGGACGTAACTGCTAAGGTCATCAGTCCCTAAGCTTCCACACTACTTAACCTAAATTATCCTAAGGACAAACACACACCCATGCCCGAGGGAGGACTCGAACCTCCGCCGGGACGAGCCGCACAGTCCATGACTGCAGCGCCCTAGACGCTCAGCTAATCCCGCGCGGCTATGTAACATAAGTTTTAACTTGATAAGTCTACCCGTCCTGACAAAAATGGTTTTGAACGATCGGACAGGCAGACAGACAAAGAAGTAACCCTATAAGGGTTCCGTTTTTGGGGATTGACTTGCACAGCCCTAATAGACCTAATTCCAATTATCACTATATTAAGATTTGTTCTGAAATGCCTTAAGAAGATCCCAAGGCAAAAGAACTAATGTCTTAGAGACCCAGGAAGGAGAGGGGGGGGGCTAATGGACCGAAGGAGGGGGGAAAGCGCCATATGATATCTCGTTCGTGTGGAAAAATGTTCTCGAACCAGCCCTGGGCTTCGTGGAAGAAACATGGCATTATGCTGAGCTCCTCCTGCTAAAACAGTAGCTTCCAGCTACATTCATGCCTAAATGGAACTGTCATCACGCGAAACCACTAACTGCATAACGCAGTATAACACGGTTATTATGAGCCAGGCTACTGGTCGGTGCGTTGCCCGCACTGGCTGCAGTCCGGGCGTGAGCCCCGCTGCTCAAGTGGCGCAAAAACCAGCGGTGCAGCGTCCGGCGGTCGTAGCGCGACCTCTGACGTCACGCTTACGTAACGAGCCTCTGTCGCCAGCAGTGGAGGTAACGTACTGCACCTTCACTTAATACCCAGTTTGCGTTCTCCGCGCAGCTAAAACGCTAGAGAATGTGTATTCGGTAGAGGGACTGTGATACTTCTGATAAGGATCAACAAGTCTACGGAATCTTCCCAAAAATCTGAGAAGAACAGAAAATGAATCATTAATCCCGAAATCATTTTCTGACTGGACACGGTACTTATCTACAATGTTCATGCCACAATGCAATTCCAAGGTATGTGGAGCTACAGAACATAATGTAGATTGCTGGCCGTTAATATTGCAACACGATGGCAGCGGCATGGAACAAGTGTCAGTTGTCATGAATTGTACCACATGCTTCTACAAGCAAGTGAAAGCATTTCAGCGCAATCGCACCAAGCAGGTAACGAGTAATACCATCTACATTTTGTATGTAAGATTATGCAGTGGGTTTCTCATTCAGAAATCGCATTTAAATGTTGGTTGAGTGTGAGGATAACGTTTTACGCCTTGTTTAGCAATGTGAGAAGTCTGCCAGCACGTGTTGGAACAGGAATGAGTTAGGATCCGGGCCTGTCGAAACTACCGGTTATCGCACTGCTATATTACTGGTCGCGTTAGTCGGGATCGTACGACTGTGGTGAGCATACGGACTCGTTGGGCCTCTGGAGGGCAATATTCGACGCCATGAACGATCTCTATGGCTCTCAGTGACTAACGGCTCAGAGGAGATATTTTTCAGTGAGCTGTGCAGGTTCTTACAGTCACCCTGAAACCTCAGGAAGAGACTAAATTTTGATGTATCAGTTCATAATACACACTCTAAAACAAAACAAAAAAATGACACACCACGAAGGAATTGTCAGTATGGGACGGGAATCGGTAGATGTGATGCACATGTACAGAGAAACAAATGACCACAATTACAGAAAAATTGGTCGGTTGGTTGGTTTGAGGGAGGGTACCAAACAGTGAGATCATCGGTTCCAGCGGCTGACGGAGGGATGGGGAAGGAAATTGGCCGTGCCCTTTAAAACGAACCATGCCGCCATTTGCCTAATTGAATTTGGGAAACCACGGAAAACCTAAATTAGAATGGCCGGACGCGGGTTTGAACCTTCGTCCTTCAAAATTCGAATCCAGTTTACTCACCTAACTATAGCGCCACCTCGCTCGGTAGAGAAATTGGATGATTTGTTGAAGACAAAGAGCTCCAGTAGCACCCCAAACCATCACACCCGGTTGTCGGGCCGAACGCGTGTGACAGCCAGGTTGGTATCCCACTGCTGTCTGGGAGATCTCCAGGTCATCGGGCTCACTTCGAAGTGGGACTCAGCACTGAAGACAATTCCACTCCAGTCAATGACATTCCAGGCCAAATACGTGTGCCGGCCGGTGTGGTCGAGCGGTTCTAGGCGCTTCAGTCTGGAACCGCCCGACAGCTACGGTCGCAGGTTCGAATCCTGCCTCGGACATGGATGTGTGTGATCTCCTTAGGTTAGTTAGGTTTAAGTAGTTCTAAGTTCTAGGGGACTGATGACCTCGGATGTTAAGTCACATAGTGCTCAGAACCATTTGAATCATTGACTCCTTTCTTTGAAGTCTCCTGGCATTCTGCGTCTTCATCTAGATACACAGATCAGTCAGAACATTATGAACACCTACCTCATAGCCGGTATGACCACCTTTGGCAGCATGGAAGCAATGAGGCCTTGGTAGGTCGATGGAGGTAGCTGGCATCATGATATTTGCACACACCGCTCACCTAATTCCCGTAAATTCCGGGAAGGAGGGCGATGAGCTATGGCGCCAAGTTCAATGACCTCCCAGATGTGTTCCCTCGAGTTCAAATCTAGCGAGCTAGGAGGCCAGAACATCAGTTGGAACTCGCCACTGTGCTACTCGAACCACTCCATCACACTCCGCCTAGTGACACGGCATATTACCTTGTTGATGAATGCCACTGCCGTCGGAAAACACGATCGTCATGAAGGGATGTGTGTGGTCTGCAAGTAGTGTGCGATACTCCTTGGCCGTCATAGTGCTTAGCACGAGCTCCACTGGACCCAAGGATGCCCACGTGAACGCTCCCCGTGAGCGCAAGGGAGCTGCCACCAGCTTGTCTCCGTCCCGCAGTACAGGTGTCAAAGGGCTGTTCCCCTGGAAGACGACGAATTCACACCGGCCCATCGGCATGATGAAGAAGGTTCGGGATTCATCAGACCATGCAACGCTCTGCCACTGCGAAAACATCCAGTACCGATGGTACCGTTCCCATTTCGGTCGTAGTTGCCGATGTCGTAGTTTTAACATTGGGACATACGTGGGTCGTCGGCTGCGGAGGCCCATCAAAATGGTTCAAATGGCTCTGAGCACTATGGGACTTAACTTCTGAGGTCATCAGTCTCCTAGTACTTAGAACTACTTAAACCTAACTAACCTAAGGACATCACACACATTCATGCTCGAGGCAGGATTCGAACCTGCGACCGTAGCGGTCGCGTGGTTCCAGACTGTAGCGCCTAGAACCGCTCGGCCACTCCGGCCGGAAGAGGCCCATCGTTAAGAGCGTTCAGTGCACTGTGTATTCAAACATTTGTTCCCTGCCAGCATTAAAGTCTGATGTTAGTACCTCCACAGTTCGTCACCTGTTCTGTGTTACCAGTCTGCACAGCCTAGGACGTCCGACATCTGTAGTGAGGGGTGGCCGTCCAACCCTACGACGTCTGGACGTGGTTTCATCTTCGTATTGCCACGAGTTGAAAACACTCAACTCAGCACGAAAGACGAGTCGTGCAGTTACCTAAATGCTCGTGCCGAGCCTCCGTGCCATCTCAATCTGCCCTCGGTCACAGATAAATCGCGCGCCTTCCCCATTCTACACACGGTCAGCACGCTTACTGATATTACACGCATCGTGCTTGTGTCTGACTAGCACCCGTTCCTCGCCAGGAGATACTGCTTTTGCGTGGACAGGTTGATATCGATAGTAGATCGGTTGTCATAGTGTTCTTGCTGATAAGTGTACATACTCCGCAAGCCACCGTACGGTGTGTGGCGGAGGGTACCCTGTGCCACTATTAGCTGTTTCCTTCTCCGTTCAACTCACAAATAGAGCGAGGGAAAAATGACTATCTATACGCCTCCATATGAGTCCTAATTTCTCGTACCATATCCCCGTGGTCTTTACACAAAAGGTATGTTGGCGACAGTAGAATCCTTCTGACGTCAGCTTTAAATGGCGGTTCTCTAAATTTTATCAACAGTGTTCTTTGAAAAGAATGTCGCCTTTCCTCCAAGGATTCCCATTTCAGTTCCCGAACCATCTTCCTCACACATGCGTGTTGTTCGATCCTCCCAGTCACAAATGTAGCATCCCGCCTCTGAATTGCTTCAGCGTCTACCTCTAATCCGTCCTGGTACAGATCCCGAACACTCGAGCAATACTCAAGAATAGGTCGCACTAGTGTCCTAATGCGGCTTCCTTTACAGATGAACCGCACTTTCCTAAAACTCCCCCAATAAACCGAAGTCGACCACTCCCCTTTTCTACCACAATCATGAAATACTCGTTCCATTTCACATCCCGTTCCAATGCTAGGCTCGGATATTTAAACGACGTGACTGTGTCAAGCAGGACACTACTAATGCTGTAACCGAACAGTATGGCTTCTTTTTCCTACTCATCCGCACTAACTTACATTTTTCTGCATTTAAAGCTAGCTGCTGTTCATCACACCAACTAGAAATTTTGTCTAAGTCATCTTGTATCCCCCTACAGTCACTCAACGCCGACAACTTCCCGTACACCACAGATCATCGGCCAATAACCGCAGACTGCTGCCCAGCCTGTCACATACGTATATAGAAAGTAATAGCGGTCCCAACACATCTCCCTGAGCGCTTCTGACGATACTATTGTCTCTGTTCGACACTCTCCATCGAGGACAACACATATGGTTCTATTACTTAACAAGTCTTCAGGCCACTCACATAACTAGGAATCTATTCCGCTTCCTTGTACCTTCGTTAACAGTCTGCACTGGGGTACCGTGCCAGATTGATTCCGGAAATCTAGAAATATGGAATCTGCCTGTTGCCTTTCATGTGTAGTTCACATTATATCATGTAAGAAAAGGGTAAACTGAGTTTCGCACGAGCGATGCTTTCTAAAACCGCCCTGCATCGTGGACATAAGTTTTTCGGTCTCAAGAACATTTGCTGTATTACAACTGGGAATATGTTCAAGTATTCTGCGTTATCCTTGAACAAGAAAACGGGAAACCTTATGTTTTCCGTCCTGTCCTGATCTACCCTCATACAGAGGGCGTTTGCCTGTCGTCCAGTGATTTCGCCCACTGAAAACGTCTGGTCATGGATTGCCGAGAGTCTGAGGCGCCACCACTCGCCATCCTCTGCGACTGATGAACTATGGGACAGCACTGAAGCGGCGTGGAATGACGTAGCCTTATCTGTCTCCCAGGTAGAGTTTTCAACTCGATACGCGCCTGGGTTAGCGTTGCTGCCAGAGGTGTCGGCTTTGTGCAATAAATTTATTTCGTACACTGTATACTCCCAAATCACCCACAAATCGTGTAATTCCTTCTGCTGTACTGTACGAGGTGCATTCAGTTCAAAATCGAAGGCCTCCGATTTTTTTTCTAATTAACTACTCACCTGAAATCGATGAAACTGGCGTTACTTCTCGACGTAATCGCCCTGCAGACGTACACATTTTTCACAACGCTGACGCCATGATTCCATGGCAGCGGCGAAGACTTCTTTAGGAGTCTGTTTTGACCACTGGAAAATCGCTGAGGCAATAGCAGCACGGCTGGTGAATGTGCGGCCACGGAGAGTGCCTTTCATTGTTGGAAAAAGCTAAAAGTCACTAGGAGCCAGGTCAGGTGAGTAGGGAGCATGAGGAATCACTTCAAAGTTGTTATCACGAAGAAACTGTTGCGTAACGTTAGCTCGATGTGCGGGTGCGTTGTCTTGGTGAAACAGGACACGTGCAGCCCTTCCCGGACGTTTTTGTTGCAGTGCAGGAAGTAATTTGTTCTTCAAAACATTTTCGTAGGATGCACCTGTTACCGTAGTGCCCTTTGGAACGCAATGGGTAAGGATTACGCCCTCGCTGTCCCAGAACATGGACACCATCATTTTTTCAGCACTGGCAGTTACCCGAAATTTTTTTGGTGGCGGTGAATCTGTGTGCTTCCATTGAGCTGACTGGCGCTTTGTTTCTGGATTGAAAAATGGCATCCACGTCTCATCCATTGTCACAACCGACGAAAAGAAAGTCCCATTCATGCTGTCGTTGCGCGTCAACATTGCTTGGCAACATGCCACACGGGCAGCCATGTGGTCGTCCGTCAGCATTCGTGGCACCCACCTGGATGACACTTTTTGCATTTTCAGGTCGTCATGCAGGATTGTGTGCACAGAACCCACAGAAATGCCAACTCTGGAGGCGATCTGTTCAACAGTCATTCAGCGATCCCCCAAAACAATTCTCTCTACTTTCTCGATCACGTCGTCAGACCGGCTTTTGTGAGCCCGAGATTGTTTGGGTTTGTTGTCACACGATGTTCTGCCTTCATTAAACTGTCGCACCCACGAACGCACTTTCGACACATCCACAATTCCATCGCCACATGTCTCCTTCAACTGTCGATGAATTTCAATTGGTTTCACACCACGCAAATTCAGAAAACGAATGATTGCACACTGTTCAAGTAAGAAAAACATCGCTATTTTAAGTATTTAAAACAGTTCTCATTCTCGCCGCTGGCGGTAAAATTCCATCTGCCGTACGGTGCTGCCATCTCTGGGACGTATTGACGATGAACGTGGCCTCATTTTAAAACAATGCGCATGTTTCTATCTCTTTCCAGCCCGGAGAAAAAAAATCGGAGGCCTTAGAACTTGAATGCACCTCGTATACGCACAATAAATAAAATTTCGTTATGTGCTACCCTTCCTGGAATTGAAATTTTAATGGCCATCTGTATATTTTAATGTGCAAGATACCTAAAATACAGAACTAAAGGCATTCTAGGCAATTCTCTGTGCAGGGTACGAAGCGACTAACGTCTGCGCAGTGCGTTATCTATACTGATCATTATATCTGAAGGCATCTGTACTCCGAATTTCCCTTGAGCGATGTTGTGGAGCACAGGATCAGCCGTTAGCCTCGTTAACTGCATATAAATATAGACGATCTGTGTGTCTGAAACCGAGAGTGCAAGTAATGTGTCTAATGTTAATTGTGATAATATAGTGCCCAGCTGCACAACATGTTATGCTCTCAAACAGCTACACGCGGTCTGCCCTACTCTTCACTGTGTGCCATGACGCCATAGCCTTAGTTACAATCATCGGCAGCAGTGACATCATCGCCCAGCTGAATTCAGCCGAAATAAGGTCTCTTGTGATGCGGATACCACGCTGACAGTTTATGCATCTATACGAACGTAGATTTATAGTGCTTCTGAGGTTAATTGTGAATATGCAATAGTTGTTAACGAAGCTAGACATGTAGATGTAATAAGAAATGTAGTTCACGTACTTCATCACCTAAACAAGAAATCCACTCGCGAGAAGTAGATTAGAATGGCTCTGAGCACTATGCGACTTAACTTCTGAGGTCAGCAGTCGCCTAGAACTTAGAACTAATTAAACCTAACTAACCTAAGGACATCACACACATCCATGCCCGAGGCAGGATTCGAACCTGCGACCGTAGCGGTCGCTCGGCTCCAGACTGTAGCGCCTAGAACCGCACAGCCACTCCGGCCGGCAGTAGATTAGATTCCATTAAAAACCATACAAGTTTGGTCCATGAGAATAGTGAGACCAGCTTGCGGATTACGCACTGATCTTTAAGTAGAGAAAGAAGAAATATTTTTTTGAGTTTTCTTTCATTTATTAGGGAAGCATGAAAGGTAACTTGTTTGGACTATTTAACTGACTGAGAATGTTGGCAAAATTTATTTTTTCAAACAAGACGTAAATTATACTAAACAAGTTACAGATTGAATACCCTAAACAACTAACAGGTGATTTAATGCTCCACTGGGTGGATCCTGGTTGGCAAAAGTTTAACTAGGTGATCAGTGAGTCAAGTACTCTGCCCCTAAAAATGTTGACAACACAAGCTGAATTGATCTGACGCTGAGCAGACTTTGATTGATCAAACCGACTGAAGTTTTTCTGCATAGGCGCAGCTGAGAGCAAGAGGCGATTGCGATCGGTATGCCCTGACATTAAATACAAAAGCACAGGGGTTTATAAACTGCGATGCGGTGAGTGAGAAGGGTTCTCTGTCGGGCAAACAGGAAGGTCGTTTTTACGCGTTTTCGAGAACACATAAATCCACATAACAAGACTGCATTTGGAGACCATATGCGGGCGTCTAAGCATAAAGTGTTAGATATACGCCGAGACATGGAGATTTTGCATACGGCCCCCGAAGGAAAAAAGCTTGACATTCTAGAAACAAAAAAAGATACCCTAACTTATTGCTTAATGATCAACTCCAATCTGCAGACCATAATTTCTTTAGTATTTTTGACGGGGTCTTATACAGCCCTTTGAAGCAACAGTGAACCATGGGAACGCAGTCAGTTCTTTTATGAATGTGGAGAGAATGTCCTATTTTAGGGCGATAGCCACGCCCCCTCCCCCCCCCCCCCCCCCCCACAAGTTTTACGTTTTCTTGGTTTTATGCTGGTGATCGCCGCGCATTCCACAGAACAGGGTCTTTTGTGACTACAGAAGTATATAGGCGACATAAGGTGGCATAACTTTTTGATATTGGTTTTGTTAAATGACTGTGGTTCATTTATATGAGGATGCCACATAGTTGTACTTCTCATATTAAGTGGTTCTGTTAAGACCAAAACCCATGGGCTCATACGCAATGTGTATTTTAACGGTATATTTTTTAATATAAGACCAGACAGATATGCATTTGTGTAACCCTGCAGTGTTCTTAAATTTGTATATGACTTTTGGTAGGTTTTACATGTGACAGACCGATGTGCACTTGTGTAGCTCGGCAGTCCCAGAAAATAAGCGCTTCTTTTCGGTATGTTTTATATGTAACCAGGCAGATGTGTATTTGATATGACCGGAAAAATCTGCGCTCATATACAAGGTGTGTTTTATTGGTATTTTTGTATGTGACCAGATGGGTATGCACTGTGTAACCATGTAATGTTCTTAAAATTTGTTTATTTTCTCGACAGATTTTACATATCACCAGACTGATGTGCTGTGTATAACCCTGCAGATCCTATAAAATATCTATGTATGATCGGATTATTTTTTTCCTTTATTGTAATTTTTATACCTATACATATACATAGGTAGGCTGGCAGCAGCATCTTACGCTGCTCTTCAGCCTTCGAGTTTACAATGAGAAAAAACATGAAGAAGATACATAATAGACAGATTGATGGGCAAAAAACAGTAGACACAGAAATACAAAACACGGAGCCGTTCACACTCGACGAAAATTACACTGAAACACGGTGGCACGGCGCACAAACACTGATGATTCGACGGCACAGGTGAACGTTGGAGTGTAACGGTGAACACTATCACAAACCCGACGGCACACACACTGATGGCGATAACCTCCAGCGCGTGAATGTCCACGTAGCGTGTACGAGTCCGGGGACATGCCAAGAGGGGAAGAAGGGGGAGGGGGAGGGAGAGGGGAGAGCAAAGATGCCAATGGCAGAGGAGACGGGAGTAGGAGCAGAAGAATGGGGGTAGGGGAAGCCCAGGGAAGGAGTGAGGACAGAGGGAGAAAAGGGAGAGAGGGTGCCCATAGGAACAAGACACAGGAGAAGGGAGGGAGGATCAAAGTTGGTAGGAGGGGTAGACGGAGGGGAGGAGGGCATCATCAGGGAGGGGGAGCTGGCGGAAGCCACCTTGGGAGAGGGTGTGGAGAGTGGAGAGATGGAGAGCAGGTGGGACATGGAAGTACAGGCGCGGCAGCGGACAGGGGCGGGAGAGGATGGGAGAGACCAGCGGGTGAGGAGGATCGAGTTTATGGGAGGTGTAGAGGATCCGTATCCATTCGAGGAAAAGGAGGAGGTGGGGGAAGGGAATTAGGTCGTACAGGATCCGTGTGGGGGAGGGGAGACGGAAGCGATAGGCGAGGCGAAGAGCATGGCGTTCTAGGATCTGAAGGGATTTGTAAAAGGTAGGGGGAGTGGAGATCCAGGAAGGGTCAGCGTAGCAAAGTATAGGGCGAATGAGGGATTTATAGGTATGGAGGATGGTGGAGGGGTCCAGACCCCAGGTTCGGCCGGAAAGGAGTTTGAGGAGACAGAGGCGGGAGCGTGCCTTGGCTTGGATCGTCCGGAGGTGGGGGGTCCAGGAGAGGCGACGATCGAGGGTGACACCAAGGTACTTCAGGGTGGGGGTGACGGTGATAGGACAGCCATAGATGGTGACATAGAAGTCGAGGAGGCGAAAGGAAGGGGTTGTTTTGCCTACAATGATCGCCTGTATGGTCGGATCTCATTACGTATAGTACCAGACAGATGTACATTTTTGTAATTCTGCAGTTCTCATGAAATTTGCATTTGCTTTTCAATGTGTCTTATATGTGACCAGGCAGATGTGCAGTTGTGCAGGTCTGCAGCTTTCTTAAGTTTTGTATATGTTTACGTGATACAGTAATCTCTAGAATTATGTACAAGTCCTAATGACGTAATGTTACCATACGTTCTAAGCCTGTTATGACGCGAGCTGTGACATTCATTGGCGCCTCTTCTGCTAGCGCCATCTCGCGACGCGGCCTGTAGTGTAAGAACAGAGCCGGAGTTGCGGTAGTACCTAGCTTGCGCTTGTATGTGATGGGGACACTTAACATTTATAATGTCATCTCACTTGGACGCCTATGTGCTACTTACGAAAATGTTGTAAGACCTGCATGTTACAGGCAACTATTAATATCACCATTGTTTGCCTTGATGTTGTAACCTGTATGTGTCCTAAGGTCCGTAACCTAATTTATATGTATACATGCTATATAAGAGGAATCAATGCCCACTTTTATAGTGTTTTCTGTCCGCCCTAGATCCGATGATGGCGACTTTATTTTCGCCGAAACCGGTAATCATGGAATAAAAAGAATTCCTGCGATCTTGGCTACAAGTTTATTGTTTTACAGGGAATTAAGTGGTTATTACTTCCCCGCTTCAGTAAGGGATACACAGGGTCTTTCACTACTCCTAATACAGTCTCCTAGGGGTTGTCGAGGGTCTTAGTAGATAAAGTTCTGTTAAGGAACCCATGTTCTAAAATGTCCTGTTTGGAGTAAAATAAGTTTGAAACCCTTCAAAGCTCCAGCTTTACGGTTCGCACACAGCAGAAACAACGAGCTCTGACCTGTGTGCTCTGCAGGAGTTGCTCCACGTGCCGACCCAGCTGTTCGTTGCGTAAAGGTGTATCTGAGATGCACGCTTTCATACAAACGATCCGCAAGTTCTGGCGCACGTCCGTGAAGCACCGCTGCCAATCCTCGTAGTAAGGAATTGTTGCAGTCAGACGAAAACGATATGTGATAGACTCTCTGCCTCGTGATGACTGGGTGTTGTGTGATGTCCTTAGTTAGGTTTAAGTAGTTCTAAGTTCTAGGGGACTGATGACCATAGATGTTAAGTCCCTTAGTGCTCAGAGCCATTTTTGTGATAGACTCTTGTGTTCTCGATACACGTGTTGTGCAACTCTACCATTATATACCGAAGCATGAAGCAGGAGTTTTGACCTTTCCTCTGTCCTTTTCCCGGGCTCCCTCTCCCGCCCCTTCCATCCTCTTTCTTCCCCACCTCCCCTCTCTCTGCCCCTTCTCTCCCCCGAGTCCTTTTGCATTTCCCTCCTCTGCCTCTTCTCATTTTCTCTCGTGTCTGCCCTGCCCCTCTCCCGCCTTATGAGTCCTCTCCCTCCTTGGTTCCCCCCCCCCTTTTCGTTTTTTCCTCTCCTCCCTCCTTGTTTTTCCCCTTCCTCCAGGTCCACCCCCCCATCTGCCTTGGCTCGGGAGTGTCATCTTTGTGCCGCCATTTTCGTGCAGTGTTTTACAGTGAGTGCTTTACAGTGGGTGTTCTGTGTTGTGTCTTTTGGGAAGTGTTGCGAACGGCCATCATACTGCCGCTGGGTGTGATTGTTTTATCTCTTGTGAACAGAAACCAGACTGTCGCCATGTTTTTTTTTAATTGTGTGTCTACTATGTTACTTGTCTAATTCCTGTGTCTTTTATTAACGTTGCCTACCCCTTTTGCTTTCTGTTTTAACTTTCCGCATTTTTCCGCCATTTTTACACTTTAAGTCACCGTTTTATCGCCTGTTTTTCTTGTTTCTTTTCTTCTTCCGTTTTTTAAAAAAGTCTGTAGGCTGTAGAGCAGCGTACTAAGCTGCTGCCAGCCCGCCCCCTTCAGGGGGAATTGAAAATCAATAAAGGAAAAAAAACTGGAGTTTTGAAAATGATATGACCTTCAAACATTTTGTATACAGGCTGTACATTTCCGAAAATGGGTTCCTTATCAGACTGAAAGATTACAGATTCTTTCATCCCGCCTTTCTTCCACTTTATTTACTCAATCGAACTGATAGTCACAAACTCTATGGTCATTGAGATTATTATAGGGAGTGGTGGCCAAGCGGTTCTAGGCACTTGAGTCCAGAACAACGCCACTGCTACTGTCGCAGGTTCGAATCCTGCCGCGGGAATGGATGTGTGTGATGTCCTTAGATATTAAGTCCCATAGTGCTCAGAGCCATTTGAACCATTTGACATTAGTTGTATGGCTGAATTCAATCGTAACCAGATGCATGCATTTACCTGAGGTTGATGAGTCGAGCACTTGTCTTGGTTGGGCAGCCATAGCTGCGGCAGGGGAGGCTTCATGATGCCAGTTCTGAGAAGCTGCCACAGAGGACGCGGCCGAAGGCGTGGGTGGTCACTGGCCACCGACAGTGAAGAGCCGGGGAAAGAGGCCTCGGTGTGTTGTCCTTATAGACAAAGAAAGAAAAACTGTTCTCACAACTTCTTCACACAGTTACATAGGAATGAAAGTAGCAATTATTGTCCCCAGCCGAAGCGAAGCACATTCCACCGTTATGGCAATTGCGGGGGGTGGGGGGTGGAGAAAGGAGGGGGGGGGAGAGGACTCATAGTATTTCCCGCTTCCGCTACGGTTGGGCGGAAGAACTGCTGATGGCTAGATACTGGAGGCCAAGAATGCTGCGGCGTTTTTCCCAGGACATGTAGACACTCCGAACCGCACGATTTCCCGTGAAAGGAAAATAACAGTGTTTTGATTGAACCACTGACCATGACGTCAGAAATTCTCGTAGCGGATACCTTACGGTGTGCTGGGATTGGAGGAACAATTTTTTCCTGTCTTATGGTGGGAGGCTGTACGGTACACGAATTGATGCGCAATTGGCGCAGGAGTGTTTTCCGAGTTTTGAGTCGGCGGTTTGAGTATACTGGTGAAAACTCAAAAAATGAGAACTATGGGACTTAACATCTGAGGTCATCAGTCCCCCAGAACTTAGAACTACTTAAATTTAACTAACCTAAGGCAATAACACACATCCATGCCCGATGCAGGATTCGAACCGTAGCGGTCGCGCCGTTCCAGACTGAAGCGCCTAGAACCTCTCGGCCACAAAGGCCGGCGTGAAAACGCAGGTGAGGGGCAGAGTTTTGGTGGTAAACAGTTGAGGATTTTTCCAGAATGAGATTTTCGCTCTGCAGCGCAGTGTGCGCTGATATGAAACTTCCTGGCAGATTAAAACTGTGTGCCCGACCGAGACTCGAACTCGGGACCTTTGCCTTTCGCGGGCAAGGGCTCTACCATCTGAGCTACCGAAGCTCGACTCACGCCCGGTCCTCACAGCTTTACTTCTGCCAGTATCTCGTCTCCTACCTTCCAAACTTTACAGAAGCTCTCCTGCGAACCTTGCAGAACTAGCACTCCTGAAAGAAAGGATACTGCGGAGACATGGCTTAGCCACAGCCTGGGGGATGTTTCCAGAACGAGATTTTCACTCTGCAGCGGAGTGTGCGCTGATATGAAACTTCCTGGCAGATTAAAACTGTGTGCCCGACCGAGAGTCGAACTCGGGACCTTTGCCTTTCGCTGGCAAGTGCCCTACCATCTGAGTGGAGGAGTGCGGACGAGATTCGATCATGCTCCACGGGTGAGATTCGGTTTTTGGACTTGGAATCTGGGATGAATCCGACTGAGAAGAGGTGATGGAGGTGCGCCTTCTAACTCGAGAAAGAGGCGCACTGGACATTACAACTCGAGTTTTCTACAGTTGTACGGTGAGCATTTCGCATCGCCGGTGCTATGACTGTTTAGAGTGAATTCATCTACATCTACATACATACTCCGCAATGCACCATACGGTGGGTGGCGGAGGGTACCTCGTACCGCAACTAGTATCTTCTCTCCCTGTTCCACTCCCAAACAGAACGAGGGAAAAAGGATTGCCTATATGCCTCTGTACGAGCCCAATCCCAAAGAAAGCAGGTGTTGACAGATGTGAAAATTATCGAACTGTCAGTTTAATAAGTCACAGCTGCAAAATACTAACACGAATTATTTACAGACGAATGGAAAAACTGGTAGAAGCCGACCTCGGGGAAGATCAGTTTGGATTCCGTAGAAATGTTGGAACACGTGAGGCAATACTGACCTTACGCCTTATCTTAGAAGAAAGATTAAGGAAAGGCAAACCTACGTTTCTAGCATTTGTAGACTTAGAGCAAGCTATTGACAATGTTGACTGGAATACTCTCTTTCAAATTCTAAAGGTGGCACGGGTAAAATACAGGGAGCGAAAGGCTATTTACAATTTGTACAGAAACCAGATGGCAGTTATAAGAGTCGAGGGACATGAAAGGGAAGCAGCGGTTGGGAAGGGAGTGAGACAGGGTTGTAGCCTCTCCCCGATGTTATTCAATCTGTATATTGAGCAAGCAGTAAAGAAAACAAAAGAAAAATTCGGAGTAGGTATTAAAATCCATGGAGAAGAAATAAAAACTTTGAGGTTCGCCGATGACATTGTAATTCTGTCAGAGACAGCAAAGGACTTGGAAGAGCAATTGAACGGAATGGACAGTGTCTTGAAAGGAGGATATAAGATGAACATCAACAAAAGGAAAACGAGGATAATGGAATGTAATCGAATTAAGTCGGGTGATTCTGAGGGAATTACATTAGGAAATGAGACACTTAAAGTAGTAAAGGAGTTTTGCTATTTGGGGAGCAAAATAACTGATGATGGTCGAAGTAGAGAGGACATAAAATGTAGACTGGCAATGGCAAGGAAAGCGTTTCTGAAGAAGAGAAATTTGTTAACATCGAGCATAGATTTAAGTGTCAGGAAGTCGTTTCTGAAAATATTTGTATGGAGTGTAGCCATGTATGTAAGTGAAACATGGACGATAAATAGTTTGGACAAGAAGAGAATAGAAGCTTTCGAAATGTGGTGCTACAGAAGAATGTTGAAGATTAGGTGGGTAGATCACGTAACTAATGAGGAAGTATTGAATAGGATTGGGGAGAAGAGAAGTCTGTGGCACAACTTGACCAGAAGAAGGGATCGGTTGGTAGGACATGTCCTGAGGCATCAAAGGATCACAAATTTAGCATTGGAGGGCAGCGTGGAGGGTAAAAATCGTAGAGGGAGATCAAGAGATGAATACACTAAGCAGATTCAGAAGGATGTAGGTTGCAGTAGGTACTGGGAGATGAAGAAGCTTGCACAGGATAGATTAGCATGGAGAGCTGCATCAAACCAGTCTCAAGACTGAAGACCACAACAACAACAACGAGCCCTAATCTCTCTTATCTTATCTTTGTGGTCTTTCCGCGAAACATAAGTTGGCGGCAGTAAAATTGGATTGCAGTCAGCCTCAAATGCTGGTTCTCTAAATTTCCTCAGTAGCGATTCATGAAAAGAACACCTTCTTTCCTCCAAAGACTCCCACCCGAGTTCCTGAAGCATTTCCGTAACACTCGCGTGATGATCAAACCTACCAGTAACGAATCTAGCAGCCCTCCTCTGAATTGCTTCTATGTGCTCCCTCAATCCGACCTGATATGGATCCCAAACGCTCGAGCAGTACTCAAGAATAGGTCGTAAGAGCGTTTTATAAGCGGTCTCCTTTACAGATGAATCACATCTTCCCAAAATTCTACCAATGAATTCTCTTACTCTACCGCACGCCCACAACACCAGCACTTGTTGTCTCATTTAAGTATGTTGTAGTAGTTTGTTTCCGTTTTCAGTTCACAATCATTGTCATTCGTTCGTATTATGCCATAATACATTTAAAGTTACAATTAAAGTATAGTGATCACCCTTAATTGGACTTTGTCAACTAATAGTCACACCGTTTTACTTTACGTATATGATGTATTACACTGAAGTACCAAAGAAACTGATACACGCATGCGTGTTCAAACACAGAGATATGTAAACAGGCAGAATACGGCGCTGTGGTCGGAAACTCCTATACAAGACAACAAATGTCCGGCGCAGTTTTTATATAGGTTACTGCTGGTTATTAAGATTTAAGTGAGTTTGAACATGGTGCTACAGACGGAGGACGAGCGACGGGACACAGCATCTCCAAAGTAGCGATGAAGTGTGGTTTTTCCCGTACGACCATTTCACGACTGTACCATGAGTATCAGAAATCCGGTAAAACATCAGATCTCCGACAACCCCGCGGACGGAAAAAGATCCTGCAAGAACGGGACCAACGAACGACTGAAGAGAATCGTTCAACGTGAAAGAAGTGCAATCCTTCCCCAATCAGCTGCAGATTTCAGTACTGGGCCATCAACAAGCTTAAGCGTGCGAACCATTCAAGGAAACATCGTCGATATGGGCCTTTACGCCTCGTCTGGGCTCGTCAACACCAACTGTTGATGACTGGAAACATCTTGCCTGGTCGGACGAGTCTCTTTTCAAATTGTATCGAGCGGATAGACGTGTATGTGTACGCAGACAAGCTCATGAATCCATGGATCCTGCATGTCAGCAGGTGACTGTCCAAGCTGGTGGACGCTCAGTAATGGTGCGCGATGTGTGCAGTTGGAGAGATATGGGACCCCTGATAGCCTACATTCGACTCTGAGTGGTGGCACGTAAGTAAGCATCCTGTCTGATCACGTGCATCCATTCATGTCCATTTTACATTCCCACGGACTTGGGCAGATGCAGCAGGACAATATGACCCCCACACGTCCAGAACTGCTACAGAGTGGCTCCAGGGACACTCATCTGACTTTAAACACTTCCCCTGGCCACCAAACGCCCCAGACACGAACAATATTGAGCACCTTGCAACACCTTGCAACGTGCTGTTCAGAAGAGATCACCATCCCCTCGTACTCTTACGGATTTTCGGCAGCCCTACAGGATTCATGGTGTCAGTTCCCTCTAACACTACCTCGGACATTAGTCGAGCCCATGCCACGCCATGTTGCGGCACTTCTGTGTGTTCGATGGTTCAAATGGCTCTAAGCACTATGTGACTTAACATCTGAGGTCATCAGTCCCCTAGACTTAGAACTACGTAAACCTAATTAACCTAAGGACATCACACACATCCATGCCCGAGGCAGGTTTCGAACCTGCTACCGTAGCAACCGCGTGGCTCCGGACTTAAGCGCCTAGAACCGCTCGGCCACATGGGCCGGCCTCTGCGTGCTCGCGGGGGCCTACAGGATATTAGGGAGGTGTACCAGTGTCTTTGGCTCTTCAGTGTATGTTGAGACGTATTCCACATGAGTCATGTCTTTACGAATAATTCTGTCGTGGTTTTTAATTCTATCTATCATTCAAGTCCACAGCATCCTGTCATAACTTTGGTTATTTTGTTACTGATGTGGAAGATGATAGGATTAGTCTTGCAGTAAGAAATGCATTGAGTCATCTTCAGTTTTCCTACGCAGGGCCACATATGACAGACACTTGTGTTAAAATCCGTTGCTTTCAATTTTCAAATTTGTGCCATGAACTGGTGGCTCTGCATCTTAGCGTTATTGAGAGACAGCGGTTCGTTAGAGGTACACACATGCCTGCCCATGTGAGAGACACGTTGTAAGATTTACGCTACGTTCGCAGGTTCGAATCCTGCCTCTGGCATGGATGTGTGTGAAGTCCTTAGGTTAGTTATGTTTCAGTGGTTCTAAGTTCTAGGGGACTGATGACCTCAGATGTTAAGTCCCATAGCGCTCAGAGCCTTTTTTTTTCTATGAAGTCCACTTCACAATCACGAGAAGCCTGTAACATGAATTGTGAAACATCCTGTAGGTACATAAATACGTTACAATTAGTCTGAAGATAGAAAGAGATACCTGTATATATCGCTTTAACGACTTATGTGAATAAAAGTGTAATAACCAAGATCTGCAAAAACCGTTTCACATCGAAGATTCCTCTAATTCCTCAACCTGCTTAAGTCACTGCATATGAGTGGAAATGCGGATTCTTCCCTGTGCCTCTTCTCTGAGGACTTTACTGTTATTCATACAGATCGCACCCAGCTGCCTAGCCTTAACTATATATTAAGGCGCAGCTTAAGTAACAGCCAATATAGCAGGTCGTCCGCAACGGATCGATAACGTTAATCCATTCTTCGCTGCGTATTTTTTTCTTTTTACAGGAGCGGGATTATTTTTATAGCTGTGCTTGTAATTACAACCGGTGTCGCGGAGACGTTGGCCGTATTTTGTGGCCTTACCTACGCTCTGTGTGGACGTATGTCTAATAACGGGCAGAGTTCCGCAAAGACTCTTTCACAGACAAGGCACAGTGGTGAAGGCGTTTTTGTGTGTGCGTGTGTGAGATAGAGAGAGAGAGAGAGAGAGAGAGAGGTGGTGTTTCCATCCATTAGGCGGTGCGACGCGGAGAGCGGTGGCTTGCTGAGGGCTCGCGTGGAATAAAACCCGGTGGTATCGACTGAGTAATTACTGGCAGGGGGTAGGGGAGCAGGGCGGAGGGCACGCCATCATAAATGCCTTTGTGCCTCTCCTCCCTGCGCCGGCGTTATTTCCCAGAGGGCGGCCTACGGCAGAGCTCGCCTCTTCCCATCAGCGCGTCGCATCGCTTCACCCCACGTGGATTCTGGCGGGCGCCTACCGGCCCTGCTGCCGGGTGCTCAAAAACGAGTGTCGTAAAGACGCAGTGCTAAGAGTTTAACGTCCCGGCCACGTCTAGGTCGCCACAAGGGGAGCACTAATTCGGTTGGAGAAGGGAATCGTCTCTGGGCTGATCGAAGAAAAACAGGGTGTTTAAAAAACAGTGTCGAATACTTTGAGAGGTGTCAGTGCTCATCGAAACAAGAAAAATAAGGCCAATGACCATGCTTGCTGGGATAAACTCGTGTTTAGAGGAGGTGTTCAATGTGGCGTCGACTCATGACAGTGCACACCCCTCCGGCCTCCGGCGTAATGAATGACGCACCCGTTGAAGTATACCCGGCTGTAGTTGCTGGCACGCATTGAAAACGCGACCCTGTAGTGTCCGCACATCCTTGATTGGCGTGGCGGAGTCAATTCCTTCAAGCGACCCATAACCCAACGTCTAGGAGACTGAGGTGCGGGGAACGAGCAAGGTGTGCCCCCCCCCCCCCCTTACCCCACCCCGCACCACCACCACGACTAATCCAGCGGTCCTCAAATGCCTGAATCAGATGTTCAAAAATGGTTCAAATGGCTCTGAGCACTATGGGACTTAACATCAGAGGTCATCAGTCCCCTAGAACGTAGAACTACTTAAACCTAACTAACCTAAGGACATCACACACATCCATGCCCGAGGCAGGATTCGAACCTGCGACCGTAGCGGCCACGCGGTTCCACACTGAAGCGCGTAGAACCGCACGGCCACACCGGCCGGGCATCAGATGTTCCTGCGCATTGTGATGAAAGCGTGCTGGTGCACCAACATGCGTGAACCACATTTGTATTCGTTGCTGCAGTGGCACAGCTTCCAGCAAGGTAAACTCCTCCCGAACAGGCCGTGGCCCAACGGCACCGACCGGCCGCCGTGTCATCCTCAGCCCATAGGCGTAACTGGATGCGGATGTGGAGGGGCATGTGGTCAGCACTCCGCTCTCCCTGACGTATTTCAGTTTCCGACACCGGAGCCGCTACTTCTCTATCAGGTAGCTTCTCAGTTTGCCTCACAACTGCTGAGTGCATCCCGCTTGTCAACAGAGCCGAGTGGAGGGTCTGAATCAGAGGCTGAGACAGTTCTGCGACCATGTGGGCTGCAGATTCCTCGACTCGCGCCATAGTGTGGTGGGGTTTCGGGTTCCGCTGGATAGCTCAGGAGTCCACTACACACAGCAGGCGGCTACACGGGTAGCAGGGGTTGTGTGGCGTGGACTGGGCGGTTTTTTAGGTTAGATGGCCTCGGGCAAGTACAGAAAGGGCAACAGCCTCAAAGGGTGCGGGGCAAAGTCAGGACATGCGGGGACCAAGCAGCAATCGGTATTGTAATTGTAAACTGTCGATGCTGCATTGGTAAAGTACCGGAACTTCAAGCGCTGATAGAAAGCACCGAAGCTGAAATCGTTATACGTACGAAAAGCTGGCTGAAGCCAGAGATAAATTCTGCCGAAATTTTTACAAAGGCACAGACGGTGTTTAGTAAGGATAGATTGCACGCAACCGGAGGTGGCGTGTTTGTCGCTGTTAGTAGTAGTTTATCCTGTAGTAAAGTAGAAGCGGATAGTTTCTGTGAATTATTATGGGTGGAGGTTACACTCAACAACCGAGCTAGGTTAATAATTGGCTCCTTTTACCGACCTCCCGACTCAGCAGCATTAGCGGCAGAACAACTGAGAGTATATCTGGAATACATTTCACATAAATTTTCTCAGCATATTATAGTCTTAGGTGGAGATTTCAATTTACCACATATAGACTGGGACACTCAGATGTTTAGGACGGGTGGTAGGGACAGAGCATCGAGTGACATTATACCGAGTGCACTATCCGAAAATTACCTCGAGCAGTTAAACGGAGAACCGACTCGTGGAGATAACATCTTGGACCTGCTGATAACAAAAAGACCCGAACTTTTCGACTCTGTAAGCGCAGGATAGGTAATCAGCGATCATAAGGCTGTTGCAGCATCCCTGAATATGGAAGTAAACAGGAATATCAAGAAAAGGGTGGAAGGTTTACCTGTTTAGCAAGAGTAATAGAAGGCAGATTTCAGACTACCTAACAGATCGAAACGAAAATTTCTGTTCCGACACTGACAATGTTGAGTGTTTACGGAAAAAGTTCAAGGTAATCGTAAAATGCGTTTTAGACAGGTACGTGCCGAGTAAAAATGTGAGGGACGGCAAAAACCCACCGTGGTTCAACAACAAAGTTAGGAAACTACTGCGAAAGCAAAGAGAACTTCACTTCAAGTTTAAACGCAGCCAAAACCTCTCAGACAAACAGAAGCTAAACGATGTCAAAGTTAGCGTAAGAAGGGCTATGCGTGAAGCGTTCAGTGAATTCGAAAGTAAAATTCTATGTACCGACTTGACAGAAAATCCTAGGAAGTTCTGGTCTTACGTTAAATCAGTAAGAGGCTCGAAAGAGCATATCCAGACACTCTGGGATGATGGCATTGAAACAGAGGATGACACGCGTAAAGCTGAAATATTAAACACCTTTTCCAAAGCTGTTTCACAGAGGAAGACCGGACTGAAGTCCCTTCTCTAAATCCTCGCACAAACGAAAAAATGGCTGACATCGAAATAAGTGTCCAAGGAACAGAAAAGCAACTGAAATCACTCAACAGAGGAAAATCCACTGGACCTGACGGAATACCAATTCGATTCTACACATAGTACGCGAAAGAACTTGCCCCCCTTCTAACAGCCGTGTACCGCAAGTCTCTAGAGGAACGGAAGGTTCCAAATGATTGGAAAAGAGCACAGGTAGTCCCAGTCTTAAAGAAGGGTCGTCGAGCAGATGCGCAAAACTATAAACCTATATCTCTGACGTCGATCTGTTGTAGAATTTTAGAACATGTTTTTCGCTCGCGTATCGTGTCGTTTCTGGAAACCTAGAATCTACTCTGTAGGAATCAACATGGATTCCCGAAGCAGCGATCGTGTGAGACCCAACTCGGTTTATTTTTTCATGAGACCCAGAAAATATTAGATGCAGGCTCCCAGGTAGATGCCATTTTCCTTCCGGAAGACGTTCGATACAGTTCCGCACTGTCGCCTGATAAACAAAGTAAAAGCCTACGGAATATCAGAGCAGCTGTGTGGCTGGATTGAAGAGTTTTTAGCAAACAGAACACAGCATGTTGTTATCAATGGAGAGACGTCTACAGACGTTAAAGTAACCTCTGGCGTGCCACAAGGGAGTGTTATGGGACTATTGCAGCTAAATGCAGGAAGATCTGCAGCGGATAGGCACTTGGTGCAGGGAGTGGCAACTGACCCTTAACATAGACAAATGTAATGTATTGCGAATACATAGAAAGAAGGATCATTTATTGTAAGATTATATGATAGCGGAACAAACACTGGTAGCAGTTACTTCTTAAAATATCTGGAAGTGTGCGTGCGGAACGATTTGAAGTGGAATGATCATATAAAATTAATTGTTGGTAAGGGGGGTGGCAGGGTGAGATTCATTGGGATAGTCCTTAGAAAATGTAGTCCACCAACGAAGGAGGTGGCTTACAAAACACTCGTTCGACCTATACTTGAGTATTGCTCATCAGAGTGGGATCCGTACCAGGTCGGTTTGACAAAGGAGATAGAGAAGATCTAAAGAAGAACGGCGCGTTTCGTCACAGGGTTATCTGGTAATCGTGATAGCGTTACGGAGATGTTTAGCAAACTCAAGTGACCGACTCTGCGAGAGAGGCGCTCTGCATCGCAGTGTAGCTTGCTGTCCAGGTTTCGAGAGGGTGCGTTTCTGGATGAGGTATCGAATATATTGCTTCCCCCTACTTATACCTCCCGAGGAGGTAAGAAAGATTCGAGCGCGCACGGAGGCTTTCCGGCAGTCGTTCTTCCCGCGAACCATACGCGACTGGAACGGGAGAGGGAGGTAATGACAGTGGCACGTAAAGTGCCTTCCGCCACACACCGTTGGGTGGCTTGCGGAGTATAAAAGTAGATGTAGCGCTCGGCAGACCGGATGGTCACCCGTCCAAGTGCTAACCCAGCCCCACAGCGCTTAACTTCGGTGATCTGACGGGAAGCGGTGTTACCACTGCGGCAAGGCCCTTAGCCAGGTAACTTAGGTACTACATTAAGGAGAAACTCCGGATAATGCGCCCCAGTTAACCTTTGTGGTAGCACGCGTGGCCCTATTAATCTATCGCCAAGTACGCCTGCCCATACGTTGATTGAGAACTGGTGTTGATGTCCTCTTTCCCGAATTGTTTGGGGATTTACATCTGCCCATGCGTGCTGGTTATGGAAATTTACAACACCATACCTTGCGAACTCTTCCTGATCGGTAAATAAAATCTTTGACGTGAACAGCGGATCTGCGGTACACTTCTGCAACAGCCATCGAAAGAACAACCGTCTGCCATTATCATCCTGAGGCCTTCGGGCGTGAACGCGCTGTAGATGGTATGAGTAGCGCAATTGTTCCAGAAGTACCCCCGGATGAGAGAGTGAGACACACCTTCTACTGTTGCTAATAGCCGCACGCTGGGCCCAAGGCTTTCTTCAACTGTACGTTACACACGCTCCTCCATATCAGGCGTGCGGACTGTGTGGGGTCTTCCACTGTCAGTGTTCGGAGATGCAAAAAGGTACGTGTGTCCCTCGGACGCTGGAAAAGTCTACCGAACAGCTTATCAAAGTGCACGCTCCGCTGTGGATGTTTTGCAGCGTAGTGGGCACGGGCTCCTAGACTACGCCCATTTACTAAACCATAGCACAATATCATATCCTCCATTTCACTTGGCGAGTAGTAGGTTTCCATTGCTAACAAGGGGTGGAAGAGAGAAAATATAAATGTACCTCACCAGTTGTACCTAGAAACAGCGGCCGGTCGTTGTAGTCGAGCGGTTCTAGGCGCTTCAGTCTGGAACCGCGCGGCCGCTACGTTCGCAGGTTCGACTCCTGCCTCGGGAATGGATGTGTGTGATGTCCTTAGGTTAGTTAGGTTTAAGTAGTTCTAAGTTCTAGAGGACAGATGACCTCAGATGTTAAGTCCCATAGAGCTCAGAGCCATTTGAACCATTTTCAAACAGCGCAATAACAGTAAACACGTAAGTGAACCCGCGTTTGGCAGAAGATAGAACACAATGCTATGAACCCAGGGTTAACAATTCTTTACAGTAAGGAACACAAACACAACGAAAACTAACACGGTCTACAACACGACTCGAACCACACAACTGACTGCAGACCACTTAATGTCAGGTTGAGTACTGTACATAAGACGTCATAATACCTTGCCGACAAATTTCACGCAGCGCCAATGCGACTGTGTTAATATCCGCAACCAAGCGTCATGCAACAGCTATAAATACTAGTTTATAGCGGAAAGTACACGCTTCCGGATCCGTGTTAACTGAACTTATTTTTCGTGTTTCGATGAGCACCACCACCTCTCAAAGTATTCGACCACCATCTTAACTTTTCTCTATTTTTATTAATCCAGTCTCGAATCATTTTGGAACGACGGAGTAGGAAAGTGTTTCTCCAGTTCAAATGGTTCAAATGGCTCTAAACACTATGGGACTTAACGTCCGAGGTCATCAGTCCCCTAGACTTAGAACTGCTTAAACATTACTAACCTACGAACATCACACACATCCATGCCCGAGGCAGGATTCCAACCTGCGACCGTAGCAGCAGTGTGGTGTTCCTCTAGTAATTATTTGCAAGTGCATGGCGTGGGTAGGAAGTATGCACTACGAATTCCTGTTAGGAAACCTGTGCTGCTAACTGATTGACCACTGACTGACTATATGCACTCCCTTCCAACTCTAATCGAGCTGAAATCACGAGGTTCATCGATTCCGACTATTGTTCAGTCGACAGAAGAGTGTGTGCGACCGGCCTTACTGTGAGCGTCCGCAAACAGGCCATCTCGAATCTTCAGGATCAAAATTATGCGAGCAGTAGAGTTCTTCAAATGAATAATGTGTGTGTGAGACACGTGTTTCTAAATTGCTTATGATCTGCGTCGATGATGTTTGGGCCATTTTGAAGAAAAATACATTCGTATGTGGTTTTTCTACGTGAGGTATCTTTCCAGTGAGATTACATCAAGTTATTGGTGTTTGAAACTAAAGACGAAACTTCAGAGGAAAAGTTGGTTAGTGTCCTACCCGTTAATCTCATAATGCAGCATATAACGGTGAGAGGTGGCATGAGCCCCCTCTCATATTTCTATCTCACGATTCTCCTCTCTAATTGCATGCGGTGGAAAGTTGCTATTCCTTCACATGCGGACTTCCCACACAGCATATCTCGTCACCCAGGTGGTCCGGTGACAGGCGGGCTCTGCTGACTTTGAAAGGGTAAGCCGACGGGTGTGAGAGAGTCGAGTGAATGCTTTCCAGACGCCGACATTGTCAAGAGGCACGCCCGCAGGGGCCTGAAGTAGCGGCGCAGAAATTGGCGCCAAGAATCTCCATTGGTGGAATGGTAGTGTTCCGGCAATGGAGTGGAATTTTCCGCCGGTTTTCGAGTTGCTGATTGCAACGGTTAACCACGACCACTGTCGTGGGGGCGGGAATGTTCTGTGTTCGGTTTTGTACAGGTGCTCTTGGGGGTAGACGGCTCTCGCCTTTCGGCCGAGGACGTCGAAGCAACCAGCCATCGCCTCCGGTACGCCAGATCGTGTTCTGGCAGTTAAGAAGACAGTTTGGTAAGGTATGTTCGCAGCACCGGCAGACAGGGATTTTCCTAGGTGATAATCAGAGCTCAGCAGAGCGCGCCTGTTCGTCTTTTTCTAACTTTGTTCTGTCTTGGGTAGCAGCAATTAATGTTGGGTTGGCTATGTGTTTTCTCTAAGATTTGAGTTGCAAGGAATTGGGTGCACATACCACTTCGTCATAATCCTCACAATCTAGTTTAGGGACAACTTCACATTCACAGCATTTGTTTGAGTATCCAATTTGAGCCAATTTGATGTATTGTAAATGTTTCATGTGTTTTTGTTTATTATTTTGTGTTTAGTCTTAATAAATCATATTGTTATTTTGGACAGAACTTTCATTCTGTTAATCGGTAGAGCAACCCTATCATTCCTCACTGTGTTAATGAAACCTTCGTTTATTTAACTTATTTATCAAATTAAATTATTGCAGGTGCCAAACTCTCTTCTACTCCACTGGCAGGGTTGATTAGAGTCAGTTTGCGTATTTTTTTTAATCCTTGTGCAACAGCAAAAGTCGGAGTTAGAATAGGGGGGGGCTTAGAGCATCATTTACATATGTAGATTCTAGAAGAATTTAGTGTTAAATACACTGCTTGGCCCGGCACCTCGCAACGGTAATATTGCAGAGAACACGGATGAATTTTAGACAGCGTTGAAACGCAAGCATTGTCCCTTTGAACACTTTCTATATGGTTAAATTGTTGCTCAAATGTTTCAAATGGCTTTAAGCACTATGGGACTTAACATCTGAGATCATCAGTCCCCTCAACTTAGAACTACTTAAACCTAACTAACCTAAGGACATCACACACACCCACGCTCGAGGCAGAATTCGAACCTGTGGTCGTAGCAGCAGCGTGGTTCCGGACTGAAGCGCCTAGAAACGCTCGGCCACAGCGGCCGGCTAAATTGTTGCTATAAGGTATAATTTTTTCACGTCAAATTATTCATCTCCATCCGTTAGTTCCTTAATTCAATGTAATGAGTTTGGTGTCCTCTGTCATCTGCATATCCTCTAACATTGGAACATCCTGTATGTACAGGGTGACCATAATTAACGGTCAAATTTCAAAATGCTGTAAAAAACGAACCGCTGCTCAGAATTAAATCAAATTTGAACGGAATATTATCGAAGTAGAGGGAAACATTATGGAAACAAAAAAAATAGCGAAAAATTTTCGAGTAAATGGCTCTGTAAGTCTCAGAATGTGCAAAATAAAAGACACGAGGTACACGGCTGTTCCTCAGTGTGCGTCTGAGACGCCTAACATGACTGTTTCAAAACAGGATCGCGCGCTGCCCGTTTACAAGAATGGTGACTGTGCGCCAGTAGCTCTGCAGAAGTTCGAACACTCAGTGGTGTGAAAAAAGGCAGTCGTCCAAAGGTCCGGAGAAAATGACTATGAAATTCGAAAAGACAGGTTATTTTGAGCTACACTGGGGCAGAAGGAGCAAAACAGTTGATCCGGCGTCTGCAGAAGATACGGCCACTGCAGGAGGGGTCGACCGGTGGTGTGCAAACATGCAATGCACGGGGAATTGCCTGAACTTTGGACAGGTCTGCGAGCAAGGTGCATAAAATCCCACGAAACATGCTGCATTGCTATCCATACAAAATTATTCATATACAAACGTTCGCTCTAGAATTTCTTGATCGCATGGAAGGGGACAGTGAATGGCCTTGGAACATTCCCTGGAGAGACGAAGCGCATTTCCATCTCCAAGGACATTACAATACACGGAACTGTAAAATACGTACCAACGAAAAGTCCACTCGGTCATCTACCAGCGCCGCTTCATTCTGCAAAGGTAACTGTGAGTTATAGGTTGTCGGCATCGTTTATTGTAAGGCCATATTTTTTCGAAGAGATGAGTCCCTGAGGTCCTGTTGCCTGTACGGTCAGTGACAAACGCTGTAAGAGTCTTTTGCGCACTACTGTCATTCCAGAACTTCAACGGCGTGGGTGTGTTGGTAGCATCATTTTTATCCAAGAAGGCGCTCCTCCGCACATTACACAACCTGTGAAGCGGCTGCAGCAGAGACGTTTTGGCAATGCTAAAATTATCAGCCGTCATTTCTTTACAGCATGAGGGCCCAGATTACTTGTCCTTAATCTATTGACTTCTGGCTGTGAGGTTATCTCGGGAGATGTGTTCAGTGCTCCGATTGCAAACGTAGCTGAACTGAAGGCACGCACTGTGCAACGTATTCTGAACGTGACCTCTGAGACACCCCGATATGTTGTGGACTATTCTCTTTGTCGGTTTCAACTTGTGGCCGAAAAAGGTGGATTAGCGTATTGAATAGTCTTGCGTCAGTCTCACGACAATTAAAAACCGATTTTCTTCGTCTGGTATTGTACGACCTAGCCGAAGTTGATACGTATAACTAACTATGAGTGCCACCACAACAGTTGGTGCGGTCATACACTACATAGTTCATTTAATTTTGATGACCGGTTTCGGTTAGTATAACCGATCTACAGATTAAAAATCTCGTAACAGCGACTGTTGCCTGTCGTCATCTAGATTGTCATCAAGACTGTATTATTTAGACAATTATAAAATGCAAATCGCTGCAGTGTCTCCTCGAGAGCTCGTAACGCAGAATTTCCTCCATAATACATTGGCGAAAGGCCTTACCAAGAGCCGGAGAAAATTCTGGTCCTGCATAAAAGCACTAAGAGGGTCGGAGGCTCCTATCCAGTCTTGTGTGGCAGTTGGGTTTTTTTTTTTTTTTTTTTTTTTTTTTTTTTTTTTTTTTTTTTTGAGTCATCAGGCTTCCGATTGGTTTGATGCGGCCCGCCACAAATCCCTCTCCTGTGCCAACCTCTTCATCTCCAAGTAGCACTACTTCATCGACATCGTGACCATCAGTCCTGATATTAAGTTTCTAACTTTTCTCATTTCTGCTACTTCTCATTACTTTCGTCTGTCTTCGATTTACTCTCAATCCATATTCTGTACTCATTAGACTGCTCATTCCATTCAGCAGATCATGTAATTCTTCTTCATTTTCACTCAGAACAGTGATATAATCAGCGAATCGTATCATTAGTATCCTTTCACTCTGAATTTTAATTCCACTCCAGAACTGTTCTTTTATTTCCCTCGCTGCTTCTTCGATGTACAGATTGAACAGCAGGGACCTGTATGGAGGTCGTGGTTTGATGGTGTAGGGTGGGATTATGACTGGTGCACGTACACCCCTGCATGTCTTTGACAGAGGAACTGTAACAGGTCAGATGTTTCGGGACATCATTTTGCACCAGTAAGTCCGCCTTTTCAGGGGTGCAGTGGGTCCCACCTTCCTCCTGATGGATGGTAACGCACGGCTCACAGAGCTGCCATCGTGGAGGAGTACCTTGAAACAGAAGATAGCAGGCAAAAGGAGTGGCCTGCCTGTTCTCCAGACCTAAACCCCATCGAGCACGTCTGGGATGCTCTCGGTCGACGTATCGCTGCACGTTTTCAAACCTCTAGGACACGTCAGGAGCTCCGACAGGCACTGGTGCAAGAGTGGGCGGCTATACCCCAGCAGCTGCTCGACCACCTGATCCAGAGTATGCCAACACGTTGTGCGGCCTGTGTACGTGTGCATGGTGATCATATCCCATACTGATGTCGGGGTACATGCACAGGAAACAGTGGCGTTTTGTAGCACATGTGTTTCGGGACGGGTTTCTCAACTTATCACCAATACCGTGGACTTACAGATCTGTGTCGTGTGTGTTCCCTATGGGTCTATGCTATTAGCGCCAGTTTTGTGTAGTGCCACGTTGTGTCGCACCACATTCTGCAATTATCCTTAATTTATGAGCATCAGTGTAGATTTCAATTATCGTTAGTCTGTCACCCAGCGCCAAGTCACAAGCGACTAGAAACAGCGCATGTGAATCCTGTATAAAGGGTGTAACACGTACAAGTGCAGACATTTCTGTAGATGACTGAGGACGGTGTACTGAACAATATTACATCCGTACTTACGTCATTTGCAGATTAATAATTAGACCTATTACAAGCCGTACGTTTCGAGGTTGGTTGGTACCTCCAAGTACATGTGGCAAGAACAAGACATTAATGTTTATTTTCTCTCGGTTGCAGATGAGGTGCCGAAGTGTGGACGCGTGGACGCAAATGGTCTATACTGACAGGCGTAGCCCACTTAGTGGTGCAGTTACGACCATGCAGGAAAAATCAGGCTGTAAAGTTTGTGGAAAGACAGTTCGACTCAGAGAAGAAAAAAAACACATTTAAAAATATCTGCATTTATACCCGTTACGCTCTGCCTAAATAGGGCAGAAGGTCGGATCCTCCCAGAAGACATGGTCGGCGCCAGTGTGAAATCACACACGTAAGCACCATCTGTGGGAATTTAAATGATGAGAGTTGCAATTCACTGTCACAGGTATAAAGGCCCCCAGAATGCGTTAGTGTATCTCGTGTTTAGTGTTGTAACTCGCGTTTTGTTTTGGCGTGAATCACGGTAGCTGGACCACCCCTGATGACGGACGAGCATGATCGGCGACTACGGTGGGCTGCTTCTGTGTTGGCAGCGCTGTGTAGCGCTTTGCATTGGATCTGTGACTGCGCTTTCTTTGTAAGAGGCTCTATGGCTGGTAGGACTCGTTGTTGGAAGTTAATCGCCAGTAGTGTTGGGGAGTTGGAAGTTAGTCGCCAGCAGTGATGGAAGTACTGTTGGGCACATGGAGGTGAACAGCCAGTAGTGATGCATGTTAGATGTGAGAAGTTTACATTGATGGAGGGTAGAGGTCTGAAGTGTTAGCGTAGACTAAAGATCTGTACATGTTCGACTTGGAGATTGAATATTATTCATGATTATATACCTTTGTACTGGATGTCAATGACGATTTATATTCGTGTTTGAACTGGATGTCACATTATTAAGGTAAATAAATGTAAATGTCGGTTTACTAGAGCCTCCCGTCGGGTAGACCGTTCGCCGGGTGCAAGTCTTTCGATTTGACGCCACTACGGCGACTTGTGCGTCGATGGGGATGAAATGATGATGATTAGGACAACACAATACCCAATCCCTGAGCGGAGAAAATCTCCGACCCATACGGGAATCGAACGCGGGCCCTTAGGTTCAAATGGCTCTGAGCACTATGGGACTTGACTTCTGAGGTCATCAGTCCCCTAGAACTTAGAATTACTTAAACCTAACTAACCTAAGAACATCACACACATCCATGCCCGAGACAGGATTCGAACCTGCGACCGTAGCGTGGCCGAGTGCTTCTAGGCGCTACAGTCTGGAACCGCGCGACCGCTTCGGTCGCAGGTTCGAATCCTGTCTCGGGCATGGATATGTGTGATGTCCTTAGGTTAGTTAGGTTCTAGGGGAGTGATGACCTTAGAAGTTAACTCCCATAGTGCTCAGAGCCATTTGAACCATTTTTGCGACTGTAGCGGTCGCGCGGTTCCAGACTGGAGCGCCCCAAGAACCACTCGGCCACCTCGGCCGGTCGGGATCTTAGCACTGACATTCTGTCGCGCTGACCACTCAGCTACTGGGGGCGGACATTAAGGTGAAAAATACATTATTTGGTTTGCAACAAAATCTTTCGTTTGCTAACCATATGCTTATTAGTATTTAGTGGCTTTAGCAGTTAGAATCTTTTATTTAGCTGGAAGTATTGACACTAGCTGTATTGCAGTAGTTCGCGTAATGAAGATTTTTGTGAGGTAAGTGCTTAATGAAATGTATTACTTTTTAGTCAGGGCCATTCTTTTGAATTAATTATTTGAAGTCAGGTTGTAATTTTTTTGGATTGTGATGCGCTAGAATATTGTGGGTCAGTGTTGATATGATAAGAAAAAGTAAACAGAAAGTAGGCTCAGTACATTCAGTTTTACTCAGCTGTTTCAGAATCAAATAACGTAGAAGTTTCATCTTCTCAGTCATTCTGCAATTTAAGTAGAGACGCATTTAAGTAAACAAGTTTCAATGGAGGTGAGCTGAGGTGAGGTCCCAATCCTCCAGTGTTTTGGAAAGGCACAGCTGTGGTACTCCTGGCGTGATGGCGTGCTGAGCCATCGAGTATGACTTCCGGTCACGGCTGATAGTGGTTGAGGCAATTCAGGGGGCATAACTGTACATGACATCCTGCGTCCTCCTTTATTACCTCTCACACGGAAATATAGTGGTGCCATTTTTCAATAAAACATGGTAAGTGTTTCTATGAAATTTCTGTACGGTGGCTGACACGATACCCAAAATACCGAGCGAGGTGGCGTAGTGGTTAGCACACTGGACTCGCATTCGGGAGGACGACGGTTCAAACACGTCTCCAGCCATCCTGATTTAGGTTTTCCGTGATTTCCCTAAATCGTTTCAGGCAAATGCCGGGATGGTTCCTTTGAAAGGGCACGGCCGATTTCCTTCCCAATCCTTCCCTAACCCGAGCTTGCGCTCCGTCTCTAATGACCTCGTTGTTGACGGGACGTTAAACCACCAGCACGATGCCCAAATCTGTCGCCCACAGAGCAAGTGTGATACCAGCTGGCATGTCAAGTCTGTTCTAGTGCCAGTATCCAGCATACCAAGTGCAAGTTACAACGATTGTTGGCCAGCTTGCCTCAGCAGAGGACACAATGGCTTTATGACGCCCTTCCCAACCGAATCAGTGGAGGTACCCACGGCGTATGGTGTGCTACGTCATGGTTATACTTCCAAATTCTTTGTAAGTTTGGCTCGAATTTGTAATCACTGAAGTAACATCATATACCCTCTCATCTCGCTCCCTCCATCCCTTCTTGGTGCTTCACTTTTTTCGTCACGCAGTGTGATTTCCAAGGTTTGCGTCTCTCTTGTGGACGCTGGTCAGTTGTTACCTAATGATGGCCTCATAAGCCGAAAAATTGATAGTAATTAACAATAATTGATAGGACCATAGATAATTTGTACGCTTTTCACCCTTACATTACAAAACTGTTCTACTAATAAGTGATGGAAGAATCCATTACTCCTGAACGGGTAAAACCACTGTAATGATCAAAAAAGCGCTGGTTTGATTCGGAAAAAGAGATGATAGAGAAATAATATTTGTTGGAGATACTGAGCATAAATTTATGAACAATAAAAATAATTATCGGAAAATATTATAAAGGCATGTTGAATTTGAGGCAGTTAGCGGCACGCACTATAACTCCTGTCAGTTTGAATCTAGAAAAAGGAAAAAGAATCTGTGTAATTTTCATGAGTGTAGCCGGTGAACCACGTAGGGGATTTCACAGACACGGATTTTTGTCTAATTGTCGAGTCCGGTTACCTTGCATTCAGAAGCCTGTTGCACTCGGCAACTGTTATATTGACTTGTAAATAATAGCTTTCAGCTATCAGTCGTCCTTTTTAAATTTTTTAAACTTCATGTGCATTGAGAATGGCTAGTTTCTAGCTGAAATCTAGATCTGCCAATAAAATTTAAAAAGGACGACTGTTAGCTGAAATCTATTATTTACAAGTAATTGTCGAGTGTTTGAACGACATCGTGTCATTTTCACCAAAAATAAAGGACAGTCATTTGTTATTAAATGTTGTTTAAATGGACTAATCGAAAATCCACTTCGTGGTTCAGTTTGAAACGTTATTTCAAAGTTGTGGCTAAAGTTTCAAACAAAAATATTGAAAATTGTTGGAGTTATGCTGCGTGCCGTTCTGAAAAATCATATTCCACGAAAAACGCGTTTGAAGTTTTGAAACGTGATACAGACATGAACAAATGAAAAAATTCTACTTTTAGAAAACTTTTACCATGAATCTGATACGCTAGGACTGGGCTGCTGTGTTGTTGCTGCTGCAGTAGAAATCATATCAACTAGCTTATCACACAACGATTGAAATATCGATCGTGGAAGTTTCATGAATGCACAAAACTTTACATTTCCGTTTAGCCGTGCTCTAAGCAGGCGAATTCCTAGGACGATTTGACGGTTGACTTTATATGAGTTCCGTATAAACTTAGTGCTTGGTGTAACAATTTCTTGGAAGTTTAGACGTAAGCTTCGATGACTTCGTTCTTTATGATGTCTTCATTGCACGTTTTAAATTTCACATCTTCCTACAGCTGCTATAGCTCAATCCGTAATTCACATCAGAATCAAGATCACTGTCTTTCAATTTCAAAATGTTCTAATGTGTGTGAATTTCTAAGGGATCAAACTCCTGAGGTCATCGGTCTCTAGACTACTTAAACTAACTTCTTCTTCTTTCTTAGCAGAACCTTAGTGAACTGCCCTCAGCCTCAAATCTATTTTTTGGGCGCTTTGATGATTAGTGTTTCGACACCGCGTTGGATTCGATGTTTTCGTACCTTTTCTGCCCTAATACACTTCCTTACCACTCGTTCTTACTTGAAAGACAAAATTATATACTATAAGATCTCAAATAAAGTATCAAAAGTCACAACTGCACACAAAAATCGAGATTCGAAGAGAAGAATTGCTTGCTGACGCCAAGCTAATGTAGTATTGTTTTGAAATGCTTCTAACTACATCCAGACACTACAAGGAGTACCGAGTTGGCGCAGGTCGGTATTTCGGGTCTCCGAGGCGATAGAGGAGGAGCTCGGAATTCCATAGAACAATTTTTTTTTCATGAATCAGTCTTTTTGCCTAATAGTTTAGAAAGTTCAATGCATTTTAAGTCAATAAAAATGGTTTTTGGAAATTATGCAGTGGTGTTACCTGTTAAGTCGAGTACAAATGTTGTCAAAAAAGTGTTCGGCTGTTTCTTGAACACATCTGGTACAGAACTCATCTCGTAGTAAGCATTTCGCGTTTCGGTACGCAGACAGCTGTCGCGCCAACTTCGGAAAATCGAGCTGCTCTTTAGTGCGGAGCTTTGAGGGCTGCGAACAACCGCACTGCGGAAGGGAAGAGGGAAGAGACAGTACAATGGCGGAGCTCGGCGCAGGTAATATGCAGGGACGAATTATAGTTAAAAAAACGGGGTGAGTGAATGGGGGGGGGGGGAGTCGAGGGGAGAGGGCGAGAGGGCGCCAGCTGCGGCCAGCAGCCTGCATCTGCCTGACTCCGGAAAGCGCGGCCTGGCTACCTGGCCGTGTTAACGCTCTGCACTGCCAAGGTATACAACAGTCGCAACTACTGTACAGGCTACAGGGCGTTACAAAAAAGTTCCCCTGACTTCACAAGCCCTTATCTTCTACATAAATGGTGATAGAATCTTGGAGTAAATTTTAACTTGCCCATAGGAGGGGTGAAAATAAAATTTTAACCAGCACCCCGAAAAATCAGTGTTGGTGCAAAGTCATTAGCGTTTTTCCATAGGTTTAATAAACACAACAGATACATACAACAGACACTTCAGTCATCAATAATACGCTGAAAAGCCAAAGAAACTGGCACAACCTGAATAGTATCATGCCGGCCGGTGTGGCCAAGCGGTTCTAGGCGCTACAGTCTGGAACCGCGCGACCACTACGGCCGCAGGTTCGAATCCTGCCTCGGGCATGGATGTGTGCGATGTCCTTAGGTTAGTCAGGTTTAATTAGTTCTAAGTTCTAGGGATCTGATGATCTTAAAAGTTAAAGTCTCATAGTGCTCAGAGCCATTTGAACCTAGTATCGAGTGCCGCGCGGGATTAGCCGAGCGGTCGCAAACAACAATAGCTACGCGCTAGCGCACTGGACTCTCGAATCCAAGTTCGCTGGTTCAATTCTGCATGTAATTAAAATGCCGGTACGGTAGCTCAGCGTGTTCGGTCAGAAGGTTAGCTGCCCTCTGTAATAAAAAAACTCAGTTAATGGATCAACAACGAACTTAAACGGATGTCTTACGACGTCCGCCCCGAGCAGATGCAACGAACAAAAGCGAAAAAAATGAGACTAAAAAAAAAAGAAGCGGTCTAAGGCGCTGCAGTCATGGACTCTGAGGCTGGTCCCGGCGGAGGTTCAAGTCCTCCCTCGGGCATGGGTGTGTGTTTGTCCTTAGAATAATTTAGGTTAAGTAGTGTGTAAGCTTAGGAATTGATGACCTTAGCTGTTAAGTCCCATAAGATTTCACACACATTTGAACATTTTTTTTAGTATCGTGTAAGCTCCCGCGAGCAAGCAGAAGTGCCGCAACACGACGTGGCATGGATTCGAGTGTCTGAAGTAGTGCTGGGTGTAACTGACACCATGATCCCCGCTGGGCTGTCCATAAATCCGTAAGACTACGAGGGGGTGACGATCTCTGCACGTTGCAAGGCATCCCAGATATGCTCAATAATGTTCATGTTTGGGTGGTTTGGTGACCAGGGGAACTGTTTGAACTTAGTGATCCTGGAGTCACTCTGTAGCAACTGTGGACGTGTGGGCTGTCGCGTTGTCCTGCGGGAATTTCACAAGTACGTCGGAATGCACAATTGAAATGAATGGGTGCAGGTGATCAGACAGGATGCTTACGTCTGTGTCACCTGCCAGAGTCGTATCTAGACGTACCAGGGGTCCATATCACTACAACTGCACACGCCCACACCAATACAAAGCCTCCAACAGCTTAACAGTCCAGAGCTGACATGCAGGATCCATGGATTCAAGATTTCTCTTCTTCAGAAACGCTTTCCTTGCCACTGCCAGTCTACATTTTATATCCTCTCTATTTTCATACCAATACACCTCCATCCGCTCGATACAATTTGAAACGAGACTCGTGAGACCAGCCAACATGTTTGCTGTCATCAACAGTCTAATGTCGGTGTTGACGGGCCCACGCGAGGCGTAAAGCTTTGCGTCGTGCAGTCATCAATGGTACACGAGTGGGTCTTCGGCTTCGAAAGCCCATATCGATGTTGTTTCGTTGAATGGTTCGCACACTGACACTTGTTGATGGCCCAGCATTGAAATCTGCAGCAACTGCGGAAGGGTTGCACTTCTGTCACGTTGAACGATTCTCTTCAGTCGTCGTTGGTCCCATTCTTGCAGGATATTTTCCCGGCCGCAGTGCTGTCGGAGATTTGATGTTTTACGGGATTCGTGCTATTCACTGTACACTCGTGAAATGGTCATACGGGAAAATCCCCACTTCAACGCTACCTCGGAGTTACTGTGTCCCATCGCTTGTGCGCCGAATGTAACACCACGTTAAAATCACTTAAATCTTCATAACATGCCATTGTAACAGCAGTAACCGATCTAACAACTGCGCCAGTCAGTTGTCGTCTTATACAGGCGTTGCTGACCGCAGCGCCGTATTCCATATGTATTTGAATACGCATACCTATACCAGTTTCTTTGGAGTTTCAATGTATATTCTCCTTCACTAATCACAACAGTCTGGCAAAGCCGGGATAACTTCTCGCTTTTGCGACTGTAGAAATCACATGATTTTGAGACGAAGAACTCTTCGAGCCATGTTCAGAGCGCATTTTCATCCGGAAAGGAATGTTAAAGGCTGTTCGATAGAGAGCGGTAAAGGTGAAAATCTGAGGTACCAAGTTCAGGTGAAAAATGCGGGTGCGGAATGATTTTCCAATCCAACTCCTGTACAGCGTTTTTTGTCAGTCTAGCAGAATGCAGGCGAGCATTATCGTGGAGTAGCATCACTTCACGTAGTGTTCGTGACCATTGTTCTTTGATTGCGTCTGTAAGGCGTCTCAGTTGTCCACAATAAATATCAGCAGTAATGGTCACACCTCGGGGAAGCAATTCGCAGTACCTAACATCGTTGCTGTTCCACCAGATGCAGAACATTATGTTTTGTGGATGCGTTCAGGTCATTACGTGGGTAGTTGCTGCACTGTTTGAGCTCATCCATTCCTTTCTTTTCCTTACGTTGGCATAAAGGCAGCATTTCTCGTCACCAATAATGATTCAGGATAGGATTGGTCAGTGTTGTTCACAAGCAAATTGATGACGAGCAAGCAGAGATGAACATATGGCCACCCACTGATTTTTGTGATTTGGGCTTAGAGCATACGGTACCCATAAACATGTTGTTTGAGCCTTCCCCATTGCCTGGAAATGTCACACGATGGTGGAATGATCACAGTGCATCACATTTCCCAGTTCTCGAGTATACTGACATGGATCATTGTGGACTAATCCATTTAAAGAATCTTCATCAAACTGCAGTAAAGGAAACAAAAGGAAAATTCGGAGTAGGAATTACAATCCATGGAGAAGAAATAAAAACTTTGAGGTTCGCCGATGACATTGCAATTCTGTCAGAGACAGAAAAGGAACTGGAAGAGCAGCTGAACGGAATGGACAGTCTTGAAAGGAGGACATAAAATGAACATCAACAAAAGCAAAATGAGGATAATGGAATTTAGTCGAATTAAATCGGGTGATGCTGAGGGTATTAGATCAGGAAATGAGACGCTTAAATTAGTAAATTAGTTTTGCTATTTGGGGAGCAAAATAACTGATGATGGTCAAAGTAGAGAGGATATAAAATGTAGGCTCTGAGCACTATGCGACTTAATTTCTGAGGTCATCAGTCGCCTAGAACTTAGAACTAATTGAACCTAACTAACCTAAGGACATCACACACATCCATGCTCGAGGCAGGATTCGAACCTGCGACAGTAGCGGTCGCTTGGTTCCATACCGTAGCGCCTAGAACCGCACGGCCACTCCGGCCGGCTATAAAATGTAGACTGGCAATGGCAAGGAAAGCGTTTCTGAAGAAGATAAATTTGTTAACATCGAGTATGGATTTAAGTGTCAGGAAGTCGTTTCTGAAAGTATTTGTATGGAGTGTAGCCATTTATGGAAGTGAAACGTGACCGATAAATAGTTTGGACAAGAAGAGAATAGAAGCTTTCGAAACGTGGTGCTACAGAAGAATACTGAATATTATATAGGTAGATCACATAACTAATGAGGAGGTATTGAATAGAATTGGGGAGGAGTTTGTGGCACAATTTGACTAGAAGAAGGGGTCGGTTGGTAGGACATGTCCTGAGGCATCAAGGGATCACCAGTTTAGTATTGGAGGGCAGCATGGAGAGTACAAATCGCAGAGGGAGACCAAGAAATGAATATACTAAGCAGATTCAGAAGGATGTAGTATGCAGTAGGTACTTGGAGATGAAGAAGCTTGCACAGGACAGAATAGCATGGAGAGCTGCATCAAACCATTCTCTGGACTGAAGACCACAACAGCAACAACATCAAACCCCGAAGGTCTTCTTGAATGTGGAGAATCACTAATATCAAAACGATTCTCCTTAAAAAAAGAAAACCATTTTCTTGCCGTGCTCTTCCCATTATGGCGTTATCCCCATACACGCCTAAAATATTGCTGACTGCCTCCGTTACTGTCACCCCTCTACTGAACTCAAACAGGAGAAAATGTCAGAAATGTTCCGATTTCTCCGTTTGTCACCCCATTTCCTAACGTCCGCATCTCCAGTCACTATCTCGAAATGGCAAACTGACAATATGTAAACTCAAATAGCATCAGTGAACTGCAAATAAAAAATTATAATCGATAAATATACCCATAGCAACCGAAATACCAACATGCGAAAGAAAAACAGTACGAACTTATGTAGCAACCACTTAACCGTTTGAAATTAGTTGCACGCCACTCGAGAAGAAAAAAAAACTTAGCCCTTTGACACAGTGGAGATACGGACAGTAGGTGTTAGATGCAGTTTTCCACTGCCGGCTAAAGGACAAAATACGAACGTACGGAGTATTACCAACTGTGTGATGTTAGATTTAAGAGTTTTTAGCAGACTGAATACAGCATGTCATTCTGAAGAAAGAGAAATCATCATACGTAAAATTAACTTCGGGCTTACCAGATGGGACACTTGCAGGACCATTATTTGTTACAATACATACAAATGACCTAGTGGATAACTTCGGAAGTTCCGTGAAGCTCTTTGCGGCTGATGTTATAGCGTGCAGAAAAGTCGAAACATTAGAAAATTGGCCGAGTGGTTCTAGGCGCTACAGTCTGGAACCGCGCGACCTCTACGGTCGCAGGTTCGAATCCTGCCTCGGGCATGGATGTGTGTGATGTCCTTAGGTTAGTTAGGTTTAAGCAGTTCTAAGTTCTAGGGGACTGATGACCTTAGAAGTTAACTCCCATAGTGCTCAGAGCCATTTTAGCCGTTAGAAAATTGTAGTGCTCGGTGAAAGAATTGGTAACTGATCACAACATACAGAAATTAACATAATGTGCATAATTAAGCAGAAATATCCTCTACTATAACATTACATAATTTCAGAAAAATCGTGGAAGCAGTTACGTCCATAAAATATCTAGGAGTTTGCGTATGTAGCGATTTAAAGTGGAAAGACCACATAAAATTAATTGCAAGTTAGCATACAGGTTCAATCCGTGATGATGTTACAAACTTTGAGGACTTATTGAGAAGGGTAAATGAGTCAGTCTGAGGTAAGCTATAAACGAAAATAAACTACTGGCCATTAAAATAGCTACACCAAGAAGAAATGCAGATGATAAACAGGTATTCATTGGACAAATATATTATACTAGAACTGACATGTGATTACATTTTCACGCCATTTTGGTGCATAGATCCTGAGAAATCAGTACCCAGAACAACCATCTCTGGCCGTAATAACGGCCTTGATACGCCTGGGCATTGAGTCAAACAGAGCTTGGATGGCGTGTACAGGTACAGCAGCCCATACAGCTTCAACACGATACCACAGTTCATCAAGAGTAGTGACTTGCGTATTGTGCCGAGCCAGTTGCTCGGGTACCATTGACCAGTGAGAGATCTGGAGAATGTGCTGGGCTGGGCAGCAGTCGACTGTTCGAAGTGCCGTCACTGCGAACAAGAGGTGACCGAGACGTGTAAGCAATGGCACCCCATACCATCACGCTGGGTGATACGCCAGTATGGCGATGACGAATACACGCTTCCAATGTGCGTTCACCGCGATGTCACCAAACACGGATGCGACCATCATGACGCTGTAAACAGAACCTGGATTCATCCAAAAAAATGACGTTTTGCCATTCGTGCACCCAGGTTCGTCGTTGAGTACACCATCGCAGGCGCTCCTGTCTGTGATGCAGCGTCAAGGGTAACCGCAGCCATGGTCTCCCAGCCGATAGTCCATGCTGCTGCGAACGTCGTCGAACTGTTCGTGCAGATGGTTGTTGTCTTGCAAACGTCCCCTTCTGTTGACTCAGGGATCGAGACGTGGCTGCACGATCTGTTACAACCATGCGGATAAGGTGCCTGTCATCTCGACTGCTAGTGGTACGAGGCCTTTGGGATCCAGCACGGCGTTCCGTATTACCCTCCTGAACCCACCGACTCCATATTCCTCTAACAGTCATTGGATCTCGGCCAACGCGAGCAGCAATATCGCGATACGATAAACCGCAATCGCGATAGGCTACAATACGTTCTTTATCAAAGTCGGAAACGTGATGGTACGCATTTCTCCTCGTTACATGAGGCATCACAACAACGTTTCACCAGGCAACGCCGGTCAACTGCTGTTTGTGTATGAGAAATCGGTTGGAAACGTTCCTCATGTCAGCAAGTTGCAGGTGTCGCCACCGGCGCCAACCTTGTCGGAATGAAAAGCTAATCATTTGCATATCACAGCATCTTCTTCCTGTCAGTTGAATTTCGCCTCTGTAGCACGTCATCTTCGTGGTGTAGCAATTTCAATGGCCAGTAGTACAGTTTACACCAGCTACTACTACTACTACTACTCCGTCTGAACAGACCTCACAATGCCTAACGGTATCGACCGAGGCCGTGTCATCCTCAGCCGACAGGCGTCACTGGATACGTATATGGAGGGGCACGTGATCAGCACACCGCTCTCCTGGCTGTTGTCAGTTTTCGTGACCAGCATCGCTACTTCTTAATCAAATAGTTCCTCAACTGGCCTCACAAGGGCTGAGTGAACCCCGCTTGCCAACAGCCCTCGGCAACTTGAACGGTGACCCACCCAGGTGCTAGCGAAGCTCGAGAGCGCCTAACTCCGGTGATCTGAAGGGAATCGCTGTTATCACTGCGGCAAAGGCGTTGGCAGTTTACACCAGCTATACCTGCAAAAACGAAAATGCAGACATCTGCCCCACGACTCGTAGGGCATTAAGGGCATGAGTACAGATACTTCTGTTGATCACTAAGGACAGTGTATCGGACAACATTACGTCAAAATTTACTTCATTTGCAGACATTGTAACTATTATGTGTAGTACGTTTTTAGGTTGGTTAGTACGTGCAAGTACTCGTGGCACGAGCAAGCTATTAATATTTACCTTCCCCTGGGCAGCAGGTCAGGTATTGATACGTGCAAAACAGGTAGTCTGTACTTACAGGTTCAGTGTACTTTGCGGTACGGTTACGACCGTGCAGAAAACATTCTGTGTATATACCGAGCGAGGTGGCGCAGTGGTTAGCACACTGGACTCGCATTCGGGAGGACGACGGTTCAATCCCGCGTCCGTCCATCCAGATTTAGGTTTTCCGTGATTTCCCTAAATCGCAAATGCCGGGATGGTTCCTTTGGACTCCCCGTCCTTCCCTAATCCAATGAGACCGATGACCTCGCAGTTTGGTCTCTTCCCTTAAACAACCCAATCCAACAGCCCCATCTGTGTATATATATCGTAGTATATTATAGTAAATTATATATTATATACATATTATATATATTATCTATTATGACCCTAACATCTGGGTACTGTGAGCGGTGAAAACAATGGGGTTGGTAGTGCGTCTCGGAGAAGGAGGTAAAGAGAAACACAAAAAAATGGTTCAAATGGCTCTGAGCACTATGGGACTTAACTTCTGAGGTTATCAGTCCCCTAGAACTTAGAACTACTTAAACCTAACTAACCTAAGGACATCACATACATCCATGCCCGAGGCAGGATTCGAACCTGCGACCGTAGCGGTCGCACGGTTCCAGACTGTAGCGCCTAGAACCGCTCGGCCACGCGCCGGCAAAGAGAAACACAAGTAATGAAGATAAGGCAAAACACTAAGACATGAAAAGAGAAATAAGCGTAAGTGGGCGAATATGGGAGCATTTGGTTTATCGTTTGACGTAGAGAACGGGTTATATATGATAGTTTGATAAGGAAAAGGTATGACTTCTGATGATTTTCGCATGGTAAGCAAAGATGTGTTTAGTCGTTCCAGCAGTTTTGTGGTATGCATCTCTCAAACGAATTTATTATTAAGTCGAAATCCTAGGAATGGAACACTGCCAACATCATTTTTCTGCATGTCGAAATTTTTATGCTTATGCTAAGTGGAAACTTCTTGCAGATGCTGGACTGCATATAGTGAGTCTTTTATTCGAAGTTTAATAATTAATTGTATAGAAATCATTTATTAATGTTCAAGTAAATCTTTTTACAAACGTACATGATATGCTACTTACAGCATTGTTCGTGCGATCTGCGAATAAAACCAATATATCAACAATACGTCGAAGGTTTAACTGTTTCGAAAACTTCGTTTAAATTTGATAAAATAATAAAACCCTAAGGACGATGTGCAGAGCGAGTTGCAACATTGCTGCAGGAAGTAGATGCAGTCACCAATTTTCATACAGCCATCGGAAAAACACACATTTTTCAAGGTTGAAATTGGTTATTTTCACCTGAATGAACTTGCAACTGTGATTTTAGTGAATAACATTTTGTAATTAAAAAAATAAATATGCAGAAATTGTTATCATTGCATGCTAGGGATTGTGACTGTGTAAAACGGTCACATTTGGTGGAGTAAGGCCACTGCTGTTTTGTGTGATAGCGGCTTTCGTTCTCGAGCCAAATTCTACGGACTCAGCCTTCTTTTTCACTTTTATAGCGTGCTCTGTTTCGTCAGACACCGATTAACACTGTTGTGCGGTAGCTCAATGTGCGGGTGTGCCACCTTTTCGAGGAAAGCAGCCGTAAATTAGCGAATAGAACGTCGCCAACGACCAAGTGATTGTGAGCGCTGATAGTGCCCACGCTTTAGATAAGCAGCGTACCGGGAACCACAAGGAGGAAGAGGACGCAGTTGGGGAAGGCACGTTATTTCCGTTATCTAGATAACTTCTTGCTTTATTATCTCTCACATATCTATACATGGTGTCTCAAAAACATTCATCCTATCTCGTAAGACTATATGTTTCACATGAATGATTATTATAGGTAAAAACGAAAGGGGCGAGCACAGGACAATGAAACAAGCAAACAATTCTACTGAACGTACCTCCAGAAACCAATAATTGTTTCCCCAATACGACGTATTCCGACAGAGAGTACGGACAGCTTATAACAGAGTCCCCGAGGATCCGCACTGCGGAGATGAACTTGGGGACAAATACAGTAAAACAGATGTTCTATATGGTCACCGTTCACGTGAAAGCAGGCTTCAGCATAGCCACTTATCGAGGCCCGTATTCTTTCAAACTACTAGCGTGTTCCGAATGCGTTGACATCCATCCACAATGCGTTCCCGGAGTTTATCGAAGCTATCAACAGGGCTGGAGTACAAAACTACTTTTAAACATCCCCATATATAAAATCCAACGGGTTGAAGTCGGGGAACTGGAAATCCATGTTACCGATGTGCCACGAGCGATACGCTAATCGAAACGCTGTTTACCAGTGCTTAGGTATCCGGAATGATGAAATCAAACAAAGCAGTTAATTACTTCATAATTTATGCTTCACTTGCAGCGTCCCGAAATACACGTAGCCTTTGGTCTTAAGAGTGTTGTAACATTGGTATGAGGCCAATTAGGGGCACATGAGAAAGACAGGCCGCGGCACTTACGTCACAGCACGTGACACTGCAGGTCTTACGAGTGCCAGCAGCCGTCTCCGACAGAGAGCGAGTAACGATGTCAGTCGGGTTTAATAATTCTTAGCTGCCCGTTTAAATACATACAAGCTCCCGATAGCACACGACAAAGTTAAGACCTCTACTGGATACGTTTTCATTTGCACATTATTTCCTGTGGGCATCGCACGAAACCGAGCGTTAGCAAAGTATGGAGGACAAGGCGACTGGTATGACGTCACAAGTTCGTTGTGGGTCCCGTATTTCTCGTGGGCCGCAGTGCCCTTGTGCATACGACAGTTTGGGGATATCGTTGGCTTTCGGACCTATGTTCATGAGGACTATTTGCTTGTTTCATTGTCCTCCGCTTTCTTTCGTCCCTTTAATTGTCAAATAGCCTGTACAAACTTTAGATAAATTTACACTCACGCATAGCACCACAAAATTTTTGTTTTCAAAAGAACCGTCCTAGTTTACATGCATGCAAATAAAACCTTCGGCTTTGGTATCAAAGTTTTCATTTCTGTTTCAGAAATGTCCAATGTGCCATCCACAAGACGCACCATAACAGCTCAACAACAGTGCAACTTGTCCCATGCTTTTGCAATCAAGTCTTAAATTACGGAGCGTCGCAGTGCACACAGACTTGCAGGTGGAGTAACAAGGACAGATTCTTTCTCAACCCTACTCTCACCCCCCTCCCCCCTCTAAAAAATCACCTGCCGGAGGATCACGTCACTCTGGAGGCCTATGATACAAAGCGGGACTCTCACGCCCCTTGTGGTCTATCCATCGTTGTGGTAACCACTCTTAACAAAAGGTCTTACGTGCAGTTGGCTTGCAGAATATACACTGAAGTGCCAAAGAAACTGGTATACCATGCGTATTCAAATAAGATATTCAAATAGACAGAATACGGCCCTGCTGTCGGCAACGCCTATATAAGACAGCAAGTGTCTGGCGTAGTTGTTAGATCGGTTACTGCAGCTACAATGACAGGTTACCAAGATTGAACTGAGTCTGAACGTGATGTTATAGTCGGCGCACGAGCCATGGGACACAGCATCTCAGAAGTAGCGATGAAGTGGGGATCGGGTACATCATCAAATCTCCGACAGCACTGAGGCCGTAAAAAGATCCTGCAAGTACGGGACGAACGACGTCTGAAGAGAATCGTTCAACTTGACAGAAGTGCAACCCTTCAGCAAATTGCTGTTGATTTCAGTGCTGGGCCATCAAAAAGGGTCAGTGTGCAAACCATTCAACGAAACATCATCGATATGGGCTTTCGGAGCCGAAGGCCCACTCGAGTACCCCTGATGACTGCACGACACAAAGCTTTACGCCTCGCCTAGGCAAGTCAACACCGACATTAGACTGTTGATGACTGGAAATATGTTGCCTAGTCTGACGAGTCTCGTTTCAAATTATTTCGAGCGGACGGACATGTACGGGTATGGAGACAACCTCATGAATCCATGGACCCTGTCGGCCGGAGTGGCCGAGCGGTTCTAGGAACTACAGTCTGGAACCACGCAACTGCTACGGTCGCAGGTTCGAATCCTGCCTCGGGCATGGATGTGTGTGATGTCCTTAGGTTAGTTAGGTTTAAGTAGTTCTAAGTTCTAGGGAACTGATGACCTCAGAAGTAGTGCTCAGAACCATGGACCCTCCATAGCAACAGGGCTGTTTAAGCTGGTGGAGGTTCTTGTAATGGTGTGGGGCGTGTGCAGTTGGTGTGATATGGGGCCCCTGATACGTCTAGATACGACTCTGACAAGGTGACACGTACGTAAGCATCCTGTCTGATCACCTGCATCCATTCATGTCCATTGTGCATTTCGACGGGCAATTCCAGCAGGACAATGTGACACTCCACACGTCCATAATAGCTATTGAGTGGCTCCAGGAACACTCTTCTGAGGTCAAACACTTCCGCCAGCTACCAAATTCCCCAGATGTTCATACATTATTGAGCATATCTGGGATGCCTTGCAACGTGCTGTTCAGAAAAGATCTCCACCCCTTCGTACTATTACGGATTTATGGAGCTGCCTGCAGGATTCATGGTGTCAGTTTGGTCAAGCGCTACTTCAGACATTAGTCGAGTCTATGCCACGTCTTGCTGCGGCACTTCTGCGCGCTTGCGGGGCCCTTCACGTTATTAGGCGTGTGTACAAGTTTATTTGGCTCTTCAGTGTAGATGCAGATGTAGATGTAGAGAGGACGAGTTAAGGTGCAAGTGGCTTGCGGATTATAGACATAGATGTAGAGAGGACGAGTTAAGGTGTATGGAAAACTTAATTAGAGGAACGACTGAAAATAAGAAGAATATGACGAGGACCAGACAGAAACATACGTTGGGTAGATAACATATTGCGTTAGTTAAAATGTCACAGTACCTAACAAGAGAAAGAAGCATGTTCAAGTGTTAAACGATTTCTTTAAGAGATTGTATAGATCACGAGATGCATCACAAAAACAGATAGACAAAAGTGAAATTAATTAAATTCTGGAAGCAGTATCAGATTAAATGTGTAAAATCATTCGAAATCTGAAGAAAGGGGAAAACGTCGGGCTAAGCGTTATTAAAACTGGAGAAAAAGATATACCAAAACAACATGCAGCATTATTTGCAGGAAGTGTGAGGGGAAGGCAATTTCCCGAAACTGAATCAATACTGTAATTATTGTTGTACAAGACAGGAGACAGATATAATGTAAACAACTGCCGTTGTATAAGCTCCTCTCCCTGAATGACAATAACTATCACAAGCCGCGTAGAAAAAAAAAAAAGCTATTACCTCTGGAAATGGATACAGTAAATCGACCTTTAAAAGTCGAGATCATTGTTACAGAACTCAGCAACGGGTAGGACCTACACCTTTCCCTGGGATTGATACAGTTCAAAAAAGTTTTTGACTCCACTTTAAGGAAATCTGTACGTTACCGAGAAACAACACAGTGAATCAATTATGTTGCTATAGTCAGGATTATTTAATCAATGATATCGCTTTCATTAGAGTTCATTAGGATAGTGGGTAACTGAGAATCGAATGAGGAGTCAGCCAAGGAGATTCCTTACCATCAGTTGAGATACTTTTCAGATCCTCAAACAGAGAAAATAGAGAAGGAAATGACACTGTGGCGTTTTCCTCAACATGGAATGGCAAAATTAACAGAACGAGTCTGAAGGAATTCATTGACATGGGTTACAATAAGACTAAAGTAATTCTTAATCCACCCCATTGTAAGAACATGTTCTGTCTATTATTTAGCAACGAAACTAGGCAACTAGCTGATGGTTGTAGACAACGACTGATTGGACAGGCAAGGAACTGCAATCGCAGACGTTACGAAAGAGGTGCTGTGCAGCACGAAGATGTTAACTATTGTAATTTAGAGAGAACGCTATCCAGAAAGAGTCGGACAACAAATGGTTCAAATGGCTCTGAGCACTATGGGATTTAACATCTGAGGTAATCTATCCCCTAGAACTTAGAACTAAACTAAGGACATTACAGACATCCATGCCCGAGGCAGGATTCGAACCTCCGACCGTAGCAGTCGCGCGGGTCCGGACTGAAGCGCCTAGAACCGCTCGGTCACCACGGTCGGCAGTCGGACAACTTATTACTTCCTCCCACACACATCTCGCGAAATGACCTCGACGAGAAAATACAAGATATTAGAGCTAATACAGAGGCTTACCGACAATCATTCTTCCCACATGACATTCGTGAGTGGAACAGGAAGGTAGTGTCAGTTAATGGTACCAGAAGAACCTTCCGTCACACACTGTTAGGTGGCTTGCGGAGTATTGTACAGCTGTACGTACAGAGGAATAAATGTAACCTATGTCAATGAATACCTTCAGACTCGTTCTATTAATTTTGCCATTCCGTGGAGTTTATCTGCGCTTGAGGGAAACGCCACAGTGCCAACAGCAAAAGAAGACGGTTCAGATAGTTTCGACTAACACGTATTCCTTCTGATGCATGTCAGACAGCAAGTTTACTATCAGTGTGAAACAGTAAACAGACCACCCAAGATTCTTTAAAGATTCGAACTCCCGCTTATAGAAATGCCTCAAATGTCTGACTCCTTTATAAATGAGTTGATGTGTTAAATGACGTTAAGCTTGAAAACCTTAATTTGAAGACACCAACCGTTATTACGTCTGTTTTATTATTTTTCGGATTATTCTCCCATATGTCCAGAACTATGAGCCATAAAATGGCATAATTTTGCAGGTGTATTCAGAGGTATATATGGATCGTATCTGTAAAATGCGTTGTAAATAGAGTTAGTAGTAAAGAAGTAGTAAATTAAAACGTCATATCTGCATAGTTTATGACTTTAATACATGACTTATTGTGTTAAACTGTGAATGTAAGATTTATGCGTCTTAATGATAAAGTATTAAATTTTTAAATCCTGTCAATTCGTTATTATATGAAATACTGAAAATCAAATTTTTGTTGCCTCCTGGAAGTCGTTAGATAAGGAGCCGTATGGCCCTTTCAGCCGTTTAGTGGTGTAGATTACATTAATGAGAGTTGCACTTTTAAAGTCGCACCGCCCGCATCTCGTGGTCGTGCGGTAGCGTTCTCGCTTCCCACGCCCGGGTTCCCGGGTTCGATTCCCGGCGGGGTCAGGGATTTTCTCTGCCTCGTGATGTCTGGGTGTTATGTGCTGTCCTTAGGTTAGTTAGGTTTAAGTAGCTCTAAGTTCTAGGGGACTTATGACCACAGCAGTTGAGTCCCATAGTGCTCAGAGCCATTTGAACCATTTTAGCCGGCCGAAGTGGCCGTGCGGTTATAGGCGCTGCAGTCTGGAACCGCGAGGCCGCTACGGTCGCAGGTTCGAATCCTGCCTCGGGCATGGATGTGTGTGATGTCCTTAGGTTAGTTAGGTTTAACTAGTTCTAAGTTCTAGGGGACTAATGACCTCAGAAGTTGAGTCCTATAGTGCTCAGAGCCATTTGAACCATTTTTTTTAACCATTTTAAAGTCGCACCAAGTCATCAATCTGAAACAGAGTTCTATTTTCACATTCAGAGGAGAGAATTGTGTTTGAAATTTGTGAAAATATCACACCGCAACGAAAAAAGCCTTTGTTTTAATTATTGCCATCTGAACTCGCTTTATCATATCCGTGACACTGTCTCCCCTGTTTCGCGATAATACAAAACGAACTGCCCTTCTCTGAACTTTTTCGATATCTTCGGTCAATCCCATCTGGTAAGGATCCCTTACAACACATCAGTACTCTAGCAGAGATGAAAAAGCGTAATGCAGGCAGTCTTTTTAGTAGGCCTGTTGCATATTCTAAGCGTTCTGCCAGTGAAACCTAGTCTTTGGTTACCTTTCCCAGAACATTATATATGTGATCGTTCCAATCTAAGTTATTCCTAGTTATAAATGCTAGTATTTAGTCGAACTGACAGCCTATAGATTTGTGTGTTAACGGATTTATTTTTGTACTTACATGGATGACCTCACATTTTTTCCTTATTGAGAGACAACTGGCACTTTTCGCACAATTCAGATATCGTGTCTACGTCATTAGGCAATTTGTTTTGATCTTCTGATGACTTTACTAGACGGTGAATGACCGCATCATCTACAAACAATCGAAGAAGTCTGCTCAGATTATCTCCGAAATCGTTTCCGTAGACTGAATGAATTAGAGAACACGCTATAGTGGAAAACCTGATTACATCTGTAATAATGGCGAAATTTTGGTCGTCGAGACAAATAGCCAGAGGAATAGGTGGGAGATGGTCCAGGGAAGTCCTTGGCTGGATTTCAAGATCTAAGAAAATACGAGGCGGCGATGTGTTAACAGGTCGCTAGATGGCATTAGTATTTAAGATAAATACATACACGTAACTGAAGACAGCGCTGTGTGGTATATAAGTAATTTTCGTCCTCCAGTGGACATTAAATGGTTGACATGATAAATAATTGCGCAATAGTTCTAAAAAATATCAATATTAGTTTCAGAGTTAAAAAAAAAGGAAAGCTTTAACGTCGCCCCAACACAGGCAAAAAAAAAACCTGCTGGAGTACATTAAATCAAGACTATACTTTCCGTGAGGTGCAACCAATTTTCAAATGTTTTATCTACTTTGGCTGAAACTGTGAATTACCATATGTGTGAATATATTATTCGAACACCAATGCAAAGCTTATTATCGAGCTGTATCCAATAACTCGGAATTAGTGTCGGAGTCCGTGTATGGTCAAGTCCACCTTCATTCTGTGATGTCGAATACGAGCACCTATCGTGCAGTAGTTGCAACTGATAGCTTGCCTGACGGAGCGTGCTGAGGGGTGTAGGAACGTCGATCGGTGCTGATGCAGGCGTAATTGCGCAGTAACTCACACCGCACGTGTAAGCCGGCAGAACGTGTTTCGGCATCGATTCCAGCTGTACGTGTAAAGATGGTTATCCGAGTAATGGATCCGTCCATGTTCCTCAAAACAACGTCGTTCTGAGAGATATTCGCTTCCAGAAATTGGCTCTTGTTATTGCAGCGAAGTAACTTGTTCTACAGTGCGCTATTTGTCCCGTCGCATCTGTCTTATTTTATCGATGCGTCGAGATTGCTCCAAGTTGTTGGCTGCATATACCAGTCGTAGCAAAACATGACCAGAAATACTCTTCTCTTTAGCCTAACGGCACGATTTTATGGTAGCACTCGACTCAGAAATAAGCAGCTCGATTCTCTGCGGCTGAACAAACTTTTTATAGACAGTGTTTGGTTGGCTAAGTGAAGAAGATGGTAGCGTACAGTTCCTGAGCCGGCCGCGGTGGCCGAGCGGTTCTAGGCGCTCCAGTCCGGAACCGCGCTGCTACTACGGTCGCAGGTTCGAATCCTGCCTTGGGCATGGATGTGTGTAATGTCCTTAGGTTTAAGTAGTTCTAAGTCCAGGGGACTGATTACCTCACATGATGAGTCCCATAGTGCTCAGAGCCATTTGAACCATTTGAACAGTTCCTGAATGCGATATGGTGTGCTATCGCCGCTAGTTAAATGCATAGTCTGTTAAATCTTCTTTCACCATTTCATCGACAGTTGTACTTCCACATTTCTATTGCACAAACGCATGATATGTGGAGGAGAGTGGACCTCGGATAAGTGTACCAGAATCCATCCGAGCCACTTTCTGTACGTTTCACGATAGTACACTATGGTTCCCTAGTGTATACAGTGAGAAGTCACGGAATACCTCCTCATATTGTGCCGGACCTCCTTTCGCCCAGTGTAGTGCAGTCAACATGGAGTCAACAAGACGTTAAAAGCCCCAGCAGCAATACTGAGCCATGCTGTATCTATTGCCGTCCATAATTGCGAAATTGTTAGCGATGCAGGATTTTGTGCACGAAAGGACCTCTCGATATGTCCCTTAAAGATTCGATGGGATTCATGTCGGGCGATCTGAGTGACCAAATCGTTAGCTCAAATTGTCCAGAAGTTCATCAAACCAATCGCGAACAGTTGTGGCCCGAAGACATAGCGCAATGCCATCCATAAGAATTCCACAGTTGTTTGGGATAACGAAGCCCAATGGTCTCCAAGTAGCTGAACATAACCATTTCCAGTCACTGATCTCTTCAGTTGGACCAGATGAGTCTGTCCATTCCATGTAAACACACCATTATGGAACCACCACCAGCTTGCACAGTGCTTGTTGACAACTTGGGTCCATGCGTTCGTGGAGTTTGCGCCACACTCGAACCCTGTTATCAGCTCTTACGAAATCGAGACTCATATGACCAGGGCACGGTTTCCAGTCGTCTAGGGTCCAACCAATAAGGCCATGAGCCAAGGAGAGGCGCTGTAGGCGATGTCGTGCTGCCATAGCCCATTAACGCCACATTTCGCCGCATTGTCCTAACGGATGGGTCCCTTGTACGTCCCACACTGATTTCAGCTATTATTTCACGCAGTTTTGCTTGTCCGTTACCACTGACAACTCTACGCAAATGACGCTGCTCTAGGAACACCGTCGGGCAGTATGTTATCCATGGTGAGAGCTAATACCTTAAATTTGGTGTTCTCGGCGCGCTCTTTATATTGTGAACCTCGTAATATCGAATTCTCTACGGATTTCTGAAATGGAATGTCTCATGCCTCTAGCTCCAAATGCCATTCCGCGCTCATAATCAGTTAATTCCCTACGTGGTTCAAAAATGGCTCTGAGCACTATGGGACTTAACTGCTTAGGTCATCAGTGCCCTAGAACCTAGAACTTAGAACTACTTAAACCTAACTAACCGAAGGACATCACACACATCCATGCCCGAGGCAGGATTCGAACCTGCGACCGTAGCGGTCGCACGGTTCCAGACTGTAGCGCCTAGAACCGTTCGGCCACACCGGCCGGCTCCCGTCGTGCGGCAACATTTTCACACGAATCATGTGAGAACAAATGACATCTCGCCAGTGCACTGATCTTTTATCCCTTGTGTTGGCGATGTTACCGCCATCTGTATATGTGCATGTCGGTATCGTACGACCTCTGTCAACTCATTGTAAATACAGTTTCTTTGCTTATACCATTTCCATCATTACACAATACACTATCAGGTCAAAAGTATCCGGACACTGCTACGTAATATAGAATCGACCACAAGATGTCACGAGCGGCAAACTCGTCAGTATAAAAGGAGGCGGGGAGTATTATACTGTCAGCCGAGAAACAGTAACACCAGAACGGGTCCGTCAGATGAGCTCATTTACTTCAAACGTGGACTACCACGCGTATGTCACCTAAGTAGGCAATCCATCAGGGATATTTCAATCCTTAAGGCTGCCCATGTCGACTGTTGGTGATGTGACAGAAATGGGAACGCGAAAGAACAGCCACAACTAAACCAATGCCAGGCAGAGCTCATGCACAGGTGGAAAGGGACCGTCGAGCATCACGGAGGGTGGTTTTAAAAATCGCATGAAATCAGCTGGAGAGATTACTTGTGATTCCCAAACTTTTACCAGCTCTCCGCTCAGTAAAATCACAGTGTACTCAAAAACAATGGTGTACGATGGTTGAGCACCTCCTCATAATCCACGCATTTCTCAAGTACCGATGCTTGAGGTAGTGTATAGGGCGATGCCACTGAACAGTCCGTAACTGGAAAGGGGCGATTTGGGGTGATAAATGACTTGATATCCTGTGACAATCCTAGGTTATGGTCTGAGTTTAAAGAAAGCCTGGCATCATGTGTAGTGCCAACTGTGAAGTACAGAGGAGGTGGTGTTAAGGTATGGGTACGTTTTTCGTGGTTAGGGTGTGGTTCCCTGATTGCACTTGAGAAAACGCTAAATATTTTACGGCAATGTGTACTGCGTATATTAGACGAATAGTTCGGACATGGTCAAGGTTTGTATCAGCTTGTTTTGAAGTAGAATCTTTGAGGCAATGATATGTAAGCAATAACATTCCGGAAATGAATGGGCCTGCCCAGAGTCCCGACTCGAGCCCAAATGGAACTAATTTGGGATGAAATGGCGGCCGTTGTGGCCGAGCGGTTCTAGGGGCTTCAGTCCGAAACCGCGCTGCTGCTACTGTTGCAGGTTCGAATCCTGCCTCATGTGTGTGATGTCCTTAGGTTAGTTAGGTTTAAGTAGTTCTAAGTTCTAGGAGACTGATGACCTCAGAAGTTAAGTCCCATAGTGCTCAGAGCCATTTCGAATCCTGGCTCGGGCATGGATGTGTGTGATGTCCTTAGGTTAGTTAGGTTTAAGTAGTTCGAAGTCTAGGGGACTGGTGACCTCAGATGTTAAGTCCCATAGTGCTTAGAGCCATTTGAACCATTTTTTGGGATGAATTAGAAAGTCGATTTCGTCAATTATCACCCCGTTGTCTGGTTTCGGCTCCTGAGAAAAAATGTGATGTTGTTCCTCCACAGACATTCAGACACGTCACTGAAAGTGTCTCCAGCAAAGTTCGAGAAACTATAAAAGCGAAGGATCTATGCACGCCATATTCGTGTGCACCAATAGGTATCTGAATTCTTTTGATCAGATAGCCAGAATTTTGCAGTCCCTTTCTCATTGGCACATGGGAAATGTGCTGAGTCGTAGATAGGAAAAAGAACTCTACAATGGTAGGGAAGACACTTCAGCTGGGGATCGTGTAGTGAATACCTCCGGCTGAAGTCACAGAATCAGACTCTTGGCCTGAGGACACGGGAGAGAGGACAACGTCTGCAGATGTAGAGATGGGCTGTTTCAACAATTAGCAGCTGATGTATTGCAGTCAGCACCAGATCACGGCGGTCCCAACTCTCCATGCTAGTGAATGCTGAATATGGTGTGAAATAGCAGCTTTTGCACACTGACATGACAAGAGTCATGGGATAGCGACAAGCACGCGTACACAAGGTACAAAAGGGCAGTGCATTAAGGGAACTGTTATTTGTACTCGGGTGATTCGTTTGGATAGATTTCCAGCGTCATTATGGCTGCACGACAGGGATTAACATACTTTCAACGTGAAATGGTAATTGGATGTATGGGGCATTTCATTTCGAGAATCGTTAGGGAATTCATTATTCCGATATTCACAGTGCCAAGTGTACGTCGAGCAAGAAACTTTTTAATAAACATGATTAATGTGGATCATTATTTCTTTTCATAGTTAGATGACCAGTCTGTTATCTTTCGTGAGGTGCAACACCTATGTCTCATGTTTGCTGAGGACACCCCTGTCCTATTACTTATCCTTACCGCGACACCTTTTACAAAGTACATATGAGCTAATGGGGAGCGAGCGATACAACTGATGCAGATCCTTCTGGCATCCACAGGAGTATGTCAAAAGCTTTTCCTTCACCAGAGGATTCTGAACTATGGTGCTGATGATTAGATGGGTAGATCGGATAAGTAATGGAGAGGAACTGAGTATACATGGGGAGAAAAGAGCTTTATGGTGCAGTTTGATTAACAGAAGGGACAACTTGATGGGACATACCCTGAGGCCCAAAGAAGTCGTCGTGTTTTTATTTTGTACGTTGGTATTCCGGTAGCTATGGGTTTATTTATAGACTGTCATTTTTTATTTGTAGTTCACTGTTGCTATGTGAGTTTACATATTGTCATTTTATCACCTGGAGACAGTGAGTGGAGCTGTGGACGATAGAAAATGGAGTGCGAAGCGTAGAAGTCAGAAATTGTCCGACGCTTTTTTCTGTTTGAGTTCAATAGAGGGGTGAAAGTAGATGAGGCAGTTCGAAAAATTTGCGCCGTGTATGACAATACTGCCATTGGATAGCGCACGGCGAGAAAATGGTTCCCTCGTGTTAAGGAGGATCGTTTTGACATTAGTGACTCTCCACGTCCAGAAAGACCTTCAGTGCTCAATGAAGATCGCTTAAACGCATTAATCTGCAAATATCCAGGTCAGTGCACTCGAGAACAGGTAAACGCGATGAACTGTGATCATTCCATAATGCGGGTTTGCATACAATGGAAAAGGTTGAAAAATCGGATGTATGGGTATAGCATGCTCCAAGCCAAAATCACAAAAATCAGCGGATGGCCATATGTGCCTCACTACTCGCTCGTCATCAATTGCCTCGTAATGTCGACCTTTCTTATACTGTATCGTTACTGGTGAGGATAAATGGGTCTTTATGCGGACAATGAGAATAGAAAGGAATGGATGAGACAAAAGAAAGCAGCAACTCCCAGTACAAAGACCTGCCGCCATCGACAAAAGATAATGTTATGCATCTGGTGGACCAGCGACTGTGAGATGAACTACGAATTGCTTCCCCGAGGTGTAACCACCACTGCTGACATTTATCGTCTATAACTGAGACGTCTATTAGACGCAGTCCAAGCATAACAACCAGGAAGACTGCGTGAAGTGATGCTACTCCACGATAGCGCCCGCCCGCATTCTGACCAAAAAACGCTGTACAGGGGCTGGTTTGGGAAGTCAAAAATGGTTCAAATGGCTCTGAGCACTATGCGACTTAACATCTATGGTCATCAGTCCCCTAGAACTTAGAACTACTTAAACCTAACTAACCTAAGGACATCACACAACACCCAATCATCACGAGGCAGAGAAAATCTCTCACCCCGCTGGGAATCGAACCCGGGAACCCGGGCGTGGGAAGCGAGAACGCTACCGCACGACCACGAGCTGCGGACTTGGGAAGTGATTCCACATCCACCTAATCTTGGGCCCTCACGTTTTTCACTTTTTCCGATCTCTATCGAGCAACATCCAAGTAATTTCCTTTCACGACGAAAATGCGCTCAGAACATAAGGAGTTCTTTGCCTCAAAACCACGTGATTTCTACAGCCGCGGAATCGAAAAGTTACCCCAGCGATGGCAGACTTGTGTAAATTATGATTATTGGTAACTAAAGTCTCTGTTATATTTCTCTGTTGTGTTTATTAAACTTGTGGAAAAACTTACGAACTTGTGCGCCAATGTAATAATTACTACAGTTTTAGGTATTTGGAACATTACAGATTCGTAACTGTGTCACACTTCATCAAAATTAAAATTCTGACTAGTATTCACTGCTGAGGCATTAATGCAGGAGTCCGCAGTTCGTGGTCTCGCGGTCGCGTTCTCGTTTCCCGAGCACGAGGTCCCGGGTTCGTTTCCCGGCGGAGTCAGGGATTTTCACCTGTCTCGAGATGACTGCGTGTTTGTGTTGTCCTCATCATTTCATCATCATTCCTGAGAGTGGCGAGATTGGATTGAGCAAAGGTTGGGAATTTGTACGGGTGCCGATAACCGCACAGTAGAGCGCCCCACAAACCAAACATCATCATCATCATTAATACAGGAGGACATCAAAAAGCAAGATCATATTATTGTTGTTGTTGTGTTGTTGTTGTGGTCTTCAGTCCTGAGACTGGTTTGATGCAGCTCTCCATGCTACTATATCCTGTGCAAGCTTCTTCATCTCCCAGTATCTACTGCAACCTACATCCTTCTGAATCTGCTTAGTGTATTCATCTCTTGGTCTCCCTCTACGATTTTTACCCTCCACACTGCCCTCCAATGCTAAATTTGTGATCCCTTGATGCCTCAAAACATGTCCTACCAACCGATCCCTTCTTCTAGTCAAGTTGTGCCACAAACTTCTCTTCTTCCCAATCCTATTCAATACCTCCTCATTAGTTACGTGATCTACCCATCTTATCTTCAGCATTCTTCTGTAGCACCACATTTCAAAAGCTTCTATTCCCTTCTTGTCCAAACTATTTAACGTCCACGTTTCACTTCCTTACATGGCTACACTCAACACAAATACCTTCAGAAACGATTTCCTGACATTTAATGCCGGTCGGTGTGGCCGTGCGGTTAAAGGCGCTTCAGTCTGGAACCGCGTGACCGCTACGGTCGCAGGTTCGAATCCTGCCTCGGGCATGGATGTGTGTGATGTCCTTAGGTTAGTTAGGTTTAATTAGTTCTAAGTTCTAGGCGACTGATGACCTCAGACGTTGAGTCGCATAGTGCTCAGAGCCATTTGAGCCAATAGCTCCTCATTAGTTATGTGATCTACCCATCTAATCTTCAGCATTCTTCTGTAGCACCACATTTCAAAAGCTTCTATTCCCTTCTTGTCCAAACTATTTAACGTCCACGTTTCACTTCCTTACATGGCTACACTCAACACAAATACCTTCAGAAACGATTTCCTGACATTTAATGCCGGTCGGTGTGGCCGTGCGGTTAAAGGCGCTTCAGTCTGGAACCGCGTGACCGCTACGGTCGCAGGTTCGAATCCTGCCTCGGACATGGATGTGTGTGATGTCCTTAGGTTGGTTAGGTTTAATTAGTTCTAAGTTCTAGGCGACTGATGACCTCAGAAGTTAAGTCGCATAGTGCTCAGAGCCATTTGAACCATTTGACATTTAAATCTATACTCGCTGTTAACAAATTTCTCTTCTTCAGAAACGCTTTCCTTGCCATTGTCAGTCTACATTTTATATCCTCTCTACTTCGACCATCATCAGTTACTTTGCTCCCCAAATAGCAAAACTCATTTACTACTTTAAGTGTCTCATTTCCTAATCTAATTCCCTCAGCATCACCCAACTTAATTCGACTACATTCCAATATCCTCGTTTTGCTTTTGTTGATGTTCATCTTATATCCCCCTTTCACTTAGTTGCATGCACTGCGTGGGAAAATAGCCAAGCTGCAGCCTTTTCATTTAATGCATACTCGTATACTGCGTAATACCGATACATCTAATTTGAAAAATTTTAAATTGTTATTGTAATGTGTTTCTCAGCTGTTAAGGGGCAGCAGAACCAGCGAGTCATAACAGTTAATTGTAAATGACAATACCATACTATTACTAATATGGAATGTATTTTTATTAAACTATATTGAAATTAAATATACGCTTGTTAAGCAATACAACACATCACCGGACATACATTGTTTTTAAGCTGCTTGTGCGCTTATGCTTTCCTCATCATCACCTACTCATAACTCGCTCATTCCCTCTCACTCGTTTCGTCTCTTCTGTTAACGGCTATTATGCTTGTATTTTTGTCTCGAATAGCTACGCAGAATTTGCTTAAATCATTCTTAGATATATTGTTACTGATTATATTCAGTAATTGGAGGTGCGACAAGAATTTTGCCTCTGACGCTTACCTAACATATAATCCCTGTTTATTTGTACAACTTGTTGTATCTGGTTTCTCATGATGGGTTATCCAGAAATGTGTAACATTAAAGCCATTCATTGACCAGATAATGACGTTTTACTAAGTGACCTATTCAGCATTTGTTCAGTTGTGTTACGATTATGTTCAGTAACTTGAATGTGTCAGCATTCCTAATTAGGGAGTTCATTCCACCCTGAGGATGTTCATGTCATCTAGCTTCCTCCTTGAGAGCGTTCTGATTTTGCAGATAAAACTGGTCAGATAACATGACAGGTCAGTGACCCCAAGACAGATAGAAAGAGGACAGCGCGAGCTCAACTGTTTCGTTCTAGTTCCCATTCTCAACTACTTCTGTAGTCGTAACATGACCGGCCAGATGGGTGAGCTGCTCATGGAGCAGGTATACCCCAACCCACCCACATGTGTGTAGGTGATGGGCTCGCAATCGGGTCTGAGGTCAGGTTCCACTGGCGAGCCGCTACCTCCTCACCCTGACCACAAGCTACCACCCTACACTCCATCAATACAGGAATGTAGGATCGATCAAGCAGTCGTCAGTGTCCACACAGTCAGACAGGTCGTGGTAATGATGGGGCAAGAGGCTCGCCTTACAGGTCATGCGATTTGGATGCACAAAGCACCCCCCCCCCCCCCCCCGCATAGCCTCGACCCAACCAACTGAATATCGACGACCGCTTGGTGGACCCCACATGCCATGTGCCCAGTGTTGGATACTGTACTCACGGAGTGTATGCTGGCAGGTGGCAGTCTGTGTAAGCAGGTAGCACCTCGCTGGATCATGGACCCAAGCACCAGCTCATAGGCCACACACAGCTGGATGGGTCAAGGAAGACCTCCTCGGTGACGGCTCAGAAGACCGGTCAAGGTGTGTATGGGGGAGGTAGCAGTTCCAGCATGGCCGGCCTGAGTGGCCTTGCGGTTCTAGGCGCTACAGTCTGGAGCCGAGCGACCGCTACGGTCGCAGGCTCGAATCCTGCCTCGGGCATGGATGTGTGTGATGTCCTTAGGTTGGTTAGGTTTAAGTAGTTCTAAGTTCTAGGCGACTGATGACATCAGAAGTTAAGTCGCATAGTGCTCAGAGCCATTTGAACCACTTGAACCAAGTTCCAACATGTACAATGTTTTTGCCTCGAAATCGTTTATAGGAGAGGTTTATTTTTACAATTTATGGTGTGTAAATTAACAATGGATCAAAGTCGGGGAAAAGCTCACACCCCGATACAGGAGCAGAGAAAAGGTATACCAAATTAGAAGCGTTCTACCAAGAATGGAGACAATTGCAAAAATGTGCTGAAAGATCATCAAGCGTTCATAAGCGGAAAGAAACACACCACTTTCCAAACTCAGTGCACATGATATATCATCGGCTGATAACAAAATCCTCGTATCTCAAAAAACACATGTTTTACAGGACGTGATATAAACTGATTTTGAATTACGAGTTTTTCATTCTATCTGATCCAATCTTTATATACTTGGTTTTCGCATCTAGCTGTAGCATTTTCGAGGTAAAATTATCGAGGTTGTTGAATATCTCAACTTAGAGATAAATAGAGCGTACGTACTTAGCGGTGGTAAATGTGTGCTTTGGATGTGGAAAACTGAAGCAAACTTCACAAGTTATGCGCGGTTTTCTCACTTTACATGGTTGTCTAACAATATATGTTGCTTGTATCCAAGGATCTCTTGTGTCCAGCCGGATCCGATCGTCGAAGTGGAACTTCGACGATCGTATCCGGCTGGACACCCGAGAAACTTGGATACAGCACATTCGCCGGGAAAGCCTCAGATCAAATATATGTTGCTTCATTTTTCCTCACTACAGCGCAGCACATATATCATTATCTCTGACTGGCTTACTGATAGCTGAGATACGTGGTTTTTACCTGATTAAGCAATATTTTTTTTTTTAAATCTCGGTTTTTCTTTCTCAGTCGACGGTATGATAATGCTTTCAGCCAAAGTTTGATTAATCAGCTGTTGAAAAGTAGGCCAGGGTTGCTGCGTGGAATCGATCACCAGCCACGTGAGAAACAAAGCCTCTGAGTGAGCAGCGGCAGCCGTGAAGACGCGAGAGCGAAGAGAATGTGAAATTCAACAGTGCAGTAAGTTACGTGTTTATGTTCTGGTAATGTAAATGTTTCACATAAATGTATTTACAAGTAAAAGAAAAATCCACTACTCATTCAATGCTGGTAATTTTATACATACTGCAGTCATTTAACTTAGAATGGCAAGGACAAGAAAAAAGAAGTCTATGAAACTATACTTGCGTGAGACTTTCAGTTCTAAGTGAAATCATTAATTAGTTTTTGTCACAACGACATCAGATATAAGCCCTTTAAGAGAAACGAGTATTTTTGAGTGACAGCTTATCGAAGAAATAATTCTTGCATTTACGTTGCAGGTAACAGATCCATGAAATTAGCTGCAACTATACCAACCCTTAAAAAAAACTGGTCCTGGAGTAGATTTTAATGAATTTCAAATACTTGAAAAAACGCTTGGAGCAAGTCGTTGTGTCTCGAATTCTCTATATCGTTCGAGACACGCTTAGAGAACAGCGGCCTACTGAGAACTATAATGAAATTCCGGGATGAACCTCTCTCGTCAGATGGCCATCTCGTAGAGTATCTTATGGTGCTATACGACTATCAGACATTCCAAGGTGGATGGCGAAAGGTATTTATTGCTTGGAAACCTATGTGTTCCGTTATGAATGTGACCACAAGAACCCATTGTAATTTTTGCTATTCGTATTTTTCACACCTCAGGATGCTGTGCACCTTAAGATCCCAGAGCACAATATTAGGATTTAAGCTTTTTTTTCAAAAATTTGCAAATATCCTGTTTTTGTGGTATACAAAACGATCAGTGCATTGAATCATGAGACATCACCAGGCGAAAATATTAACAGTACTAGAAATAGATCAAATCCTAGAAACGCATCAGCAATGGGAGTGAACATCTGTTCGTTATAAAACAACAGAATTTTTTATCAGATTTGATTAGAGTGGCTATTTTCTTCAGCCAGATCCTTTGCAACGGCATTTAAATGAATATTTTGTCAATTTCTGTTATCAACCTGAAATATTCAAAAGATTTGGTTGTGACAAGCATCAAGCTCATGGAGGATTACAATGACTAATTTACAAGAAGCAGTATGGGTTTATGGTTACGTCTGAGTAATGCCATAAGTCTCCAGGGTGTGAAACAAAAATTTATCATACACTCAGAATTTTTAAATAAAAGGTCATTTTCTCGTCGTTTTTATCACACAAACATTGTACATAGTAGCTTTATAGATTTTATTATTAAGATTGACACAGAAATATCAACAAGTAAGTAGAAACTAAAAAAGGTTTTGGTTAATAAGCTACTTTTGGACAACAGTTTACACAGGTTCTTTTTATTCCCCAGTTAAGTATTAATTTCAATTATACGTGAGGGCAAATGTTATTACGACATTGTTGTTGAGTGATGGGAGAAGGATGGCATGTGGAAAAAAATCGTTTTATTAATGTCTGTGGAAAAAAATGCTTTTCATAAATCTCGTTAAAGAAAGACCGTACCGCCACGCAGCATCACATCGTACGGGATGCAGTACCCGGGAGACCAATGACCGTGAGGTGAAGGTGCTGGACAACAGACCCAACAGCTCCGAGACCACGACTCGCTGTTGACGTGATGAAACACTGAGAATACAGCCAAATGAATTCGACAGTGATAGATTTTATCCATTTTGGGCTGAAGTATTTTTGGTTGCGTCTTGCTATGACTGCTGCTATCAACACTGATTTAGGACACAATGCCTGTAATGTTCTTAGAGGAGTGTATTCAGATTTTTAGCACAATGAACTGTCGTGGGTCTTCAATTTCTCCAAGCGATGATGGCAACAAGGTCGATTGCCGAAATATTGTGTCCTTTGTACACTCACACCAGGCTGTTCGCCCGCGATTTATTTCGTCACAATGAACTGTCGTTTATCTTATTGAGATGATATGTGTAACAGTGAAATTACTTATTTTCTATTGAGTGCCGTGTACAGTTTTATTAGTAGTCAGTATGCGAGATTATGAGACCATATATTCCGCGTCTTAACCGTTAGTATTCTTTAGAACTGAGTCACTCCCGGAGAGGCGGAAAATTATTCACGTTGTCATGTGTATCCTATGATCCGAGTCATGATTTTTCTACTGGTCAATTAATATTTTAAGGAGATTTTTATGTTACGCCACTAATAGTGAAGGTTCACGCGACCAAACAATATAAAAGTTAAAATCTTCAAATTTTGACTCGTGTTATAAACCTTATTTCACGGTTATTAGAAAAGGAAGCCGCTACAAGTTTCTGAGATAAGAAATAAACACGATTTTTGTGTGGTTCTCCTTTTTTTCTCCAAATGTGGGTGCCGAGGAGCACCCCTTTCCCTACTGATCCCCAATTACACACTAAGCATTTTTTGTGGAATGGTATCAAAGCTGGGGACGGCACAAAGAAAGAACTAAATTGGAAAAATAAGAGCCAAGTCCTTCTGCCACTCAGAAGCCAGTGTCAGTAGGACGTATTTAGAAAAAGCTAACACGGTAGACAGGAGAGGTTTCATGAGACGGCGAGTCAGCGCAGATGGCGTACAAAGGTTACACAAAAATATGGAAACGCAGCGACAAACGCTTGCTGGAACATAAATGCAGGTGCTAGCCTACGTTGCAGATTGCCATGTTGTATTTGAACGCTAAAGACAATGTGCAATGTCCTCAGTACGTTGCAAATGTCAGTCATGGTCAGAACAGTGTTCTGTGTAGTTGTGAGTGCATTACGTCGGAGCTAAGTGAATTCGAAATGCACGCATTGGTGGTGCTTCTGCAACCAAGGTAGCCGAGATGTTTGGTATTTCAATAGGCACCGTATCGCATAGAGGGAATGCGGAAAACCATTACCTGCTAAGTCACAACGCGGACAAAACTGTGTATTGAGCGGTCATTGTAAGGGGTGCAGCGTGGCGTGTTGGTGCGCTGGGTTGCGTTGTGATTTAATTATTGATGTCCACCTACCACAGTATAGCGTCCATTCATCACCCGTTGCTCTGCATTCGTAGGTACTATGTAGTCGATGAGAAAAACAGCGTTGAAGAAAACCACCGTCCATACTTACGATTACAAAGTCCGCGTAACTCAAGAAACAAGATAAACCTGTAAATATCGATTAATAACGGGAAAAATGTGTGGTTCCTCCCTTCATTGAAGATGTTTGTTTGTAGATACTGACGTTTTATTACGGTCCCTTTCATTTGTTGTGTCAGCAAGCCCACACTTACGTTGGTAGTAAATCTACTACTAGTTCGTGCAGCTTATATCACACGTAAGACAGCCAGAAACGTGCTAAGTCCAACACGAAATATTACGAGATTCACACAGGCAACACACTGTTACAAAATGAGTTTACATTCGGGTTTTTTCAGCGGATTCTTCGAAAGAAGATGCTCGCCAAAATGTTCTGTAGATGCATACGGAACACGCCACGCAGAATATTCACAAAGGCCGATAGTTTCACGCGCGGTATATTCTGCAACCAACATTCCAAAATCTCCCAAAACTTCACCGTAATGTCCCTAATTGCGTCTGTTAGCACAGCGATATAAACCGAGCGCGATTTAACCGTCATTTCTTCACCTTACAGATAATTATTTCGGACACATTTAACATGACCTTCTCGTCCGACAGCGAGCCCACGACTGACTGAATGCCGTCGCTCACAGGGCATACATCTCATTCAATTACGCGGGAAAGACTTCTCTCTCATTGGTTGATCAAAATGATCATCCAGTCAGATTAACCTTTCATGATCAATTTCGCGAGCAAACCGCTTTACTCCAATCAGCATTCGCAGATTCATCTACGTCATTTCATATTGCAAAATTTCACAAAATGATCCAAAAAACCAAACCAAACGAAAATTAAAAGAAGACTATGCTTGAAATATACTTTAGAACTAAGTATCCTCTTACTATCTTTCTGGCTGCCTTATTACAAAAGCAAACGCTCCTAGACATACGCCATCCACCAGTTAGGGAGATTCACCGTTTTCAGGACATCCTGGTCACGTAACACTTGCTAGTTACGGATGGTGCAATGCATTATAAGATTGAAATTTGACGTATGTCCCCACATACATACTTACATTTACTCTCATCGACCCCCACCCTAACACAAAATATAAATATCTACTTTTAAACTATTATTTCCATTACGAAATCAAAATTATTACAAGTTTAGAATCAAAATTCTATAAAAATAACTTGTGCGCACTGAGAGTGCTGTTATTGTTTTCAAATAACAAAAAAAAACTTAAACTGTCATGAATCCTATCTGAATTTACTTTAATAAGTGTCCGTTAAGTACTTTTTTAATTGTTTTTTTTATATTTCCAAAACTATTAAAGTTATGCGCATGAAAATTTGAAACACTCTTCTTCTATATTATAGAAGTTCCTATACAAAATTTGAAAATAAACAGATCCTACTTATCATAGTTACTTAGTTTCTTAGGTGAGATGTATAAGTGATCTTAGCACGCTCCACACAGAGCAGGTCTCACAGTCCGCGCACCGCGATATAGATGGCATTATGACGCCAGCAGCCGACTACACAACGGCCGGGGCTGGAGGCTTCATTGCCAGCCTCCAATACAGCTTGACCTAACGGAATAAAACTTACTACAAAACTCTCCAGCCGTGTAAATAGCTGCGACGTTACAGGGGGTTGTGACGAGAAACAAGGGGACGACAGCTGCAAAAGTCACTGCAGAACTGAATGTCGTACTGGTGAACCCTGTCAGCACCAAAGCAACTTGAACTGTACTCCAGAGGCAGGGAACTGCTGGGCGAGAAAGCGTGCTGCCGAAGTCACAAAACCTGGACTGTGGAGCAATGGAAGAAAGTCATGTGGTTGGATGAATCTCGCTTCATACTGTTTTCATCTTCTAGACGAGTTTACGTCCTAATGGTGAAACTTGCAGAAGTTGGGTAATGGTTTGGACACCTCGTATTCCGTTGGCCCAACGATCACTCTGCAAAGTCGCATTACTGCCAAGTATTATGTGACCTTTCAGGCTGATCAAGTCCATCCTCGGGAGCAGTGTGTGTTCCCCATTGTTGATACTGTGTTCGAAGGCCCTTTGTTCACATAGCTCTCATCGTCCGACATTGGTACTGTGAGCATGACGACGAATTGTCGCATCTCCCCTGCGCCATCAGTCACCATATCTCAATATTATTGAGCCTTTGTGGTCTACTTTGGAGAGAAGAGTGCGTCAGCTGTATCCACATTCATCATTTTGGATGAGGAATGATACCATACAGGACGTGCGTTTAGACATTCTGAGGCAACTGGAAGCTGTTTTGATGTCAACTGTTTTGATGTCAACTGTTTTCCTACACCGTACTAGCCACGGTAACATGATGTGTTTGGTTGTTCCAATACTTTTGTCCAATGTCAGTACACCTGGACTCGCATTCGGGAGGACGACGGTTCAATCCCGCGTCCGGCCTTCCTGATTTAGATTTCCCGTGATTTCCCTAAATCGATCCAGGCAAATGCCGGGATGGTTTCTTTGAAAGGGCACGGCCGACTTCCTTCCCCATCCTTCCCTAATCCGATGAGACCGATAACCTCGCAGTTTGGTCTCTTCCGCCAAATAACCCAATCCAATGTCAGTACGACTTCTACAGGGATGGCGAATGATGGCATGTCCCTAGCGACTGCGAAATTCTGTGAAGGTGGTTTCATGGCTGAATCCGTTCCTCTTGCGGGACCATTACATCTACCTAGACCCCAATGACAAAAGACGTGTGACGGAGAATACACAATTTTTATCCTACAGATAAAATTATTAGCAGCTGATGTCCCCAATTCTTCCAGCATTATGGAAGCAACAAGACTATCATATTCCCTCTTATCTGCCTCCGCAGCTGAGGTCGCTAGAGCATTCCGGTGTTGATGGATACAGACATTTCATTGACGGTTGGTTAATTTGGGGAGGGGACCAAACAGCGAGGTCATTGGCCCCATGAGATTAGGGAAGGATGGGGAAGGAAATCGACCGTGCCTTCTAAAAGGAAGCATCCCGGCATTTACCTGAAGCGATTTAGGGAAATCATGAGTAACCCAAATCAGGATGGCAGGACGCGGGTTTGAACCGTTGTCCTTTCGAATGCGAGTTCACTGTGCTAACAACAGCGTCACCTCGCTCTTTCACCAATTTTAGCAACAAGTCCATTCTAGAGGAAATACTAGGGCTCCTGACTCGCTGTGGAACGTGAGCAGTCGGAATTTTATGAGTAAGGCTTAGTTCTTTGCGTAGGCCTTGCGACCCCTGTTATGAAATGGGAAGACGTGACCTTGGAAAGTGTATACACACTTGGTATACTCTAGTTTCACAGCTACCTACGGTAAAATTGTTGTGTGGGGGGGGGGGGAGACTACTCAGATAGGGGGTGGATCACAAAGGGGTCTAAACGGCGGGAGATCTCCCTGAAAAAGCTCGAAAACCTTTTTTTGGAGAATTCTGGATCCCTCAGACAACATATTTCAGTGGTACTTAAAAGTAGTTAAGTGTGCCAATTTAAGCCTGGATCAAAACATATTTTGCGATTACCGAGTGTAGAAAAGTTTTATAATATTAACATTTAAGTCTACCAACAGTGTATGTATTAAAATTATGTATTATCTTCTAAACAACCACGGAAACTATTTGAAATTGAACAGATTGTCAAATTAAATTCAGATTGATTTATATTGGAAATTAAAATAAATAGCCTCTAACATACATGATTTTGTTTAGGTTATTTTTCAAACATGAAAAATGCATTTAAAGAGCAAATGGAAAACTAGGAAGACTAGAAAAAATGTAAGTGGTTAAAAGTCAGAAACGATAATAAGGACAATAATGCCCAGGCACATCGGAACGAGCACCTCGGAAACTGCGAAGCAGGTTGCCTGTTCGTGTGTTTTACTGTGAGCATCTGTGGGAATTGTTTGAAGGACGGTGGAACCACGCGTAGGCGACAAGCTGGTAATCGTCCACGCCTCATGACAGAACGAGAAAATCTGAGTCTGCAGGACAGGCGGCGATCTGTGACGAATCTGAAGACAGAATACAATGTGTTTCGGAGCACAGCGCTCACCTCACGTTGTGGAACATGGGGCTGTGCAACAGACAACCTCTACGTGTTCCCATGTTGACTCAGCGACATCGTCAGTTATGATCGCAGTTTTCACTAGAGCATTAACATTTGACCGTGGATCAATGCAAACGTGTCGTTTGTTCGCATGAATCACGTGTTTTGTTACACTAGGTCATGATCGTCTCCAGTTACGCCGACATCCAAGCGAACGGTTGCTCGAAACATGCACCGCACGACGGAGGAAGCGCGGTGCTGTCAGTAGCATCACATAAGGGATAGTCACTTGCGCTCCCATGGGAACAGTGAATGTAATCGAAGGCTCTGTGACAACTGTGCACAACGAGAACATTATTGCGCTCCGTCCGCGTTCGTACGTGCTTGATGTCTTCCCCTGCGGCGAAAGCATCTTCCTGCAGGATAACTGTCCGCATCACAAGGCCAGGATGATGCCACAGTCATTTGAGGAGCAGGATAGTGAATTCAAGATCACCTTCCACCGTTCGCGCTAATATCTGTCACATGAGCGGTCGCGTGTTGCGGTATTTACAAAACGTTGTTTTGCTGCAATTATTGGCCTTGTTTTGAGTTAAACGTGTCAAGTAACGCTTTTTAAACATCTTCTGTTCAAAATAGAATGTGTTTTGGGCATATAATTATATTAATTTTTTATGATGTTTCGAAAATACATCGGTAGGAGATACAGGATATCTTAGTATTTTTCTTGGATTAGGTAAAATATTTTACTGTATTATTTTCTCTAGTTTTTTAAGAGTGTAATAGACTTGATTTGCACCACTACTAACTTTATGCTTCTCAGCACAAAAATCTTCTGCCTTGGTTTCATCGTCATCCTATCCATCGTTGCCCTCAACTTCAGTTTCGGAATCGTGGTTAGCATTTGTTATCTCTTCCTCACTCAAATTTTAATCGCTTTCTTCACAATTTCGAGTTGATCGATTTTGAGCTTTTCTTTCATTCTATTCTTCTTCTAATTCTTGCATAATTCTAAGGATATCTTCAAGTATTACGGGTCTCCACATAATAAAAACAATCTGCATGTCTACTGTTCTATCACCAACATTATAAATAAGAAAACAAAAAAGAAATATGCGTACAGAATGAGAAATAAGTTTCCAAAAACAATATGACCGAGAGCGGTCGCACGATTTATTTTGCACAGCAGCCAGGTTCAAATGGTTCAAATGGCTCTGAGCACTATGGGACTTAACTGCTGAGGTCATCAGCCCCTATAACTTAGAACTACTTAAACCTAAGCAACCTAAGGACATCACACACATCCATGCCCGAGGCAGGATTCGAACCTGCGACCGTAGCGGTCACGTGGTTCCAGACGGAAGCGCCTAGAACCCCTCGGCCACTCCGGCCGGCACAGCAGTCAGGCATTTACTGACTAAATTGTTTATGGGCAGCGCAACAAAAGCGGTTGGCCAGGTCGGGCGACAAGAATAGCATTGTCGTAATGAATAGCTGGCACCAGTATTCCGAGACGCTGACAGGAAGAGATGGGCACCTAAAATAATCCAAGTGTTGTACAAAATGCAAAGGCACGCCAGTGGACTGTTAATGTCTTGCCCACCCAACTACGTAATCTGAAGCTGTTGGTACACATCTGGAATACTATCGAGTGTCAGCTCCGTGCGTTGAACCACCGACCCTCAATTTACGGGCACTGTGTGACCTATGAGTTGACGTCTAGCACCATATGCCTCGAGAAAACTGTCAAGGGTTAGCTTAATCCACGGCACGCAGAGTCGCTGTTGTACTGCCTTCCAAGGGTGGACTAATACATTGTTAACGAGATGGTCACAGTGTTTCGGCCCACCAGTGTATAACCTGTCACCCTATGAGCTGTAGGAGCCTTTCTGTATCGAGCGATTTGAGATGCTTTCAATTCTTTAGTTCACTTACTCCCACATCTGTCTCGTTTGTATCCGTACGACGGTTGGAGGGCGGAACTGTGTTCTGGTCACTTATGGAAGACATAATTTTGTATTTCGCCTGTCTGTTCTTAATCTTCAGTTTCGAAACCAAAGTCTTCAAAGAAATTTCGGACAGTCGATTTTGTTCCAAAGAGGGATTTTATATATTTTTGACCAGGGAAAAACAAAGGCAGATGTTTCAAAAATGGCTCTGAGCATTATGGGACTTAACATCTGTTGTCATCAGTCCCTAGAACTTAGAACTACTTAAACCTAACTAACCTAAGGACATCACATACATCCATGCCCGAGGCAGGATTCGAACCTGCGACCGTAGCAGTCGCGCGGTTCCGGACTGAGCGCCTAGAACCGCTAGATCACCGCGGCCGGCGAAGGCAGATGTTTATGAAAACGTATTAGGTAATACTTTAGTATGTTGGAAGTTGCGGCATGAAACCGTTCTGAGGTCTTGGTGATAACTTGGAATTTCACTTGCGTGTCAGGTCAGTTCAGACAAAATGTCTATTTGCCATATTTTGGGAAGAATGAAAACCACTTCCACGTTCTTTGAATCAGAGCTTAGTGATATCCTCCCCGAAGATTAAACGGTGTAGCTTCAACAGAAGTTCGTGGAAGTTATTAGTTACGTGGCTGATGACTGATGGATAAAAAAGCTTTTATGGATGTCTTCTGGCCACGCTTCTTATTTTTACAACAGCACCAAGGATGACGTCTGACGAATTCATCGGCTTGTCAAAGCGATGATTTGGTTTAGCGCTTAACTACTGCTTCCATCTCGACTGTCAACCGCGGCTAATATTGTACTACTCATGCAAAATCTTTCTGGAATACTTCCCTAACTTGTCATCTTCTACAATCAGTGCCCGTCTGAGCTGACTCATTTACTTCGGTTGACTCATTGTGATGGAACCTACGTCTCTGACGCTGACTCACTGGGTCTGTGCTTACGAGCCTTCTGGTCCACAACTTGACGTCAGACAGAATGTTCTCAAAACCTTCCATTGGCTTGCGGCCAAAGATTGTACAACGGTATCGTGAACAGAAAGAAAAAAATTGGAACAGGTACCATATTTGGGTTACACGAGGGATAAGTTAGGAACGACATTAGTGTGTAACTAAATTGACTGTGTTTCACTCAAGGGAAATATCCTGGCCATAATCTCTTGTTTGTTTTCGTTGTACTGACGGAAACGGAAAGTGCTGCGCCGTGAAACACCAGTTCTATATTCATCAAACTTCGTGAAGACGTTCATCAAGAAGGGGTATTAAATGATTAAATTCATTCCATCTGCAACAAATATCATTCACATCAACATCAGTACTAGGAGCGTTCAATAAGCAATGCAACATATTCGTTTTTTGAAAGTAGGTTGTCCTTATTCAGGATTCCAATAAGCTATGTTATTACTCAACCTTTTCGCTACAAAACACACACACACACACACACACACACTAGGCGCTTCAGTCCGGAACCGCGCGACTGCTACGGTCGCAGGTTCTAATCCTGCTTCGGGCTTGGATGTGTGTGCTGTCCTTAGGTTATTTAAGTTTAAGTAGTTCTAAGTCTAGGGGACCGATGAACTCAGATGTTAAGTCCCATAGCGCTCAGAGCCATTTGAAACATTCCGTTCGATGCAATGACCTTTTTTTTTTTTTCTTCATCAGTCTACTGACTGGTTTGATGCGGCCCGCCACGAATTCCTTTCCTGTGCTAACTTCTTCATCTCAGAGTAGCACTTGCAACCTACGTCCTCAATTATTTGCTTGACGTAGTCCAATCTCTGTCTTCCTCTACAGTTTTTGCCCTCTACCGCTCCCTCTAGTAACATGGAAGTCATTCCCTCATGTCTTAGCAGATGTCCTATCATCCTGTCCCTTCTCCTTATCAGTGTTTTCCACATATTCCTTTCCTCTCCGATTCTGCGTAGAACCTCCTCATTCCTTACCTTATCAGTCCACCTAATTTTCAACATTCGTCTATAGCACCACATCTCAAATGCTTCGATTCTCTTCTGTTCCGGTTTTCCCACAGTCCATGTTTCACTACCATACAATGCTGTACTCCAGACGTACATCCTCAGAAATTTCTTCCTCATATTAAGGCCGGTATTTGATATTAGTAGACTTCTCTTGGCCAGAAATGCCTTTTTTGCCATAGCGAGTCTGCTTTTGATGTCCTCCTTGCTCCGTCCGTCATTGGTTATTTTACTGCCTAGGTAGCAGAATTCCATAACTTCATTGACTTCGTGACCATCAATCCTGATGTTAAGTTTCTCGCTGTTCTCATTTCTACTACTTCTCATTACCTTCGTCTTTCTCCGATTTACTCTCAAACCATACTGTGTACTCATTAGACTGTTCATTCCGTTCAGCAGATCATTTAATTCTTCTTCACTTTCACTCAGGATAGCAATGTCATCAGCGAATCGTATCATTGATATCCTTTCACCCTGTATTTTAATTCCACTCCTGAACCTATCTTTTATTTCAATCATTGCTTCCTCGATGTACAGATTGAAGAGTAGGGGCGAAAGGCTACAGCCTTGTCTTACACCCTTCTTAATACGAGCACTTCGTTCTTGATCGTCCACTCTTATTATTCCCTCTTGGTTGTTGTACACATTGTATATGACCCGTCTCTCCCTATAGCTTACCCCCACTTTTTTCAGAATCTCGAACAGCTTGCACCATTTTACATTGTCGAACGCTTTTTCCAGGTCGACAAATCATATGAAAGTGTCTTGATTTTTCTTTAGCCTTGCTTCCATTATTAGCCGTAACGTCAGAATTGCCTCTCTCGTCCCTTTACTTTTCCTAAAGCCAAACTGATCGTCACCTAGCGCATTCTCAATTTTCTTCTCCATTCTTCTTTATATTATTCTTGTAAGCAGCTTCGATGCATGAGCTGTTAAGCTTATTGTGCGATAATTCTCGCACGTGTCAGCTCTTGCCGTCTTGGGAATTGTGTGGATGATGCTTTTCCGAAAGTCAGATGGTATATCGCCAGCCTCATATGTTCTACACACGAACGTGAATAGTCGTTTTGTTGCCACTTCCCCCAATGACCTTATGCCATCTTATTGGCAGGGCCTGTATGCCCACATGGTACCACTCTACGTGTCGACGTCGGAGCCAACGTCTTGCTGCATCAATAAACACCTCATCATCCACGTACTGCTTCTCGCGGAGTGCATCCTTCGTTGGGTCAAGCAGATGGCAGTCTGAAGGTGCGAGATCCGGGCTGTAGGTTGGATGAGGAAGAACAACCCCACCAAAGTTTTGTGAGCTTCTCTCTGTTTCGCAGACTTGTGGGAGGCTTTGCGTTGTGATGGAGAGGTTCTTTTGCATTTTTGCGGCGATGAACAAGCTGAAGTCGTTTCTTCGGTTTCCTGGTGGTAGGACAGCTGTATGTGGCCGACCGGCACACGGAAGGTCGGAGAGGTTTGTGCGGCCTAGGTGCGATAATGAAAGATACCTCGCCCAACGACTCTTCATGTTTTTCTGCCAGGTCTCCGCAGACATTCCGTAAGTGCCTATGAATATCTGCAATGTCCTGGTTTTTCGCCAAAAGTAACTCAATGACACCTGTCTGCTCGGAACGCATCTCTGTTGCAGACGCAATTTGAAGGCTACGTATAGCGCCACAACCTCGCGAAACTACATGAAACTATAAGTGGTGATTCGGAAATGTTTCACAATGCTCCACAACAAATTCCGCATTTTTCAAGCGAAACTGACCGAGAAAAAAAAGTGTTGCATTACTTATTGAAGGTAGGGCTCAAAGTGAATCGAGACAAAACAGAGTTCATGCAATTAGGAAGAAAACAAGAGCAGGAAGAATTTCTTGAGATAGATGGCAAGAGGTTCAAGAGAGTACACCAGGGGATCTTGGTTTACCACGGACAACAACATAAAAATGGACATCAGCGAAAGAATAGCAGTGGGAATGAAATTCATGTATTCCCTCACAGAGACGCTCGGTTACAAATCGATCTCAGTGAACACTAAGATGAAAATCTACAGCACAGTGATATACCCAACAGTAATGTACGGTTCAGAAATATGGAGCATGACTGAGCGAGACAGGGAAAAAATATTTGAAAGAAGTGTAATGAGTAAGATGTGGGGACCAGTTTTAGATAACGGAGAATGGAGGAGCAGGAAGAAACGAGGAAATCTACATTCTGATGCGACAACCAACTATCCTACAAAAGATAAAGAGCAACAGAATCGAATGGGTGGGCCATGTAGCCCGTATGCCAGATGGAAGACAGGCGAAGATGGCACTAACGGGGAAACAAAACACCAAACGCCCCATTGGAAGACCAAAGCAGCGCTGGATGGACGACCTGGCGAAGGATCTAGCAACGCTGGGAACTGAAGACAGCTGGAGGAACCGGGCACAAAAGAGGAAGGAATGGAGGCAGTTTGTGGAAGCAGCGCGTTGTGTGCAGGGCCTGTGATCGCTGAATATCTATCTATCTATTTTATTGAATGTCCCCCGTATGAGATGCGACTCCCACAGGCACAAGTACACTCTTATATCTGTCGTGACATAGAGGCACACAGTTTCGAAATGTCACCTTGAGGAATCTCTTGCCGTGCTTGAAACACAGGCTGTGTCAATTCATGAAGATAATTGAGTGGATGTTGGTATAACGAATATGTCTTCCCGTCGCATCCCAGACATGTTCTAAGTCTGACAAATCAGGGGACGGGCGTTGGTGGTGTAAGCTGCAGTGTGGCTGTCTTGCATTATCCTGACAGAATATGCCATTTGGCGCCCTGATCTTGAAGGATATGTATGACAAAACGGTTTACCATTCTTGCGACAGATTGACGGGCATTCAGACTTCCTTCAGCAAATACCAAATCAGTCCTGTTGTCATACCCAGTAATCCCTCAGACCATGATTCCAAGGGTTAGAGAGGCATTCTCCGAAGGACTGCTGCTCCCTGTTACCTTCCGCCAGATCGCCTACGGACACAGTGTTCATGTTTTGTTGTCGTCTTTCTTTTATTCATCAGAGCCCGTCGAACAATCCTACGAGCTTCTCGTGGAGAAGTCCTTCAGAAAGGACCTTAACGTGCTCTTCTCGTCACCTTGTTGTCCTGGCTCCATCCCGTCACCACTCATTTTACAGTCATCGTAATATAATCAACTGCCTGCGATCTTTCTGTCACCTGTATCTTTCCGTGTGAGCTTTTTTTGCTATGATGATCGTTCCTCGCTATGTATTAGTAGTTCTACGTCAACAAAATATTTTCGCATTCGGAAGAGAAAGTTGCTGACTGAAATTTGATGAGAAGATCCAGCCGCCACGAGAAATGCCGTGGTTTTAATTATGTCCATCCCAAACCCCTGATCATGTCCGTGACACCGTCTCCTCCATTGCTCGAGAATAAAAAACGTACTGCCCTCCTTTGAACTTTCTGGATGTACTCCGTTAATCCTACCTGGTAATGATCCCAGACAGCGCAGCGGTACTCCAAAAGAGGACGGAAAGAGTAGTGTGGGCAGTCTCTTCAGTATATCTGTTGCATCTTCTAAGTGGTCTGACAATAAAATGCAGACTTTGGCTTGCCTTCCCCACAACGTTTTCTACGTGTTGTTTTCAATTTTTAGTTGTTCGTAATCGTAATTCCTAGGTATTTAGTTGAATTTACGCCCTTAGATTGGCTTGATTTATCGTGTAACCGGAAGTTTAACGGACGCCATTTAACGCCCATGTGGATGACCTCACACTTTTCATTATTTGGGGTCAATAGTCAGTTTTCGCACCATATATATCCGAAGCAAATTAGTAATAAAATCGTCGAATGGGGGAAAAAATTTATAAAGTTTTGAAACTTCGGAAAAATACTCGTATGGGCTATAGTAATAAGAAATAGAAAAGTTCCCCCTCATAGGGGGAGCACGTGTCCCTTTTATCCTCTCCAAAAGTCAATTTGTATCATATTTTAAGTTTTCTACGTAACGAGGCTCATTTTTGAACAGAGCTCTTTTTAGTAAATATATTCCTCGCAAAATTGTACACTAAAAAGGTCTTGTGCATCTTTTCATTTATACGAATGGGGTTTGATATATAAGATTTGGAATAGAATTCTGTTAAGGTAATAGTTTGCAGTTTTTGTTGCTTAGCAAAGTATTTAAATGAAAAGCGTTATTATGTGTATGGAAATATTTCGCAGCCTATATATTCTACTTGATGATATTTCTTTTGCGATCAGTATACTTGACATCAGGAGTACGTGCCAAAAATGGAAACTTCAAGTTCCCCTTCCCATTCACTCAGTGCTCCCCTACCACTATTGTCGCTGCCGTTTCTTCTCACCCAGTGTCCAGCTCAGTTGAGTTAATGTTGCGAACTGTCAAAGTGGTGCCGGAGAGCTGTGTTTTTGTGACAGTATTCATCAGTTTGTGGTGTTATGAAGTGCTTCTTCCTTGTCTCATTTCTTTTGTCTGGACTAAGAAAACAACAATGCTGAACTTATGGTAAATCTGTTTCAGAAGGAGAGACATCAATAGTGACGAAGGGCTTGCAAACTCTGATACACGTCAGCAAGAAACGGAAGGATGGGGCTCATAATCTTCTACAGAACGCTGGACTGATTGGAGTGCATAACGTATGTCGACGTGAATATATTAAGAAACGTAATAAAAGGAAACTAATTAATCAGAATGTTGCACAAACAGATGATAAAACTTTGAAGTCCTCTTCCTCTTATCCATTCAATTTCAAAAAAGGCTTTTTCATATGTGCTGAAAAGAGTGACGTAGAGGCAGAAACAAAAAAACACTCCACAAACGCCGTGGAGTGTTTAAACTTCGCTCTTTAACTATGAAACATGCGCTGCTTGAGAAAGCAGAGAGACGCCATGATGATTTCGGTAGAAAGGTTGCCGAACGCATCAAAAGTGTTTTGTGTTTAGTAGCCGCAGAAACCCATTATCATCAAGATTGCTATGCTAAATTAGTGTCGAACCCCTCCTGTGTTCTAAAAAGAGGCCAGCACCAGGATACCAACTTTGATGCCGCTTTTCAAGAATTGTGCAAATTTATAGATAGTTCAGAGGAATGTCAATTTTCACGGCTCGATTTGTTGCAGAAGGAGAGACAATGTAAAAACTCTGAAAAATAAACTGACTGAACACTTCTGTGATGGGTGGAATCAGGTGTGTGACTGCAGTGAGAGCGACAGAACATCAGAAAGTAACGAAACTCTCTGTCATGCCGAGCTCTACTGTAACAGCATGTGCCCAAAAAATTAGTCTGCTAACTTTCCGAAGGCAGTATAGAGTTGGAATTGAAGAAATAGTTCTGCAAAATGTCTACTCAGAACTATCAATCACTAAAGCAATAGTGCTTACCAATCACGATTTTACTTGGATGATGGAAAAGTTTGTACGGCTTTCCATTCATGCACGGCGAGGTTTTATGGAGAAAATCACAACTGGATAACCTTATACGCAATCAAATGTATTGGCGCTTCCATACATCAGCAACCCGCCCACAGATTATAGCACTATTTTAACTGATTTAACTTATGCCATCATGGTTAGTAAGAAAACCACACAGCAAACATGTATCGTGACGTTTGATCAACCACTCTACACGAAAGCTAAAGGTATAGTTGCAGTGGACGCTAATGGAATGAGCTATTCACTAAGGTAATTATTCGATTAGGAGGCTTTCACTTGATAATGTCTTTTCTAGGACCAATAGAGACAGTGGACTGTCTCAACGTTTGGAGACTGTATATGCTGCAACTTCTGTTCCAAATATACTTTCTGGTCGTGCATATACGAGGACAATTCAAGCTCACTCTCCAGTCATGTGTGCTCTTTCCATCATAATACTGGAGGAAATGGCAGTCATGGAGGACGAGAAGCTACATATTAAAGACTGTATTTCTGATATGAGTGGAAATGGTGCATCTTTCGGCAATTTGGAAAAAGGTCAAGTGACTGAAAAGCTGAAAAATAAATTTGTCAACACAATGGATGATATAAAGCAAGGAGGTAAAACTTCCCAGCTATGGATACAATACATGAAGGTTGTCATTTTGGCATTACATTTCATCCAAAAACAGCGTATGAGAAATTGGGAGCTCCATATAGAATGTGTTAGAGCTATGCTCCTAATATTCCATGCAACTGGACACTGTCCTTATGCTAAGGTGTGTCATTTGTACCCCCACGACATGGACAAACTGAAAGAAACCATGAAACCTGCGGAGTTAATAAATTCACGAAGGACAACTTCTTCACGGTTCGAAGCTCTGGTAAGTATTGGTGTGGAGTGTGGACCGACATGACGATAGACCAGACGCATATGAAGAACCTGAAGAGTGGTGGAGGGGTTTAGCACGGAAGAGGCTTCACCGATAGTGTGTTGAACCTATGTATTTGCGGTATACCAATAGCCCATCACGTATGTGAAGCTAAGGAACAGTTTTGCAATTAACATTCGGTTTCGAGTGATCAACATGTTGAACTGATGAGTGGGAGGATAGAAATTGACAAGAGAATTAGCAGAAAACTTCAGCTATGGTTGCAACAACACACTCCATTTGCTTATACGGCGCAGTTGCATTCATTAGGGTCTGTATTAGTGGCTTCTCGGGAAGTAAACTGCTACAAAGCTGTGTCTGTTGGTGAAGAAGCTCTTCGAACAATAGTTACTGTCTCGTCGAAATTTGGTTCTCTGAAGCTTAAGCGATCCAGCATGGTTAGGACAATGTGCATGTCAACTGTTATGTTTGAAAAAAATACAGGGCTATTACAAATGATTGAAGCGATTTCATAAATTCACTGTAGCTCCATTCATTGAGATATGGTCACGACACACTACAGATACGTAGAAAAACTCATAAAGTTTTGTTCGGCTGAAACCGCACTTCAGGTTTCTGCCGCCAGAGCGCTCGAGAGCGCAGTGAGACAAAAGGGCGACAGGAGCCGAGAAAGCGTATGTCGTGCTTGAACTGCACTCACATCAGTCAGTCATAACAGTGCAACGGCACTTCAGGACGAAGTTCAACAAAGATCCACTAACTGCCAACTCCATTCGGCGATGGTATGCGCAGTTTAAAGCTTCTGGATGCCTCTGTAAGGGGAAATCAACGGGTCGGCCTGCAGTGAGCGAAGAAACGGTTGAACGCGTGCGGGCAAGTTTCACGCGTAGCCCGCGGAAGTCGACGAATAAAGCAAGCAGGGAGCTAAACGTACCACAGCCGACGGTTTGGAAAATATTACGGAAAAGGCTAAAGCAGAATGCCAGTTCGGCATTTCTTAAACAGGAGATTGGAAAACCGATGGATTGGTCGTGGTGGAGATCATGATCAGCAATTCATGTCATGGCCTCCACGCTCTCCCGACTTAACCCCATGCGATTTCTTTCTGTGGGGTTATATGAGAGATTCAGTGTTTAAACCTCCTCTACCAAGAAACGTGCCAGAACGGCGAGCTCGCATCAACGATGCTTTCGAACTCATTGATGGGGACATGCTGCGCCGAGTGTGGGAGGAACTAGATTATCGGCTTCATGTCTGCCGAATCACTAAAGGATTACATATCGAACATTTGTGAATGCCTAAAAAAACTTTTTGAGTTTTTGTATGTGTGTGCAAAGCATTGTGAAAATATCTCAAATAATATATTGTAGAGCTGTGAAATCGCTTCAATCATTTGTAATAACCCTGTATAACTGAAGTAGATACGGCTCAGGCATCTCAGAAAATACTGTGCACGTTTCATTCACTTCACGATTTAAAGGATTGCTTCACGTGCGAATTATCGAGTGTATCAATTTCTCTCTTTGACTGCAGTGGATTGATGAGAAAAACAAAAAAGTCGTCGCTGCACAATATTTTCAATCAAGTACCGGAAAGGAATATTGACAATAATGAATCGAAGTTCTTTGTTATAGATGGAGGGTTTCTTATCCACCACGTCGTGTGGCCCGAGAATGGAACTTTTGGTGACATTTATAAAAAGTTAAAAGCCTATATTCAGAGACATTATAAAGATGATGTTGCTGTTGTATTTGACGGATATTCAGAAAGCTCTCTGAACATAAAACCTATTGAACGCCAAAGGCGAACGATGAAGCGAATCTCACGAGCACGAGAAACTTATGCGTTGAAAGACAGTCTGCCTTTTTAGTAACCTCAACAATACGGAAATGTTTATTACACAGCTTGTGCAAAGACTAGACAGTTTTGGTGTTGAAACCAGGATTGCGGATGACGATGCAGATGTTGAAATTGTTGCAAAAGCAATAAATGCCTCAAAATTTTACCAGGAAATGATTATAGTTGGTCAAGATGTAGATGATCTTGTGCTACGTATCGCTCTTGCTCCAGACGACACAGACACAATCATGATGACGGAAGGTAAAGGTAGCATCAGAACAAGGTGTTACAGTTATAAAGATCTATGTAACTCCTCACTCGTTCGTGAATTCAACAATTCGATGCTGTTTCTTCATGCAGCAGGTGGTCGCGACAGCACTTCAGCCTTGTTTGGGAGAGAAAAGCTGTGAGCTTCCCAACTGTTCAACTGGTGTCCCCTACTTCATAATATTCCACAGATCCTGCTTTCTCTCCTGATATCATTGCAAAAGCTGGAGAGAAATTTATACTCTCTCTCTACACAAAAACAGTAGAGAGTCATGATGATAACTTAAATGCCATTCGATTTAAATGTTTTAATACACTCGTGGGTCAGGCAAACAATGCTGTAATACACTCCTGCTTGCCATCCACTACTGATGCAGGGCACCTCCACTCTTACGAAGTTTACCAACAAGTCCAGCTATGGCTGAGGAACAACTTGGATCCCAGAAACTGGGGATGGAGGTAGTAAAACTGATTCCTCTCCCCGATACACATGAGACGACCACGTGCTCCAGATAAAATACTGCTACTGATTTCGTGCACCTGTGCTCAAGGCTGCGGAAGGAAGTGCGGATGTGTGAAGGCTGACCTACATTGCACAGCAATATGCAAATACTGTCGTGGGCGAAGCTGCACTAATGTGCCTCGCAGAGATTTGACAGAAGATTTGGATGACTTTTTATATAAAAAAATATTTACAAGAATTTATTTGTTTGATAGATGTTGTGGTATTTTCATTGTCTACATGCTGATTATGATTGTAAACATATTACAACAAAAGTGATTGTTGATTTGTTTTACAGCAATTCTTAATTTTCATGAAAAATGATTTTAATTCCAACAACTTAAATTGTATAAATCTAAAGTAAAAGACTGTGAAGCAAAATAGTTCTGTATAAAAAAAAGTTTGTTGTAAAATAAATTTCACTTTTTTTACCTACAGATTTTGGCACTCATAAGCTAATTATCTTTCTTGAACATGCATGTGACCTTCTCTGAGTAGAATTTCACCACAAATATTTTCTGTTACATAGATAACTTCGTTAAATGAACTGTTTTTCGTAAAGTTAGGAAAAAGGAAAATAAATTACATTAAGGAATGGGGAGGCGGAAGCTCCCCCGATAGGCGAGAGAACTTTTCTGTTTTCTACTTCTTCATCCCCTAAGAGTGTTTTCCCGAAGTTTCAAAACTTTATAAATTTTCCCCCCATTTTTCCTAATTTGCCTGGACTAATACATATCTAAATCGTTTTGCGATTGGTTTTGATCTTCTGATGACTTTACTAGACGATAAATGACAACGTAAGTTGCAAACAACCGAAGACAGCTGCTCAGATTGTCTCCAAAATCGTTTATGCATATGAGGAACAACAGAGTTCCTATAATGCTACCTTGGGGAACGTCATAAATCTCTCCATGCTGTGTTGCGATCTAAAAAACTAAACTCCACCCGAACAGGTCATGAAGGCCCAACTGTACCGACCGGCCGCCGTGTCATCCTCAGCCCATAGGCGTCACTGGATGCGGATATGGAGGGGTGTGTGGTCAGCACACCGCTCTCCCGGCCGTACGTGAGTTTTCGAGACCGGAGCCGCTACTTCTCAATCAAGTAGCTCCTCAGTTTGCCTCACAAGGGGTGAGGGCACCCCGCTTGCCAACAGCGCTCGCCAGAACGGATGGTCACCCATCCAAGTGTTAGCCCAGCCCGACAGCGCTTAGCTTTGGTGATCAGATGGGAACCGGTGTTACTACTGCGGCAAGGCCGTTGGTGCTGTGTTGTGAGCTCCACCTAAAATAATTCCAGCAATAGCCATCGCGTACTCCCACGTTTCTTCATCTGTAGCAGTGTTCTTTTCTGGTCTGCAAATGCAGACAGTGAGCTCTCTTAAGGATGAAATTTTAATTTTAATTCAAGTCCTCTGGCCTGGAAACACCAGAGCGTTAGTCTGGCAGCAAACGGTCAAGGTGACCATGGGATAACACTTTTAATTTCCGTCAGTGATTTTTGTCTACCTATTTATTTTTCAACATACTCAGCCTGGAGACGAACACACTTCTTTACTGTAGAATGCCTGACTTTGTTGACAGAGCCAAAAGGTCATCTCTGCTTGCAACGCTTCATCACTATAAAATGAAGGCGTTCTTTAAATTTTGGAAACAGAAGAAAATCGCATGGGGTCTAGTCGGGACTGTGTGGAGGATGATGGATGGCAGCGAACCCAGGGTGTAGGATTGTTGCAGATATCGCACCGCCCGTGTGTGGTCTGGCATTTACGTGCTGACGAAGAAGGTGCTCCATGTGTGGACGAATTCTTCGTATTCGTACCTCCACTATACAGTTCTCTACAAAGAAAGAGAAACTCTTATTACCCGACAAAGAGCCAAAACTTTTTCTGTAAGCACTGCATCAGCCATCTTTTTTCCACTACATATTCATCCATTAATATTCCATCCTCGTGCAGTGAAGTCGAACCTACAGTAAAAACATGACGGGAGAATGTATCTCACATACGTGACCTAATTTAAAAACAGCCACGTATGATCTCAAGAGTTGGTGAGTTTTTGAGAAGCGGCTGAACGCACTGACGGTCTCTCCTGTGCTGGCTATCATGGGACACAATGAGTCATACTTCAACGAGTGCTTGTTTCCAGACACATGTTGAAAGGTGGACATGTTATTTTGATTTTTGTGTGTTACCGATATGCACATGAGAAAGAGAGCAAGTTACGTTACTGTTAAACAATTTTTGGTTTTGTCGTGGCACAGTCTTTGCATCTGCGCAGTCTCATACATCCTTAGTTGATGTGTGGTATGTGAAGGATGTATTCTGTATCGTCGTGTTGACTTGTGTTGTATCTGTTAGATGAAGAAAGATTTATTGTAAAGGACAGCAATGATGAATGAGATGTATATATTAGAAAGCAAACAGAATATAGGTAAGACTGCAGCACTGAGCACATAATTTGTAAAAATGGTTTTTGGGGGCTAGGTAAATTTGTTTACTTGAGAGAAAGACCACCGCACTCTGAGTCATGCATTAACATGTAACTGATTAAGTAGTTTGATGTTTTCAGTTAACATTATATCCTCTTTAAACATTGTTCACATTCTTAAGCATAGTGATGTTCAGACCTACGTTATGTGTTAAGATCATGCAAAATTTTACTCAATCTTTTTGATTATATACTTCATTCTAAAATCGTTGTCTTGGAATATCATTTCATATGAATAGTTATTCTCCCCACCCCAGTGTTTATCATTACACATTACCACATGTGGTATGTAACAGTTGGAAATTTTATTTAGTAATAGACATCTAGCTTAGTCGCTGCCTGGTAGCTGTTTGCTGTTGTGCTTTCGCGAAATCTGCAACAATGTTGTCAAGATACGAGGTAAGTGGAAATTCTGATTAGGGCCAGATTATTGTTTTACTTCAGTTGCGCATTTAACATAAAGACAAGTTGTATTCAGACCCGTTACAGTTCCATTCAAATCAGGGTCTGTTTAGTCAACGGTTACCATAAGAGTTTAAGTCGGATAACAGTTTGTGGGTACATTGTCTTGGTAATACATAGACTTTTGTAGAGCTGGAGGTAAAGTTGGGCTAAGTACCAAACAGAAACAAATATGGTTCGGATGTTACAATGTTTATAAGCTTACTGGACAAAAAATTAACCACTCCCATGGCACACCATGCTAATATTGTGTAGCATCAGTTCGGGGTGGAACAGAGCCCACATGTCCTTCAGACATCTCACATGCAGCTGAAAAGCACACATTCATGATTACGTTTACAGAACTACCAAATTGCAAACTTGCGTTGCCATGATTCAGTCTAGTTAAATAAAAAAGAAAGAAAAGAGGAAGCACACGATTCTAATACGTATGGAAAATTTATAGACACCCTAATCCTCTTCTCTCCTCTGTCTCTGTCCATCCCCTTCTCCCCCTATATTTGCCCATCTCCTCCTCCTTCCACCTCTTTCGTTCCATCATCTCCTTCCCCATCTTATTCAATCTCCTCCTGACCCATCTCTCCCCCCCCCCCCTTTGTTCATCACCTCCCCCACTTTCATGTCCATCTCTGCTTCCTACTCCTCTCTGTTTATGTTCTCCTACCCCCTTTGTCTGTTCTCCTCCACCTCTGTGCTTTCTCTATCCATGTCCTCCCACTGCTCGGCTGATGACATCAGAAGTTGAGTCGCATAGTGCTCAGAGCCATTTGAACTATTTGAACCTCCCACTGCTCTGTCTATCTCTTCTTCATCCCTCTCTATAAACTTGAAACTTGTTTATCGTTATTGCATATTCATATTCTGTAATAATACTCTGATCATAAGCCGATAAGCCATAAATACTACTTTCCTGGTTAGTGATCTGTATTTTTATGTATTTATATATTACATATGTTAAAAATATATAGCATATATCCATCCAAATTTTCATTAGCATATTGTGTAAAAATTTTGATAAATCGGTCAAGATCTTTTCGAGATTTTAGTTAATAACGTTTCCCCTTTGTATACTACATATTTATTCATATGTTACATATATTAAAATATATTAAGGAATAGATATAAAAAACACACACGAATTCGAATGCAAGGTTGTGTCAAAATTTCAGAGCAATTAGTGAAAAACTTTGGGAGACTAACGATTTTATACAATCATTTATATTTTTATAGATTTCCTCCATAATTAGTACGTATATATTTATATATCTTATGTGGCGCTGTATACGTATATACTCTTTAAAAACACACACGTATATAGCTGCAACGTTGTGTCAAAATTTCAAAGCAACTTACGGAGATTTTAAAAATTTGAACACACAAATATTTATACTTTTATTTGCATAAATGTAAGCGTTAGTTCGTTCAGAATCGCAGATCTCCGAAAGCTCTTTATCGAATACTTTGAAATTTTAACACAACGTTTCATTCGGATACATCTGTGTTTCTATATATGTACTGAAGCGCCATATGGTACAAGTGTCTGGTCACAGACTACTACATTCATCAGGAGAGAGCTAGGCGGGATGCTGTGGTGAGATCCTAGTTACGCTCGAGAGCAGCAAGAAAACGTGGTTGACAGTAGCACATTCCTCACGCAGCAATACAGGATTACCTTCAAAACACCATGTCGGGCCAGCAGTGTAGTGCCTGATCAGCAACGGAGGACCGTCTTGCAATATCGCCAGCACAGCAAAGCATCTGCTATGTCAGGGGCAACCACCGACTGTGGAATCCGCCGGTCTCCAACTCTGCGTATCGATATCCAAAGTGCTCTCACGGATATCGATGATTTGCACTCAGCTGTCTTGGTCCAGGTCAACCTGAAGTACTCGCTGGCTCACATGGGTTGACTGTCAGCCACTGTATAGAAAACAGGAGCCGCAGCATAGGTATCTGCCTCAGGAATGGGATGAGCAGCAACGGTGCCCACCCACACAGAAGTGGATGACAGACAACGTTCAGGTCATGCAGATCAAGTGTGCAGCAGACATATAAGGTGATGGTGGCCTCCGTGCCCAATCATTGTGCCCTTGAAGGTTGGCAGTGCAGCTCGCAGTCCTTACAGCTAGACTCGTGGTTCCGCACATGATAGAAGACAGGTAGGCACGCCAAGGGTGGACTTCCGTAGCCTCTCCCCTCGATAGATAGCTGCAACTGACAAAAGGGCTGAGACTACACACTAGGCAGTCGGCAATCAGCACTCAGCAATCAGACATTTGTTACCAAGAGTGCAGTATTTATGTTGGCGCTTCCTGTGTGCCCTGCAGCAATGTGGATGACTACGTCATCATGTGCCTTGGTTTTTCCTCGCTGTCAGCTCTCCTAGTGTCTTCAGAAGTCCGCATATTCGCCTTTCACAGGCTCTTTCTGCTGCCTCGACACCTGAATACGTGTGGCTACGTTTCCGTAGCCTTCCTTACGACACTCTGGTTTGTCACTAATATGACGACATCTCGCAGATTCCACGATTTCGCTATTCTTGTCTTGCAGACTAGGGCGCTCGGTCGTTCCTCAGGGCTCAGTGCTGCGATAGCTTTCATATCTGCCGCAACTCACTCGGCATTCCCATCCCCACCCCAACCCTGCCCCCGCCAAACTAGAACTTGGACGAACGTTTAGAATTTTTAGTGTGTACAGGGGGTACTATGCTGGGGCTAACAATATATAAACGAGATACGTTCCTAGCAAAAATTCATGTTCTTTGTTCAAAAGCTTAAATCTCCAGACGTTCTTCACCCTTTCAAATATGTGCATATTTTACATGCCTGCTGGAACTCCATATGGTATGTAATGTCTATAATATATATATTTATACATCACATGGCGCCCCAATAGGTGTAAAGAAACCACACGCGCATTCGAATGATACGTTGTGTCCAAATTTCAAAACGGTCGGTGAAGAATTTGCGCCGGTGTACCATTTTCAACAAGTGAACATTTACATTTTTATTTATATACACTGTTACGTTTCACCCACTGTTCCAAATGGGATTAAGATTGTGTGATTTATTGGTCTATTTAAGGAGCGATATGGTGCTTGAGTATTCGACAAACCAGGAGTGTATGCAAGGTAGCACTGTGAACGGGGCTGTTGTTATTTTGGGAGATGGAAACATCCACAGCTAACTCATCATGAAGAAGTAGAAGAAAGCGCAACACTAGGTCACCGAGAACGTTGACAGAAAGATCCTGGCCCACGTCCACAGTAACTTGAACGAGCGGGCCCGAGTCATGGAACTAGAAACACCCCCAAACAGCACAGAAGGCACTTCTAGTCTGGAATTCACGCTTCGCATGCTGCCTACGTGTCACTGAGTAGTCATTGCAGTGTACCGCTTGATTTATTCAAAAAGAGACAAAGACTTGACTCGTCAGACCATGGCACATGCGTCGAATGATGTGCTGTCTGGTTTCTGTGTTATCTGCTCAATGAAAGGCGTGCAGCTTCGTGGTCCACTGTGGGCGACTACGTTTATGGCGGTACCCCGCTCCAAACGTCCATTACACGCAGCTCCCTGCCAAGGTTCGCTTGGAAACTGGTTGTGGTGGGCGTGCACTCACTGGCAGCAACTGTATCTGTAGGGTCTCAAACCTATTGGCACCAAGACCTGATTGTTAGGTTCTTTTCACGACCATTGCTCTCTCGCCCGCTTACATGTTTATGAGTGGTACACCATTCCTAGTAGACACATAGGACTGTCCGCAATGATACATCAACAAATCGGGCAACTTCATTCACTGTCTGATCATGCACACGTCCAAACACAACAGCTCCTTTCCACAATCTGTCACCTCTTCACGACCCATCCTACAGTTCTAATTTCTTATAATTGATCGGCACATACACATCACTTCACTGTCAGGTGAAGGTCAATGTTGGATTGTCATGTGGCAGTCTGCTGCCAGTTCTACACTATCTACAGCTCTCCAAAGCGACCAGAGCTCTATCTTAAAGGGTTGACTAATGTGGACTCTGAAGGAACTTCCAAACGCCAAGATCGCTAGCAAATCATTTATTAGATTTATATAACTGGTCTTGTCAAGACTATGTTGCCACCTTCGGATCTGCAATAGGATAGAATCGAAATTGACAGGATAAGTAGTTAACTAACATGATGTAGCACTGTACACAAATATTTCCATTTATCACAATATATGAAACAGTAACATACTATATGCTTTATAACATTAGATCATCTTTTTCCTCATTACTGTATGTGGCGCAACAGTACGTATGTACAGGGTGAATCTCCTAAAACTTGCACCGCAAATGCTGTGTAAATAGAAAGTCCTATTGATATGCGGTTTTCACAGAATGGATTGGTCGTCAGGAACTCGTATTGTTAGCCAATAAACAGATTGTAATAATACTTAGAAAGTGTATTTTTGTACAAATATGCACTTTCTAAATGGAAGAATATCTATTGACATTAAAAAGCAAAAGTAGGGTAAATTAGAATGTCAATGGTGTTTGCTACAGGATTCTAGCGCGAGTTGTTTATGAGATATCGTATTTTGAAAAGTTCTCAAAATAATGGCTCTAAGCACTATGGGACTTAACTGCTGAGGTCATCAGTCCCCTAGAACTTAGAACTACTTAAACCTAACTAACCTAAGGACAACACACACACACATACACACACATCCATGCCCGAGGCAGGATTCGAACCTGCGACCGCAGCGGCCGCGCGGCTCCAAACTGTGGCGCCTAGAACCGCTAGGCCACTCCGGCCGGCGAAAAGTATCATACCTGTGGTAGCACACACTAAAGAATAACAGAAGCGCATACACTAGTTATGTGTATTCTGGTCAGTAAAAGACAGCTGACCATCACAGACAGTCTTCAAAATGACCACTGGCAGCAGCACTACACACTTTCATTCTGGTATGGAATGATTGCCCCGCACTTGCTAGCTTTTCAGTGGAGATTCCGAGGAGGCTTCAGTAAAATGTCACTGCATATCGTCAGGTGTGGTTGGTATATCGATGCAGGCAGTGTCTTTCAGGGTGCCCCACAGAAAAAAATCTACAAGTGTCAAATCCAGGGAACGGGCCAGCCAAGGTACAGGTCCTCTGCGTCCATTCCAACGATTTGGAAACAAATCTTGAAGACATGCTGTAGTACTTCATGAACTACGGGCCAGACAAGCATCATGTTCGTACCACAGGTTCCTCCTTATCTGTAGAGGAACGTCTTGTAGCAACCTTGCAAGATGGTCTCTTAGGAGGCTATGATACTTGTTTGCATTCAGTGTTCCATCTATGAAAAACGGGCCTCTGAGCTGATAGTTAACTATCCCGCACCACACGTTTACACTCCATGGATGCCGACACTCCACGTGATATAGCCAACGGGGATTGTCAACAGACCAAGAGTGCACACTTTGGGGGTTTACCTGATCGTGATTGGTAAATGTGGCTTCATCACTAAACGTGGTACATCTGGAGTCTTCTCTGATAATGCCCATGTACAGAGTTTAACATAATTCTCAGTCTTTCTGTACAGCTCTTGATTGAGAGAGATGTGATTGGGTGGAACATATGTTGAAGGAGAACGTTAAGGACACTTGTCTGACTCACGCCACTTCCTCATGCGATTGCACGGAAGCTAATGTGTGGATCAGTTGCTATAGCAGCAAGAACATTAATTTCCCCCTCTTTTTGTCATAGTTTATTTCCTCTTGTTATATTGTGAACCACTTTCATGTAACTGGTTAGAGAGGTTGATAAATAATTGCAGGAATGGTTGACGTGGCTTGGGATATCTTGCTGCATGCACCATACAAGAACAAACTACATTCTGCTTACTCTCTCCATACACCATGAGCATCTCGGCTTTTCCTGCGTTGATAAATCCCATCGTCCACTCACAACCCACTGCTTGGACTGTCACACACTATCCGACTCGCAAGTCGCAATGCACTCAAGGAACACACAACCAAATTATAAGCAAACGTAACAACAACGTACCTAGTAACTATGAAGACTGAATACCATAAACAAGTATCAGTGTGGAAACGTTTCAAATTACAATATTTCGTAAAAGAAACACCACTGGCATTCCAATTTACCCTATTTTTAGTTTGTTAATGTCAACAGGGATTGTTCCATTTATAAATGTACGTATACAAAAAATACACTTTTTAGGTATTATTACAGTCTGTTTATTGCATATCAAAATGAGTTCCTGATCATCGACCCATTCTGTGAAAACCGCACATCAATAGCACTTTCAGTTTTCGCAATATCTGCGGTGCAAGTTCTAGGTCATTCGCCCTGTATGTGTCACTGTCGTAAAATACGCTGGAAATTGGCATATCCAACATAAAAGAAATACTATGTACGAGCATAATTCTAACACTGACTACGAGTGCTTACACACATCAACAGCTGAAAACTGATTGAGAATCAGAGTAAACATTCAGTGTGGTGGTGTGACTTGATAATACCGCCTTCCATTGGACAAAAATGTGAATATATTATTCTATATAATTTTATGTTAAGTAAAATACAGTTGTTATTTAAAACACAAGCCAAGTCAGAGATTAGAACAATGTTGAGATTGTCTTCAAAAACACTCTTTTATAAAATATTTAAAAAACAATTTAGAATTTTTTTATTATTTAAAAAATGCACTGTCAAAAACTAGAAAACATTTCGTTTAGGCTCTGTATGCATACCTAGTAGTAACATGTATGAAACTAAATCTTTATTATATCCAAGACTGCATCGATATCTAAGGTTATACCTATTATCTTTGACATGACCAAGATTTTTACAGAATACATGTAATTTACTATCTCATAATAAATGGATGGAGTTAACACATAATGTAGGGTCTTGTGTAGTATTACTATCGAAAAAGAATGTTGTGATGACAAGTTTTTTATTACAACATGTCATATACAACAATACATCGATTATAAAGGACAACTACCTTATTTTCTATCCTATCAATGCATGATTTGTACTTAAAGTCACCTTCACATCAGGCCTCATGTTGTAATAAAAAACTTGTCATAACATAATTTTTTGATAGCAAAATTATGTAAGACACTAAAATAACAATAAATTTCCTCCATTTGTTGTGAAAAAGTAGATTAGATGTATTGTGTGTTAATTGTAACCATGAAATAGATAATAATTATATCCTTATATTTGCATGTTTCCATGTGTATATAGTAAATTCTTAGTATCATGCCTGTTACTATTAGGTATAGGACCTACATAAAGAACCCAAACCCAACGTCTTCTAGTTTTTTAGAGTGTAATTGTTTTAAATTCATAAAAAATTTAAATTTTTCTAATATATGGTTTTATAAAAGAATTTTTTTAAAGATAAGCTCAAAATTATTATATTCTCTGACTTGGTGTATATTTCAAATAACAAACGGATTTCATTAGACATAAAACAATTATATGGAATAATATATCCGTGATTTTGTCCAATGGAAGACAGTATTATCAAGTCAGACCACCACACTGCCTTATGGTGGGCTTATGTAACAGTTAGGATGTTTGTGATGACTCTCAGTCAGTTGTCAGCTGTTGATATCTGTGAGCACTCATAGTCAGCACGTTAGTAACATGTTTGTACATAGTATTTCATTAATTTTTAACGTGCCTATTACTATCTAATTTCACAACACTCACTGAATATATATATATATATATATATATATATATATATATATATATATATATATATATATTAATGAGATGGGACCTGGATAAACTATAAGAACCAGAGGTTGAAGGAAGTTTCAGGGAGAGCATTAGTGAACGATTGACAAGAACGGGGGAAGGAAATACCGTAGAAGAAGAATGGGTAGCAGTAGGTAAAAAGACGAGGGCTAGTGGAAATCCTTGGGTAACAGAAGAAATATTTCATGGTGAAAGGAGGAAATATAAAAATGCAGTAAATTTAGCACGCAAAAAGGAATACAAACGTCTCATAAATGAGATCGACAGGAAGCGCAAAATGGCTAAGCAGGGATGGGTAGAGGACAAGTATAAGGATGTAGAGGCATTTACCACTAGGGTTAAGATAGACAGAAAAATTAAAAAGACCTTTGGAGAAAAGAGAACCACTTGTATGAATATCAAGAGCTCAGATGGAAACCCAGTTCTAAGCAACGAAGGGAAAGCAGAAAGGTGGAAGGAGTGTATAGAGGGTCTATACAATGGCAATGTACTTGAGGACAATATTATGGAAATGGAAGAGGACGTAGACGAAGATGAAATGGGAGATATGATATTGCGTGAAGAGTTTGACAGAGCACTGAAAGATCTAAGTCGAAACAAGGCCCCAAGAGTAGACAACATTCCATTAGAACTACTGATAGCATTGGGAGAGCCATTCCTAACAAAACTCTACGATCTGGTGAGCAAGATGTGTGAGACAGGCGAAATACCCTCAGACTTCCAGAATATAATAATTCCAATCACGAAGAAAGCAGGTTGACAAAATTCAAATGGCTCTGAGCACTATGGGACTTAACTTCTGAGGTCATGAGTCCCCAAGAACTTAGAACTACTTAAACCTAACTAACCTAAGGATATCACGCACATCCATGCCCGAGGCAGGATTCGAACCTGCGACCGTAGCAGTCGCGCGGTTCCGGACTGGAGCGCCTAGTGTGTGTGCGTGTGTGTGTGTGTGTGTGTGTGTGTGTGTGTGTGTGTGTACAGAGTGTCAGGAGGAAAAGTACGTGTTTTGGCGGGTGACAGCATTACTGATTCTGAACAAAAAGCTTGATGTGGACGTATGCCCTATTACGAATGGTTTCCGAGATAGAATACTTCTAATGTAAATTCCTGTTTATTTTCTGTATTATTCATTTTCATTGTTTACAATGTACCACAGTAATATAGAGGAAGGTGAGACAAACATGTTGATGCAGGACGCTTGTGGTCTATCAAGTCGGAAAACTGGCCTACAGACAGTAGCTAAGCTACAGCGCACGGCGTCGCTTGAGATTTTCAATATTCTCGCCATCTCTTCGTGCAAACTGTTTGTCCTAAACAAAAAACAAATAGGACCTTTTTGTAGAAAATTTAATTTAGTTTTATTGTGTACTGAAACGTTTTCGTTGGAGTGTGCGGTTTTCGAGTTATTAAAGAAAACGTACAAAAGTGATATTAAATGTGTTCTATCTCGGAAACCATTCGCAATAGGGCATATGTCCATATGAAGTTTTTTGTTCAGAATCACTAATACTATCGCGTCTCAAAGCATGTACCTTTCCTCTTGGCTCACCCCGTATATAGAGTATATGTGGTATAACACCACTAATAGTACTGAGGAAGAAGATGATGTAATGTTATAAAGCATAAGCTATGTTGCTGTTCCATATATCGTGGTAAGTGGAAATATTTGTGTACAGTGTTGCATCACGTTAGTGATCTTGTTTATCTTCTCAATTTCTGTTCTATGCTATTGCAAATCCGATTATGGCAACATAGTCTTGCCGAAACAGGTTATCTAAATCTAATACATACCTCACTAGCGACCTTGGCGTTCTAAAGTTTCTTCAGAGTTTCTATTGCAGATTGCCCCCACGCTGATACAGTATGAGAAATTCCCTAATGTAAGAAAATGAACACGTACAGCCATCCTTATGATCTCATTTATTGTGTAGCTATCAATTTTGGCGCTTCAGTGCACCATCTTAAGGCCTTAGTTGATGCTGAAGGTGTTATTACAATCCATGTATACGATGCATCAATGGCCAACTACTGGTTTACGCAGACTACCTGTAACTGCAATGTCTCTCCAACCATCTACATCTACATCTACATCTATACTCCGCGAGCCACCTTACGGTGTGTGGCGCAGGGTACTTATTGTACCACTATCTGATCCCCCCTTCCCTGTTCCATTCACGAATTGTGCGTGGGAAGAACGACTGCTTGTAAGTCTCCGTATTTGCTCTAATTTCTCGGATCTTTTCGTTGTGATCATTACGCGAGATATATGTGGGCGGTAGTAATATGTTGCCCATCTCTTCCCGGAATGTGCTCTCTCGTAATTTCGATAATAAACCTCTCCGTATTGCGTAACGCCTTTCTTGAAGTGTCCGCCACTGGAGCTTGTTCAGCATCTCCGTAACGCTCTCGCGCTGACTAAATGTCCCCATGACGAATCGCGCTGCTTTTCGCTGGATCATGTCTATCTCTTCTATTAATCCAACCTGGTAAGGGTCCCATACTGATGAGCAATACTCAAGAATCGGACGAACAAGCGTTTTGTAAGCTACTTCTTTCGTCGATGAGTCACATTTTCTTAGAATTCTTCCTATGAATCTCAACCTGGCGCCTGCTTTTCCCACTATTTGTTTTATGTGATCATTCCACTTCAGATCGCTCCGGATAGTAACTCCTAAGTATTTTACGGTCGTTACCGCTTCCAATGATTTACCACCTATGGCATAATCGTACTGGAATGGATTTCTGCCCCTATGTATGCGCATTATATTACATTTATCTACGTTTAGGGAAAGCTGCCAGCTGTCGCACCATGCATTAATCCTCTGCAGGTCTTCCTGGAGTACGTACGAGTCTTCTGATGTTGCTACGTCTCAGTTACAGGTAGTCTGCGTAAACCAGTTGTTGGCCACTGAAGCATCGTATAGATGGATCCTAATAACCTCTTCAGCATCAATTAAGGTCTGAAAGTGGTGCACTGATGCGCCGAAACTGGTAGCTGCACGGTAAATGACGTCATAAGGACGGCTGTATGTGTTTAATTTTTTTACAATAGTGAACGGCCGTAGTCCCCCAGACCTCCCGGCACAAGGATAGGCATACAGAAATTCACTGAGGTGACAGAAGTCATCAGATAGCGATATGCACATATGTAGATGGCGCTAGTTACGCGTATAAAAGGGCGCTGTACTGAGGCAGCTGTCATTTTTACTGAGGTATTTCATGTGAAAAGATATCCGACGTGATTATGGGCGCACGACGAGAGATAACAAACCTTTAATGTGAAATTGTAGTTAGAAGTATGGGACATTCCAGTTCGAGAAATCGTGAGGGAATTCAATATTTCGAGATCCACAAAGTCTGTGCCGAGAATACCAAATTTTAGGCAATAACCTGTCACCACAGACAATACAGTGGCCGATGGCCTTCACTTAACCACCGAGAGCAGCAGCATCTACTAGATATGTCAGGGCTGACAGACAAACAACACTGAGTGAAATAACCGCAGAAATCAATATGGGACGTGATAAGAACGTATCCGTTGAGAGAGTGCGGAGAAATTTGGCGTTAATGCTCTATGATAGCAGACGACCGGCGTGACTGTCTTTGCTAACAGCCTGCAGCGCCTCTTCTGGGCTCGTGACCATGTCTACTGGACCCTGGACGACTAGGAAACGGTGGCCTGGTCAGAGTAAGCCCCGAGTTGTAGAGGGCTAATGGTAGGGTTCGCGTGTGGCGCACACCCCACGAAGCCCTGGACCCAAGTTGTCGATAAGGCAGTGTGCAAGTTGGTGGTCGCTCCATAATGGTGTGGGCTGTGTTTACATGGAATGGACTGGTCCAGCTGAACCTATCATTAACTGGAAGTGGTTATGTTCGGCTACTTGGAAACCATTTGCAACAAACAACAATGGAATTGGTATGGATGACAATGTGCCATGTCACCGGGCCACAAGTATTCGTGATTGGCTTGAAGGACGTTCTGAACAGTTTCAGCGAATGATTTGTCCACCCAGATCGCCCGACATAAATCCTACACAACGTTTTGGGACACAATCGAGATGTCAGTTCGTGCACAAAATCCTGCACCGGCAATACCTTCGCAATTATGGACGGCTGTAGAGGCGGCAGGGCTCAGTTCGGGACTTCCAATTACTTCTTGAGTATATGCCACGTCGAGCTGCTGCCCTATGCCGGGCAAAAGGTGGTCCAACACGATATTAGGAGGTATCCCACTAATTTCGTTGCTTCAGTTTATAAGGGTTGACTAATGTTTTATACACTCCTGGCCATTAAAATTGCTGCACCACGAATATAACGTGCTACAGACGCGAAATTTAACCGACAGGAAGAAGATGCTGTGATACGCAAATGATTAGCTTTTCAGAGCATTCACACAAGGTTGGCGCCGGTGGTGACACCTACACCGTGCTGACAAGAGGAAAGTTTCCAACAGATTTCTCATACACAAACAGCAGTTGACCGGCGTTGCCTGGTGAAACGTTGTTGCGATGCCTCGTGTAAGGAGAAGAAATGCGTACCATCACGTTTCCGACTTTGATAAAGGTCGGATCGTAGCCTATCGCGATTGCGGTTTATCGTATCGCGACATTGCTGCTCGCGTTGGTCGAGATCGAATGACTGTTAGCAGAATATGGAATCGGTGGTTTCAGGAGGGTAATACGGAACGCAGTGCTCAATCCCAACGGCATCGTATCACTAGCAGTCGAGATGACGAGCATCTTATCCGCATGGCTGTATCGGATCGTGCAGCCACTTCTCGATACCTGAGTCAGCAGATGGGGACGTTTGCAAGACAACCACCTGCACGAACAGTTCTACGACGTTTGCAGCAGCATGGACTATCAGCTCGGAAAGCATGGCTGCGGTTACCCTTGACGCTGCATCACAGACAGGAGCGCCTGCGATGATGTACTCAACGACGAACCTTGTTGCACGAATGGCAAAACGTCATTTTTTCGGACGAATCCAGGTTCTGTTTACAGCATCATGATGATCGCATCCGTGTTTGGCGACATCACGACGAACGCACATTGGAAGCATATATTCGTCATCAACATACCTGTGTATCACCCGGCGTGATGGTATGGGGTGCCATTGGTTACACGTCTCGGTCACCTCTTGTTCGCATTGACGGCACTGTGAACAGTGGACGTTATATTTCAGATGTGTTACGACCCGTGGTTCTACCCTTCAATCGATCCCTGCGAAACCGTACATTTCAGCAGGATAATGCACGACCGAATGTCGCAGGTCCTGTACGGGCCTTTCTGGATACAGAAAATGTTCGACTGCTACTCTGGCCAGCACTTCTCCAGATCTCTCACCAACTGAAAACGTGTGGTCAATGGTGGCCGAGCAACTGGCTCGTCACAACACGCCAGCCACTACTCTTGATGAAATGTCGTATCGTTTTAAGCTGCATGGGCAGCTGTACCTGTACACGCCATCCAAGCGCTGTTTCACTCAATGCGCAGGCGTATCAAGGCCGTTATTACGGCCAGAGATGGTTGTTCTGGGTACTGATTTTTCAGGATCTATGCACCCAGATTGCGTGAAAATGTAATCACATGCCATTTCTAGTACAGTATATTTGTCCAATGAATACCCGTTTATCATCTGCATTTCTCCTTGGTGTAGCAATATTAATGGCCAGTAGTATATGTTGTCTGATTTTAATGGTGGTAAAAAGGGACATCTCCTCACGACTTTGGCACGGTGTCTCCTGGGGCGCTGTGGCAATGCCTGTGTTTGGATGGCAGCCGCCGGCGCCGGATATGACACGCTAAGCGTTCCCGGGTCGGCGCAGTCGGCGACCGCGAGCCGCGAGCCGCGGACGTATCAATCGATGGGCGTGCACCTCTGCCTCTCTCTGCCTCCACCTCCAGCTCCAGCTCCAGCTCCACACGCGTGCAGCACGGCACGCCGCTGTTTAGAACTGCTCGCGGCACGTGCAGCCGGAATCTGATCAATAGGGGGCAATCTGCGGGCGCCATGCACGTCTGCTTCATTCATAGAACGTATCCGTAAATGTATGGGGAGGAAAGTTCTTAGCGTAAAACACTCATAAAGCTACGCTCAGACTGAAATAACAAGTACACTATCTGATCAAAAGATATGAGACACCTATTAGTGGATCTTAATATGGGGCGTGCCCAACATTCGTCTTTACGATGGCTTGAACTCTGCTGGAAACACTTTCAATCAGCTTCAAATGTGTGTGAATTCCTAAGGGACCAAACTGCTAAGGTCACTGGACCCCAGACTTACACACTTCTTAAACTAACTTACGCTAAGGACAACACACGAACCCATACCCGATGGAGCACTCGGAACTCTGGTGGGAGGGGCCGCGCAGTCCGTGACTTGGCGCCTCGAACCGCGCGGCCACTGCGCGCGGGTTAGTGAGATGTCTGAATGTCTGTGCAGGAATGGGAGCCCATTCTCCCTCAAGAGACGAAACGAGACAAGATGGTCACATTGGATGCCGAGGTCAGGAGCGAACCCCAAAGGTGTTCCGTTACGGCCGGCCGCTGTGGCCGAGCGGTTCTAGGCACTGCAGTCTGGCACCGCGTGACCGCTACGGTCGCAGGTTCGAATCCTGCTTGGGTATGGATGTGTGTGATGTCCTTAGGTTAGTTAGGTTTACGTAGTTCTAGGTTCTAGGGGACTGATGACCTCATATGTTAAGTCTCATAGTGCTCAGAGCCATTTGCCCATTTTTTGTTCCGTTACGTTCAGGTAGTGACACTGGGCAGGTCAGTTCATTTCAGGAATGTTTTTATTCACAGTCCATCCCCTCGGAAGTTGATAGGTTGCATTGTGATGCTGATATAAGCAATTAATCGGACTTCAGATCGATTCCGTATTTCCGGATTTCCGGAAGGCTTTTGACACTGTACCACACAAGCGGCTCGTAGTGAAATTGCGTGCTTATGGAATATCGTCTGTTATGTGACTGGATCTGTGATTTGCTGTCAGAGAGGACACAGTTCGTAGTAACTGACGAAAAGTCATCGAGTAAAACAGAAGTCATTTCTGACGTTCCCCAAGGTAGTGTTATAGGCCCTTTGCTGTTCCTTATCTATATAAACCATTTGAGGGACAATCTGAGCAGCCGTCTTCGGTTGTTTGCAGATGACGCTGTCGTTTATCGACTAATAAAGTCATCAGAAGATCAAAACAAATTGCAAAACAATTTAGAAAAGATATCTGAATGGTGCGAAAACCAGCAGTTGACCCTAAATAACGAAAAGTGTGAGGTCATTTACATGAGTGCTAAATGGAACTCGTTAAACTTCGTTTACGCGATAAATCAGTCCTATCTAAAAGCCGTAAATTCAACTAAATACCTAGGTATTACAATTACGAACAACATAAATTGAAAGAAACACATAGAAAACGGTGTGGGAAGGCTAACCAAAGACTGCGTTTTATTGACAGGATACTTAGAAAATGTAACAGAACTACTATGCCTACAATACGCTTGTCTGTCCTCTTTTGGAATACTGCTACGCAGTGTAGGACCCTTACCAGATAGCATTGACGGAGTATATCTGCCGGCCGTGGTGGCCAAGCGGTTAAAGGCGCTACAGTCTGGAACCGCGCGGCCGCTACGGTCGTAGGTTCGAATCCTGCCTCGGGCATGGATGTGTGTGATGTCCTTAGGTTAGTTAGGTTTAAGTAGTTCTAAGTTCTAGGGGACTGATGACCTTAGAAGTTAAGTCCAATAGTACTCAGAGCCATTTGAACCATTTTTGGAGTACATCTAAAAAGTTCAAAGCACGGCAGCACGTTTTGTACTATCGCGAAATATGGGGAAGAGTGTCACAGAAATGATACAGGATTTGGGCTGGACATCATTAAAAGAAAGGCGTTTTTCGTTGTGACGGAATCTTCTCACGAAATGCCAGTCACCAACTTTCTCCTCCGAATGCGAAAATATAATTTGTTGGCACCGACCTACACAGGGAGGAACGATCACCACGATAAAATAAGGGAAATCAGAGCTCGTACGGAAAGATATAGGTGTTCATTCTCTCCGGGCGCTATACGAGATTGGAATAATAGAGAATTGTCAAGGTGGTTCGATTAACCCTCTGCCAGGCACTTAAATGTGATTTGCAGAGTATCCATTATGATGTAGATGTAGATGTAGATGTAGATCGTCTCCGAACTGTTTCTCAACTGTACTCAGTACTGTAAAATGTTCTCATATCCTTCCACATTTAGCGAAGTGCAGCAAAGTGACTGTACCATAACCACGAAAAAGACCCCGATCGTAACACCACCTCCTCCGTACTTCACTTTTGCGCTACACACGATGACAGACAACGTTCTCCAGGCGTTCGCCAAATCCAAACCCTTCCATCGGACTGTCTCAGGGTGTAGAGAGATACATCACTCCAGATCACTCATTTACAGTCATCCATTATCCACTGGCACCGATATTTACACCTCCTTAAGCATCGCATAGCACTGAGTACAAAAATGTGTGGCTTACGACGACCTGTTCGACAACTGAATCAAGTTCCTTTTAACTCCCTACTCAAAGACAGTGTGTTAGCTCGACTTGTGGTACCACTTTGAAACTCAAAAGTGACACCTTCGGCTGATTTCACATAGTTTTCTACAACCAACCACCGCAATTCTCCACGGTCTCCGTCCGTCAGTATGTGAACTCTGCGTGGTCTTTGTTTAGCTGCTATTGTTGCTTCGAGTTTTCACTTCGCAGTCACATCATCAATAGTCGACTTGGGTACCTTTAGAAGACTTAAAACGCTGCAACCTCCCCGCAACGAATGTTAATGAAAATATAAATGAGCCAAATGCAAACTCCCCGCACAATTATTAAATTAAATGAATTTTTAAATATTGTAACCTCTGAACAAAACTGATCTTAATGTAACCTCTGAACAAAATTGGCTCCGATTTATAGTCGCTGTGCAAAGAATGCATTCACACTTAATATTCCCACAAAATTCTTTTCTCATTTAATGTCAAGTTCGGAATAGAAAAATTCCTAAACACCAAAAATAATAAAAAAGTTTAGTAACCTGATAAATTTTATAAGGACAGCAGCGCTGACCTTCGGCCCTGTATTCTGAATAAAAAAGCTAAAATTCTTACCTCAACAAAACTGCAACTATATCTGCTCTTAATTACTCATTTTTTCGACATAGCTTCGTGCAATGCTGGCATATATATATATATATATATATATATATATATATATATATATATATATATATATATATATTATTCTTGGATGCAATGATAATGCATTGGAAATTCTTTAAATTGAAATGAATGCTTTTCTTTAAAAGAGTTGCTTTATATTATAAAATTATTATTGGGGGATTTCTTTTAACAAATTAAATTACAATTAACATACATTATTAAATATGCACAAGGCTGTTTCTTTACTTTCTACAACAATACTCATCCTCCAGAGTCCTGACCAGAGTCGCGACCAGACCACACAGCCGACGCATGCCGACTCCCGCCGACTAGCACGGACTAACACGGACTGACTACTACCGACTGACAACTACTACTGTCGACTCGCGCGGTCAAGCGCAGACTAGCAACAACTAACGATAAACTACTCTCTGGTCAGAGATTCTGTCATGCCTCGCCCATCGCTGGCATGTATACATCTTACAACGCGCCTGTTGAATTTCTTACTCAGGTAACATCCAATAACTACTCCACTTTCGAAGATCTCTTGAGCGAACCATTCTACTGTTGCTGCCTCCCTGCTGACAACACCATTCTTTTTCTTTATTGTGATTTTAACACCTTATACAAAAGGTGGACTGGCAGCGGAAATATTACGTCGCTCTTCAGCCACAGGCAGTACAAAGAGAAACAATGAAGACACAGATAGACATAATAGAACGGTGGACAAGAAACAGTAGACACATTAATTAAAAAACACGGAGCCGTTCACACGTGGAGTAAAAGATGAAAACACGGTCAGCACTGTACACAAACACTGACGACTGAGAGAACACACGTGAACGATGGAGCGTTGTTGGGTGAAAACACTGAATCACTAACACGACGCCACACACACAGAAACCAATGGCGATGATCTCTGGCGCGCGAAAGTTCACGTGACGTGCGCGAGTCCGGGGACCTGGCAAAAGGGGAAAGGTGGGGGAGGAGGGAGAGGGGAGAGTGTAGATGCCAGGGGCAGAGGAGAAGGGGGGGACAACACCAATACTCCTCGCCTCCTTTTATACTGGCTGGTTGGTACGCCTGTCATGACGATAATGTTCGGTTTGTGGTGTGCTCAATTGCACGGTCATCAGCGCCCGTACAAAGTCCCAATTTTTACACAGTCCAATTTTTACACAATCCAATCCAGCCAGTCCCGAATGATGATGATGATGATGATGATGCAATGATGACAACACAAACACCCAGTCCCCGGGCAGAGAAAATCCCCAACCCAGCTAGATCACGAGCTGCGACCTCCTCCTCTCGTGGAATCTAGTGGTCAATAATCGCATTACATAGGGGAGTCCGGATACTCTTGGTCAGATAGTGTATAGTAAAGTTCGTCAAGTGATGGGTTCTTCTAACGACTGCAGTAACAGATTCAAAAGCAACGTTCAGTACGTCGTAGGCATGCACGTTGCGAGCAAGGTTTCAAGGGATGGGAAAGGTCCATCGTGGTTTACATCTACATCTACATCTACATGGATACTCTGCAAATCACATTTAAGTGCCTGGCAGAGGGTTCATCGACCCACCTTCATTATTCACTTTTATTCCAATCTCGTATAGCGCGCGGAAAGAATGAACACCTATGTCTTTCCTGATTTCCCTTATTTTATCGTGGTGATCGATCCTCCCTTTGTACGTCGGTGTCAACAAAATATTTTCGCATTCGGAGTAACGAAAAACGCCCTTCTTTTAATGATGTCCAGCCCAAATCCTGTATCATTTCTGTGACACTCTTTCCCATATTTCGCGATAATACAAAACGTGCTGCCTTTCCTTGAACTTTTTCGATGTACTCCGGCAATCCTATCTGGTAAGGGTCCCACACCGCGTAGCAGTATTCTAAAAGAGGACGGACAAGCATATTGTAGGCATAGTATGCCTGTTACATTTTCTAAGTGTCCTGCCAATAAAACGCAGTCTTTGGTTAGCCTTCCCCACAACATTTTCTACGTGTTCCTTCTAATTTAAGTTGTTCGTAATACCTAGGAATTTAGTTGAATTTACGGCTTATAGATTAGACTGATTTATAGTGTTACCGAAGTTTAACGAGTTCAGCTGTATTATAAAGTTTCTACAGAAACAAACAGAGTTTTATCACAGACTGAAGTGAAGTCAAAGTCTAGCTGACGAACAAAAGCTGAATGAAGCGAAAATGAACCTAAGAATGGTAATGGCAAAAGTATGCATTGCGTTCACGTATCATTTCATCTACATGCCACGAATCAGAAGTTTTTTCAGAAGTACTAAAACGCAAATTATGACAATTTGCAGCATCATGCCTGTGACCGATTTTCCATTCAATGCGCGATAGTCGATTATCAAGTTTTTTTTTACATCATACTTGTGTTGTTGGCTAATGGTTCTTTGTATCTGTTTAAAACGATGAAGAGAAAGTATTCTTCCCACTCTGCAACGGGAACAGGCTGTGTAACAGAATTTTTGTCTGCGTTAGACGGTTGGATCACGGTTACAGAAAGTTAGTCTACTTGTTTGATAACTGTATTTAACAGTTCTTTGGTAGTAAATTCTGCCTCTTTAGCCTTTAGCGATGTATACTGCTCTTCAAAACTTCGAGCCCGGGTTTCTAAACGACTGTCCTGCTGTTTGAGCTGTGAAATTTCTGCTGTTTCAGTGTGCTCGACCCTTGACCTTAGATAATTTTATACAGGGATGAACTCCTCATGTATATCTTGCTTAACCTGTGTAGTTTTCTCGTTTAAATCGGCAAAAATGTTCCTCTCTAAACTTTTTTATTATTCTGTTCTAGTTCGCTGATAAACTTTCTGTCACGTTCTACAAATTTTCTATCCTCTTCTTTGTTGTGATCTAACAATCCTTTCAGAATACTTTCCCATCTTTGGCATTACTACAGGAAGGGGTAGAGACTGTCTCAGTTTGGTCAACAGCTGTGGATACAAAACCTGAATCTTTAGCTACAGATTTACAGATTTACAAATTTACAAATTTACAGATTTACAGATTGACAAATTACATCCTACAGACTCAGTTTCCAAAGCGAAACACCAACTGTATTTTTTTGCATTTCCATGATCATTCCTGTCATGTATTGTCCTATTTGTCTCAGTTAAATCAGCATTATAAAAGGAACCCTGTTCACTTGCCCCTTCTCTGACCACAAAATCATCGTAAGTGGCATTACCTACAACTGTAACATTTGACCTAGTTCTGGTAGCTCTTGACAGTTTAATGCAATTATAAAAAAGGAGCTAACAAAAAAATGCCTCACACACGGAAGAGCTACACTACTTAGATAACTATTAAAATCATTTCACATAAATGTTAATGTAATCAGAAAAATATTTAAGTTACCACTGAAAGAATTCACTGAATAAATGCAAATCCAAGTTTCTGATAATATCAATGTGCAATGAAATATCTACACTTTAGTAAAGGACACAAAATAGCATATATTATAAAAATCACTGTCTGTCTAAAAATATAACACTTCAATATTCAATAAAAAAGAATACTTTTAACTGGGAGTGTGGCAAATCGGTCAGCGCCCGTTCAGCGGATATTATTAAAATACAGGGTGTTCCAAAAAGGTACGGCCAAACTTTCAGGAAACATTCCTCACACACAAAGAAAGAAAATATGTTATGTGGACATGTGTCCGGAACCGCTTAATTTCCATGTTAGAGCTCATTTTAGTTTCGTCAGTATGGACTGTACTTCCTGGATCCACCGCTATGATTTCATACGGGATACTTTACCTGTGCTGCTAGAACATGTGCCTTTACAAGTACGACACAACATGTGGTTAATGCACGATGGAGCTCCTGCACATTTCAGTTGAAGTGTTCGTAAGCTTCTCAACGACAGTTTCGGTGACCGATGGATTGGTAGAGGCGGACCAATTCCATGGCCTCCACGCTCTCCTGACCTCAATCCTCTTGACTTTCATTTATGGGGGCATTTGAAAGCTCTTGTCTACGCAACCCCGGTACCAAATGTAGAGACTCTTCGTGCTCATATTGTGGACGGCTGTGATACAATACGCCATTCTCCAGGGCTGCATCAGTGCATCAGGGATTCCATGCGACGGAGAGTGGATGCATGTATCCTCGCTACTGGAGGACATTTTGAACATTTCCTGTAACAAAGTGTTTGAAGTCACCCTGGTACGTTCTGTTGCTGTGTGTTTCCATTCCATGATTAATGTGATTTGAAGATAAATAATAAAATGAGCTCTAACATGGAAAGCAAGCGTTTCCAGACACATGTCCACATAACATATTTTCTTTCTTTGTGTGTGAGGAATGTTTCGTGAAAGTTTCGCCGTACCTTTTGAAACGTCCCCTTTGAACAATTATACATGACTGTGCTTAAACTGACACACAATATTTTTAGCGCAACGCAATCTGACTTTCAAAAATCCCTACAAAAGAATGGCCCTGACTAACATTAACCTATACCTTTCACAAATCACTTACCTCACCAAAAATCTTCGTTACTCAAACTACTGCAATACAGCGAGCGCCACTACTGCCAGCTAAATAAAAGATTCAAACTACTGAAGGCACTAACTACTGATAGGCATAGTTAGCAAATGAAAGATTTTGATAGAGAACAAACAATGTATTTACCTTAATAGTGTTCAAAGGTAATAATATATATAGCAGTTCATAACATCCAGTCTTACAAATTTCAAAACTCCGACATTTCTCTCCCCACATCCACCACTGCTGGCGGCTCACCTCCAACTGCGCAACGCTACGCGCTGTTAACAGCCAACTGCCCAACACTACAATGGCCAACAACAATGCAAACCAGCCACAGACTGCACACAGCACAGCCAGTGATTTTCATACAGAGCGCTACGTGGCGTTACCAATATAAAAACCTAAACAGCCTACTTACATAGCCCCCATGCTCCCCACAAAAAAATTTACAAATTGTTTTGGGCAGTGGCCAATACAGATTTGAAAAAATTTTTCATAATTACAATAACAAAGAAATCAAATGCACACACTTACTGATACAATGTTGTTCAAAAGCTAAAATTTTCTCACAGTCCATAAAGACAGTCCTGATCATTCATCACAGTAAAATTGCAGTGTTTTTTTTCTCAAAGTCTGAGCAGTAAAAGAGAATGCACACGGAAGTAGTGGATTTCCATGGAGTCTTGAAGAAGTAGTGTTGTCCTTCCAATGGAAAGACAGTAGTGACTCTTGACATGCAGACAGGTAATGCAACAGAGCAAACTCACAGCAGAGTCAGTCGAAGTTTAAGAATATTGGTAGGTAGGTCATCACAGAGCAGACCACTGTAGTCTTGTTAGAGATTACGGTATTGCTGGGCCACCAGAGGTACAGACCCACTGCAGTCCTTGTAGAAATATTGGTGTTGGTGAGTCATCAAAGGTGTAGACCCACTGTAGTCCTTGTAGAGATGGCTAGCAGCCATCTGTTGCGACTGTGCAGGTGCATAATCACCATCGAATAGTCTTGTACTATATAGCAAGTCTATAAACCACCACTTGCGCACTCACAAAAAAATTTTTTTTATATGTCCTTAGAACTTATCCAGTCCCTAGCTGAATTATTAACTCACGTGCAAACACTAACAGTCCTCTTTTTTCACATATTGTGCATATACTATGACCAACTGAAATGTGTGCAGTGAAATGAATGCTTACAAGTTACTTAATTTGATAAACTGGTGTCAATTACAATTTTATAACATGAGAATACAATTACAAAGATACAGAAAACATCATTATAGAACGTAAAAATACAGATAACATTTGCAGTAAAACAGGCTTTACAAAAGAATTGAACTAACATATACATCAGTGTTACAGGAATTATGACATAAGTAAATACATAAAAGATCAGAATAACTTTTGAAACATCAACTTCACACATCAGCATTAAAACAAAACAGAATAAATAATGTCTAAACATCTTTACAAAGTAAATAACATATCATCAGAAAAATTCTACAATGTAAATCTTATTAGCTAAACACATACAGACAGGAAAAACACAAATTCACATAGTGTAATAACACAAAAATACAGGACAGGGTTTGTTTTCAGTGTGACATTTGGTACTGCATTCCACCCCAAAACTTCATTCCATATATCTTTCCTCTTATTTCAACATTTGTTTCCACCAAAAAAATCCTATCCAAGCATGCTTTCTGTATTTATATGTTCACATATTTCTTACCTCATTATTTATTTTCCATTATCTTACCTCATCATTTATTTCCAAGAAAATCCTACCTATACCTGCTTTCTGTACTTTTTTCGTATAAATTCTCAATGCATTTCTTCCAATTCATCACAACTCATTCTCTTATATAGTCTACCCCCTGTTAAGCTAACTTAAATCTACTGAGCTCAGATGCTAAACTAAGGGACGAGGCAATGCAGCAGCACAAAACAATTAATACAAACAGCAATGAAAAAAAATGCAAATTGGCAAAGCTAGCAGCAGCAAATCTAAATTAGCACAGCAAATGCAATATTACAACTAATATGAGCCAATGTGCAGCAAAAAGAAAAATAAATCAGTAGTAAAACTGGCTTAACAGATTAATACAAAGTGACATTCAGTAGCACTATGCATGGCAAACAGCAGCAGCAAATGCTATAACTTATACCTAAACATGGCAAAGCTCAAGCAGAAAAAATATTACACTAAAGACAACAATGCAGATAAGGGAAATGTCTATTCACATCTTAATGTCTATGTAATTAAAGTGGTGCACCACAACTTATTCTACCAAAAAAATTACCAAGTACTTGAAAAGTAAATTATGTATGCAGTTACTGTTATTAGTCCCTTCTTACTGTTCTTTCCTTTCCAAGTGCTTTTTTTTTTAAGAATGTGGATCATATTGTTATCTAACAGATCTGTTGACTGAAAGTGTTCACATTAGCAAATGCATTTGATTTTATTTTATAAAAGCAATGATGCAACACACCTGGAAAACAGATATCAAATAAAATAAGCAACTATGTACAAAGCAAAGCATAAAATATTCATTTAGTAGTCATGAGGCATTTCATAAGTTAGTAGAAATTCTCTCAATTCTCGTAGAAAGACACTTGTCATAATCAGGTGTGCAGATGTACGAATATTTCCCATCAATTCATAAGCATTTCAGTAAGTAGCACAAAGTACGAGTAATCATATGTTTTCAAGTACTGAGCGTGTCATTTTTGCGATGCTCTCTACAAAGGAATGTCAATAGCGAGGTTAATGGTCTCTTTTTTTCTCCACCTGTGCCTCTGAAAGGCACACACTAATGGCCTTTTCCCAGGCGACTATCGCGCAGCTGGGTGCCCACAACGCATTACGTGAAGGTTACTTCACTTTCCTACCAAAATATTTACGACAGCAGTTTGCGCTACAGTGACAGTCTCATATAAAAAATTTCACAGGTCACAAATTTGCCTTACAAATGTGTAGAAACAAAATCCTATAAATACAACAGTGTCCAAAAAATTTTCAGAGGCATTGTGATACATTCACACATGTACACACATTTCATAATTCTAAAGTACGATTCTTGGTTTCTAACATCCTTTTCCACAAATCAGAGTCCCTAACCACTACTCATTATTCCTTACCTTATTATACATATACATATTCGTCGACACTTCTTCAATATTTCATCATAAAAATATGTAGCATAATCAAATTCCTCATATACGGTAGCATCATCTTATTGATCATAAACATACCTCAACAGCATAATACATATCGTCGTCGTAATAATATCATAACATCTGAGTCAATTCTTAAAATCGTCGTAGCTTCCTCCAATAATTTCAAAACCTAAAAAAAATTCTCTGCTCATTTCAATAGTGTCATCTACCTCAAACGTCCTTTAAAATCATGATCCCATACCAAATACATCATTCAGAGCTCTCATTGTATCACAATGGTTCCAAAAAAATATGAACAGTTCACAAAGTACAGACGAAATACAATTTCATAAGTGTGAAGTTATCCAACTGTGTAATTGCGTAAATATGTTTCACTGACGTAGTAAAAAAAATTTGTTTCTCTGTAGAAAAGTCAGATAGCTGTGTAATTCTGTGTTAGAGAAATATGGTACCGATGTGTAGTTGTATAAGCATATACCATATTAGCTAGGGCTCCTTGTGTTTGCCAGACACATAGTACACAATGCAGGCGTGTACCCCCTGAGGATTAATGTAATTATACCCTCAGGTGTTACAGATTACAGCAATCGAATGAAATGTGTCACGGAAAACCTTTGTATCATTGTAATTCAAAAATCTTTAAAAATAAATGTTTTAAGTACAAAATGAATCACTCAAATACGTGTCCTTTAGCGCTAAATGTGCGTCTTGCTGTAAGATAATTCTGTGGAAGTGTCGTAGTTATCATCCTCCGAAATCTAAGTTCTGCAAAAGTCAAAGTACTTACCTCATCATAAACGAAAGTGAAATGCTTTGCGTATAGATATCGCAGTTATTATGCTTACTGCCGTGATGAAGAAAGTACTGTACTGTAACGTATTGTTGTGCTACGGAAAAGGCTGTCTCATTGTAGCTATACCACAAAAGTTACTACTAAAACATGTTTTACTTTCCAGAATAATACAGAAAAACTGTGCAGATATAAAACAGATACACCGCAAAAGCAACAATGTAAATTGTGTCACATATTAGTAGCGTCGTGATATAATCGTGTAGCTATCAAAGAAACCAAATGCTATGTCATCTTTAATCTCACCGAATGTACTTCAGATAAAGAGTATCTTTTCAAGTAAACCAAAATGTTGCATTAATATCTCATTAGCAGTATATGTTCTAAGTATGTAAGCCTTATAGTCGTTACGTAATCGTGCAACTAACAAGCAAGAATGTACACACACAATAACACCGTGACTCAAGTGTTTCTTCTTATGTGACAATGAATGAGCTTTAATGAGAACTTTGTGACCAATATATAATTTCTTTGCATTTCCTTCACTGTGTAGTTTTCTCCTTTTGTCTGCTGGAGATTTTATATTTTTAATAGCCAAATCAATTATGTCTTTGTGTCGTAGTTTATGTGTATTCGGGAAAGGTACAAGCTCTCTGATTCTGTTCGGTGGTTCTCCATTCTTCAGTACAAGAGTAGGTGGTAAAGCAGTGGAGTCATGAGGCATTTCATTCAGCACGTTTTGAAATAAGTGTAAATATCTGTCCCAATGCTGATGCCTTCTGTGACAATAAAGTCTGCAAAGCTTATTGATTTCTTTCATAATCCGTTCGGAGGGGTTACAATGTGGTGAGTACAATGAAATAAAAACAGGTTTGATTTTATGATTCCGAAGCATTCGTGACCAAACAGCAGATCTGAATTGCGGTCCGTTATCTGAAATGACTTTAGCAACGTGGCCAACTTCACGTAAGAAATTTTTAACAAAGGCGTTGGATACAGACCGTCCAGTGGCTTTACGTAACGGAGTGAAAGAACCAAATTTTGAAGTAAGTTCAACAGCGACTAGGACGTACGAAAATCCGTTCGATGTTCTGACAAGGGATCCAAAAAGATCAACAGCAGCAAATTCTTTTAATTTAGAAGGAATGGTAGGAAACATCGGAGCACGATGTGAGATAGTAGATGGTTTCGCTTTTGACAAAGTTTACAAATAGACAAGACTCTTCGAATTCTCTTTTCCATATTGTTAAAATAACAAGTCATCCGAAAAATATGATAACATTTTCGTGGGCCAAAATGTGCATAGCTGGAATGAATGTACCAAATGAGCTTATTAACAAAATCGTCAGGAATGCAAAGTACCCATAGCTTGTCATCAACAGCGCAGCGTTTGAACAGTATGTTGTTTCTAACCAGATGCCATTTGCTTTTGATGTCTTTCCAAATCGGATCTTTATCTTGTTCATGAGCAATGTCCTTTAAAGATGTGGAGATAAAGTTTTCAAAGGCGACTTTCTGAATGTAAAGAATACTGTAATTTTTCTCGAGGTTGCCTTCTGTGTTACTTTTCTCAAGTCCAGCCGGTGCGCGTGACAGTGCGTCCGCAACAATGTTCTCCTTGCCGGGAATGTAGACTATTGTGAAGCGGAATTCTTGCAGAAACAATGCCCAACGTTTTAACCTCTCATGATTTAATTTTGAAGACAAGAAATTGTAATGCACGATGATCACTGTATACTTTTACGTGCTTACCAGAAAGAAAGAAACGGAATTTGTTAAATGCCCAAACGATAGCTAAAGCTTCTAATTCAGTAACGGAAGAATTTTTTTTTTCAGATTTTGTTAGCACTCGGCTAGCAAAATCAATAGTTTTCTGAACAGTAGTGTCATTTTCTGTGGTTTCTTGAAATAAATGGGCACCAAGACCGACTTTAGAAGAATCCGTGCTAAGGCATAAATCTTGTGACAGATCTGGATGAGCTAGTATTGGCGCGTTAAGTAGCGATTCTTTCAAAGAATTGAATTCCAACTATGCTTGTTCGTCCCAGTTCCAAATAGTGTTTTTTCCAGTGAGAGAACAAAGTTTTGGTGTAACTAGAATTTGCATATTCAGAAAGCAACGATAAAAATTTACGAGATCTAGAAAACTTCGGACTTGTTTTTTTGTGGATGGAACTGGAATGGCTCTGTTTGCTTCTAACTTTTTGGGATCCAGCTGAATCCCTTCAGAAGAAATAATATGTCCCAAAAACTTCACCTTTGTCCTACCGAATTCAGACTTTTCCAAGTTAACTGTAATTCCAGATTCTGCAAAAATATGTAACACGCTGTTGAGGATGCGATTGTGTTGTTCCCATGAGGCTTCTGCTATCAGAATATCGTCCACATATAAGGTGATGTGACGTTTTAAGAACTCAGGTAATAGAATTTAGCCCGCGAATGAATGCTGCCAAAGAAATGTCCAAACCAAAAGGAAGTTTCCGAAACTGATAACAAACGCCGAAACAAAGGAAAGCTGTGTATTTTCTACATTCTCGATGAAGTTCGATCTGATAAAAGCTGGATCTGAGATCAATAGAAGACAACACTTTTACACCATTAAAATTTTGAAGAAGTTCTTCCAACGTTTGCGGCCTGTCTGTTTCAGGAATGATGATAGTATTGATTTGTCTTGAATCTAAGACAAGCCTGATCGATCCATTTTTCTTCTCAACAACATGTAATGGATTGTTATATGAGCTTACTGCAGGCTCAATAATGCCCTCGTCAAGCATAGATTGTATTTCTGTTCTAACACGGTCCCTATAATGCGCCGGAATTACGTATGGTCTAACAAAAAATTTAGTATGCTCACGAACACGAAATTGGTATTGAAATCCCTTGATTGTTCCTGTTTTGTGAGTAAAAACTGTGGAATGTGCTTGTAAAATCTCAAAAAGGTCTTGCCTATCAGTGTCATTACAATTCTAAATTGTTTGAATTTTATTCTGAATTAACTCATTAGTATCAAATGCGCCGTAGATATCATCCCTGTCAGTACTTGCAGAGTGACTGTTAGTGTCAAGTTCCGTCGCAAATTCCGAACTGTTGTCTAACAGGAGGTAAAGCCGATTAATTTCTTCGTCATGGTTTGAGAGCCAATCTTCAAATTTCAAAGCTATTGACTTACCTTCTTTCTCTAAACTTGTTTCAGCATCGTGGAAGTTTAAGATTGCTTTGTATTCATTCAAAAAGTCTACTCCCAATATAATTTCCGTCGACATTAATGGAACAATACGAAAGTTCATAGAGAGGCTGTGGCTTTCACAAAAGAATTCCAATATAAAAACCTAAACAGCCTACTTACACTTTTTGTAACACCCTGTATAATTTGGACTGCGATGTTGAACTCTAAATGGGGTTAATACTGTCTATAAAACAATAATAAAATGTTTTTGATCTCTTTCTCCAAAACTCTCACAGAAATGTTTGAATATGCTATGCATAATCCTCTGTGTCTATAATTTAATCAGTCTTATTAAATATCAAGTACGCTTAATTGTGCAGGTTGATACAATGGCGACTACAGATCAGTTGCCTGTGCTTCTCGCTAATGGTGGAATCGAATTCTTCCTCCAAAGAAATGACACCTATGGTCTTCCTCTACGGAAGGGAAAACACACTGATCAGAAAGAACATTATGACCACCTACTTAATAGCTGGTATGTCCAACTTTGGCACGGATACCAGCGGCGATGCTTCGTGGCATGGAAGCAAAGGGACCTTGGTAGGTCGCTGCAGATAGCTGACACACATCTGCACGCACAAGGCACCTAATTTCCATAAATTCCGCCGGCCGGGATGGCCGAGCGGCTCTAGGCGCTACAGTCTGGAAACGCGCGACCGCTACGGTCGCAGTTTCGAATCCTGCCTCGGACATGGATGTGTGTGATCTCCTTAGGTTAGTGAGGTTTAATTAGTTCTAAGTTCTAGGGGACTGATGACCTCAGAAGTTAAGTCCCATAGTGCTCACAGCCATTTTGAACCCATAAATTCCCCGGAGGGAGGCGATTAGCTCCGACGCCAAGTTCATTCACATCTTAGAAGCTTTCGATCTGGCGAGTTGGTGCGCCAGCACGTCAACTGGAACACATCAGTGTGTTCCTCGAACCACTCGTTCATACACCTGGCCTTGTGACATGGCGCGTTATCTTTTTGAAAAATGCCACTACCGTCATGAAATATGATCGTCATGAAGAGGTGTACGTGGCCTGAAACCAGTTTACGGTACTCCTTGACCGTCGTGGTACCTTGGACGAGCTCCACTGGACCCATGGATTCCCACGTGAATGTTCCGCAGAGTATAATGGAGCCACCGCCAGCTTGTCTCTGTCCCGCAATACAGGAGTCAAGGAACTGTTTCCCTGGGAGACGACGGATTCGCGCCCTTCCGTCGGTATCATGAAGAATGTATCGGGATTCACACGCCATACAACGCTCTGCCACGGCGCAAACTTCCAATGCCGATGGTCACGTGCCCATTTCAGCCGTAGTTGCCGATATCGTGGTGTTAACATCGGCACATGCAGGAGTCGCCGGCTGCAGAGGCCCATCATTAGGAGTATTCAATGGACCGTGTGTTCAGACACGTTTGTACTCTGCTCAGCCTTAAAGTCCGCCGTCTGTCCTGCTTCACCAGTCTGCCCAACCTACAACGTCCGACATCTGCAATGAGGGGTGGCTGTCCAAACCACTCACGAGGTCTGGACGTGGTTCCACGTTACTTTCGCCACGTGTTGAAGACACTCACCACAGCAATCCTCGTACTCCCGACAAGTCGCCCAGTTTCCAAAATGCTTGTGCCAATCCTCCAGGCCATCACAATCTGCACCCGTTAATTCTCAAATGGATGGTGCACCTTCGCCATTCTACTACACACGGCCAGCACGCTCACTGATACTACATGTATTGAGCGTGTGTCTGACTAGCAGTCATTCCGCGCTATATGACGCTGCTATCGTCTGGACGAGTTGATATCGGTAGCAGGTCAGTGTTCACAAAGTTTTGGCTGATCAGAGTAAGAAGGTATGCAGAGATGTTCATTTCATCCTTATCTATGACTTCACATAATCGCAGATCGAGATTATTCATTGCATTACTACTTTAACGTTCTATTAATAAATTTACGGCATTTCTGCCCACAGCGGAAGGCGAAAAGCAAGCGAGGTGTTACAGCGGGACATTGTCTTGAAGCAAAAACACCTCACTGAACAGCCTCGGCTTGAAGGCCTTCCGTAATACAGTCAGGATATATGGTAGTTTGTTACTGTGACAGTTTGCCCCTTAAATGCTTAATCTGTTAGTGTCACACCGCGGCGACCCCAAAAAACAGCATCACCCTGCCCTACGATGGATCGCTCTTTTCCTTTTTCAGCTGTTGTGAATCCACTGGTGTTGTGATGAGGTGAAACTAGTTTCGTTCACTTATACATTATGTGATGAAAATATCCAGACACCTGGCTGAAAATGACTTACAAGTTCGTGGCGCCCTCCATAGGTAATGCTGGAATTCAATATGGTGTTGGCCCGCCCTTAGCCTTGATGACATCTTCCACTCTCGCAGACATACGTCCATTCAGGTGCTGGAAGGTTTCTTTCAGGAATGGCAGCGAACTCTTCACGGAGTGCTGCACTGAGGAGAGGTATCGAATTCGGCCGGTGAGGCGTGGCACGAAGTCGGCGTTCCAAAACATCCCAAAGGTGTTCTATAGGACTCCGGTCAGGATTCTGTTCAGGCCAGTCCATTACAGAGATGTTATTGTCGTGTAACCATTCCGCCACAGGCTGTGCATTACGAACAGGTACTCAGTCGTGTTGAAAGATGGAATCGCTATCCCAGAATTGCTCTTCAACAGTGGGAAGGAAGGAGGTGCTTAAAACATCAATGTAGGCAAGCCCCTCCATGAAAAACACGACCACACCATAACACCACCGCCTCTGAATTCTACTGTCGGCATTACACCCGCTGGCAGATAATGTTCACCGGGCATTCGCCATATCCATACTCTGCCATCGGATCGCCACATTGTGTACCGTGCACCATGACAGCTGGACGATGCCACAACACGTACATGCTGCTTGCTTTGCGCTTTTGTCTCGGGTTCACATTGATACAGCCAGAACTCGCCCACACTGATATCCGGCTAAGAAGTTTTGGACTGACACAGCTGCAACATTTTTGCCGCTGGCTAGGTTCGGTAGACTTTTTGGGTGGGTGTCTATAATCTCGGCACCCAGTTGGTGTCAACTTTTATCATGTTCGAAATGTTGTGAAAGACATGTTGCCTCAGCTGTGATACGTCATCGGGCCCCAGGGCCACCGCTACTCTTGTGATGCCCAGTTCTCCACAGCCGAGTGGTCGGTCTTCCATTCATTCTTCATCACACAGACTCGTTTGATACCGCTGGAAGGGAATACTCTATCGAAACACTGAGTTAAACGATGGTACATTGCAGCCATGCCACTTCTCCAATTCTTCGCGGACTGCTCCAGCTTTCAGAATGAGAATTTCACTCTGCAGCGGAGTGTGCGCTGATATGAAACTTCCTGGCAGATTAAAACTGTGTGCCTGGCCGAGACTTGAACTCGGGACCTTTGCCTTTCGCGGGCAAGTGCTCTACCATCTGAGCTACCGAAGCACGACTCACGCCCGGTACTCACAGCTTTACTTCTGCCAGTATCTCGTCTCCTACCTTCCAAACTTTACAGAAGCTCTCCTGCGAACCTTGCAGAACTAGCACTCCTGAAAGAAAGGATGTACGGAGACATGGCTTAGCCACAGCCTGGGGGATGTTTCCAGAATGAGATTTTCACTCTGCAGCGGAGTGTGCGCTGATATGAAACTTCCTGGCGGATTAAAACTGTGTGCCCGGCCGAGACTTGAACTCGGGACCTTTGCCTTTCGCGGGCAAGTGCTCTACCATCTGAGCTACCGAAGCACGACTCACGCCCGGTACTCACAGCTTTACTTCTGCCAGTATCTCGTCTCCTACCTTCCAAACTTTACAGAAGTACTCACAGCTTTACTTCTGCCAGTATCTCGTCTCCTACCTTCCAAACTTTACAGAAGCTCTCCTGCGAACCTAGCAGAACTAGCACTCCTGAAAGAAAGGATATAGCGGAGACATGGCTTAGCCACAGCCTGGGGGATGTTTCCAGAATGAGATTTTCACTCTGCAGCGGAGTGTGCGCTGATATGAAACTTCCTGGCGGATTAAAACTGTGTGCCCGGCCGAGACTTGAACTCGGGACCTTTGCCGTTGGTTCGCAGGAGAGCTTCTGTAAAGTTTGGAAGGTAGGAGACGAGATACTGGAAGAAGTAAAGCTGTGAGTACCGGGCGTGAGTCGTGCTTCGGTAGCTCAGATGGTAGAGCACTTGCCCGCGAAAGGCAAAGGTCCCGAGTTCAAGTCTCGGCCGGGCACACAGTTTTAATCTGCCAGGAAGTTTTCTCCAGCTTTGTTGCCCTTCAGTTGCAGAAAGGGAAGTATCATACGATACTTCACTCTATCAGTGGACTGCGCCATTTTGTTTTGGTTCATATCGTGGCGTGATACAGTATACTTTGACTGTAGCCATCTATGTGCAATCAAACAAAAGATCAATTATGTAACATTATCTTTGAGGTGATAATTAAAACTTTATGACTGCGCGTCCTGAGTCTCCAGGATCTGAAGGAGTCTCCGTGAAGTTCTACACGAAGATTGCAGGTAACTTGTTAGCTTCACTCTTGACTATAATTTAACGCAGATATTTTAGGCAGAGTCTGGTTCTCTGCGACATAAATGTACTGATTACATCCATATACAGAAATCAAATTGAAACTGATCCACAGAACAATCATCCTGAATCTCTCATATATAACTATGATGTATATATGCAGACAGAAGCGATGAATGAAAATTTGTTCCAAGACGAGATTCGAAGCTGGCTCTTCTGCCCACTTGGTAGATGTGCTAACCACTATGCGGCTGCGGCACAGTGGCTTTGTACACCTGCATTTAGTGTTCTAGCATGCCACCCTCCTCAATTCAAATTCCCATTGATGTCTGAATCCACTTGGCTTCTCCTGATTACAGGACCTCTCCAACTCTACTGGAATAGCACCTCAGCATCGAATGAAATGGGGACGCCTATGTGCTTTAATTAAATAAAACTCCATGGCTCCAGAGATTTTTTCAACTCTCAAATATTTATGATGTATAGATGCAGCTGAAGCTACATTTTTGATAGAGGATGGAGGAGCATTAGAGGAGTCCATACAGTTGCGCAAAGCCAGTGTGCCACATTGGTGTAGAGGTTAGTGTGTTTCCCTAATGAGCAGGTGACCGGGGTTCGAAACCCAGTCTTGGTACAAATTTTCATTCGTCGCTTGAGGCCGCATAGTCCGCATATATACATCACAAATGTTTGAGGCTCGTATAGCTCTCTGGAGATATATAGTTTCACATTTAACTTTAGCAGGTTCGAACATAATGACATACTTGGAACAAAATAACATTCTGTGTGCAAGAAGTACTGGCTCTGGAAATATCGAACACACACCCTATATCCTCAGTGCCACAGACAAAAAAAATATTTTTTCGATGTTTCTAGACATTGACAAGCTTTTGATTCAGTATCACATCGATGCCATCAAAAGAAAATGCGTTTCTATGGGGTATAAATACCACAATAGACAGTTCATTTAAAGAAGTAAGGGCATGCCTTAAAAGACATATCACAAAAGCCGGACATACAAATATAGGTATAAGGAAGCTAACGGCGAAGAAACTTTGGGTGACGGAAGAATTCTTCATTTGATTCGAACAAAGAAGGAAACACAATAACATCTAGAAAAAGACAAGTATACAGCAATATAAGTCACTTACGAGTGAAATAAATGGAAAATACAGGGAAGCAAATGTAAAATGGCAACAAGAAGATTTTTCAGAAATCGATAAGAAAATGGTTGTTGGGAAGACTGAGTTAGCGTGTAGAAAAATCAGAGCAACCTTTAGTGAGACTGAAAGCAAAGGCGTCAACATTAAGAGTGCAAGAGGAACTCCTCGTCTGGACAATCCGAAAGGCAGATAAAAGTGCGAGAACAATTGCACAATCAGCTTATCTGGACAGGCAGGATGTAGAACTTTGTCGTGGATGGAGAGTCATCTACAAGCACTATCACAGTGGGGGACATTGATAGTGATTCGTGTCGGTGGGCACCTTTGGTGCTATTTGAGAGGTGTATGCTGTGTATCTGTTCAAATAATTCAAATGGCTCTGAGCATTATGGGACTCAACTTCTGAGGTCATTAGTCCCCTAGAACTTAGAACTAGTTAAACCTAATTAACCTAAGGACATCACACACATCCATGCCCGAGGCAGGATTCGAACCTGCGACCGTAGCGGTCTCGCGGTTCCAGACTGCAGCGCCTAGAACCGCACGGCCACTTCGGCCGGCTGTGTATCTGTAATGGCTTTCATCCTCCCTGTTCTATCATCATACAAGAGGAACATGACGCCACACTGCAACCCCCCCCCCCCTCACCTATTAGAGTCACTACACTCTACTGATACACTCAAGTCACAACTGCTACACACAGACAGAGGCCATTGTAGATTACGTGGCTCAACCTGCCCATTGGTTTAGGCAATGTCATAAGTAACTATCTCTCTTTAATCCTTTCATTACCAATATTTTTTTCAGTGTGGAATACATTACTTTATGCTTATGTTAGAAGTAACAACATGAAAAAAATATTTACCGCCATTTCGTTTTCCATGATAGGAATGGGGAGCACATGCAGGGTGATTCCACAGTGATGTAAAAAAACTCTCAGTGGTGACGGGGAAGTGTAAATGTATCAATTTGATGTAAGGGACTCTATCTGGAAACGACCGAGTCGAAATTAATAAGCGAAAATCGTTCTGATACTCTGAGTGTGGAATGCATACACCGGGACTGTTGTTGCTAAGATTGTAGGGTAGGCAACTTTCAGAGGTGGAAGTATGGACGAAAAAAAGAAATAAATATCTAGCAAACATGGACTGTAAACAGAATAAATAAAGAGCTATGGGTACTTTTTGAGTAGAAAAAATGTTTCACAATATCGAAGATGAACAAGTGCACATAATTCTTAAGGTATCCATTTTATAGCCCATGTTCACCAGACATTTTTTCTTGTTTTAGTTCATAGTACCACCTCTGAAAGTTACCTGTTCTACAATCTTAGTAACAACAGTACCAGTACATGTATTCCACTGTCATAGGAATCAAAACTATTTTAGCTTATAACTTTCGTTTCGGTCGTTTCTGAACCTGGGTTCCTTACCTCAAAATCTTACATTTATGCTTCTCCGTCATCCCTGAAAGGTCGTAACTTCATCAAGGAACCAGCCTGTACAGCATTATTTAACTAACTCTGTGGTTTCGTCACAGCGGTGCATAAAAACTACAAGACATAACGGTGAACAAACACACATCAGGAGATACAGCTTCTCTCCAAATGTTTAGCTCATATCGCAGGCGCTCAGTAAGCGCACCGTTTGAGACTCGGCATATGGCAATAGTGCGTGAAATTTGTTTGCACGAACTGTGCGGGAAGGCAAGACAGCAGCCCGCTTAGCAAATTTGTTCACTTTGTTACCTATCTGCAGGCGCAAACTGTTTCGATGCGACGATACAGAGAAGAGGTTTAACAATTATACTTGAATACAGCTCATCCAACAGCCGCAATCTGTAATTATAATACTTCTGCACACCATTAGCGGGCTTTCCTTTACCAGTGGAATAATGAAAATTAGCAACATCATACAGCAAATTCCCATAGGTTCTCTGGTAAACTACTGCGGGACACACTCGCCCCAATGGTAGTGAAGGGGTTAAGATGTGTATCTAGAAGCCCGTAAACTTCCGCAAATCACTTGGAGGAGCTACTTCTGCAATTTCTTTGACTTGGAAACATCTCCAGCAAATGGACTTCCGCAATTTTCATCAAGTTCCAGAAGTAACTTTCGCAAGTTAGTGGAAACATTTGCTTGCATTTTGCTCCAATTACATGCTGAACTTGCCAGCCGCTGAAGTTTTTATCAAGTGTGACAGAAAAGTGATGAGACTGACAACAGACTTGGTCGGAGTTTCAGCTCCGCACAGCCATGACGTGAATTCTGAGAATGCCATCAGTGTAGCTGCGTTTTTGTTCTGTGTTACGAAAATGGAATAGCGGAATTTAGAGCAAATTTATGCCAAGTTTTGTGTTAAACTTGGGGAATCTACGAGAACACCCTTTGAAAATTTGAAATAGGCCTATGATGAACATTCCTTATCAAGAGCAAAAGTTTTTCGTTGGCACGAATCACTTTTGGATGGCCGAGAACACGTTGAAGATTAATGTCACTGAGAAAGACCTTCAGCTTCAAAAACCGGCGAAAATGTCGAATGTGTGCGTGCTCGTGTGAGATTGTTCCTCTTGGTCAAACTGAGAACCAAGTGTTTTATAAATATGTCCCTGAAAGGCTCAGGCAAAGAGTGAATGGAGGGAGACTGGACATGGCAAACAATTAGGTGCTGCATCATGACAACGCCCCATGTCGCATGGCCACTTCTATCAGGGAATTTTTGACCTGAAAATACATTCTTGTTGTTCCACAGCTGCCCCTATTCACTGAATCTGAGTACTTGAGCTTTTACTTTTCCCAAAGTTGAAAAATGTCTTAAAAGACGTCATCCGGGGTCTATGGAGAACATTCAAAAGCGGCCTATGTTGTGTGTCTTGAGCAGTTTTGGCTAAAGTTGACTGTATCGGAGTTACTGTGTGACTTCGCTTGTTAAAATCAATCACTGTACCGTCATTGATTGTGTGGTGGGCCTTCTTCGTCTCCCTCAGAGGCGCATTTGTATTGCTAGGAAGTCTTTAGTCTGGAACAACCAGACCAACATAATTTGTTTCGGGCTATACTCGCGAAATTATCATCACCACGACGGGACGTCGAAGCAACCAGCCATGGCCTTTGGTACGCCAGATCGTGTTCTTGCAGTTAAGACGACAGCTTGGTAATGTATGTCCGCAGCACCGGCAGATTAGGGATTTTGCTAGGTGATAATCAGAGTTCAGCAGAGCGCGCCTATTCGTCTTTTCTAACTTTGTTCTGTCTTGGGTGTTCATTGTCTGAGTTCTCACTACTGTAGCAGCAATTAATGTTGGGTTGGCTGTGTGTTTCTCTGAAGATTTGAGTTGCAAGGAATTGGCTCCACATACCACTTCGTCATAAATGTCACAATCTAGTTTATGGACAACTTCACCTTCACAACATTTATTTGAGTATCCAATTTGATGTATTGTAAATGTTTCATGTGTTTTATTATTTTGAGTTTAGTCATAATAAATCAAATTGTTATTTTGGACAGAACTTTCATTCTGTTAATCGGTAGAGCTGCCCTTTCATTTCTCACTACGTTAATGAAACTTTCCTTCATTTAATTTCTATGAAATTAAATTATTGCAGGTGCCAAACTCTACTCCACTTGCAGGGTCGATTATAGTCAGTTCGCGTTTCTTCTTAATCCATGTGCAACAGCAAAAGTCGTAGTTAGAATAGGGGGTGGGGGAAGGGGGCTTAGAGCATTATTTACATATGAAGATTCTAGAAGAATTAAGTGTTAAATACACTGCTAGCCCCGGCACCTCGCAAGGTATGTAGGGGGTGCTAGTATATTCTTAGAGTAATCATTTAAAGCCGGTTCTTTAAAATTTGCTAATAGACTTCTCGAATTAGTTTACGTCTGTCTTCAAGAGTCTTCCAGTTCAGTTCCTTCGGTATTTCAGTGACACTCTCTCACGGATTAAACAAACCCGTTACCATTCGTGCTGCCCTTCTCTGTATACGTTCAATATCCCCTGTTAGTCCTATCTGGTACAGATCCCACACACTTGACCAATATTCTAGAACCGGTGGCGCAAGTGATTTGTAAGCAATCGCCTTTGTAGACTGATTGCACTTCCCCAGTACTCTACCAATAAACCGAAAATCCACCACCTGCTTTACCCATGACTGAATTTACGTAATCATTCCATTCCATATCCCTCCAAAGTGTTGCATCCAGGTATTTGCAGGAGTTGGCCGATTCCAACAGTGACTCGTTGATATTAGAGTCATAGGATACTACGTTTTTTCGTTTAGTGAAGTGTATAATTTTGCATTTCTGAACATTTAAAGCAAGTTGACAATCTCTGAACCACACTGAAATCTTATCAAGATCTGATTGAATATTTACACAGTTTTTTTCAGATAGTACTTCATTATAGATTACTGCATCATCTACAAAAATGCACAGTTTACTATTAACATTGCCTGCAACATCATACCCGCCATGTTAGCCGAGAGCGCTAATTCGCTGCTTCCTGGACTCGGGTAAGCTCAACGGCCCCAGATCGAATCCGCCCGGCAGATTAACGGCGAGGGCCGTAGTGCTGGCCAGCCTGGATGTGATTTTTAGGCGGTTTTCCACATCCTACTTGGTGAATACCGGGCTGATCCCCACGTCCCGCCTCAGGTACATGATTCGCAGACATCTGAACACGTTCACACTATTCCATGTATTACACTAAACGCAAACAGCTGGCGTCCACTACTTCCATCCCAGGGGATACGTGGTGGCAGCAGGAAGGGCATCCAGCCATCCCTTGCTACCTTGCCACACCTTGCCACCACCTTGACACATCCGACACTAACCATGCCGACCCTGCGAAACCGCAGGATACAGGCACTAGCGATAGATAGATAGATTGTCTGCAAGATCATTAATATACAATATGAACAGTACAAATCCCTGGGGGACACAGAAAGTTATTTCTACATCTGATGATGACTCTCCATCCGAGCTAACATACTGTGTCCTCTCTACCAAAAGGTCCTTAGCCCAGTCACAAATTTCATTTGATACCCCATGTGATCGTACTTTTGACAATAAGCCTAGGTGCGTTACTGAGGCAAATGCTTTTTGGAAATGAAGAAATACTGCATTTACCTGGTTGCCTTGTTCCATGGCTTTCAGTATGTCATATGAGAAAAGTGCGAGTTGGGTTTCACGTGATCATTGTTTTCAAAATCCATGCTGGTTGGCATTGACGAGGTCGTTCTGTTAAAATACCTCATGATGTTTGAGCTCAGAATATGTTCTAATATTCTACAACAAATCGATGTTAAGGATGTTGGACGGTAGTTTTGTGGATCACTTCTACTACCCTTCTTGTTGATGGGTGTGACCTGTACCTTTTTCCAAGAACTGGGCAGTGTTTATTGTTCGAGGGAACTATGACAGATTACAGTTAGAAAAGGGGCTAACTCAGCTGCAGATTCGAAATGCAATCTAGCAGAGTTTCATTGGGGCCTGGAGCTTTGTTCAATTTTAACGATTTCAGCTGTTTCTCAAGACCAGGGACACTAATACTTATTTCATTCATCGTTTCAGTGGTACGAGGATTAAATGGAGGCAATTCTCCTGGGTTTTTCTTTGTAAAGGAACGTTTGAGAACAGAGTTAAGCATTTCAGCTCTTACTTTACTACCCTCAGTTTCAGTTCCTGTCTCATTCACTAGGGAATGGTGCCACTAGTAGCCTTTATACACGACCAGAATTTCTTTGGGTTCTGTGAAAGATCACTTAACAATATTCTGCCACGGTAGTCACTGAAGGCATCACGCATTGCCCTCTTGGCAGCCAAACGCGTTTCATTCAGCATCTCTCTATCTACAGCCCTACGTTTTGTTTTACGCGTATTATGCAGTAATCTCTGTCTCTTTAGAAGTGACTGTATACCATGGAGGTTCCCTCCCACTATGAACTGTTCTACTGAGTACATATCTGTCCAGTGCATGGTCAAGTATTCTTTAAAACTTGAGCCAGAGCTCCTCTGCATGCTCCTGCCTTGTGCTGAAAGTTTCAAGTTCTTCGTTGACATATGGCACTACTTATTTTTTATCTAGTTTACTGAATATATATATATATATATATATATATATATATATATATATACAGGGTGAGTCACCTAACATTACCGCTGGATATATTTCGTAAACCACATCAAATACTGACGAATCGATTCCACAGACCGAACGTGAGGAGAGGGGCTAGTGTAATTGGTTAATACAAACCATAAAAAAATGCACGGAAGTATGTTTTTTAACACAAACCTAGGTTTTTTTTAAATGGTACCCCGTTAGTTTTGTTGGCACATCTAAACATATAAACAAATACGTAATCCGTGCCGCTTGTTGCATTCTAAAATGTTAATTACATCCGGAGATATTGTAACCTAAAGTTGACGCTTGAGTATCACTCCTCCGCTGTTCGATAGTGTGTATCGGAGAGCACCGAATTACGTAGGGATCCAAAGGGAACGGTGATGGACCTTAGTTACAGAAGAGACTGGAGCAGCACATTACGTCCACATGCTAACACCTTTTTATTGGTCTTTTTCACTGACGCACATGTACATTACCATGAGGGGTGAGGTACACGTACACACGTGGTTTCCGTTTTCAATTACGGAGTGGAATAGAGTGTGTCCCGACATGTCAGGCCAATAGATGTTCAATGTGGTGGCCATCATTTGCTGCACACAATTGCAATCTCTGGCGTAATGAATGTCGTACACGCCGCAGTACATCTGGTGTAATGTCGCGGCAGGCTGCCACAATACGTTGTTTCATATCCTCTGGGGTTGTAGGTACATCACGGTACACATTCTCCTTTAACGTACCCCACAGAAAGAAGTCTAGAGGTGTAAGATCGGGAGAACGGGCTGGCCAATTTATGCGTCCTCCACGTCCTATGAAACACCCGTCAAACGTGTACCTCACCCCTCATAGTAATGTACATGTTCGTCTGTGAAAAAGACCAATAAAAAGGTGTTAGCATGTGGACGTAATGTGCTGTTCCAGTCTCTTCTGTACCTAAGGTCCATCACTGTTCCCTTTGGATCCCTACGCAATTCGGTGCTCTCCGATACACACGATCGAACAGCGGAGGAGTGGTACTCAAGCGTCAACTTTAGGTTACAATATCTCCGGATGTAATTAACATTTTACAATGCAACAAGCGGCACTGATTACGTATTTGTTTATATGTTGAGATGTGCTAACAAAACTAACGGGGTTCCATTTAAAAAAACGTAGGTTTGTGTTAAAAAACATACTTCCATGCATTTTTTTATGGTTTATATCTTGTAAAGATTATGTGTAGTTTGAATAATTTACGAACGTGCTGCCAGCTGCACACCAGAGATTGTATTTAACTGTCGCCGCCGGTGAAAAACAATGTTACAGATGTTCCATGGACTGCGACAAGATTTTACTCGTGGAATGTTAATGGATGAAACAGATTCTGCTTGGAGATAGTACTTGAAGAGAGGTGTTGATAGATGACTGTATTATTAGGAAACACCATCAGAGCAATTTTGTAATTGTGAACGTACTGTCCGATCCAGGAGTGCCGGCTTTTGAAAATTAATGTGGGTGCTATAAATCATAGTTCACAAATATTGAAAACTAACCCGCCGAAAATTCAGTTTCAGGTACTTTTGAACCAGCAGCACTTTATAAAGGTAAGGATTTGTTTAGTCGGTGCTTTTCCAACATTAATTAAGACAAAAGTTTTCCCCTGTCCACATAGAATTGTTTTATTTGTTCCAGTCTTTGAGTAATTTCTGTTTCTCATTCATAAAGACTGTGTTCCTGCGAACAGTGGATCGTTTGATAAAAATGTTCGTCACAGCGTCAGGGTTCAAGTTTTTTGCTTCTTGTTTATGGACATGCATGATATCGTTGTCGTTCAATTTCTCTTGCGTCTTGGAGTTGCGCAGGTAAGATTTTAATCTTCTAAGGGTAAAGAATGAGCGCTCTGCTGTACATGTAGAAACTAGTGTAGGTAAAGCGATCTTTATCACTTTCATCATCTCGAGAATCAATTCTCAAACGTGTGTATTTGAGAAAAAGAAGCGCACCGTAATTTCAACGACAAATGGTTCAAATGGCTCTGAGCACTACGTGACTTTACTTCTGAGGTCATCAGTCCCCTAGAACTTAGAACTACTTAAACCTAACTAACCTAAGGACATCACACACATCCATACCCGAGGCAGAATTCGAACCTGCGACCGTAGCGGTCGCGCGGTTCCAGACTGTAGCGCCTAGAACCACTCGGCCTCCCCGGCCGGCTCAACGACATAATCTTTAAATTTACACATTTCTAAAATCATACTTTCGTTTAAAGTTAGTGTTTCTGAGTCAAAGTCATCCGTATAAAATTGTGTTACATAACTGCAACCTTTAGTTTGGAAAGAAGAAATGTTTCTATTTCTTTTAAGTGAGTCAAGCAGCTTTTAACGATTGCTTTTACCACATCTTCGCCTCGTTATGTTTTCTTTGCAAAAGGACAAGTAGAGAAAATCATTTTCTTACATACAAATAAAACACTTTATTACACTTATAGTCGTGTAACATCCAATTATATTTGCTTTTACACTATTTTTGAAAAGAACGGCCACCACCAGCATAACTAGTTTTCTTTGTTTCATTCGATAGAACAGCTGAATCGATGCCACCTGAAGCAATATCTTCATATGCCGTAGCTTCTAATCACTGATGAGCGAACAACGAATTTATCCATTACAAAAAATTTCGACGAAGACATAAGCAAAACAAATTGCAATTGTAAATAATTGTAAACGATACTGTGTTATGCAATAAAAAGCGTAAACTAAAACTTACTGCTCCACAAAGGATGCAAAGCAGAAGGTTTAAGCCTTTGTCGGCCGTTGACCGCTGGGCGGCACGTTCAAAAATTTTCGCGACGTTTCCGCGAGAGTAGCGCCCAGCACTTATCATTTGTTTCTAGAGGACTGAGAAGGGCTTGGTCGTGCTTGCATGGACCAACGCGAGAGTGCGATGTCATAATTGTCGTAACTGACGGCTCTGAATTTTCCCCAAATTTTTTTTTTTTTTTTTTTTTTTTTTTTTTTTTTTTTTTTTTTTTTTTTTTTTTTTTTTTCCGCTCCATTCCGTGTGGGAGCTGAGCACCCCATAAAAATTCGTGGGGGTGCTCTAGCACCGGAGCACAAACGGAATCGGCCTCCCTGGTCCGAACAATGGGCGAGATTGAGTACTAATGTCACAATAAGTAGTAGGGAAAAGTGTTTCCGATCAAAGTGAATAAAACACATGTATGTTTTAAAGCTATTCCTCAATATTCCATGATTCTGTGTTTAATTGTACTGCATTTCGGAACTAGCCATGTTTGAGGAAATATTTCAGATTAATTTTAACATACAGTATGAGAGATACGATCCGTTAGCCATCGAGAATGCCAGTCTTGCACAACGTGTGGACTTCCTTCCGTCCATAAACTTGTCAAGATCTTCCTAGAGTAACTTGTACTTAACTAAAGAAGTGCACTTTACTGCTAGTTAGTGTTATAGTTTGGGAACAATTCACCTTTCGCAGTTCGTATTCAGACAGAATATGTACAACTGTAGTTATAAAAATGAGCGCAATTAGTCTTATTACTTAAGAGACCTCTATTAAAAACCAATCGTAACTAAGTCAGCTTGTGCTCTGCAATTCAATCGAATTCAATACGTAATTCAACACTGCTCAGTTCTCACTGGTTTATCTTTTCAATGATTCTAAACGGCAGCAACAGAACGTTCGCACAAACTTCCTTGCTTACCAGGTCTCCAAATATGACAAGCTATCAACAGAAGAACCCTCCCTTTACTTCAGATTTTCCCATTTAAGTTCCCAGAGCATTTCTATTTTCCTTTCGTATGGACCACAACGATTTTTCGCGGGTTAGAATTCGCGATGATAAGGAGGTGAATAGGAGGTGCAATATTTTGGAAGTGCGCACACTACCGTCTTGCGTGCGATTTCCTTCACAGATACGCTACAGTTTTCCAGAACACTTCCTAAAAATCTAGGTTTTACATTCTCTTTCCCTAATACCTCACATGATATCACGCAAACCGTGGATAAAGGGTGACAGAAAGATTGCATATTTCTAGATCTTGGGAAAGAGTTTGGCCCAGTGCCCTACCGCAGACTGCCAACGAAGGGCCGAGCACAAGGAATAGATTTTCAGGTTTGTCCGTGGGTCGAAGACATCTTGAGCAGTGGAACCCAATAAGTTGTTCTGGACGATGAGTGTTCACCAGAGCCAGCCGGAGTGAACGAGCGGTTCTAGGCGCTACAGTCTGGAACCGCACGACCGCTACGGTCGCAGGTTCGAATCCTGCCTCGGAAATGGATGTGTGTGATGTCCTTAGGTTAGTTAGGTTTAAGTTGTTCTAAGTTCTAGGGGACAGATGACCTCAGAAGTTAAGTCCCATAGTGCTCAGAGCCATTTGAGCCATTTTTTGTTCACCAGAGACAAAAGTACCGTCAGGAGTGCCCCAGGGAATTGTGATACGATTGCTGCTGTTCGATATTTGTTCAGAAACCACCTGAGGGGTAGGATGAATGTCAGTCTGCGGCTGTTTGCTAATGACGATGTAGTACATGGGAAAGTATCGTCGTTGAGTGACTGGAAGCATACAGGATAATTTAGACAGAATTTCTATTTAGTGTGATGAATGGCAGCTTGCTGTGAAGGAAGAAAAATGTAAGTTATTGCAGATGAGTAGGAAAAAGAGTCCTGTATTATTCGAATACAATTTTGGTGGTCTGTTGCTTGACACAGTCACTTCGATTAAATACCTAGGTATAACGTCCCAAAGTGACATGAAATGGAACGAGCACGGAAAGCCGGTACTAGCGAAGACGAATGATCGACTTCGGTTTATTTGGAAAATTTTAGGAAAGTATGGTTCACCTACAAAGGAAAACCGCGTATTAGAACACAAGTGCGACACATTGTTGAGCACTGCTAGAATGTTAGTAATCCTTAGCAGGCTGGATTAAAGGACGACATTGAAGCAATACAATGGCGTGCTACAAAATTTGATTCGATCAATACGTGATTATTATGGAGATGCTCCGTGAACTCAAATGGGAATTCCTGGAGGAAGGACGACGTTCATTTCCCGAAACGGTATTCTACTGATGCTGATATGAACTTCGCCAAAGTTCCGAGAAGACAAGATAAGAGAAATTAAAGCTCATACGGCAGCATACAGACAGTCGTTTTACTATCGCTCCAGTGTCCGCCCCCGGCAGCTGAAGGATGCGTTTAGAAGGCCGGAATTGACAAAAATAACAAGGCAGTGAAGGACATTGCGATGTCGCTGTTCGGGACTGCTCTTCTGTCCACGTAATCTACCCTGGGAAGAACACACATCAAGGATTTACTGAATGAGTAATTTGGGTCTGGGAAATGATGAGGAACCTCAGGCTGCAGAAGAAGAAAATGTGCATGCTGTACTGCCACCAGTTGAAGGTGACAGTGGAGGTGCTAAATGTGTGCTACTGCTTAAGACTGCTTATCACTCCTCATTCTTTGAATGCTGTAGTTTGTGACTGCAATTATCTGTCACCTTATTTATGTTATTTCATTGTAAGCTAGCCATTTTTGTTACTGTTTTTGTGGAATAAAAAAAGAAAGTCGTCAGCGCGACAGAATGTTAATCCTAAGGGCCCGGGTTCGATTCCCAGCTGGGTCGGAGGTTTTCTCCGATCAGGAACTGGATGTTGTGTTGTCCTAATCATCATCATTTCATCCACATCGACGCGCAAGTCGCCGAAGTGGCGTCAAATCGAAAGACTTGCAGCCGGCGAACGGTCTATCCGACGGGAGGCCCTAGTCACACGACATTTACATTTTACATCGCTCCAGTTGCGAGTGGAGCAGAACAAGGAATGGACAGTAGTGGTACAAGATACCCTCCGCCGTGCATCGTACGTTAGCCTACGAAGTGTGTATATAGATAGGGATGTACTAATTTTTTTGATCATCCTATTTCGTACCGGATCTTAGTATTACACCGAAAATATTTAAACGATGTGCTGTGCCACCAATCTCGTGATCAGATACTATCGGATTCTTTCTCTTCGTTGTAGGCATTGCCTTCCATTCATTCTCATTGAAACAGAGCTTCATTCATTAAACTGAGAGGAAATTTTATCCAGGTCTGTATATTTTTTGCCAGCTGCAGTGTCCGGCATTTATCAGGGCCCTGTGCCTTGTTGATACTCATAGCGATTGCAAGCCGTATGGGAAACTGCAGACGCTTTAAATATAAATTCTACTTTTTCAGCCCAGTTTTCAGTGTTTCAAGTATGGCTGTGTTTGAGCACGACTCAAAATGTTCGAACAGTTTACGTACAATTCGGGAAACCTCGGCTTCTGTTCTATCTTTTGATCGGCCCGCAATCTAGTGGTTTTTGTTGGTACTATACGTATGACCTGTCTAAGCGTTTGAATAGCATTGTGGATATTAATAATAAAAATAACATTGAAACATGCACTTTATGTCTTCTTGGGTGTATGTCATATGCAACAACAGCAACTAATCAGATATCTTCTGGGGTACATGTCATATGTAACAACGGCAACTAATCAATAAATAAGAGTCTGCAATAATGTTTCTGTCAAATTCTCGAGCTTTCTCTCGTCCCGCGATTTAGTGAAGGCTGATGGCACTACCTCCAAACAGGTGCTGCAGCTGTAATGTATTCTCGCGATGAGTATTACAGTCAGTTTACCACGATATATATATATATATATATATATATATATATTGTTTGCCAAACATTTAATTTTTCCTCAGTTTTCTTCATTGTTCCATCTGAAGAGATTTGAAGCAAATCGGCCACGAACTTTGAAGGAACTCGGTCAAGTACTTTTCGAGATATTTGGTCATCATGTTTCTCCTTTGTGTGCCCAAATGTTCAATGGAGGATCGTGCAGAAATCTGAAGTAATTCGGCCAAGAGCTTTTACAGATTTTTAGCAATAATCTTTCCTCTTTATATATTACATATATGTTTCATTTATGAAATCTTATGCAGAAAGTGATCTTCCTCTTGTCTTGAAGGTAAAGTGTGCAAAATTTCATCAAGATCGTAATAAAACTGTAGATATGTACGAATTACAAACAAATAAACGGATGCTGTTCTTTATATATACGGATGATCATCCAAAGACGAAAATTTCCTCTAGACAATTGCAGCTTCAGTGAACAATCGGACCCTCTCTGATAAATAGTGTGTATATCACAAATACTTGTGTTCGTGGCCGTTACGAAATTGACTGCCTCTGACGGTGCCATGAGGCAGATAACATGTCCGGGAGGCACCGTGGCAATCTCGTGAAAGCCACTCGTGGTGACGTCATGACGCAGCAGTGGCGCTGCCTACCTGCAAAAATGTTAAGCGCAGCCGAGAAGCGATCCAGCCAATTCTGTACGTTCACTTTTGAGGCCAGCGGTCAGTAAGCAGCGGAGGGCGCCTATAATAAGGGAACGCCTGTCACACCGTCTGTAACGACCTCGCCGTGCATACGCCTGCTTCCAATTAGAGCCGCTTGTTGTTTTACAAAACGGTGTGCAAGCAAAGTAGTCCGCAATTATCACAGTGGAACTGTAACCTCTGTCCCCGTGCTTTCAGAAAATAATGATGAATTAAAGGTGGTCCGCCTTCTCACAAGAACACAATTTTTTTTATCCGAACAGATTGCCATAGAAAATGGTTCCAAACTACACACAGTAAACAAATAAAACAAAAAATGAGAAACACAGCACACATGACAATATTAAGCACAACACACTAGTAATGATCATACATCAGAGAACAGACAAAGTACACAACTGGAAAACATGCCACTCACTGACATTTGACGACAAAATAACCCACAGAATAGGAATCAATACGAGAAAACGAGAAATACTTGTGACATACACAACAAGCAGTACGTACACTCTAGAAAAGACGAAACACATGCAACACTATCACAGATAAATTCAACAAAACAGGTAAACACCAGTTACCCTGCAAAGACTGTGATTCAGCGCATGTTGAGCAGGCATGTAGCAATTTCAGAATAAGCTACTCGGAACATTTAACAGCATTGAAAAGCGACAGCAGACACTCTACTTTTGGAGACCACTTCATTGAAAACAGCCACCACCCTAGTGGCACAGAAACAGACCTCCATATCTTAAAACACAGTAACCATGTGTACCACTTATTAAGAACAGAAGAAAATTAAAACATCTCAAAAGCTATCATACAGGACAATAAAGTCATCAACGATCAAAAAGTACCCTGCAGCAGAACATTATTCCACACTCAAAGTTAAATATCAAACCACACATAATAAACTCGCACACAAACACACACACACACACACATCTGAACAAATTCAAATTTCGCAGCAGTCAACCGAAAACAAAACAGTGTAACAAACGACTATCAACAATGTATCTGAAACGTAATGTGCAGTGAAAATTGTGTTAAGACACCGTAACACATTAACATCCAGAATTCGCCAGTCATCTCGAGAAAACGTAATTAAACGCTGTTAAAAATCTGCAACACAGTTTACTACACTCCTGGAAATTGAAATAAGAACACCGTGAATTCATTGTCCCAGGAAGGGGAAACTTTATTGACACATTCCTGGGGTCAGATACATCACATGATCACACTGACAGAACCACAGGCACATAGACACAGGCAACAGAGCATGCACAATGTCGGCACTAGTACAGTGTATATCCACCTATCGCAGCAATGCAGGCTGCTATTCTCCCATGGAGACGATCGTAGAGATGCTGGATGTAGTCCTGTGGAACGGCTTGCCATGCCATTTCCACCTGGCGCCTCAGTTGGACCAGCGTTCGTGCTGGACGTGCAGACCGCGTGAGACGACGCTTCATCCAGTCCCAAACATGCTCAATGGGGGACAGATCCGGAGATCTTGCTGGCCAGGGTAGTTGACTTATACCTTCTAGAGCACGTTGGGTGGCACGGGATACATGCGGACGTGCATTGTCCTGTTGGAACAGCAAGTTCCCTTGCCGGTCTAGGAATGGTAGAACGATGGGTTCGATGACGGTTTGGATGTACTGTGCACTATTGAGTGTCCCCTCGACGATCACCAGTGGTGTACGGCCAGTGTAGGAGATCGCTCCCCACACCATGATGCCGGGTGTTGGCCCTGTGTGCCTCGGTCGTATGCAGTCCTGATTGTGGCGCTCACCTGCACGGCGCCAAACACGCATACGACCATCATTGGCACCAAGGCAGAAGCGACTCTCATCGCTGAAGACGACACGTCTCCATTCGTCCCTCCATTCACGCCTGTCGCGACACCACTGGAGGCGGGCTGCACGATGTTGGGGCGTGAGCGGAAGACGGCTTAACGGTGTGCGGGACCGTAGCCCAGCTTCATGGAGACGGTTGCGAATGGTCCTCGCCGATAACCCAGGAGCAACAGCGTCCCTAATTTGCTGGGAAGTGGCGGTGCGGTCCCCTACGGCACTGCGTAGGATCCTACGGTCTTGGCGTGCATCCGTGCGTCGCTGCGGTCCGGTCCCAGGTCGACGGGCACGTGCACCTTCCGCCGACCACTGGCGACAACATCGATGTACTGTGGAGACCTCACGCCCCACGTGTTGAGCAATTCGGCGGTACGTCCACCTGGCCTCCCGCATGCCCACTATACGCCCTCGCTCAAAGTCCGTCAACTGCACATACGGTTCACGTCCACGCTGTCGCGGCATGCTACCAGTGTTAAAGACTGCGATGGAGCTCCGTATGCCACGGCAAACTGGCTGACACTGACGGCGGCGGTGCACAAATGTTGCGCAGCTAGCGCCATTCGACGGCCAACACCGCGGTTCCTGGTGTGTCCGCTGTGCCGTGCGTGTGATCATTGCTTGTACAGCCCTCTCGCAGTGTCCGGAGCAAGTATGGTGGGTCTGACACACCGGTGTCAATGTGTTCTTTTTTCCATTTCCAGGAGTGTAGTTGAAAATCATTCAAACAGTTTTCCAAACTAAAACTTCACGAAATTTTACAAATACCTGAGAGATCACTTCAAACATAAGAACAATAGCAACAACACATTTAGCAGGCAAAAAATAACCAAGTACATCTTATGACAGGTCAACCATGGGATTGTTAGGTGTCAAAAATAGAACACACACCACTATTTTACCGGAATACGTAGTTTAAAGCGTATATTCTAAACAAAAATTCAGTTCAGACTTCTCTCTAATAACCCTGTGTTGCAGATGACACGCCGTGTTAATACGGGGGTAAGTCAATTATTATCCACCATATAGTTATAAAATTTTATTGTAATCAAATAAGAAACTTAAAAAACATCATTTTTCGACATAGTCTCCTTGCGTTTCAACGCACTTCGTCCATCGTTGTACAAGCTTCCTGATACCCTCATAAAAGAAGGATCTCGGTTGAGCTGCGAGCCCGGAATGCACCTCTTCTTTCACTGCTTCGTCAGAGGCAAATCGACGGCCCCTTAATGCCTGTAAAGAGTGGACCAAACAAGTGACAGTCAGAAGGGGCAAGATCGGGACTATATGGAGGATGATCCAGTACTTCAAATTTGAGTTTCTGGAGCGTTTCAGCAGTGTGGACAGCAGAATGCGGACAGGCATTGTAGTGAAACAACACACCTTCTGACATCAATCCTCGGCGTTTGCTTAGAACTACAGGCTTTAGCCTGGCAGTAAGCATCCCATTGTAACGTACATTGTTTATTGTCGTGCCCCTTTCCCCATAATGTTCCACTATTGGACCTCGTGCATCCCAAATAACCGTAAGCATCAGTTTTCCTGCGGACGGTTGGGTCTCGGAACTTTTTCTTGCACGGCGAATTTAGATGTTTCCATTCCATACTCTGAAGTTTACTCTCCGCCTTGTAAGGATGCCTCCATGTTTCGTCACCAGTAATGATACTGTCTAAGAAGTTGTCCCCTCCGTTACCATAGCGATCCAAATTTTTTTGCAGAAGCGCGTTTGTTTATACAACTGTGTGAGTGGTTTTTGGACCCATCTTGCACAAACTTTATGAAACCCAAGTCTGTTGTGGCTGATTTCGTAGACAGAACCGTGACTAATTTGCAGACGATGTGCCACTTCGTCAATAGTTAATCGTCTGCGTAAGTGAACCATTTCACGTGAACTCTCAATGGTGTCTGCACTTGTGGCCGTAGACGGTCGTCCGGCTCCTTCTTCGTGCGTAACACTTGTGCGACCATTTCAGAATTTTTCAATCCATTCGTAGACACCCCGTTGTGGAAAAACACTGTTCCCGTACTGTACCGAAAGTCTGCGATGAATTTCGGCCCGTGATAGCCTTCCGACCACAAAAAATGGATCACTGATCGTTGCTCTTCTTTGGTGCAAATAGACAGCGGAGCAGCCATGATTAACAGCACGGCAGCGATAACGAAACTAACCTAGCAGCTTGAAAATAGCAAAGATATAACAACAAATAAATGAAGTATGCATCATTAACTTAAAATGACAGTACTACCAGAATAAACAAAAATATAACTAAATTGAGGATAATAATTGACTTACCCTAGCATATACACTGAAGAACCAAAGAAACTGGTACACACGCCTACCATCGTGTGCAGGGCCTCTGCGAGCACGCAGAGGTGCGAAAACACGACATGGCATGGCCTCGTCTAATGTCTGAAGTAGTGCTGGAGGGAACTGACGCCATGAATCCTGTCCATAAATCCGTAAGAGTACGAGTGGGTAGAGATCTCTTCTGAATACAACGTTGCAAGGCATTCCAGATATACTCAATAATGTTCATGTCTAGGAGTCTGCTGCCCAGTGGAAGTGTTTAAACTCAAAAGAGTGTTCCTGGAGCCACTCTGTAGCAGTTCTGGACGTGTGGGGTGTCACATTGTCCTGCTGGAATTGCCCAAGTCCGTCAGAATGCACAATGGACACTGATGCTTGCGTACGTGTCACCTGTCAGAGTCGTATCTAGACCTATCAGGGGTGCCATATACCTTCAGCTGCACACGCCTCACACCATTACAGAGCCTTCACCAGACTAAAGAATCCTCTGCTGACATGCAGGATCCATGGATTCATGCGGTTGTCTTCATACCTGTACACGTCCATCCGCCTGATACAGTTTGGAACGAGACACGTCCGAACAGGCGACATGTTTCCAGCCATCAACAGTCCAATGTCGGTGTTGATGGGCCCAGGCGAGTCGTAAAGCTTTGTGTCGTTCAGTCATCAATGGTACACGAGCGGGCCTTTGGCTCCGATACCCCATATCGATGATGTTTCGTTGAATGTTTCGCACGCTAATACTTGTTGATGAAATCTGCACCAATTTGCCGAAGGACTGCACTTCTGTCACGTTGAACGATTCTCTTCAGTCATCGTTGGTCCCGTTCTTGCAGGATCTTTTTCCGGCCGCAGAGATGTCGGAGACTTGATGTCTTACCGGATTCCTGGTATTCAAGGTATACTCGTGAAATGGTCGTACGGGGAAGTCCCCACTTCATCTCTACCTCGGAGATCCTGTGTCCCATCGTTCGTGCGCCGACTATAACATCACGTTTAAACTCGCTTCAGTCTTAATAACCTGCCCCTGTAGTAGCAGTAACCGATCTATCAACTGCGCCAGACACTTGTGTTATATAGGCGTTTCCGACCGCAGCGCTGTATTCTGCCTGTTTACATATCTCTGTGTTTGAACACCTGTACGCATGCCTATACCAATTTCTTTGGCGCACCAGTGTATATAAGTGTGCATGATATCTGATAGCAGACCAATGTAATATAAGAAAAAGTAAAGTACAATTGTAATCTAAAAAACAACAAAATATGGTGCCAACATATTCATAACCTACATAAAATTTGTGTGTATACATTGCAGATACAACAAAAGAAAAACACACTGACGATGCCATAATTGCTGTGAAACATATTTGGGGATCAAACAAAACAAAACAATATGATTGTGTTCATGCAAGAAGCCGAAAACTCTTTAGCCTATAGTCATTTCCCCCTCCCTGTGAACCAAGGGCCTTGCCGTTGGTGGGGAGGCTTGCGTGCCTCAGCGATTGAGATAGCCGTCCCGTAGGTGCAACCACAACAGAGGGGTATCTGTTAAAGAGGCCAGACAGACGTGTGGTTCCCGAAAAGGGGCAGCAGCCTTTTCAGTAGTTGCAGGTGCAACAGTCTGGATGCTTGATCTGGCCTTGTGACATCAACCAAAACAGCATCGCTGTGCTGGTACTGCGAACGGCTGAAAGCAAGGGGAAACTACAGCCGTAATTCTTCCCTAGGGCATGCAGCTTTACTGTATGGTTACTCTTCGGTAAAATATTCCGGAGGTATAATAGTCCCCCATTCGGATCTCCGGGCGGGGACTAATCAAGAGGACGTCGTCATCAGGAGAAAGAAAACCGGCGTTCTGCGGATCGGAGCATGGAATGTCAGATCCCTTAATCGTGCAGGTAGGTTAGAAAGTTTAAAAATGGAAATGGATAGGTTAAAGTCAGATATAGTGGGAATTAGCGAAGTTCTGTGGCTTGTGGAACAAGATTTCTGGTCATGTGAATACAATCAATAACACAAAATCAAATAGGGGTAATGCAGGACTACGTTTAATAATGCATAAAAAAATAGGAGCGCGGGTAAGCTTCTACGAACAGCATAGTGAACGCATTATTGTAACCAAGATAGACACGAAACCCACGCCTGCCACAGCAGTACAAGTATATATGCCAACTAGCTCTGCAGATGGCGAGGAGATTGAAGAAATGTATGATGAGATAAAAGAAATTGTTCAGATACTGAAGGGAGACGAAAATTTAATAGTAATGTGGGACTGGAATTCGATAGTAGGAAAAGGAAGAGAAGTAATAGGTGAATATGGAGTGGGGGTAAGGAATGAAAGAGGAAGCCGCCAGGTAGAATTTTGCACAGAGCATAACTTAATCATGGCCAACACTTGGTTTAAGAACCATGAAAGAAGGTTGTATATGTGGAAGAGGCCAGGAGACACTGGAAGGTTCCACATAGTTTATACAATGGTAAGACAGAGGTTTAGGAACGTTTTAAATTGTAAGACATTTCCAGGGGCAGATGTGAACTTACAATCTATTAGTTATGAACTGTAGATTAAAGCAGAATAAACTGCAAAAAGGCAGGAATTTTAAGGAGATGCGACCTGGATAAATTGAATGAAGCAGAGGTTATAGAGAGTTTCAGAGATAGCATTAGGGAACGATTGATAAGAGCGGGGGAAAGAAATGCAGTAGAAGGAGAATGGATAGCTTTGAAAGATAAAGAAGTGATGCCAGCAGAGGATCAAGTAAGCAAAAAGACGAGAACTAGTAGAAATCCTTAGGTAACAGAAGAGATACTGAATTTAATCGATGAAGCAGGCAAAAAGGAATACAAACGTCTCAAAAATGAGATCTTCAGGAAGTGCAAAATGGCTAAGCAGGGATGGATAGAGGACAAATGTAAGGATGTAGAGGCATATATCATTAGGGGTAAGATAGATAGGAAAATTAAAGAGACCTTTGGATAAAAGAGAACCACTTGTATGAATATCAAGAGCTCAGATGGAAAACCAGTTCTAAGCAAAGAAGGGAAAGCAGAAAGGTGGAAGGAATATACAGGGTGTTACAAAAAGGTACGGCCAAACTTTCAGGAAACATTCCTCACACACAAATAAAGAAAAGATGTTAGGTGGACATGTGTCCGGAAACGTTTAATTTCCATGTTATAGCTCATTTTAGTTTCGTTAGTATGTACTGTACTTCCTCGATTCACCGCCAGTTGGCCCAATTGAAGGAAGGTAATGTTGACTTCGGTGCTTGTGTTGACATGCGACTCATTGCTGTACAGTACTAGCATCAACAGGTTAGTGTTCATCACGAACGTGGTTTTGCAGTCAGTGAAATGTTTACAAATGCGGAGTTGGCAGATGTCCATTTGATGTATGGATTAGCACGGGGCAATAGCCGTGGCGCGGTACGTTTGTATCGAGACAGACTTCCAGAACTAAGGTGTCCCGACAGGAAGACGTTCGAAGCAATTGATCGGCGTCTTAGGGAGCACGGAACATTCCAGCCTATGACTCGCGACTGGGGAACGACGAGGACACCTGCAATGGACGAGGCAATTCTTCGTGCAGTTGACGATAACCCTAATGTCAGCCTTAGAGAAGTTGCTGCTGTACAAGGTAACGTTGACCACGTCATTGTATGGAGAGTGCTACGGGAGAACCAGTTGTTTCCGTACCATGTACAGCGTGTGCAGGCACTATCAGCAGCTGATTGGCCTCCACAGGTACACTTCTGGGAATGGTTCATCCAACAATGTGTCAATCCTCATTTCAGTGCAAATGTTCTCTTTACGGATGAGGCTTCATTCCAACGTGATCAAATTGTAAATTTTCACAATCAACATGTGTGGGCTGACGAGAATCCGCACGCAATTGTGCAATCACGTCATCAACACAGATTTTCTGTGAACGTTTGGGCAGGAATTGTTGGTGATGTCTTGATTGGGCCCCATGTTCTTCCACCTACGCTCAATGGAGCACGTTATCATGATTTCATACGGGATACTCTATCTGTGCTGCTAGAACATGTGCCTTTACAAGTACGACACAACATGTGGTTCATGCACGATGGAGTTCCTGCACATTTCAGTCGAAGTGTTCGTACGCTACTCAACAACAGATTCGGTGACCGATGGATTTGTAGAGGCGGACCAATTCCATGGCCTCCACGCTCTCCTGACCTCAACCCTCTTGACTTTCGTTTATGGGGGCATTTGAAAGCTCTTGTCTACGCAACCCCGGTACCAAATGTAGAGACTCTTCGTGATCGTATTGTGGACGGGTGTGACACAATACACCATTCTCCAGGGCTGCATCAGCGCATCAGGGATTCCATGCGACGGAGGGTGGATGCATGTATCCTCGCTAACGGAGGACATTTTGAACATTTCCTGTAACAAAGTGTTTGAAGTCACGCTGGTACGTTCTGTTGCTGTGTGTTTCCATTCCATGATCAACGTGATTTGAAGAGAAGTAATAAAATGAGCTCTAACATGGAATGTAAGCGTTTCCGGACACATGTCCACGTAAAATATTTTCTTTCTTTGTGTGTGAGGAATGTTTCCTGAAAGTTTGGCCATACCTTTTTGTAACACCCTGTTTATACAAGGACGATGTACTCGAGGGCAATATTATGGAGATGCAAGAGGACAAAGGCGAAGATGAAATGGGAGTTATGATACTGCGTGAGGAGTTTGACAGAGCACTGACAGAACTAAGTCTAAACAAGACCCTGGGAGTAGGCAACATTCCATTAGGACTACTTATAGCCTTGGGAAAGCCAGCCATGACAAAATTCTACCATCTTGTGAGGAAGATGTATAAAACAGGCGTAATCCCTCAGACTTCAAGAAGAATATAATAATTCCAATGCCAAAAAAAGCAAGTGTTCACAGGTGTGAAAGTTATCGAACTATCTGTTTAATAAGTCACGGCTTATACCAACACGAATTCTTTAGAGACGAATGGATAAACTGGCAGAAACTGACCTCGGAGAAGATCAGTTTGGATTTCGTAGAAATGTTGGAACACGCAGGCAATACTGATCCTATCTTAGAAGATAGATTAAGGAAAGGCAAACATACGCGTCTAGCATTTGTAGATTTAGAGAAAGCTTTTGACAATGTAGACTAGAATACTCTCTTTCAAATTCTGAAGGCGCCAGGGGTCAAATACAGGGTGCCAAAGGTTATTTACAATTTTTACAGAAACCAGATGGCGGTTATAAGAGTCGAAGCCTATGATAGGGAATCAATGGTTTGGAAGGGAGTGAGACAAGTTTGTAGCTTATCCCCGATGTCACTCAATCTGTATAATGAGCAAGCAGTAAAGGAAACGAAAGAAAAATTTGGAGTATGAATTAAAATCCATGGAGAAAAAATAAAAATTTTGACGTTTGCCGATGACATTGTAATTCTGTCAGAGACAACAAAGAACCTGGAAGACCAGTTGAACGGAATGGACAGTGTCTTGAAAGGAGGATATAAGATGAACATCAACAAAAGCAGAATGATGATAATGGAATGTAGTCGAATTAAATCAGGTGCTGCTGAGAGAATAAGGTTAGGAAATAAGACACTTAAAGTAGTAGATGAGTTTTGCTATTTGGGGAGAAAAATAACTGATGATGGTCGAAGTAGAGAGGATATAAAATGTAGACAGGCAATGGCAAGGGAAGCGTTTCTGAAGAAGAGTAATTTGTTAACATCGAGCACAGATTTAAGCGTCAGGAAGTCTTTTCTGAAAGTATTGGGTTGGAGTGTAGCCATGTATGGAAGTGAAATGGACGATAAATAGTTAAGACAAAATGAAAATCGAATCTTTCGAAATGTGGTGCTACAGAAGAATGCTGAAGATTGGATAGGTGGATCACGTAACTAATGATGAGGTACTGAACAGAACTGCGGAGAAGAGGAACTTGTGGCACAAATTGACTAGAAGAAGGGTTCGGTTGGTAGGACATGTTCTGAGGCATCAAGGGACACCAATTTAGTACTGGAGGGAAGCGTGTAGGGTAAAAATCGGAGAGGAGACCAAGAGATGAATATACTAAGCAGATTCCCGAAGAATGTAGGTCGCAGTAGGTACTTGGAGATGAAGAAGCTTGCACAGGACAGACTAGCATGGAGAGCTGCATCAAACCAGTGACAATAACAACAAAAACAGAAATTATTACCAGGCTCTTAATCAAAACCGTCTGTGGAGAGGACACTAGATTGACTGCAAAAAAAATGGCTCTGAGCACTATGGGACTCAACTGCTGTGGTCATAAGTCCCCTAGAACTTAGAACTACTTAAACCTAACTAACCTAAGGACATCACACACATCCATGCCCGAGGCAGGATTCGAACCTGCGACCGTAGCGGTCGTGCGGTTCCAGACTGTAGCGCCGTTAACCGCTCGGCCACTCCGGCCGGCGATTGACTGCATGTCATGGGCCATCATAACAGTGAGAAAAGTCCACATGTGCATAGGCATCTGTAATCAGCAAACCATCGTACAGTGTCCTGTAGTTTATCTGCAAAGTGTGCCTGTGTCATTTTCTCTCGTTCCTGTTCCGTCCACTGATGTTGGTACTCTTGTGTACTGGCTCAAATTTCTCTAGTTTTGGCATCATTATGATTATCATAGATCGTAGTTCATTTGAAGGGGGGAAGGCACCTCTAAAAAGAGAAATCACAGACGTTGGATAGACAAAAATAGGCACAAGGAAGGTAACCGCGAAGAAACCTTGGGTGACAGAAGACATAATTCAGTTGACTGGTGAAAAAAGAAGGTACGTAAACGACTAGCAAAGCAATAGCATACAGCAGAACAACGCTAATTAAGTACAATTTCTGGAAAATCGCGCGCTAGATTCCCCCCCATGCATTTAAAATTTTCAGCTTCCTGTGATGCCACCACCAATTAAAAAAAGTAATATCCGCTGGAAAATACTAAACCTATTTTGCATCATACACCGTATAAGGCCCGCCGTTTTGTGGCTATGATAAATGCTACTAACAACCACAGGAAAAAGGTATACAATAATCCATTCTTCCCGGTCACGGCACCAAACCAAATGCAGCCGTTAGTGTTGTGGTGTTAACAGCATGAGACGATTATTCCCAAGTCCAGCTGCTGATGATCTCTGACCAGTGGTGTGGGATGACACGGGATCTTGCAGAGAGTCCAGTACTTCTTCTCGACTGGCAGGTGCAGATGTGAAGAGGCTACAATGTGCTTGGTGCACAATATGGTGATCCTCCATTGTGCTGGTCAAACGTGAACGACCGAAAAATAGATTACGAATATGTCCTATCTCTCGTTCCCATGCAACGCAGCATCGGGCCACGGTGTCATCTGAATGCACGACAAATATAGATATTGAACGATTCGACCTGCTGGCCAAATTGAGATCCACAAAGAGTCCACTTTCAAACTCTCTCTCAGGTGCTGATAACAATGTCACATACGTGTACATGGCATCTCTGTGTTCTTTACAGGGATCACTCACGATCTGAAGCTGTTCACACGCCTTTTGCATCTTTCCAGGTTTATAACAACACTAGTGCTCCCTGTCAGCCATTGTGTACCTCCTAATATCATGTCAGACCTCCTTTTGCCCAGCATAGTGCAGCAACCCGACGTGGCATGGAGTCAACAAGTCAGAAATATTGAGCCATGCTGCCTTTATAGCCGTCCATAATTGTGAAAGTTTTGCCAGTGGAGGATTTTATGCATGAGCTGACCTCTTCATTATGTCCCATAATTGTCCCATGGGGTTAATGGCGGACGATGTAGGTGGCCAGATCATTCGCTCGAATTCTCCAGAATGTTCTTCAAATTAGTCGCGAACAATTGTGGCCTGGTGACAAGGCATACTGTCACCCATAAAATTTGTTTAGGAACATGAAGTCCCTGAATGGTGCAAATGGTATCCAACAAGTAGCCGAACATAGTCATTTACAGTCAATGATCGATTCAGTTGGACGAAAGGATCCAGTCCACTCCATGTAAACACTGGCCCCACCAACACAGCTTACACAGTGCCTTGTTGACAATATGGGTCCACGACTTCGTGGGTTCTACGCCACATACGAATTGTACCATCAATTCTTGCAACTGAAATCGGGACCCATGTACCAGGCCACGGTTTTTCAGTCGTCTAGGGTCCAACCGGTATGGTCACGAGCCCAGGAGAGGCGCTCCAGGCGATGTCGCGCTGATACCAAAGGCCGGCCGCGGTGGTCTAGCGGTTCTGGCGCTGCAGGCCGGAACCGCGGGACTGCTACGGTCGCAGGTTCGAATCCTGCCTCGGGCATGGGTGTGTGTGATGTCCTTAGGTTAGTTAGGTTTAAGTAGTTCTAAGTTCTAGGGGACTTATGACCTAAGATGTTGAGTCCCATAGTGCTCAGAGCCATTTGAACCATTTTGATGACAAAGGCATTCGCATCGGTCGTCTGCTGCCACAGTCCATTAACGCCAAATTTCTTCGTACTGTCCTAGCGGGTACGTTCGTCGTATATCTCACGTTGATTTCTGGGCTAATTTCACGCAGTGTTGCTTGTCTGTTAACACTGACAAATCTACGCAAACGCCACTGTTCTCGTTCGGTAAGAGAAGACCGTCGGCCAATGCGTTGTCTGTGGTGAGTGGTAATGCCCGAAACTTGGTATTCTCGGCACACTCGTGTTACTATGGACGTTGGAATATTGAATTTCCTAACGATTTACGAAATGGATTGTCCCAAGCGTCTAATTCCAACTACCATTCCTAGGATGTGTAAGATGATACGTTCGCGAATTGGTTCTCTAATTATTTGCTCGAAGTAATTTTCGGACCAGACATTCAGAACAATGTCAAAATCTCTGGCACCAGTTTTGATGACATGGCTCTATGCGTGGCAAGCTACAACGGCATGATCACGAAAGCTAGTAAAGATATTCTGCAAATTCTCTCTGAAGCAAATGAAGTGTTTTGGTTCCAGGAAGTTTATGTTTCGTTCTTAACGCTCAAGAGAACAGAGGATAATTGTGTAAGTGAAATAAATGAAACGTTCTCCAAACAGTATGTATTACTTTTACTACTGAACTTAGCGAATTAGTTAACGTAGCGGAGAGTATCAGTGATCAACGTCTGTGATAGTGACTATGACTACAGTTATTACAAGGAATATTAAGAAAGATAGCGAAATATTTTTGCTCAGCAAGAGTGGCAGGATATAAATTGCTGAGTAGTCAGCATAAAATATTCAGTCCTGAGGACGAAGATGTGGAGTACAAATGGAAGAATAATTGAGAAGTATTGTTCAATATTCGTTAGATAAGTATGTTCTGAGCAAGGTCGTAAGGGATGGGAAAGACCTCCATGGGGTCACAATCTAGCAGACAAACAAAAGTTGAAAGAATCGAAAATGATTGTAAGGAGAGCAATGAGACAAGCGTTCAATGAGTTTGAAAGTAAAATTTCTTCAGCAGATCTCACTAAGAGTTTTTGGTATTACATGAAGTCAATAAACGGTTCGAAATCATCTATTCACTCAGTGACCATACATGCGCCGGAACGAAAGACAATAGATTGCCGAAGTACTGAATTCGGTCTTCCAAAATTGTGCCACAGCGGAAGATCGTAATACAGTCCCACCTATCAGTCAGTCACGTCAAAATGGCAGATATTGAAATAACCGATCGCGGTACAGAACAGCAACTACAATAGCTTTTTAGTAGGAAGGCATCCGTACAAGGACCAAAAGCGCAGGTCATTCCCGTTTTCAGTAAGGGTTGTAGGACAGATGCAAATAAGTGTGGGCCTGTATCGTTGATGTCAATCTGTTGTTGAATTATGGAACATGTTTTATGCTCAAGAATTATGACGCTTTTGGGAGCGAAAATCGCCTCTACGAAGATCAACATTAATCCCGCAAAAAGAGATCTCGCGAAACTCAGTTTGCTTCCTTCCTTAGCGCTGTAGACAACGAAGCTGATGCAGTGTTCCTTGAATTCAGGAAGGCATCTAACACCGTCCCGCACTGTCGTTTAGTGAAAAAAATACGAGCTTACCGAGTATTGGACCAGATTTGCGACTAGATTCAAGATTTCCTTGCAGAAGGAACTCAACACATCGGTCTTAACGAAAGAAAATCGACTGGTGTGAATGTAATTTCCTGGGTAGCCAAAGACAGTACGATAGGGAGGTTAATTTTTACAATGTATACAAATGATGTAGTTGAAAGCTTCAGAACCTCCTTTAGAGTGTTCGCAGATGATGCCGTTGTCTATAGAGAGGTTGCAATTCCAGAAAACAGTACCGACTTGCAAAAGGACCTGCAGGGGATTGAAAATGGTGGAGTCTCTGGCAGTTGACCCTGAACGTAAATAGGTGTCACGTACTACGCACGCATAGGAAAAGAGGATTTCTTTTCCTATGTGTGCGCAGCTACACTGTTGTTGATAAATTAGTGGAAACAGTATATACTGTAAAATATCTAGAAGTAGGTAGCCAGAGCTACTGTATATGGAATGACCACATGAAGCATGTATCAAGAAAAGCAGATACTACATTGAGATTGATAGAAAACATCTTAAGGAAATGTACGTCATCTACGAAGGAGGTGGCATACAGGGCGCTTGTTCGACCGGTTCTTGAGTGTTGTTCAACAATATGGGACACTTACCAGGTATGATTGATAGAATAGATGGAGAAGATCTACATCTACATCTACATCTACGTAATTATTCTGCTATTCACAATAAAGTGCCTGGCAGAAGGTTCAGTGAACCACCTGCAAGCTGTCTCTCTACCGTTCCACTCTCGAACGGCACGCGGGAAAAACGAGCACTTAAATTTGTCTGTGCGAGCCCTGGTTTCTCGTATTTTATCGTGATGATCATTTCTCCCTATGTATGTGGGTGCCAACAGAATGTTTTCGCAATCGGAGGAGAAAACTGGCGATTGCAATTTCATGAGAATATCCCGTCGCAACGAGGGACGCTTTTGTTTTAATGATTGCCACTCCAATTCACGTCTGTGACACTATCTCCCCTATTTCGCGATAATACAAAACGAGCTGCCCTTCTTTGTTCTTTTTCGATGCCATCCGTCATTCCTACCTGATGCGGATCCCACACCGCACAGCAATACTCCAGAATAGGGCGGACAAGCGTGTTGTAAGCAGTCTCTTTAGTACACCTCTTGCACCTTCTAAGTGTTCTGCCAATGAATCGCAGTCTTTGGTTTACTCTACCCAAAATATTATCTATGTGATCGTTCCAATTTAGGTTATTTGTAATTGTAATCCCTAAGTATTTAGTTGAATTCACAGCCTTCAGATTTGTGTGACTTACCGCGTAATCGAAATTTAGTTGATTTCTTTTAGCACTCATGTGAACAACTTCACACTTATCCTTATTCAAGGTCAATTGTCATTTTTCGCAATACAGATATATTATCTAAATCATTTTGCAAGTCGTTTTGATCATCTGATGACTTTACAAGACGGTAAAAGACAGCATCATCTGCAAACAATCTAAGACGGCTACTCAGTTTGCCACCTATGTTGTTAACTTAGATCAGGAACAGCAGAGGGCCTATAACACTTCCTTGGGGAACGCCGGATATTACTTCTGTTTTACTCGATGACTTTCAGTCTATTACTACGAACTGTTACCTTTCTGACAGGAAATCACGAATCCAGTCGCACAACTGAGGCGATACTCCGTAGGCACGCAGTTTGGTTGGAAGACGCTTGTGAGAAACGATGTCGAAAGCCTTCTGGAAATCTAAAAATTTGGAATCAATTTGACATCCCCTGTCGCCAGCACTTATTACTTCATGAGTATAAAGAGCTAGTTGTGTTTCACATGAACGATATTTTCTGAATCCGTGCTGACTATATCAATAAATCGTTTTCTTCTTCGAAGAGGGGTTCCTTTAATCAAGGGATCATTTATTCGGTGCGAGAACGTTACAGAGATGTTTAACAGACTCTAGTGGCAGACGTTATAAGAGAGGCGTTGTGCATCACGGAGAGGTTTGTAGCCGAAATTTCGAGAGAGTATTCTCTGGGAAGAGTCGGACAACACATTACTTCCTCCCACACACATCTCGCGAAATGACCAAGACGAAAAAATTCGAGAAATTATGGCTAATATAGAAGCTTACCGACAGTCATTATTCCCACTCGGCATTCGCAACAGGTAAGGGGGGACCACTCAGTGATTCCAGAAGTACCTTCCGCCACACATTGTCAGGTAGCTCGTGGAGTATTGATGTAGATGCAGATACCCGCCGATGTAGAGTACGTGTAAGAAGTTACCTTGGCATCGGACCACACATTAAATTTTTTGTCAAGCAGTGTATTTCTGAAAGTTCTCTCTTTTCCAGCGTGTATCTCATCGTACGGAGTCCGTTCCCTTTGTGATCTGAGAAACTTATTTTTACTTTTACAGCGTGGCCGGATACCCGTCGTGTGGCTACAGTCAGCACTTAACGTAATAGTGGAAAGTCGCTTGCACCATCTGTTCCCAAATCGTCTAAGGTTTAGTTGCACTTTAACAGTTTGACAATCGCACTCAGTCTGGCCGGTGTACTAGACCACTGCGAGCGTTCTATTCGGTTGTGGCTCAATTCGCAGACTAGTGCGTTGCGTGTTATGTTAGTGGTACCAGACGTACCCTCCGCCACACACCACCAAGTGGCTTGGTTCCGCCAAGACTGCTAGATATTCCAGAAGTAGTTCAAAGCAATCGGCCCAAACGACGGAGCCACATCTTTCTGTTAGTTTTTTAATGATCTGTTTTCTGGGGCAAGTCAGTTTGACTCATCAGTCACAGCAGTAATTTCTCAGAGGGAGCTCGTGAACATGTAATATCCCTCAGTCGCGGGAATAAAGTGCGCCAGGCGACATGCAATAGTAAACACGTTGCACAGCTGCCGACAGTGTAGACGTTTTCTGAAATGGGACGCCAGTTTGTCACCCGCTTCCGAAGCTTTCCTATGTGCCTTTAAGTTTTTTGTCGACATTGAGTCGTGGTGAAACGAAAAATTTTTAAAATATATTTAAAATAACCATGTGGTTGTCTGTCTCTGGGGCGTGTCGAGATGCGGCTATAAAAATCGTATCAAAAAATACAATGAAAAATAGAATAAAATTTCATTCAGCCGGCAGCGCAAAATATAATATGGAGGGTAGAATGTAACGAGTTCAAGGACAACTAGAACATATTGGGCTGGTGCGTTTTCCCATAGGTTTAATAAACACAACTGATACACATAGGAGACACTTTAGTCGTCAGTAATATGAAGAGCTTATTTCAATAGTGGTACAAGTCCATTTTTGTTCATTCTGAGATACAGAGTCCTAAAGTTAAGTGAGCGCTGACAAATCTGCAGTTGAGACACCAGAAATATTCCAGTATAAATACTTCAAGTATACAGGGTGAGTCACCTATTCTTCAATGTATAGGTAACGCGGGTACGACCTTAACTGACCAAAGCTACCGGGGAAACTACCGTTGAGTACCGTAACCTACGGTAGTTTTACAACTCTAGTTGGGAGCGATTAGAAGTGTAAGACCGAATACAATTAATCACAAGTATGGTAGATGCCAGCGGAGAATCATTGGAAGAATCCTCAGAAAATGTAGTCCATCAGGAAAGGATCCAATTTACAAAATACTCGTCGGACCAATACTTGAATACTGCTCGTCAGTATGGAATCCATATTAGACAGGGCTGATAGAGGAATTAGAGAATATCCAAAGAAGGGCAGCGCGTTTCGTTACAGGTTCATTTAGTGACCACAGGAGCGTCACAGAGAATATCAACCAGCTCCAGTGGCAGATGCTGCAAGAGAGGCGTTTTGCATCACTATGTGGTTTATCGTTAGTTACGATAGCGTACTTTCCTAGAAAAATCAATTGATATGTTGCTTCCTTCTAGGTGTATCTCGCGAAAAGACCATGAAGATAAAACCAGAGAGATTCGAGCCCACTCGGAGGCTTACCGGCATTCGTTCTTTCAGCGAACTAATCGCGACTGGAACGAGAAAGGCGATAAGTGACAATGATGCACAAAGTATCTTGATATCGCTGATATTCGGCAGAACACCGGACAACTCAAGATGTCATTAGATCCCCGGGAAAGCCTGAAGAATTACATGCACAAAGTACCCTGCGCCACACACCGCAAGGAATGCAGATGATGTTAGTGCCGCTACGTATATCCGCCCACCATAAGCTGGCATCACTTTTTCGCTAATAATGCACCTGAGCCAGATCCTCACTTGTGACAACTTTTTTGACAACTATGAGAGCATACCCAGCACTTTTCTCTTCCCCGACAAACGTCTCCAAATTGAGGAGCACTTTGACCATTTAGAGCGTGAGTGGGTTATGGCTCCTGTCATTCTTTCAAGGAACAACTGTTACGTGAGTTTCAAGAATGTGCTTCTGTACAAAGCGGTGGAAGGCCATCCATTTCCATGCTGTGTACGCAACTCGATAACTACAACCACAGGTTCGAAATAGAAGCATGTTCATACCATGATTCGTCACGACTTCATAGTGTGTTAAGCCTAGTTCATACTAATAGACGTTTTGCGTGTTTTGTGTCTAGGTGGTCTCTGTAGGCAGTGTAGTGAGTGACTGTCGGCTAGATCGAGTGACCATACACGATTTTGCATCGTGCTCGACATTGCTGCGTGAGGAACCAGTGCAATCTTGGTAATAATTTTGTATATAAAATGCAAAAGGCCTAAACCGCAGTGGACGCATGAGATGTTCGGAGCACTTACATTCGGAAATACATTTTAACGTAGTTAAGACTGGAACACGGTATGGATTTACAAAAGCTCACTCGACTGGTGAAGACTTTTTTCGCATGAAACAAGGTACAAGATCGAGTGGAAATATTGTAGATTCCTTTCATATGTCAGTCACACTACCTTACCTAGCACGTTGAGATCATTTCTACCATTCTCTGTGTCGTCATCATTGCAATCTATTAGGTTGGTGCATAAGTTCGTATCGTTTCTGTTTCATATGTTGTTATTCCGGTTGTTATTGGTTTCTTTATCGATTGTCATTTTTTATTTGTAGTACACTGTTGCTATTTGAACTTAAATATTATCATTTTGTCATTTGGAGACAGTAAGTGGAACTGTGGACGCTAGAAAATGAAGTTCCAAGCGGAGAAATCTGAACATTTCCGATATATACTTCTTCTTGAGTTCAGTAGAGGGATGACAGCAGCGGAGTCTTTCGGAAGTCCCTTCTGATTAACAACTACGCAATATATCGATAAATATCATTAATTCTCAAATTTCAAATACACACCATTTATTTGAAGGAGCCATCTATATATATTTCCTTTTAATCGTACAGTTCGTATCAGTTATCTTCGGTGATAAATCTCAATAATCAAATTACAGTTCTTCCAAACCAAGCTCAGGATAATCGGCACGAAGGCAATCTCGGAAGGTCCCTCTCTTCTTTTTCTAACAACCACCAGAGAGAGTACTACAAAGAATACTTATGCGCTCATGGCATAGCTATTGTATGAAACTATTTTGCGCATGGATTCTGCGAGTATGAAGATAGAAAATTTGTAAACGTAATTCAAGGGTAGAATTGTATCAGAATAATTCATCGAATATAAAGAGATATTACAATTGCCCCTCGCAGCGAGCAAAGTTAATGATAATACACTTTGCGAGCTAACAGAAAAAAATTGTTGGGTTGTTTATTCAAAAGAGGAATATTTTGAATTAATAGAATTTTACTATAGAGAGTATGGGTATCATGTTGAGAGAGTAAGTTACGAGAATACCTAAGCTGTAGCTTTTGCATGTACCGGGGTATACCCGCATCCCGAGTACATAACCAGGGAAGATGTAGATTGGTTTAATTACGAAAAAGGTCTACCCATTTGGGAACTGGCCTTCACAGGGAAACCCTGGAAAACCCGGAAGAATAGACCCCAGCTCAGGTATTAAACAAGATAGGAAAGCCTAAATCCAGTAATTTGGAAATACATAGAAGCTCCATAGATTAGATCGAAGGAAAAGTGCCTCATAGCCAAAAAAAAATTTACAATATTGCTCAAAAAAATTTTCAAAATTCTTCTTTCGACGATGTAGCCGGCGATCTCGTTGTGAAGTCGATGGAACAGGAACACTGGGTACAGACACCGGGTAGGCGACGTACAGCGTTTGGTGGAGGCGGCACGGAGGACAGGCGATGGCTTATGGTACAGGATTGAAGCTGGTAATGTGCCGTAGAAACAGGAAGATGATCTCAGGAACAGATGGTCAGGGACGTGAACATGAAACAGGTTTAAAGTGGAATAAGAAAAGGTTCTGACTGAATAAATCCCTGGAAGAGAGTGGATTAAGGCAACGAAGTCCATATTTCATCGTTGAACTCAAAATCGGAGTGGATTCTTATATTCTTCCATCTGTACTAGAGTGGAACATCCTTCAGTCCTGACAATTGCGAATTTTTTTGTAGTCCTCAATACCAATTACAACTGCTGATTGTCCAAAACATTGCCAAATAGACTGTGGGCATTTAAATTTTGTTGTAGCTCATATCGAATGTATTCCTCTTAAAAATTTTTTTAAATCTAATCTTCGTTTTGTTATAGGGCAGGTGGAAGTAGAGCATTGAATCTGTCCGAGGTTTGCTTTCAATTACGAAATCATGGATAAAATTTAAGTTTACACCTGATGAAAAATTTTAAACATAGGCATATGACACTGACTCCACAAAAGGAATAATTTGAAAAAATTTTCATTATTCTTATAATTAATTGATTTATAGATCCACTTGCAAATAAATATCATTAATGATGACGTATGTTCATTTAACAAATCATCCACTCGCAGAATCTTCTTCATCCTCTCATGAACATTTATGGAAATATATTTCAACAATTATGTCCATAATATGAAACACACAAACTGCTATTCTTAAAATGTTAATTAAAATTCTTAAATTAATTCTCCTGGTAAAGAAGGCATAATGAAAAATCTAAAAATTATAATAATTTTCTCTCGCGCAACCAGAGAGTTTCTTCAATTGTTTGCAACAGTGACATTATCGACTGTTGCTTCATTTCACAGTTCATTTGTTTTCTTCCGCGAACAGCGCACATCATACACACAACGTATTTACCTACATATCCCGCCCTGTACAAGTTTCACACGCAATTCTCACACAAGTGCCGTGTCTTGAGGAAATGTAGATGCACTTTCATTGTATATCACTGTGGCTTCTGCTCATAGTCCACACTTACAAACACTAGTAATTAACAAATTCTCCTACCTATCTTAAAATTTTTGTGCTAAACTATCACAGGAGTAATCTCACTGTCTCTTAACCTATCACAGGAGTAATCTCACTGTCTCTCAACCTCTAGACAACATAAACTTCTTGATATTTATATACACATTCGACTCATAGTCAAATTCCACTCTAAATTCTTCTCCATATTTGGTATCACAGATCTACGATCCTTCAAAAATTTTCTTAATATCATTATGCGGGAATAATCCCTTTATTCTTTTCGATTCGGGATATGCCAACAAGTATGATCCAGGATTTGGTACATTTACAATAACATATGGTCCGGTATAAATAAGATGCCATTTCTTTATGTTCTTCATCAGTTTCGAGGAATGGATGTGTCGCCTCAATAAAACCTTTTCTCCAAGATGAAACGTCTGAATCCGGTGAATCCGTTTATCGTATGTCAATTTCCGTTGTATTGCCTTTTTAGTTAAACTGACAAGTGCGAGTCGAATCTTTTCCTCCCATTTTAAATTCTGGTCTTCATACTTTTCTTCCGTTGCCTCCAGGTTTTGGAACGACTAAGAGCGGAGAACAATATGGATTAGTTGATGGCTCAATCAAGTTCCATTCTAACATTCTATTTATCTCCCTTTGAACAGATTGTTTTAAACGCCAGGGGATCGGATAGTGCGTGTAACAGTAAGTTTGATGTGGCTTCACTTGTAGGTGACGAATATACCCTTTAATAATTCCTGGTTTCTCATCAAAAATCTCTTCATATTCCTCTAACAAATAATGAAGCTGCTGCCTTTGTTCTCCGGTAAGCTGATTTGATTCACTAGCTTTTATCATTGTTGTTTGGTTAAAGTCCTCCTGTTGTATCAAATCCTTTGAAAGCTCCTTCCAACGACCGTTTGTAGTGTCAATTAATTGAATTATGGCACCGCGACAATATTTCTCATGCACAGTTTCCTTTCTATTTAAATCCAGTGCTATCTCTTCTCCATTTAACCTAAATTTAACTATTCCTTCCAAAAAATCAATCTGACACTCGTACTCCTGCATACTCCCAATACCAAGAATACAGTCCACTAATAACTTCTCCACTACAAGGAACGTGCATTTTATTGCTACTTTTCCCATTTTCATCTCTAATTGTGTTTGTATTTTGACATTGGGAGAGCGTGCTCCAACAGCTCCGATGATTTTGCAGTTCTGTACTGGCAAAATTGGTACCTTCTTCTTCCTAATAATTCTCCGAAAAAGAGTGCCTGAGATGACATTGGCGGAAGCGGCGGTGTCCAATATCACATTCGTTGGAACTTCCTCTATTTCAACAAATGCTTCCGATACCGGAACACTCGATCTGTCATTATGACACGTTATTAAATCCTTTGTTAACTGTTCAGTCAACAGCTCACCATCATTATATCTTAACAATTGTAATTTTACTGTTTCGCCCCTAACAGATCCCCTGACCGCTCCTCCGGGGCACGATGCGGTCATATTTAGTTTGACTGACTGTTGGTCCGATTGGTATTTGTCTCTTCAGCTACTTCAGTGATTATCGGTTGTTGTGGTGAATTCGGTCTATATTGTCTCGCTTGATTCGTGTAATTATTGTTGGTGTTTTGCTGGTGTTGGTAGAACTGTCCTGTGTTGCCATACATTGGATTATATCGATTAAAATTCCTACTGTTCTTAAAATAGCCTCTCGCTGCACCATTACTAAAGTTTCCATTATGGTAATAATTATTGTTTGCATTTTGTCCATTTCTAAGTCTCCTCGGAGAGTGTAGTTGGTTATGATTATTGTTACTGCTACCATTACTGCCATTCCCACTCGAGTTGCAGCTCGGATTCGCTTCTGTTGCTCTTCTTTGATATGACATTTCTCTTGCCCTTTTATTGTCCTCCTCAATTATATCAATACGATCAAGCGTAGTCATAAATGAGTCTATATCCTTATCATTTATTTATAACAGCTGATTCCTTATACTGGTGGGTAGTCTGGACTTGAGTATTCTAAGTATATCCGGCAAAGGAATCGGTACATCCCAATACAAAGATTTATTAATATATTTCTCAAAATATCTCTTTAGAGATCCTCTAGAAAATGAGAAAGGCTCAGGATATAATACTTCCTGCCTAAGTCTTTCTTGTATTCCAGCAGACCAATATTTTGCTAGAAAAGCCTGCTCAAATTCTTTGTAACGTTTACAAGAAGATGTTTGTTCGGATGCCCACAATGCTCCTGATCCTTGTATATATCCAGATACAAAACTAATCTTTTGCCATTCTGTCCAAGATCATGGAAATAGACCTCTGAAACTTCGAATAAAGACTACAGGATGAACATTCCTTTTGTCAGGGTTAAAGATTTGAAATTGTCTCTGTTTAATCATCTTCTCCTCAACGGTACTACGATTCCAAAAATCATCCTGTTCGTACTTTTCTCTGGGGCTATCCGTTATATCGAATCTAACTTGTGACGTTCCAGTTCTGTCTACATCGGATCTTGACGTGGACGGAATGTCACGCGCAGATTGAGAGTTTTGTTTCCTACTTCTCGCTGTTTCTAAATCCTGCTGCGAGAGATTTAGTGATCTTTCGATATTTTCTTTCCAACGCGAGAATTCTTCGCCAAGTTGTTCACGAACTTCCTTTAACCCTTTGTTGAAAAAATTCTCCTCGAAACTCTCCGAAATTGACTGTAAAGCTACTTTCACAGTTTCTTCTATCGTTTCCGAAGGAAAATTTTGCCGCTCTAATGTCATTTCTGAAAACTTTCCCGTAAGTACATTCATTCTATGTTCCACTGTCGTCTGTTTTTCCTTCACTTTGTCAAATTGCTCCTTTAGATTATCTTGGGATTCTATAATTTCTGGTATCATACCTACGGAACACTGTATGTCCTCTTGAGCTTGTATTACTTGAGGAAACAGTTCTACTTGTTTTTGTATCGTGTCAATTTTGACGGATACATATTCGGTTAGTTCCGCTTTTAATTTATTATTGTTTTCTTGGCATTGTTGGCGGACTTGCTCAATTTGAGCAATAATATTCTGTTCGGTCCTTACTGCCTGTTCTTTTATTTCTTGTGTCTGGGTATTTAATCTCTGATCTAATTCGGTAAAGGTTGCTCTTAACTGATTTTGTAATTGTGTTTGATTTTCGGCTAATTGATTTTGGAGTTCATTTTGTATAACGGATAAGTCTCGTTTTACCTCCGCTTGTCCTTCGGCTAATAGAGACAACTGTTGCATAATAACAACTAATGTGTCAACAACAGTCTGATCAGCTGTTGTATGAATGTTTTCTGAACCAGCGGGCTTATTTATATTGCTACCGCTAACCACAACAGTCTCAGAGTTGCTATCCGTGGCCTCTGCTTCTGCGCAAACAGCTGAAGGCTGTTGCACGTCTCGTTGCTGATTCAATGACATTTTAAATGCCGCTCTAGTCAATACCATTAAATAACTGTCAATATCAGGTTCTAATCATTAAATACAGTTTCAAATTTACTGTCGTAGACACACTTAACTTTCAAATTACTTCACAGATGGTATAAAGTTCAATGTCCAGATACGAAAATCACACTATATACAGTTCTACAATCTAACTACTATCTGGAAAAAAGTTCTTTCTAAATTGATTTCAAAGTATTTTAACTACAGGATAAAAAAATTAGATTTCTCTGGCCTTGTTCTGTAGTCTCGGTGTTGTCCAATAGTTGAAATCGTTTCTTGGTATCCGCAATCTTTTACAATGGGCACCGAATCTCTCTTCAGATTAGTTACCTCTCGTTCTCGTTGGTTTTCATGAAACAAAAAATACATATATTATATAATAATCCAAGAGAGTCCTGTCACACTGTCGCCACTGTAATTTTTTCTTCCTATCTTTCTACGTAATTCTGAAGCTCTCAGTTCGTTCGAGCAATCAATCATTCATGATAGGAAACACAGTCATAGCTCAGTCACTCAAAAATGATTCTGAAATTTTACTTGTTAGAATGAAATCAGGCGATGATTCTTCTTCTCTGCAGGCTCGTGCTTTGCGGCAGTCTGCTAATCTGTACAAATAAAATGCCTCGTAATTTTGGGAGCGTTGTATAATCAGTCGGGAAACCTCAGATCAAGCGGATATTTGGCTTTGATAAAGTTTAACCTTCCGAAGAAGTAATGGAGCTCTTGGATTATAAAATGCAGGTTCGTATCCAGTCTTTCGGAAGTCCCTTCTGATTAACAACTACGCAATATATCGATAAATATCATTAATTCTCAAATTTCAAATACACACCATTTATTTGAAGGAGCCATCTATATATATTTCCTTTTAATCGTACAGTTCGTATCAGTTATCTTCTGTGATAAATCTCAATAATCAAATTACAGTTCTTCCAAACCAAGCTCAGGATAATCGGCACGAAGACAATCTCGGAAGCCCCCTCTCTTCTTTTTCTAACAACCACCAGAGAGAGTACTACAAAGAATACTTATGCGCTCATGGCATAGCTATTGTATGAAACTATTTTGCGCATGGATTCTGCGAGTATGAAGATAGAAAATTTGTAAACGTCATTCAAGGGTAGAATTGTATCAGAAAAATTCATCGAATATAAAGAGATATTACACACTGTTGCTATTTGAACTTAAATATTATCATTTTGTCATTTGGAGACAGTAAGTGGAACTGTGGACGCTAGAAAATGAAGTTCCAAGCGGAGAAATCTGAACATTTCCGATATATACTTCTTCTTGAGTTCAGTAGAGGGATGACAGCAGCGGAGGCAACCATAAAAATTTACGCCGTGTATGGGGATAATGTCCCTGGACAAAGTACTACAGCAAAATTGTTTTCTCGTTTTAAGGAGGATCGTTTTGACATTAGTGACTATCCACGTTCAGCAAGACCATCGGACTTTGGTCAAGATAGTTTAAAAGCATTAATCCAAATTTGTCCACGTCATTGTATACGACAATTGGCAAATGTGATGAACTGTGATCATCCCACAATCGTGCGACGTTTCCGTGCAATGAAGAAGGTTCAAAAACCTGATATATGGGTGCAGTATGCTCTGAGCCAAAAATCACAAATATCAGCGAGTGGCCATATGTGCATCTTTGCTTGCTCGTCATCTATTGGCTTGTGAACAAAAAGTTTCCTATCTTATATGGTTACAGGTGCCGAGAAAAGGCGTCTTTATGTTAATATGAATAAAGGAAAGGAATGTTCGAGCCCAAACAAAGCAGCAGTTCCCCGTACAAAACTTGTGCCCATTTCCAAAAGATGATGTTATGCTTCTGGTTGAACGGCGACGGTGTGGTGTACTAGGAATTGCTTCCCCGAAGTGTAACCATCACTGTTGATATTTATTGTCAATAACTGAGACGCCTTGCAGACGCAGTCCAAGTACAACGACCAGGAAGACAGTGTGAAGTGATGCTACTCCACCATAACGCCCTCCAGCATTCCGCTAGACTAACAAAAAATAGCATACAGGAGTTGGGTTGGGAAGTCATTCCGCATCCACTTTATTCATCTGATGTTGCGCCCTCACATTAATCTTTTTCTCTCTCTACTGAACATCCTTCAAGAAACTTGCTTTCCGAATGAAAATGCACTCCAAACGCGCCTCGACGAGTTCTTTGCCTTAAAACCATGTGATTTCTACGGTCGCGGAATGGAAAAATTACCCCAGCTCGCAGACCGTTGTAAATAGTGAAGGTATGAAGGGCTTATTTCAGTACTGGTACAAGTCCATTTTTGTTCATTCTGAGATACAAAGCCCTAAAGTTAAATGAGCGCTGAAAAATCTGCAGTTGAGACACCAGAAATATTCAAGTATATACAGGGTGAGTCACCTAACATTACCGCTGGATATATTTCGCAAACCGCATCAAATACTGACGAATCGATTCCACAGACCGAACGTGAGGAGAGGGGCTAGTGTAATTGGTTAATACAAACCATAAAAAATGCATGAAAGTATGTTTTTTAACACAAACCTACGTTTTTTTAAATGGAACCCCGTTAGTTTTGTTAGCGCATCTGAACATATAAACAAATACGTAATCAGTGCCGTTTGTTGCATTGTAAAATGTTAATTACATCCGGAGATATTGTAACCTAAAGTTGACGCTTGAGTACCACTCCTCCGCTGTTCGATCGTGTATATCGGAGAGCACAGGGATCCAAAGGGAAAGGTGATGGACCTTAGGTACAGAAGAGACTGCAACAGCACATTACGTCCACATGCTAACACCTTTTTATTGGTCTTTTTCACTGACGCACATGTACATTACCATGAGGGGTGAGGTACACGTACACACGTGGTTTCCGTTTTCAATTACGGAGTGGAATAGAGTGTGTCGCGACATGTCAGGCCAATAGATGTTCAGTGTGATGGCCATCATTTGCTGCACACAATTGCAATCTCTATCGTAATGAATGTCGTACACGCCGCAGTACATCTGGTGTAATGTCGCCGCAGGCTGCCACAATACGTTGTTTCATATCCTCTGGGGTTGTAGGCACAGCATGGTACACATTCTCCTTTAACGTACCCCACAGAAAGAAGTCCAGAGGTGTAAGATCAGGAGAACGGACTGGCCAATTTATGCGTCCTCCACGTCCTATGAAACGCCCGTCGAACGTGTACCTCACCCCTCATGGTAACGTACATGTGCGTCAGTGAAAAAGACCAATAAAAAGGTGTTAGCATGTGGACGTAATGTGCTGTTGCAGTCTCTTCTGTACCTAAGGTCCATCACCGTTCCCTTTGGATCCCTGTGCTCTCCGATATACACGATCGAACAGCGGAGGAGTGGTACTCAAGCGTCAACTTTAGGTTACAATATCTCCGGATGTAATTAACATTTTACAATGCAACAAACGGCACTGATTACGTATTTGTTTATATGTTCAGATGCGCTAACAAAACTAACGGGGTTCCATTTAAAAAAACGTAGGTTTGTGTTAAAAAACATACTTTCATGCATTTTTTATGGTTTGTATTAACCAATTACACTAGCCCCTCTCCTCACGTTCGGTCTGTGGAATCGATTCGTCAGTATTTGATGCGGTTTGCGAAATATATCCAGCGGTAATGTTAGGTGACTCACCCTGTATATACTTGAATATTTCTGGTGTCTCAACTGCAGATTTTTCAGCGCTCATTTAACTTTAGGGCTCTGTATCTCAGAATGAACAAAAATGGACTTGTACCAGTACTGAAATAAGCCCTTCATACCTTCACTATTTATACGGTCTGCGAGCTGGGGTAATTTTTCCATTCCGCGACCGTAGAAATCACATGGTTTTAAGGCAAAGAACTCGTCGAGGCGCGTTTGGAGTGCATTTTCATTCGGAAAGCAAGTTTCTTGAAGGATGTTCAGTAGAGAGAGAAAAAGATTAATGTGAGGGCGCAACATCAGATGAATAAAGTGGATGCGGAATGACTTCCCAACCCAACTCCTGTATGCTATTTTTTGTTAGTCTAGCGGAATGCTGGAGGGCGTTATGGTGGAGTAGCATCACTTCACACTGTCTTCCTGGTCGTTGTACTTGGACTGCGTCTGCAAGGCGTCTCAGTTATTGACAATAAATATCAACAGTGATGGTTACACTTCGGGGAAGCAATTCCTAGTACACCACACCGTCGCCGTTCAACCAGAAGCATAACATCATCTTTTGGAAATGGGCACAAGTTTTGTACGGGGCACTGCTGCTTTGTTTGGGCTCGAACATTCCTTTCCTTTATTCATATTAACATAAAAACGCCTTTTCTCGGCACCTGTAACCATATAAGATAGGAAACTTTTTGTTCACAAGCCAATAGATGACGAGCAAGCAAAGATGCACATATGGCCACTCGCTGATATTTGTGATTTTTGGCTCAGAGCATACTGCACCCATATATCAGGTTTTTGAACCTTCTTCATTGCACGGAAACGTCGCACGATTGTGGGATGATCACAGTTCATCACATTTGCCAATTGTCGTATACAATGACGTGGACAAATGTGGATTAATGCTTTTAAACTATCTTGACCAAAGTCCGATGGTCTTCCTGAACGTGGATAGTCACTAATGTCAAAACGATCCTCCTTAAAACGAGAAAACAATTTTGCTGTAGTACTTTGTCCAGGGACATTATCCCCATACACGGCGTAAATTTTTATGGTTGCCTCCGCTGCTGTCATCCCTCTACTGAACTCAAGAAGAAGTATATATCGGAAATGTTCAGATTTCTCCGCTTGGAACTTCATTTTCTAGCGTCCACAGTTCCACTTACTGTCTCCAAATGACAAAATGATAATATTTAAGTTCAAATAGCAACAGTGTACTACAAATAAAAAATGACAATCGATAAAGAAACCAATAACAACCGGAATAACAACATATGAAACAGAAACGATACGAACTTATGCACCAACCTAATAGATTGCAATGATGACGACACAGAGAATGGTAGAAATGATCTCAACGTGCTAGGTAAGGTAGTGTGACTGACATATGAAAGGAATCTACAATATTTCCACTCGATCTTGTACCTTGTTTCATGCGAAAAAAGTCTTCACCAGTCGAGTGAGCTTTTGTAAATCCATACCGTGTTCCAGTCTTAACTACGTTAAAATGTATTTCCGAATGTAAGTGCTCCGAACATCTCATGCGTCCACTGCGGTTTAGGCCTTTTGCATTTTATATACAAAATTATTACCAAGATTGCACTGGTTCCTCACGCAGCAATGTCGAGCACGATGCAAAATCGTGTATGGTCACTCGATCTAGCCGACAGTCACTCACTACACTGCCTACAGAGACCACCTAGACACAAAACACGCAAAACGTCTATTAGTATGAACTAGGCTTAACACACTATGAAGTCGTGACGAATCATGGTATGAACATGCTTCTATTTCGAACCTGTGGTTGTAGTTATCGAGTAGCGTACACAGCATGGAAATGGAATGCCTTCCACCGCTTTGTACAGAAGCACATTCTTGAAACTCACGTAACAGTTGTTCCTTGAAAGAATGACAGGAGCCATAACCCACTCACGCTCTAAATGGTCAAAGTGCTCCTCAATTTGGAGACGTTTGTCGGGGAAGAGAAAAGTGCTGGGTATGCTCTCATAGTTGTCAAAAAAGTTGTCACAAGTGAGGATCTGGCTCAGGTGCATTATTAGCGAAAAAATTATGCCAGCTTATGGTGGGCGGATATACGTAGCGGCACTAACATCATCTGCATTCCTTGCGGTGTGTGGCGCAGGGTACTTTGTGCATGTAATTCTTCAGGCTTTCCCGGGGATCTAATGACATCTTGAGTTGTCCGGTGTTCTGCCGAATATCAGCGATATCAAGATACTTTGTGCATCATTGTCACTTATCGCCTTTCTCGTTCCAGTCGCGATTAGTTCGCTGAAAGAACGAATGCCGGTAAGCCTCCGAGTGGGCTCGAATCTCTCTGGTTTTATCTTCATGGTCTTTTCGCGAGATACACCTAGAAGGAAGCAACATATCGATTGATTTTTCTAGGAAAGTACGCTTTCGTAACTAACGATAAACCACATAGTGATGCAAAACGCCTCTCTTGCAGCATCTGCCACTGGAGCTGGTTGATATTCTCTGTGACGCTCCTGTGGTCACTAAATGAACCTGTAACGAAACGCGCTGCCCTTCTTTGGATATTCTCTAATTCCTCTATCAGCCCTGTCTAATATGGATTCCATACTGACGAGCAGTATTCAAGTATTGGTCCGACGAGTATTTTGTAAATTGGATCCTTTCCTGATGGACTACATTTTCTGAGGATTCTTCCAATGATTCTCCGCTGGCATCTACCATACTTGTGATTAATTGTATTCGGTCTTACACTTCTAATCGCTCCCAACTAGAGTTGTAAAACTACCGTAGGTTACGGTACTCAACGGTAGTTTCCCCGGTAGCTTTGGTCAGTTAAGGTCGTACCCGCGTTACCTATACAATGAAGCGCGGTATACCTACCGGGCGTTGTGTCGTAACGATAGCTTCCTTTACGTATGCGGTCAGTGTCTTACTAGATCCTCTAAAAACCGGAAGCGGTGAACGGTCCAAAAACTGAGTGAGGATATATAACGGGACAGGTTACCTACAGTACATTTTTGTTCCACATAGTTGTCCTCTTGTCTGTTGCTTAAGAATAAACAGTATTTATAGAAAATCGAAACTGTCAATGCTTAATTCAGGTTTTATTCGAAAATGTTTCACCTGGTACGTGAAAGAGAGGGATGTTGTGTAAAAATATAGAAAGGAATTCAGATTTATCTTATAGCGCTAGAAAACGCAATTTCCTCGACGAAAAGATAAAATAAAAAATACATATGCCAAACATCGTTTCAATACTTTGTCAAACTTACAAAAAACAATTTTCTGTTGTTCATAGACAACTTTCGCATTTATTAACAGGCTTCTCTTATAAAATTGTGTGTGTGTGTGTTTCATTTTGTGCATGTAAACTGTAATTGTATCTTAAGTGATTGCTTTGACTACGTAAGGACAGGGACGGCTGTTATTCTCTGTATCCATAAATGATCTGGCGGACAAGGTGGGCAGCAGTCTGCAGTTGTTTGTTGATGATGCTGTGGTATACGGTCAGGTGTCAAATTTGAGTGACTGTAGGAAGATACAAGCCGAATTAGACAAAATTTCCTGTGGGTCTGATGAATGGCAGTTAGCTCTAAATGTGGAAGAATGTCGGTTAATGCGGATGAGTAGGAAGAACAAACCTGTAATGTTCGGATACGGTATTACTAATGTCCAGCTTGACACAGTCGCCTAAATATCTGCGCGTAACGTTGCAAAGCGATAGGAGATGAAGCGAGCATGTGAAAACTATGGTTGGGAAGGCAAATGGTCGATTTCGGATTATTGGGAGAATTTTAGAAAAGAGTAGTTCACCTTTTAAGTAGACCGCTTATAGGACGCTGGTGCAACCTATTATTGAGTACTACTCGAGTGTTTGGTATTCGTACCAAGTCGGAGTGAAGGAAGACATCGAAGGAATATAGAGGAGGGCGTCTAGATTTGTTACCGGTAGATTCGAACAAAACGTGTTACGGATATGCTTCGGAAACTCAAATGGGTACCCGTGTGAGGGAAGGCCGCGTTCCTTTCGGGAAGCACTACTGAGAAAATTTAGAGAACCGTGATTTGAAGGTGACTGCCGAACGATTCTGCTGCCGCCAACATACATCGCGCGTAAGGACGGCGAAGATAAGATACGAGAAATTAGGGCTCATATGGAGGCGCACAGACAGTCGTTTTCCCTGGCTCTATTTACGAGTGGAACAGGAGGGGAAATGATAAATAGTGGTACAGAGCACCCTACGCCAAGCACCTTACGGTGGCTTGCGGAGTATCTATGTAGATGTAGACGTAGATGTAGATGTAGATAAAAGCGAAGAAGTTACGTGGTCAACTAATTTTTATTATTAAAATCTTGAATACAAAGTATTAATGTTCCTTCTTATTACTTACAAAATGCAATTTATATTCTGTAAGGATATGAAATAGATAACGGACTAAAACTGAATGATGTGCAGTTCTAATTATGTGTCAAACAAACAAAAAAACAAAGAGAAGTCGTTGGCTCCCTTTTTTCCTCTTACACATTATTTATGTTTCTTTCCACACCAGTCCTAGGAATACTACCAATAATCCTGCCACTTACTACGTCATTTATGTAGTATACCAAAACCACCCAACCATAGTTTTGGAAGAGTGCAATTCTGCTCCGTACACATACTCATAAATATGTTACGGAAATAACTGCTTCCAATGATACTTCTGCAGTTATGGAATCAAACAATAATGAGTCTTTCGCAATACGCTACATTTGTTTATGTTGAGAGTCAACTGCCACTCCTTGCACCAAACGTCGACCCTCTGCAGATCTTCCTGCATTTCACTGCATTTTGCTAGCGTCATGACTTTTCTAAATGCAACAGCATCATTCGCGAAAAGCCTCTTGGGAATTCCGACGTTATCTACTTGGTTATTTATATAAGCTACTGGCAATTAATATTGCTACACCACGAAGATGACGTGCTACAAACGCGAAATTTAACCGACAGGAAGAAGATGCTGTGATATGCAAATGATTAGCTTTTCAGTGCATTCACACAAGGTTGGCGCCGTTGGCGACACCTACAACGTGCTGACATGACGAAAGTTTCCAACCGATTTCTCATACAGAAACACCAGCTGACCGGCGTTGCCAGGTGAAACGTTGTTGTCATGCCTCGTGTAAGGAGGAGAAATGCGTACCATCACGTTTCCGACTTTGATAAAGGTCGGATTGTAACCTATCGCGATTTCGGTTTATCGTATCGCGCCATTGCTGCTCGTGTTGGTCGAGATACAATGACTGTTAGAAAATATGGAATCGGTGGGTTCAGGTGGGTAATACGGAACGCCGTGCTGGATCCCAACGGCCTCGTATCACTAGCAGTCGAGATGACAGGCATCTTACCCGCATGGCTGTAACGGATCGTGCAGCCACATCTCGATCCCTGTCAACAGATGGGGACGTTTGCAAGACAACAACCATCTGCACGAACAGTTCAACGACGTTTGCAGCAGCATGGACTATCAGCTCGGAGACCATGGCTGCGGTTACCCTTGACGCTGCATCACAGGCAGGAGCGCCTGCGATGGTGTACTCAACGACGAACCTAGGTGCACGAATGGCAAAACGTCATTTTTTCGGATGAATCTACCATCATGATGGTCGCATCCGTGTTTGGTGACATCGCCGTGAACGCACATTGGAAGCGTGTATTCGTCATCGCCATACTGGCGTGTCACCCGGCGTGATGATATGGGGTGCCATTGGTTACACGTCTCGGTCACGTCTTGTTCGCATTGACGGCACTTTCAACAGTGGACGTTACGTTACGACCCGTGGCTCTACCCTTCATTCAATCCCTGCGAAACCGTACATTTCAGCAGGATAATGCACGAGCGCATGTTGCAGGCCCTGTACGGACCTTTCTGGGTACAGAAAATGTTCGGCTGCTGCCCTGGCCAGCACATTCTCCAGATCTCTCAACAACTGAAAACGTCTGGTCGATGGTGGCCAAGCAACTGGCTCGTCACAATACGCCAGTCACTACTCTTGATGAACTGTGGTATCGTGTTGAAGCTGAATGGGCAGCTGTACCTGTGCACGCCATCCAAGCTCTGTTTGACTCAATGCCCAGGCGTATCAAGGCCGTTATTACGGCCAGATGTGGTTGTTCTGGGTACTGATTTCTCAGGGTCTATGCATCCAAATTGCGTGAAAATGTAACCACATGTCAGTTCTAGTATAATGTATTTGTCCAATGAATACCCGTTTATCATCTGCATTTCTTCTTGGTGTAGTTATTTTAATGAGTAGTAGTGTATATTGTGAAAAGTAATGGTTCTGCAACACTCCACTGGGGGCACGCTCGAAGTTATTTTTACGACTGTAGACTTCTCTCAGAATGGGATGCTGTTCTCTTTGCTAGAAACTCTTCAATCCAGTCACACAGGTGAGCTGAATAACGAAATCGTAAAATTATTTCTACCACTTTACTGCGAATAGTAGAGTTTTGTTCAGAGAGATGTGGAATGAACAATGGTTGGCGCCCTTGTAATTCGAATTACACAGTTATCCGGTAAACTGGACCAATGCGTCCTCTGGCGGGCACTGTCTTTACTGTCAGAACGGCATTGCACAAGAAATGCCGTGCTGTGCTGGTTTCAATCTGCATCGTTCTTACGAGCATTGCACTCATTTACTCTTAAGGAACGACTACTGGAACCCGTAATGGCGAGTGTGGTGAGTGTTGCAGAATCTGCTCCATCAGTTAAGCCAGCAGAGGATAAAGACTACGTATGAAGTAGAAGTTGTTACGATCCTCATACGCATTTCGAGACGTAGAAAATGTGTGAAAACAGGGGCATCAAAAGGAAATCCCTCGTAGACTTGTAGAAACGAGTGGAAAAACTTATCCTTTAATAGCAATCATAGGCAAAATATAATTTCAGGTTGATCCACTGCCCTGAGTCCACTATGTTGTGTGACGCCAAAAGCAAAAGGACTGCAGTTTTCAAACCACAATGTATGCTACATATGTTCTCCAGATGGAGTTGTAGCAGGGTGTCCCATTCTTCTTGAAGTTTACCGTTTCAAAACTATGGTGCTCAGCAATAAAGAAAAATTCAGCGAACAAAACGCTCTTTTCAGTATATCCCTACGGGTTCCAGCCCTCCATCTTCCTCTTGGTCTATTGGGACATATCAGGTTGGAATCATCCCATGTGTTATGACTTCAACACCTGGTAAGAACCTCTTTTATCTTTTCCTGACCTTCATCCTATCTGGATACAATGCTTACGTAGTTTGCATGTGGTATTACGAAATGTTATCTAGGCTGAATTCGATTTAGATTCATTGTTCAAGTTATTAAATTTAAAGTGCTTATTCTTCAGACACATGTAGTTTTCATGAGAGTGTTACTAGTCAAAAGATACGAATAATTAAACGTTTTATTCCAGGGTACCGTAACAGCTAGTGGGTATTTATGGAATTAGTGACACCACTCGTTATAAAGACTGGAATTCCGACTTTTCAGCAACGTAGTTCAAATTCTGTGAAGCGTACAAAATAATTAACAGTACATTTCAGAAGCAGTTGCATTTTCCATTGCAGATTCTGCCTCTGTGCTGTTGTGCTTTTGTTGACCTGATTTTTACGCATAAGCTGACGTACTTCCTTACTTTATTAAGTCATTAATTAAGATTTTAGCATAATTTACCGTAATTTTTAATACGGTGCTTGCACCTGTATGTATTAAACCGGGGACCTAGAAACGACGGAGAGGCTTCGTCCCCGCCGTAGCCCTCAGTGGTTCACAACCTCACAACAGGCCACAGCAGTCCACCCACCCCACCGCCGCCCCATACCGAACCCAGGGTTATTGTGCGGTTCGGCCTCCAGAGGACTCACCTCGGGAACGTCTGATACCAGACGAGTGTAGTCCGCAGCTCGTGGTCGTGCAGTAGCGTTCTCGCTTCCCGCGCCCGGGTTCCCGGGTTCGATTCCCGGCGGGGTCAGGGATTTTCTCTGCCTCGTGATGACTGGCTGTTGTGTGCTGTCCTTAGGTTAGTTAGGTTTACGTAGTTCTAAGTTCTAGGGGACTGATGGCCATAGATGTTAAGTCCCATAGTGCTCAGAGCCAGAGCCAGACGAGTGTAACCCCAAATGTTTGCGTGGTAGAATAATTATGGTGTACGCGTACGTGGAAACGGTGTTTGCGCAGCAATCGCCGGCACAGTGTAACTGAGGCGGAATAAGGGGACCCAGACGGCATTCGCCCAGGTAGATGGAAAACCGCCTGAAAAACCAACCACAGGCTGTCCGGCACACTGGATCTCGACACTAATCAGCCGGGCGGATTCTTGCTGGGGACCGGCACGCCTTCCCTCTCGGGAAGCAGTGCGTTAGACAGTGCGGCTAGACGGGCGGGCTTTGCACCCGTAAGTAGGGTATTCTCAACGCGGATGCCTGGAGTAGTTTTATAAACTTTTCTAAATTCCTAAAACACGATGTATTTCACGAATCAAATTTTTGTCAGTACTTATAGCGCGTCCTGAGTAGCAAACGTCTCCAAACAGAGGAGCACTTTGATCATTTAGAGCGTGAGTGGGTTCTGGCTCGCTGTCATACTTCCAAGGAAAAAATTCAATCTAATAGTATTTCAAATGATTGTGTACTTTCCGAAATACTCAGACCTAACCCAAAATAGTCAATGTGCGACCGGAAAGTAGCCACGTAACATCTATGTGAAAGTCACCCCTCTAATGTGAACATGCTAACATCTTCGAAAGAGTCCCAGCCCCGGTCGAGCGAGTAAACGAACACCAGTGCTGAGACCGGGTGCATTAGTAACCACCCAGCATCTATGAGTAACTATTTCTTAAGAGATCTGGACTCGAATATCTACCACTTAACATCAGAATTTGTGCTGTGATTGGTTCATCAATTGAGCCTTTCGTCGATATTGTTTTATTGAAGACATTTTCGAGTACAGCGCTCTTTTCGTTATCCTACACTGTGTCAGTTCTTTTTCGTGTCCATCGATTATTGTGCCACCTCACCTTGCTAAGCTTATGCTTAGAGATAAGAGTGTGAGGTCCCTACTTGTGCAAAGCATGTGAATGTAAAACCGTGCCTGGACATCAGGTCGTTTACAGTGGCAACAAACGTGGGGAGGGCCACGTTACGGTATTATCTGTGTCATGTATGTCATTTACACGATCATAGAAAACAGTTTTCAGCTATTTCTCCCAGACATGGAATTCAAAAAAATGTTCAAATGTGTGTGAAATCTTCCGGGACTTAACTGCTAACGTCATCAGTCCCTAAGCTTACACACTACTTAACCTAAATTATCCTAAGGACAAACACACACACCCATGCCCGAGGGAGAACTCGAACCTCCACCGGGACCAGCCGCACAGTCCATGACTGCAGCGTCACAGAGCGCTCGGCTAATCCCGCGCGGCAGACATGGAATTACGAGACTCCGAGAACTTGATAGGATATGCAGGTAAGGCATCATCGCACTGCCCTGTAGTCAGTCTACTTACATTGACCTGACATAAGTCATGGGATAGCGATATGAACTTATACAGGTGGCGGTAGTACTGCGTACACGAGGTATAAAAGGGGAATGCATTGGTCGAGTAGTCATCTGTACTCTGGCGATTCATGTAAAACGATTTCCGACGTGATTATGACGGGACGGCGGGAATTAACAGACTTTGAACGCGGAATGGTGATTGGAGCTACATGCATGGAACATCCCATTTCGGAAATTGTTAGCGAATTCAATATTCCGAGATCCACAGTGACAAGAGAGTGCCGAGAATACCAAATTCCAGGCGTTACCTCTCACCACGAACAACTCAGTGGCAGATGACAGTCACTTACCGACCGAAAGCAGCGGCGTTTGCGTAGAGTTGTTAGTGTTAACAGATAAGCAACACTTCGTCAAATAACCACAGAAATCAATGTGGGACGTTCGACGAATGTAATCCATTAGGACAGTTTGGCGAATTGTGGCGTTAATGGGCTATGGCAGCAGACAACTGATGCAAGTACCTTTGCTAAGAGCACGAAACCGCATGCAGCGCCCCTCTTGGGCACATGACGATATTGGTAGATGCTAGACAACTGGTAAAGTATGACCTACTCAGATGAGTCCCGATTTTAGTTATTAACAACTGATGGTAGGGTTCAACTGTAGCGCAGACTCTACGAAGCCATGTGCCAGCTGGTGGTTGATCCATAATGGTAGCCATCATGGACTTCATGTTCCCAAACAAAGATGGGATTTTTATGGATGACACTGGGCCTTGTCGCCGGACCACAACTGTTCGCGATTGGTTTGAAGAACATTCTGGACAGTTCGAGAGAATGATCTGGCCACCCAGATCGCCCAAAATGAATCTCATCTAACATTTGTGGCACATAATGGAGAGGACAGTTCGTGCAACCCTTTCGCAATTATGGATGGCTATAGGGTCATCGGCTCAGTATTTCTGCAGGGGACCTTCAATAACTTGTTGAGTCCATACCACGTCGAGCTGCAAAGGCGGCGCGACATGATATGACTTTTGTCACCTCAGTGTACACTGGAAACAAAATCGAGACTTTTTCTTGACGTAGTTGGGCACCCACGTGAACATAAGTTGTTTGCTGCTCATCAAAATCGGTGATTTGCTTGCATATGTACATCTATACCTATACTCTGCATGCCACCTTATGGTGTGTAGCAATGAGACAGGTCTCATATCGATACAACATTAATGGTTGTGTGAACATCCTATACAAAAGAAGTTTGCAAATACGTTGAAGATTACATCGATGATCTGACTAAGATTGTAGTATGCTGATTTATGTTCGGTTACTGACATGAATCCTCGATTAGATTTCTACCAATGTAAGGTTTTAATATGTTGTCTGCTATTGCAGATAATTCACCTTTACTGTGATGGGACAAAGATGAATGAGCACTTCGCGAAAAGTGAATAAGATTCGTGACTGTATGTTTAGTTTTATTGTTCTCGCGCTAGTCGTTAGGTGTTTGGCGCTGGGACATTCGTATTTGAGATATAGTAGCAAGCAGTTGGGTTTTTCAGTGAATGAGATCTCTTATTTGTGAAGCTGGGAGAAACTATCTGGAATACTTTATTATGGAAATGAAAACATGTTTATAAAGCTATTTCATTCTTCGTATTAACGGAGAAGATTTTTGGTAGAGTATTTAAAAGTAACATATCTGTGCGCAGGAATAAGATGATTGTTCGTCAGAATTATTAATTGAAGGAAATCTTTGTGCCCCACATACTAATAATATTTATGACTAGTGTTAAGTTGATCTCTTTGTTTTCACGACGTCACAAATTACCCAATTGGTTGAGACGCCTGTAATTTCTGCTATGAGGGTATTTAACAGTTGTTACAGTCTTCTTATGTTGTACAGTTTTTTTTGTCAATAGTCAGAGTTTAATTTTTCAAGAAGACTTTTCTTTAAAGTAAAACCCACCTCCATAATTCTTAGTGAAGTTTTGCACATTACGGCACACGCAGCGACAGGTTGTTTCTGACAAGAAAAGGAAATAGTAGATTATTATTTTTATCTGTTGTATCTGCTGATTTGTATTTGCTTTCGATATCGTCAGTACATCAGACACAAATAGCATGTTGAGCAAGAGGTAAGTCACTCTTATGAAGAAACAGTACGTAGTCAGAATTATTAGATGTTGTGCTAAGCATGTAGATTAATTTTCAGTTAACAGTGTTGGTAACTTCACACTCTTATTTTTCTGTGTAGAGCATTAATTTATTTTTGTGGTTATTCCAAGTGAGACATTGCACTTCATATCACGCACCTTTCATAATGTACTTCGGTATTGAATTTCACGATACCTGAGGTACACGTTACACGAGGAGAAAGTTCTGCAAAACAAAATATTCAGTATTCACTCATACAGCAATTTTTTATAGAAAGTTCACACCGTTAAACGACCTCACGAACATTGCTCCAAGGTACTTACGTTCCCTGAGTGTTTTGCGGCATCGCCTTCCAATTACCAGCAGCTGTATTAGCCCTCTTGTACCGACTCGATCCTTGCTGAAGGTCAGAAATTCTGTCTTGGATTTATTCATAAGAAGATAATTACACCGCTATGCACCCTCTCCCCCGTATCTCGACAATACAGTATTGCTACATCATACATGCAGCCGAAAACATTTGCTCAGCACTTCTCAGTCAGTAGCAACAATCGAGACAGCATTATGTAAAGGTCGACAAGTTGCATTCTGATTAAGTGCTAAAAGATCCGTATCTAGTACTCTGTCAGTATTTACAGCAGCTCGTATTTAGTATTGGGACCATCAAGGACAAGGTTCGAGGTTTTCAGCACCAAGCGTTTCGTACCGCTGCTCTGATGAAAGGCTAGTCGGTTTCCAAGCAGAACCAATTTGCTAACATTATGATGTTGCAGCTAGGAACGCTTCCAAAACATTTAATTTCTTGTCCAGAATATGCAGCATGTTGATGCTTGTTCTGCAAGTATAGTATTAATTCTGAATAAAATGCCAGCACCAGTTGCAGTTGTGTTTTAAATATCACAGCCAGGTTCGGCGCCCAAGGGCATTATCCAGTGGTATAAGGCAGGAGTCCTTAGAGAATATAAAGTCGTTCTACATTATCTCCGGACGCTTCAAATGTACCAGCCGTGAGGGCTCAAACCAGTCATGGGTTTGAAAGCAAAAGGAAAAGTGCTGGCATTTCATTCAAAATATCATACAATGTTCAAACTACAACTGAGTAATAATAAGAGTCGTCCATCCTGTCGAAAAATATAATTAAGAATGTGCTACACATACATACAATCTGATCCTTCCACAGTTCTAAAATTTTTAGAAGTGTGAATGTGTTCAGAAGGCGCCGAAATGTTGTAGTCCCCAGTAGACTATAACTTAAAATATGCTAGGGTCTTATGATCATGCCTATTTGATTAAGCATTCAATTGATCAAAGAAAGAAATCGAGGCACTCAATAGTGACAGCAAGAAGTACTGACCAATTTTCAATTACTTAAATCTCACGGCTCTGGCGCCTGTTTAGATCAACTTCAATCAACAGTCTGGCACACTGAGTAAATATTAAAACTTTCGTGTATTGGAGTTAGGTGCATCGGGCGCCTTGTCGTTTTTTAAATTCCGAAATCACGGTTCCTTCCGTGATAAAATATCGCCTTACGGCTTACGAAACCGCCGATAATCTGAACACCGCTGCTTATCATCTAGGTTACGGACTTCCTGGTTTTCCACTCCGTGTTTAACTCATAAGATAAAGCCTGTGAGATAAGTGGCCATGTTCACGTGGAGCTATTCCGGTTTAATCCCAGCGGTTAAATAAATTAGTTGAACAGTTAAGCAGCCCCTTCTGGGTTTCAGCATTTGTAAAATCAATTGATGTCGACGTAAGACAGAAAGGATGCCTGTAGCCGTAGCAGTTGTCTGATACACAGTAATTTAGTTTACTTTGTTTCTCACATATTTCCGCGAGGCAGTGATTTCACTTGGGTACTTTACTGTGTAGCCCAGTTTTTATTAACTTACTCTTAAGCTGTATTAGTGTAAATGCTGGTGCATATCTGTGTGATGTGGTCTGTCGTCTAAAGAGCAACGTCACGCCACTCCTTTTAAATCACGTGTTATTTCACAGCGTCTGGTTTCGATCAGCTCTTTAGAGTGAGCGTCTTTACTTCCTGCAGTAACTTTCGTGTAAGCATAGTTTCTAGTAAAAAGTAACTGATGGTACAATCATTTTCAGTAGAGGAATTTATTTTTGTTTTAAGAGCTGGTGGATATATCGATCTTAAGCTGTAGTGAGAACTCTTCACAACAGATTTAGTATCAATTTATTCTCTCGTTTATATTTTGCCTACACTCCAATCTCAGTAGCGCCAGAGATGGGTAATTTTCTCTTTTGCAGGGGTCTATTTGTACTCGGTTATTCATCAGCGCTTTGTTTGTATTTTTGACGCCCTATTTCGTTTCTTGTATACAGTACAATACGGATAGGGGCTGTGCTACTTGTGAGCGGACACAAAGGGAATTGGCTGCTCTCCATGAACAGCTGGAGGCTGCGTTGGCCACGATCGACAGGCTTCTGGCTAATGCTGGAGCCAACGCCGCATCAGGGCACCAGTGACGAGACCCGCGACACCCTCGGTACTGTTGTAATCCCCTGGTGACGAATTTGTCACTGTGTCTTCTGATATGAAACAGCTGACCAGTTCGTCTTCGCTCGATGGTGAATGGCGGACAGTGGTGGGTTCACGTGTCAATGGGCGGAAGGCGAAAGAGGGAATGGGCTGCACGGTTGACTCCTTATGCCTTAGCAACAGGTAGGAGGTGCTCCCCAATGGTGATAATACTTCTCAGCCAGCACGGGCTGCCTCTCGTGTCGGGCCAGTGGCCGATTTTCCTGTCCATTTCGCGGAGGATGGGTTTGCTAGTTATTGGGAGTTCCAACGATAGGCAGGTAAAGGAGTCCCTCAGGATAATAGCATGCACGACGGGAAAGAATGCCAGTGTGCACTCAATATGTTACCAGTGGGTCTCGTCCGTGATGTAGAAGAGGTTCTGCCGGCGGCTGTTGAGCGCACTGGGTGCAACCGTCCGTAAATAGTAGCACATGTCTTCACGAATGGCGCCTGTCGCTTGGGTTCTGAGTCAATCCTTTTTTCTTGTTTTCAGATGCCTGTTTCGGATAAGACTACTAGCATCACACGTGGGGTGTAGGCTAAGTTGACTATTTGTAGCGACGCACCCAGCGTCGATCACGGTCCTCTGGTTTGGAGTCGAGTGGAAGATCTAAACCAGAGGAACTGACGACTGTGCGAATGTATCGGATGCGAATTTCTCGACGTCCGCTATCGGGTGCAGAATTGTAGGGTTCCCTTTAATGTATCAGGTGTGTACTACACGCAGGAAGCGACTACAAGGTTAGCGGAATACGTGTGGCATGCACATGTTTTTTTTTCTTTATTTTAGGTTACTGAAACCCCTTTGGAAGCGAAGACGAGTTGCCTGCCAAAATCGAAGATACATCGGCCACAATGTTCTCAGAGAATGCTCGTCCTCGCAAATCGGATATAGAAAAGGCTAATACGATATTTGTAAACTTTTTGAAATTTTTAAAATTTTCAGTATTTTCTATATGTCTCCATTGCATTTAACATTTTTTTTTTTTAAGTGATGAGCAGTTTCGACAGTTTAACAGCCATCTTCAGATCCGAGAACAGACAGTTCAGAAGAAAAATTGGCTTAAGTAACAAAGCTATGTAAAAATTGCTATTGGCTTCCTTTTAAAAAAATTACAGGGAATCAGCATACAGAGTTTAGCATCATAAACACACTCGCACTGTACAAGGACGTTGCATCATCCATAACATTCTTATTTTAAATCTTAAGGTAAAATGTGCTATGTACAGCCTAAAAGGAAGGTAAAGGCAAATACACTCCTGGAAATGGAAAAAAGAACACATTGACACCGGTGTGTCAGACCCACCATACTTGCTCCGGACACTGCGAGAGGGCTGTACAAGCAATGATCACACGCACGGCACAGCGGACACACCAGGAACCGCGGTGTTGGCCGTCGAATGGCGCTAGCTGCGCAGCATTTGTGCACCGCCGCCGTCAGTGTCAGCCAGTTTGCCGTGGCATACGGAGCTCCATCGCAGTCTTTAACACTGGTAGCATGCCGCGACAGCGTGGACGTGAACCGTATGTGCAGTTGACGGACTTTGAGCGAGGGCGTATAGTGGGCATGCGGGAGGCCGGGTGGACGTACCGCCGAATTGCTCAACACGTGGGGCGTGAGGTCTCCACAGTACATCGATGTTGTCGTCAGTGGTCGGCGGAAGGTGCACGTGCCCGTCGACCTGGGACCGGACCGCAGCGACGCACGGATGCACGCCAAGACCGTAGGATCCTACACAGTGCCGTAGGGGACCGCACCGCCACTTCCCAGCAAATTAGGGACACTGTTGCTCCTGGGGTATCGGCGAGGACCATTCGCAACCGTCTCCATGCAGCTGGGCTACGGTCCCGCACACCGTTAGGCCGTCTTCCGCTCACGCCCTAACATCGTGCAGCCCGCCTCCAGTGGTGTCGCGACAGGCGTGAATGGAGGGACGAATGGAGACGTGTCGTCTTCAGCGATGAGAGTCGCTTCTGCCTTGGTGCCAATGATGGTCGTATGCGTGTTTCGCGCCGTGCAGGTGAGCGCCACAATCAGGACTGCATACGACCGAGGCACACAGGGCCAACACCCGGCATCATGGTGTGGGGAGCGATCTCCTACACTGGCCGTACACCACTGGTGATCGTCGAGGGGACACTGAATAGTACACGGTACATCCAAACCGTCATCGAACCCATCGTTCTACCATTCCTAGACCGGCAAGGGAACTTGCTGTTCCAACAGGACAATGCACGTCCGCATGTATCCCGTGCCACCCAACGTGCTCTAGAAGGTGTAAGTCAACTACCCTGGCCAGCAAGATCTCCGGATCTGTCCCCCATTGAGCATGTTTGGGACTGGATGAAGCGTCGTCTCACGCGGTCTGCACGTCCAGCACGAACGCTGGTCCAACTGAGGCGCCAGGTGGAAATGGCATGGCAAGCCGTTCCACAGGACTACATCCAGCATCTCTACGATCGTCTCCATGGGAGAATAGCAGCCTGCATTGCTGCGAAAGGTGGATATACACTGTACTAGTGCCGACATTGTGCATGCTCTGTTGCCTGTGTCTATGTGCCTGTGGTTCTGTCAGTGTGATCATGTGATGTATCTGACCCCAGGAATGTGTCAATAAAGTTTCCCCTTCCTGGGACAATGAATTCACGGTGTTCTTATTTCAATTTCCAGGAGAGTATATTATCTACTGGCAAACAAAAACGAATAAGAGATAATTATTTAGAGAAAAGACTAGGTCGTTGAACCTACCATGCTATTTGCGACAGTAGTTGAAACAAAAAGCCTGCACGACGTGCCACAAATTTCTTTTACACAGTTCAGTTCATCACTTCCTCATTAGTTACCCTATCTACCAATCTACAGCGTTCTTCTGTAGCAGCATACAGCGTGATTCAAAAACAGAGAACAGGTTTCAGTTGTTTATTTCAAACTATGAAAGATAGAAAACATGGCGCATGTCACTGGATAGAAGAAGGTTGAAAGTTTTGTGTTCGCACCATACACTCAACATGAACACAATGCGTTGCTAGAGAAACCTCGAAACGGTAGTCCATTTCATTCCACGCACGAATCTACAGGTCCCTGTTAAAACAATTCAGTTTCTCAGTTCTTGAAGTGTATGACGCTGCCATAGGTGGAACAAAGACTGTCTTTTATGTACCCCTCCTCCCACCTCTCCAGAAACAATTGCAAGGTATGAGATCAGGTCTTGTTGCCCACTTCTTACAATCCAACGTTGTTGGATGGTATTGTCAAGATAACGCCGCTTTAAGACGAAAACAAGCCGGGGTGTCGTCATGTATAAAAATGAAGTCGTTGGAATCTTCGTGAAGTTGAGGAAACAACCAATTTTGCAGCATGTCCATGTATGACATTCCTAGCACGGTTTTCTCCTCAAAAGAGAAAGGTCCATAAATTCTGTGAACAGAAAAAGCGCAGACCATATTCAATTTCAATGACTCCCTTTTATGTATGGGATCCTTAGAGATTGACCAAGAATTTTGTATTATAGCGAAGTAGAGCTGAGAGTGCCACGGATCTGATAAGCGAACTGGGATGGGAATCATTAAAACAAAGGCTTTTTCGTTGGGGCGAGAGGTTTTCATGAAATTTCTATCACCATCTTTCTCCTCTGAATGTGAGAATATTTTATTGTTGCCACAATACATGGGGAGAAAGGATCATCGTAATAAAATAAGAGAAATCAGAGCTCGTACGGAAAGATTTACAAGTTCATTTTTCCCACACGCTATCGGACTGGAGCGGTGGGGAAATAGTCTGGAGGTGGTTCGAAGAACCCTCTATCAGGCACTCATGTGTGTATTGCAGAGTGATCACGTAGATGTAGATGCAGGTGTAGATAAATAGCTCCCCTGTTTTCGTGTCTGCCACTGGAGTGTATTGAGCATTTTCGTGACTCTCTCGCACTTGCTTGCCACGTGACGCAATGTGCCGCTCTTCGATGCTTTTTTCTCCGTGTCTTCTATTAAGTCAAGACGGTAAGGGTTCCAGACAGATGAATGGCACTCAAGAATCGCTCTTCCAAATGTTTTGTAAGTCACTTCTTGTCTGGACGAATTACATTTTCTGATGATTTGTAACATCAAGTATGAAGATAAATAGAAGGCTATATTGAATTGCGTAGTAGGAAGTCTGAACTGAAGGTATTTGTCTGAAGCGTTTCCTTGTACGGGTGTGAAACGTGAACGATAAACAGTTCATTTAAGAAAATAGAGGGTGTCCTAGAAGTAGGGACGAAAATTAAAGTGCTATAGAACATACGAAATTTATTGAAAATGTAACTTTTTTACAAACCCATTAAGTAATTTCTCCAATTTATGCATGAAAACTTATATCCTCCATATGACCACCCAAGGCCGCGCGGCAACGAGCAACTCGTTCATTGAAGTTCTCGATGATGTATTCACAAGCATCTGGTGGTATGCCGTTAATAGTCCTTTTAATTTCATCCTTTAATTGGTGTATTGTTTGTGTTTTGTTCACGAATACTTCTGATTTCACAAATCCGCACAAAAAAGTCACAAGGCCTAAGATCGCATGATCTGGTTGTCCATTCCTGGTTGCCACGCAAAGAGATAATTTTTTTAAGGAAACTTTTCATTCAGCAGAGCAATCGTCTCGTGATGTGTTGCACTATCTTGGTGAAACAAAAAATCGTCATTTTCATCAGTAAGAGGGAAAAACCAATCAGAAACCATGTTTCGCTAACGGTCGCCGTTCACCGTGACGGCAGCTCCCTCATCATTTTCAAAAATGTACGGGCCGGCCATTCCTCCTGCTCAGACCCGCAGTACACAGTCGTGCATTGTGGACGCATCTCATCTTTCACAGCTACTCTCGGAGTTTCGCTAGCCGAAATTCTGCAGTCCTGCTTACTGACGTACCTACACAGGTCGAAGTGCGCCTCATCTGAGGAAATTATTCTTTTTGTGAAGTTCTCGTTCTCCGCTTGTCCAGCCAAACCGATTGAGCAAATCGATGTCCCTTTTCATGACCTACAGGCTTTAACTCCTGTGCAAGTTGAATCTTGTACGCAAGCATTTTCAGATCTTTAGAACGGATTTCATGCAGTGAACTTGGTGATCAATTCAGTTGTTGAGCTCGTCGGCGAACCGATTTTCTGGGGTTTAAGGTCATACTTTCGCATACGACAGCAATATTTTCTTTTGTCTGAACAGAACGCGGTCGTCCTGTTTTCTTAACGGTAGAAACAACACCATGGTCTAATCTTCCGGAACAATTCCGACTTATCATTCGGTTGGAGCAGCATTGTGTCCGAGTGTCACACGCAATTCACGAACAATTGCCGTGGGACTTTCACTGATTTTGTATTAACTTTTTATCACATCGATACGTTACTCAGTTGTCATCTGCTCCATGACGAAAATAAACGTCAAACAACAACACTGCCGCGCGGGATTAGCCCAGCGGTCTAAAGCGCTGCAGTCATGGACTGTGTGGCTGGTCCCGGCGGAGGTTCGAGTCCTCCCTCGGGCATGGGTGTGTGTATTTGTGCTTAGGATAATTTAGGTTAAGTAGTGTGTAAGCTTAGGGACTGATGACCTTAGCAGTTAAGTCCCATAGGGTTTCACACACATTTGACACACACAACAACACTCACCGCACAACAGCTATCAGGCTACTAATGGGAAGGATCGCAGATAACAAATATGAAAAAACCACGGCTGGCAACCGTCATATGACAAAAAGGCGCAAACTTCAAATTATTACTTACTTTCCAGATAACCGGTACAAGTTTTTTATATAAAATACCTGATGATTCAGAAAAAAAAAACTGTTCTCAGTTGTTTATTACAGACAAACTATAAAAGATAGAAACACATTACGCATGTGAATGGACAGAGGAAGGTTCAAACTTTTGACAAGTTGCGCTGTTATTTGTTTGTAGTAACATGGTGACTACACCACAAGAGAAATAATGTTCTATGTTGCAGTCTGCTAGATGGCAGTCCATTGCCACCACCATAATGTGAGAATTTGGGGTCATAAAATCCAGGCGTAGCATAGGAAGTCTTTTTAGTAGATCTGTTGCATCTACTAAATGTTCTGCCAATAAAAAGCAGTCTTTTTTTTTGCATTCCCCACAACATTGCCTATGTGATCGTTCCAATTTAAGTTGCTCGTAATTTGAATCCCCAGGTATTTAGTTGAACTGACAGCCTTTAGATATGTTTGATTAGTCATGCAGTCGAAATATAAACGGATTCCTTAAGTAATCATTCAGAGTTAGTTGCCACCTTTCTCACCGAACAGATCTCGTGTCTAAGTCGTTTTACAATTGGTTTTGATCTTCTGGTCACTTTATTATACGGTAAATGACAGCATCATTTACAAACAATCTAAGAGGGGTGTTCAGATTGTCTCCTAAAGTGTTTAATACACTATGTGATCAAAAGCATCCTGACACCTGGCTGTAAATGACCTAGAAGTTCGTGGCGCCCTCTATCGATAATGATGGAATTAAATATGGCGTTGGATTACCCTTAGCCTTGATGACAGCTTCCACTCTCGTAGTCATACGTCCAGTCAGGTGCTGAAAGGTTTCTTTGGGAATGGCAACCTATTCTTCACGGACTGCTGCACTGTGGAGAGGTATCGATATCGGTCGGTGAGGCCTGGCTTGAAGACGGTGTTCCAAAACACCCCAAAGGTGTTCTTTAGGATTCAGGTCAGGATTCTGTGCGGGCCAGTCCACCACAGGGATGTAGTGGACTGGTCAGACCACTCCGCCAGAGGCCGTGCATTAAGAACAGGTGATCGATCGTGTTGAAAGATGCAATCGCCATCCCCGAATTGCTCTTCAACAGTGGAAAGCAAGAAGGTGCTCAGAACGTCAATGTAGGCCTGTGCTGTGATAGTGCCACGCAAAACAACAGTGGGTGCAAGCCCCCTCCATGAAAAACACGACCACACCATAACACCACCGCCTCCGAATTTTACTGTTGGCGCTACACACGCTGGCAGATGAAATTCACCGGGCATTCACCATACCCACACCCTGCCATTGGATAGCCACATTGTGTACCGTGATTTGTCACTCCACGCAACGTTTTTCCACTGTTTAATCGTCCAATGTTTACGCTCCTTGCACCAAGCGAGGCGTCGTTTGGCATTCACCGGCGTGATGTGTGGCTTATGAGCAGCCGCTCACCCTTAAATCCCAGTTTTCTCACTTCCCGCCTAATTTTCATAGTACTTGCAGTGGATCCTGAAGCAGTTTGGAATTCCTGTGTGATGATCTGGATAGATGTCTGTCTGTTACACATAACGACCCTCTTCAACTGTCGGCGAACTCTGTCAGTCAACAGATGAGGTCGGCCTGTACGCTTTTGTGCTGTACGTGTCCCTTCACGTTTCCACTTCACTATCACATCGGAAACAGTGTACCCAGGGATGCTTCAGAGTGTGGAAATCTAGCGTACAGACGTATGACACAAGTGACACGCAATCGCTTGACCACATTCGAAGCCGTGAGTTCCGTGGAGCGCCCCATTCTGCTCTCTCACGGTGTCTAATGACTACTGAGGTGGCTGATATGGAGTGCCTAGCAGTAGGTGGCAGTACAATGTACCTAGTACGAAAAAATATGTTTTTGAGGGTGTGCGGATAGTTTTGATTACATAGTGTACATTAGGAACAGAGAACTTATCACACGAACAGATTTACTGTTGAAATTCCTAGAGCGTTCGTCCCATAAAGAGTCGGGTAAACTTCCACTTACTCTCACGTATGACTCGAGAAATGACCGCGACAAGAAAGTAGGAAGCTTAGCGACAGACATTTTTTCCCACGCATTATTCGCTAATGGGACAGGGATACAGGCAAATGTGTGTGCCTCCCGTCACACACCGTATAGTGACTTGCGGATAATAGCTGTAGACGTACAGGGCGAAACAGAATAACGGGAATGTTTGAAATGAGTAGTGGCAGCCGTGGGCAGGTGGCAGCACTGCGGGTTCGTGACAGTTAGCGAGTAAACAGTCCGCCATTTCAGTAACCATGGATCAGTGGAACGGACAACAGCGTGCGTTAGCCATAACATGTTTTATAAAAGCAATGGTAGTGTGGTAGCGGCGCAGAGGTAGTTTCGACCTTTTCATAATTAAGGACGCTATGATGCTGTTCCGTCGAAACACGTGATATAATGTTGGATTAATAACTGAAGAGTGGATCTGCCCTCAAGAAGAAACCAACAGGACGACCAAGAAGTGTGCGTTCTCCAGCGAACATTGATGTTGTACGCGAGTCTGTCTTACGGAGCCCACGGCGTTCAATTCGTAAGCAAGCAGCAGTAGTCGGTATGTCCCCGGAGAGTGTTCGCAGAATTTTTCATCTTGATTTAAAATTTCATGCGAACAAACAACAGATGGTCGTAAAATTGAAGGACAACAGTTATCGGATACGATTAGGATTATGTCAACAAGTGATAACAAAAACAAACAATGACGATGAATTTCTAAACAAGTTGTGGATCTCAGATGAGGCACATTTTCATATCACACGTAATGTGAATAAACAGAAGTACCATTAATGGATAAACACAAATCCTAATGACGTTCATGAGCGCCCTTTACACGCTAGTAATGTGACATCATGGTGTGGTGTTTCTTCAATGGGATTATCGTACCGTATCTTTTCGCAAATGAACAGGGAAAAACAATAACTGTCAATGCCGATCGTTACTTGGAGTTGTTACGAGCTTTCGTCACACCTGCACTGAACAACTTTCCAAACGTTCAAGGCTGATTTCAACAGGACGGAGCGACATCACACACTGCACGGCAATCAATGGCATATCTACGAGAATTGCTTGGCAACCGTGCGATCTCACGATTCGATAACATTCCCTGGCTCCCAAGATCGCCAGATTTGTCCGTTTGTGATTTTTTCTTGTGGGGCTACCTCGAGAGCAAAGTCTATACGACTCGACCAAGAACCCCATGAGTTAAAACAGAGAATTCGGGATGCAATTCACAGTATCCCAGCTGAGACGTTGCAGCGGTCAATGAGGAATCTCAACAGCAGATTTCACGAATGTATTCGTATGGGAGGACTTCATTTTTAAAACATGATAAATGCCATCGATGTTTTATAAATCGCAAAGTTGTAAGGTTTCAATTACTATGAACGCAATTTCTTCCCTTCATCACTTCTAGTTTTATTGGATTGTGGAAATGTTCCCGTTTTTCTGTGTCACCCTGTATATGCAGGTAGCTGTGACTGAAAAATCAAAATATCCAGTAAAGAAGTCATCTCTGTGAGTAAGAATAGATTAGAATATATCGCGTCAGATTTTGAGTGAATTAACAGTTAAAACACATAGGGCTTTGATTTTTAATTTATTTTTACCTTAGACCGGGAACTTATGGTCCCCACTATGTACATCTCACGAAATAATCGCGGTGCTAGAATCACACAAACAGAGGCTTGTGCAAGGGAGTACCAATAATCGTTTATCGTGCATGTCATAAGCAAATGGAACAGTACTGGGGTAAAAGGCTCTCATACATGTATAAAAATCGGAAATGTAAACAACCACTATAGCTTTCGGTTCTGAATCATTTGTAAACGGTCTACTAAATTACGGACGAATGTGTCGTCCAAAAAGGCATAACGTTCGTTCTTGATGATGGTACCGCTTCTGGTAGTCGCATTGCGCCTTTGTTTTCGCGCTAGGGTCAAGGTCGCCGCAGCTTGCGGATCGCAGTCGGACAGCAACCGTTGTGTGACGTCACCTGAGACAGAGCACTCGGCCGCCGTGATTGCCGGACTCATTCGCGAGAACATTCTCGGCGATTACGTCATACTGTGGTATCCAGCCGTGCGAGTCGTGGTCTGTCTGAGCTGTTTCTATCCCAGTATCAGATCTAGTGGTGGGGCTATACTGGCTTTTAATATTCTTCGGAATTTTACCGATGTAGTTAGATGTTTTGCTACCATAAAGGGATAAAAGGTGATGATGTCATCAACCCGTAGGATGGTTCAAGCCACACAGAACTGTACTAAGTATGGTCTTATTAGAGGTGGTATGCCGTTGCCATCCGCCGGCCTTTGAATTGACTTACCCAGACAGATTACTTTGATTCCAACCGTGGTGCAATTCGGCATTACTCGCATTAACAAACAGGCTGATTTCAACTCAAACCCAACAGGTCAAGAGTGACTGTGTCACTCCAGTATTTCAAAGTTTCCGAAAAAAATACATACTCTATTTCCTCAAGAGTAGGGTTGCTGTATCTAGCTGGGATCTCGTCGGGATAGTCTGAGATACGGGTGTAGAAATGAACTAAAAAATTTATTTAATACAATTGCTTACTGTTTAGAGCATTGTTACATGGAAATTGTTGCGGCAGAAATAGTTTGTCACGCCATATTCTTCGAGCAAGTCTTTTTTCCCTTTTACATATTTATAAAGCAACATACAAGTTAGCTTGTAGTAAACCTGGCACTGTAAGATTGATTCCACATTCCCTAGCAGCAGTCGATATCTTTCATCAGCCCACTGGGCCGCCATCAGCGTAAGTACTCTTTCCACAGTGGCATTGTGGGCGGGAAAAGAAAACAAATACTCTCATAGCTTTAGCAGCTGACATATCCGTTCAGGATTTTCAGTTTCCTTAAGAAAGTAACGCCATCTTTCTTTCGCTGATTGTTTAGGTTTTCATTCTTCCGAGTCACGCTTAGTTTTTAAAAAGCCCTTCAGATACATATCCAAATATTCTTGAAAACAATTGTCACCTGAAATCTTCACACCATTTTAATCAGGTATATAACAGTGTTTACAATCATCACCCAATCTGGGGTGTCAGGCAGTGTAGTCCAGTCAATTACCTGATATTTATTAAAAGAAATAGCCCCTTTCTCTAAGCATTCAAGTCCTATAGTATAGAAACGCCTCTTTTCCTCAGATTTCGAAATCAAATTAATTATTTCTTGCTTTGGGTTCTCATTCATTAATTTGTTCAAATTTACCTTCGTTTGTATGCCGATAAAATTGGCAGTCTTCCTTTGACTGAAACAGCTTTGAGTGTCGATTACTATATTTCTTATTTAAATTATCGAGACTTTATTCTTCTCCATGCCTTTTATTTTATTTTATTTCAAACAGAGCCAAGTTTGACTGCGGAAACATGAAGTACGTTTCACTGATCAGACTACTCAAAAAATGAGAAATTTTTAGGTGGCCTGCCGTCACCATCAAAAAGTTGTTTCAGTGCCAATAAATTATTTAATCGAATCCGAAGCCTGCGGACATTAATGACAGCCATCTGGTTTTTGAGAGAGATAGAAGACTCTGATGATTGACATCAACATGTAAGCAGAACTCTTTCAGCTTCTCGCTCGTTAATTTGTACATTGAAAAATAATTAAATATTTTCATGACTATTATTTCAATGTCAATGTCCAGCAGCCCTTGATATAGTACCATGGAGAATATGGGCACGGCATCCAATCCCTTGTACATTTTTTCCTAGTTCTTCTTTAATTTGGTGAAACATATTCCGCTGGCCGCGTCGGGATGAAGCCCTCCGAAGTTGGTACTGGTATTGTCTCCACAAAAATTTAATTTATCTAATGGAATTTGCAGTTGTGTTAAAGTGTCTAGACATAGCTTTGCAATTGTCTCCGATGTTTCGTTATTCACTGAATCAAACTTCAGCAGCTTCTGTTGGATTTCGGCAGTTTCAGTAAAGTAATTAAAATCTAAAGGAAACATCTTTTCAGCCTTGTGGCTCGATGCATCGGTGCCCACGCCGTAAAATAAAACTTCTTGCTCTATGCATACGGACACGGAGTGTGGTGCGAGAATATTTTTTAGCAATGTCTGTAGCTTTAGTTCTGTCTGTAGACTGCTTTGTGCCGAATTTGGAGTCAGGATACAGTGCGGCATTTAGTTTTACCTTGCAGCTAATAGAACTGAAGAATTGGTGAAGCTTTACAATTTTATAAGCTGTTGTCAGTTCTGCAGTTAGTTCAGCAATGAGCAGTTCTTTCTGTGTACTTTCATTAATCATTAATGTAGAAACAGGCTTTGATACCGATGTTACCGCGAATCTGTTTGTATAATTCTTCACAGAAATGTGATGCCTCACATCTGCCTTCCTCCGTTAATTCGTGAGATGAAACAGTTACAAATCTCCCACAACGTTTCGTGATCCGTACGTCCTTTCTTGACAAAAGACCACTTTTTCATGTAATCATCCGAAAAGTGACGCTTCTTTTGTGCATCCTTAGTCATTTTCTTATGCTACAATATGTTTATTAGACGGTAAACAGTCGGCAATAACACTTTAGTCAGCGAATACACGTCACTATACACTTAACACCCCATATACCCATAGTAAACACTTCAAACATTACTGAATTGCTCTCGTTGTTCGTATTACGTTTAGAAATAATCGTCTGATCAGATCGCTATTCAAATGGGAACTGCCCGATTATGCAGTTCCAACCGCGTGCTACTGGAGATGTCTGGTATTTTCTCGAATGATGGCTCTAGATCCAGAAGGAGCTCGCATCGTCGATATAGACTAAGCAACATGCAACGCCATCTACACTCCTGGAAATGGAAAAAAGAACACATTGACACCGGTGTGTCAGACCCACCATACTTGCTCCGGACACTGCGAGAGGGCTGTACAAGCAATGATCACACGCACGGCACAGCGGACACACCAGGAACCGCGGTGTTGGCCGTCGAATGGCGCTAGCTGCGCAGCATTTGTGCACCGCCGCCGTCAGTGTCAGCCAGTTTGCCGTGGCATACGGAGCTCCATCGCAGTCTTTAACACTGGTAGCATGCCGCGACAGCGTGGACGTGAACCGTATGTGCAGTTGACGGACTTCGAGCGAGGGCGTATAGTGGGCATGCGGGAGGCCGGGTGGACGTACCGCCGAATTGCTCAACACGTGGGGCGTGATGTCTCCACAGTACATCGATGTTGTCGCCAGTGGTCGGCGGAAGGTGCACGTGCCCGTCGACCTGGGACCGGACCGCAGCGACGCACGGATGCACGCCAAGACCGTAGGATCCTACGCAGTGCCGTAGGGGACCGCACCGCCACTTCCCAGCAAATTAGGGACACTGTTGCTCCTGGGGTATCGGCGAGGACCATTCGCAACCGTCTCCATGAAGCTGGGCTACGGTCCCGCACACCTTTAGGCCGTCTTCCGCTCACGCCCCAACATCGTGCAGCCCGCCTCCAGTGGTGTCGCGACAGGCGTGAATGGAGGGACGAATGGAGACGTGTCGTCTTCAGCGATGAGAGTCGCTTCTGCCTTGGTGCCAATGATGGTCGTATGCGTGTTTGGCACCGTGCAGGTGAGCGCCACAATCAGGACTGCATACGACCGAGGCACACAGGGCCAACACCCGGCATCATGGTGTGGGGAGCGATCTCCTACACTGGCCGTACACCACTGAATAGTGCACGGTACATCCAAACCGTCATCGAACCCATCGTTCTACCATTCCTAGACCGGCAAGGGAACTTGCTGTTCCAACAGGACAATGCACGTCCGCATGTATCCCGTGCCACCCAACGTGCTCTAGAAGGTGTAAGTCAACTACCCTGTCCAGCAAGATCTCCGGATCTGTTCCCCATTGAGCATGTTTGGGACTGGATGAAGCGTCGTCTCACGCGGTCTGCACGTCCAGCACGAACGCTGGTCCAACTGAGGCGCCAGGTGGAAATGGCATGGCAAGCCGTTCCACAGGACTACATCCAGCATCTCTACGATCGTCTCCATGGGAGAATAGCAGCCTGCATTGCTGCGAAAGGTGGATATACACTGTACTAGTGCCGACATTGTGCATGCTCTGTTGCCTGTGTCTATGTGCCTGTGGTTCTGTCAGTGTGATCATGTGATGTATCTGACCCCAGGAATGTGTCAATAAAGTTTCCCCTTCCTGGGACAATGAATTCACGGTGTTCTTATTTCAATTTCCAGTAGTGTATAAGACGACCTTGTCAACATAAACTTGTTGACATAAGTAAGTACTGCCTCAGTTTTATTTATGTCAGCAAGTTAATCTTGACTGTTTCATAGATGGCGTTGCATATTTCGTATCCTCAATCGGCGTTTCAGATTAGATCTAGCGCCATCATTCGAGAAAATACCAGACTTCTCCGTGGCACGGGGCTGGAACTATTTGAGAAGCCCAACGAGAAAGAATCGGGCAGTTCGCATCTGAATAGCGATCTGCTAAGACGAATCTTTCTAAAGTGTAATACGAACAACGAGGCAAGTTAGTTATGTTTGAAGTGCTACTGCTTCCATACGGGGCGTGAAGTGTACAGTGACGTGTACTTCGGTGACTGAAGTGTTGTTCTTGATTGTTTACCATCTAATAAATTTATCCTATCATAGCTTACGAAAAGGTCTAAGGATTGGAAGAGAAAATGTCACTTTTCGATTATTACACGAAAGAGTGATCTTTTATCAAGAAAGGATGTACGGTTCTGGAAGCGTTGAGTAAGATTTGTAGCTGTTTCGTCTCAGAAACTCATGGAGATCAGGTAGATGTGAGACATCAGATTTCTACGAAGATTCATACAAATAGATTCGCAGTAGCATCGACATAAAAGCCTATTTCTACATTCATAACTAAAGAAAATGTCCAGGAAGAATTGCTCGTTGCTGCTGCAGGATAACAACAGCTTATATGGTTGTCAAGCATCATTAATCCTTCAGTTGTCTTGACTGAACCGTAAAACTGAATGCCGCTATGTATCCTGACTCCTAAGTCGCCGCAAAACAGTCTACAGGACCAAAGATGCAGCGATTGTTAAAAGTATTCTTGCAACACACTCCGTGTCAGAATCCATAAAGCAATTGCAAAAAGGTTCGTTTTATGGCATACGTACCGACGTATCGAAATACAAGGCTGAAAAGATGTTTCCTTTACTGAAATTGACGGAATCCAGAAGAGCTGTTGAAATTTGATTCGCTGAATAACGAAACATCGTAGACAATGGCAAAGTTTTGTTTAGACGCTTTAAGACAACTGCAATTTCCATTAGATAAATTAATCGCATTTTGTGGAGACATTATCAGTACCAACTTCGGAGGGCTTCATCGACGCGACCAGCGGAATATGTTTCGCCAAATTAAAGAAGAACTAGGAACAAATGTTGAAGAATTTGGATGCCCTGCCCATATTCTCCACAATGCTATATCATGCGCTGCTGGAATCTTTAATTTTTTTTTTTCGATTTACGCGGCAAGCACAGAGAACCTGAAAGAGTTCTGTTTCTACATTGATGTCTATCACCAGACTCTTATGTTTCATTCAAAATAAGATGTCTGTCGTTAATGCTCGCAGTTGAGAGAATTCTTAAGGTTTTGATTCAATTAAAACAATTTTTTGATGCCGATGACAGGCCACGTAAAATAATTTAAGTTCTCTTCCAGCAGTCCGAACAGTGAAATTTACTTCATGTTTCTGCACTCAAACTTGGATCTATTTGCAAAAAATATAAAAAGCGTGGAGAAGAATAAAGTCTCGATAACTGAAATAAGAAATATATTAATCTACACTCAAAGAAGTCTGAATGAAAGGCAGACTGCCTACTTTATTGGCATGCAAACGAAAATGAATTTCAACAAATTAAAGAATGGGAACCCTAACCAAGAAATAATTAATCTGATTTCGAAATTTGAGAGTGAGACAACTGCTTTCTACACCATAGACAAATGGGCTATTTCTTTAAATAAATATCAAGTATCTGTTTGGATGACGCTATTTGAAACCTCAAATTGGGTGATGATTGAAAACACTGTTATATACCTGACTAAAAATGATGTGAAGGTTTCAGGCGACAATTATTTTCAGGAAAATATGTATCTAAAGAGCTTTTGAGAAACTAAGCGAGACTCGGAAGAATGGAAGTCTAAACCCTCCATGGAAGAAAGGTAGATTTACTTTCTTAAGGAAACCGAAAATACTGTACGCAAATGCCAACTGCTGAAGTTACGCGAGTATTGGTTTTCTATTCCCGCGCACGACGCCACTGTGGAAACAGTATTTTCACTGACGTCGGACCAGTGTTGTCTAATGAAATAAATCGACTGCTGCCAGCGACTATGGAATCAACCTTATAATGCCAGTTTAACTACAATCTAACATGCATGGAGTTTTATAAATATGTAAAAACGAAAATAGAGTTACTGGAAAAGGTGAAATCTTCCGAAAAATATGGTGCACCATCTACTTCTTCCGCAACGAGTTCCATGTAATTGTGTTCTAAATAAAAATGAATTACATTCATTTCTGCAGCCCCATCTCAGAGTGTCCCGACGAAGTCCTAGCTAGATATGGCAACCCTGTGTTCAGTATACGCAGCAGCTTTTATGGTTTCATTTCTTGGTTGAAATTCATGAAGACGATGCCATGTTGGTTCCACCGAACGCACAATGTGATATTTTGATAGTGTACACCACTCGTCCTCCCCACTCTCTAGGTCCATCTCCTCTCCCCTCTGCGTCTGTCCATCCCCTCAGCCCCTCTCTCTGTCCTTTCCCTCCTCCCACACTTCTCTGTTCGTAACCCTATTATTCATCCCCACCCCCACCCCATGGGAGATCGGTGGTTTTACTCCCCCAGTATTTTTGCAGATAGTAATATCTGTATCAAATTTGCTTGAAATTGATCCAGCGTCTTAGGAGATGATGAGTATATACACACTCATACATACACACACAAATATCCGAGTAGCAGTTTCAGCCAACGTTTTCAAATATTTATTGGATATATTCGAGCTTCTGTCTTCCGCAACAGTATTTAGTGAGACATAAGTTGCGCAGTATCAGCAGATAACTTTGTCGCCTTCATGATGTATACGAAAGGGGTTACATAAGTCTGTTAAATATCCATGAAAGAATGGGACATTCCTGTTGCGCCTTCGTAGTTGGTAAGCTTGGTTATTTCAAGGACCATATAAAGAATTTCAGCAAGGTACAGAGCACAGTTCAGCGATTGAAAATGGAGAAAACCCATTTTCGTGCTGTTACTAAACATTTTCTTTTGTAAGACTGCACTGCCGCGCAAATCAAAACAGTTAGAACAAGTTCATGCGGACTCTGCACCATCATCACTTCAGATCATTTACTTTTGGATTAATGAATTTAAACGTGGTCGGACAGGCACCGAATGCGAAGCGCTCTCCAGTTGAGGACACAGCAGAGGAAACCACCAACAAAATCCATATGGTAATGCAACACCGCCGACAAGGAATTCGTGAGATTGCTGACACTATAATTCGTTTGCGTCTTCTCAGCTGAGTGAGGGCATAATATCCTGCACGGAGAACTGGCAATGAAGAAGCTGTGTGCGAGTTGGGTACCGCAGTTGCTCACAATCGACCAAAAGCGCATCGGGCACAACATTTCAACACGATGTCTGGTGATGTTTCATCGCAATCCGCAAGATTGTTTGTTGATGAAACCTGGATCCATCATTACGCACCAGAGTCAAAACATCAGTCAAAAGAAAGGATAAAGGCTGGTGAAAGTGCATCGAAGAAGGCAACGACCATTTTGTGAGCTAGTAGGGTGATGGCCACTGTTTTTCGAGATTCCCAAGGCATAATCCTCATAGAGTGCTTGACGAAAAAGGCAGAATCATAAATGGATCTATTATGCTCCACTGTTGGATCGTCTGAAACTTAAGTTTGCGGAAAAAAGACCAGGGTTGGCACACAAAAAACTGCTGTTTCACCAGTATAATGCACCATCCCACACATCACTGATAACAATGACGAAAATGCACGAATTGGGCTTTGAATTGGTTCCTCATCCACCATATTCATCAGTCTTAGCCCCAAGTGACTTCTCTCTGTTCCTTATTTTGAAACTTTGGCTTGCTGGGAAGAAATTTTCATCAAATGAGGAAGTGAGCTGCAGCCAACGAGTGTTTTGCACAGAGCCTATTTTTCCGATGGAATGAAAAAGCTAGAGGACCGCTGGACCAAGTGTATACCCACCAAAGGAGACTATGTCGAGAAAATAGGTGAGTTGTTTGCGAAACAAATATTTTTTCTTGCTTTTTAGCAGACCACCCTCGTTGTACGTTATGTACTTAATGTAAATTATTACAATACTGATTTTGTTTAGTGTAAACTATAGGGTGTTTTGTTTGGTTTCACAGAGTTTCGGCGAGCGCTGATGACTAAGCTTGGCGCTGCGTAAGTTTATCACATTGCTGGATAGAATATCCAGATGGTCGACGGGCGGTCACCGTAAAAAATACCCTGAAGCTCTACTACATAGCCTAAGGTGATTGTGATCTTACAATTAAAATTAATGAATGAGTAATCAGTGTCATACGAGTCTTCTAAAAAGTAGTCTCCTCTTGGCCACTCTCGGCTGAAGTTCCCTTTTATGATACGACTTAACAAATTTTATTAAGTGCCAAGTATTTGTGCGTCATTGATGTGAATGAAACAAGTTAAAATATTTTAGGGACAATAACGAATTTTCACTGATTTATACCTCATTTACCAAAAAGGAAGATAATTTCACTTTTCATTATTACGAAATTTTAACTGCCTGGTTAAATGCATAGGAAGAAGTTATTTAATTTTGAGGGGTGCTAAAAGTCAGAAGTATATCTTTGGTCTTATAATATTTCGACGATGTGAATCTAAGAAAAATATTTTATGTTGGGGTACACCAGTGCCCAAACTGAAAAGAAGATAATTGTGTTAACTTACTGGAAATTTCCACTTCACAAGAGAACTATCACAAAAGGCTCGAGGTTAGCAGATATACGCAAGTCATTCGATCTTAAACTCATGACAACACACTTCCAAATAGAAAGCAAAAAAAAAAAATCAGATATCACAAAACGCACCTCAGGAGAGTTTCAAATTCAGATTTATGATGTCTCCATCTCCAGGTACAATTTTCAAGAAATTATAAGCATTAGAACCAAGAGAGAAATGGAAGTAGATTTAGATCACTAGCCAACTGAGCTCCACATGCGATTCATTCCAAAACATAAAAAGTGAAACAAACCAGTAACTGATAACGAAATTATAAAGGAAAAGAAATGTGAATTTCAAAAGATTCCGAAGAAAGAGAACAAGCAAAGGTACGGCAGATGTTGGAAAAATAAATGTGAAGAAGCACTTAGACGGAAAAAGAAAGCCTGGAAAACTGTAACAGCAAAAAAAACTAGCGCACAAAATAGGCGCTTTGAAAACGAGAAACTTAAAACTATAAAAGAATATCTCAAAAATATGATACAAGAAACTACTACAAACATTCTAGATCTATACATCTGGGTGCATGCCACAATCGTTGTGCTTCAAGAAAGAAACTGAAAAACTTGCACAACAACGAAGAATACTGTAAGTTACTGGCAGAATATTTTGAAAAGCTATTGAACTGCGAAAAACCGACAAAACAACTGCAGTTCCATGACAACGTTTCAAATGAAAATTCAAAATCACCAAGCATCGATTGATTAAAAGTTGACGTCAAACAGTTAACACACAACAAAATCTCAGGTGAAGATGGCCTCACACAACAGAAATTCTAAAAGTTAGTGGAATTCTAGTTGTCACAATTACAAAAAGAAAACTGTGTAAGTTCTGGAACAGGACATCAATTCCAGAAAACTGGAAAGTTCTTGTGAATGTTTTCCAGATGGTTGTCTCCAAGCTGATTCTGCAGAGAACCTTCTTATTTATCTTATCAGTCAACCTAACACTAAAAATTCTTCTGTATCACCACATTTCAAATGCTCTGAAGCTCCTCTTTTCCGGTTTTCGCACAGTCCACGATTCACTTCCATAAAAAAGGAGACAAAACAGGCATCAATAATTACCGAGAAATTTTGTTACTACATTTACAATACAAAATCTTGTCGAAAGCTCCTCTGAGCGTATTTAATCCTCAAGCAAATGAAAGAAATTGAAGAGTATCAAGCTGGGCTTAGTAGTAACACATCCTGTCAAGAGCGAATTCTAAAATGTAAACAAATAATCAGCTATAAGAAATTATCATGTAAGAAGACAGTGTTAATATATATGATTCGATAGACAGACACTCCCTCCTCAAAGCTTTGAAGGGATTTGCAGCACTTAGGAAACTTTTGGGCATAACTATACCAACACCTACAAACTACCTAAAAGTTTATGCAACAACTTCCAGTCGCTTCCAAATTATATCAGGAGACAGACAAGGAGACAGTTTGTCACCACTGTTATCCAGTTGTGTGCTGGAAAAAGTTATATCTTAATCAAAAATAGAAGAAGAAAAACAAAAAGTTAATAACTACATAAACTTGGTAGATCGAAAGAAGAAGTAAAATTGTTTTGTCTTGGAGGATGATCTACTAGTAAAAGATGAACCTTAGAGGATGCGAAGAAAGGACTAGAACTTCCGAAGGAAACAGCTGAAACTGCAAATGTCGTATAAAAAGACAGAATACATGGCCAATGAAAGCACCTCACGATGAATTTTAGAAAACACTAATGGCAACTTCCAGTAAACAGACAACTTTAATTACCTGAATGAATATATAAACATAAAAAGTGAAAAAGAAGAATTAAAACCAGAAATGAAAGAATGAAAATAGTATTAATGAGAATATTAAATCAGTTCAGTAAAAAAATTTTTCTAAAGATGTTAAATTAATGCATTGTAATACAGTTTTAAAATAAAAAGTCCTCTATGGGTCAGAGACACTACTTTTAGCTGAATACAAAAAGGCATTGGAAGATAAAACAACTGGAGTCATCTGTTTAGTTGAGAGGAAAAGATCTGATTCTGAGAAAATGAAAGAGTTTCGGAGAATCACGACGGAAAAGAGAAATAAATAGTTATACTGACGTTGTTCTTAATTGGTCTGAAAGGAAATTTAAAGAAATAGGGACCCTTTGCCCTTTAATTTTTTAACCTCTAAAGCACCCTTAAGTACTTATTCCTTAATGTCTCAACACATGTCCTAACATTCCTTCCCTTCTTCTTGTGAATGTTTTCCAGATGGTTGTCTCCAAGCTGATTCTGCAGAGAACCTTCTTATTTATCTTATCAGTCAACCTAACACTAAAAATTCTTCTGTATCACCACATTTCAAATGCTCTGAAGCTCCTCTTTTCCGGTTTTCGCACAGTCCACGATTCACTTCCATACAACGGTGCATTCGAGACATACGTTCTCCAAAAGTTCGTTCTCTTATTAAGGCCTATGTTTAGCACTGGTAGACTTCTTCTGGCCAGGAATGCTCTCCTTGCCTGTCTTAATTTGCTTTTTATGTCCTTCCTTCGTCCGTCATGTGCTATTCTCCTTCCGAGATAGTAGCATTCCTTCACTTCGTCTGCACCGTGGTTCCAGTTTTGATTTAAGTTTATCACTAACCTCATTTCTGCTATGCCTCTAACTACCGTCTTTTTTCGGTATACTCTCTCCTCTTCTTGTTGTTGTTGTCTTCAGTCCGAGGGCTGTTTTAATGCAGCTGTCCATGTAAGTCTATCCTGTGCAAGCCTCCTCATCTCCGAATAACTTCTGCAATATATATCCTTCTGAATCTGCTTACTGTATTCATATCCTGGTGTCCCTTTACAATTTTTACCCCTCACGCTTCCCATCAATACTAAGCTGATGCTCCCTTGAAGTCTCAGATCCATTCTTCTAGTGAGGTTGTGGCAGAAATTTCTTTTCTCCTCAATTCTATTCAGTGCCTCCTCATTAGTTACGTGATTTGCCTATTTACTCTTCAGCAGTTTTTTGTATCACCAAATTTCTAAAGCTTCTATTTTCTTCTTGTCTAAACTTTTATCATCTATGGTTCACGTCCATACGTTGCTACACACGATACAAATACTTTCAGAAAAGAGTACCTGACACTTAAATCTATATTCGATGTTAAAAAATTCTCTTCTTTATAAACGCTTTTTGACTATTGCTAATTTACATTTTTTATCCTCTGTACTTCGGCCACCATCACATAGTTTGCTGTCCAAATAACAGAACTCATCTACTCCTTCATTTATTAATCTAATTCCCTCAGCGTCACCTGATTTGATTAGATTACATACCACTATCCTTCTTTTGCTTTTGTTGATGTTCATCTTATATCCCTCCTTTCAAGACATTGTCCACTCCGTTCAACTGCTCATCTAAAACTTTTGGTGCCTCTGACAGAATTACAGAGTCATCAGCAAACCTCAAAGCTATTATATCTTCTCCCTGAACTTTTATTTATGTTCCAAATCTTTCTTTGGTTTCCTTCACTGCTTGAGCAATGTATAGATTGAATAACATCGGGGATAGGCTACAATCCTGTCTCACTCCCTTTCCAACCACTGCTTCCCTTTCATGCCCCTCGACTCTTATAACTGTCGTGTGGTGTCTGTACAATTTGTAAATAGCCTTTCGCTCCCTGCATTTTACCCTGCTGCCTTCAGAATTTCAGAAAGAGTATTCCAGTCAACATTGTCAAAAGCTTTCTCTAAGTCTACAAATGCTATAAACGTAGGTTTGCCTTTGCTTAACCGATCTTCTATATGTCATAGGGTCGATAATGCATTTCTCCGAAATCCAAACCAATCTTCCCCGAGGTCAGCATCTACCAGTTTTTCCGTTCTTCTGTAAATAATTTATGTTAGTATTTTGGAACAATGATTTATTAAACCGATAGTTCGTTAAATTTCACACGTGTCAGCAATTGCTTTCTTTAAAAATGGAATTATTACATTTTTCTTGAAGTCTGATGCTATTTTGTCTATCTCATACATCTTGCACACCAGATGGAACAGTTTCGTCATCTCTGGCTCTCCCTAGGCTATCAATAACTAATTTGCAAAAATAACACCACCGTATAGTCTTGTAGAAATGCGTAATGGCACAAAACCATGAATGTTGGATGGTAACATCGGCTACTGCGTAAAGTAAAGGAATGTTTATCAGACGCTGACAAACTGAATTACGCAACAACTGGACGGTATTTGGCAAATGTTGTACAGTACGCAACTATTGAACAGGTAAAGAATTTTTGGTTGGATTTAAAATCTTTTGTTACTAATTGGAGAAGGATTTCTTATTTTCAGCATACAGCACTGAATTTAATCATACGTAGTAAGAACTATGAGTACGTCATATGAGCTTTTTTGAGTAATTCTTAGTATGTAATTACGAGTTCGTGATGATTATTGGATGATATGATGAAATTGTTGATTTTGTGGGTTTATGAATTATGCATTTGAGTAGACATGTTTTAAGATTTCAGGAGATATTCACTAAGGTTAAAGACTTTTAGAGATTACATGACCATTTGCTTGTTGTGGACACTTTGAGTTTTTGTAGTTAAGTGATTTTTGTGTTGGGTAGGAGATTTCTTATGAATGAAGACGAGATGCGCTGGGAAATTTGCTACTTAATTTGATACACTGTGAAGAGACTTTTTGGCCTGTAAGCATTTTTCTGTATGGGTAGTGATATATTTTATGATTGATGGCACTTTTGTTCATGTGCTTGATTTGGCAACTGTTTTGCTTGTTCCGACAACTTTCCTTCCTGCCTTACAAGTTGATGAAGTTTTTCACTTCTCCATTTCAACTTAACAGATTTGAATATGTTTACTAACCATTTCGCACAATTATTCTTTATTTTATTTACGTATAGCTGTAGGACATTTTTTTGGTACCACTGTATCTTTCTTCCATTTGGGGTATGCTAAGCATACTTTTTGCCGATGATAATTATCAGTTAGCACGTGCATAGAATACGCATCTCTGGCCACATTTCCACTTTTATTATGTTTCATGACGGACTGACAATTGACTCTTTAATGTAATTAATTTCTTTTGACAGGTAAAACAATTTTGTGCACAAACCTTTATTCTCTTCCTTCATCCACTTTCCTTCTGAATAGTAGCTCCAGCTAGAAATTTTTGTAGGAAATACCATTGAGTTTTATGATTAATGTACACTGTAAATAAGATAACCTTAAGGAAGTGTTTACTTTTGCAATTGTATTTTGACAGATATTGTACTTCAGACATATATTATGGACTGATGAATGCCACCATCAAAATCATTCTCTTATGGAAACTTGCTTTAGGTATTCGTTTGCGTAACCGTATGGTAGTAAACGCAATTTTATTTTTTATTCTAGCATGTGTATACACTCATTTTAAACGATGTTTGTCTATTATGTATTATGCTGAGACAGAACGTCCATGGAAATATTTAAGCATACTCTTCTGCACTGCGAGACTCTTATGCAATGAATGGACCTTTTTGTTTGTAAACAGCTATATGTTAGGTCATTTCAACTGCATTTATGCAATTATTTCACAGTCGTTTGGTGAACAAATGCTACCTTTCGGTCTTACTATGGAAGACTACATGTTGTGAGATACATTGGCTCTGATTGATCAGTAGAATATTTATCGACCAACATTACATTGTTTTGAGTCTGCTCTAAGCCTCCTCACAAATAAACCAATACAATGATGCAAGTCACATAATGTTTATGCACTTAGACTTCGATAAAACATGTTTACTTCAAGACACCATTCGACAGGTTTTCTTTAGTGGTGTACTGAGTATACTTATGTTAAGGACGATTATCACTGAATACATATAATTCAGCCATGGTAACATAGTTTTTGCAATGGTTTAACAAAGTGTAACACTTCAGTGAAGTTTTATCTTCATCTTTGCGACACAATAAATTTCTTAATAGTAGACTCACATACTACGTGCAGAGTAAAACGATCAACCAATTACCATGAATGGTATTACCGCATTTTTATTACTGATGCTCTGAGTGCGCTAATGCTTATGGTACTGTTGGTGCGTCTATGCACAATGATTTAAACCAGTTTGTTATGGACTGTACGTGTGCCTCTACACAATGACTTAAAAAAAATTTGTCAAAGGCTATTAATGAACCTGTGCACGAAAATTGAAAAACATTTATAAATACTGTGAATCATGTTATCTTTTTGTGCTATTACGTTAACATTTCTATATTTCTAGCTGTGATCTTTGTATTTTAACTTCGCTAAAGAATTTTGCAATCTAATCTTTGTTAATTACAAATCTCATCCAGAAAATTCTGGCCGGAGAGGCCGAGAGATAGTAAAAGGTGTGTTTGTAAATTTTCATAGGAATTTTTCCTGTTTTGGATGCCTGGAATGGCACTATAATGTTTGAATTGCTTACATATGCGTGCACAGCCTGGGCAGAGAAGCTGCTCTGCACAGAGATGAGTTAGATAAGATCTTTGCCCTGCGAATATGTGCGCCAGATTTATCGGTTGATCGCGAGGAAAGGTGACAGACAGTTGAGCTTCGGTGTCAGATGTGAAAAATTGAGTTGTGGTTTAGTAGCAGTAAGCAGCAAGCAATGGAGATTTTTGGGAATTGAATTAATGGATTAATGGAAGACTAACTGTGGAGATAAAAAGAACTGATTTTTACTTTGATACAATTATACTCTTTGAGAAGAATGGATTACAGGTAACGATTAAATTTATTTTATTTGTGGCAGGAGTGTGATTATGCAGCATTGTTGATTCATCAAGCGTCTAGATCAGGAACTTTTTAGGTTTTAATTTTTTTGTTAGAAATTATCAGTCGTTGTGAAAGAAATGGGTTTAAGAATTAGACTTTGGAATTTTGTTTAAGGAAAGATTTTTGTAATTCTTGGATTATAGTTACATGATTTCAGAGAAAGGTTAACTATTACTGAAGTTCCATTAAATATTATTAAGTCAAATGAAATGAGACTGCTATTGAGTTCATTTAACCCAGAGTCATTGACAACATCGAAAGAGTCAATTAATTTAAAAATTTATTTAAAATCATTATCAAAAATTATGAACCAAAATGATAGCTATGTTTTAGAGAATGCAGCTTTGCGTATCTCTATAGCTAGATTTTGCAGCTCTCTTATCAAGACGCGCTGTAGCTACGAGAGCAGTTTGCACAGCGTTATCCAGTACAACCAAGGTAAGCCGAATAGTGCAGCAAACAGTTTTTTCTTCAATTAAAACTCAAAGCGGTCAATTTCAGTTTCAAAGTAATCAGTTTTCATGAAAGTTCATAGTCAGATTTTGTGATAGCAATAATTTTGAGACAGGGCATGATATTTTTAGAAATCCCGCAGGTAGATTACTCTATGCATTCTCGCAATTGAATTTTGTCATCAACACATCTTTACACAAGTTGTCCGCTTTATGATCTGGCTGCGCATCGCTCAAAACAGCAAACCCAAAATTTGCATCCAACAGACAACTTTTACATATGATTCTTACGCTTAAAGAAAAGTATGCATCCAAAAGACAATTTTTGCATAAGATTCTTACGCCTAAAGAACAGTCGTGATGACGGCTTTCTTTCAAACTTAAGATTCTTACGCTTAAAGAACAGTAGAGATGACGGCTTTCTTGCAAACTGTTGATACCCTTATACGACACCGCTACCCTCAGAATCTCAAAGAGTGCATTCCACTCAATACCGTTGAAATTTTTCGTTAAATCAATAAATCCCGTAAGTTTAGGCTGCCCCTTGTTTTAACTACCTTCTAAGAAAAGCAGTGGTGTCAGGATGCTCCGCGTGCTGCTACATTTCTCAATAACCCAAACTGATCTTCTCCAAGGTCGACTTCTACCAGTTTCAATCGTTGGGCATTTTCGTAAGCTATGATAAGTTTATTAGACGGTAAAAGTGTACAGTAACACTTAACGCCCTCAGCGAAGTCAGCGTTACTATACACTTCACGCCCTATATACCCGCAGTAAACACTTCAAACGCTGCTAACTTGCACTCGTTGTTCGTACTACATTTAGAAAGAATCGTCTTGTCAGATGGCTATTCAAATGCTAACTGCCCGACTCTTCTGCGTGATGCTGCGTCAATAGTTCCAGCCCCGCACTACTGGAGAAGTCTGGTATTTTCTCGAATGATGGCGATAGATCTAGAAGGTGCTGGCATCGCCGATACAGGATACGAAACATGTAACGCCATCTATGAGACGACCTTGTCAACTTACACTTATTGACCTTAATAAAAACTAACTGAGGCTGCATTTACATGTTGCGCTAACAGATGGCTTTACTTCAGTATTCGAGCTAAGCTCGAAACGTTATTTTGCAAAATCGGGACAAAACTGGATCTTGTCGGGATTTCGGGACAAAAAGGTTCATAACGATGACGGTCCAGATGTAGAGCGATGGTTGGAAACCCTATGCGCACCAAGTGTAACAGTTTTGTCATGAATGGCGCTTTCAATGATCTCAATAATTCTGAGGGTATGTAATCCTTCCAAAGGGTCTGGTTTCAACTTAAAAATAATTCAATAAAAATTAAAGTTAACATTTGTGAGCTCCACAGAAATATGCATTATGATCTCTGTCACTGTCAAGTCGCTACTGTTGCCTATTCTTCCCATAGTAGGATGGCTGTGTCGTATTGGTATACAGGGAAATTGATGCATATAGGTAAATAGCAGTATATTGGTGGATGTCATGTAGAATACTAACACATATGAATTTCAGAAAGTCACTCAACTCAGTCAGCATCAGGCGGCTGCCAGTAGCGTTTACTCGCGGCATTTGTGATGTGGGTTGTTGTGACGGAGATGTGATGAGGGAATGGTCATGTAGCCGCCGGCCATAGCTCACAGAGAACTGCTTACAAGATAAACAACGAAAGACCATTCCAGCTCATGTTAAGTCAGTAGAATGTTCACCTCGCTCTTAAAGGGGGAGGTCTAATTTCATGTGAAATTAAAAGGGAGAGAAGTGTCTCAACACTGATTATGGTCATTTGGATTAATAACCATCAGTGGTATGATCACAGACGGTCGAGCTGAGTTACAGCTGGGAGAAGATTCTAGCCTAAGGTTATTAGCATGTATGGATATCAGGCTATTCTGCATGCAGCCACCACAGTTATGGGAAACTGTCGTCATTGGGTAGGGTTGATTTGGGGGAAGAGACCAAACAGTGAAGTCATCGGTCTCATAGGATTAGGGAAGGATGGGGAAGGAAGTCGGCAGTGCCCTATCAAAGGAACCATCCCGGCATTTGCCTGAAGCGATTTAGGGAATTCACGGAAAACCTAAATCAGGATGGCCGCACGTGGGATTGAACCGTCGTCCTCTCGAATGCGAGTCCAGTGTGCTAACCACTGCGCCACCTCGATCGGTTCCATCGATGGGCATCTGTAGATGTAGAGAGACGTTTAAGGTACGCTGGCTAAGTACTGGCAGTTTCTATGATACATTCGTAGGGTATTATTCTACAAATAGTGAATCCTGTATTATTTTGTATGGTAGCTGGAAAAGAGTGCAACTCCACGCATTTCTCTCCGATGATTTTAACATATGGTAAAAGCTGGGCGCTTCCCCAGCTCTATGTGATTTTCTATTCAATAAATATTACGTATTGGACAAAATAAGTTCAAATGTGTGTGAAATCCTATCTAATTCCCTCAGCATCACCCGACTTAATTCGACTACATTCCATTATCCTTGTTTTGCTTTTGTTGATGTTCATCTTATACCCTTCTTTCAAGACACTGTCCATTCCGTTTCACTGCTCTTCCAAGTCCTTTTCTGTCTCTGACAGAATTACAATGTCATCGGCGAACCTCGACGTTTTTATTTCTTCTCCATGGATTTTAATACCTACTCTGAAAAACTGATACCCAGGATTAAAACATTTTCATTACTAAATTATTATTATTGCGGAATCGTCTAATACCCGAACGAAGCAGAAAAAAAGTTTCGCCGCACCGCCCGTGTCTCATCGACTCACATAACAGCAGCTAGGGGTATTCGTGACAGGATTTTTAGAGGCGGTCTGGTCTCCCCGGAACATGAGGGTGTTTTTACGACTGCAGGCGGCAGTAAACAGAAGCACAGGCCACAAAACTGTTGGACGGGCGTCATTCTTCTTTGATGGTGTAATTATACCGGCCTTTGCTAATGGAAGAAGTTACGCACTCTGGTGGGACAGTGAGCAGAAATCCAAACCACGTATCGGTTAGTACTGAATTTGGGTTACCTGCTGAAATGATCCATTCCTTTTTACTGTCTGTAATTTTTCGACCTTTCAGCTGCAGGCGACACTATAATGCTGCATTATTTTAAGAAGTGTCTTGCGCACGCCAGTATGAAAACCGTTTTCCACTAGTTGCGTCTATCTTGTACATATCTCCTACCATCACCAGCCATCTACAGGTGTGCAATATCAGTTTAAGAGATTTAGCAACGCTGTTGCAGTTTATAAACATTTCTGTAGCGGACGCATTTGCGACATTGGTGAACGAGTTTGGATGTTCCATTTATGTTGCTCTGAAGTGCTGCCTTGGATTTCGTCGCCTGCTGCTGCCTTTACTGCACTGTGTATGGTATCATGCAATGGGCACAGTCCGGTTTATTGTGTAAAACTGCGCAGCCTTGAAAGATCACTTTAAGTCCTGTAGATTTTTTTGACACGATTTTCAATTATTCCAGTAAATACATAGATGACGCCCATTCTGTCCCATCAGTACAGCACTTCTTTCTCTCACTTTCTTTGTTATTCTGAAATGGATATGTAGTTTGTTTGACTTCATCAATTTGGATTAGTGTTCCTCTTTGTGTGTGTGCGTGTGTGTGTGTGTGTGTGTGTGTGTGTGTGTGTGTGTGTGTGTGTGCACATGCACCTGCCAGTGCTGTACTTAGTTGAATGGTGAGTGTTTATGGTGTTTATATGCACTATTGACATATATATTTATTAATCTGTATCTATATCTACATCTATACTCCGCAACCCACCTTACAGTGCGTGGCGAAGGGTACTTTGCGTACCAGTGACACTCCCCACTTTTCCTGTGCCAGTTGCGAATGGTTCGCGGGAAAAACGATTGCTGGTAAACCACTGTGTGGGTCGAACCTCTTCGTGGCCTATTCGGAAGATATAAGATAAAGGAAGGAATTTCGTGATAGTGATATTTTTGAGATATCTTTTCGTTAACTCACTGTGACCACACCTGTTGGAAGGCTAACACCCAACTTCTGCTTGTAGTTCCTTCGGACATCATTACCGCAAGCACAAAATATTGGTCACCTGTCTGCAAGCGCTCAATTGAGAGAAAAAAAAGGATTTGTGTCGTTGTTCCCTGTAAGATTCAATAGTTGTAGCTGTGCGTGCATTCTTTCTGAAAAATGACATAATCAGTCAATGTAAGAGGAGAAATTATCATTTTCTTAGCCAAAAATTCTGGTAGTTCGTTACGTATAGCACTTAGTTTTGTTATTTGCGTTACAAAACCTACAACTGAAGCTTTGGAACGAAATTTTTTGGTTTTTAGGATTTGTAAAGGCGAAGTTAAGAGCAGTCCATTGTTCTGGGTTACAGATCGATTTCTTTGTATTTTATGAACATAGTGGACTAAGCAAAAGTGATTGCTATATCATTAGCTTACGTTCAAGTAAATATTTTTTCATTTCACCATATCACGAAATCACCTGTCTTGAAATACTTCTTCATATCAAATCAGACTGTGTCAAAAGAAAAGACAAAATATCGAAAATATAAGAGAAGCGTTGACTAGAGTGCCTTTGTAAGATTTTACCACCGACCATGTAATAAGGTAAAGGCAAGTATTTGCGAACCCTTTTTATTAACCTACTGCGACCATACCTATTGGAGGGCCAACGCGCCTTTCGGCGTTTAGTCTTCTGGATCATCATTGTTGGCTGATATCGTTGACCCAGATGCACTCTACTAATCGGTGACAACTATCTCGAAACTAGCTTCTACCTGGCACGAAATTATGTACCCTTATCTCTAAATTACCTACCAATGACTGTGGTAGTTGATCATCATTTAAAATTTCATTTGTTACATAAAAATTGTTACGTATCCATTTGTAGCTGACCCTGTTAATACGATATACAGTACATAGCTAAGTGAAATGCTTTCATGTTACAGAGTGGTTCAAATGGCTCTGAGCACTATGGGACTTTGAAACGACCCCTTAGAAAAATTAATAAATTACTGTGCTGATAAACCTCTTACATTATTTGATTTTCAAACAGCTGAGCAGAACTGAACGTACTCAGACATTTCACTCTTTACCTATTCTGATCAACACTACACTGACACACAATATTTTTAGCGCAACGCAATCTGACTTTCAATAATCCCTACAAAAGAACGGCCCTGACTAACATTAACGTATACCTTTCGCAAATCACTTTCCTCACAAAAATCTTCGTTACTCGAACTGCTGCAATACAGCGAGCGCCAATACTGCCAGATAAATAAAAGATTCTAACTACTGAAGGCACTGACTATTGATAGGCATAGTTATCAAATGAAAGATTTTGATGGAAAGCAAACAATGTAAGTACCTTAATAGAGTTCAAAAGTCATAATATACATATCAGTTCATGACATCCAGTCTTACAAATTTACTGTCTCTGATGGACACACGTCCAGATCATCCGCTCTCAAAACTCCGCCATCTCTCACCCCACATCCACCATTGCTGGCGGCTCACCTCCAACTGCGCAACGCTACGGGCTGTTCACATCCAACTGCCCAACACTACAATAGCAAATATTGCAGCAATGCCGACAAGCCTCAGACTGCACACAGCACAGTCAGTGATTTTCATACAGAGCGCTACGTGGCGTTACCAACATAAAAACCTGAACAGCCTACTTACAACTTAACTTCTGAGGTCATCAGTTCCCTAGAACTTAGAACTACTTAAACCTAACTAGCCTAAGGACATTACACACATCCATGCTCGAGGCAGGATTCGAACCTGCGACTGTAGCAGTCGCGCGGTTCCAGACTGTAGCGCCTAGAACCGCTCGGCCACTCATGCCGGCATTACAGAGTGAAAAAATATCATAAATGTACATCTGTCACGAATATACCTCCTTATACCTTACATAGGTCGAAGCAATATATTGCTTGAAACTTCTAGGAACGTACGCTCTCGGAACTTTTAGCAGTAAACCACACCCTGTGATACAGAACGCCTCTCCTGCAGCGTCTGCCATTGGTGTTGACTGGTCATCTCCGTGAGGCTTTCAATTGGTTCAGATGGCTCTGAGCACTATGGGACTTAACTTCTGAGGTCATCAGCCCCCTAGAACTCAGAACTACTTAAACCTAACTAACCTAAGGACATCACACACATCCATGCCCGAGGCAGGATTCGAACCTGCGACCGTAGCGGCCGCGCGGTTCCAGACTGTAGTGCCTAGAACAGCTCGGTCACTCCGGCCGGCGTGAGGCTTTCGCGCTTACTGAATGAACCTGCAACGAAATGCGCTGTTCCTCTTTGGGTCTTCTCTATTTTCTCTGTCAGTCCTATCTGGTGCGGATCCCAGACTGACGAGCAATAAACAGACTCTAGCCATGATATTTTTATTATTCTCGGCAAATTTCGGATGTAAAACTCCATTCTGTAGGTTTACGTTAGATTTCTATTGCTGCATCCTGAAACGCTGCTATCGTCCGTCCTGGGAGCTTCCGCGGTGCAGCGCTGCCGGGGCAAGAAGCCACGCACTTTTCTACGCCACGCAACACAAATACTCTACGTGCTGCTCCGCCTATTTACTCGGAAACCTTTTTTGGCAAACCGAGATTAATTGTTTGTACTGGCACTAAATAAGGATCTCCAGCTTCTCTTTAAAACCCTCGAGACAGGCTTAAAAGTATCACTGCACCTGAGTCAATAACTAAAGTTTCTGCAGCTACCTAACTTTTCTCAGGAAGATACCCAGATCAGATCAATGTACTATAAACCGCACTCTCACTAAATCGGTAAACTAGAGGAGAAAAATGTTACCGGAAACGCACTCACGAGCTCTTTCTGAGCTTTCTGTACTAGCAGAAACAATTTTATTGATCTCTGAGCATCACTCACCCCAGTGAGGATGTACCCAACGCTTCAAACGTCGTCTCCTCATCACAGTGCGTACTTCTTGTGTAATGAAATTACACTGTCAACTTATAAACACGTAACACAGCTTTCATTTGTTTTGTTGAAGTCGCTTGAAGATTCCGTGCCTAAGTCGTTAAAAACGGAACCGGTATAGGATCGCTTTGTTGTCCGTCTCTTTCTCTCAGGAACGGATACACATGTCAGGTTCAAATTTATGTGAAATACTTACGTCTGTGTCCTATGGTGATATAAAAAATTGAATCTCCTAAATCAGGTCATTTATGTCACATATTTTGATACTCGCAAACTCACTCATCAAAACCTATAGGATACTTCTCGTTCATCTAAAATGATGAAATTTGGCAAGACCAAGGAAAAAATCAGTAAATTGTTAATTTGTAATTATTTCACAAGAAAAATATGTTATTATAATTATTGAACTATATGAAATAAACTCGTCATAACTTCTGAACGGTATGCGTTAGGACGTTGAAACTGCACGGTTGACCGCAGCCCTTTGGATGGGTTCGTCAATAAGCAAAATTGACGCATTTAGGGGACTGAGAATTTGGCATTTCGCGGTTGAGAAGTCTCTCCACCCTCAACGGGTAACTGTGTGGTCTGCAATGTCCAGTCACGGAGTAACCGGTGCGGTAGTCCTTGATGGCACGGTGACTAGCGAACGGTACGTGAAATATTTGGAAGATGACTTCATCCACATTATCCAAAGTGACAAGATGTGGTTCATGCAAGACGGAACTCAACTTCATCGAAGCAGGAGATTGTTTGATGGCCTGGAGGAGTGCTTTGGGGACCGCATTCTGGTTCTGGGATACCCTGACCCCACTGGCATATGCCTCGATTAGCCGCCATATTCTGCGGATTTGAGCACATGCCACTCCTTTTTGTGGGGCTACATTAGAAACAAGGTGTACAGCAACGCCAACGCCAAAACCGTTGCTGAGCTGAAAACAGCCATTCAGGAGGTCATGGACAGCATCGACGTTCCGGCACTTCAGCGGCTCATGCAGAATTTCGCTGTTCGTCTGCGCCACATCATCGCCAAAGATGGCAGGCGTATCGAACGTGTCATAACCTAAATCCGAATATCTGTAGTGACGTTTAAATGTTGAATAAAGTGTGTGCACGCCGTAGTTTATAACTAATTTACGTTTTTTTCATATACGAGGGTTGGAACTTAAATAGTGGCAACTACGAGTGTTGGAACTTAAACAGTGACAACTACTTATCCACAATCGATACGAAGAGTTACATGTTTGCACCTATTACTGTCCATCAGAGTAGTCACCAGCGTTGCGTAGAAACCGTTGCCAGTGATGTGGAAGGCGTGGTATACCGTTAGCAGAGCTTGTTCTATTGATGGTTTGAATGAAGCGGTCTACTGCCCGTCGAATCTCTGGAACAGTTCTGAAGCGAATGCCGCGAAGTGGTTCCTTCATCTTCGGAATCAAATCAAAGTCACAAGGACATAAGTCGTATTACTGTTCGTTTATGGAGCATCAACTGTGACCAGCTTTGCGAAAGAAGCGGCGACACTTTCTGCGCAACCCACCTATCATTTTGCACGATAATGCGCGGACGCATACAGCGCAAACTGTGGCTGCTCTGTTCGGTCGATGGGACTGGGAAGTACTGTACCATCCACCATACTCCCCGAACTTAAGTCCTTGTGACTTTGATTTGATTCCGAAGATGAAGCGTATAATCTCACACTGGTTAGGCAGAGAATTTGTAAATCTTTGGATGTACCTGGGAGCAACAAGTCGAGGCACCCCTCCCCCCCCCCCACTCCCACCCCCACCCCTACCCCTTGAGTACGCTGCGTATGGCCTAAGCAGGAAGCTCAGTAAGTAATAGTCTGTAATGATGTGTGTTCCTTCTGCTCGGCGAGTGAGGCAAGAAGAAATCTTACAGAAGATAAAATGAGGGCGCATTCTCTCAAGACAACGGTTATTGGCCCTTGATCATGTCCTGTAGTAAGTATAGTTGTTAGAATCATAACTGCACGTGAAGAAGTTCTCCAGAAAGAAAACTGTGCGGCTGGAAGGTGAGCTGTACAATATTAGGCAACATAAATGAATACCAACGAACTGAGAGTAAATCTCTGGATCACCGATCACAAAAGCAAGAAAAGCAAGTGCTGATATTTTCTTCATTTTTTTTTTTTTTTTGCAACACAGGGATGATTAGCGTTTTTCCAAAATTTAACAACGTATCATGAGCAAGTTAAAAAACAGGAATAAATAAATATAAAAACTAATAGGGGACGATACATTCCCTATCACATATCATTTATACCCCTCAGGACAAAATCATCGCCTCGTACACATTAGCTCCACCCAAAGAGTCTACTCTTGGACTCTTAGACATCACACAAATTCCACAGAATCCTAAACATCACTACCATCCACAGACCCTACTCCATGCCTCTCTCACATCAGTTTCGCCCCACTGGTCTCCTCGTCTCTTACATATCAGCTCAACGCCACAGAATCTACTTCTTGCCCTTACACATCATTGTCACCCCACATGACATGTTCCTTGCCTCTTACACATCACGTCCACTCACAGGGCTCACTACTTGCCTCTTTCACATCACTCCACACACAAGAGCCTCCTCCTTGGCTCTTACACTCCACCTTCACTCACAGGGACTACTACTTGGCTGTTACACACTATTCTGTCCCACATGACATACTCCTTTCGCCTAACACGTCACCTCCACCCCACAGTACCTACACCTAACCTCTTACAGATCACCTACATCTTCAGCAATACTCCCAAAACCATACGAGGTTGTGTGGTGGAGGGCTTCTGTTACCATTAGCTGACGCTCCCTTCCCTGTTCCACTCGCAAATGACTGTCGGGAAGAATCACTTTCGGTAAGCCTCCGTATAATCTCTAATTTCTCGTATTTTCTAATCGTGATCTTATTACGAGATGTATATGGGAGCAAGTAATACCATGGCTGATTCTTCCAGGAAAGAACTCTCTCGAAATTTCAGTCGTAAACCTCTCTGTGATGCACAACGCCTCTCTTGGAGTGTCTGCCACGGGAGTTAGTTGAACATCTCTATAACGCTCCCGCGCCGACTAAAGATCCAGCGACAAAACGCTCAGCTTTTCATTAGATCTTCTCCATCTCTTCTACCAGTCCTACCTGGTAAGTATCCCAAATAGACGAACAATACTGAAGAATCGGTCGAACAAGCGACTTGTAAGCCACATCTTTCGCGGATGAGTTACATTTCCTTAAGATGTTTCCTATGAATCTAAGTCTGGTATTTGCTTTTCCTAAGATTTTTTTCATTTGGTCATTCCACTTAAGACTGCTGTGTATTTTACGACAGACACTGTTTCCAGCAATTTGTCATCAGTACTGTAGTTGTACAATAGTGGATTTCCTTTCCTATATATGTCACACGTCATCTCTGTCAGCCAGCATATCATGGTTTTATTCACTGACTGATAAAAATTGCAACAGTATAAAATAATCAGTGCAGAGTAATGAAATTTCGCTAGTATATTTGTCTAGGTAACATATGTAAGTGATTGACATTGCAAGATCACAGGTTGTATAAGAGCGACATAAGCCATTGCAAATGTTAAATATTAATAACGAGTGTAACATCCAGAATGTTTAATGTAAACATATAAACGTGCATGCGTTGTGTAGTACAGGTGCCGGATGTCAGTTTATGGGGTGGAGTTCCATGCTTGTTGCACTTCGTCGGTCAACACAGGAACGGTTAATGATGGTTGTGGATGACACTGGTGTTGTTGACAAATGACATTTCATATGTGCTTGACAGGAGACATATTTGGTGATCGAGCAGGGCAAGGCAACATGTCGACACTCTGTAGAGCATATTTGGCTACAACAGCGGTGTCTGGGCGAGCTTTATCCTGTTGGAAAACACCCCCTGGAATGCTGTTCATAAATGGCGGACAACAGCTCGAATCTACATCTACATCTACATCCATACTCCGCAAACCACCTGACGGTGTGTGGCGGAGGGTACCTTGAGTACCTCTATCGGTTCTCCCTTCTGTTCCAGTCTCGTATTGTTCGTGGAAAGAAGGATTGTCGGTATGCCTCTGTGTGGGCTCTAATCTCTCTGATTTTATCCTCATGGTCTCTTCGCGAGATATACGTAGCAGGGAGCAATATACTGCTTGACTCGTCGGTGAAGGTATGTTGTCGAAGCTTCAACAAAAGCCCGTACCGAGCTACTGAGCGTCTCTCCTGCAGAGTCTTCCACTGCAGTTTATCTATCATCTCCGTAACGCTTTCGCGATTACTAAATGATCCTGTAACGAAGCGCGCTGCTCTCCGTTGGATCCTCTCTATCTCTTCTCTCAACCCTATCTGGTACGGATCCCACACTGCTGAGCAATATTCAAGCAGTGGGCGAACGAGCGTAGTGTAACCTACTCCCTTTGTTTTCGGATTGCATTTCCTTCTTCCAATGAATCTCAGTCTGGCATCTGGTTTACCGACGATCAACTTTATATGATAATTCCCTTTTAAATCACTCCTAATGCGTACTCACAGATAATTTATGAAATCAACTGCTTCCAGTTGCTGACCTGCTATATTGTAGCTAAATGATAAGGGATCTTCCTTTCTATGTATTCGCAGCACATTACACTTGTCTACATTGAGATTTAATTGCCATTCCCTGCACCATGCGTCAATTCGCTCCAGATCCTCCTGCATTTGAGTACAATTTTCCATTGTTACAACCTCTCGATATACCACAGCATCATCCGCAAAAAGCCTCAGTGAACTTCCGATATCATCCACAAGGTCATTTATGTATATTGTGAATAGCAACGGTCCTATGACACTCCCCTGTGGCACACCTGAAATCACTCTTACTTCGGAAGACTTCTCTCCATTGAGAATGACATGCTGCGTTCTGTCATCTAGGAACTCCTCAATCCAATCACACTATTGGTCTGATAGTCCATATGCTCTTACTTTGTTCATTAAACGACTGTGGGGAACTGTATCGAATGCCTTGCGGAAGAAACACGGCATCTACCTGGGAGCCCGTGTCTATGGCCCTCTGAGTCTCGTGGACGAATAGCACTATCTGGGTTTCACACGATGGTCTTTTTCGAAACCCATGCTGATTCCTACAGAGTAGATTTCTAGTCTCCAGAAAAGTCATTATACTCGAACATAATACGTGTTCCAAAATTCTACAACTGATCGACGTTAGAGATATAGGTCTATAGTTCTGCACATCTGTTCGACGTCCCTTCTTAAAAACGGAGATGACCTGTGCCCTTTTCCTATCCTTTGGAACGCTATGCTCTTCTAGAGAACTACGGTACACCGCTGCAAGAAGGGGGGCAAGTTCATTTGAATACTCTGTGTAAAATTGAACTGGTATCCCATCAGGTCCAGAGGCCTTTCCTCTTTTGAGCGATTTTAATTGTTTCTCTATCCCTCAGTCGTCTATTTCGATATCTACCATTTTGTCATCTGTGCGACAATCTAGAGAAGGAACTTCAGTGCAGTCTTCCTCTGTGAAACAGCTTTGGAAAAAGACATTTAGTAGTAGATTGTTTGACAAATTTGTAATAAGGTGCCCGGGACAATCACAAGAGCGCTCCTGCTGCCATTCCAAATTGCACCTTAGCCCAAATTCCAAAAGCAAGTTCAGTGTGTCTAGCATGCAGACAGGCTGATAGCAGGCCCCCAACTCACCTCCATCTAACCACCACACAGCCAGCACTGGCACCAAAGTAGAATCAGCTTTCATCGGAAAACACAACAGACCTCCTCTCTTCGGTCTAATGACCTTTCGCTTGACAACACTGCAGTCGCACATGGCGGAAGTTTGGGGTCTGCGGAGTGCATTCTGCAAGGCATCTGGCTCGGAGCTGTCCTTGGAGTAACCGATTTGTAAAAGTTCCTTGTTTCTCTATGGTGCTAACTGCTGCTCAAATTTCTGCTGCACATGCAATATGATACACCAGAGAAATACGTCGAACATGATGGTCTTCCACGTGGTAGTGCCACATGATCGTCCACAGTTTGGTCTTCTTGCGACTGTACATTATCGTGACCACTGCTGCCAGCAATAATGCACATACGCTATATTTCTGCCCAGTCTTTCTGCAATATCACAGAAGAAACATCCGGCTTCTCGTAGCTCTTCTACTCATTCAAGCCCAATGTGGTGGTATCTTTGTCGCCTCAATGGCATTCTTGACTAACATCCACCACCACATCCAATCTCAAAGCTACCTAATCGTTACTGCGTGTATTTAAAGCAAACCTAATTTGCATCCTCATAGTGGCGCTACTACGTCTCAGTTGTGTGACTGGACTTGTGATTTCCTGTCAGAGAGGTCACAGTTCGTAGTAACTGACGGAAAGTTATCTACAAAAATAGAAGTGGTTTCTGGCGTTCCCCAAGGTAGTGTTATAGGCCCTTTGCTGTTCCTTATCTATATAAACGATTTGGGAGACAATCTGAGCAGCCGTCTTCGGTTGTTTGCAGATGATGCTGTCGCTTATCGACTAATAAAGTCATCAGAAGATCAAAACAAACTGCAAAACGATTTAGAAAAGATATCTGAATGGTGCGAAAATTGGCAGTTGACCCTAAATAACGAAAAGTGTGAGGTCATCCACATGAGTGCTAAAAGAAACTCGTTAAACTTCGGTTACACGATAAATCAGTCTAATCTAAAAGCCGTAAATTCAACTAAATACCTAGGTATTACAATTACGAACTACTTAAATTGGAAGGAACACATAGAAACTGTTGTGGGGAAAGCTAACCAAAGACTGCGTTTTATTGGCAGGACACTTAGAAAATGTAACAGACCTACTAAGGAGACTGCCTACAATACGCTTGTCCGTCCTCTTTTAGAATACTGCTGCTCGGTGTGGGATCCTTACCAGATAGAACTGACGGAGTACATCGAAAACGTTCAAAGAAAGGCAGCACGTTTTGTATTATCACGAAATATGGGAGAGAGTGTCACAGAAATGATACAGGATTTGGGCTGTGCATCATTGAAAGAAAGGTGTTTTTCGTTGCGACGGAATCTTCTCACGAAATTCCAATTACCAACTTTCTCCTCCGAGTGCGAAAATATTTTGTTGACGCCTACGTACATAGGGAGGAACGATCACCACGATAAAATAAGGGAAATCAAAGCTCGTACGGAAAGATATAGGTGTTCATTCTTTCCATGCGCTATACGAGATTGGAATAATAGAGAATTGTGAATGTGGTTCGATGAACCCTCTTCCAGGCACCTAAATATGATTTGCAGAGTATCCATGTAGATGTAGATGTAGATCACCTCAGTCCCACAGAACGTCTTGTCTTATATACATCACCCATGCACCACATGACTAACTCCTTGCCTCTTACACATCACATCCATCCCTTAGAATATCTTGCATCTTACACATCATCTCCAGCCCATGGGATCTACACCTTGCCTTTAACACATCTCTTACACCACACAGCACCTTTTCCTTGCTCTTACACACCATCTCCAACCCATATGACATCTTGCCTCTTCTACATCACTTCCACCCCAAAGGACCTACTCCGTGCCTCTTACTCACTACCTCCCTCCTGCACAACATTTTACCTGTTATACATCACCTGCTACTCCTTATCCCTTACACATTACCTCTGTCCGTGAGGCCTACTCCCTGCCACTTACACAGTGACTATGCCCCCACCAAGCGAGGTGGCGCGGTAGTTAGCACACTGGATTCGCATTTGGGAGGACGACGGTTCAATCCTGCATCCCGCCATCCTGATTTAGGTTTTCCATGTTTTCCCTAAATCGCTTCAGGCAAAATCCGGGATGGTTCCTTTGACAGGGCGTGGCCAACTTCCTTCCCCATCCTTCCCTAATCTGATGAGACCGATGACCTCGCCGTTTGGTCTCTTCCCCCAAATCAACACAACCTTTGCCCCGTTGTCGATACTACTTGCAGCCTACACATCATCTCTGCTCACAGAGACTACGGCTTGCCCCTTATACATCATCTGTCCCCACTGGATCCACTCCTTAGCTCGTATATATCACCTGCACACCACAAGACGTCTTGCCTGTTAAACATCACCTCAACGTCACTGAGCATATTCCTTGCATCTTATACATCGCCTCTGTCCCATGGACCCACTCGTTTCCTTATACACGACACCTCAGCCCCACACCGCTTATTCCTTGCCCCTTACTCATCTCGTCCACCCCAGGGGGCCTACTCCTTGCGTCTTACATATCACCTCCGCCCGACAGGCCCTATTTCTTGCCTTCCACACATCGTTTCCGCCCCAGAAGCCTTACTCCTTATCTTTTACATTCACAAGGTGTGCTGGTTGATTTCTCCATTCTTCAAGCTACAAGATGCTTCAAGAAATTCCTTAACACTTATATCTTTTAGCCAATCAGCATTAGGAACAGAACTGGATTTGCTATTTCCATCAACAAATAGTACGTATTATTCTAAATCGTGCTTCTTCCTGCTAAGACTTTCAGATGTTTCTTTCCCATGAGAGCTGGAAAGCACTTACCTCATAGGCCTACACTACAAACCATTTAGAAGTATTATGAAAAGACTGTCCCATCTTCTCCAGACGGAATAAAAACCACTGTCCCCCAGATGTTGGAAATAGCATGAGCCCACAGGTGCAGCCAGGAAACGATATGATGTAAATGGTCTCAGTTTTCCAGCCATCATTTATCTAAAAACGACAGCACTTAATTTTTCAGAAAAAGGTGCAAAACGTGTCACAGATGAATGTACTGTCATTGTGTGTTACACATCTGTGTCAATGAAAACCTGCCCGTTATCTCTCACAAAAGACCACATTTCCTTCAAGTGTTGCGAGACTCAAATGATTGCTCGAAAGCTGCTGTTTTTTGCGCCTAGGATTTTCAGACCGTCATGTGGTGTAGGCCGCAAAATCATATTTCCTCTGGGACAGATTTTATCAATCATTTCATTAACTCAATCAGTTAACGAATTATTAGAAAAATATATTTGGTTTTACCCATCACATAACGTTGCTGCTGAACTGTTTCTTGAAACTTGCCTAATTTCGAGGACTATGATATTACAGTACAGAAGTCAGTTGCCTATCACGATTACGTATATGATTTGTAGTAATTACTAACATATGGAACAGTTAAGTATGTGGAACCCTCATGAAGAAAAAGCTAATTAATGAGATGATCAGTATACAGGGTGGAGAAAAACTGTCGCACTCAGGTCCTCATCCCAGTTCAAGACAAAAGTGTATCGAGCAGAACCTAGGCATCCCAATAGGTTTAATAGAAATGCTGTTTAAAAGAGTAGACTCTGGCAACGCTGTAACTGCGTGCGTCGTGGCTAAGAACAGGTAACATGACGTCTGCAATATACTGGAGTTGTTGCATTAGCTCTGTGAGATGATGTAATGCCGTGCGTGAGAGATAAGCAGACTCATCAGTATTCGAGTCGCATTCACACCAAACGCTTTTTTCAGCTAAAGCATCAAACTGTATTCGATTTACACATCCACAATGGTGTATATTTGTATTTCTTTTTGTTACTCTTACCTTTATTTAAGCATTAAGATATAGCACGAACTTCGTAGAAACCACTTTCTTTCGTCTGTGACCAAAATAAAGCCAACAGAAAATAATAGTGAATACAGTAACATCGTCTGTATCCAATGAGGTACAAAAAACACAGTAGGTAGGCTACACTAGATTGCATATTGTGCTACACACAGTAATTCCATTCTGTACAGTTGACGACCAACTCTTCACAGAGCCGGTACATACACATATGAGCAACATTCATTTTAGAGAAAATGTTCAAAGCAGCCACAAAGAATTCCCCAGTGGCTGGATCACATTTCACAGGACCCTTTGCAACACACCTGTAGCCGCCATTGGCGAAGGGGCATTCATACGAGCTGTTAGGTCATGTACACCCATGGGTGGCGTATTATAAATTTAAGTGTGCCCAAAAATAAAAATCTAGTGAACTGAGGTCCAGGGAACGCATAGACCAGCACATTTGACCTCCACGATCAATAGATTTCACTGGAAACACTAAATTTAAATAGTTACGCACATTTCAAAGTGTGGCTCTGCACCATCATGTTGAAACCATAGCCGTCACCAAACATCAAGGGGAGCATTTTGTAATGCGTCAGGCAAAGTATTGCAAAGATACGAACGACACAGGGGCGCATTCAACTTGTCTGGCAAGTGGAGCAAGTGGAGCATTTTGTAATGCCTCAGGCAAAGTATCGCAAAGATACGTACGACACAGGGGCGCATTCAACTTGTCTGACAATAGGTAAGGGCCCAAAAGCACTCCTCCCTTGATTCCAGCCCACACGTTTATGACAGAGAGTGCCTGAAAGCCACATACACGGATGACATGTGGGTTGTGTTCTGGCCAATAATGGCTGTTGTGGAGGTTGGAAATACCTTAACGAGTGAAAGTAGATTTGTCAGTCCACATCATGTTATTTATAAAATGTTGATTATCTTCCACTTAGTGCAAGAGCCTTTCACAAAACTGTAGTCATCGAATGCGGTCTCCTGACCGCTAGTGTTGAGTTAACATGTAGTAATATGAATGAATTTCTTCGTCGTGCAACACTTCAACGACCAGTCTTTGAGACATCTGGAACTGCCTTGAAATTATCACGGGTACTTCGCCGAGGTGACGTGACTGGTTTCAAGAATCGCGTTCTCTTTTTGTGGAATACGTCTAGTCCTTGAACGACCTGTATCCATTACTTGTGAACAAAGATTGCTGGTTTTCCCAAAGGAGCTGCTCCAGGCGACACAAAACATTTTAATCAGGATGGCGCCTTTGAGAGTGCCATGCAGCATACGTATGAGCAGCAGCAGCTTGCTTAGCGGATGCACCCAGCACCAAAAGCGTGTCGAAATATTCAGCATTTGTATACTACATTGGGAAGACACCCTACTTGAACTTGACAGGACCAGCTGTGGTTGTGCACTGCTCAGTCAGTAGATACTTGGTGCAGTTTAATGGATCCCACTGTCACGTGAAAGGCTATTGTCATGTGACAAAATAATGTACTGCTTGCTAACGATGAGAACTAGGGAATGGACGTCTGAAAAATAAAAAAAAGACACCTGATGAGTATTCGAACCGTACCTCCATGATGAAGCTGGGTTTTAGGTCCCAGCAGTCTGCTCAATGAGCTACGTTAGCTGGTGCAGTAGTGTGGGCTGATATATGTTCCTCCATACATTACAATGTTCTTCACAATGTGACAGTGTTGCAGTTTTCATACATGTGTTTTCAAAATGCACCCAATCTGATTTTAATAGATAAACTTTGAATCTGGATGAGGAACTGCATGCTGATCTTCAAGTATGGCATTTTTTCTTCACGCTGTATGTTTAAGTAAATTACTAAGAAGAGATTTATGGGTCATTCGCGTCTCTCTGCAGAAATAGCTTAATGCAGTGCCTGAACAGTAAATTACTTGCAACACGAACAGCAAGGAGGTAAATACAATTACTCAAGACACACTGATGAAGTTTTGGGAACAACCCGCCTTTCGACTCAGTGTGTGTCATAATGACGAAAGGTGCTCACGCCATTGAACACTTGTAAGAAAAACTGTTTCAGTTGCTCTTTGATTTAATGTATTATTTAAAGCTATAAGCTGAATGTAGTAAATGCTACAAAGCCTTAAAACCTCGGTATTCATTTTGAAACACCCGTTTTACTCATAGCGAGAAGAGCTGATGACAAATAGAGAGCAAAAAAGCAGAAAACTATTAAAAATGTTCGTATGTGGAAAAAATCAGATTTATAATGCCATCAGGGATCATCTCTGCCCCAAAGGGACTACTCCTTGCACGTTACACATCACCTCCATCCCACATGACATACTCGTTGCTCGTAGCGCATCACAGCCACCACTCTGTCGTGACAAAATAAAACACCTACAGCCGTCCTTATGATTTTATTTTATTTTGTTGCTACCAGTTTCAACGTTCAGCGCGTCATCTTCAGGCTGTTTTTGATGCGGTACAGGTTGATATGAGCCCCATACATAACACTCCAGTTGCCAGCATTACTGGATACGCAGATAATGTGTCAGCACTCCAACCCTCTTTCTGTAAAAAGTTCTGTAAAGATTCATTTGTAGAGTCTTCCCATTGTTTCTCATTCTGTTTTAATGTTTCTATGTAACTCGATTGATAAGTTGATAATGCTGTCATTAATGTTTTATGCATACAGGCCTGAAGATAACGCACCGAAGCATTGAAAAATTTAAAAAAAAGTGAGTTGATGGTTGGAGTGCAGACACATTATCTGCGTATCCAGTAATGCTGGCAACTGGTGTGTTATGTATGGGGCTCATATCAACCTGTACCACATCAAAAACAGCCTGAAGATGACGCAATGAAGCGTTGAAATTGGTAGCAACAAAGTAAAATAAAATCATAAGGACGGTTGTAGGTGTTTTATTTTGTCACGATAGTAAACGGCCGTCGTCCCAGAGACCTCCTGCCAGAAGGATGGTCATACAAAAGCCACCACACTGGGTCTACTCCTTGCCTCTTAATCATCAAAAAAATGGTTCAAATGGCTCTGAGCACTATGGGACTTAACATCTGTGGTCATCAGTCCCCTAGAGCTTAGAACTACTTAAACCTAACTAACCTAAGGACATCACACACATCCATGCCCGAGGCAGGATTCGAACCTGCGACCATAGCGGTCACGCGGTTCCAGACTGAAGCGCCTAGAACCGCACGGCCACACCGGCCGGCTCTTAATCATCACCTCTATCCCACAAAGCCCACTCCTTGCTTATTACACGTCATCTCCACCCGTTATTGCCTACTCCCTTCCTGTTACACATCACCTTCCCACCACGGGACCTTCTCTTTTCCCCTTCCACATCGCCTTCGCCATAGAGGACCTATTCCTTACTTTTTATACATTACTTCTGCCCATGGGACCTATTGGTTGCCTCTTAGCCATCAACTTCTCCCCACTGGACATATTACCTGCATTTTACACATCATCTCTGTGACCAGGGTCTACTACATGTCCCACACTGGACCTGCTCTTTGTCTCTTACACATCACCTACACGTCACAGAACATCTCACCTCTGATACTCACGTCCGCCCTACAGCGCCCATTATTTGCGTCTTATACATCACCTCTGCCCCAAGGTTGCCTTTTACACAACCACAGCGCCTCCTATACATCGCCTCAATCCCACATCACCTACTCCTTGCCTCTTGCACATCATCTCTGATGCACTAGGGCCAGTCCTTGCCTCTTACGGAGCCCATTCGCAGGCTGATTGGTGCGATGACTCGCTCGCCGAACTTCTCGTCAACCTGTCTGACTGTGTGTGGACACCGGCGAAGCCATCTTCCTGCACTGATGGGTTTTGTGCTAGCAGGTAGAGGTTCACCTGTCAAACCGACGCACCTGTACCATGGACCCAGCTAGGGACCCGTTGCCCATAGACGAACGGGTCCAGGCAGACGTGCTCGGCAGACGAGGTGTCCAACTGGCCCGCCTCCATATGGGAGCCCTTATACAACACCTCCGAACCACAGGGCCTATTTTTTGCCTCTGACACGTAACCTTCGCACTACGAGGCCTAGTCTTTACCCCTTACACAACACTTCTGCACACAAGGTCTCTTACACATCACTTTCACACCACAGGGCCTATTTCTTTCCAAGGGCCTATTTCTTGCCTAGGGCCTATTACCTTCACAAGTTGTGCTGACTGATTTCTCCATTCTTCGGGCTACGAACTACTTCAAGGAATTCCTTAACAGTGTCCTCTTTCAGCCAATCAGCTTTAGGAACAGAAATGAATTCATTATTTGCTTCTCCAACAAATAGTACTATTCTGAACAGTGCTGCTCCTTCAAGGATTTTCGGATGATTCTTTCCATTGGTGGTCCAGACACACTATCCAAGATTCGAGAAGAACTTACCTGTCGACTCGATGTATACCGTGTGACGAATGGAGCCTACACTGGACACTTGTAATAAAAAGTGCATTTGTTTATTACACCTGTATTCCGTTCGGTCAAGATCTTCCCTGTGCAGTAGTAGTTGTCATTTAGAAACAGCAGGAAAACCTTGCATTTTGTTGATACCCGTACATCGTTGTGATTCTTTCGTGGATGTCTTAAGGCTCTTTTCATCTCATTTGGGGTTTAACAAGAAATTCATTCGTCCACACCACAATTTCCCAGAATATTTTTATAAACGTGACATTTCTGGTCATGAAAATTTACATTTTACACTGAGTTTCCAATATTCTGATGGCCGTGGACCAGCTACGTGTTTAGTCATACACAAAAAGTTTCACCTGGAGTTCTACAGCTGCATGAATAGTCCGCAAATCACCTTTTAGTGCCCAATGGCGGATATGTCGTGTACCATTACCGTTTTTCCTTTTCCAGCTGCAAATGCTGGGTCGAAACAACGGCTGATACTAGCATCCACATGCGCTCTTTTCTGATTTTCACGTCATTATCTTTTCGCAAGCGATATATAGCATAAAGTAATATGTTTCTTGGAAAGTACGCTTCGGATTTTTAACAGTAAAAGAAATCCGCAATAGATAAAGCCGCCCTTGCTGAAACTGCCGCGCGAGTTAGATGACAATCTACACGATTCCCGATTACCAGACGAATCGACAACGAAATCCAACGCATTTCTTAAAATATTCACTGTCTCCTTCATACCTGCACCACAGGGTAAGGCTTCTATACTGATGACGGATATGCCTATTCAGTAATCGGACGAACGAGGGTTCTCAATGTTACCGCTCACGTGAGGGATTTACTTAGAGACAAAGCATAATTTCGAAATCGGGAAAAAGGAAGAAGGAAATAAACCGTGTCTTTTTAAAGGAACTATCGTGGCGTGTAGCAGAGTTAGGGAAAACCTGAAACTTGATGTTCGGATGGGGATCTGAACCCCTGTCGATCCGAAGAAGAGTGCAATGTGATAACCACTGCTCCACTTCACTCGTTGTTTCATAGATTACACAGGATGTTGTTTCAGTGATTACAAAATCGAGCCGGATTTGGAATGGTTCAAATGGCTCTAAGCACTATGGGTCATAACATCTGAGTTCATCAGTCCCCTAGAACTTAGAACTACTTAAACGTAACTAACCTAAGGACATCACACACATACATGCCCGAGGCAGGATTCGAACCTGCGACTGTAGCAGTCGCTCGGTTCCGGACTGAAGCGCCAAGAACCGCTCGGCCCCCGCAGATTTGGAAATAATTTGGCAATATGTGCCCACTTATCAGTATGGCGACACAACCTCTCTGGTCGGGATGCACACACTGATTCGGTTGGTAAATGTGTCACAAAGGCCCCTAACTCTTTAGCGATCCTCGGCAGTAAATCTGGGACAGAGCTGACGTAGAGCTATTCGCACATACACTCACATGACAAACATCACGGGATATCTCCCAATATCATGTCGAACCTCCTTTTGCATAGCGTAGTGCAGCAACTCGGTGTGTCACGGACTCAACAATTTGTTGGAAGTCCCCTGCAGAAATATTGAGCCATGCTGCCTCTATAGCCGTTCACAATTGCGAAAGTGTTGCCGGTGCATGATTTTGTACACGAACTGACCTCTCCTTCGCGTCCCATCAACGTTCGACAGGATTCATGCCGGGCTTCAAAGCAACAGCGAACAGTTGTGGCCCTGTAACCTGGCGCAAGGTCATCCACAAAAATTCCACTGTTGTTTGTAAACATGAAGTCCAGAATTGCTGCAGATGGTCTCCAGGTAACTGAACAATAACATTCCCAGTCAGTCATCAGTTCAGTTCGACTAGAGGACCCAGTCCATTCCATGTAAACACAATGCATCTCATTACGGAGCCACCACCGGCTTGCACAGTACCCTGTTGACACTCGGGTCAATGGTTTCGTAGGGTCTAGTCACAATCGAACCCTACCATGAGCTCTTACCAACTGAAATCGGGACTCATCTGACCAGGCCACGGTTTTCCAGTCGTCTAGGATCCAACCGATTTGGTCACATGCCCAGGAGAGGTGTGGCAGGCGATGTCGGAAGTCTTCTGCCGTCGCCCTGTGCAAAGTAGAACCGGTTTACGATAATTAGGGTGTCGACCGATATTGACTCATCCCAAAGGTGTTCCACTGTCTTCAGGTAGGGACTCCGGGCAGACTAGTCCAGCTCAGGAATGTTATTGTCAGAAAACCATTGCCTCACCAATGATGCATATTACAGAGTGCACTTGTCTTGGTTGTAAAATTAATAATCGTCTGCCAACTGTTCCTTTACTGTACGCAGTACACAATGCTGTAAAATACACTACTAGCCATTAAAATTGCTACACCACGAAATGACGTGCTACAGACGCGAAATTTAACCGACAGGAAGAAGATGCTGTGACATTCAAATGATTAGCTTTTCAGAGCACTCACACAAAGTTGGCGCCGGTGGCGACACCTACAACGTGCTCACATGAGGAAAGTTTGCAACCGACTTCTCATACACAAACAACAGTTGACCGGCGTTGCCTGGTAAAATGTTGTTGTGATACATCGTGTAAGGAGGAAAAATGCGTACCATCACGTTTCCGACTTTGATAAAGGTCCGATTGTAGCCTATCGGGATTGCGGTATATCGTATCGCGACATTGCTGCTCGCGTTGGTCGAGATCCAATGACTGTTAGCAGAATATGGAATCGGTGGGTTCAGTAGGGCAATACAGAACGCCGTGCTGCATCCCAACGGCCTCGTATCACTAGCAGTCGAGATGGCAGGCATCTTACCCGCATGGCTGTAACGGATCGTGCAGCCACATCTCGATCGCTGAGTCAACAGATGGGACTGCACGAACAGTTCGACGACATTTGCAGCAGCATAGACTATCTGCTCGGAGACCATGGTTGCGGTTACCCTTGACGCTGCATCACAGACGGGAGCGCCTGCGATGGTGTACTCAACGATGAACCTCGGTGCACGAATGACAAAACGTCATTTTTTTCGGATGAATCCAGGTTCTGTTTACAGCATCATGATGGTCGCATCCGTGTGTGGCGACATCGCGGTGAACGCACGTTGAAAGCGTGTATTCGTCATCGCCATACTAGCGTATCACTCGGCGTGATAGTATGGGGTGCCATTGGTTACACGTCTCGGTGACCTCTTGTTCGCATTGACGGCACTGTGAACAGTGCGACCCGTGGTTCTACCCTTCATTCGATCCCTGCTAAACCCTACATTTCAGCAGGATAATGCACGATCTCATGTTACAGGCCCTGTACGGGCCTTTCTGGATACAGAAAATGTTCGACTGCTGCCCTGACCAGCACATTCTCCAGATCTCTCACCAACTGAAAACGTCTGGTCAATGGTGGCCGAACAACTGGCTCGTCACAAACGCCAGTCACTACTCTTGATGAACTGTGGTATCGTGTTGAAGCTTCATGAAAAACTGTACCTGTACACGCCATCCAAGCTCTGTTTGACTCAATGCCCAGGCGTATCAAGGCCGTTATTACAGCCAGAGATGGTTGTTCTGGGTACTGATTTCTCAGGATCTCTGCACCCAAATTGCGTGAAAATGTAGTCACATGTCAGTTCTAGTATAATATATTTCTCCAATGAATACCAGTGTATCATCTGCATTTCTTCTTGGTGTAGCAATTTTAATGGCCAGTAGTTTACGTTTATCGTACGTCCTACTTCGATTTCTGCGGTTATTACACGCGGTGTTGCTTTTCTGTTAGCACTGACAACCCTACGCAAACGCCACTGCTTTCGGTCGTTAAGTGCAGGCCGTCAGCCACTGTGTCGTCTGCGGTAGGAGTTAATGCCAGAAATTTTATTTTCTCGGCACACTCTTGACGCTGTTGTTCTGGGAATACTGAATTACCTAACGATTTCCGAAATCGAATTTCCCATGCGTCTAACTGCAACTACCATTCCGCGTTCGAAGTCTGTTAATTCCCGGACGTGCGGTCATAATCATGTCGGAAACTTTTTCACAAGAATTACCTGGGTACGAATGACAGTTCCGCCACTGCACTTTTTATATCATGGGTACTACCGCCGTATGTATCCGATGTCTTTTGTCACCTCAGTGTATCGCCTATTGGGACAGATCTGGGGACGTTTCAGGCCACGGGAGTGCCTCTACATCATTAAGAAATTTCAGAGCCACACGCGTCGTGGGTGGACGGGCACTTTTCTGCTAGAAACTCGTGAAAGGAAGCACACGAGAACGAAAAGTGTCCGTGGCGTACCACTGTGCTTCCAAAGTTCCGTCAGTCACAGCCAGTCGTGACCTGAAGTCATACCCGGTGGTTCCCGATACCGTGACGCCAGGAGCAACACCACTGCGCATCTCTAAAACATTGGAAGAATGAGATTTCTCCCTAGGCCGTCACCATACTCACCGACAATGGTCATCAAGGTAGCGAAGAATCACGATTCATCGCTGAACACAATGCGACACCATTCATCAGCAGTCTACACTTCCCGATCATGCGGTCTCTTCGAAAGACCGTTTGTGTTGTGGTGTTAATGGCAGCCTACACGTACGAAGATATTTCCTCGTCTGGCTGCTACAATGGCGCGAGATGAGAAAGAACGTTGTAGCGAGTTCATTACTCGTCTCGGATGGCAGGCACGGATGAGAATGGGTAACAATGTTTTGGTTCACAATACGACGATCTTTCCCATACAGCAGTCATACGTGGTCGGCCAGAATATTCCCAAGCAGTCCAAATAAATGGTTCATATGGCTCTAAGCACTTGATGTACAGTCATCAGTCCCCTAGACTTAGAAACTACTTAAATCTAACTAACCTAAGGACATCACACACATCCATGCCCAAGGCAGGATTCGAACCTGCGACCGTAGCAGCAGCGCGGTTCCGGACTGAAGCGCCTAGAACCGCTCGGCCACAGTGGCTGGCGTCCAAGCAGTCCAACATCGGTCCACTGTCAGATCCTAAGGTCTCACAAATCTCGATATTTCAAGTGTTGACCAGCTGGCCTAACAAAGGCCCACCATTGGGTCGATTTCAGACTCTTTCGGGTGCTGACAACACTCTCTCACACGAGTATGCAGTATCTCCACGTCCGTCACAGTGGTCACTCAATATCTGACGCTGTTCCCGTCCCTTATATTTCCTACAATGTCTGGTAACAACACTAATGACCAACAACGCTATTGCACTCTCGTGACTGTTCTGCTTCTCCCAGAGAATTGCACCTCCAATGATTTACGAGATGCATTGAAGTTCTAAGGCCTCCGATTTTTTTTTCTCCGGACTGGAAAGAGACAGAAACATGCGCATTGTTTTAAAATGAGGCCGCGTTCATTGTCAATACGTCCCAGAGATGGCAGCACCGTACGGCAGATGGAATTTTACCGCCAGTGGCGAGAATGGGAACTGTTTTAAATACTTAAAATGGCGACGTTTTCCTTACTTGAACAGTGTGCAATCATTCGTTTTCTGAATTTGCGTGGTGTGAAACCAATTGAAATTCATCGACAGTTGAAGGAGACATGTGGTGATGGAGTTATGGATGTGTCGAAAGTGCATTCATGGGTGCAACATTTTAATGACGGCAGAACATCGTGTGACAACAAACCGAAACAACCTCGGGCTTGCACAAGCCGGTCTGACGACATGATCGAGAAAGTGGAGAGAATTGTTTTGGGGGATCGCCGAATGACTGTTGAACAGATCGTCTCCAGAGTTGGCATTTCTGTGGGTTCTGTGCACACAATCCTGCATGACGACCTGAAAATGCGAAAAGTGTCATCCAGGTGGGTGCCACGAATGCTGACGGACGAGCACATGGCTGCCCGTGTGGCATGTTGCCAAGCAATGTTGACGCGCAACGACAGCTTGAATGGGACTTTCTTTTCGTTGGTTGTGACAATGGATGAGACGTGGATGCCATTTTTCAATCCAGAAACAAAGCGCCAGTCAGCTCAATGGAAGCACACAGATTCACCGCCACCAAAAAAATTTCGGGTAACCGCCAGTGCTGAAAAAATGATGGTGTCCATGTTCTGGGACAGTGAGGGTGTAATCCTTACCCATTGCGTTCCAAAGGGCACTACGGTAACAGGTGCATCCTACGAAAATGTTTTGAAGAACAAATTCCTTCCTGCACTGCAACAAAACGTCTGGGAATGGCTGCGCGTGTGCTGTTTCACGAAGACAACGCACCCGCACATCGAGCTAACGTTACGCAACAGTTTCTTCGTGATAACAACTTTGAAGTGATTCCTCATGCTCCCTACTCACCTGACCTGGCTCCTAGTGACTTTTGGCTTTTTCCAACAATGAAAGACACTCTCCGTGCCCGCACATTCACCAGCCGTGCTGCTATTGCCTCAGCGATTTTCCAGTGGTCAAAACGCACTCCTAAAGAAGCCTTCGCCGCTGCCATGGAATCATGGCGTCAGCGTTGTGAAAAATGTGTACGTCTGCAGGGCGATTACGTCGAGAAGTAACGCCAGTTTCATCGATTTCAGGTGAGTAGTTAATCAGAAAAAAAAATCGGAGGCCTTAAAACTTGAATGCACCTCGTACATACCAACCGATGGTATTTATATGTACAAAGTGAACGTGTCTTCTGAGTGCTTCACTTTCTTTGTCGGGCATTGTTTATGGCAGCAAGTGATCTGTTCTTTTGGAACGTAGGCTTCGTATTTTTTAGCAGTAAAATTATCCGTGATGGACAACGCCTCTCTTGTAGCTTCTGTCACTGGACATAAATGAGAATCTCCGTTATTCTTTCCCGGTTACTAAACTAGTCCGTGACGAAACGCGTCAGTTTTCAGTTTTGCTAGTAAATGTACTGTTCCCTTCATCATTACCACAGAGGAAGGGAATAGGTCGAACGAGTATTCTGTAAGTTACCTCTTTCGTGAATGGTTCAGAGTTCTTTACGAAAACGAAGAGAGAATAAAGTTTTATATACCATCGACGACGAAACCATCACAGGCGGGTCACAGGTTCGGCAGTGTGAAGAAGGGTGAAGAAAATGAACTGCACCCTTTCAAAGGAACCTTCGTGGAATACGTCAGATATAGAGAAAATCGTAGAAAATCTAAAACTGGATGTGTGGACGGAGATTCGGGCCGCCGACCTTCCGAATACGAGTGCTATGTGGTAAACACTGTGCCACCTCGCTCGGTACATTTCCTCAGCACTCTGCCCACGAATCTCGGTCCGGCATTTCTGTTTTTCTTTTTTTTTCCTACAATAAATTAATATGGCCGTTCCGCTTTAAATAGCTCCTGTCGCATATCTATTGATACTTGGCAGTTCCCATTGTTTCTAGCGACTGACAATCATGCAGTCAAACAGTGATGTGTCTTTTCGTCTACTTATGTACAGTAGGTTACTTTTCTTTAATATTGAAACTTTAGGAGTAAACTTCTCATTGAGAAACTGCGTGACAGAACTTCTGCGAAAGCCGTTAGTTGGAGTGTAATAATGTGCGCTGTTAAAACTTCCTACTGTAACGTACACCTTATTATAATTATTACATAGCCTGTATACTGTAGCAGTTGTGTAATCTTTATATACTATACTTCCTTCTACATAAAATTTCTGTGTGCTTCTGTAATGGCGTAATGATTCAAAATTATAAGTTACTCGTTCCAACTATGTTGCAACGTCTCCTTTAAACGTTTCTGAACTAAAGGAAAAACAAGTTTACATTCTACAATAACGAAAGCTCCTAATGTATGATTTAGAATGTAAAAAGAAATATTCTAAATTCTGATTACTGTGTCACCAGTGAACCGTGACCTAGAAGTGTCACATTTGAATATTAACATTAACTCCATAAATTTCGTCCAGTACGTACAATTTAACTACTCTAAACTGAATCCCATAATTTGTAAATAATTAACTGAATGTCAAGAATAGCTATCGGTTAATACACCGAATGTCTTCCTCATCAGCAATTCAAAGATACAACAGTTTAGCGTGGCGTATTGAATCCGTTTGCTGTTAGAAAATGTAACTTCTGGATTATATATGCCTGAAATAAATGTAATTGCGTTTTAGACCTGTTCGTCAAGCATGCTGTTAAGGGACCATGCACTAGTGCAAGGCGTGCCAGCAAAGTTACATTAAATTTTACTTCTAAATATCAAGAGGAAAGCTTGACGAACTGGGGAAAAGTAAATGAAAAGACTCGTTTTAAACCGAAGTTATATTGAGATATGAAAACACAGGTTAATTCAACTAAATTAGAATTCAGACTTAGTACATTCTTTTAAGCATTGTCACAAACAATGAGAGAGAAACAAGTGTGAACCCAAAGAAAAGTTATTACACGATTTACATAACACACATAGTGCGTGTATCTACAGTACGCCTGGCTTAGTTCTTTCGTGCTCTTCAAGATGGATGTCTAAAGGAAGCCTGTACCAATCCTGGCTGTTTACGTCAAAAAACCGACGATGCCGATTACGATTACTACAGAACTATCAGAAGCTGTCCTTGCTCTGCTGTACCGAGTGGAATTGATTGCCAATCACGACTGCTTTTTTTCTCTTCTTCTTCCCCCTTCCCACTTGCCCCCGCTGGAGATGTGTGGAGATGTGTATCAATCAAGTCTTAATTCTTTATGTTTAAACCAAGGCACTTACAACATTTCTTCACCTGTTGTTATTTTTGTTAAATACTGGCGTTTATACTGAACACATTCCTGATATCAGCGTTTCTCATTCACGCTCCATATGAGCACATTTGTTTCAATAACTTTTTTTTCGAGTTGAAAGAACAAAATAATGAAAGAAAAACGATCATCATATCCAAGAGCAGACTGGAAACAAGGAAGACTTCGTAATTTCCGACAGCTTTCGCTTTTTCGATATAGCACCATAGGTTAATCAAGGCTTGGACTGTAAACCACCTTTACTTTGACATATTATTCTAATGTTACGACCCCTGTTACGTTTTCTGGAAGCCCTTCCGTCATATTCTCCGTTGCACTCTCACTTCGTTATTCAAGAATTTTTTTCTTATCACTCATGTGAGTATCATTTAGAGTATCAGAAAAATACTTCACTCATCGCGTCATTCTTGGTTGAAACAACCGTTCGATTTCGGTCTCTTGAGAAATAATCAGAAATGAATGTAGGTTCCGATTTCGTAGTCACGCGAAAAAGGTTTACACACAGTCTTTCCTTGAGGTACACTCCAAATAGCTGTGTTCCGGACACGAATGCCTCGGACCACTGCTCAACTGGCAACTAACATAGAAACCCAGCCTACTAATGGTATAACAGAACGGACACAAAGGATTAAAACATACTAATCAATTTGAAGAAAAAACTTTCCTATTTCTAACAGAAGTTATTTGATTGGATCCAGTAGTCGGCAAAAATCTGTTTAGAATCCGCATGCTGAAAGCCAGTTCTGTAAATAATATCAAGATATATCAGAAAGGTCCAAGTTGCAAATTTCTTCTAGTAAGGATTTGAAATGCCGGTGTGTTTTTGCATTTGAGCGAATGTAGTTGACAATTTTTAAAACTATGCGCATAACATGTGGTTGTTAGAAACTTCTACCGTGTATGGCTTATAAACGTGACAAGAAGGCCTGCTCGCGTGCAGAACTCACCAGTCCACAAAACCATACGCGGCTGGCACGCTCCGTTGTGGCCACTGCTGCTATACAGCCGCCTGTACTGTTCCTCCCGAATGCATGCTCTAACAAAGTTCCGCGAATGTGGAGTGCTTGGTTTTAGGATCTTCTAACTTTCGGCGCCCTTTTATTCATTTTTATTTATTTTATTTAAAAACGAAAAATGTTAAAAGTTACGTTTTAATACCATCTATGGAAATCGTGTTATAATAATTCTAAAAACACATGAACATATTTAACCTGATTAATCGAACAACGCGTTACAACAGGATTCATCCGATTTCATAAGACTATGCCTATATCCGCTCCTGAGTAACAATCAGAGTATAAATTTGGTCGCACCTTCCGATGTGTGCACGGGTGTCTTATCGCTGTCGGTTGCCCTCTAGCTGTGGGTGAGAATTGCGGACCGTTACATAGTTGTTGTGATTTGTTATATGCTACGTTTTTCTGTGCGATATGTCTCTTTTACGGAATGTGTGAAGCTAACTGTGAAGTAGCGTAAGAAAATGATAAGACTATTAGGACCTAGCAAGACGTACTCAGTACTGCATGTTAACACGCAACGTAAGGCAGTGCACAACAGCTGCTGCCGGAACCATATTGCATTTGCGCGTAACGGCTGTTCGACAACATCCCTTCCAACAACATCCCTCCCTCGCACAACTGCCAATCACGACTATTCTGAGCCATGTATAGTGCTTGAATGAGAGCACCAAACTGGAGTGAATATTACATATAGGATTGCAATGTTTTTATTTTCAAAAGAGCCATTCATATTTGCAAGGGCATATCTTTTACACGTACGCCCAAGTAACCGTGACGTAGTTTTCACAAGTACGTTTAGGACCGAGGTTTTCATTTTAGCTTGTTGAATGTACCCTCCACAAGATGCACGACAAACACCCTAACGATAGTGAAAGTCGTCCATACTTTTACGAGATGTCCGAATTTTTAGTGCTGTTCTGTTGCGGCGTCGCCGCACATAGACGGAATCATTCTCAAACCACTATTTTTTTTAATCACATGCCATAATATCAGGCAGCCTTGGCTCAAAGCGACATCCGAACGTCATGCCAACGCTGAAGCAGTTGACTGTTAAGAATTGCCTCTACATGCAGATACCAGTGTGCTGGTGCTCCGTCCTGTTGAAAATGAAATTTTCAACTTCTCTCACAATCTCTTAAAAGATCTAGATCTGCAACATATCCAAGTACACTCACCAGGGGGACCACTATCGGCTTCCACAGCAACCAGCAGCCGGAACACCCTGCTGTCAGTTCAAATGGCTCTGAGCACTATGGGACTTAACATCTGTGGTCATCAGTCCCCTAGAACTTAGAACTACTTAAACCTAACTAACCTAAGGACATCCTGCCCGAGGCAGGATTCCAACCTGTGACCGTAGCAGCCGGAACAACCTGCTGTCGGAGGGAGAGCACTACCGATGGTCGGCATAACGTTCTACGATATGCCTTTTACATACACATATTGTACTAGTTTTATTTGTTTTAACATTTAGATCTTGCTTTTACTTCTTTTATGATGCATACACTGTCCTACTATGAAAAATCGTGTTATTTTGTTAAATCTCTCAAATTTTTTGTTCGTTATTACGTAAGTTATTTTATGATATATACTCTATTCTTTATTATAGTACGTAGCTAGTGGTTTACTGGAATCCGGCACAGTAGTTCAGTGCGTTGCGTCAGAGGACTGCATGCCCTCTGTAAGAATAATAAAAAATTAATAGAAATAAAAAAAAAACACCTGAGTGAAATATTCAACGATGAACTTGTTAGGGTGTCATGTGACATCTGTTTGACGAGAACAATAACGAACAAAATGAGGAAGGGGCAAAAAAGTGGTTAGCGTCTTTGCCTCTAGACGCGGTGGTCCTGCGTTCGATTCATGGGAGGGTCGGAGATTTTATTCACTCGCGGACTGGGTATTTGGGCTGTACTCGTCATTTCGCCTCATCCTCAACGACGGGAAAGTCGACTCAAATAGGAACACTGGCACCAAGTGGTCCAACAACCCCAGAGGGGATTTCCCGACAAAAAGTACCATATGATCATTTCATTTTTTTTGTCCGTTTATAGTATATCTTATAGTAAACTGTTTTATAACGCCCATTTACCTTCCACTTGGCAACACTGACAGTGACACGGAGAATTATAATTATAAAGAAAATTGTTTCAATGCTTTGAAGCCACATACAAAGGACGTACGTAAGTAGCGCTAGAAGTGAGAGGAGAAATTGTGTGCAGCTTATGTCGGCTGTATGCGTGCGTATTCTTGGCCTTGAAGTTAGTATCACAACCCATCTTTTCTACATTACACATACCTTATCCTGACCAGCGGGTATGGGTCATATTTCATTTCATGTTAATTTTAAAAGATGTTTCAAATAGAAGAAACACGATTTTTAAATTCAGTGTTTATAATTTTTTTGTTTTCCATTATAGTTTCTGAAGATTCGGTCATAAATAAAAATTTGCGTCGCACAGAAAATAAAATAAATCATGATTAATATCTAAAACATTTTGTTGTGTGTACCTCCAGTACTCTTCGGCAGTAGTTATTATAGAATCAAACACTACTGGCAAGTTGCTGGGTTCGGGCTGAGGGATTACAGGGACCTTCCTGTGTCAGATTTACAGGACATCGCTCAGAAACACGCTCTAGAGTTTCCACTTTGAGGTTCTCGCGTGTTTTCTCAAATCTGTTCAAGCAAATGTTAGTACGGTCCATGCAATAATCCCACAACTGATAGACCGCACCTTCCGCCTCTTGTTGAAGTTCTACTTGTTCTAGCTTTTCAGTGGGACTTGCACCGAGTCACCTACTGCAGTGAACTCGTAATGTGGAAGAACAGAGTCCTAATCCCTTAATGGCCATGGTTTTTCTGTCACACGACACTAACTCCGGCGTAAAATTCTGAAAGCAGTACGTTACTTATTCTACAGTCTCCTTCTGCTGTTCTGTTTGACCTATACAATTGCAAGAAGGCGAACTATAAGCACTACTTCTCAGACGTACTAGCGACACCGGCTGTTGCTTTTCGCAGGCTTGTTCGTGCTTTTGAATATTCTAATCACAGCTCTGGAAAAACCCTGTCAGTTACCAGTCACCCTTGTTTCGAGATTCATAGAACCCCGAAAACTAGAATTAATGTCAGCACGTATCCTCCTCAAGCAGAGTCGCTAAAATTGCTTCAACTACAAACGGAAACAGATAATTTCAAAGACGCTCAAGTACAGTACTAAATCTCGCTACTGCAGCATCCATGTCTCGCACCAGAGGTGAAACTTCAAAACTTTTACCAGAAAATGAAGATACACATGTCACCATTCCACTTCACTAGAAAATGAAGATACATGCCACTATTCCACTTCATCGTGTAAAGTGAAACAGTGATATTTCATGTGCTCCACAGCTTTAATAGACTTTAGAAACGCTGCTGTTAAAAGTATTCTTCAACAAGCGATCGGTTTCCGTCAAAGACAATTTTCCAGCACAGCTGAAGTTAAAAAGCAAGAGTTACTTTAGAACCCAATCACGGCAGGAAAGGAGAGCAATGTAAAGTCAACTTGAAAGTGTGTAGAGGAAAAAGATGCTTACATGGTAATACGCATTCTGCACCACGTTAGCATGTTTTCTCCATATTCAGTTTTGAGTCGACCTTTTGATATTGTGCTCCTTTTTTGACGTTATTTTATTCTAATGTAATTATTTGTTATGACCGAAAGCCGTCGTTAATTAAAGAGTACTTTTAACAGCAGCTTACGATGTTACGTGACGTCATTTCTGTGGAACCATCGATAGTTTGAATCGATAGTTTAGTCTGGTAATGTACTGTCGACTATACTCTGCAACTAACGATGGGAATTTTAGCGACAACGACGGTCGATACATCGACTGAGAATAATCGTACACACTGCAGTTACAGAATTGTCACTATACTGTTAATCTTTCGTAGGTGATCCTGCGAGACTAAAGAGAGAATTGGCGAGTGACAAAGTTTTGTGGAGGGGGAAGCTGAAGCTTACGGTCTGACGTGGCTTCCTCGCTGATAAAGTGCGCGTCCGGAATTACACAATACAGGAAATTGCCGGTTCGTCCACGTTCACGTGCCCACAGCAGCCCACGCAGAAATGTTGAGACGGAGCTCCCGGAGAGGTAATGGCGGCACGCTGTGTGTGTGTGTGTGTGTGTGTGTGTGTGTGTGTGTGTGTGTATAGCAATACCTATCTAGTATATTTACTTGTGATAGATATATATATATATGTATGTATATTTGCGCAATATTGCAGCAAGAACAGGAGTGTTACGACAACTCTGGAGACAGTCATCTGTATTAGATAAAAATTTTACAGTGTAACATAGGTGGCACGCTTTCCTAAAAGCTAGGAACTGAATATGAAATATCTAGGAAAAAATGGAGAGATGTCGTTCGCCACGTTTTGATTTTCTTGTACGTATTCCGAATTTTCGTCATGCATCGACATTTGTCTAGTGAAAAGCATTACGATCGGCGATTATTTATAATGGAAAATACTTCTGAAGTCTTACAATAAATATGTCATGTTAAAACAAAAGCTGTGAATACGATAAAAGTCATCAGCTCTGACGGATGAGTCAATCATTGTGGCAGTTAAAACGTCACACAATCACGCGTGTGTTAACTACTGAAGAAGCGGGATCTCTGTATGAATATGATAGTTTAGATCAGGAATGTTCTTGTTACAAAAGACGTAAAACGTGCTAAAAACTTGAAAACATCCTACCACAGAGGGAAATAATTTTTCTCGGGAAGGTCAATATATCTACGGAATGCGCAATGGGAAATGAAATATTGTCACGATACATTCGTCGGATTATCCTACTCTCAATCAATGGTGATGACGGCGACATCACTGGTGGAAGCTAACGTCATTAAACCCGATGCTCATTATGCCCATGTTAAGTGGCATTAAGTGGTACCTAAATGATGATTTCGCCGTTGACTCCGTAAAATCACGCTTGAATTCGAAGTTATCCTTTCTTTCTCTCTCTCTCTCTCTCTCTCTCTCTCTCTCTCTCTCTCTCTCCAACTAACTAAATTGGTACAAACCTCAGTGGAGCGCGGTGCCACTGTAAACGACATGGGTCGCTTCGCCAGTCGAATTGGCGCGTTTTCATTCCGGGATACCGTTTGTGTACCATCCCTAGACTCTTTCAAAGAGACCGACAAGGGAAGGCCACGGATTTGCTTCAAACTTCGTACACCTTTAGTAGGCCATCAAAACAACATAATGTGCAAGCAATAAGGTGCAATACTCTGGCAATTCAGAGAAAATCGCAAAAGAAGTTTTACGCGTCTGTAATGTGACTCATGTATCTGTGCATAGGTGCCACGCGTTGGAATTCATGGTGGTCAAGTGGACAGCGTCTTCGGTCGGAGGTTTAGCTGCCCTCTATAATAAAAAAAATAAAATAAAAAAAAAGTGAACCGATCACCAACGAACTTCAGCGGGTGTCATGGGACGTCCGCCCCAAACAAATGCAACGAACAATAACGAACAAAATGGTTTTAAAAAATGTGGTTAGCGTTGGAGCTTCGTAAGACGAACGCGTAGGAGGCAACGGTTCGACTCCCACATAAATTTAATTTTTGTAGTAAGAGTGTAAATTCTATGATATTTAAGATTTGCACCTACACTATGCGTCCTTGTTATATTAGCAACGTCCCACCGCCAAGCAGGTCAATTGCCAAATCGTGCCTGCCTCTGTGCTTGCAGCTCGACGTGTCGATGCGCAAATTGTATACGTGATTTCGCAAATTACGACAGGCATACATTTTCCGGAAAACTGTATGCGTTTCTTCGTTTACTTGTCGGGAGTCATAAATATTTGTTCTAATAATTAAATTTTATTAAAAATAGGAAGTAGTCAAATAACACGACATTCACTAATGCTTCATACAATTACTCTTAGTTTTTTAATTGCATTTCCTCTCAGATGACATACAAATTAAATATGACCAGTGATTAAAAGAAATATGGATTAAGTTTGAACGAGAGTCGAACCGTCGTCTCCTATACGTTCGTCTCACGAAGCTCGGACGCCGACCACTTGACCACCATGAACTCCGGCACTTACGCACGGATACCTAAGTCACAGAATAGACACGTAATACTTCTCTTCCGGTTTTGTCGGAATTGCCAGAGTAGTGCACCTTGCTACTCGCACACTGTTGTTTCAAGGATCTACTAAAGGTGTGCTACGGTGGAAGGAAATCTGTGGTCCCAACGTCGTGACCTCCCTTGCAAGTGAAATCCTCCGTCGGTAGTGACGATCACGTGGTTTATATAACAGGGATACGGAACTGTACAATTGCAGGACTTAGACTTCCTGTACTTCATGAATAATCCTTACAAAACTGCTGTAAGCTGGATGTAGTGCTGATTTTTGAACTTACAGCAAATCAGAGCGATCTGTGTAGAATATATTAGCAGTTTTCATCTATGTACGGACGCCATTGCAGTTCAGAACAGCTAATTGGGGAGTTGAAGGCTTCGTATCCGCATTTTGGCGTATAATTAGCTATTAGGCAAGTTAGTCGACCGGACATTTCTAATGATGATAATTAGTGGAGTGGTGTTGGGATGAAGCAGTGGTCTTACCATTCGAATTTACATTCAGAAGCGTTTACTTAACTGTTTCAATCCATGATTAACATTATTCATGCCCAAGTTCATTCCTTTTCTTACCAAATTCGTCTTCAAATGATATTTTCTTTACAAATTGTTCAAATGGCTCTGAGCACTATGGGACTTAACATCTGAGGTTATCAGTCCCCTAGAACTTAAAACTACTTGAACCTAACTAACTTAAGAACATCACACATATCCATGCCCGAGGCAGGACTCGAACCTGCGACCGTAGCGGTCTTTTCTTTACATATTTAGTTTCATGCTAAGAGAGAAATCATTACGGACAAATTTCTTGTTAAATTTTGATAAATGTGCAACAAGGAATATACTGTACTCTTATTAAAGGGGCAAACCCAACATTCACGTGCAATGATTTGGGGAATATAAATTATGATGACTGAAGAAGTACCTCCAAAAGGCGGGTCCTATGGTTAGGCCAACTCATTCAGTCGTAAAACAGAGATGATGCAGGTGAATGGACAAGACACAAGAATCGTATTAGCACGGGAGAGAGGAGAAAGGAGCGGGGAGGGGAGGGGGTTCGAGGAAAGGAGCTCAAATGTCCGTATGACCGTCTAGACTCTTTTTTTTTCCACTGTTTCCTCACATGGAGGCACTTTCAGGAAGGACATGGCAGAATTTCTTCCACATCCTTGTCTGCGTTCATGCTTCATCTGTAATAACCGTCACAGTTGACTGGATGTTGAGTTTCTTTCGTTCCTTTTTACAGTCGAGAATAATGAATTGCTAGGGGACAATTTGTCAACAGCAACTTAAAAATTTTCTATAAGAAACTGTGTTAAAATAAGACCGGAAGCGACGGAAATAATGTAAATGTGAGGCATATATGATGCGAAGTATGTTAATTACTAAAATGAAAATTTTAGAAATTGTTAAAAACATACTAACCGACTATTTAGAACACACTCTTCATTGGCTCCACATATTCGGGATTTGAGAACGTAGCTTTTCGCTGCGACATTCTTGAATAAAAGCTGTCATATATAAAGTGCTTAAGAGCCTACTGAAACATATCGTGATGATAACGGAGGAATTCATCGGAAGCTCGAGACAGGTGAATCTGATACAGCGAGAACTGTGAGTCATTTCAGTATTCAGGATTTGTTCGAACACTTCTCCCTGCAGTAGGAATATGTAGATCGGACGCCACATACAGTGGATGTATCTATAGACGTGTTGCAGATATCAATTCTGAATTAACAGCATAATTTACTGGCCTTTAAATGTAATACGTTATGTAAATAGGAATTCCAAAGTCATTACCCCATTTCTTTTACGGGCACCCAACATAGGTCGACATAGCTGTGACCGGTGGGTTTGTAGAACAAAGCATTTGTTGTAGGCCTTTTATCTCCCATTGTGTAACACTTGAAACTGCATAATTTATAGGAAAAATGGTTCAAATGGCTCTGACCACTATGGGACTTAACATCTGAGGTCATCAGTCCCCTAGAACTCAGAACTACTTAAACCTAACTAACCTAAGGGCATCACACACATCCATGCCCGAGGCAGGATTCAAACCTGCGACCGTAGCGGTCGCGCGGTTCCAGACTGAAGCGCCTAGAACCGCTCGGCCACACTGGCCGGCTTTGTAGGAAAGAAACATAAATTAGGCACTAGATAACACTTGCAAAATTTCACCAAAAGTAATGCATTGCTCATTTGATATACGTACAATTCAATTTTCCAAAAAGTGCTTTGAGGAAAAGCACTGCAGAACATACTTGAGTGGAACATAACTAAGTTATGCGATTATGAAAGGGTTCGTGTTTCTGAAAGTTTAGAAACAGAGATGTTTTGAAAAGTGTGCTTTTGTTAAAAGCCATGAGTTGAAAATATTTTCACATTTTTTTATTTCCTAAGATATCTTTGTTTTTGCCGAAAGAAGATATTTTTCCGTAGCACAAACTGCCATATCCGAACAAGTGCTTATTGTGATTGCAAAATTACAAATTAATTGATTTCTAAGGCTCCCTAACAAGATAACTTTTCTGTTCGCGTACATTAAATTGTTAGAATTTCATTTTCAGTTTCTTTTTCACTAAAGACGAAAATCTTAGATGCGGTCATCTATTTCATTTGTTTTCTGTAGCAATACTGTCTTAGCATTCTTAATGTTCAAAACTGAGCTGTACGATAAATAAGTTTACATGTAGGCGTACTGGCAAATTACACTTTTTGTTTCTTGCACCCTCGGACCAGTGGGGATAATAACTGATAAGTAGAGATTTTTTTGTTGGTACGACCAAACAACTGGTCGAACAAAATGTTCCGTGCGTCGTTAGGAAGAAGGAAGAGAGATTACGTTGTGACAGTTAAAGGCTACTAATCTAATTAGCAAATTTCTGGTTTTTCTGTTAGATGTCTCGTGTCTCGAAGTACCCTTTCGTCAGCCGAAATTAATTCCACAATAAATGGCTAAATCAGCTCGCTAATTCTAAGAATAGTCTAGCAGATTCCATCCTTCCTCGGAATGAAGAGTGGAATGGAAGAAAAGTAGCCAGTTGCGAGTAGGACTCGCACACTGAGGGTTTCGTACATACTTAATTACCTATGTATGTATTTATGTATGTGTGTAGACAATTCGTCCATTCCGGGAATAGAGTATCTCGACGGTTTTTGCCTGTCATTGACATTGATACTGGAAAGATATCAGTGCCAGGGATTCCAAGACTTCGTAGAATGTTTTAATTTCAAGTTTAAAGTCTGATAACAAATGACAAAAATAATTTTTCGTCCGTTGTAATTACAAATTAACAATTTTCTTATTTTGTTCCTATACTTGAACAGAGAAACCTTGCTTCTTGGCAAATTTCATGGTACTAGACCAACGGAAAGTGGTACCCTGTATGTTTTGGTGACTGAGTTACGAGTATCAAAACATGTGACGTAAATAGCCATATCTTTCGATTGCATTGGCTTAGAAGCTTCCAGTCTTTATATCGCCACTGGACCGTAGGCTTTAAGATGTGGCGTAAATTTCAACGTGATATGTGTTCGTGAGAAAAAGGGTTTTTAAAAGTCAGGCAGATGGACCACAAAATATTCCTATAAGAGTTCCAGGTTTACCGATTGAGGTACGCGACCGAGAAATTGCAGTTGAACTTCCCATCGACAACGAAACCATCCAAACTCGGATAGGATGAAGGTGTTCTTCTCAAAGGAACAATCACGGCATTCGACTTCAAAATAAGGAAGCCACGGAAAACCTAAATCTCGATGACTGGGCTGTTTGCACCTCCCGCATGCAGGCGACGCTTTCGTAGTTTCACGAAGGCCTTGACGCAAGTCAAGTGTGCTGACCATGCGTCACTGGACTCGGTGCTACTTAAAGGATAAACGGAAGACCACTAAACACTGGTGGACTTCCCGTAAGGGCGTAGCTTACCGCAGCCAAAGTCAGTTAACTTCTGAAGTTTTCTGGGCCTAACTCCGCGTCATGGATTTTAAGTAATTGTAACTGGTTACCACGATTACAGTAGCCACCACTGGCCGAAATGTCGGTTTACAAATCCGGTGACAGTTACTTGAAAACCATGAGGCTGGTCCACGCCCAGAAATCTTTGAAACTGCGGCCTTAGTGTGTGCTTTCTAGTGTGTCCTTTTTAAATTAACGATCCGTGCGCCCCAGCAAAGGTAATTAAATGTGGAACGGATCTTATAAAAAGTAATTTGCACTAATGAGTTGAGACAAGATCTGAGAAGGCGATTTTCCATGTGATTAATATCGTTCGTAAAATACTAATAAAACATTTATTATGCCTGTTTGACTAGACAATGTCCAATCTCTTATATCATTAATTTAATCACTCCGAGCAAGCAGTAAAGGAAGCCAAATTATAATTTGGTGCAGGAATTAAAGTTGACAGAAAAGAAATAAAAACTTTGAGGTTTACCGATGATATTGTAATTCTGTCTGACAGCAAAAGACTTGGAAGAGCAGTGTCTTGAAAATAGAATACATAATGAAAATCAACAAAAGCAAAACATCACGGTCACATTAAATCGGATGATGCTAAGGGAATTCGATTAGGAAATGACACTTAAATTGGTTGACGAGTTTTGTCATTTGGGCAGAAAAAACTGATGATGGTTGAAGTAGAGAGAATATAAAATGTAGACTGGCAATGGCAAGAAAAGCGTTTCTGAAGAGAAATTTTATAACACCGAATATAGATTTGAGTGTTAGGCAGTCCTTTCTGAAAGTATTTGTGTGGAATGTAGCCACGCACGGAAGTAAAACAGGGACGATAAACGGTTTAAACAAGAAGAGGATTAGTAAATCACGAAACTAATGAGGGGGCATTAAATAGAACAGGGAAGAAGAGAAATTCGTGGCGCAACCTGACTAGAGGAAGGGATAGATTAGTAGGACACCTTCTGAGACATAAAGGGATCACCAGTTGCAATTGGAGGGAAATGTGGGGGTAAAAATCGTAAAGGGATACAAAGAGATGAATGCAATGAGCAAATTCAGCATGATGTTTAAGGGTTGCAGCAGTTATTCAGAAACGAAGAGGCTTAGCATGGACGTAGATTGAGAGGTAAAACTTGACACACACACGTTTGATATGACATTAGGTTTTATTGAAACCAAAGAGTGCAAAAACTGGCCAACAGATGGCGCTGGACAGCAACATGTCAGTGACACCGCATGAGAATCGCGTGTAAAATGAGCTGTAGTGAGAAAGGAAGTCAGATCATTCCTAGCCTGGTTGATAAAATTATCTTCCAGCATTTTATGCTGTGAAAGATCTCTAGCGCCCATTGTTTGGCGAGGATCGCGTGCTGAGCCGCCATGCCCATCATGCTTGACCTCCCAGGTCCCGTGTGATTATTGGTCGTGATGTTACGTGAAGTCGCAAGTCTACCGCTATCGTCCGACCTATTAGGTATGCTGAAAGACACATCGAACGACAGTTTCTCACCATACCTACTGATATGAGCGCAGTGCTGTTAACAGCATTCTCTCGGCTATAGGTATTGTTAACTCACTTACTGGTAGGCGCACAATACTGTTCACAGCATTCTCTCGACAACAGGTATTGTTAACGAAAGACGCCCGACGTGTTATCAACAATTGTTATGCTAATTATTGCTTTTGTATCGTATGAAGCGCCATCTGATAGTCATTTTGTGCACGTTTTCGGTTTCCATGAAACATCATATCATTTTAAGCATTTGTGTCAATTTTTACCTCTCTGCCTATATTATTCCGTGAAGTATTAAATTTTCAAATATTCATGGACTTTTGGATGGTCATGTATTTCGGTGAAATAAATCTTCATCACTTCCTTTGGCCACCAATTTGAGAAGTGGTTGTTTCCAGTTAAAACTGAGCACAAATTTGTAGCTTCATGAAATCTACGGAGTCGAATGCCGGAAAGGACACCGCCAACTTCCTCCCTCAATATTGTGCTACCCTCACTTGAACTGCGCCTCTAATGATCTCGGCGGCACGGCCTTTTCATTTCATCCACCAGCTTGGCACGTAAAGCTCTGTAAACCTCTTGGTGCTATTCTATAACAGCACAAAATTCCACACGAAAATTTCAGATTATTCCTTGAGAATAGAAGACACTCAACTACTGCGTATCCTAAGATAGCGCAAGAAACTTTGAAAGTTTCGGACTAAAGACAAAGCAGTTACGAAGAATGTGTAAATACCTCTAAAGATACCGCCTTGAATCTTAATGAATAGTGGTCTCCTACTGATATTAAACGAGTGTGAGACAAGGAGGATCCAACGAAAAGCAGTACCTTCCGACACTAAATCGTTTAGTTAAGTGCTTGAGCGTTATAGGTACGCATAACACACTACAGTATCACAAGCTAGAAAAGAGGCATTCTGCACCAGTGTATGTTCCAGGCAGATGTGGGAAACTTAGAATGAAGAGTACCAACCACGAGTAAGTCAAACTAAAGCAGTAAGTTGCTAAGAGAGAAGGAAAAGCGGCGACTTAGTCAATAGTACTGAAGTAAAGCAGTAAATTACTCCAGTAGTAAGCCAGCTGGAGTGGCCGAGCGGTTCTAGGCGCTACAGTCTGGAGCCGCGCGACCGCTACGGTCGCAGGTTCGAATCCTGCCTCGGGCACGGATGTGTGTGATGTCCTTAGGATAGTTAGGTTTAAGTAGTTCTAAGTTCTAGGGGACTGATGACCTCAGAAGTTAAGTCCCATAGTGCTCAGAGCCATTTTTTACTCCAGGAGTACATTTTTCATTTACTTCCGAAGTAAATTTCTTTACTCCATTACTGTTGGAGAGTACCACTGAAGAGTACGCTACTACGTTAGCAACTTAAGGAGGAAATAAGGCCAAAATTTACCCCTAGGCAAGCAGTAAGAGTGAAATAAGAGTAAGGTGCGAGCTTTGAATTCTGGGATTAAGTGTCGAATTCTGTTGGTTACCTAGACTACGAAGAATAAATGGAGATGGAGGAAGAGGTGAACATCCCAAGAATGAGGGTTGTAATGAAGAGAAGAGACCCATGTGTGATCTATAGGGACAGTGATTTCAAAGAGCGTTTTTTGTTTCTTCAGGAATCTTTTGAGTTACTATTTGGTATGCTGGAGCCGCTACTGCAGCATAATTCTGACAGGACCCGTGCTTTGTCTCCTAGGCTGCAACTTATAGGTAGACTGCGAATCTTTCGCACAGGTACTTATCAAATCGTAGCACGGGATCTCATTAATATCCATCGTACTACTGCTGGAATAGCTTTTGACAGTGTGATAAGCAGTTTAATAGCCTTGTTGTTGTTGTTGTTGTTGTTGTTGTTGTCTTCAGTCCTGAGACTGGCTTGATGCAGCTCTCCATGCTACTCTATCCTGTGCAAGCTTCTTCATCTCCCAGTACCTACTGCAACCTACATCCTTTTGAATCTGCTTAGTGTATTCATCTCTTGGTCTCCCCCTACGATTTTTACCCTCCACGCTGCCCACCAATACTGAATTGGTGATCCCTTGATGCCTCAGAACATGTCCTACCAACCGATGCCTTCTTCTAGTCAAGTTGTGCCACAAACTTCTCTTCTCCCCAATCCTATTCAATACTTCCTCATTAGTTATGTGATCTACCCATCTAATCTTCAGCATTCATCTGTAGCACCGCATTTCAAAAGCCTCTATTCTCTTCTTGTCTAAACTATTTACCGTCCATGTTTCACTTCCATACATGGCTACACTCCATACAAATACTTTCAGAAATGACTTCCTGACACTTAAATCTATACTCGATGTTAACAAATTTCTCTTCTTCAGAAACGCTTTCCTTGCCATTGCCAGTCTACATTTTATATCCTCTCTACTTCGACCATCATCAGTTATTGTGCTCCCCAAATCGCAAAACTCCTTTACTACATTAACTGTCTCATTTCCTAATCTAATTCCCTCAGCATCACCCGACTTAATTTGACTACATTCCATTATCGTCATTTTGCCTTTGTTGATGTTCATCTTATATCCTCCCTTCAAGACACCATCCATTCCGTTCAACTGCTCTTCCAAGTCCTTTGTGGTCTCTGACAGAATTACAATGTCATCGGCGAACCTCAAAGTTTTTATTTCTTCTCCATGGATTTTAATACCTACTCCAAATTTTTCTTTCGTTTCCTTTACTGCTTGCTCAATATACAGATTGAATAACATCGGGGAGAGGCTACAGCCCTGTCTTACTCCCTTCCCAACCACTGCTTCCCTTTCATGTCCCTCGACTCTTATAACTGCCATCTGATTTCTGTACAAATTGTAAAGAGCCTTTTGCTCCCTGTATTTTACCCCTGCCACCTTTAGAATTTGAAAGAGAGTATTCCAGTCAACATTGTCAAAAGCTTTCTCTAAGTCTACAAATGCTAGAAACGTAGGTTTGCCTTTCCTTAATCTTCCTTCTAAGATAAGTCGCAAGGTCAGTATTGCCTCACGTGTTCCAGTATTTCTACGGAATCCAAACTGATCTTCCCCGAGGTCGGCTTCTACTAGTTTTTCCATTCGTCTGTAAAGAATTCGTGTTAGTACTTTGCAACTGTGGCTTATTAAACTGATTGTTCGGTAATTTTCACATCTGTCAACACCTGCTTTCTTTGGGATTGGAATTATTATATTCTTCTTGAAGTCTGAGGGTATTTCGCCTGTTTCATACATCTTGCTCACCAGATGGTAGAGTTTTGTCAGGACTGGCTCTCCCAAGGCCGTCAGTAGTTCCAATGGAATGTTGTCTACTCCGGGGGCCTTGTTTCCACTCAGGTCTTTCAGTGCTCTGTCAAACTCTTCACGCAGTATCGTATCTCCCATTTCATCTTCATCTACATCCTCTTCCATTTCCATAATATTGTCCTCAAGTGCATCGCCCTTGTATAGACCCTCTATATACTCCTTCCACCTTTCTGCTTTCCCTTCTTTGCTTAGAACTGGGTTTCCATCAAAGCTCTTGATCTTCATGCAAGTGGTTCTCCTTTCTCCAAAGGTCTCTTTAATTTTCCTGTAGGCAGTATCTATCTTACCCTAGTGAGATAAGCCTCTACATCCTTACATTTGTCCTCTAGCCATCCCTGCTTAGCCATTTTGCACTTCCTGCCGATCTCATTTTTGAGACGTTTGTATTCCTTTTTGCCTGCTTCATTTACTGCATTTTTATATTTTCTCCTTTCATCAATTAAATTCAATATTTCTTCTGTTACCCAAGGTTTTCTACTAGCCCTCGACTTTTTACCTACTTGATCCTCTGCTGCCTTCACTACTTCATCCCTCAAAGCTACCCATTCTTCTTCTACTGTATTTCTTTCCCCCATTCCTGTCAATTGTTCCCTTATGCTCTCCCTGAAACTCTGTACAACCTCTGGTTCTTTCAGTTTATCCAGGTCCCATCTCCTTAAATTCCCACCTTTTTGCAGTTTCTTCAGTTTTAGTCTACAGGTCATAACCAATAGATTGTGGTCAGAGTCCACATCTGCCGCTGGAAATGTCTTACAATTTAAAACCTGGTTCCTAAATCTCTGCCTTACCATTATATAATCTATCTGATACCTTTTAGTATCTCCGGCATTCTTCCATGTATACAACCTTCTTTTATGATTCTTGAACCAAGTGTTATCTATGATTAAGTTATGCTCTGTGCAAAATTCTACCAGTCGGCTTCCTCTTTCATTTCTTACCCCCAATCCATATTCACCTACTACGTTTCCTTCTCTCCCTTTTCCTACACTCCAATTCCAGTCACCCATGACTATTAAATTTTCGTCTCCCTTCACTATCTGAATAATTTCTTTTATTTCATCATACAGTTCTTCAATTTCTTCGTCATCTGCAGAGCTAGTGGGCATATAAACTTGTACTACTGTAGTAGGTGTGGGCTTCGTATCTATCTTGGCCACAATAATGCGTTCACTATGCTGTTTGTAGTAGCTTACCCGCATTCCTATTTTCCTATTCATTATTAAACCTACTCCTGCATTACCCCTATTTGATTTTGTGTTTATAACCCTGTAGTCACCTGACCAGAAGTCTTGTTCCTCCTGCCATCGAACTTCACTAATTCCCACTATATCTAACTTTAACCTATCCATTTCCCTTTTTAAATTTTCTAACCTACCTGCCCGATTAAGGGATCTCACATTCCACGCTCCGATCCGTAGAACGCCAGTTTTCTTTCTCCTGATAACGACATCCTCTTGAGCAGTCCCCACCCGGAGATCCGAATGGGGGACTATTTTACCTCCGGAATATTTTACCCAAGAGGACGCCATCATCATTTAATCATACAGTAAAGCTGCATGCCCTCGGGAAAAATTACGGCCATAGTTTCCCCTTGCTTTCAGCCGTTCGCAGTACCAGCACAGCAAGGCCGTTTTGGTTATTGTTACAAGGCCAGATCAGTCAATCATCCAGACCGTTGCCCTTGCAACTACTGAAAAGGCTGGTGCCCCTCTTCAGGAACCACACGTTTGTCTGGCCTCTCAACAGATACCCCTCCGTTTTGGTTGTACCTATGGTACGGCTATCTGTATCGCTGAGGCACGCAAGCCTCCCCACCAACGGCAAGGTCCATCGTTCATGGGGGGGGGGGGGGGGGGTTAATAGCCTTAAAGCACTGTATTTATCCATGCCACAGAGCCACGAAAATATACCGAAGAACAAAAGGGAATTCCATCGTACTGGTGGATACTCAAACGTCATAGAGGCCATAGATTGTGTACATATAACCATACTTTGTCCTTCTGGAGTACAAGCAGAACTGCGATTTTGTCATATGATGACATGGTTGGACACTGTGGCTGTTATCTGAAGACAGATGTTGGTGGTGTTGAAACAGCAACAAGCCACAAATTTATTTTAAGTTCCTTTATTCAAAAGATACCGCTACCGGTTTCAAATCATTACGATTCATCGTCAGACGGCTTTCATGCTTTCATTACAACATGTGCTGCGTTTTTTACTGATCAGTTATCCTAAAATATAAATAATACATAATTATAAGCACGTCACAAAGATGGTTGAGTTACAGATTTGCATTGGGATGTGACTCACCATTCCAGTGCTCAAACCCGGTAAAAACCCGCTTGATGTTGATAGCAACCGTCCCATTAGCCTCACCAACTTTCTTTGTAAGCTGCTTGAACGTATGGTGCGTCGGCGGTTGGGCTGGGTCCTGGGGTCGCGTGGCCTACTGGCTCCATGTCAAGGCGGCTTCCGCCAGGGTCGCTCTACCACTGATAATCTTGTGTTCCTCGAGTCTGCCATCCGAACAGCCTTTCCCAGACGCCAACATCTGGTTGCCACCTTTTTGACGTACATAAAGCATACGACACGAGCTGGCGACATCATATCCTTGCCTCATTGCATGAGTGGGGTCTCTAGGGCCCGCTCCTGATTTTTATCCAAAACTTTCTGTCGCTCCGTACTTTCCGCGTTCAAGTCAGTGCCTCCCATAGTTCCCCCTGTATTTAGGAGAATGGCGTTCCGCAGGGCTCCGTATTGAGTGTCTCTCTAATGGCTATTAACGGTCTAGCAGGAGCTGTAGGGACGTCGGTCTCACCTTCTCTGTATGCGAATGACTTCTGCATTTCGTACTGCTCCTCCAGTGCTGGTGTTGCTGAGCGGCGCATACAGGGAGCCATTCACAAGGCGCAGTCATGGGCTCTAGCCCACGGCTTCCAGCTTTCAGCTGCGAAGTCTTGTGTCATGCACTTCTGTCGGCATCGCATCGATCATCCAGAACTTCACCTTAATTACGATCCACTCACTGTAGTGGAGACATACAGATTCTTAGGAGTGGTTTTCGACGCCCGATTGACTTGGCTATCTCACCTTCGTCAGCTTAAGCGGAAGTGCTGGCAGCACCTCAATGCCCTCCGCTGCCTGAGCAACACCTACTGGGGTGCAGATCGCTCTACGCTGCTGCAGCTCTACAGAGCCCTTGTTCAATACCGCCTTGACTATGGGCCTCTAGTTTACGGTTCGGCGGCGCTCTCAGCGTTGCGTTTACTCGAGCCAGTGCACCACTGTGGCGTTCGCCTAGCGACGGGAGCTTTTAGAATGAGTCCGGTGACCAGTGTCCTTGTGGAGACTGGAGGCCCCTCCATTGAAGGTTAGGCGTGCACAACAGCTCGCCATTTACGTTGCACGCGTTCGTGGTTCTCCTGCACAACCGAATTACCGTCTCCTTTTCCCAACCACGGCGGTTGATCTCCCGTTTCGTCGGCCCAGGTCCGGGCTTACGATTGCAGCTCTGTCTGAACTGGAGTCCTTCCCGTTACCACCTCTCATCGAGGTCCATTCACGTATACCTCCATGGTGTAAAACTACGCCGCAGATTCTTCTGGAGCTTTTGCATGGCCCTAAGGACTCCGTTAACCCTGCGGCTCTGCGCTGTCACTTCCTCTCGATTCTCGACATATACTGGGGCCATGTTCATGGAGGACATATTGAACAGCACTCTTTGCCAGATGGCTGCAGTGTTTTCACTGCAGAGCTGACGGCCTGATCTCGTGCTCTTGAGCACACCCGCTCATGCTCTGGCGAGTCACTTCTCCTGTGTACTGACTCCTTGAGCAGCCTACAACCCATCGACCAGTGCTACCCTCGCCATCTGTTGGTAGCGTCCATTCAGGAGTCCGCCTATGCCCTGGAACGGTCCCGTCGTTCAGGCTACGAACTTGCCGACAGGCTGGCCAAACAGGCTACGCGGAAACCGCTTCTCCGAAACTGACCTTCGTTCTGTCGTACGCCGCAGGGTTTTTCGGCTTTGGGAGACGGAATGGCGTAACAGTACTCACAACAGCGTGTCATTAAGGAGACTACGAATGTGTGGAAGTATTCCATGCGGTCCTTTCACAGGGAATCAGTTGTCCTCTGCCGGCTCCACGTTAGCCATACGTGGGTAACGCATGGTTACCTCCTCCGTCGCGAGGACCCACCTTGGTGTCGCTGTGGCTCACAAATGATGGTCGTTCACGTCTTTCTGGACTGCCCACTTTTAGCCGCTCTGCGGCGGACGTTTTATTTTCCCAGCACCATACCTTCGGTGTTGGGCGACAATGCCTCAACAGGAGCTTCAGTTTTACGTTTTATTCGTGAGGTTGGGTTTTATCATTTGATCTAAGCTTTAGCGCATGTTCTTTGTCCCTGTGTCCTCCACCGTAGTGCTTTTAGGGTGGAGGTTTCGATGTGTTGCAAAGTGGCTGGCTTCTCCTTTTTATTCTCATAGTCAGCCAGCCATGATAATCTGCTCTCTTGTTTTGTTGATATCTTCTACAAGTTTACTGCGTCTCTGGGGTTTTCTTGTCCGATTTTATCCATTTTAGTATTTGTTGTCCTTCTGTCATTCTTGTGGTTTTCTTCCAGCTGTGTTTTGTATGTCTCGATTATTTTACTCCCACCCTTGTGGAATTATTTTAACCGGAACGAGGGACCAATGACCTAGCAGTTTGGTCCCTCCCCCCTCTTTTAACCCAACCAACCTGACTGTAGCCAACCATACGACCCGTCAACCAGTAGTGATGGTCTGTGGTGGCATTTCTTTTCATAGCAAGATCCCTATGGTTCTCATCCGCCGCATCCTTACAACACAGCCGTATATCGTTGATATTCGGCGCCCCGTTTTTCTGTCCTTCAAGGGAGGTCATTCTGGGCTCACACTTCAGCAAGATAATGCCCGACCGCACAAGGCGAGTTTCTGCAGCTTGCCTTCGTGCTTGCTAAGCCAGCTCGGGATTTTAATGACACAACGTGCCAATTTGCCGGAGTCTGGCATGATATCCCTTAGGAGGGCGTTCAGCAATTCTGCCAATCAATTCCAAACCGAATAACTTCTTACATGAGGGCCAGAGGAGAACCAACGCGTTATTGATTTGCTCAATTTGTGAAGCCCCCTCTCTCTCTCTCTCTCTCTCTCTCTCTCTCTCTCTCTCTCTCTCTCTCTCTCTCGAAAAAAATCAAATTTTAATTTTTATGAATTTTTTTTCGTTTGTCATATACTTTACATCTACATATTTCCACCCATTCGAATAATTCCTTCGTGGTGCGTCGTTTATTATGTTTCCTTTTTTCTTCTTAGAGGGTATTTCCTCTAATAAAAAAATGGTTCAAATGGCTCTGAGCACTATGGGACTTAACATCTGTGGTCATCAGTCCCCTAGAACTTAGAACTACTTAAACCTACCTAACCTAAGGACATCACACACATCCATGCCCGAGGCAGGATTCGAACCTGCGACCGCAGCAGTCGCGCGGTTCCGGACTGAGCGCCTAGAACCGCTAGACCACCGCGGCCGGCTATTTCCTCTAATATACGCCTCGCTAAATGACAAGTAAATGTGAGAAAATATAACTCGTACTGAAATTTATCGACAAGCACCATTCGCGAATGGAACAGGGAGGAGGGAATAATGGTAGTCTTATGTACCCCTGCCGCACAACGTAAGGTAACTTGAGGGGTATAGATCTGGATGTAGATGAACTACTGAATACGGCGCTGCTTTTTTTTTTCGCTTTTCTCGGTGGATCACTATCTGCTAAGACAATAGCATTTTGCAAAAAATTAATTCGAATACTAACGTAAAAAAGTAATTTTTCGATGTCGCACCATTGGTGATGGCGAAACGGGGAAAACCCGCGACGGTTCTGTTTCTAAATGTACCTGTAACGAAAGGCGCCGCCCTTCTTTCGATCTCGTCTACTTCCTCTATCAGTCCTGTCTGGTACGGATCTGAATGGCAATCAATATTAAAGTATTGGTCGAATAAGCGTTTTGTAAGCTAAACTCCTTTGTATGTGGGTCACAATTCCTGAGAATTATTTCAATTGTCTGTCCGGCGTCTTCCTTGCCTGCTATTACTTTTCTGCAGTCGCTCTACTTCATATCGCTACGTGATCAGTTCGAAGTTACGCAACGATATGCGCGTACGTTACGTTGTAGGCTTCCTCCATAAGTGGAAGGGTTAGCTGCCTGTCTTGTTGCAGGAAGCGTAGGTCCTCAAGGAGAACGAAGTCCACTTTAACACTGTGGTTTTCGAATCAATTTTCCTATTGAAAATACCGTTACCATACATAAAGTACGGCAGCCGTATTGTAGCTGATCAGCTTGAATATTTTTATACTTCTAGGGATGTTTGAGTGTAAATTGCAGTAGTAGTAATGGTTATAAGAGAGGACGCTTCAGCTCTCGATAAGAATGGTAAGGCAAATAGAGATTATTCTTGTTTCATAAATCATCTTGGCGTTGTCTCAAGTGACTAAGGAAACCGGTGAGAGACGTTGATCAACATAGATGGACAGGGGTTACAAGCATACTACTCCAGAATGCAGATCTGTTATTTTTTAACATGAAACGTCCCCTTTGAACAATTATACATGACTGTGCATAAACTGACACACAATATTTTTAACGCAACGCAATCTGACTTTCAAAAATCCCTACAAAAGAATGGCTCTGACTAACATTAACCTATACCTTTCACAAATCACTTACCTCACCAAAAATCTTCGTTACTCGAACTACTGCAATACAGCGAGCGCCACTACTGCCAGCTAAATAAAAGATTCAAACTACTGAAGGCACTAGCTACTGATAGGCATAGTTAGCAAATGAAAGATTTTGATAGAGAACAAACAATGTATTTACCTCAATAGTGTTCAAAAGTCATAATGTATATAGCAGTTCATGATATCCAGTATTACAAATTTCAAAACTCCGCCATCTCTCTCACCACATTCACCACTGCTGGCGGCTCACCTCCAACTGCGCAACGCTACGCGCTGTTAACATCCAGCTGCCCAACACTACAATCGCAGACAACAATGCAAACTAGCCACAGACTGCACACAGCACAGCCAGTGATTTTCATACAGAGCGCTACGTGGCGTTGCCAATAAGAAAACCTAAACAGCCTACTTACAAACACTGCACCGCTTCTGTCTCCCCTGACAAGAAGGGCAAGGCTAATGTCATAACCCGATTTCCCAGAAATTTCGCTCAGTAGAGGAGGAGGCAAAATAAGCGAACGCTTGTCTCTGCTTATCCGGAGGTATTCGACCGTTTCTGAGACAACGGTCGTCATAGTTTTCGTGGTAATGTTGCCTTTTAGCGTACGACGAATTCAGCTCACTGGTGGCATAGTGGCTAGCATCGTGGCCTCTAACTTTTGCGTCTGTGTTAAAAACCTGATTGTCTTCATTTATTTCATTTTTTCATCTATCTACCCATATCCTTAGAAGATTAGTAAACGAATGTTTCTTATCAAGTTAGGAGATACAAGATAGTTATATTAAGTATAAAATTACAACTGGGTTTCACAAAAAGTGTCAAACATTTATTATATAATGTGTGTTCATGGTGTTTTCAGGGGTTACAATCTTTTTCAATCCACATATTCTTATAATTCATTCTTATATCAGTTCATAGTATTGTATTTTATTCTTATGGTTGTTCTTCAGGAAGGTTTAGCGCATTCTCTTAGATGGTACCGATCATAGCAATATTCGAAACATTTCTGAACACCACGAACATCGCGTGAAGGCAGGTTTGCAGTGGCATTTCTCCGTAAGAATCTCACTCTGAAAAGAAATGTCGCTAACATTGCTGAAGATTTCATACATTGGCAATAATTTTGGGGCAAAACACGCATAACGGATCACTTTTCCGAAGACTGGTGCTTGCAACTGATTATCCCCCCTGCGGGTCCGGGGATTAGAATAGGCCCGAGGTATTCCTGCCTGTCTTAAGAGGCGACTAAAAGGAGTCCATCCCCCTCACGGGGGTAGTTAGCGCCTGCGTCCGGAGACGGACGGTTCCACGACCTATAATTGTGGTCTTTTTGGTTTTTCACTTCTCGTTTCTTCCTTCCTTTTGTTGGTTCCTTTCTTTGCTCTTCTCCACCTCACTGTCTTCCTTACTCTTTCCCCTGCCAAATCTCCTTGCCTTCTCATTGCCTTCTTCTCCTTGCCTTCTCATTGCCTTCTTCTCCTTGCCTTCTCATTGCCTTCTTCTCCTTGCCTTCTCATTGCCTTCTTCTTCTTTCTCATTGCCTTCTTCTCCTTGCCTTTTCATTGCCTTCTTCTCCTTGCCTTTTCATTGCCTTCTTCTCCTTGCCTTTTCATTGCCTTCTTCTCCTTGCCTTTTCATTGCCTTCTTCTCCTTGCCTTCTCATTGCCTTCTTCTCCTTGCCTTCTCATTGCCTTCTTCTCCTTGCCTTCTCATTGCCTTCTTCTCCTTGCCTTCTCATTGCCTTCTTCTCCTTGCCTTCTCATTGCCTTCTTCTCCTTGCCTTCTCATTGCCTTCTTCTCCTTGCCTTCTCTGGTCTCCGCCTCGGCGTTTGAGACAGTCTGTCCTCTTTCTCCCTCTCTCTCTTCTTTTTCCTCTTCTTCCTTCCTCCCTGTGCGTGCCTGAAGGCCGACCCACGCGTTCGCACGCGTAGCCGGTGACGGGGTAACGCGTAATTCACCGCCCTGGGTAGACATGTAAGGCACGCGCGTACCCCCTGGTAAAGGCCAGGCCCGGGGAGGGGTGATTGCCTGAGCTGATACCTTCTGACCATGCCGATTGGTCCCTCCGTCTGTTTCTCGGGAGGTGTGACCTGAGGTGTAAACACTCACCTAAGGCGGGAGTGCCCTCTGAGAGGGTCCCCACAAGGAAGGAGCGCGCCATCGGAGACGCTGGCAATCATAGGGGATTCCTCCGCAATGGATTCTACTCCATCTCTCTCGACTTCTGCCCAAGAACGGAAACGTGACCAGCCACCAGTGACAAAAGTACTACCGCCTGCCCCACAGTTCCTCGTCGTTTCTCGATCTGAGGACGGAAAGGATTTTTCCTCTGTCAACCCTTTCGTTATCCAGAAGGGCGTAGATGCCATAGCCGGATCTGTCAAATCTTGTACCAGGTTGCGTAACGGTACCTTATTATTAGAAACTGAGAGTGCCTTTCAGGCACAAAAACTGCTTCGGGCCACACTCCTGTACACGTTCCCTGTCCGGGTGGAGGCCCACCGAACTTTGAATTCGTCTCGTGGTGTAGTCTATACTAGCTCCCTCGACGGATTGACTGACGAGGAGCTTCAATCTTTCCTCGCTGAGCAGGGCGTGACGGCTGTCCATAGGGTCATGAAAAAGGTCAACAATGACCTTGTACCGACCCGGACACTTTTCTTGACCTTCGATAGTGTTAAGCTGCCATCGCGCATCAAGGCGGGCTACGAGGTTATTTCTGTTCGCCCCTATGTCCCGACACCTACGCGCTGCTACCAGTGTCAGCGTTTCAATCACACTCGACAGTCTTGTTCCAATGCGGCTAAATGTCACTTGTGGCAGGGATGCCCATGAGGGTGACTGTCCACCTCCGTCTCCTCGTTGTGTGAACTGTCAGGGTGACCATGCCGTATCCTCCCGCGACTGTCCTGTCTATAAGGAAGAACGCTGTATCCAAGAAATTCGGGTCAAAGAGAGAGTGTCCACCTCGGCTGCTCGCAAGCTATTGGCTAGTAGGAAGCCCGCGCTGCTCCCAGTGGGGAAATACAGTACTGTCCTCGGCTCTCCTCGGACTACCAGGGAGGTAGCAACCCAGACATGCGATCTGACCTTCAGCACCACGGTCGTCCGTTCGGCCAGTGCTAAGATCGCGCGGTCGACGTCTCCTCTTCCTCCCATCACCCCACAGACACCAGCCCCTTCATCAGCTTCTGCTAAGATGAAGACCCCGAAGTCAGATGCACGGGCCTTCAAGAAGGAACCATCCTGTGCAGACTTCCTACGTACCTCGACCTCCCAGCCTTCGACCGGTACTTCCACCAAACGTCCTTCCAAAAAGGCTCATAGGAAGCACAGTTCTCCTTCTCCTCCACGGCGCATTTCTTCTCCTGCGCCACCCAGCGGTTGCCGCCCCAGGCCGTCATCCGTTTCGCCTGGCCGCACCGCTGGTAGCCGTACATCTGGCCGTTCACCGGCGGAGGAAGCTCCCCCTCCCGGCCATCCTCCCGAGATGGCCGATGAACCTATAGACCCAATGGACGATGACTGTCCGCCTACTGATAGTGGCGGCAGTGCTCGCTCGAAGCCAGGCCCTCAGCGGCCTTCGAGGTGACCCCTTCTTTCATCTTCCTTTTCTTACGATGGCACTTATTCACTGGAATATTCGCAGCATTCGCTCCAACCGAGAGGACTTGAAGTTGCTGCTCCGCTTGCACCGTCCGCTCGTCGTAGCCTTCCAGGAAACGAAGCTACGCCCATGCGATCAAATTACCTTGGCACACTACACCTCTGTGCGTTTTGACCTACCCCCTGTGGTAGGTATCCCAGCTCATGGCGGGGTTATGTTGCTGGTCCGGGATGATATTTACTACGATCCCATCACGTTGTACACCTGCCTGCAGGCAGTTGCCATCCGCATTACTCTCCCCACTTTTACGTTTTCCATTTGTACCGTTTACACTCCATCGTCATCTGCCGTTACCAGGGCAGACATGATGCAACTTATTGCTCAGCTACCTGCACCATTTTTGTTAACTGGAGACTTCAATGCCCACCATCCCCTTTGGGGCTCTCCAGCATCCTGCCCGAGGGGCTCCTTGTTAGCAGACCTTTTCAACCAGCTCAATCTTGTCTGCCTCAATACTGGCGCCCCTACTTTTCTTTCGGACACATCTCACACCTATTCCCATTTAGACCTCTCTATATGTACTCCCCAACTTGCACGCCGGTTTGAGTGGTATGCACTTTCTGATACATATTCGACCGACCACTTCCCGTGTGTTATCCATCTCCTGCAGCATACCCCCTCTCCGTCCTCCTCTAGTTGGACCATCTCCAAGGCAGACTGGGGGCTCTTCTCTTCCAGGGCGACCTTTCAGGATCAAACCTTCACAAACTGCGATCGTCAGGTCGCACACCTCACGGAAGTCATTCTCGCTGCTGCTGAATATTCCATCCCTCACCCTACTTCTTCTCCACGTCGCGTACCGGTCCCCTGGTGGACCGCAGCATGTAGAGACGCTTTATGTGCTCGTCGACGTGCTTTACGCACATTTAAACGCCACCCTACAGTGGCGAATTGTATCAATTATAAACGATTACGTGCTCAGTGTCGTCGTATTATCAAAGAAAGCAAGAAAGCCAGCTGGGCTGCTTTCACAAGCACCTTCAACAGTTTTACTCCTTCTGTTGTCTGGGGTAGCCTGCGCCGGCTATCTGGCACTAAGGTCCACTCACCAGTTTCTGGCTTGAAGGTCGCGAATGACGTCCTTGTGGCCCCTGAGGCTGTCTCCAATGCCTTCGGCCGCTTTTTCGCAGAGGTTTCGAGCTCCGCTCATTACCACCCTGCCTTCCTCCCCCGCAAACAGGCACAGGAGGCTAGGCCACCTAACTTCCGCTCCTCGAATTGTGAAAGTTATAATGCCCCATTCACCATGCGGGAACTCGAAAACGCACTTGGCCGATCACGGTCCTCCGCTCCAGGGCCTGATTCTATTCATATTCAGATGCTGAAGAACCTTTCTCCTGCGGGTAAAGGTTTTCTTCTTCGTACATACAATCGCATCTGGATTGAGAGACATGTTCCCGCATGCTGGCGCGAGTCTATTGTTGTCCCGATTCCTAAGCCGGGGAAGGACAAGCACTTGCCTTCCAGTTATCGACCTATCTCACTTACCAGCTGTGTCTGTAAAGTGATGGAGCGAATGGTTAACTCTCGATTGGTTTGGCTGCTCGAGTCTCGACGCCTACTTACCAATGTACAATGTGGATTTCGTAGGCGCCGCTCTGCTGTTGACCATCTGGTTACCTTGTCGACCTTCATTATGAATAACTTCTTGCGGAAGCGCCCGACCGCGGCTGTGTTCTTTGATTTGGGAAGGCTTACGACACCTGTTGGAGGGCGGGCATTCTCCGCACCATGCATACATGGGGCCTTCGCGGTCGCCTCCTTCTTTTTATTCGTTCCTTTTTAATGGATCGACAGTTCAGGGTACGTATGGGTTCTGTCCTGTCCGACACCTTTCGCCAGGAGAATGGGGTGCCACAGGGCTCAGTTTTGAGCGTCGCTCTCTTCGCCATCGCGATCAATCCAATAATGGATTGCCTCCCAGCTGATGTATCAGGCTCCCTTTTTGTGGACGATTTTACCATCTATTGCAGCGCGCAGTGTACACGTGTCCTGGAGCGCTGTCTTCAGCGTTCTCTTGACCGTCTTTACTCCTGGAGTGTCGCCAATGGCTTCCGTTTTTCTGCCGAGAAGACGGTCTGTATTAACTTCAGCCGCTACAAAGAGTTTCTCCCACCGTCCTTACGACTCGGTCCCGTTGCTCTCCAAATCGTGGAGACAACCAAATTTTTAGGCCTTACCTTTGACAGGAAACTTAGCTGGTCTCCACATGTGTCATATTTGGCCGCCCGTTGTACCCGTTCTTTAAATGTCCTCCGTGTTCTCAGTGGTATGTCGTGGGGAGCGGATCGAACCGTCCTACTTCGTCTATATCGGTCGATCGTCCGCTCCAAGCTGGATTATGGGAGCTTCGTATACTCCTCTGCACGGCCATCCATCTTACGCCGCCTCAACTCCATACAACATCGGGGTTTACGACTTGCGATCGGAGCATTTTATACTAGTCCCGTAGAGAGTCTTCATGCTGACGCTGGCGAATTGCCACTCACCTACCGGCGCGATATACTGCTTTGTCGGTGTGCCTGTCGGCTACTGTCCATGCCCGACCATCCGTCTTATCGTTCCTTTTTTGACGACTCTCTCGACCGTCAATGCGGGTTGTATGTCTCTGCCCTGCTACCCCCTGGAGTTCGCTTTCGTCGCCTCCTTCAACACCTTAATTTTTCACTCCCTGCCACCTTTCGAGTGGGCGAGAGCCACACGCCACCTTGGCTCCAGGCTCAGGTCCGCGTTCACCTTGACCTCAGCTCGCTCCCAAAAGAGGTTACCCCCGGTTCGGTCTACCACTCCCGTTTTTTTGGAACTTCGTTCGAAGTTCATCAACATGACTTTCATTTATACAGATGGCTCTAAGACCAATGACGGGGTCGGGTGTTCCTTTATTGTCAGGGCACAAAGTTTCAAATACTGGCTCCATGGCCATTGTTCGGTCTTTACAGCTGAGCTCTTTGCTCTCTACCAGGCTGTTCTTTACATCTGCCGCCACCGACATTCTGCTTATGTCATCTGCTCCGATTCCCTGAGCGCCATCCAGAGCCTCAGTGATCCGTACCCGGTTCACCCTTTCGTACACCGGATCCAACGCTCTCTTCAGCAGCTGGTGGACGTCGGTTCTCCGGTTAGCTTTATGTGGGTTCCTGGCCATGTCGGTATCCCTGGGAACGAAGCTGCAGATGCTGCGGCCAAGGCTGCGGTCCTCCAGCCTCGGACAGCTTCTTGTTGTGTCCCTTCGTCCGATTTTAGCAGGGTCATTTGTCGGCGCATTTTATCGCTGTGGCATGCCGATTGGGCTGCACTTACAGACAACAAGCTTCGGGCCTTAAAACCTCTTCCCGTGGCTTGGACGTCCTCCTCACGCCCTTCTCGGCGGGAGGAGGTAGTTTTGGCCCGGTTAAGAATTGGACACTGCCGGTTCAGCCATCGCCATCTGCTGACGGCTGCGCCGGCGCCGTTCTGCCCATGTGGGCACTTGCTGACGGTTCGACACATTTTAATGTCCTGTCCAGATTTTAATACACTGCGTCTAGATCTTAACCTGCCAAGTACTTTCGATGTCATTTTAGCGGATGACCCACGAGCAGCTGCTCGTGTTCTTCGTTTTATCAATTTGACAAACCTCTCTAAGGACATTTGATGATGCTGTTTTTTAATCCTATGCCTGTCAGTCTGTCTTTTATCGTGTTTTCCCTTTTAGTTGTTGTCAACTTGTGCCTCGCGGTGCATTCTTAGAGTAGTCAGGGCGCTAATGACCATTGAAGTTGTGCACCCTAAAACCACAAAAAAAAACTGATTATTAATCATACACTAATTTCATCGAAAACAATTTCAGATAATTTTTCCATTCATTTATTGGTCCTTCTCCTTTTTTCTTTTTTTAATTTATTCACCAGACATAGAATTAGTAGACAAATAAGGACAACGTTTTTTCAACAAACATTGGAAAACACTTCTGTAATAATCTTCTAAAGACATGGGTGGATAAATGGAAAAATAAAAATAATAATCGAACACGGGGGGCAAAAGTGTGAAACCACTAGGCTGGTCTCAGTGCCATCGCTTCAGTTGGACTGTTTACTCGTTACATGGCACACAAATTACTTTGAAATGTTTGACCTTCGTTTTCTCAGAAACGGTAGAGTATCTCTGGATAAGTTAAGACACGTATTCGCTTATTTTGACCCATCTCTCAGTGAAGTTTCTCGGAAATCACGTTACGACACTTGCCGTGTTCTCCTCGTGAGTGCGCAGTGCTTAAGACAGTGGAATCGTATTTGTCGGACGACAGGTCAAATACCCATCTGGCAATCTACGTTCAGATTTTCCGTTATTTCCCTGAATGGCTTAAGCGGAATGCCGGCATGGTTCCTTTGAAAGTACTTGGCCGATTTCTTTCCCTATCATCGTCAATCCGAGCTTCTCGTCAGTATTCAGTGACCTCAACGTTGATGGTGTATTGGAACTTCTGCTAGTTTACCTATATGGTTATACATTTTATTTTTTTCTGTCTTTTTTTTATCCATACATTCGCCTAAGTGGTTTACGGCAATAGCTATCAAGCCTGTGTAGCTAGCGAGGAAAAACGAATAACATTAATTTTCTTATGTTTGTAAAAACTCCTGTCGGATATTTCATCGATCTGTCTTTCCCCGTCAAGAGAGAGAGAGAGAGAGAGAGAGGGGGGGGGGGGGGACGTGGAAAAAAAAATGTTCAAATGTGTGTGAAGTCTTATGTGACTTAACTGCTAAGGTCGTCAGCCCCTAAGCTTACACACTACTTAAACTAAATTATCCTAAGGACAAACACACACACCCATACCCGAGGGAGGACTCGAACCTCCGCCAGGACCAGCCGCACAGTCCATGACTGCAGCGCAATAGACCGCTCGGCTAATCCCGCGCGGCGAGGACGTGGACTTCTGTTTAGTTCACTGATAATGGAAATACACTAATTCTTATAGTACGAAGGCAACTTCACTTATTAGTTCCTTATTTAACTTGATCTGCGATACCGGTATCAGCAATACTACAGAGAAGCAAGAAATTTAAGCAGAGCGAGCTCGACGCCCTGACATTGTCTTCAAAGAAGAGGAGGTGGTAAATAAATTAAAGGCGAGGAGAACTATAGTTTAAAAATCCAATATTGTATGTTCCAGATTTTTCGTGTATTCAAAATATCATAAGCCTGACTGCCTAATACATGCGTCACTGTGCGTAAATAAGCTGAGACACAAGCTCCCGAGCGAACTCACTACTGCTGTGCCTCTTGTGCGGTGGCAAAAAATTTCCATCGCAATTATTGTTCTTAAAATTATTAATTAATCAGCAGAACGCGTCGTTAAACCCTAATCGTGGTTTTTTTTTCTTTGCCTCGCTTCTCTTTGTATACTGCGCCGAATCAAAGGACGTACCGAGCACTTGATCACAAGCCTTAACATCTCGGTGATGTTTACCCACTGATTCCTTTTTCTGTTTCGTCGCTTCATTATTTTGCTCGCTGTCGTACGGCAAAAAAAAGAAATAAAAAGACGCTAACCATCTGCGCTATTTCGCTTTTAATGAATATCGCCGAAGTGAGGACCGCCGGCCATGGTGGCCGAGCGGTTCTAGGCGCTTCAGTCCGGAACCGCGCGACTGCTACGGTCGCAGGTTCGAATCCTGCCTCGGGCATGGATGTGTGTGACGTCCCTGGGTTAGATAGGTTTAAGTAGTTCGATGTTCTAGGGGACTGATGACCTCAGATGTTAAGTCACATAGTGCTCACCCCCCAGGGGGTTCACAACTCTTTTGTGGACACGTGCGTAGCGAGCACGGGACCCCGAGCTAATGTGGCCCTCCTTCCTTTCCGGGCTGCATACCTTCCCTTTCCTCATCCTTCCCCCTCCCCCATCTTCGCCCCCCCCCCCTCACCTCTGGCTCTTTCCTTCCCTTTCTCCCCCTCTGGGAGTATGGTTTGTGCCTACGTCTGGAGACGGACGCTCTAAACTGTTACAAATTCCTTGCTTTCTATACTTCCAAGTCTTCGTCCTTCCTCTGTCCTTCTCTTTTCCTTCCCGCTTCTCTCTGCACTTTTCTCCGCTGCGGCGTTTGAGACCCCTCTTCTTTCCTTTCCCTTTCTCTTTTTTCCTCCCTGTGCGTGTCTGAAGGCCGATCCACGCACTTCCATGCGTAGCCGGTGACGGGGTAACGCGTAATTCCACGCCCCGGGTAGACAGGTAGGACACGTACGTACCCCCTGGTAACGGCCAGGCCCAGGGAGGGGTGATTACCTGAGCTGATACCTTCCAAAAGTTCCGATTGGTCCCTCCGTCCGTTTGTCGGGAGGTGTGACCTGAGGTGTAAACAATCACCTAAGGCGGGAGTGCCCTCAGTGAGGGCCCCCACAAGGGAGGAGCGCGCCATCGGAGACGCTGGTAATCATGGGGGATTCTTCCGCAATGGTTTCCTCACCTTCCACTATGTCTGCTCACAAACGTAAGTTCACTGAGTCTCAGCCACTGACAGTTCTTCCATCGTTGCCACAGTTCCTTGTTGTTTCTCGGTCTGACGAAGGTCACAACTTCTCCACGGTCAACCCTTTCATTATTCAGAAAGGTGTCGATGCAATTGCAGGTCCTGTAAAGTCTTGTCCCAGATTACGGAATGGCACGCTGTTGTTAGAAACAGTCAGTGCCCTCCAGGCCCAAAAATTGCTGCGTACTTCTCTGCTCCACACCTTCCCTGTCCGGGTGGAACCGCACCGTACCTTACATTCCTCGCGTGGGGTCCTTTATACACGCTCCCTTGATGGATTGTCTGACGAAGAAATTCAGCACTACCTGTCTGACCAGGGCGTAACGGCTGTTCATAGAGTTATGAAAAGGGTTGACACGAACATCATTCCAACCCGCACTGTGTTCTTGACATTTGACAAAGTTCAACTCCCATCGGAAATCAAAGAAGGCTACGAGATAATTTCCGTTCGCCCTTATGTCCCAAACCCTACGCGTTGCTATCGGTGTCAGCGGTTCAATCACACCAGCCAGTCCTGTTCCAATCCGGCCAAATGTGTTACGTGTGGCAAGGATGCCCATGAGGGTGCTTGACCACCTCCATTCCCTCGCTGCATCAACTGTATGGGTGACCACGCTGCTTCCTCTCGAGATTGCCCCGTTTTTAAGGACGAAAAGCTCATCCAGGAAATAAAAGTGAAGGAAAAGGTTTCGACCTTTGCTGCTCGAAAATTATTCGCCAGTCGCCAGCCCACCGTGCCTCAGACAGGAAAATACAGCACTGTCCTTGCTTCTCCTCGGCCAACGAAGGAGGCGGCCACACAGACTTGCGACCTCACCTTTAGTGCCACGGTCGTCAGATCGGCCAGCGCAAAGATCGCCTGTTCAACCTCACCACTTTCGCCTGCCCACTCTATGGCTCACCCTTCATCGGGTTCTGCTAAATCTCGAGCCCAAAAGTCAGACACCAAGCCTTCCAAAAAAGAGCATACTTGTGAAGAGTTTTTACGTACCGCAACTTCCCAACCATCGGTTCCTCCTTCATCTAAACATCATACTTCTAAGAAGGCTACAAAGAAACCCAGTTCCTCTCCTCCGCCAAGGCGTGTCCCATCTACAGCACCACCTGGCGGAAATCGCCCTCGGCCGTCTTCTGTGTCGCCGAGGCGCACTGCTGGTGGCCGGTCAACCGGCCGATCGCTGGTGGCAGGAGCTGCTCCTGACCAACCTATGGATCAGGATCTTCTGCCTTCGGCTGATTGCCATTCCATGCTGTCGGTCGCTAGCTCCGAGCAGTCTTTGAGTTGACAGCAACTTTGGTCACATTCCTCCATTTTCTGTTCACCCCATGTCCATTATCCACTGGAATATCCGCGGCATTCGAGCCAATAGGGATGAATTGTCGATCCTCTTACGATCCTACTCGCCGGTCATCTTCTGTCTTCAGGAAACAAAGCTGCGTCCCCATGACCGCTTTGTTCTCCCTCATTTTCAGTCTGTCCGATATGACCTCCCCTCTGTTGAAGGCTCTCCAGCCCATGGAGGACTCATGATTCTTCTCCATGATACTCTCCATTATCACCCAATCCCCTTAAACAGTTCCTTCCAAGCTGTCGCCGTCCGTCTTTCCCTTTCCGGATACACGTTCTCTCTTTGTACTGTATACATTCCATCGTCCACACCAATGGCACGAGCTGATCTCCTTCATCTTCTTGGTCAGCTTCCACCCCCCCTATTTGCTGGTTGGGGACTTCAATGCCCACCACCCACTTTGGGGATCTCCACATCTTTGTCCACGTGGCTCCATATTGCTAGACGTCTTCCACCAAGCGGATCTAGTTTGCCTCAACACTGGGGTCCCCACATTTTTGTCTGCCTCCACGACAAATTTATCTCATTTGGACCTTGCGGTCGGTACTATTCCGCTAGCTCGGCGCTTCGAATGGTTCGCCCTTGATGATACACACTCGAGTGACCACTTTCCATGTGTCCTCAGACTGCAGCCTCAACTGCCATATATGCGCCCGCGACGCTGGAAGTTTGCCCAAGCCGACTGGACACTTTTTTCGTCTCTAGCGTCATTCGATGACCGTCGCTTTCCCAGCGTCGACGATGAGGTCACACATATTACCGACGTTATTCTTACAGTTGCGGAACGTTCAATACCACGCACCTCCGAATTGCCCCGGCGCCCCCCAGTTCCTTGGTGGAACGAGGCATGCCGTGACGCACTACGTGAGCGGCGACGTGCTCTTCGCATTTTCCGTCACCATCCTACTTTGGCCAATTGTATCCGCTATAAGCAGCTCCGTGCGCGATGCCATCGCGTCATCCGCGATAGCAAGAAGGCAAGCTGGAAATTCTTTATTAGCTCATTTAACACCTTCACTCCCTCCTCGGAAGTTTGGAGTCGGCTTCGACGGTTCTCAGGCGCGCCTAGTTTCTCCCCGGTCTCTGGGCTCACTGTCGCGCATGATACATTCGTGGACCCCGTCGCAATTTCTAACTCATTGGGTCAGCACTTTGCTGAGATTTCGAGCTCTTCCAATTACCCGCCAGCGTTTCTCCAGAAGAAACGTGCAGCGGAAGTGCGACCTCTTGCTTTCTCCTCTCCAAATCGCGAAAGCTACAATACTGTTTTCTCCATGCGGGAACTCCAACATGCACTCTCTTCTTCTCGCTCCTCCGCCCCAGGACCGGATGGTATCCACGTCCAAATGTTGCTGCATTTATCAACCCATAGTCTGCGTTACCTCCTTCGCCTTTATAATCGAATTTGGACCGACAGTACTTTTCCCCGACGATGGCGGGAAGCTGTCGTCGTTCCTGTTCCGAAACCTGGAAAGGACAAACATCTCCCCTCTAGCTACCGCCCCATTTCTCTCACGTGTCTGTAAGGTTTTGGAGCGTATGGTGAATTACCGTTTAGCTTGGTGGCTGGAATGCCGCAGTCTTTTAACACCTGCCCAATGCGGATTCCGAAAGCATCGTTCTGCAGTTGACCATCTAGTTGCTCTCTCCACTTATATCATGAGTAATTTTCTCCGGAAACGCCAAACAGTAGCAATATTTTTTGATCTGGAGAGAGCATACGATACCTGTTGGAGGACAGGTATCCTCCGCACACTGTTCTCTTGGGGCTTTCGAGGTCGGCTGCCCCTTTTTCTTCGCGAATTTATGGCAGAGCGCACATTTAGGGTGCGGGTGAACACTACTCTCTCCCGTACTTTCTCCCAAGAAAACGGGGTACCCCAGGGCTCCGTGCTGAGTGTTGTACTGTTTGCCATTGCCATCAATCCAATTATGGATTGTCTCCTTCCTGATGTCTCGGGCTCCCTCTTTGTGGACGATTTTGCGATCTACTACAGCTCTTAACGGACCAGCCTTCTTGAACGACGTCTTCAAGGATGTCTCGATCGCCTCCACTCTTGGAGCGTCGAAACCGGCTTCCGTTTTTCTCCCAGTAAGACCGTTTGTGTTAATTTTTGGCGACGTAAGGAGTTTCTTCCACCCTCCTTACATCTAGGACCTGTCAACCTTCCGTTTTCAGACGTCGCTAAATTCTTGGGTCTTATGTTGGACAGAAAACTATGCTGGTCCTCCCACATTTCGTATCTTTCGGCTCGCTGTCTGCGATCCCTCAACACCCTCCGTGTCCTGAATGGTACCTACTGGGGAGCGGACCGAGTGGTCCTTCTCCGCCTCTATCGCGCCTTCGTGCGCTCGAAATTGGACTATGGAAGCATAGTCTACTCCTCTGCTCGGCCGTCTATTCTTCGGCGTCTCGACTCTATCCACCACCGTGGATTACGTTTAGTGTCTGGAGCTTTTTACACCAGCCCTGTGGAAAGCCTTTATGCTGAGACTGCTGAACCTCCGCTGTCCAATCGGCGAGCAGTCCGTCTGAGCCGTTATGCCAGCCATCTGTCTTCCATGCCTGCTAATCCAGCCCATGACATTTTTTTCGACGCCTCCTTTGATGTAGGGTATGCAGGCCGCCCCTCCTCCCTACTACCACCGGGAGTCCGCTTCCGTCAACTGCTCCATTCTCTTTCCTTCTGCTTTCCTGAAACCTTCTTGACAACTTGGGGTACAGCACCGCCTTGGCTCCGTCCCCGGATCTGCCTGCTCCGTGACCTTTGTCGATTTCCCAAGGATGGTACCCCTTCACTTGTTTATCGTCGGACATTTGCTGCTCTATGTGCACAAATGACGGAAGCCACATTTATTTACACCGATGGCTCGAAAACATCGTTAGGTGTAGGGAGTGCCTATGTTGTTGGCGACACCCCAAATCACTTTCGGCTTCCCGACCAGTGTTCGGTCTATACTGCGGAGCTTTACGCTGTTCTCCGGCCTGTCCACTACATCCGCCGCCATCAGCGGATACAGTACGTTATCTGCTCCGATTCTCTCAGCTCTCTCCTCAGTCTCCAAGCTCTTTACCCTGAGCACCCTCTGGTCCACCGGATTCAGGACTGTCTGCGCTTGCTCCACCTGGGGGGGTGTCTCGGTGGCGTTCCTCTGGCTCCCGAGACACGTTGGGATCTGCGGAAATGAGGCGGCCGATATTGCAGCCAAGGCTGCAGTCTCTCTTCTTCGGCCAGCAATTCCATCGATTCCCGTCGCCGATCTACGGAGCGTTTTATGTCGTCGTGTTGTTCACTTATGGCACGCGCACTGGTCGACACTTCCCCAAAATAAATTGCGGGGCGTGAAAACTCTTCCTTGTGCTTGGACCTCTTCCTCCCGAACGCGTCGTCGGGAGGAGGTAATTTTAACTAGACTCCGGATAGGGCACTGTCTTTTTAGCCATAGACCTCTTTTAAGCAGCGATCCTCCCCCACTCTGTCCCCACTGCTCTCAGTTGTGGACGGTAAGACACCTTTTAATTGAGTGCCCCTATTTTACTCCGTTACGCGCCCGTCTACAGCTGTCGCCTGATATATCGTCAATTTTAGCAGATGACACGCGATCGGCCGATCGCGTTCTAGAGTTCATTCGTGCCAGTGAAATGCCGTCAGTCATTTGAAGTTTTTTTGGGACAACCAACCCCCTTCTGTAGTGAATTTTTAAGCCTTCCTTCTGCTTTTAGTTTCTCCAATATTATGACTTTCGTTCCCATTGCTGCTAGTTTCCGTTTTCGGTTTTTTACTGTTTCCTAAGTCACAGACCGGGCGCTAATGACCTTAGCAGTTTTGCGCCCAAAAACCATAACAAAAACAAATAGTGCTCAGAGCCATTTTTTTGAAGTGAGGACCAAATTTGCACTTTCCGGTATTATAACTATAATGTGTTGTCTTCTGATTTGTTACTGTTTTTGAACTTTCAAGTACTAATTTTTAAAGATTTATTTTATTCAAGAGTGAGAATTTTACAGCAGTGACGCTTCGGCATGAGAAACTGTTACATGCAAACTTTAATTTTGCTCATTGGAATCCCCATGTCTTTATCATTAGTGTTCTTATGTGTCTTCTACTTTGCATTCTGCTACACATGTGTGTAACATGCTTTATGTTAACGAAAAGATGATGGTGAGCTCCGGTTGAGTACATCGATGTTTTCTTCTTGTTGATCCGTAGGTAGGCGTTAAATGAAATAATAACCAACAGTTATTCCTATTGAGTTTTAACTTATTATTTTCACTTGGTTTTGTGGCACCAGCTGTTCCCCTTAACCATTAGACTTAATCACATTTCTAATTATGTTCAACGCTTTGTTAAAAAACTTGCTCTATAATTTTATTATTCAGTAGTCACGACTATCTTGTTTCTTTTGTAATCTGTCTAAAATTGTCAATTGTCTCAAAGTCTATATATAAAAGGCAATGGACTTACTCACTCACTGACTCATCACAGCCCAACCCAAGAAACACGAAATTTGGACGTGTGGTTCTTTAAATTTAGGCGTCGTTAAAGAAAGGATTTTTCGAAATTCTAACCCTAAGGGTGTGAAATAAGGGATGAAGAGTTTTTAAAAAGTCGCTACTAATGCAATTTTGAAATTAGACCTACGGAAATTGGTATTTGGTTTCTCGGTTTCCAGCATTTTTGGAAATTTAACCCTATGAGGGTGAAATACAGGGTGAAACCTATTTTGAAAATATCACTATCAAAGAAGTACCGAAGTATTTTTAAAGCTAGATCTATGAACATTGGTATTTGACTTCTCGGTTACAACTAAGAAAATACGCATTTCAGTGTAGGGTGTCAAATGGAGGACGAAAGTTTTTATGGAAATATTTCATTGTGCAAGCGATTTTGAAGTTAAATCTATGAAAATTTGTATTTGTCTTCTCTGTTCGAAATAAAACATATGCATGTCACTGAGTTTGGAAATTCAACTTCTAAAAGGATGAAATAGGTTCAGACTGATTCAGTGACTCATCACTGCCCTGCCCAAACCGCTAAGGATAGAAAAAAATTGGAGAGGGTGTGGATCTTATGCTGTATGCATCGTTGAAGAAGCGACTGTGCAAAATTCCACTCCTAAGTGGGTGGAACAGAGGATGAAAGGCTTTTTGAAAGAATGCCCCTATTAAAGGAATTTTGAAGCTAGAACTACGAAAACTGGTATTTGGTTTCTCAGCCAAGAAATAACGTGTTTCAGCATTCTTGGAAATACCACGACTAATGGGGTAAAATAGTGAGTGAAAGGTTTTTTAAATAATTACAAAAGAACTGCTAAAGAATATTTAAGGCTACATCTATGACATTTGGTATTTGACTTCTCCGTTAGAAATAAAAACATAAGTGCTTCAGTGTTCCTGGGTATTCAACCCCTAATGGAGTGCAACAGGGGATGAAAACTTTTTAAGAAAATATTTCGTTATATTAAAATAATTACAGCTAGATTTATGAGAATTGATATTTCACTTCTCGGTTAGATATAAATAAATATTTGTTGGAGGATGAAAGTTGCTGTGGAAATATCTCCACACGAATGTAAAAGGCATGAATAACAAAAACTTACGCTCCAGCTGTCAGGATCGCTTTTCGGTCAGAAGCACATTCGAAAAAGACCATGCTCATATGGCCGTAATTAGCATGAAAAGCTTAGGTGCTGAAATTTGTGAACAACATAAAAATTCCATTAAATAAAAACAAAAAGGAAACACTCTTCAGGCCATACAGTGTACGCGAGCGGATCAGCGGGTGTTAAATCAGTATTCCTGTAGCACTCCCATATCATTAGCCGTCGTTCGCTCTCATGTCCACCATTGTCGACTTACGACACCGCTCTGCTGTGTTGCCACACTTAACCTGGAGTCCCTACACTGCACGCTAATCTTATCACCGATTGCAACATACCGTTTCACGTGATTTGCCGATGATTGCAACACTCTTCCAAACCATTTCCTTGCCTCATCGACGCTTATTTCATCAAACTACTACAGGAAAGTGAAGCTAGGTTCAGGGCGTGCTTAACTATTCATTTGGCTATACAAAAGTTTTAATCACGTGTCAATTATTGACAATGTCAAGTGACATGGAAAGTTTCCGAAAATATAGCTTCCTTACACCACCAATCTTTATAAGCAGGTATCGTGGTGGTTGCTTTAACATGACCATACTAGATGTCGTTCCTCATCCTTGTCCGAGCAAGCTCAAGATTATTCTCCAGCAACCACGATCTCGACACATCGTTAGACACCTTCGTGGCACTAAAGGAAATGAAGAGTTTGAGGCTCCGGACTCGCATTCGAGAGGTGTTCAGGTCCCCGACCCCCCACGTACATCAAAATTTTGCGTGGTTTTCCGGTGCCAGAGGACGACATTTCGAGGACGGAGCAACGCAGGGTCCTCAGTCTCATGCTAGGCAGCAAGGCCACAGAACTGTCCCTCCTTCATAAGAGAATCTTAGTTTGTAGGAAGTTTGCCTAGAATAGCAAACAAATTTGACATAACAGTACGCCAAAATAAATTCTACAAACAAAATTAAACATAATATGCTCATTTGATTCCACTGCTGCCCCTGCAGCATACTACACATTTGTGCAGTATGAAAGAGAGAAGTCATTTAGCTACTGATTATTAGTTCATGCTGCAGCTATTTGTTGTCCACACTGATCTCAATTATAAAACTTCAAAGTAATTTTAAATAATTATTGCCGGCAAGCTAAATGCGACCACAAAACGGATTCAGAAAATAGGAAAGGGCATGGAGGAACTTATCAGTCAGAAAGAGATCTGAGAGAAAGAGGTGCGCCCGCCGTTGTGACGGAGCGGTTCTAGGCGCTTCAGGCTGGAACCGCGCGACAGCTACGGTCGCAGGTTCGAATCCTGCCTCGGGCATGGATGTGTGTGATGTCCTTAGGTTAGTTAGGTTTAAGTAGTTCTAAGTTCTAGGGGCTGATGACCTCAGACGTTAAGTCCCATAGTGATTAGAGCCATCTGAACCATAAAGAGGTGCTTCGAATGTCAGTTTTCTTTTTTTTCCACAGTTCAGTACATATTCTTCCTGTTTTCATGCTTGATATGTGTTCAGGTATTGACTGGGTATCCGCTGGGCGGGATGCGATGGGGAGTTTCCATTGTCAGTCTTTACCCGACCTTCTACGAAACGAGCAGACCACCGTGATACTGTGCTACGATCCACTACGCTATTCCCACATACCTCCAAGCGTTGTAAATTTCCGTTAGGTTCTTTCCACGCAATAATTCATGTAGGAACTCTTGTCACTACATGTAATCCGACCTGACTGGGTTTCTGTTTCCATTTTAAAACTGAATTACTCAAGATACAACCACGCGAACCAGCAAACACATACTCTTATACGAGCGTCACGCCTCAAGTCTCGATCACAGCTGACATTAATTTCAACTTAATTACGCCCCCGTAGTGGTCGCCCATGCGCAGTGTGCAAGACTTTTGAAATGAGCCTCGTAGAAGGACCAAGATCATCTTGACAGAGGAAAAAAGGAATCTCAGCGAAAGAATGAAGAGATTCTGGGAGGCGAAGAAAAGACTAATCGGCAAACCAAATGTCTCTTCCTTTTGTGCTTCTGAGTGCTAAGCACTCCGGTGAGCATTACTCTTCACTAGTCCTGTTATTATCCATGGGGACATTCTTCTTTAATCAGATAAGGAACTCTGAACTAATCTGGCGTGGTGCGGCGTTCATTTCGTCTGGTGAGTCCAGAGAGATCCTAAGGAAAATAGTGTTGGTACCGGAACTTCCATCCTGATTTTTTTTTTGGGAAGGGGTACCCTTCTGGAGAAAGTCAAATTTGTGGTTTGCCATTGTGATGTAACGACCTTTGTTTCACTTCGCAAGTGCTGTTTCCAGTGTCTCCATTTTGGTCACATGTCTTTGTGATGTGAGGCGACCCTATCTGCGGCGACTGCGACCACTCTCTCCATGTGGGAAGTCCTTGCACCCCACTGCCAAAGTACATGAACTGTTCTGGCTCACATTCTCCTCGCTCGCCAGCTTTCCTAATCTGTAAAAAGTAAAGGTAATGAGCCTTGCTTGGCTCGTGTTCCCGCCAATTATGTAATTTACATCCTGTTTTTAACGAACTTCCACTTCGCTACGTTAATTTAACTTACTACTGTCACTGAGTTGCTGGTTTGACTGACCGTGAGCGGCGTTAGCATCGCGTATTGATATATCCCCTGCCGTAGTATCTCTGCTTGACTGCTATGTCTTCCCGGTCGTTGTCTGTCGTAAACCAGTTCGTGTCGCAAGTTCGGAGTACGGATTGCGAGTTCGCGTCGGGAGTGCGGATCTGTCAGTCAGTCGGAACGCGTCTGGAGAGCAATCCGGACCTGCCAGTTGAGGAGTTGCAATGCGGCACTACTGCAGTCGGATGGAGCAGCAGTGAGGTCTGCGTCGACGTGGCTCGCCCAAGCATTGCCGCCACGCATCACTTGAGCCGGGCCACGGTCTTGCTGGATCGTTGGTCGGTCGTCTTATTGGACAACGTGTGTGTGTGTGTGTGTGTGTGTGTGTGTGTGTGTGTGTGTGTGTGTGTGTGTGTGCGCGCGCGCGCGCATCAAGTCCCGATTTCTCTTCGTGTGTATTTAGTTACTGTTGGGTATCGTTCTGGTCTTCGGGCAAGTTTTTGTCAGGTTGTGTGTGTACTTGCCGTTATTTCCACTGACGTCCAGTTTAGATGTTGTCGGCGTATTGGCTCTGAGATGAGCGACTTGTAACTTGTTCTCTGAGCGGTGATGGCGAGCTCTTCAGTGTGGTAGATTCTCACCTTTTTTTGGGACTGGTCTTCAATGACATGGCTTCCCCCTCTTCCACTAAAGCGGACATCTTGGTCGCCCCTCAACGCTCTTCGCTGCTTCAGCAATACCAACTGGGAATTAAGACTGCTCTACTCTGCTACGGCTCTACAAAGTGCAATTCATCCAGTCCCATCTCGATAACAGGAGACTCACATTTGACTCAGAATCACCTTTGACGTTACAGATGCTGGACCTGATACACCGTTGTGGAGTACGACTGGCAACTGTCACCTTTCGGTCTAGCCCTGCGATTAGTCTCCTTGCGGAGGCAGGAGTTCCATTGCTGTGCGTTCTGCGCTAACAGTTTGACACTGACGCGTTACAAATCTGCTGCTACTCGGAGCACCCAAACTTCTGTCTCGCCTTTCCAGATACAGAGATATGCCTCCTGCAATGGTGGCCCCGCATCTGGTCGCTCTCCCACATCTTCTCTTCTGCTCACATACACCTCCCTGGTACATCCCCTGTCTACAGCTCTCTTGATCCATCACGATGTCTGACAGACTGGGCTCAGCCTCAGGTCGTCTGCAGCCAATTTATCCTCCTCCTTGGCCCATTTTGGTGTTTGGAAGTAGTTTCTGCTGATGGCTCGCTGGTTGCTGGTCACACTGGTTTTGTTTACATTCATGTGGGATGTAATGAACGCTGATCCTTGCCAGATGGCTGCAGTGTTTCACTGTGGCGCTGGAAGTCCTCTCTCATGCTTGTAGGCATCTGTTCCTGCACCGACGAGTCCTTCATCCGTTACGACTCACTGAGTAGTTTACAAGCTCTTGGCCAGTGCTACCCGCCCCATCCCTTGGTCTCAACTATTCAGGATTCCCTTTTTGCCCCCAATGTGGACACTCGGTCTTTGCCTGGATCCCAGGTCACATTGGGATTATGGGGAATAAGCTCACTGACAGTTTGGTTATCAATATCTAAGGATCTGCAATACAGTTTCGAGTTGGACTGACAAGAAATCTAAACTTAAATGACACAAATAAAACCACTTTGGTAAAAGTGCGCAGCACAACCGAAATTCATGTATATAAAAGAAAATGTCGCTTGAACGAATCCACTTACGAATGAAACGTGATTCGTTTACACTTTCCAATCGGAAAAGTTAGTACATTTTTATCAAAAAATTTCCACCAAAATTTGGGGCAACTGAAATGGCGGACGACACAAACTTGAGTTTGTGATGTCATGATAGCTCCACTTCTTATACCTTGACGCAGAAAACGTAGTAGATGTAAAGGCCAGCAAAAACGCCTAAAACAATGCATGACTGATTTGCTCTGAAATAAAATAAAATTCAGTCACTGACTTGAATTTCCAGTGAGAAGACACAGGGTTTTCCGGATTATAAACGGAAACTAAGTAAACATGACAAATTGTTCGTCCATGACGTCACAGACACGATACCTAAGAGTTCGAAACCAAGTAAATTACTCGTTAGATAGACTGCTGCTACTGAAACACTAGACCTGAAGCGTGCATACATCAGGCAGACCAGAATTTCTGAAGAAACCCAAAGTATAGAAAGGCAAGGGAATGTGACACTCTGTTAGCACTCTTTTTACATCTTGTTTTTGATGACACAAGAAAGGTTTGCATTACAGCTACAACTATCAATAATTCGGTTAGTTACATTTTTGCCGCGCGGGATTAGCCGAGCGGTCTTAGGCGCTGCAGTCATGGACGGTGCGGCTGATCCTGGCGGAGGTTCGAGTCCTCCCTCGGGCGTGTGTGTGTGCGTGTGTGTGTGTGTGTGTGTGTGTGTGTGTGTGTGTGTGTGTGTGTTTGTCCTTTTGTCCTTAGGATAATTTAGGTTTAGTAGTGTGTAAGCTTAGGGATGATGACATTAGCAGTTAAGTCCCATAAGATATGACACAGAACACAAGTTGCATTTTTCGTCTGGGCCTCCACTGGGGTACATTCGTTGCGCGAGAAAATCTAACTTTCCGGATCCAATTAAGTCTAATACAATCAAGGACTTGGAAAAATTCCAGCTTTATTAGGTTGACGAGAACCTAACTTTCTACGAAGGAATTTCCAAGTGAACTGCAAATAACGACGGCCAAGACGACGATTGGATGGACTGTCAAACACTGACTGTTGCTGTAGAACGATGCATTAGTATTGTGAAACATAACGGCGCATATGTATAGCGTGTGCAAAGTGAATTATATGCAGTCAAGATAATGTTCATGTGAACATAAAGGAGTGAGTGTTTTCAGTATCCTTTACATGTGTCCTTCTCAAAGGCATCGGTTTCCAACTTCTAATGATTAATTAGGTTACCAAAATGCAACACTAGAAATTTTATGTCTTCCACATCTACATTTATACTCCGCAAGCCACCCAACGGTGTGTGGCGGAGGGCACTTTACGTGCCACTGTCATTACCTCCCTTCCCTGTTCCAGTCGCGTATGGTTCGCGGGAAGAACGACAGCCGGAAAGCCTCCGTGGGCGCTCGAATCTCTCCAATTTTACATTCGTGATCTCCTCGGGAGGTATAAGTAGGGGGAAGCAATATATTCGGTACCTCATCCAGAAACGCACCCTCTCGAAACCTGGACAGCAAGCTACACCGCGATGCAGAGGGCCTCTCTTGCAGCGTCTGCCACTTGACTTTGCTAAACCTCTCCGTAAAGCTATCACGTTTACCAAATAACCCTGTGACGAAATGCGCTGCTCTTCTTTGGATCTTCTCTATCTCCTCTGTCAACTCGACCTCGTACGGATCCCACACTGATGAGCAATACACAAGTATAGGTCGAACGAGTGTTTTGTAAGCCACTTCCTTTGTTGATGGACTACATTTTCTAAGGACTCTCCCAATGAATCTCAACCGGCAACCGCCTGCCCAACAATTAATTTTATATGATCATTCCACTTCAAATCGTTCCGCACGCATACTCCCAGATATTTTACAGAAGTAACTACTACCAGTGTTTGTTTCGCTATCATATAATCATACAATAAAGGATCCTTCTTTCTATGTATTCGCAATACATTACATTTGTCTGTGTTAAGGGTCAGTTGCCACTCCCTGCACCAAGTGCCTATCCGCTGCAGATCTTCCTGCATTTCGCTGCAATTTTCTAATGCTGCAACTTCTCTGTATACTACAGCATCATCCGCGAAAAGTCGCATGGAAAGTCCGACACTATCTACTAGGTCATTTATATATATGGTGAAAAGCAATGTTCCCATAACACTTACCTGTGGCACGCCTGAGGTTACTTAACGACTGTAGACGTCTCTCCATTGAGAACATGATGCTGTGTTCTGTTTGCTAAAAACTCTTCAATGCAGCCATACAGCTGGTCTGATATTCCGTAGGCTCTTACTTTATCAGGCAACAGTGCGGAACTGTATCTAACGTCTTCCGGAAGTCAAGGAAAATGGCATCTACCTGGGAGCCTGTATCTAATATTTTCTGGGTCTCATGAAGAAATAAAGCGAATAGGGTCTCTCACGATCGCTGTTTCCCGAATCCATGTTGATTCCTACAGAGTAGATTCTGGGTTTCCAGAAATGACATGATAGTGTAATATCTCTTCATATTCGATTAATTATTCTGATACAATTCTACCTTTGAATGACGTTTTCTAATTTTCTGTCTTCATACTTGCAGAATCCATGCGCAAAGTAGTTTCATACAAAAGCTATTCCATGAGCGCATAATTATTCTTTGTAGTACTCTCTCTGGTGGTTGTTCGAAAAAAGCCTCAGAGATTGTCTTCGTGCCGATTAGCCTGAGCATTGTTTGAAGAATTGTAATCTGAATATTGAGATTTATGACAAAAGATAACTGATACGAAATTGTACGATTAAAAGGGAAATATATATATATATATATATATATATATATATATATATATATATATATATATATATATATATATATATTGCTCTTTCATACAAAAGGTGTGTAACAATTTACATTATTTGATAGTTGAGAATTAATGATATTCATCGATATATTGCGTAGTTGTTAATCAGAAGGGAACTTCCGAAAGACTGGATACGAACCTGCATTTAATAATCCAAGAGCTCCATTACTTCTTCGGAATGTTAAACTTCATCAAAGCCAAATATCTGGTTGATCTGAGGTTTCCCGACTGATTATACAACGCTCCCAAAAATACGAGGCATTTTATTTGTACAGAGTAGCGGACTGCCGCAAAGCACGAGCCTGCAGAGAAGAAGAATCATCGCCTGATTTCATTCTAACAAGTCAAATTTCTGAATCATTTGGAGTGCGTTATGACTGTGTTTCCTACTATGAATGCTTGATTGCTCGAACGAATTGAGAACTACATAATTAGATAGGAGGAAAAATTACAACGCGCGAGCAAAAAACATGTTCTAAAATTCTAAATTGTCGCGTAATCACATCTGCGTCATGTGGCAGAACATGAGTAAACAAGTGCATATAAAGTTGTTATAAAAATTAAATAGTATTTCTCAATTTCTCACTAATTTGCCTGACTTTAACCCTTTTAAAAATACGAGATTCAGTTATTATTAGTTTCTATAAGATATACGGCATTAATTATGTTGATACGGATATCTCTCGTGACTGATGACGAAAAAAGTGAATAGATAAATGCCGAAATATTCTAAAGGCGGATTTAGCTTTTGGTTAAGGTTCGGAGACGAGTAATTAGGGGCGCGAACACCGCGACGCGCGCTTTTGAATATCGACCGGGCGGCCTCGGAAGTGATGAGTGTCGGTCAAAGAAGGGGTGAATGGGAGGCGCGACAGGGCGCGATCCGGGGGTCGCGCGAGATCGAAGCTGCGCCGCACGGGGTTGCGGCTCTGCGCAATCGCTCGCCACGCCGCGGCGGCCATCTTGCGATTGCTCTTTACCTGCTGTCAGCGGGCCGTGTGCAGAGAGGCTGTGGAGGGGGTGGGGGCAGCGCTATCTGGCCGCCGCAGCCTCTGGCCCCGGGCGACCCGCCATACGCTCACACCGGAGCGACGCGCCGCGCACTCGCTTCAGATTACGCCACCCTTCTCGGTTTTATGACGCGAGTTAGCAACGCCATTCAGCACACACTGCATTCCAGCTAGAAAATAATACCAATAAACATAGTTGTATATTATCCTAGTTGGTCAATACGAAGATAAAAAAAATAAGAATGTCGATAGTAATTGTAATTTTGGGAAGGAAGACAAATGGAATTAAGGTACACTGCCTGGCGTTTGCCGACGATTTTGCGGTGTTTTCAGAAAATATGACAGAAGCTCTTGCTCACATAAATCAACCGGAAAAAAATAGCGAATGGTAGTAGTCTCAAAATATCAGCTGAGAACAAAATTCATGACAAATATACAAAATGCATAAAAATACATGAACACAAATGGATAAAACAGAGCGAGCTACTAAATTTAAATAGCTCAGAAAAACTATAGGACGGAATGGACTAGACAAATTTGCAACAGATGTAAGAGTTAGTAAAACAGAATGTATGGTTTAAAAAAAACAAACGAAAAAATCAACAACAAGAAATGCATACCTGAACAAAAATAATACACTGTACCAAAGTGGTAAGACCAGAAAGTTTATAGCACGTAAATGCTTAACGATGAATTATAAGCTGAACGGAATAGAGGCACTTGAAAGCCAGATAATTAGAAAAGTTATGGGTACAATACAAAATACAGCAGGTTGGAAAATAACGAAATGATCAGCAAATATATTGAGAAAATATCAAACAACGGTAAAACGATTAACTTTCATGTGACGCCTCTACCGAAAAAATGAGAACAGGCTAACGAAACAAATATTCCTGTATTTCTGGAAAAATAGGTCTACAACAGCATCGATGATAGAAATGAGAAAATAACTAAGAAGAAACATCAAAGTATCGTACAAAAAGAAAAAAATCTCTTTGAGAATAAATTACTAAATTTAGAAGGCCTTGCAGCGAAGAAATTTATGAAAAGCACACACTATTTCAAAAGTGCACCAAATCCACAGTTTTGGAGATATGGCAGTGAACTTTTGTACCACGCTTTACATGAAAGTAACACATTTACATATAAAATCCTTTGATTATATATATTCAACTTTTTTGAATGAAATTTGAAGTTTTATTTTCAAAAAATGTATGTTCTTTTTTCTCAGAAAGTATCCAAGAGAGTTCTACAAAAATTTCTCTGTTTCATCTCTTTATATGTTGTAAGCTTCTCTCATGAGGTTTTTGGAATGTGTCAAATAGGAGAATTTTCATAATTTTTTAAATTATAATTCCACAAGTACAATTTTAAATTCACGGAAAATTCCAAGCACTTTGCCCCATATCTTAGTTTGCAATTATAATTTTAAAATTTACTCTTGAGACAACGTTTATTAGGTTTACAGAAATGTGTGCACAAATTTTCATAATTCTAGCATTCATAGAATCCGAGAAAGATACATAAACTTTAAAAAACAAACTTTTCAGGAAACGCAATTTAAAGTTCAATCTAACTTTTTCCCTCATGTCACTTCTTCAGAAGGCACCACATTTGTACTCTGGGTCGTCTTTCCCTTCAAGGCTTCTCTTCTGGTTTCTTGTTGTCTGTCTTCTTTCCTTTACCAGGTCTTCAACTGACTTTTCAGCTGCAGAGACACGCTGTAAATCTATTTTTCTCAGGATGTCTTGAGTAAAATTTCCTATCTTGAAGCCCATTCTTTCTAATACCTTCATCCTCCCGAGGTTCCCATCATTAAATACAATAACTGCACCATAAGTTGCAATTCTGACAACTGTAGCAGATGCAAATGTGTTTTTAAGGCATCATATCCATATGAGTGAATTTAGAGACTCATTTGGATTTTGCCATGAACACACTTTTTGAGAAGTGCAGGATCGGCCAGAAACCTGTAAGTGGGCTTGAAAAGATCCAGGGTACAATTTGGAAGCCTCTCCTTGTGAATCTTGGGGTTGTTATCCCTCTGAGCATGGCGTGGCACGCAGGCCACGTCACACTTATGATTAATTTTCAGGCACTTCGGATGGATTTCAACATTGAAACTTTAGGAACTTATTGTCCATGAGTGGTACTAACAAATAAAAAATAAATCGAAAGTTGACATTTTTTGGTCAGTTTCATCAATGTCCCCCCTGAAGGTAGAAGGAAAAAGAAATAAGGAACAAGAATGACAGAGGAAAGAAAAATACAACGTGGGGAGAAGATTAAGGAGTACTGGAAAAATAGGAAGTGACGAGTACAGAAGAGGAACTGAAGTTACGCAGTCTTCGTTGATCAATACGAAGATTCAAAAACTAAAATAAAAATGTTTCTAGATTTTTGGACGCGAGAAAACACGCTGCCAAATCTAGCCGTGGAGTAAAGCGTGTCTTCGACAAGAAAGACCTACCTTAGAATGAGGAAGGCTTCAACAAAACAACCACCACCAGCAGCTAGATTTCAAAAAGACTTTCAAAAAGACTTTCAGCAAGTACAATCCTCCATTTCTATACTTCAGACGCTCCGAAAGTAAAGTTCCCTGCAATAACAATAGCTCTGTCGCATCCTGGCAAATTACGAGGGTAGGTCTGAAGATGATCTAAATCAGACCGAAACCGGAAACCTCATAAAAAGAAGTTTCTTCCGGTTGGGACTGTTCATGCTCATTTTTAAGTAAAATAAACCTCTGTTCTCCAAGAGAAATGTTCCAAACTATTTTGTCAGCTGGCCACTGCTTTTTGGGATTCCTATGGAATAGGCCTTGTAGATTACTTACAAAGTTGGATTGGTAAATGTGGCTTCATAATTAAACAAGATACAAGGTACATCTGGAGTATCATATCTTAAAGCCCATGCACAGACGATTCTCACAATCGTTCCATGCAGCTCTTGTTAGAGAGATACGTGATATGGATGAAGCCCATGTCGATGGACGTAGGACATTTGCGTGGTTCATGCCACTTCCTCGTACGATTGCACCTAGTGATGGGCCAGTCGACGGTTTTAACAATCCGTTGGTCAGTCAAATGTTTTTTAGTTCAGTCGATTTTTTTCAGTCGAATGAAACAACCAAATGAAACTAGTCTCCGTGGCCATGCCTGCTACATGAACGTATTGAGAGGTTCTATTTAAATACTTTTCAGACTTTTCGGCTATACATGAAACATGACTAGGGCTGACAACTTCTTTTTAGGGGCAAATAGTCTCCAATTTCAAGATGATGTTAATAAAAGGTACATTTCTAAAAATAAAGTATATTCATAATGTATGTATTTACTTACTGAAGTACGAATTTTCGAACTTGTGGCATTAAATATAAATTTTTGGTTGCTTTTAAAAGTTTAATGTCCGGTGCTGCACTGTAAATTTGTGTATACATAAATGAGCAGTAACTTCTTAACACATTTTTATAAGGTCTGTTTCTTGTCTTTTTCTTCAGTACAAATTTTGCCACTGATTTTAAACTAGTTTCCAGATAAGCTAGAGACTTGAAACTTTCAACTTAACTCAGAACTGGATGACTATGCGTTATTAACTTCTTTTTCTGGTGTGTGAGGGGGATAGTAGGTACTTGGTCTACAATTGCTATTTCCCTGTTTCTTTTTTCCAGTCGCGAATGTTTCGCACTTAAGATTGTCTCTAAGCTTCCCTGTTAACTCGAATCTCTCTAGTTTTTACACTGGAGGTCTTCTCGCGATATATGACTGTGAGGAAGTAACATACTGGTTGACTCCTTTGAAGAGAGATAGAAAAAAACTGAAGTTTACAACATATACTACTGTAATCTCATCAAAATGTTTGAAATGAACTAAAAATTTTACACACTAAAGACTAAAAAGCAGAAAATAATTATTTAAATAGAAAAACTTCCATATAACACGGTTTTAAAACGGACTAATTAATATTAATTTCTCCTAACCCCATACACATACCTAAGCCTTACAGATAGTCCTGAAAATTTATACTTGTGAATTTTTAATAGCTGTGACACTACCTATAAAACTGAAAACGTGGGGTGTACGTATGTAGCTGATGACGTATTTTTCTGTACAAAATTTTTTCCTTTCACTCAAATGATTTTGCTTTTGTGATCATCATCACACATTGCCTATAAAACTAAATGCAAACTATCGCTAAAACGAGGTAATGCTCCTTTCTTCTTCATATATCCTTTACGGAACCATTGAGCTCACCTTTGCGCCCCCAACTATGGCTGCAAAAGTCCGGAGTTTCCAGAGTTGGCCTTAGTTTTGAGAGCGTACAGAGGCGTGCTGGAGCCATTTTTATAAAACTGTCCAGGACAAGCCACGAGAGTGCCTGTGGAAACTCGATTGATTGGAAATACATTGTAATAATCCGTAGTCAAAATCCATTAAAGGACGACCTAACTATAGATAATTTCTTAGCTCTAGTCTATCAAAAACTCAGCGGCAAGAACGCTTAACCGCTCTCCTATACGCACACAGTGTGTTCCAAAATTGTCTTTACAACTTTGATCACGTATATGTTAGAAACGGAAAAAGGTGCGGTTTACGGCATAATGTTCACTCTCACCTAAATCTGTTCTTTTTTTCATATTTTCCCATGTTAGTTTTTGACTGACAACGCTCCAGCAGTTGGCACAATGTGTGGAATGGTTTCTACAGACGCGATATGACACCCAGATCCTGTGCAATTCCCATAACATTTTTTTTTTCGGGCAGGATTTGCACGAGCTGTGAGCTCGCATCAGAGCAGCAATAGCACACTTTAATGAAAACGCCCTAGAAAGGACATGGAAGTGGAATGTCACTTCGATAAACTGTGCGCTACAGACGACGCTCGCACGTAGGCTGACCAGACCATACGTCCCTCGTCCCCCATTTTTTTCGTGACAGTCAAGCTTTTTCTAGCTCTGTCCCGAATATTTTCGAAAGTAATTCGGGACACCTATTTTTAACAATTATGAAACTACTTATCCCGAACTGTGTGTTCATTTCACCTGTAATGGTATTCTGTCACTGAAAGGGTATTTTCCAAATGACATGGAGCAGTGACCAAACAGGTTTGTTGTAGAAACTACGAAAGCAATGTTAGTGATTAGAGTGAATTATTATGAAACTTGAGTTGAATGTTTTCATCAGGCTGTTCAAGAATAGACATACCGAAGAAAATTCACACCACTGATAAATACTGTATGCCTGCTCGTAGTCCTTCATCTTAGAAAAAAAGCACTCAGTCTTCAGGCCACAAGCGGCCCATCGCGACCATCCGACTGCCGTGTCATCCTCAGTGAGGATGCGGATAGGAGGGGCGTGTGGTCAGCGCACCGCTCTCCCGGTCGTTACGATGGTTTTCTGTGACCGGAGATGCTACTATTCGGTCGAGTAGCTCCTCAATTGGCATCACGAGGCTGAGTGCACCCCAAAAAAAACGGCAGCAGCACATGGTGGCCCAGATGGTCACCCATCCAAGTGCCGGCCACACCCGACAGCGCTTAACTTCGGTGATCTGACGGGAAACCGGTGTATCCACTGCGGCAAGGCCGTTGCCCTTTCATCTTAGAAGGTACTAGTAAAATATAAATTAATGTACTTTTTGTAACAAATTAAAGTAATAGTTTCCAGTTATAAGGTTCATTTCAGACTTTTGGTAATATCAATTTCTTTTAATGTGTCCCGAATTCGGCTGTAGAAAATACGCTCACCTTCACACACTGAACCCTGTTAAGCAGCTACTAGATCCTCAGGTGCATATGAACATTATGCTGCAAACCGCGCTTTTCTACCTATCCCCATTTCTGAAATGCATGTGATCAAAGTCTTAAAGACAATTTTGGAGCATCCTGTAGTTTCCATACTTCTTTATTGAGACAGTGAGAAGCAGCCGACAATGGACGGTCTCATACACCGCGACGCCGCCAGCCCGCCAGATAACTGAATGTCTTAAATGACATTTGCTTCCTTTTCATTGAACTGTATAGAACTGATTTCATTTACGTTCATTTTCCTTACTGTAAATTAGGACTACGTCTGAATATGAACGTCTCTATACTGCGCTTTCACAAATCCTTGTTACCCTCGTATATAATTTATGTCTGCTGATCGCTAGGAGGCGCGCGCCCGCTTGCATTGATAGTGTAAGTAGGCTGTTTGGGGACATTTCAATAGCACTAATTAGATTAGATTAGATTTACTTTCATTCCAATTGATCCGTAGTGAGGAGGTCCTCCAGGATGTGGAACATGTCCGAAAAACAACAATACATGACAAATATTTACAACTAAAACAAATAAGCTAATGTACCATTCCACAGGTCCCAAGTGGAATGATCATTTTTTAATGAACACTAAGAGTCATTTTACAAATACTATTGCACTGAATTTAAAATAAAAAAGTTTTTTATTTATTTATAAGGTAAGAAACATGTAATACAACTACTGTAATACTTATTTACAATGAACACATTACTACACTGAAATGGTGCAGAAGTTAGATTATACTTACACACACACACACACACACACACACACACACACACACACACACACACACACACACACACACAAATTTTCAGTGAACACATTACTGCACTGAAATTGTGCAGAAGTTATGTTGTACTTATATACAAATCAGTTCGTTTTACTAAGAAATTCATCAATGGAGTAGGAGGAGTTGGCCACCAATAAATCCTTTAGGCTTCTCTTAAACTGAATTTCATTGGTTGTTAAGCTTTTTATGGCTGCTGGCAAGTTATTGAAAATGTGTGTTCCTGAATAATGCACGCCTTTTTGTACAAGACTAAGTGACTTTAAATCCTTGTGAAGATTATTCTTATTTCTAGTATTGATTCCATGAATTGAGCTGTTGGTTTGAAAAAGTGATATATTTTTAATGACAAATTTCATTAAGGAATAAATATATTGGGAAGCTGTAGTTAGTATCCCTAGTTCCCTAAACAGGCTTCTGCAGGATGTTCTTGAGTTCACACCACATATAATTCTTACTGCACGTTTTTGTGCCCGGAAAACTTTAGCTTGGCTTGATGAATTACCCCAGAAAATAATCCCATATGACATTATGGAATGAAAGTAAGCATAGTATGCCAGCTTTTTCATTTTTATATCCCCTATGTCTGACAAAATTCGCATTGCAAACAGAGATTTGTTAAGACGCTTCAGCAGTTCTGTGGTGTGCTCCTCCCAGTTGAATTTATTATCAAGCTGTAATCCCAAGAATTTAACACCGTCCACTTCTTCTATCTTCTTGTCATCATATGTTAGACATATACTCTTGGGACACCCCTTACAAGTTCTGAACTGCATGTAGTGTGTTTTTTCAAAGTTTAGTGACAAAGAATTGGCTAGGAACCAGTGATTAATGTCCGCAAATATTTTATTGGCTGATCTTTCTAAGACTACACTTGATTTGCTATTTATTGCAATGTTTTTATCATCAGCAAACAAAACAAACTTGGCATCTGGTAATGTTACTGATGAAAGGTCATTGATATACACAAGAAAAAGTAAGGGCCCCAAAATGGAACCTTGTGGGACCCCACATGTAATTAGTTCCCAGTTGGATGATGCCTGATAGCTTGATAAATGTCTCCTAATAACACCCTTTGTTTCCTGCCAGAGATATAAGATTTGAACCATTTTGCAGCATTTCCTGTTACACTATAATATTCTAGTTTACTTAAAAGGATATTGTGATTTACACAGTCAAATGCCTTTGACAGATCACAAAATATACCAGTTGCCTGCAATTTTTTGTCTAATGAATTAAGTACATTTTCACTGTAAGTGTAGATAGCCTTCTCAATATCAGAACCTTTCAGAAATCCAAACTGTGACTTTGACAGTATGTTATTTGAGATAAGATGGTTATAAAGACGACTGTACATTACTTTTTCGAAAATTTTTGAGAATGCTGGCAACAGTGAAATTGGACGGAAATTTGATGCTATTTCTTTATCTCCCTTCTTAAACAGTGGCTTAACTTCAGCATATTTCAGCCATTCAGGAAATATTCCACTGATAAACGACTGGTTACACAGGTAGCTTAATATATTACTTAGCTCAGAATCACATTCTTTAATTAACTTTGTTGATATTTCATCATACCCACTAGATGTTTTTGATTTTAAAGATTTTATGATGGACATTATTTCTGTTGGGGTAGTGAGGGTCAAATTCATATTATGGAAGTTACTTGAAATGTCTGGTCTAAGGTAATCCATAGCAGCATCTACCGAACCTGACAACCCCATCTTTTCAGTAACAGTTATAAAATGTTCGTTAATACGTTCTGCAACACTATACACATCTGTCACCAATGCATCATTTACTCTTAATGCTACTTGTTCCTCTTCATGTCTGGTTCTACCGGTCTCCTCCTGAAACGCAAGCCAGGAAACAATCCCCACCGTCGGCCAACTTATCGTCTACATACTGTTCGTGTCAGGGGAAAATAATCCGATATGGGTCACACGTCCGGGGTTTTAGAAATTTTTATCTGGGATCGACGATTTGAGTGGTGGCAGGTCCACCTCATTGATACGTCAGGTTAATCAGTAATCAGTAATGGCAGCTGGAACAATTTGAGCCACGACAGTATATGAATCCATTTTAAATGATGAAAATAAAAATTACTCCACTCACTTCATAATTAAATGAAATGTGTACTGCTTGTGTTAACTTTGGCATACCCCTGAGATATGTCTTCACTTAGGACCACCCACTGTCCGTCTAATGTAGAACTGCTTTAGTTCAGCTAATTAAAGTTTTGCAGGCTGGTTCCACTCACAAGAATGAATGGATAGCTCGGTCAGCTAAAACCTTAAGAGCGGTTTCAGTTAAAAGAACGAGTACATGAATCAACCGACAGAAAAACTACTGATTGTTTTCACTTCAAAACAAAGAATGAATAATTCAGTCAATATACAAAGCTACCACGGTGTCTAATCTTTTCATTCAATTGCTTCCACTGACTGCTTTCACTCGGAAAAAATAAATGAATAAGAATCCAACCGACAGGTAAAACTAAAACTGACTGACAAGATTGTTTCCATTCGGTTGCTCGCACAGACTAATTTCATTCAAAAGACTGAATGACTAGTCCAACTAACCGAATCGATAATTTTCGTTCAATTGCTCCCACAGAGTGGTTTGACTCAAGAGAATGATTGAATAATTCAGTCGATAAATGTAACTGCAACCGAATGAGTCGACTGTTCTCCAATAACCGAACGAATCGAATGTTTTTATTCGGTTGTCCCCTTCACTAATGCACTGGAGTCAAAGTGCAGCTCACCTGCAACAGCAGCAAGAACATTATTTCCCTCTCTTCTGTCGTCACTTGTTTCCTTCTGTTACGTTGTCTAGGTGTTACACTAACACTTTCATGAAACTGGTTGGGGAGGTTGATAATTGCCGAGACTGTTGACGTCCATTGGGATATCTTGCCGGAAACACAATATAAGAACGAACTGCATTCTTCCTACTCTCTCCATACACCGTGAGCATACCGGCTTTTTCTGCATTGGAAAATCCCATCGTCCACTCACAATCTTCCGCTTGGACTGTCACACACTAACCGACTAGCAAGTCGCAGTGCACACAATGAACACACAAGCACACTGTAAGAAGACATTACATCATACCAAGCAACTACGCAGGTTGAATTCCCCAAACCAGTCTTCGTGTGGAAACCTTTCAAAACGAGATATCTCATGAACTATTCGCGCTAGATTCCTGCGACAACCACCACTGATATTCTAGTTCACCCCACTTTTAGTTTGTTAGTGTCAATAGGCACTGTTTCATTTAAAAAGTGCATGTTTGCACAAAGAACACACTATGTATTATTACAATCCGTTGATTGGCTAATTATATCTGGCCCTGACTACCAATCCATTCTGTGAAAACCGCACGTCAGTAGCACTTCATTTCCGCAATATGTCTGGTACAAGTTTTAGGTGATTCACCCTGTATTCGGTTCACAGTAGCGCAGTCATAATCCTGTCATCGACAATCCTTTCAAACGAGAAATGAAGTGTAATCCGATTTGTTAAAGTTCAAATGGAACTGATGAAAGGGTGGATCCGTATGCTTGGCAAGTACTTTTCGATGCACTGTGCCCATTGTAGTTCGTTTCAATAGTTCTCTGTGGATATGACTCATTGTTACACATTCAAAACGAGACACGATTTTTACACCCACTCGTCTCTAAAAGATTCTCTTCCCCAATTGTAAAATTTAATCCTCCACCTGTGACGCTTCCTTCTTTTTTACGTGCATATCTTAGAACAAAATGCAATTCCTATTCACTTCGGCTGCCACTGCAGTATCGTCAGTTAATCGTATTGTGCAATTTTTCTGTCGCTCATTATGCCAAATCCAGTTGAAATGGCTATAATTTATAGTCTCCGCTCCACTCACTCTCTCTCTCTCTCTCTCTCTCTCTCTCTCTCTCTCTCTCTCTCTCTCACAGACAGACAGACAGACAGAGAGAGAGAGAGAGAGAGAGAGAGAGAGAGATGGCTCCGCACAGTATTTATACAAGCCAGCCACCTGGTAGAGTTGCATCAACAAAGTTGCACAAACACTGTGGCATTTTCGTCTTGGACTCTGGTTTTGCTGTAAAAGGCGATTTTTTGACTATTTAACTGTTGAATGTTTATCTAGATTTCTTCTTTGACATGTATACAACCTCACACCACAGTGTCTGGAATGTATTCCCTGTGGAATAGTTTCCAGTTTTAGCTAATTCTTTGTATCTCGGCAACGGTTGGTCATCAATTCGAAATTGGAATGGTAAACTATTACTGTTCTTTGATAGGGTAGTGGAAAGTTTTGTTACAGTTGGTATTCTAAAATAAACTTAAATCACCAGTGGGTGTATGACTTCGCAACTCGATATGCGTCATCAAAGCGATGGAACAGATATTTGGGGCTCATCACCGCACAGCGTCTACACAGGCATTCAGTAATGACTCCTGGGACTATGGTTTTTATGACAAAAAAATCACCATAATATGCACATGAAATATGCTGTTTTGACCAAAAGTTTAAAAAAATATGCACAATAACATAAAAATAACCAAACAATATTAAGATGAGGTAAAATTTGTTCTAAAAAAGTCATTTCGATAATAAACACCTTATTTAAGCAGAAAATGCACACTAGGAGCACGCTAAACTATGAAATTTGATGTTGTAGTATGCTTTTTATTAACACTATCAGAACATAGTTAACCTAGGATTTTTTCATCTTCATTTTTACCCCAATTAATACTCTCTGCTATAATATATGAACAGCTTGTGCAAAATTTCAAATAAAAAGTTATGTGATTGTCAGCTAACAAAGCCTTCTACTTTGAACAACTTCTTTCTACTTCAGCTGACACAAGAGGAGTATATTTAAAACGGCCAGTATCATTTGAATCTAAAGATAAATGATTAAAAGAGAACTCTTCATCAATCAAATTCATTGAAATGGTACGCAGTGTTTTTTTCTAAGATCTTATCCATTTTCTTTGACACTTCTTTTTCAAGATTACCATAAACAGTTTCTAGTTGGGTAGCTCTGTTGATAGAGCGGTTGTCCACGAGAGGCAAAGATCCCAAGTTCGATTCTCGGTCCGGAAAACAGGTTTAGTCCGTCAGAAAGTTTCAGTTTGTAGTTAATTCACAATTTTTTCACATTTCCTATCTGCATCACTAGTGGCCCTTTTAATAGCTATAAAGCAACAAAGCAGCCCGGATAAACTCAAAATTTGAGTTTATTTACGGAATTTTGCCTGATAATTCGACATTAGACATAGGACTAGTGCAAGTGAATCAGCTTCGCTGCTACCGAAAGAATCAATGATTCTTTTAACAATGTTGACGTACTAGAAGTAATAGTTGCAGGTATCAATCCAGGACCCCAAAATGGGAGGTGGTGGTGAGGAAATGTCTGGAGCTAACAACTGAAATATTGTAACACGTAAAAGGGCTTTCAAAAATAGCTTTTTGATACACCCAATAAATTCTCCATCACTGAATTTACTGTTAACCTTGTCTGCAGCTGTGTAAGGCGAGAGTTTAACAGACCACATGCACCATTTTACTGTATAATGCTTTTAGTGACTCAGCACTTTTCATCATATAAAGCGCATAGTAATGCGTTATCATACTTAACCCCTTCGGACCATATGGCACCCACAGATCAGTCGAACAATTTACTAACGATGGACAAATTTACATTTTCGAAATGTTAAGTTTTTAATAAACTCTTCGTCTGCACCGTAATATTCCAAAGTTCCCACAATGACTTTGGTAATATATCTTCCCACAGTGTCTGTCGTTTCATCAGTTGATAATCATACTTTTTATTTGCAACTCGTTCTCTGATTTGTTGCATTGTTTTTTCGCAGCTTCGGCTGATGTAGTTCTTTTTTTAACGTGGAAGATTCAGGAAGAGATTTGCCTGTATATTTTTCTAGTATCAACGAAATTTTGGCTGATTTAGTTTACTTAAGGGAATATCAGCACATAAGAAAGCTGTACAAAGTTTTTTCATAGAATAGTAGATAAGGCTGGCGTAATTCCCCTAGGTGCATTTGCTGTAATGTTTTTCCATTTTCAATCCGTTACATTCTGTGTTTGTGTTTCTGTTGCCACATACTGCTGAACGTTAAAATGACTTCACCGCATTTACTCCGTACAGTTGACAACACAGTAGTTTACCATCAGTCGAAAATAATTTCTCGACAGATTGAGACACGAACTGTTGTAATTTTAACTGAATACTTTGCTTCACTTCAGGCTTTCTTTCTGAACTACTCTGCACACACTTCAGACTTCAACAAGATTAAATAACACTATGAGTAGGGTTACCGTATTTAGCTGCGATGCGACTTCGGCGGGACACCCTGAGATGGGATATATGTACTGAATCGTATTATTTTTCGTTCTTCTCATATATATATATATATATGTGTGTGTGTGTGTGTGTGTGTGTGTGTGTGTGTGTGTGTGTGTGTGTGTGTGTGTACAAGCTATATAGAAACTGAATATAGACATCGCCAAAAGTAAATTAACGACCAGTTTTGTGGCAAGGATTATGTTTTGATACATCGTTAAATATCTGTATGAAACAAAATAAGAAATCCGGTCTTCACTTCATTCATTCATGTATCTTCACGCTTTGGTTAGTGGTAGCGTACGGACGTATGGTTGGATCTGTCGTACTAGCATTGTTAAGTATTATAAAAAGTTATTAGAAAACGAATATTTATTCGCACAGTTATGAGGTCAATTCCTATCTGTTAATCATTTCATTCGCCGCCGAGATCCTGCATCAAGAGGTTCGGTGCAGACAAGAATAATTTACAGGGGAGCGTTCCTGCATCGACATTGTCACACTCAAGACTGAACACAATGGAATTAATGTGAAGATCGACCATTTCAATGGTTTTGGTGATTATTTGGTACCGCACACTACTGGAAGCAGCAGTACGAAATGCAAATTATGTTGATTGACCTTGAATGTAACGATATTAAAGGTCTGCTGATATTGGTATCAGTTAAAGTTCACCAAAGTTTATAAACAGATTCATAGACTACTTTCAAAATCTCTTTTCAACTATTCTTTCCAATCAATTTTTTCCAATTATTCAAGCAATTGTTGATCCATTTCCATTACCACATACTTATTCATGTAGAAATGAAATAAAAAATGAATTTATTTTTTGTTCAGAAATATTTATTTATTTAGCGTATGGCATTGCATATGAACAGCGACTAGCAATTGTGGATTACATAGTTTTACAAAATTTTACAAAAATATATTAATTTCATAATTTATAATTTAAAAAAGTCTATAAATTAATATCCAATGTTTAGAATAAAATTACATGGAACATGTTACTCAAACGTAGTTCGTACATCATATTTTTCTGAAGATTTCACCTTTTTCAGCAAGTCTTTTTTCTCTTTTACGAATTTATAAAACTCCATCCAAGTAAGCTTGTCATTAAACTGGAACTGTAAAATTGATTCCACGGTCCCTGGCAGTAATTGAGTTCTTTAATCAGTCCACTGGACCGACATCAGGGAAAATACTCTTTCCACAGTGGCGTTGTGTGCTGGGATAGAAAACGAATACTCGCATAACTTAAGCAGTTTTCATTTGCGTTCAGGAGTTTGTTTCCTTAAGAAAGTAAATCCACCTTTCTTTCATGGAGTGTTTAGACTTAAGTCATACTTCGTTCTTCATATACATATATTCCTGAAAAATCTTCACACCATTTTTATTCAGATATAAATAGTGTTTTCAGTCGTCACTCAATATGGGTTTCAGAAAGCGTCATCCAATCAAATACTTGATATTTATTAAAAGAAATAGGCCAGTTCTCTCCGTAATCAAATGCTACGGTACAGAAAGCCATTGTCTCTTCCTGAAATTTCGAAATGAAATTATTTCTTGATTAGTGTTCTCATTCTTTAATTTGTTAAAATTTATCTTGGTTTTTATGCAAATAAAACTGCTAGTCTTCCTTTGATTCAGACATCTTTTAATGACGAGTAATATATTTCTTATTTCAATTATCGAGACTTCGTTCTTCTCCACGCTTTTTATGTTTTTTTTTCAAACAGAGCCAAATTTGACCGCAGAAACATGAAGTAAATTTCACTGATCGGACTACTGAAAAAATCTGAAATTATTTTGTGTGGCCCACCTTGGGCGTCAAAAATATTCTTAATGGAATCCAAAGCTTAAGAATTCTCTCAGCTGGGGGCTTTAACGACAGCCATCTTGTTTTTGAGTGAGATAGAAGAGTCCGATGATTGACATCAACGTACAAGCGGAACTCTTTAAACTTCTCTGTTCTTACTGTTTATATCGAAACATAGTTAAATATTTTCATGAAGATCATTTCAGTGTTACTTGATATAGTATAATGAAAAATACGGGTAGGGCATTCAATTCCTGCCGGCTGGTGTGGCCGAGCGGTTCTAGGCGCTTCAGTCTGGAACCGCGCGACCGTTACGGTCACAGGTTCGAATCCTGCCTCGGGCATGGATGGGTGTGATGTCCTTAGGTTAGTTAGGTTTAAGTAGTTCTAAGTTCTAGGGGACTGATGACCTCAGAAGTTAAGTCCCATAGTGCTCAGAGCCATTTGAACCATTCAATTCGGTCTATATTTTTTCCTAGTTCTTTTTTAATTTGGTGAAACACATTCCGCTGATTGCCCCGTTGAAGCCCTCCGAAGTTGGTATTGGTATTCTTTCCAAACTTATTTAATGGAATTTGTAGTTGCTTCTAAGTGTTGACAAAATTTCGAAATTGTCTCCGATGTTTCGTTGTTCGGCGAATCAAACTTCAACAGCTTCTGTTGGATTCCATCAGTTTCAGTAATTGGTTTGAAGCGTCGACGCCTACGGCGTTAAATGAAACTTCTTGCAATGGTTTCATGCATCCAGACACGGACTGTGGTGCGAGAATATTTGAACTATCGCTGTAGCGATGGTGCTGGCTGTATACTGCTTCGAGGCGCTTTCGGAGTCTGCATACATTGCGGCATTCAATTTTTACGGTACAGTCAACAGAACTGAAGGACTGTTCATGCTTGACAACTTCATAAGCATTCGTTATTTCTGCACCAGCAACGAGCGCCTCTTCCTGGGTATCTTCTTTAATCGTGAATGTATAAATAGAGTTCGATGTCGATGCTACCTCGAATCTATTTGTATGACTTCGTAGAAATGTGATGCCTCAAATCTGCCTTCCCTTTGTGCGTTACTCAAATGAAACAGCTACAAATCTCTCAACGCTTCCTGATCCCTGCGTCATCTCTTTACAAAATACCACTCCTTTGTATAGTCATCCGACAAGTGAACAGTCTTTCGATCCTTAGGCATTTTCATAAGTTATGATAAGATCAATTGGTAAACAGTCGACAATAACACCTCAGTCATAGGACACGTCGCTGTACACTGCACGCCCTGCATACCGGTGGTAAACACTTCAAACATTACTAAGTTGCACTAGATGTTCGTATTACTTTCAGAAAGAATTGTCTTATCACATCGGTATCCAAATGGGAACTACGAGATAATGTTGCGTGCCACTGTTTAAATAGTTCCATCCCCGTACTACTGGAGAAGTCTGGTATTTTCTCGAATGATGGCGCTGGATCTAGAAGGTGCTTGCATCCCCGATACGGGATACGCAACATGCAACGCTATCTGTGAGCTGTGAGACGACCTCGTAACTTAGACATGCTGACATAAATTAAACTGAGGCTGCTTTTACATGTTGCGCCAACAAATGGCGCTACTGCAGTACGTGACTACGTGAACCAAACTCGAAACAGTATTTTGCAAAATCGGAACAAAACTGGGTTTTGTCAGGATGTCGGGACAAGAAGGTCCACAACGGTGATAGTCTCGATCTATCGGGACGGATGGCAACCTTAAATAGCAGACATGTCACTGCAGCCCAGGACCAAGAAGAGAATAGAAGCTTTCGAAATGTGGTGCTACAGAAGAATGCTGAAGATTAGATGGGTAGATCACATAACTAATGAGGAAGTATTGAATAGGATTGGGGAGAAGAGAAGTTTCTGGCACAACTTGACCAGAAGAAGGGACCGGTTGGTAGGACATGTGTTGAGGCATCAAGGGATCACAAATTTAGTATTGGAGGGCAGCGTGGAGGGTAAAAATCGTAGAGGGAGACCAAGAGATGAATACACTAAGCAGATTCAGAAGGATATAGGTTGCAGTAGGTACTGGGAGATGAAGAAGCTTGCACAGGATAGAGTAGCACGGAGAGCTGCATCAAACCAGTCTTAGGACTGAAGACCACAACAACAACAACCTGCTCATAGAGTAACAAGAGGCTACGCAAACTTACTGTAGCGTAAAGGTGGAGTAAATATTGTGAATTCAAATTAAATGAGGGAGGGAGATAGAGATTTGGCATTTTCGAAGAAACAAAATGATAAATGTAACACGCCATAAACTGCATGTGAAAAGCTCTTTACTTCTTGACAGAGTGAGCATATAACGAACATGACCATTCACTTACTGAAATATGCTCTGTCACAGAGAATTGGCCATATACCCATAAACATGACTTAACAATTTACAGTAAATCATCTGTTCACAACAAGCGTTTATATTTACTTAAGGAACAAGTCATTCTCTCTGAGAATTATATAGCATATCACAAAAATCCTGGACCTAGTGATTATATGTTGCTACACCACAACAGAGGAGAACTCTATTCTTAGAGATATCGTCTGTACTTCGTTCCAGGAATATGGCTCGCAGAGGACTGTAGCTGCTCCGGTGAAGACGACGTATCGATACGCAGCCCGTTTGAGAGAAGAGCAGAGCGGAGTCTTGGCGAGTGCATAGACTGTCGTCGCCGCTGGGCACAAAAGATCGCTGATGCAAGCGCTTCTGTTTTTGCCGCCTGTCCTCCACACTTGTCACGGCCCCATTTCAAAGGAAACTGTGCGATCATTTCCAGTGAAACACTTCCGACTGCAGTCATTCACTAGACTGCATTCTCGATACTGTTCGTAACAACACGAATGTGCCTCGCTGGAAAGAGCTGTGTATAGCACGGTTGTGGTACATGGTTTGGTATAAATGTGACACTAACAAAGTCGCTTGCGTTATTCAATATACATGGAATCCCGAGGGTTCTGCAATAAGTCTAGGACTGATAGTAACGAAAAATTATGTCGTGGTGCTTAGAGGTCAAAAGATCGTTACTGTTCTTAGCAGAGTTCACGAACGTAACTTGAACTGTTATGTATAATCACCGTAGTATACACGAGGGATGATCATAACATTTTTATCACTCGAAAACATAAAGTTACGCAATTAATTACGGTTCTGTACCTTAGTAGAGAAAAAACAGGACCCTTTACGGTCTGTCTGTCCGTCCGTCCTACTGTTAAGACCCCTTTCTCTCCGGAATGGGGAGATGTATGAAGTTGAAATGTCACATACTAATGTCTACGGTCCCTTGGAATTGTAAAAAAACTGAACCTCAATGCATTTGCCACGTGTTCGTCAAAACCTACAGCTGAACCACCTAAATACACGTTTGGTCTGACGGTATTGCTGTAAAGCTCATGCCTGGAAAGCGAGATGTGAAATCTTATCTTGGTCGGACTACGCATTTTTCAGTCTTCGTTTTAACCTAGCCCTCGTCTCTCAACGATATGGGAAGTCTCCAGCGAAACGTGGTTCGGATTCCACATCTAAACTGTAGACCCCCTTTCCCCTGTTGGATAACTGGGGTAGGTTAGGGCACGCAAGTCGCCGAAGTGCCGGACAGTTGGAAGACTTGCACCAGGCCAGAGAGCCACACGAAACTATCTATACAAAATTTTAGAAAGTACTCTTTCAATGGAGAGCGATCAGAGATCGGTGTGAAGTATTAAAATTCGCAGCTGAAGTTTATCAGCAACTGATTGCAACTAATGTTTATTTTGGTTGGCAACCGGTTTCCGTGTAAGACTTAGACCGTCTTCAGGCTGGAACCACAGTGATGTCGGTTGGTGGTAGCGTGCCAAATTCTGTCCAATTGTCCGCAGCTCGTGGTCGTGCGGTAGCGTTCTCGCTTCCCACGCCCGGGTTCCCGGGTTCGATTCCCGGCGGGGTCAGGGATTTTCTCTGCCTCGTGATGACTGGGTGTTGTGTGATGTCCTTAGGTTAGTTAGGTTTAAGTGGTTCTAAGTTCTAGGCGACTGATGACCGTAGTTAAGTCCCATAGTGCTCAGAGCCATTTTTTCTGTCCAATTGGCGCGTGACATCGTCAAAAATCTCGAACTGATTGAAGGGCCCTGCCCATTATGATCCAAACATATTCAATTGGGAAGAGATCCCGCGACCTTGCTGGCCAAGATAGGCTTTGGTGAGCACGAAGACTAGCGACAGAAACTGGCCGTATGCAGGAGGACATTATCTTATGACAGTGTAAGCTCAGGATGGCTTGCCATGAACGCAACAAAACTGGACGTAGAATATCTCCGAGGTCCGTTGTGCTGTAAGTGTCGCGCATGACAAATATAGGGATCCTGCTATGAAAGGAAATGGCACCCCAGACGATCACCCATGGTTGTCGAGCCGTATGGCAAGTGACAGGTTGGTATCCCACCGCTGTCTGTGCCGTCTCCAGACATGTCTTCCCTGGATGAGATTTTCACTCTGCAGCGGAGTGTGCGCTGATATGAAACTTCCTGGCAGATTAAAACTGTGTGCCGGATCGAGGCTCGAACTCGGGACCTTTCACTTTCGCGGGCAAGTGCTCTACCATTTGCCCGCGAAAGCCAAAGTTCCCGAATTCGAGTCTCGGTCCGGCACACGGTTTTAATCTGCCAGGAAGTTTCAGGTCTTCCCTGGTCATCGGGGCTCAGTTCGAAGAGCGTCTCTTAAGACAATTCTACTCCAATCGGTGGGATTCCAGGACGAAGTAGTGTCTGTAGATACTCCTTACAGAAGTGGGATACCAACCTGACTGTTGCCCGCCATATGCCCCAATAACCGAGAGTGAGTGAGTGTCTGGGGTGTCGTTTATTTTCATGGCAGGACACCTTTCGTTGTCCTCTGTGCACCCTTACAGTACAGCGGTACGTAATTTTACGCCCAGTTTTGTTGCCCTTCATCGCAAGCCATCTTGTGCTTTAATTTCAACAAGGTAATGCCCGCCAGTGAGAGCTTACACTGCTTGTCTTCGCCAGAACGTCGCCCGATCTCTCCCCAATTGTGATCTTTTGGAGCGTTGTGGGCGGGGCCCTCCAACTAGCTCGGGATTTTGATCTAACGAGCTAACTGGACAGAATTTGGCACGATATTCCTCAGGGGGAAGACATCCAACAAACCTGTCAATCATTTCCAGGCCGAATAAGTGCGTGCATAAAGGCCAGACGTGGACCAGCGCGATCCTGAATTTTTCAATTTGTGAAGCTCTTCCTCTTGAATATATCACACAGTTTTTCTTGATTTTGCAATCATTTCTTTGCTTGTACATATACATGACGCCTACCGATTTCCGTACCATTCGGATAATTCCTTCGTCTCCGTCGGTTTTTTTAATGTGTATTGAAAATACTCCGTCCTTCTTTAATTTATATTTAATAAGGGTGTGTTTGCCTCAATATCTCGATGGAAAAAAATTGTTCCACTGGTCGCATGAAGTCAGTCAGCCATGAGAGAATTGTCTACGAAATTTATTTTGCAGACAAACTACACTTTCCTCTCAAGGATGATATTTTCACTCTTCTACGGGATGCGCGTTGTTAAACAGCCTGGCAGATTCAAACCACTATTTATCATATGATTTATAAATATAGACAAGTATTTACAACAAATATACACATTTATACAAAGATGCACAGGATCTCAAATTCTTAAAGGATTCATAGCCCTAAGTCCATGTTTGATATTCAATCAGAACCTGCTGCAGACAGATTGAGAGGCTTTTCCATAGTACCTTTGAATGACGGAGCATTAAAATATGATGTATAATTTGCTGATCTTTGCCACAATCAAATGGAGGAGAGTAGTTCCATACCCACTGGTGCACCAGTGCTCCATAGCTATCCCAGACTGGTCGCTCGCAGTGGGATTACGAGGGCCTGCTTGTTAAACAGAAAACAAGTTATTAATATTTTACGTCTTTGTTCTTCATGTCATCATATGTACGGCCTTCTGCCGCCAGAAGGCTCCGAATTGTAGTATGTAACAAGGCAGTGTGCAAAGTAACTATGTCTGTGCGTGAGAAATAGCGTGCTGTGATATAGTTTCGAATTCGAAAAATTGGTCAACAAATTGAAGCACACTCTTTCAGTGTCACAATGCCAAACCACACATGTGGGCTGCGACTTCCGCAACAGTCAGACGCCTTGGGTTCACTGGCATCGACCATCCTCCATACCGTCGCGACTTGGTCCTATCCGATTTTCCAAAACTTAAAGAAAACCTTCGAGGACTTCACTTTGATAGTGTTGAAACGGTGCATGCAGAGATATGGTTGTGGCTCCGTCAACGAAGTCAGGCATTCTACATGACGGTATCAACATACTGGTCAACCGTTGAGAGAAACGTTCGTCGCCAGGATAATTATGTTGAGGAATAAATATGCAGACGTGAAGAATGAAGATAGGGAATGTTAATAGCGTTTGCTTTATTTAAAAAGCTTTTACGAGTCTTCACATAAAAACTTCGGGGGCCTTACTTTTCAGCACGGCCTCGTAGCTGGTGACGCGTCAAGGGAATTTGCTCCTGCCATTGATCGATCCAAGCATCTTACATATTGAAATGTCGTGTGCAGTGTGCCGTGGTGGTTTCCTGGACCTGTGTCATTGAGGTTCTGCTAGTGAAAATTCTGAATGAAGTGGCGATTCTGGGTTGTTTTTTGCTCTTGTCCACACATCTAGCAATGACTGGACAATTGTGTAATATTACCTAGAGTAGACGTTAGCCAGTGCGCGTTCGTGACGAATTGCTTGATTGAGCAGTGTGTCAATAATTTCGGTGTGGATACCATTTACTCAGGTGGAACAGCAGTATTCTTCGACTGACTATGACAGAGGTAAGGCTAATGATACCAGAACTGTTGCAGTGGCTTCCCACATCCGCGAAGAGGATGGATGACGGACTGGATTCGTACCCAGAACCGTCCTTTATCCAGGCAAGACTCATGACACGCAGAGAAAAAACTACTCGCAGCTTTTTTCTGCCTCTCTCTCCCTCTCTCTCTCTCTCTCTCTCTCTCTCTCTCTCTCTCTCTCTCTCTCTCTCTTACCTTCCAAACTTCAGACATTCTTCAGCATACTTTTGTGGGAACAACAGTCCTGGAAGAAAAGATATGGCTAGTATAGTGGCTTAATACACAGCGTATTTTTCCGAGAATGAACCTTTCAACGGTAGTGGAGTGTGCGTAGCGGTATCCTTCCTGGTAGAAGTGTTAGTACCGCTAGGTATGCAAGGGACTTCTCAGAAGTGTGCGAAGTGGGAGGGACAGATACCAGTGGGAGAATGTAGATTCACTCTCTGGATACATAAGGAACTCTGAAGTTTACATAGGCATGTGTAAAACGAAGGAATTGTGAGCGATCCAACGAGGGAAATATACAGTAAAAGTAATGTAGTTGCCTTTGATAGATTCTTCACCACAGAGAATTAATGTCAACACTTCTGGAGGAGGGATGTGCCACTGTGAACACTAGTGGGAAACATTTACCAAAAATTATGATGGAAAACATCAAATTGTGCAGAGGAGAATTCCAGTCTGAAACTAAAGGAGTCACTTTATCAATTGCTTTCTTCTCTTCTATTCATGACCTAAGAGAAACAACGTCGGCGAAAAAGAAAAATGAAGATGGTACTAATACAGAAATTCCCGGTCCTGAAGCTGTGGATGGTTAAAAAAAAATAATGGGTGGTGTCTATAAGCTTGACCAACTATGAGTAAGAAATGTCTTTGACAGACGCACTGTGAAATGGTGCCACAGAACATCTTATTTCATGGTGGATGTTGCCATAGCAAATAGCTTTAAACACTACGGAAAATACGTAAAAGAGAGTGTGAACAGCACAATAAGCTCACGTCCAGAATCCATCTAGCCAGGTAACTGATCGTTGGTTTCTCATCCCGGAAAAAGACCAGAAAAGGAATCTATTTTTCTGGAAAAAAGGGGTAAAGTGCCTGAAGATGTTAGCCTTGTTGCTGTGGGGATCACTATTTTAGGAGAAACTTAGAGGGGCGCCGCCATTGCAGTACCAAAGCAGCAAAAAAGCGCACTCGTGTTTGTAGATACTATGAACTATCACTTTGGATCGACCCATGTTTTAGAAGATTTTATGACAAATAATTGTGAACAATAGTTGTAACGAAACAAGACAGTTTTATAAACAAATGCGAAATATATTCAAAGTGTTGCTTTTGTCGTTTAACTCTAATGGAGGGCAGTAGGAAGAACATTTGCCGCCTCGTTGTATGGACTCACTTTTAGAAATGCAGCAAATCTGTACTGACAAGTTGAACATTACCTTCCTGCCAGGCAACAAGCGTCTCTTGGCTTCGTGGCTGCAGTCACCATGAGCAGAAATCTGGGAGCCGTCATATTTGAAAATAGACTACCTCCATCATTTCTCCTCCTACATACCATGAAGTGATAGCTGTAGCTGCCATAACTTTCGTTTTCTTGAAGTTAAACATTAGTCCAGCCTTTGAACATTATTCTTACACCTCCAATAAGAGGATCTTGAACTCTTCTTCATTTATTGTCATCAAGTTGATATCATCTGCACATCCAAGGTTATTTATGTTTACCTGAGTTATTTTAATTCCAGTTGCTTCATCTGACACGCCGTTCCTCATAATGTGCTCTGCATACAAACTGAATTCATAAGGTGGCAATTAATAGTCTTGCCGTACTCCTTTCTGGACCTTGATATATTTAGTTGCTTCTTATACGTTTCTCAGAGTGGCTTCTTGGTCTGAGAATAAATGATGTGTGAAGTAAATGAGAATCCGATGTTCCCATGTTTCTGAGTGTTTTCCATAATTGTTGTCAGTACAATCAAAGGCTGTAGAATAATCAATGAAGCAGAAATACACATCTTTCAGGAATTTTCTTGCCTTGTCCGTAATCCATCGGATGTTTGAGCTCTGGTCCCACTTTCCTTGCGAAATTCAACTTTTTTTTTTTTCGTAGCTCTCCGTGATGCCGAAGGAACACCAAACCCTAAACTTCGGTCCTTCCCACTGCGACTCGTTGATACTACTTTTCTCAAGTCTAATAACATACCCAACGTCGCGTTTCTTTGAATTTGCGCTAGTTTAATCATCTTTGCACCAGGTTTATGCTTCACTATGTACTTACATTTTTCTTCTTATTATTTTTAATATTCCCTCACACAACACTTTTTAACGCCATCTGCAACAAGTTTGAGACTGCAGTAACTCAATAACACATACCACGATCAGGCCTGCTGACAAGCTGCAACTGCACTAGTAATATAATCTGTTATATTTACGTAATTGTGTACTTCTGGCGGAGAATACTTCTCGTACGACTATGTTTTCTGTCCTTTGCTGTTTCATTCGCGAATGGTACACAGGAAAGACGACCGTCGGCCAGCGTACGAATTAACATTAATTTCTATATTTTCCATTCACTGTCATTTCGTGAGCAGTGTGTCATAGAAAGTAATTCCCTGCCTGAGTTTCCCTGGTGCGAACGCTCTTGGGATTTTAACAGTAAATCTCTCTCCGGAGCAGAACTCTTCTGTTGGAGCGTCTTACTGCTACGTTACGCTTGTCTTTGGCTACCTACAGTGCTACTACTAAAAGTATCACACATACCCGTTACGAGGCCGAAACACTTCTACTTAGTGTTCGGAGCGTCCCAGCAGCGGAGACCGGGCGTAATGGTTCGTTATAGCTTCTGCCCCGTCTGTGTGTGTTTGCTAGGAACTGCAACATAAAAGTGCAGCTGCCACATCCGTGTCTACATCTAGACCCTGAGGGCCACATTACAGAGAATGACGCAACGACCGCCGTACTAGCATTACAGGTTTTTTCTCCATCCCACCCACGTATTGAGCGAGGGTTCAAAAATGGCTCTGAGCACTATGGGACTTAACATCTATGGTCATCAGTCCCCTAGAACTTAGAACTACTTAAACCTAACTAACCTAAGGACAGCACACAACACCCAGCCATCACGAGGCAGAGAAAATCCCTGACCCCGCCAGGAATCGAACCTGGGAACCCGGGCGTGGGAAGCGAGAACGCTACCGCACGACCACGAGCTGCGGACTATTGAGCGAGGGAAATACTGTCTATACCCCCTACGCGCCCTAATACATCGTGTCACATACTCATGGATTCTATGCGAGATAAACGTTCTTCTTCTTGTTGTTCCTGTCCGTGCCGAATATTGGTGACCATAATAGCTATATCAGTTGTGCTCGTTCGAAGAATTTCCTCATCCATGTCAAGGTTCCGAACCAAGGTGTTCTTCTTTCTCGTTCATTTTTTACCAGCTGTCTCTCCTTGAATGTTCTGCAGCAGTTCATACCTGTTTACATTTCTTATTACATGGCGGAGATTTTATAGTTTCCTGTATTTTACTTTGTTAGTATTCATTTCTTTTTCTTTCTTCATTTTGTGGAAAATGTCGTTAGTAAAACAGTATATCCATGGCACTCCTAGCAGCCTCCCGTACAACCACATCTATAATGCCTTCAGTCGTTTGCCCGTCGTCTCGGTTGAAGCCCAGGTCTATGCTCCATAGAAAAGGATGGGAAGTATGTTGCAATATAGATATCTTAATTTTGTAGCGACTGAGAGGTGATGACTCTTGACCATACGTCATTTTACAAAACTGAAAATAATGTGTTCGATGTCCTCCGCGCCACAGTCACTTACGGTGTCTCAGTTACTTGCAGCTCATAGAGGTAGCAGTCGGAACTGTCTGCGGTTAAAACAGAGGTGGAAAATGGTGACCAGAAAATTTCTGTGGTACATACCAATTGATTACCACGGTCGTGCAGGATACCTGCATAATGTATTTCCCTGCCTTGGTATGATAAGCGCCAATTATTGTTGCACAAAGTTCTGATCTCCCTCACGTCATGTAAGGTGGTCTGTGTAAGAAACTTGCTCGTGCATGAAACTTGTTCGTGCATTTGTGCCCAGTGGTGGATGGCACTCATAGCGAGAGCATCGCTAGCTTCATTACCACTGATACCATGATGCCCCTTTACCCACATCATCGTGGTTTTTTTCTTGTTGCGGAGCTGTGTGTCTACAGTACAGTCCTTAACCTGGTGCACTGACCATATGATTTCGTATAAGCAGCAATGCTGATAGTGAGTCTGTGAGAATAATCATTGTATGTTAGGCGCCAGCATATCTAGGTCCCTCTAGTGCTGCGGCAAGCTCCGCTGCGAGTACCGCGGCTTTCGAAGAAAATTTGAACTGACCACTATGGATTGTCTGTTCGTCATAATCTGCTCCGCCAAAGCCATATGACTTCTTAGTGTTATTCCTAAATACTAAAGCTACATGACTTGCTCAAGATGTTCACCACTGGTCATGTAGACACTGTACTGTTCATTTTCTTTGTTATAGGCACTAGCTTAAATTTATCCACATTTAAAGAGAGCTGTCACTAATTACACCTATTGAATATGTTATCCAAATTTCTCTTTAATTCCTTATGATTGTCCAGCGCCAATACTTCGCTACAGACACAGCGTTGTTAGCAGGCAGTCTTACAATGCTAGTAACTGTATCTTATGGCAAAGACTTGTCTATTGAAAGCTCCTATAAAGTCAAAGGCTGTAACTATGTGGCAGCACAGCTAACAAGGGTGATGTCGTATCGGTAGATAAGATATTTGGCGTGATATGAGGCTCAGATTCCCCTCTGGCCAAACTTAGGTTTTCCAAATTTTCCTTAAATAATCGAAGGTACGTAGAGATACTGTCTTCAAATAGGTTGGGGCCCGATGTCTTCCAGGCTGCTGTTTCGTTCCAAATGAACTGGCGTGTTCGTCTGTTATTCGATTCGTTTAGTTGTATATAAGAAGAATAAAATAATGAGGCCTCAAAATCCCTGGCCAATATCTTTAACATCAGTTTGCTGCAGACTCCTTAACATATTCCCAGTTCGAATGTAATAAATTCCCTGAGAGGGAAAACTCCTGTCTACAAATCAGTACAGTTTTAGGAAGCATCGCTCGTGCGAAACTCAGCTTGCCCTTTTTCCTAATGTTCCTGAGAATCATCGATGAAGGGCAAATTGCGGATTCCATATTCCGAGATTTCCGTAAAGCATCTGACACGGTGCCACATTGCCAGCTGTTAAAGAAGGTACCAGGAAAAGGAGGTGGTTCCTAGGTATGTGAGTGACCCGAAGACTTCTTAAGTAATAGAACCCAGTATCTTATCCTGGACCGCGAGCGTTCATAATGGACAAGAGTATCGTCAGGAGTGTGGTAGGACGGCTGTTACTTTCTATGTACATAATGATCTGGCGAACAGAGTAAGTAGCGGTCTGTGGCTGTTTGCTGATGATGTTACGATGTATGGGAAGGTGTCATCACTGAGTAACTGTCGGGGGATACCGGAAGCTTTGCACAAAAATTCTAATAAGTAATGAAATGGTGTGGTGGCCCTCAAATACATACCCTCTGACTCAGAGTTGAAATATTAAAAGTTTTGGCTGGTTTCGTTGTCTAGGCGCTGGGATACGTAGTTGCCGCATTACAGACCAAATATTGCTGCGTCTACAGTATACAATATGAATATACACATGAATCCAATGGTCGAAGGTTCCTATCACTTGGCAATTGCGAATGTAACGTAGAAATTTATAAATAAAAGACTGCAATTAAATAAAATCTGCAGGTACTATCTTAACGACTTTAAATGATGAGTACAATAGTAGAACTTCTTTTGAGAACGAGATATATTTCTGCAAAACACTTATTGGTGTCGATGGTCCAGATAATAAATAAAATATAAGTTGAATAACAGGTAAGCAATAGATTTCTACTGCACGTAATTAGTTGTGAACAACAACACAGCTCGCGAGATATTCACTTCTAAAGGTATACTATATCACCTCGGAAATGTCACAAGTTCACAATTCCACACACCGAAATACTTCTATCTCTCGCGACCACGCGCAAACCGCTCCACACTCCAAGTCTCTCTCGCGTGTTCTCAGTTTGATATACGTGATACGGTGAGTTCGATAATTTCTTGCTCAAAGGACAAAATTTTATCGGAAGGATCCAATCGATATTTCTTGAAGTTCGATACAAACCTAAAAGACTAGTTGCTGCTCTGCCTCTAATGACCTCGTCGTTGACAGGACGCTAAACTCTGATCTTCCCTTCGTTCCAATGAGACAAGAAATAAAGCTAGAAAACATCGCAAAATATGTTGCTATTCGTATAACAATAAATTAGGGTGGTACTGAAAACTAAATATCTGAAAAGGAAAAATGAAATCGATTGAGGAAATCCTATTGAATACTAACAAGAAACCGGCAATTGAAATAGCGGCAAACAGTTTTAAAAAAGGTTCTTCAGCTTTGATGTCATCAGTAATCCATTTTTGCTGACAATGTAACGGTGGTGGTGGTGGTGGTGGTGGTGGTGGTGGTGGTGGTGGTGGTGGTGGTTTCATTCATCACTGCATCACTTGTACAAGGATATTTAGAGATGTAATTCTGTAAGCTTTCTATAAAAAATTGTCTGTATGTGAGAAAACTGAATATACTCACTTCAAAAAACTTTTTCCTCGTGTAACATGTGTATTTTAGGCATTCTATTCAATTGCTGAGCAAAATTGTCCTTTGGTTGGCCCTATGTGGCGCCTGTGAACAGTGTCGAGACATAAAATTTTAAGCTTCATGAAATGCAAAATTTGAAATAAAGAAAATCAATCTAATTAAACTCCGAAAAGAAACTAACTGTGTCCTCGATAAAAACTACATAACTAAAACTCAGGACCGAAGTACATTATGAATGTTGCGTGATATGAAGTACGATGTTTGGCTTGGAATACTCACAAAGGTAAATTACTGCTCTACTGTTTGAATTTACCATGACTGTTCACTGAAAATTAATCTGCTTGCTAGCACAACACCTGACAATCCTGACTAGACACTGTTTGCTCAAGAATACAAGGTGAGATCTGTCCGGAAATAAAGTGACTTAACCTCTTGCTCAGCATGCTGGTTTTGTGTCTGGAGCACTGACGTTCACGAAAAGCAAATACGAATCAGTAGATTTAGCAGCTAAAGGAAAATGAAATAATCTCTGCTTTCTCTGATTTCCTTCATTTTGCTTGTCAGAAACAATCTGTAACTTCGTGTGACGACAAAATATTCAAAACTGTGCTATAAATTGTAACGTACCTACAACAAATAAAGTCTATGTTCGTCTGTGAAAATGGACTCGATAAGCAACCTGAGCTATCAGTAATCGGAATCTAACCGGCATAACACAGTGTGTTAGCTGTAGGAGTGTCAGTTTCATTGTGATTTAATCCTTCAACAGACCGTTACATGAGAAGCTTAAAACTAACATTTGGATAAGCTATCTGACTGTGTATTTGAAAAAGAATTTAAAAGTGATACTGGATCTGGCTTGTGCAACGGAATTTACTGGATTAGAGAATATGATATGATGTGGCGTGTCAGTGTCTCTGTTTTGGCCCTAAGTTTTGCACTCACCTCTTTACATGACTGCCTTTTTTCAAGTGGTTTACAGCAATTCACAGGAGCATGCAGCAGCAGCGGCTAAATCTTATTGTTACTAAGAATTAATAAAAAGGAGTTTGTTTGGGTCCTGTTAACTACTACATAAATTGTAAAAAGGATTTCATAAATTAAGTCTATTTAAAAGCTTCAGAAATCGTCACGACCAATAAGAGTTTGACAAGTATTAATAATGCCGAAATGCCTGACAATGACCTTATAAGTATCAATAATGGCTGAGTGCCAGATGAAGAAATTATTTCAATTTCAAAGTTAGACTACCATTTAATAACCACAGAATATTTATGAATTGGATGTGGAGAATTATTATTATTTGGAGGATAAGGAGACTTCTTTAACTGACACGCAAAACATGGCATTATTGCAAACTCGGACTAACAATCACGAAATTGCGCTTTACACTATGCTTGCGAATTTTACCCTAAATTCCATCTTCAACCGTATTTAAGCCATCTAAATCTCTCCTGGACATATAAAAGAAATCAGGCCTTGAGTATGGTAAGATCTGGCATCACCGACGTGAGGGCAGCGTGACACGTCTTCTGTCTCCCAGGTCTCAACCAACACTACTGAAATTTTACTCTCGCATACAGCCCTTGTCTCACAAAAATGCGTAGAATCGCGCTCCCATGTTTCGCCCTCATATTGTTACCATCGATATCTAAGTGCTTATTTATTTTCATAGAAAATCACAATCTCTCTGTTGGCCTTAAGTTGGCTATTTTGTTATTGATACTCGATGTAATACTTACTCAAAGTAATGCAGAGTTCTGACACACTTCTTACAAAATCATGGAGGTAGATTTCACGTCAAAGAAAATTGTTCTTGAAAAATTGAACTCTGATTATTGACAAAAGGACTGTAGAGCATGAGAAAACTTAACAATTGTGAAATTCTCCCATTACAAAAATTAGACATCTCAACCAAATTGCGTAATTTGTGACATAATGAAGACAGAGATCAAATTGAGACTTATCATAAAAGTTGTTAGTTATCTGAGGGACAAAGATTTCGTTCAAGTAATTGTTCTGACAAACAAATATTTTATTCTCGTGCATGCCTTCGTTACATTCAAAATTACTCCAAAATCTTCTCCATCAGTATAAAGAACGAGAAAGTCCTGTAAATGAATTTTCATCTCCATAATAAAAGTATTCTAGATATTTTCCACCTGATTCACAAATAACAGATCTCATTCTCTGAAAAACTCAGCTGCTCGCTACTGTGTCTGAAATAAGATTGCCCCACCGCTGCACAACTGACTGACTAATAAGACAACCACAGATACAGCTCAACACAGTCATATTCGCTACTTAGTGTACTCATTAATATTTGTCCCAGTATAGTAAAGGTGAATTATTTACAACAGCAGAGAACATCAGAGAATCTTACAGTGGTATTGCAATTTCAGAAAAGAAATGCAAAATTCGTAAGTACAGGAGTTCAAAAATTTAAGAGCTGTTTGACAAAATGGGATTAGCGGTCTGGCGTGGCCTTACACTTGAAACTTTCCTCTCATTTACCTGCAGTATCTACATCTACATTCAAAGTCCGGAAGCCACGTGACGGTGTGTGGCGGAGGGTAGTATGAGTACCTCCATCGGTTCTCCCTCCTATTCCAGTCTCGTATTGTTCGTGGAAAGAAAGATTGTCGGTATGCCTCTGTGTGGGCTCTAATCTCTCTGATTTTATCCTCATGATCTCTTCGCGAGATATACGTAGGAGGGAGCAATATACTGCTTGACTCCTCGGTGAAGGTATGTTCTCGCTCTCGCTTTCGCGATTACTAAATGATCCTGTAACGAAGCGCGCTGCTCTCCGTTGGATCCTCTCTATCTCTATCAACCCTATCTGGTACGGATCCCACACCGGTGAGCAGTATTAAAACAGTGGGCGAACAAGTGTACTGTAACCTTCTTTCTTTGTTTTCGGATTGCATTTCCTTAGGATTCTTCCAATGAATCTGTCTGGCATCTGCTTTACCGATGACTAACTTTATATGGCCATTCCATTTTAAATCACTCCTAATGCCTACTCCCAGATAATTTATAGAATTAACTGATTCCAGTTGCTGACCTGCTATATTGTAGCTAAATGATACATGATCCTTCTATGTATTCGCAGCACATTACACTTGTCTACATTGAGATTCAATTGCCATTCCCTGCACCATGCGTCAATTCGTTGCAGATCCTCCAGCATTTCAGTACAATTTTCCATTATTACAACCTCTCGGTATACCACAGCATCATCCGCAAAAAAGCCTCAGTGAAGTTCCTATGTTATCAACACGGTCATTTATATATATTGTGAATGGCAACGGTCCTACGACACTCCCCTGATACTGATATTAAAAATACTTCTTCTGCCTCCCCACCCGACCCTACCGTGTGGGCGCTCTTGCTCATTCAAGTTTTTCTGGCGTGAGGCCGCACGAGATTTCTGGTTTCATCTGGACTGCTACTAATACTTTGCCACCCTCTCCATCTCGGAGTAGCACGTGCAACAACGTCCACAGACACTCCTTGGATATATTCTAATCTGTTTTCCCATACAGTTTCTACCTTCTACAGCTCCCACAAGTACTTGGCAAATAATTTCTTCATGTCTGAACACATGTCGTACCACCTTGTTCCTTCTTGTCAATGTTTGCTACATGTTCCTCTCCTCGCCTATGCTCTGGAGAACGTCCTCTTTTATCAGCCCACCTAATTTTAATCACGCTTCTACGGCACGACAGTTCAAAAGATTCGATTCTTCTCTCTTCTGGTTTCCCCACGTTCCATTTATCAATTCTTTACAATGCTGTACTCTAAACGTAGATTGTCCCACATCCCGTTCTCAAATTAATGCCGATGTGTGATACTACTAGACCTCTTTTTGACAAGGAATAAATGACAACCTCACCTGTGCGTGTCTGCTTTTTATGTTCTCCTTGTTTCGTTCGCATTGTGTAATTTTGCTTCCAAGGTATCAGAATTCCTTCACTTTGTCTACTTCCCGGTCCCCAATTTCGAAAAATTAATCACTATCTCATTTCTGCTACTTCTCACTACTGCATTCTTCCTTCAGTTAACTCTCAATCGGTGTAAGTGCTCATTAGCCTGTTAACTGCAATCAACAGGTCTTGCATTTCGTCATTTTCACTGAGGATACTAGTGCCATCAGCCAATCTTATCACTGATATCCTTTCATTGTTTTACTCGTATTTTCGACATTCCTTCTTCGATGTATAGATGGAACAGTGAGGGGAAAAGACTGCATGCCTATCTCATATCTTTTCTAATCCAAGTACTTCGTTCTTCGTCTTCCATTAATAATGTTCTTTTTGGTTCTTGTACATACTGTATATTACTCTTGTTTTCCTACACTTACACCTACTTTCATAAGAATTTCGGACAACTTGAACCACTTGATATTGTCTAACATTTCTTCTAGATGGACCGATACTATAAATAGGCCGGCCGCGGTGGCCGTGCGGTTCTAGGCGCTGCAGTCCGGAAGCGCGGGACTGCTACGGTCGCAGGTTCGAATCCTGCCTCGGGCATGGATGTGTGTGATGTCCTTAGGTTAGTTAGGTTTAAGTAGTTCTAAGTTCTAGGAGACTGACGACCTCAGAAGTTAAGTCCCATAGTGCTCAGAGCCATTTGAACCATTTTTTTACTATAAATAAGTCTTCATTTTTCTTCATTCTTGCCTTCATTATCAAGTGCAATGCCAGGATTGTTTCTGTGGAGCATCTACCTTTCCTACAACCAAACTGATCGTCATTTAAAAGATCCTCAATGATTTTTCCCATCGTTCTCTATACCATTCTTGTCAGCAGATTAGGTGCATGGGATTGTTCGATAGTTCTCGCACTTAACTGGAATTGCTATCTTCGGAATTGTGTAAATATTTTTTCCTAAAGTCTGATGGTATGTCTTCAGGCCCCTAGCTTCTACAAACCAGCTTGACTAACAGTTTCGTTGGGTGTCCCACTAACGATTTTTCAAATTCCGATGGAGTGTTACTTATGTCTTTCAACTTATCTGTCTGCAAGTCTACCAAAGGTCTGTTTAATAAAATCTATCTCAATACTTGATTAACAGATTTTCAAATATTGACACATTTTTTCTTCGATGAAGTGATAACAGTTCCCGCCTACTATAGGCCTTCAGTGTAACTCTTTCCATCAATTCAACTCCCCTCCCTCCCCGTCTCGCACTCCTCATCGAAGCTTGTTTCGGTAAGTCTTCCGACGATTATCTCTTTTTCGATATGTTCGTATTTTTCCCATCAGTCATTTCGCAATGGCGTCTCTTCACTTCCAATTTATTTCGTTGCTAAATGCCTTACATTGCTGTATTTCTGTCTTTTTGCCAACGTATTTGTACTTCGTCCTTTCGTCGATTAACTGGAATATTTCCTCTGCTACTTTAAAGATTACCGGCCGCTGTGAGCGAGCGGTTCTAGGCGCTTCAGTCCGGAACCACGCGGCTGCTACTGTCGCAGGTTCGAATCCTGCTTAGGGCATGAATGTGTGTGGTGTCCTTACGTTAGTTTAGGTTTAAATAGTTCTAAGTCTATGGGATTGATGATCTCAGATGTTAAGTCCCAAAGTGCTTAGAGCCATTTGAACCGTTTGAACTTTAAAGATTTCTTCGCAGTTATCTTTCTCATATTTATATTTGTCTGTCAAACTTCCGTGTTTGCTTATTTCGAGAAGTCCATTACTCTTCAGCTGAAATGCCTATTGTGGAAGTCATTGTCGCAGTATCTAGAGTCTAGGCTGGAAACATGTTTCTCTTTGTTATTCAAATCCAGCCGCAGGGAAATGGCATTAGCATATGCGGAGTAAGCGAAACTTTCACTAGTCTGCGTCATGAGCTGACAACCCGAGGCGAGCCGAGCGTCAGCGATAATATCCGATAATGCGTCCCGGGCGGAGTCTCTCTCTCTCTCTCTCTCTCTCTCTCTCTCTCTCTCTCTCTCAAGCCGGACTGAAATCAAGCAGAGTCATCAACAGCCTTCAACAACGTCAAATGCTCCTCATCATTCCGCAGTATGCCTCTTCTTTCCACACTAATTCTCCCGGACGACTTTCACTGAACTACAATCTACTCTTAATCATTACTAAATTGTAATCCGATCCTATATCTGTTCCTGATTAAACCATAAGATCTAGTATCTGATTTCGGATTCTGTCTAATTATAACATTATCCAGTTGAAATCTTGTTTCCAAACATTTTCCAATTATATTTTCTAACCTTCGGATTTTTGAACTACGTATTGGCTGTTATTAGCCGAAATTTATTACATAACTCACTCTTCCTCCTCTCTCTTTCGTACTACCGAGGCCTTATCTCTTAGCTGTGCCTTTTATTCTTTTCCCTACTGTAGCGTTCCAGTCACCTTCTTCCCGATGGATAATAACGCACGGTCCCACCGAGCTGCCATCGTGGAGTACCTTGAAACAGATGATATCAGGCGAATGGAGTAGCCTGCCTGTTCTCCAGACCTAAATCACATCGAACACGTCTGGGATGCTCTCGGTCGACGTATCGCTGCACGTCTTCCAACCCCTACGACACTTTAGGAGCACCAACAGTCATTGGTGCAAGCTGGGAGGCTATATCCCAGCAGCTGCTCGACAACCTGATCCAGAGTATGCCAACCCGTTGTGCGGCCTGTGTAGGTATGCATGGTGATCATATCCCATATTGATGTCGGGGTACATGCGCAGGAAAGAGTGGCGTTTTGTAGCACATGTGTTTGAGGACGGTTTTCTCAGCTTATCCCCAATACTGTGGACTTACAGATCTGTGTCGTGTGTGTTCCCTATGTGCTTTTACTATTAGCCCCAGTTTTGTGTAGCGCCACGTTGTGTGGCACCACATTCTGTAATTATCCTTAATCTATGAGCATGAGGGCATTTCAGTGGGCGAACGCCCAGGGCGAAGACTTTCGATAATCGTGGCTCTTCGGTTGTTCTCCGCACTCGTCCGTAACATCTCGGCCGTTTTGATGTTCCGTCTGTTTACTAGATGTCTATGGCTTTCAAGGACGCCAGTCGCATCCTCCGGCGGAACTACGATATGGCGGGAAATTCAAATTGACTTTTATCCGGATTTAAGAGCCGCATCCTGTACACCTACCCTTTTGTTGTCGTTGGTTCACCATCGATTCTGATGAGGAAACTCCTAACACTGAACTGTTAACAGTAAACTCGTTTTGAGTTCTAACTTCCTTTACATGACGAATCATATCGGCGTTACGCCATTTCTGCTGCTGTTACTACCTTACATTCGTCTAACCAGAACATTTCTTTGCATTTCATTACACTGACCCCGTCTCCCTCCCCCACTATACCTGGACTGACTTTGCTTTTCATTTTCTAAATCTTCTAGCTTCCATACCATACTCAGGCGTCTACATTTCACCCTCTGACATGTAAAATGGTACCTTTTCAATTTTATCCCATCTTTTCCTAACTGAAATAACACCCCCATGGGAGATTGGAATGAGAGACTAACCTGGGATCTTTGGCCAACGGAGAGAGGATCGTAACACTTTCTTAATTACGGGTCACTTGTCCTATGAAGACACGTTGTATGTCTTTAGTGCAGTCGTTTACACTGCATTCTGCATCGTGGAGGGGGAGATCAGTGTTTAATGTCCCAACGACAACGAGATAATTAGAGAAGCAACAGAAGCTCGAATCAGATAAAGATGTGGAAGCAAATCGGCCATGCTCCTTCAAAGGCACCATCCCGGCATTTGCCTGAAGCGATCTAGGGAAATCACGAAAAACCTAAATAAGTATGGCCGGACGCGGATTTGAACCGTCGTCCTCCCGAATGCGTCTAATGTGCTAACCACAGCTCCACCTCGCTCTGTTTGATTATTGCTGATCCTTCCGCCTTTTTGGGTCAGTTTGCCGGCCCAAGGTAACCGGGTGCCTCGAACTTGTCTTCACCTCCGTCTTCTTTGGCAAGGTTATTGACAGAACGAGGATGACTCCTTAGACCTGAAGCCTTTGGAGCATCATTTTTTATTCAAAATTTACACATTATCTGGGATCGAACCCAGGACATTTTGATTACTAGTAAAACTAGACAGTACCGTTCAGCAAACAAGTTATCTGATGAAGTAAAAAGTTACTGCTACAATGTTAATTCATTTCTAAATACCAATAACTCCACACTCGATAACACGATGTTTCATGATGTTACACTACACGAACTATCCGTTGACTGAAGACCACATCCCGGGTTCGATTCCCGGCGGGGTTAGGGATTTTCTCTGCCTCGTGATGGCTGGGTGTTATGTGCTGTCCTTAGGTTAGTTAGGTTTAAGTAGTTCTAAGTTCTAGGGGACTGATGACCATAGATGTTAAGTCCCATAGTGCTCAGAGCCATTTGAACCATTTTTTGAAGACCACAGATGATTTTTGGCTTCAGTTTTGTGTACCAAGACTTCTCATTTTATTGCCTGAAAAATGTAGTGTGATGGTGAGTTCAGAAATGTACTTTACATTTCAGAGTTTTGCGAACAGTTTTCCATAAACGAAAAAATGACAATGCAGTGCGAATTTTAATGTGAAATGACATGTTCTTTATTATTATGATCTGATATGCTTCCTTACCAAACCACTAGTCTAAACTGTTTCGAAGGTAGTCTTTCACTGGAAGAAATGTATTGCTTAACAGGTACCCTTGAACTGCCTTTTAAAATAAGTTCATTTTAGTGATCTGTTTAACCTTGTTGGAAATTTTGTGTTGCTAATGACAGATGAGTGGACGGTGGCCAACGGATCTGGTGTCGTAGGAATCTGTACAGGCCAGCAAAAGATTAGTTGACACAAATGCAGTTTAAATAAATGTTTTGGTCTTAACTTATTCTGAAGAGCTCCTATACTGCCAGAATGAAATATTCACTCCGCAGCGGAGTGTGCACTGATATGAAACTTCCTGGCAAATTAAAACTGTGTGCTCGCTTGGTAGAGCACTTGCCCGCGAAAGGCAAAGGTCCCGAGTTAGTCTCGTTCCGGCACATAGTTTTAATCTGCCAGGAAGTTTCAACTCCTATATTGTTGACAACTTGTCATAGCCGTGGCTAACAATTAGCAGAGGCCTGACACGGACGTGCGTCTATATACACTGATTTTTTTCTAGTAGAGATAACTATCACCAACCTGGAATAATGTTCGGCATCAACTAGCAACACGGAACTCCCACTGGAACCACGGAACTGAAAGTAAGTGTCCAGGCGCCCGCCGCTTATAACACCGCCCTGTCGGTCTTAATTGGTCGGCGGCTGAAGGTTTTTCCTTGGTGGCAATGTTCCAAGTGCCGCTCGCAGCACCAACGGAAATCTTCGAGGCACCGGCTCTGGCGGTACCGATTACCTACGATACTACAAATTTATTATACAATTTTGTTTTTGGTAGAAAAAGCTGCTTAGAGTTTTCTATTTATTCCGGCTTGGTAAATTTATGCTCAGTCTGTATTACATAGTGGCAGGTCCATATCTTGTCCCATGGCCGTGGACAGTATTTACCAATGTTAGTTTGGTGTGCATAACCTATTGGTACATATACACCACATGATGTAGCTAAAATCTCGTTAATACATTTATTGTACTAATTTCATGACTTTTCTTTTTGAATCCTTTGAATATCGGTGATTTCTGCTTGAAACCGCCAATTTATTAACTTCGCCTTTTGGAGGACACATCTAATGGCACATTGAGGTATTTCTACGAATGCACTGAATTGTAGTAGTCACTTAATTCGTTTCAAAGCAACACTCGGCGCGGAGATCGTGCTACGTGATAGTAGGGCGTGGCGACGTTTTTTTTTTCTTTTTTTTCCTCCTAATGGTCATAATGAGCAAATCATTGAAAGTTACCTTAATAAAAATAAGACTGTTGCTGTTCGTTAAAAGTTTTGCTTACTGGCAATGTAAGCTCTCTGTAAGGTTACGTAAACTTTCAACATAGAAAATCGCAAACTTTAACCATAAGAATTCTTTTTTTTTTTTTTTTTTTTTTTTTTTTGTGTTTTAGGGCGCAAAACTTCTATGGTCATTAGCGCCCAGCCCGTGACTTAAGACAGTAAAAAACCGAAATTTAAAACCAGCAGCAATGGGAACAAAGTCAGAAATTTGGAGAAACTAAAAATAGAAGACTGCTTAAAAATCCACTACAGAAAGGGGGTGATTGTCCCCAAAAAAGGCTTCAAATGACTGACGTCATTTCACTGTCACTAATAAACTGGAGAACGCGGTCGGCGGAGCGCGTGTCATCTGCTAAAATCGACGATAGATCAGGCGATAGCTGTAGACGGGAGCGTAACGGATTAAAATAGGGGCATTCAATTAAAAGGTGTCTTACCGTCCACAGCTGAGAGCAGTGGGGACAGAGTGGGGGAGGATCGCCGCTTAAAAGATGTCGATGGCTAAAACGACAATGCCCTATCCGGAGTCTAGCTAAAATTACCTCCTCCCGACGACGCGTTCGGGAGGAAGAGGTCCAAGCGCAAGGAAGGGCTTTCACTTCCCGCAATTTATTACAGGGAAGTGCCGACCAATGGGCATGCCATAATTGAGCAACATGGCGACATAAATCGTTCCGAAGATCGGTGAAGGGAAGCGACTGAATAGCTGGCCGAGGAAGAGAGACTGCGGCCTTGGCCGCTATATCGGCCGCCTCATTCCCACAGATACCAGCGTGTCCCGGGAGCCAGAGGAACGCCACCGAGACGCCCCTCAGGTGAAGCAAGCGCAGACAGTCCTGAATCCGGTGGACCAGAGGGTGCACAGGGTAAAGAGCTTGGAGACTGAGGAGAGAGCTGAGAGAATCTGAGCAGATAACGTACTGTATCCGCTGATGGCGGCGTATGTAGTGGACAGCCTGGAGAACAGCGTAAAGCTCCGCAGTATAAACCGAACACTGGTCGGGAAGCCGAAAGCGATTTGGGGTGTCGCCAACAATATAGGCACTCCCTACACCTAACGTTGTTTTCGAGCCGTCGGTGTAAATAAATGTGGCGTCCGTCATTTCTGCACATAGAGCAGCAAATGCCCGACGATAAACAAGTGTAGGGGTACCATCTTTGGGAAATTGACAAAGGTCACGGAGCAGGCAGATCCGGGGACGGAGCCAAGGCGGTGCTGTACCCCAAGTTGTCAGGAAGGTTTTAGGAAAGCGGAAGGAAAGAGAATGGAGCAGTTGACGGAAGCGGACTCCCGGGGGTAGTAGGGAGGAGGGGCGGCCTGCATACCCTACATCAAAGGAGGCGTCGAAAAAAAGGTCGTGGGCTGGATTAGCAGGCATGGAAGACAGACGGCTAGCATAACGACTCAGGAGGACTGCTCGCCGATTGGACAGCGGAGGTTCAGCAGTCTCAGCATAAAGGCTTTCCACAGGGCTAGTGTAAAAAGCTCCAGACACTAAACGTAATCCACGGTGGTGGATAGAGTCGAGACGCCGAAGAATAGACGGCCGAGCAGAGGAGTAGACTATGCTTCCATAATCCAATTTCGAGCGCACTAAGGCGCGATAGAGGCGGAGAAGGACCACTCGGTCCGCTCCCCAGGAGGTACCATTCAGGACACGGAGGGTGTTAAGTGATCGCAGACAGCGAGCCGAAAGATAGGAAACGTGGGAGGACCAGCATAGTTTTCTGTCAAACATAAGACCCAAGAATTTAGCGACGTCTGAAAACGGAAGGTTGACAGGACCTAGATGTAAGGAGGGCGGAAGAAACTCCGTACGTCGCCAAAAATTGACACAAACGGTCTTACTGGGTGAAAAACGGAAGCCAGTTTCGATGCTCCACGAGTGGAGGCGATCGAGACATCCTTGAAGACGTCGTTCAAGAAGGCTGGTCCGTTGAGAGCTGTAGTAGATCGCAAAATCGTCCACAAAGAGGGAGCCCGAGACATCAGGAGGGAGACAATCCATAATTGGATTTATGGCGATGGCAAACAGTACAACACTCAGCACGGATCCCTGGGGTACCCCGTTTTCTTGGGAGAAAGGACGGGAGAGAGTAGTGTTCACCCGCACCCGAAAGGTGCGCTCTGCCATAAATTCGCGAAGAAAAAGGGGCAGCCGGCCTCGAAAGCCCCAAGAGAACAGTGTGCGGAGGATGCCTGTCCTCCAACAGGTATCGTAAGCTCTCTCCAGATCAAAAAATATTGCTACCGTTTGGCGTTGCCGGAGAAAATTGTTCATGATATAAGTGGAGAGAGCGACAAGATGGTCAACTGCAGAACGATGCTTCCGAAATCCGCATTGGGCTGGTGTTAAAAGGCTGCGGGATTCCAGCCACCAAGCTAAACGGTAATTCACCATACGCTCCAAAACCTTACAGACACTACTCGTGAGAGAAATGGGGCGATAGCTAGAGGGGAGATGTTTGTCCTTTCCAGGTTTCGGAACGGGAACGACAATAGCTTCCCGCCACCGTCTGGGAAAGGTGCTGCCGGTCCAAATTCGATTATAAAGGCGAAGGAGGTAACGCAGACTATGGGTGGATAAATGCAGCAACATTTGGACATGGATACCATCCGGTCCTGGGGCGGAGGAGCGAGAAGATGAGAGGGCATGTTGGAGTTCCCGCATGGAGAAAACAGTATTGTAGCTTTCGTGATTTTGGGAGGAGAAAGCAAGAGGTCGCACTTCCGCTGCACGTTTCTTCGGGAGAAACGCTGGCGGGTAATTTGAAGAGCTCGAAATCGCAGCAAAGTGCTGACCCAACGAGTTAGAAATTGCGACGGGGTCCACTAAGGTATCATGCGCGACAGTGAGCCCAGAAACCGGGGAGAAACTAGGCGCGCCTGAGAACCGTCGAAGCCGACTCCAAACTTCCGAGGAGGGAGTGAAGGTGTTAAATGAGCTAATAAAGAATTTCCAGCTTGCCTTCTTGCTATCGCGGATGACGCGACGGCATCGCGCACGGAGCTGCTTATAGCGGATACAGTTGGCCAAAGTAGGATGGTGACGGAAAATGCGAAGAGCACGTCGCCGCTCACGTATTGCGTCACGGCATGCCTCGTTCCACCAAGGAACTGGGGGGCGCCGGGGCAATTCGGAGGTGCGTGGTATTGAACGTTCCGCAGCTGTAAGGATAACGTCGGTAATGTGTGTGACCTCATCGTCGACGCTGGGAAAGCGACGGTCATCGAATGTCGCGAGAGACGAAAAGAGTGTCCAATCGGCTTGGGCAAACTTCCAGCGTCGCGGGCGCATATATGGCAGTTGAGGCTGCAGTCTGAGGACACATGGAAAGTGGTCACTCGAGTGTGTATCATCAAGGGCGAACCATTCGAAGCGCCGAGCTAGCGGAACAGTACCGACCGCAAGGTCCAAATGAGATAAGGTTGTCGTGGAGGCAGACAAAAATGTGGGGACCCCAGTGTTGAGGCAAACTAGATCCGCTTGGTGGAAGACGTCTAGCAATACGGAGCCACGTGGACAAGGGTGTGGAGATCCCCAAAGCGGGTGGTGGGCATTGAAGTCCCCAACCAGCAAATAGGGGGGTGGAAGCTGACCAAGAAGATGAAGGAGATCAGCTCGTGCCATTGGTGTGGACGATGGAATGTATACAGTACAAAGAGAGAACGTGTATCCGGAAAGTGAAAGACGGACGGCGACAGCTTGGAAGGAAGTGTTTAAGGGGATTGGGTGATAATGGAGAGTATCACGGAGAAGAATCATGAGTCCTCCATGGGCTGGAGAGCCTTCAACAGAGGGGAGATCATATCGGACAGACTGAAAATGAGGGAGAACAAAGCGGTCATGGGGACGCAGCTTTGTTTCCTGAAGACAGAAGATGACCGGCGAGTAGGAGCGTAAGAGGACCGACAATTCATCCCGATTGGCTCGAATGCCGCGGATATTCCAGTGGATAATGGACATGGGGTGAAAAGAGAATGGAGGAATGGGACCAAAGTTGCTGTCAACTCAAAGACTGCTCGGAGCTAGCAACCGACAGCATGGAATGGCATTCAGCCGAAGGCAGAAGATCCTGATCCATAAGTTGGTCAGGAGCAGTCCCTGCCACCAGCGATCGGCCGGTTGACCGGCCACCAGCAGTGCGCCTCGGCGACACAGAAGATGGCCGAGGGCGATTTCCGCCAGGTGGTGCTGTAGAGGGGGCACGCCTTGGCGGAGAAGGAGAGGAACTGGGTTTCTTTGTAGCCTTCTTGGAAGAATGTTGTTTAGAGGAAGGAGGAACCGATGGTTGTGAAGCTGCGGTCCGTAAAAACTCTTCACGAGTATGCTCTTTTTTCGAAGACTTGGCGTCCGACTTTTGGGCTCGAGATGTAGCAGAACCCGACGAAGGGTGAGCCATAGAGTGGGCAGGCGAAAGTGGTGAGGTTGAACGAGCGATCTTTGCGCTGGCCGATCTGACGACCGTGGTACTAAAGGTGAGGTCGCAAGTCTGCGTGGCCGCCTCCTTTGTTGGCCGAGGAGAAGCAAGGACAGTGCTGTATTTTCCTGTCTGAGGCACGGTGGGCTTGCGACTGGCGAATAATTTTCGAGCAGCAAAGGTCGACACCTTTTCCTTCACCCTTATTTCCTGGATGAGCTTCTCATCCTTAAAAACGGGGCAATCTCGAGAGGAAGCAGCGTGGTCACCCATACAGTTGATGCAGCGAGGGGATGGAGGTGGACAAGCACCCTCATGGGCATCCGTGCCACAGCTAACACATTTGGCTGGATTGGAACAGGACTGGCTGGTGTGATTGAACCGCTGACATCGATAGCAACGCGTAGGGTTTGGGACGTAAGGGCGAACGGAAATTATCTCATAGCCTGCTTTGATTTTCGATGGGAGTTGAACTGTGTCAAATGTCAAGAACACAGTGCGGGTTGGAATGATGTTCGTGTCAACCCGTTTCATTACTCTATGAACTGCCGTTACGCCCTGGTCAGACAGATAGTGCTGAATTTCTTCGTCAGACAATCCATCGAGGGAGCGTGTATAAACGACTCCACGCGAGGAATTCAAGGTACGGTGCGGTTCCACCCGGACAGGGAAGGTGTGGAGCAGAGAAGTACGCAGCAATTTTTGTGACTGGAGGGCACTGTGTGTTTCTAACAACAGGGTGCCATTCCGTAATCTGGAACAAGACTTTACAGGACCTGCTATTGCGTCGACTCCTTTCTGAATAATGAAAGGGTTGACCGTGGAGAAGTCGTGACCTTCATCAGACCGAGAAACAACAAGGAACTGTGGCAACGATGGAAGAATCGTCTGTGGCTGAGACTCAGTATGCTTACGTTTGTGACTAGACTTAGTGGAAGGTGAGGAAACCATTGCGGAAGAATCCCCCATGATTACCGGCGTCTCCGATGGCGCGCTCCTCCCTTGTGGGGGCCCTCTCTGAGGGCACTCCCGCCTTAGGTGATTGTTCACACCTCAGGTCACACCTCCCGACAAACGGACGGAGGGACCAATCGGCATTTTCGGAAGGTATCAGCTCGGGTAATCACCCCTCCCTGGGCCTGGCCGTTACCAGGGGGTACGTACGTGTCCTACCTGTCTACCCGGGGCGGGGAATTACGCGTTACCCCGTCACCGGCTACGCACGAAGGGCGTGGGTCGGCCTTCAGACACGCACAGGGAGGAAGAAAGAGAAAGGGAAGGGAAGGAAGAGAGGTCTCAAACGCCGCAGCGGAGAAAAGAGAAAGAGAAGAGGTAAGGAAAAGAGAAGGACAAAGGAAGGAAAAAGACAGAGAAGGACAAAGGAAGGAAGAAGACATAAAAGCAAGGAAGGCAAGAAATGCAGTACATTTACGAGCGTCCGTCTCCGGACGTAGGCACAAACCATACTCCCAGATGGGGAGAAAGAGAAGGAAAGAGCCAGAGGTGAGGGGAGGAGAGGCGAAGAGAGGGATGGGGAAGGATGCGGAATGGGAAGGTATGCAGCCCGGAAAGGAAGGAAGGCCACATTAGCTCGGGGTCCCGTGCTCGCTACGCACGTATCCACAAAAGAGTTGTGGACCCCCTGGGGGGAACCATAAGAATTCGACTGCGAGACTGTACTGCAAAATCTGACTGCGTGAAAGTAAGATGAAAGAACCTATTTGATTCTTTGTCTGTTTAAACAGTCGTAATTGCAAGAATACTGTCTGAATTAAGTACTGTGAATCATTAAACTTTTAAACTTACAAATTGGTCCTAGAGAAACTCAATGTTCTTTCTTATTATTAAATTACCTGTTGCACAATGGAAACACCGTGACACTATTCTTGTCTTGAAAGCGCGTCGCATCTAATGAGCTACGACTAACTACTGTGATGAGCCTGGTACAATGCGCTCCTTTTCAAAAGGGCAAATCATACGTGGTTCATAAAAAATTTGAATAAACCAAAATAACTCGTATTTTGGCATGGACTTTGGATGCGGACAATGACTTGGTATAAATTATAACATCAAATGTAATTAGTGCCGGCCGAAGTGGCCGTGCGGTTAAAGGCGCTGCAGTTTGGAACCGCAAGACCGCTCCGGTCGCAGGTTCGAATCCTGCCTCGGGCATGGATGTTTGTGATGTCCTTAGGTTAGTTAGGTTTAACTAGTTCTAAGTTCTAGGGGACTAATGACCTCAGCAGTTGAGTCCCATAGTGCTCAGAGCCATTTGAACCATTTGTAATTAGTTTTCTGGTCAGAAACGTCCTATATTGAAAACCTCTCTTTATTTGCTTCACAGACAGTAATACACAAAAAATTACAGTTCTTGAGTGGAAAAACCGTAAGTAGTCTTAAAAATCAAATGAGATCTTTGCAAAATGCAACTCGTAAAAAATGCCATTAAATATCTAAAACATTTAAACTGAAAAAAAACTGATGGCTGTTTCTTTCCTTACACTCAAGTCTCCGGATGTCTGAACCAAGAACGCGTAACTGTAAGATCACAATAAACTACAAACTTTGAAATAAATTACCTTAAATTAAATCCTCTTCTATCACCTATCAAAATAATCATAATAGAATATTCTTCTCAAAATGCTTCAATTTCTTTCCTCATCCCAAATAACATGGTCCACTTCCTCAGAGTAAAACTGCAACCTTACCACTCGGAGTATGCCGTACCACTACTCATGACACATTACTATTCATGTCTCTCTTCATCTCACGAATAACAGTGCGCATTATCTCCCACGCATCTTGCAAAGCAGAGATGGTGAAAGCAAGCCTCCAGGCAACACAGCATTTACGATGACACTGCGCGCTTATACACTTAAGCGCCAAAGAAACTGGTATAGGCATGAGTATTCAGATACAGAGATACGCAAACAGGCAGCATGTAGCTCTGCAGCGTCTATGTAAGACAAGAAGTTGTTAGATCAGTTAATGCTGTACTTACGTGAGTTTGAACGTGCAGTTTCAGTCGGAGCACGAGCGATGGGACACAGCATCTCCGAGGTAGTGACGAAGTGGGGACATTCCCGTGCGACCATTTCACGAGTGTACCGTGAACATCAGGAATCCAGTAAAACATCAAATCGCCGACGTCGCTGCGCCCGGATAAAGATCCTGCAAGGACGGGACTAACGACGACTGAAGACAATCGTTAAACGTGACAGAACTGCAACCCTTCCGCAAATTTCTACACATTTCAGTGGTGGGCCATCAAGTGTCACCGTGCGAACCATTGAAGAAAACTGGTACACCTGCCTGATACCGTGTAGGACCCTCACCAGCACGCGGAAGTGCCGCAACACGACGTGGCAGTGACTCGACTAATGTCTGAAGTACTGCTGGAGGAAACACACCACGAATCATGCAGGGCTGTCCATAAATCCGTAAGTGTACGATGGGGTGAAGATCTCTTCTGAACAGACGTTTCAAGGAATCGCAGATATGCTCAATAATGTTCATGTATGGGGAGTTTGCTGACTAGCAGAAGTGTTTAAACTCATAAGAGTTCCTAGAGCCACTCCGTAGCAGTTATGGAAGTGTGGGGCGTCTCATTGTCCCGCTGGAATTGCCCAAGTCCGTCGGAATGCACAATGGGCATCAATGGAAGCAGGTGATCAGACAGGATGCTTACGTACATGTCACCTGTCAGAATCGTACCTAGACGTATCAGGGGTCCCATATCACTCCAACTGCACATGCCCCACACCATCACAGAGCCTCCACCAGCTTGAACAGTCCCCTGGTCAAATGCATGGTTCATGGATTCACGAGGTTGTCTCCATACCCGTACACGTCCATCCGCTCGAGACTAGTCCGACCAGGCAACTTGTTTCCAGTCGCCAAGAGTCCAATGTCGGTGTTGACGGGCCCAGGTGAGGCGTAAAGCTTTGCGTCGTGCAGTCAAGGGTAAACGAGTGGGCCTCCTGTTCCAAAAGCCCATATCGATGACGTTTCGTTGAATGTTTCACACGAGACACTTGCTGATGACCCAGCATTGAAATCTGCAGCAATCTGCAGAAGGGTTGCACTTCTGTCACGCTGACCGATTCTCTTCAGTCGTCTTTGGTCCCGTTCTTGAAAGGACTTTTTTCCGGGCTCAGCGATGTCTGAGATTTGATGTTTTACCGGATTCCTGATATTCACGGTACACTCGTGAAATGATCGCAATGGAAAATCCCCATTTCATCGCTACCTCGGATATGCTGTGTCCCATCGTTCGTGCGCCGACTAAAACACCACGTTCAAACTCACTGAAATCTTGATAACCTGCCATTATAGCAGCAGTAACCGATCTAACTACTGTGCCAGACACTTGCACTTGTCGTCTTATTCAGGCGCTGTCGACCACAGCGCCATATTCTGCCTGTTTACATATATCTGTATTTGACTACTCATGCCTATACCAGTTCCTTTGGCACTTCAGTATATTAACACCTGCTGGAAAGGCTGGCTCAGTTACAGCTATTCACGGTTACAATGGAAGATGATAAACGCACTGGATTATTGATGAAAAACGTGTAACTATATATGGCATTGTGAGCAATGGCCTTCAGCGACGTACCGTACTTCACTTGTCAACTACAGTCAGTTCTCTACGCAATGTACGCTCGGAAACTGTTGGGACGGGGCTGTATTTACTGACAACGGCAGTTCTTCTCGGGTTCGAATCCGATTGCCACTGACTGTCAGAATTATCTCCGGTCTCTCTCTCTTAGGTTCTTTTTATGACTATTGCTCCATATTTTGTTGCTCGGCTGCAAGTGGTACACACTTCCTGGAAATAGACGCGTTAAGATCGTACGCATCAATATATCAACAAATCAGGCCTTTTCACTCGTGGTGTGCTCATGGGCTCCTTCAAGCACGATGGCTACACACACACACACACACACACACACACACACACACACACACACACACCAGCAGAGGAGGGTCGCATAACTGCCTTACACCAGTGTAACATTACCCGCAGCACTCAGAACGATCAGTGTGCTTCTGAGAGGTCTATTAAAGCAGTGCATAACAAAAAAGGAAAACATATAGAAAACATGGTTGGAAGTCAGTGCAACTTCGTACATGTACGCACCTTCAACGAATATGTCAACGACAACAGTTGCGATTTGTAAGTTCCCCACAATGTCTTTCTGTATGAAATCTAGGTCAAATTTACCTCCCACTCTATAAAGTGTCTACGTATTGCCAAAACTATGTACCCACAAACTGTTATCAAACTTAAACTCGTACGCTAACCTTTGACTAAACAGACCCCAATTTGAAATGAAGTGTAACTCGTCTGAATACAGCTTGTCTTCATATCAAATGCGGAGCTGAAGTGAAACAATTGTCTAGCTCTAATCAAAGTTTCCAGTTACCTCGCGTCTTGACAACATTGCTGCAGATTTCTCGAAAGGAAAACAGCAACCAGCTAGCAGGCAACGGCTAAGCTAGATTGCTATTGCAGCGCGAAGTGGCCGCGCTGTTAGAAGCGCCATGTCACTGATTGCGCGGCCCCTCCCGCAGTAGCTTAGAGTCCTCCCTTGGGCATGGCTGTGTGTGTGTGTGTGTGTGTGTGTGTGTGTGTGTGTGTGTGTGTGTGTGTGTGTGTGTTGTTCTTACCATAAGTTAGTTTAAATTACTTTAAGTAGTGTGTAAGACAAGGGACCGATGACCTCAGCAATTTGGTCCCTGAGAAATTCACACACATTTAAACAGATTGCTATTTTTAAATAAATGTTCAAACTATTATATACTACATGATACAATGTGGTAATGCGTAATGATAAACCTATGTGGAGAGTAACTGATGCTATGAAATTATATTCAAAGACAACGATTTTAGAATGACGTAGCTATTCAAAAAGACAGAGTAAAACTTCATGTGATCTTCACTCATAACATTGGTCTGAACAATACTACGCTTAACAAAATGAACAAGGATTTAAAATGGGCACAATATTTACAGAGAATTTCTATAAAAACCTGACAGATTAATTTAAAAAATGGTTCAAATGACTCTAAGCACTATGAGACTTAACATCTGAGGTCATCAGTCTCCTAGACTTGGAACTACTTAAACCTAACTAACCTAAGGATATCACACACATCCATGCCCGAGGCAGGATTCGAACCTGCGACAGTAGCAGCAGTGCGGTTCCGGACTGAAGTGCCAAGAAACGCTCGGTCACACCGGCCGGCACAGCTTAATTAGTTCATGTGTTAACGCATGACTCGAGGGAAGAGGAGGTGGTCTTCTTTAAACTCTGAGCAAGTGAACAAATGTAACTAGTTGCCAATAATCATTCCGATAAACTAGCTGCGCGGTGCTGCAGTGTTAACTCAAACTTCTTCTCTTCAAAAAAAAAAAAAAAAATAAATAAATAAATAAATAAAAATAAAAATAAAAAAATCATTATTCAAAATTTATATTCATTTCTTTATGTATCACATTCATCTTTTCTGTCTTTGCAATAAATCTTTCATCATCTGACAAGTACAATCATAAGTCACCACAGCACAATACTGAATACGTTCATCTCTTATCACATCTCAACTAAGAATGTATAAGACTGTGCAGAGGTAAAACGGTGTCACAACATCAAAGACTGTTTAACAGAAATATAACTCCCGGTCTCCCTCTCTCTCTGATGTGCACATCGATAACTTAAAAGAAGATGATACGCCCATCTTGAAGCCTCTTACAATTTTTCTGACTGGTTGAATCGTGCAGAATCCAAATTTGTGGGGCAATTGGATGTGACAGTGGCCCGATGCTGGACTGCATGGGTACGTGGGGCAGGCGTACTCGTCTTCAAGGTTCCGGTCGACCCCTTCTGACCACCAGAACGGAGGATCGCAGTACTGTGCACCAAGCTGCTCACCTGCGCCTATCGCTGGCCGGGGTGGCCGAGCGGTTCTAGGCGCTACAGTCTTGAACTGCGCGACGCCTACGGTCGCAGGTTGGAATCCTGCCTCGGGCATGGATGTGTGTGATGTCCTTAGGTTAGTTAGGTTTAACTAGTTCTAAGTTCTAGGGGACTGATGACCTCAGAAGTTGAGTCCCATAGTGCTCAGAGCCATTTGAAACATTTTGAACCTGCACCTACCACTCGGGCACAAATAGTGGACTCCTTGCAACGCTCTGTGTCATCCTTCACTGTTGTTGGAGACCAGCAGCAGCCTGAATGGGGAATTACCATCCCATACATAGGCTGCCCTCAACATTGCGGGCTTTCAAATAAAAATCAAATGATGGCTTTCTACTACGTACCCACAGACGCAGAGTTGAAATATTAAAAGTTTTGGCTGTCTAGGGGCTGGGATACGCAGTTGCCGCATTACAAGTCAAATACTGCCGAGTCTACAGTATACAATATGAATACACACATGAATAGAATGGTCGAAGGTTCCTATCACTCGGCAATTGCGAATGTAACGTAGAAATTCTGCAATTAAATAAAATCTGCAGGTACTATCTTAACGACTTTAAATGATGATTATGATAGTAGAAGTACTTTTGAGAATGTAGTATATTTCTGCAAAACACTTATTGGTGTCGATGGTCCAGCAGTTAAATAAAATAGAAGCTGAATAACAGGGAAACAGTAGATACTACTTCGCGCAATTAGTTATGAACGACAACATAGCTTGCGAGATATTCACTTCCAAACTCCTACTACGTCTTCATTGCAGAAGCCACGGAAATCTCACAAGTACACACGTCGGCACTACAAAGTATTTCTATCTGTCGCGACCACGCGCAAACCGCTCCACACTCCAAATTTTTCCCGCGACTCCGCGTCCGTCCCGTCCAGCACTTCCTGTTTCCTGCGCCACTCTCGTGCGGCACTGTCCACACCTAACTCGTGTCGTCTCCGGAAACGATGCTCCTCCCCAACCTCCATACGCCTTAGTAACGAGCGCTGTGATTGGCTAGAGCGCTCCCTCCATGTCTCCAAGCCAACGTACACTCACAAACATTTGAAACACACATGAAATACTGGATTTACATTCAAATAACTTGAAATTAAATAAATATTCCTACGGTTGGACCATGAACACGCTCTAACATACATTATTAAATAAATAAACAAATTAAATAAACATACGTCAAAGGAATAGCAACAAAAGGTAGGCCAGTAGCCTAATGTCTCTGTGCTTTCTAAAACACAGTAAATATTTAACCAATTTCTTCATGAATAATATATATCGGATATAAACAAAGACATAGACGAATAAATATATTTATAAGCATGCTGCTACCGTTTTTTCATGTCATTGGAGAAATTATTGGCCTGACGCGATCGATAGTAATCGGCCACTTTGACCTCCAATAAGTCGAGCCTGTAATTTATACCCATTTAGGTTTACACTAATAGCTTCCTAAAGACACGTCGATCGACGAAATGGGATGAAGCGTTTAGATTTTGGAAATTCGTTGCTGGGTGTAACTTGTATAATTTATTGTCAGATACTAAACTTTAAACTAATAAAGACATTGAAAATCTGATTACACCATCAGAATCGTCGTGCAAATAATGGTAATGCACATGTTTCTTTTTGAGGTATCATGATTCATCTGGCTCCTATTAATATCTATATGAACTGTGAAATGTCTGTCATTAAGGTTTCACAAAGTCCGCCATCTTTGGCACTCCCGGCGTGTCTTCATCAACACAGTGTGGAACGTCCCCTTAGAAAAATTATACATGACTGTGCTTAAACTGACACACAATATTTTTAGCGCAACGCAAACTGACTTTCAAAAATCCCTACAAAAGAATGGCCCTGACTAAATTAACCTAAACGTTTCACAAATCACTTACCTCATAAAAATCTTCGTTACTCGAACTACTGCAATACAGCGAGCGCCACTACTGCCAGCTAAATAAAAGATTCAAACTACTTAAGGCACTAACTACTGATAGGCATAGTTAGCAAATGAAAGATTTTGATAGAGAACAAACAATGTATTTACCTTAATAGTGTTCAAAAGTCATAATATATATAGCAGTTCATGACATCCAGTCTTACAAATTTCAAAACTCCGCTATTTCTCTTCCCACATCCACCACTGCTGGCGGCTCACCTCCAACTGCGCAGCGCTACGTTCTGTTAACAGCCAACTGCCCAACGCTACAATGGCGAATATTGCAACAATGTCGACCAGCCTAATACTGCACACAGCACAGCCAGTGATTTTCATACAGAGCGCTACGTGGCGGCGGCGTTACCAATATAAGAACCTAAACAGCCTACTTAAAAGTGTCACCAGGGAATTCCCAGCCACGCGGCTGGACCGGTCGTTGTGCGGCATCATGTGGTTGCTAAGCTAACGTTCAGCACCACGTGGTTGCTGCCGGGCCACGATCTGCCTAGAAGCCCCAGCTCAGCCACACCAACTCCGAACTAAGAATATTTTCATGGCGCCACAACTCGCCCGTTACCTCACAACATTACAACACAAACGGCTGCACTTGGAGTACTACCGTAACTGAGAAGCACGATATGCTGGCGAACGGCATCGCATTGTGTTCAGTGGTGAACCGCAGCTCTGCATTACACATGTTGACCGTCGCTGGCGAGTATGGCAGTAAAGTGGGGAGAAGTCCCATTTTTCCATTGTTTTGGAGAGGCACAGCGGCAGTACTCATGGCGTCATGGTGTGCAACGCCAACAGGTGTGACTTCAAATCACATCTGGTAGTGGATGAGGAAACCCTACCGGTGCAACGAAAGTCGTGGACATCCTCCGTTCCCATGCGTTACCTTTCACGCGACAGTATTGTCGCACAATTTTTCAACAGGACAATGCTCATCCACACATAGCACGTGTCTCCATGGACTGTCTGCGTGATGCTGTGACCAGAAAGATTCCCAGATCTGTCCCCAACAGAGCATTTGTGGGACCAGCTCGTGCGACAACCGTCCCAGTGCCAGTCTCTAGAATGTCTAGGACCAGTTACAACTGTTTTGGGCCATCTTACATCAAGAGAGGACACTAGGGATTTCTGACGCAGTTCTCAACCGAATCACTGCATGCATATAAGCCAGAGGGGATGCAATTTCATATTCATATGTGAAATCATACTCCAGGATTCTTAATAAAGATTACTCGATTTTGCAATCACTACAGTAACATCACAAACCCTCTCAACCCCTAAAGTTACACTTTGTTTCCTCCTGCTCTTCTGGGTGCTTCACTTTGTCAGGCAGTGTACACATTCCTGTCAATGCAGTACAGTAGATGCCCAGTAAATCGAGCTAATTGGGGCTGAGGCTACCTCGAATTATAAGAAACTCAGGTAGTACGGAAATATCACTAAATCAATGGGTAAATCGAGAATAAATGTTTAATGATATTTGTAAAACAAAGATTTTAGAGTGAAGGGTGTATTAAAAACAGAGTAAAACTTAGCGTGATCTTCACTCATAACATTGGTCTAAACAATATTATGCTTAACAAAGTGAACAAGGATTTAAAATGGATACAGTGTTCACAGAGAATTTCTATAAAAACCAGACAGCTTAATTAGCTTGTTAATGCATGACTAGGGGGAGGGGGGGTGTTCTTCCTTTAAACTGTAAGCAAGTGAACAAATATAATTAGCAGCCAATAATCATTCCGATAAAATAGCTGCGCGGTGCTACAGTGTTACCTCAAACTTCTTCTCTTAAAAAAATTGTAACAATAGGGATAACTGTTTGTCAGGCGATGCAATTAGTGAAGGGTCGACAAAGAAAAAGCAAGTGCACTTCTCGAAATCTAACGGCACCTGTCCATCTGTAATAGAAATGCTATTTGGAGTATGAGGTAAAAAATATTTCTGTGCATTATGAACGAATATCCTAATGGGACAGCTTTACCTGTTTTGTACATGGAAAATTGAAAAAAAAAATGTAACACCTTCGAAAGTGCGTAAAACGTACATGCGAACAACGTATGAAAACGGGTTTTTAATTTAGTTTTATGTAAGATTTTAATTTTCTTAAGACCTGCTGGAGTTACACGAAACCTCGAAATACGGTAGCTCTACTGTATTTAAAAGCAAAGGGTAATTTTTTATATTCTGTAGAACCTCACTGTATTCATAGTAATCATAAATTTTCTTTCATTTTTGTAAATTCTGTGCTTGCTAGTACACCAAACTGCCGTAATTATCGCTTGTGAAACAGTATAACATTAGAAAATGGGCACGGTACGCGAAACTCAGGTCGTGTGCAGTAAAACTTCGTGGAACTGATGTATTTCCCTGTGTAATTATTACAGTGTTCCACAAAGAACCCACAATCAACTCAATTAAAACGATTTCATTAATTAACGTTTGCAATTATATGCTGACAGGGCAGCGTGCAGCTATTATTTTACTGTACCTCTGTTCGGCACGCGGTCTCCTATGTAATGTCGCCACTCATTTCGTTTTTGAAACTTTAGCGATACAGAGAAGCAGCTTGTATTTAACTGTTGGATTCATATTTGTACTTTTATCTATCGAGCAATTAGTCATTCTGAAAGTAAATATGCCCTGATTCAATGGGATAAGTTACCTTATGGAACGAAGCCTTACTTTTCACCTGTGGGCCACAATACTCGTGTTTTTGCTGCGCTGCTGTTGTCTGGTGCTTCTGGTGTTCTTGGTGAAGTTTAGTCACCATCTTGAGCTTTCCTGTTAGCTTTCATTTTCCTGCTGAACTCTACCTTCGGACCCTCAGACCACTTCCTGGTCTCATTACGGTTATCGTAAGGGTTGTTCGGAAGGGTCTGGTTTCAATAGCTAAATGGTGGTCGTCCCTGCTAGGTATCAAGTCTTACCTGATATGAACTTCTGTAAGGTCATTCTCTGTTCGAATGATCCACAAAAATGCAGTAGCTTTACCGTTTTTATTGTTAGTACGTGTCGGACTTAGAAGAGAATAATTGTTTTGGATGTTACCTTCACTCTGCTTTTATTATTATTATTATTATTATTATTATTATTATTTCTTTCCTTTCTCAGACGTTATGTCTGGTTAAAAATGGAAAGTGACGCGGACCTTGATCAAGCGTGACTTCCTTTTAACTCTACGGTATATTTTACATTGCATTTTGGAACTTTCGGGTAATTGAACAAGTATCAATAATTACAGATTTCTGTAGTTGTATATACAAGTTTGGATGTAGCTGTATTGCGTTGATGTACTGGTGGATATTGTGTGGTATGACTCCTGTAGTTGATAGTATAATCGGTATAATGTCACCTTTATCCTGATGCAACATGTCCTTGACTTCCTCAGCCAGTTGGATGTATTTTTCAATTTTTTCTCCTGTTTTCTTTTGTTCAAAAAATGGTTCAAATGGCTCTGAGCACTATGGGACTTAACATCTGTGGTCATCAGTCCCCTAGAACTTAGAAGTACTTAAACCTAACTAACCTAAGGACATCACACACATCCATGCCAGAGGCAGGATTCGAACCTGCGACCGTAGCAGTCGCGCGGTTCCGGACTGAGCGCCTAGAACCGCGAGACCACCGCGGCCGGCTTTTCTTTTGTATATTTGTTGTATTGGGTATGGATATTTCGATCAGTTGCGTTAATTTCTTCTTTTTATTGGTGAGTATGATGTTAGGTTTGTTATGTGGTGATGTTTTATGTGTTATAATGGTTCTGTTCCAGTATAATTTGTATTCATCATTCTCCAGTACATTTTGTGGTGCATACTTGTATCTGGAAACGTGTTGTTTTATTAGTTTATGTTGTATGGCAAGTTCCTGACGTATTATTTTTGCTATATTGTCATGTCTTCTGGGGTATTCTGTATTTGCTAGTATTGTACATCCGCTTGTGATGTGATCTACTGTTTCTGTTTGTTGTTTGCAAAGTCTGCATTTATCTGTTGTGATATTGGGATGTTCAATAATATGCTTGCTGTAATATCTGGTGTTTATTGTTTGATCCTGTATTGCAATCATGAATCCTTCCGTCTCACTGTATATATTGCCTATTCTTAGCCATGTGTTGGATGCGTCTTGATCGATGTGTGGCTGTGTTAGATGATATGGGTGCTTGCCATGTAGTGTTTTCTTTTTCCAATTTACTTTCTTCGTATCTGTTGATGTTATGTGACCTAAAGGGTTGTAGAAGTGGTTATGAAATTGCAATGGTGTAGCCGATGTATTTATATGAGTGATTGCTTTGTGTATTTTCCTAGTTTCTGCTCGTTCTAGAAAGAATTTTCTTAAATTGTCTACCTGTCCATAATGTAGGTTTTTTATGTCAATGAATCCCCTTCCTCCTTCCTTACTACTTAATGTGAATCTTTCTGTTGGTGAATGTATGTAATGTATTCTATATTTGTGGCATTGTGATCGTGTAAGTGTATTGAGTGCTTCTATGTCTGTGTTACTCCATTTTACTACTCCAAATGAGTAGGTCAATACTGGTATAGCATAAGTATTTATAGCTTTTGTCTAGTTTCTTGCTGTCAATTCTGTTTTCAGTATTTTTGTTAGTCTTTGTCTATATTTTTCTTTTAGTTCTTCTTTAATATTCGTATTATCTATTCCTATTTTTTGTCTGTATCCTAGATATTTATAGGCATCTGTTTTTCCATCGCTTCTATGGAGTCACTGTGGTTATCCAATATGTAATCTTCTTGTTTAGTGTGTTTTCCCTTGACTATGCTATTTTTCTTACATTTGTCTGTTCCAAAAGCCATATTTATGTCATTGCTGAATACTTCTGTTATCTTTAGTAATTGGTTGAGTTGTTGATTGGTTGCTGCCAGTAGCTTTAGATTATCCATGTATAGCAAATGTGTGATTTTGTGTGGGTATGTTCCAGTAATATTATATCCATAATTTGTATTATTTAGCATGTTGGATAGTGGGTTCAGAGCAAGACAGAACCAGAAAGGACTTAATGAGTCTCCTTGGTATATTCCACGCTTAATCTGTATTGGCTGTGATGTGATATTATCTGAATTTGTTTGAATATTACGTGTGGTTATCCAGTTTTTCATTACTATGTTTAGGAACTGTATCAATTTAGGATCTACTTTGTATGTTTCCAATATCTGTAGTAACCATGAGTGGGGTACACTATCAAAAGCTTTTTGGTAATCAATGTATGCATAGTGTAGCGACCTTTGTTTAGTTTTAGCTTGATATGTCACCTCTGTATCTATTATTAGTTGCTCTTTACATCCTCTTTACTTTATCACTTCAGACATTTGTGGTATCATCTTGTATGTGTATGTGTCTGTTTCTGCTTGTATCCACCGTGCATGTCTGTTATGTTGTACCGGGCTTGACCATATGTTGCTCCAGAAGTGTTCCATGTCTGTTATGCTTGGTGGATTGTCTATTTTAATGTGTGTTTATCTATTGTTTGGTAAAATTTCTTTTGGTTTGTGTTGAATGTTTGGTTTTGTTTCCTTCTATTTTCACTTTTTTCGTATCTTCTAAGTCGTTTGGCCAATGCTTGTAATTTCTGCTTCTTTTCATCTAATTGCTCTATTGCTTCTTGTTGTGAGATTTTACCTAACCTTTTTCGTTTTTTGTCTGATATTTCATTTCTTATAAATTGTGTTAGCTGTCCGATGTCTTTCCTCAGTTTTTCTATTCTGATCTGTAGCCTGTGTTGCCATGCTCGTTTTGTGGGTTTCTTCTGTGTGTTGGTTGGTTCTGATCTCTGCCTAGTGTGTATATTTAGTGTAGTGAGTGCTCCTACATAAAACAGTAATTGTAACTCTTCCATAGTTGTCTTTTCATTTATTTTGTTGTGTATGATTGTGTTGATAGTTTTTATTGTTGTTTCGACTTGTGGGTTATTTGGCGGTCTATGCAAGAATTGTCTAATGTCTGTATTTGTGTCTTTGTATTCTATATATGTCAGCTGAAATTTCTCTTCTATATCTAACATGTCTCTCTTCGTGTTCTATTTGTGCTTGCTCTGGTGGCTGTCTTAAGATTTCGTTTTCCTCTGATTGTTTAATTGATGTGTGTTGTTCTTTGTTTGTTTGCTCTGGGATGTTTGAGTCCATTACTGTATTTTCTTCTTCTTTTGATTGCACATTATTTTGTTCTAGTATTTGTTGTACTTGTTGTTTGATGTTTTCTAATTCTGACTGGGGTATCCTGTTATTATTATTATTATTATTATTATTATTATTATTAGTCTTTTTAACCAGGATAAGCACTCTGCTACCTAGAGGACTGACACTCTCATAACTGTTATAGTCTCTGTTTTATATTCATTGACATATGTTTTGAAGCGTACATTTTTCTGCTCCATCTACTTTGATTTTCCTATGTTCGAGAGATAAGTTTCACTAATATCGATTCTCTAAGGTACTTCATAGTTTTAACTCATTTGATGTTCTTGGTAGCGCTGACTCTATTTGATCTGGAGCATTTTTAATATTGGCAATGGATTCGGTCATTCCGATGTTGATCAGTAGACCTGTTCTCTGTGCTAGAAACGCAGTGCTTAGAGTTGAAAAAACCTCCTGCGTGTCGTTTGCCAGCAAGGTCAAGCCAGCAGTAAAGGCCGGGCAATGGGATCCTTGGGTTGTCTACTCTGATCCCCACCGTCAGTCTAATGTTTGCTGGTATTCCCAGGACTCAGGCAAATAATGTACCTGTAATACCATCTTCTTGCCTCACTCTTGAATTGATGGGGAAGCTCTCTGAGAATTCACCTCTGGATCTGGCGTGTTATAGGGGGGCCTGCACCAACCTATTGATTTTTCGTGGAGTCCTGGTTGTCTCAATATCCGAAAGATAGTTCTGTCCATGGAGTCATACGCATTTTGGGAGTCTACGAACTCACTGTCTGGCGCGTTTCTTGAGGTTTTGTATTTGTTCAGTACGTGATCCTGATGCTCCGAAACCTGCGTGATATTCCCCGAACCCATGGTCCAGCTGTCTCGCTGTGTGTCGTCAAAGGGTCCTGGAAATGGTTTTGTATGTACAAGAAATATATTATCAAATCCGAATACCATGAGATACCAGCTGTACAATTTATTGTTGAACTATGAAAATTTGTGCCGGACCGGGACTCGAACCCGGATTTCCCCCTTTACGCGAGCGGTCCCCTGAATCACTGCGGCTATGCGACCACGCTTCCAGGACCGATCCAGACCTCTACATGTCACAGTGTGTCCACGTCCTGCATTCAGAGTCGCTGTGATTCAAGCACAGGAAGAGACTTACTTATTATTATCCTGGCCTTTTGCTGAGGCATGTAAATATAATTTGAAGTGTCTGTTACGCAGTGACCTTCAGACATTGGTGCATGAATCTCCGAAGAACACTACATAAAACACACACTGCAGATAGTAAGATCTTGGATGTGACTGCAAGGAGCGATATTCATCTGTAGTTACCAGAGTCTGATTTATTTCCTTTTTTTGTAAATTGCGTGAATTACGACTGAGGCCCAGTCTTTTGCTAGCCCACACGTCCAGGTTAATTGCTCCTGTGTGTGTTCTCTTCTGCTAGTTTCAGTATTTTTGCCCCTACCTCATTCTCCCCCGGAGGAGTTACGCGATCTCTTTCACCTGCTCGTATGTGGGAAGAGGGATATGCTCTTTAACCGGTAGTCCTTGAATAGTTTGAAATTCAGAAGATTCCGGAAGTAGTCAACTAGAAATTCTGTGCATTCCAAATCACTGCGCACAATGACGTATCTGCTCACTAGAGACGTGAAGCAGTAGTAGTAGTAATAGTAGTAGTAGTAGTAAAATGGGACGTCTCTTGCTTGAGGCCCTTGATAGGTGTCTAGAACTATTACTTTTAAAGTTTTCCTTTGCCTGCTGAATCAGATATTTGTGATACTTCCTATTCCCCCCTCTAAGAGTATTTACGTATTCAACGACTATTTTGCAGGAAGTTTCTCTGATGTATGCCATATAAATGTAATACTTCCACGAACTATTAAAAATGGCAAATCGCTTCATTAAAAAGACCACAGCTGATTTTTTATGCATAAATTGACTATTACCCATGAAGGTTGTTTGCTTTGACCCCCCCCCCCCCCCCCACCCACAATCCGATGTTCGCTGGTAAAGGTTCGATCCATTCCCTGATGATTTTTTTCAAGGACACAAGCAAGTATTATACATTAAATACCATCTCCTTGCCTTACCCTTGTGCTGATCGGAAAGCTCTTACTATTTGCTCTGTATATTCAATCCCAATTTAAGGAATTGTTTTTTGGGATTTTATACAGAAGATAATACTGTCATAAAAAACAGAAAAGGAGCTTAAAGATAACTAAAAATAGTAACCTCACAATAAATATATCTTCAAACAGCTGAAATTCTAAATAAATCATGTCAATACTTCTACCGAGACATTACGTACCTTAAGAATAATAGTAACAGTTATTACATTAACAATCTACCGAGTCGGTTTTAACCAAAGTTTACGAAGAATTCGTACAGTCTCTCAATATTTTTTTCATCTTTTATTACGAGTAAGTCTTTAGTTCTGTCGTTTACAAATTATCTAATCAGCGTTCTGTAAAGTATGATTAGACTCGTTCCATAACTAAGTACCTTTAGCTTACATGCTACAATGGAATCTCATAAATAGGTAAATAAAAACACTGAACGGCAATTTCAATCAGCGAACAAAATTGGGCAGTATTTTACTAGAATTCCACGTACGATTACACCATGTTTCGCACTCGGATCCCCTGCTTATCGCCAGCAGTCACCTTAACTCCTTTTTTCGCTCCATCTCTCCTACATGACTGACCCACAGTTTAAAGGTCACCCTTCTGTACTATCACTTCCGAACTGAGAGAATCTCGAGAAGGGATATGATTTAGGAGCGAGACGTATAATAAGGAAGTCCATTTATCGAATAAAAAACATTAGCATTTTTGAACCAATTTCATGCCATTGCATTTGACTAATTTCTTTCCTAATAAGTCCATCCGTTTCATTTTTTATTTCCCTGAACTGATAAGAACATTCCCATGTACGATAGCACAGCCGTCCAGTGTAGAACAAGAGTTTAATATTTTATTTAGGTCCGAAGATGATCTGTAACTGAACGAGACTGGTTATCATTGTGAAAAACTGGAATGACACTATTTGTAGACCACTTAGTTTTCGCGAACCTTATTGAGTAATTAAAAGGATTGTAATTTAAAACAGCAACCAGCCACAAGTATGGATTATGGAAGTTTATTTAAAACAAACCATTACCAGTTTCAAATTTATCTTTAATTTTTCTGACTGGTGTCAAGGATTTTCTTGCTTTCCTGATGACTCCTAGTTCTAAAATCGTTATAGGTTTCGTGCTTTAAAATGAAAAAAAGTTCTTCGTTCAAAATTCGGTAAACTTAGGAGAAATATTTTTTCTTCTTGACCTTCACAGACACATACATTAAATGATTTTAAAGTTGGTAAAATGTGAAATGTGGCGAAAACTTAGGTGGTGTATATTTCTGCGAGACGGATTCGTCATGTATTTGTTATATATTTCAAAGTTTCCACATTTTGACACTAGCAGTATTGAGTGATGTTAAATTCTCGGGAAACTGCTAGATCTCCCCCTTTCCTACGTTTTATGGCAGCACACGCTCAGACTTCACAAACAGCAACTACTACTACTACTACTACTACTGACAAACTCGTTAGTGTCAACGACGTTAGAGCACCATGGATGTTAAGTTACAGACGCTGTGTGTTTTACTGTGCCCATTACGTTGAGGTTACAAATCATGGGCTAGCGATATGCACATGTACAGACGGCGGCAGTATCGCGTACACAAGGTATACAAGCGCAGTGCACTGGCGGAGCTGTCATTTGTACTAAGGTGATACGTGTGAAAAGGTTTCCGACACGACTGACCGCAGAATGGCAATTAAGACTTAGAGCATGGAATGATAGTTGGAGCTAGATACGTGGGCATTCCATTTCGGAAATAATTAGGGAATTTAATATTCAGAGAACTACAGTACCAAAAGGGTGCCGAGAATATCACATTTCAGGCATTACCTCTCACCACGGTCGATGCAGTGGCCGACGGCATTGAGACGGCATTGAGACGACCGAGAACAGCGGCTTTTGCGCAGAGTTGTCACTGCTAACAAACAGTAATCAATGTGGGACGTACGACGAACGTATCCGCTAAGACAGTGTTGATGGACTATGGCAGCAGACAACAGATGTTTGTCCGCCGCTCGTGGTCTCGCGGTAGCGTTCTCGCTTCCCGAGCACGGGGTCCCGGGTTCGATTCCCGGCGGGGTCAGGGATTTTCACCTGCCTCGAGATGACTGGGTGTTTGTGTTGTCCTCATCATTTCATCATCATCCAGGAAAAGTGGCGCAATTGGACTGAGCAAAGATTGGGTAATTGTACGGGCGCTGATAACCACGCAGTTGAGCGCCCCACAAACCAAACATCATCATCAGACAACAGATATGGGTGCTTTTGGTAACAGCAAGACATTGCCTGCAGCGCCTCTCCTGGGCTCGTGACCATATATGTTGGACCATAGACTACTGGAAACCGTGGCCTGTTCAGGTGAGTCCCAATTTCAGTTGGTTTGAGCTGATGGAAGGGTTCAAGTAGGGCGCAGACCCCACGAAGCAATGAACCCAAGATATCAACAAGGCACTGTGCTAGGTGATGGTGGCTCCATAATGGTATGGGCTGTATTTACACGGAATGGTCTAGGTCCTCTGGTCCATATTAAATGAAATGATCAGTGTCTATAAATAACCATTTTCGGCTACTTGGAGACCATCTACAGCCATTCATGGACTTCCCAAATAACGATGGAATTTCTGTGGTCGATAATACGCAACGTCACCGGGCTACAATAATTCGCGGCCGCCTTGAAGATCATTCTGGACAATTCCAGCGAATATTTTGGCCACCCAGATCTCCGGACATCAATATTTATGTGACAAAATCCAGCACCGACAGCACTTTTACAATTGTGGATGGCTGTAGAGGCAGCATGGCTCAATTTTACTGCGGGATACTTCCAGGGTCGTGCTGAGACCATACTACTTAGAGATGCTGCACTATGCCGGGCAAAACGAGATCCGACACGGTATTAGGAGGTATCCCATGATTTCAGCAGCCTCGGTGTACTTTACACAGCGCCTGTCACAAAATACCTTAAAACTCTAAAGCCGTCCTCTCACGGGACATGAAAGAGCACATGGGCGGGGAGCTGGTGACGTCAGAGCGTGGAAACCCACGTTCCACTACACTGCAGACCGTGAAATAATGCATCTGGCAGCTCGTGGAAGGAGAACGTGATCAATGAGATGAGACTTCGGTTTATGTCGCAATCAGAACATGGCAGCCCCGATATTGTGTAGCTTTAAACGACGTATCGGGTGGTCCTTCTTTCTCGGAGAGTACGTGGTATGAATATTGAATATTTGAAAGTATCAGAAAATTGAAGGTCTCTCTAAAATGAGTCGTTTTGTCTAAGATTGGTGACAGTAAAATGACAGAAAACTACATACCGGTAGGCAAAGTCTTCCTGTAATCGATGTTTTTAGTGTTATAACTTCGGTGCTATGAAAAATGCCGTTTCAGTGCCACGGCACAAAGATAATCTGTCATAATCGTGTTTTTTTGGTACAATTTGCAAATTAAGTAACAAAGGCATTTGTAGATAAAGTCTTCAGACTTTGAATATCATATACGGAAGGAGGGTTACTGTGTGAAAGCTGTAGCGTAAGTGATAGCGTTGTGGGTTCTCGAGTTCTGATAAGAAGGGCGACAGGTTCGCGTACAACCACCTTCACAATTATTTTTAGTCTTTTGTTTTCTATAAGACCGTGGGTGTTTCTTATTAATTTACTAGAATTATTATCTCAAAAGCCTGTTATATAAGGCAATGTCCTTGCTGACTGGCTCATCATCGCCCAGTTCGGATACCATTCTGTAATGTTTGTAAGTAGGCTGTTTAGATTTTTATATGGGTAATGCCACGAAGCGCTCTGTATGAAAATCACTGGCTGTGCTGTGTGCAGTCTGTGGCTAGTTTGCATTGTTGTCTGCCATTGTAGAGGGGCAGCTATATGTTAACAGCGCGTAGCGTTGCGCAGTTGGAGGTGAGCCGCCAGCAGTGGTGGACGTGGGGAGAGAGATGGCCGAGTTTTGATAATCTGTAAGACTGGATGTCAATTATGAATATTAAGGTAAATACATTGTTTGTTCTCTAATAATATCTTTCATTTGCTAACTATCCCTATCAGTAGTTAGTGCCTCCAGTAGTTTGAATCTTTTATTTAGCTGGCAGTAGTGGCACTCGCTGTATTGCAGTAGTTCGAGCAGCGAAGATTTTTGTGAGGTAAGTGATTTGTAAAAGGTATAGGTTAAAGTTAGTCAGGGCCATTGTTTTGTAGGGGTTATTGAAAGTCAGATTGCGTTGCGCTAAAAATTATTGTGTGCCAGGTTAAGCACAGTCTTGTACAATTGTTCTAAGGGGACGTTTCATATGGCGACCCTGCCAGGATACCTCACTGGAATCTTCTGATTTTTTCTTGTAGTTTGTGTATTTAGTGTAGCTTTTGTTTATTGCTAGCGCGTAATTGTAGAGAGAATCTCCTTTGTAGTTGCAGTCTTTCATTGTTGTAATGTAAAACAGTTGTGGCATGCATGTAGATTTGCAACAAGTATTTCGCAGCTGCGCTTGTAATTAACTACATATTATTTTCAGTGCTATGTTAATGTGTTCTCTTATTTTTGCTCTTCAAATTGTGTTTTCGTGTGTTATCGTGTGAAATATTGTCTCAATAATGGCGTGTGAAAAACGTAACACTCGGCTCCAAAGTAAACTAAGAAACGACAGTGAAGACGAAAGCAATGTGTTAGCGCCACTGTGTAATGAGTTAACTAATGTTCAAAGTAGTAATTTGGTAACTGTGCATAGGGAAATGGAGCGGGCGTCAAACAATGGCGTAGACAGTCAAACAGGTAGTGAACAGGGAAGCATTATCGATCGATCGGTCGGCAACAGCTCGCCTCAGGAATCCGAAATGATAGGACACAATTTTGCAAATACTGTAGATTCAGGTTTTGCGTCCTCACCGTTTTCTCAAATGAGTCAAGACACATTTTCTGCTTGTCAAAATGTGAATGCGGCCGGTGAAAACGCACTGTCAAAAGGCATAGAGAAACAGATTCCAGACACTAATACATTATTATTGCAATTAATGCAACAAATGGAACAAAATCAGAGACAGATGGGACAAAATCTTCAAAAGTTAGACACAATGGAACAAAATCTTAAAAAGTTAGACACAGTGGAACAAAATCTTCAAAAGTTAGACACAGTGGAACAAAATCTTCAAAAGTTAGACACAATGGAACAGCACCAGAGACAAACACAGCAAAAGTTAGACACAATGGAACAAAATCTTCGGAAGTTAGACACCACACTTGAACAAACACGTGAAGATTTAACTACTGAATTACATAACATTGAATCGAAATGTCAAAAAGTCTGTAATGACGTAAAAACACAAATTTGTGAGCATTTTCAGCCTATTTTTTCGCGGCATGAAAATGCATTACAGAATCACGAAGCAGCCATAAAAGAGCTGCAAACCATTGTTCATGAAAATCATGAGACCTTGTGGGCTAAAATTGACTCAGTTGCATCTACCGATTCGGTTACGCAACTGGCAAAAACTCAGGACAACTTAAAGAACACAGTAGATTCGATTGCAACACAAATGGACACTCTGAAACTTGGTTCAGAAAAACACACTGAGGAAATGTGTTCACTATCGGAGAAAGTAGCTGAACTTTCGGATCAGGTCACTAACTTATCTACAAAGGTAGATGATGATCTGAATGACACAAGACCCGTAGCCTTCACGGACACAGAAGAGTATGAACAAATAAGAAAATTCAAACAAAATCAGAATCAAATTAATACGCAATACAAAAGAGAAATGCGGGAAGTACAAGATCAGCTGACACAGGTAATACAAGAATTACGTATTTCAGAGGACACTCGCGCCCCAATAAGGGAAGAGGGACATATAAATACGGAAAAGCCACAAAATAATAACACAGAGCATTTCGGTAATTATGAAAGGAACTGGCAAGGTGCACCGAATTTTGAGATGGAACCGCCGACACGACGTAACAATGACCGATATGCTACTCGCCGACACGATGATTTTGATTATAAGCTGTTCATTACTACACGTAAATTCAAAACATTTAAGAATTCTGGCAACGACATTCATCCACAAGCATGGCTCCATCAATTCTCTCATTGTTTTCCTCCCAACTGGTCATTAGAACACAGATTAGAATTTATGTGTGGCTATTTGGAGAATGAACCAGCTGTAAGAATGCGATCGGTCATTCACGATTGTCACAGTGAAGGAGATTTTTATCATGCCTTCCTCTCAGCATATTGGTCTCAAGCCACACAAGACCGCGTAAAACATAGCATCATGATGATGAAACACTTTGAACAATCTGAATTTTCCAGTCTTGTCAAATATTTTGAAGACATGTTGCACAAGAATCAATACCTGTCAAACCCATACAGCCCCTCAGAACTCATCCGCATTTGCTTAATCAAACTGCCTGAACATTTGAGACATATTATTTTAGCAGGACGTTGCAAAGATGACATTGAAGCTTTTCAGGGACTGTTACAAGAACTGGAAATTGACACAGACAGTCGCGGAATGCGAAAACAGGAAAACAATCACTACAGGTCACATCCGTCTCAATTCCGTGACGACAGAAACAATAAATGGCCACGACAAACCTATTCTTACAACGTAAATCGTGACCAAAACAGACACCACCCATATGATAACCACTGGCAGAGTAATAGTTACAGGGAAAGATCACCTTTCCGCGGTAATGACTATCACAGAGACAATCAGAGAAACAGACAATATGGGAACCAAAATAACTATTATCAAGGGAGACAGAATAACTTTAGACGCAACGGTCCAGCGCGTAGTTACGATTCAAGGAGAAATTCTCCACCATGTGACCGACAAGAAAGAAACTATGGAAACTACCGACATGACGACAGACGATATGATCGTAACGACAGACCTGAATTGCATCAGAACTGGCGAGATTTAAACAGAGCAGAGCACTCTCGTCACGATGAATTTGTAGAAGTTAGGTCTCCAAATCCCAATAACGACGCGCGCCAACAAAGAGACAATAGGCGATGACTCACACCACTGGCAGCCACAAGACGTACTTATGAAACTGATGACGCAGCTGCCGTAGCTAGTAATTACGTAAAAATGGAAGACATTAGGGACATCTTACTCCAGGAACACGACGTAACATATAACACCATTGCATATCCTGTGATTCACATTACTGTACATGACGTAAAATTTACGGCAGTACTTGACTCTGGCAGTCCCATTTCAGTAATTAGCGAAACAGCTTTTAGCAAATGCAACAAAGCGAACGATTGCCCCACACTTCCGTTACGTAAGATTAAATTACAAGGTGCAATCTTTGGAAAAAGTGTAGATGTACGCCAACAAACCAATTTAGAATTCTTTTGTCAAAGCCACAGCTTCTCTATGAACTTCCTTATTGTTCCATTATTGTCGACGGAAATTATACTGGGAGTAGACTTTTTGAATGAATACAAAGCAATCTTAAGCTTTCACGATGCTGAAATAAGTTTAGAGAAAGAAGGTAAGTCAATAGCTTTGAAATTTGAAGACTGGCTCTCAAACCATGATGAGGAAATTAATCGGCTTTACGTTCTGTTAGACAACAGTTCGGAATTTTCTACGGAACTAGACACCAACAATCACTCTGCAAGTACTGACAGGGATGACATCGACGGCATATTTGAAATTAATGAGTTAATTCAGAATAAAATTCAGACAATTGAGAATTGTAATGACACTGATAGGCAGGACCTTTTTGAGATTTTACAAGCACATTCCACAGTTTTTACTCACAAAACAGGAACAATCAAGGGATTTCAATACCAATTTCGTGTTCGTGAGCATACTAAATTTTGTGTTAGACCTTACGTAATTCCGGCGCATTATAGGGACCGTGTTAGAACAGAAATACAATCTATGCTTGTCGAGGGCATTATTGAGCCTGCAGTAAGCTCATACAACAACCCATTACATGTTGTTGAGAAGAAGAATGGATCGATCAGGCTTGTTTTAGATTCGAGACAAATCAATACTATCATCATTCCTGAAACAGACAGGCCGCAGACGATGGAAGAACTTCTTCAAAATTTTAATGGTGTAAAAGTGTTATCTTCCATTGATCTCAGATCCAGCTTTTATCAGATCGAACTTCATCCAGAATGCAGAAAATACACAGCTTTCCTTTGTTTCGGCGTTTGTTATCAGTTTCGGAAACTTCCTTTTGGTTTGAACATTTCTTCGGCAGCATTCATTCGTGGGTTAAATTCCATATTACCTGAGTTCTTAAAACGTCACATCACTTTATATGTGGACGATATTCTAATAGCAGAAGCTTCATGGGAACAACATAACCGCATCCTCAACAGTTTGTTACGTATTTTTGCAGAATCTGGAATTACAGTTAACTTGGAAAAGTCAGAATTCGGTAGGTCAAAGGTGAAGTTTTTGGGACATATTATTTCTTCTGAAGGCATTCAGCCGGATCCAGAAAAGTTAGAAGCAATCAGAGCCATTCCAGTTCCATCCACAAAAAGACAAGTCCGCAGTTTTCTAGGTCTCGTAAATTTTTACCGTCGTTTTCTGAATATGCAAATTCTAGTTACACCAAAACTTTGTTCTCTCACTGGAAAAAATACTAGTTGGAACTGGGACGAACAAGCACAGTTGGAATTCAATTCTTTGAAAGAAGCGTTACTTCACGCGCCAATACTAGCTCATCCAGATCTGTCACAAGATTTCTGCCTTAGCACGGATTCTTCTAAAGTCGGTCTTGGTGCCCACTTATTTCAAGAAGCCATAGAAAATGACACTACTGTTCAGAAAACCATTGCTTTTGCTAGCCGAGTGCTAACAAAATCTGAAAAAAATTATTCCGTTACTGAATTAGAAGCTTTAGCTATCGTTTGGGCATTTAACAAATTCCGTTTCTTTCTTTCTGGTAAGCACGTAAAAGTATACAGTGATCATCGTGCATTACAATTTCTTATGTCTTCAAAATTAAATCATGATAGGTTAAAACGTTGGGCATTGTTTCTGCAAGAATTCCGCTTCACAATAGTCTACATTCCCGGCAAGGAGAACATTGTTGCGGACGCGCTGTCACGCGCACCGGCTGGGCTTGAGAAAAGTAACACAGAAGGCAACCTCGAGAAAAATTTCAGTATTCTTTACATTCAGAAAGTCGCCTTTGAAAACTTCATCACCACATCTTTAAAGGACATTGCTCATGAACAAGATAAAGATCCGATTTGGAAAGATATCAAAAGTAAATGGCATGAAAAGACACACACTCAGATTCGGCATTATTACCTGGTTAGAAACAACATACTCTTCAAACGCTGCACTGTTGATGACAAGCTATGGGTACTTTGCATTCCAGACGATTTTGTTAATAAGCTCATTTGGTACATTCATTTCAGCTACGCACATTTTGGCCCACGAAAATGTTATCATATTCTTCGAACGACTTGTTATTTTAACAATATGGAAAAGAGAATTCGAAGAGTCTTGTCTATTTGTAAACTTTGTCAAAAGGCGAAACCATCTACTATCTCACATCGTGCTCCGTTATTTCCTATTATTCCTTCTAAATTAAAAGAATTTGCTGCTGTTGATCTCTTGGGACCCCTTGTCAGAACATCGAATGGATTTTCGTACGTTCTAGTCGCTGTTGAACTTACTTCAAAATTTGTTTCTTTCACTCCGTTACGTAAAGCCACTGGACGGTCTGTATCCAACGCCTTTGTTAAAAATTTCTTACGTGAAGTTGGACACGTTAGTAAAGTCATTTCAGATAACGGACCGCAATTCAGATCTGCTGTTTGGTCACGCATGCTTCGGAATCATAAAATCAAACCTGTTTTTATTTCATTGTATTCACCACATTGTAACCCGTCTGAACGGATTATGAAAGAAATCAATAAGCTTTGCAGACTTTATTGTCACAGAAAGCATCAGCATTGGGACAGATATTTACACTTATTTCAAAATGTGCTGAATGAAATGCCTCATGATTCCACTGCTTTACCACCTACTCTTGTACTGAAGAATGTAGAACCTCCGAACAGAATCAGAGAGCTTGTACCTTTCCCGAATACACGTAAACTTCGCCACAAAGACATAATTGATTTGGCTCTTAAAAATATAAAATCTGCAGCAGACAAAAGGAGAAAACTACACGGTAAAGCAAATGCAAAGAAATTATGTATTGGTCAGAAAGTTCTCATTAAAGCTCATTCATTGTCACATAAGAAGAAACACTTGAGTCACAAATTCTTTCTAGTTTACAATGGACCTTACAGAATCCGACGTATACCACATGATAATTGCGTTGAAGTTGAAACTCTGCGTACTAGGAAGAGTAAAGGTTTACACCACATTTCTCATGTAAAACCATTTATTGACAGATAATCTGCTTTTTAACTTAGTCTTTGCAATTTTCACTTCACGCTACTTGTACAATTTGTCACACTGAGAAACTGTTAACATGCAACTATGTTTTAAAGCTAACTAACCATCCAGTCAAGAACCAAGAGAAATTATTTAAACAGAAATTACGAATGCATTGTTATTGCGAACAGACGACACAGTGTAATTGTGTGTGTACATTCTTGCTTGTTAGTTGCACGATTAGAACATTTACCAGCACTGCTAATGAAATTTTCATGCAACATTTTGGTTTGCTTGAGAGTGGATTCAGGATTTGAAGTACTTTCTGTGAGATTCAAGATGACTTAGTATTTGGTTTCTTTGACAGCTACACGATTATATCACGATGTTACTAATGAGTGACAATTTACAATGTTGCTTTTGCGGTGTATCTGTTTTATATCTGCACAGTTTTTTCTGAATTCTTCTATAAAGTGAGACATGTTTTAGTGGTGACTTTTGTGCTATTGCTACAAGGAGACAGCCTTTTCCGTAGGACAACAATACGTTACAGCACAGTACTTTCCTCATCACGGCAATAAGCGTAATAACTAAGTTATCTATACGCAAAGCATTTCACTTTGTTTATCATGAGGTAAGTACATTGACTTCTGCAGAACTTAGCTTTCGGAGGACAATGACTACGACACTTCCCAGAGATTATCTTACAGCAAGACGCACATTTAGCGCTACAAGACACGTATTTGAGTGATTAATTTTGTACTTAAAACATTTATTTTTAAAGATTTTTGAATTACAAAGAAAGTTTTTCGCAATACATTTCATTCCATTGCTGTAATCTGTAACACCTGAGGGTATAATTACAATAAACCTCAGGGGGGTACACGCCTACTTTGTGTACCATGTGTTTGGCAAGCACAAGGAGCCCTAGCTAATATGGTATTTGCTTATACAACTTTACACATCGGTACCATATTTCTCTAACACATAAATTACACACCTATCTGATCATTTAACAGAGAAACAAACATCCTTTTACTACGTCAGTGACACATGTTTACGCAATTACAGAGTTGGATTACTTCACACTTAAGAAATTGTACTTTGTCTGTACCTTTTGCACTGTTTATATTTTTTTGGTACCATTGTGATACTATGAGAGCTTTGAATGATGTATTTTGGTATGAGATCATAATTTTTAAAGTACGTTTGAGGTAGATGACACTACTGAAATGAGCAGAGAATTTTCTTTAGGTTTTGAAATCATTGGAGGAAGCTACGACGTTTTTGACATTTGACTGAGGTGTTATGATGTTATTTTTACGACGACGATGTGTATTATGCTGTTGAGGTATGTTTATGTCAATAAAATTCTTGACCTGTGAAATGTTTTTATATGAGACTGTCACTGTAGCGAAAACTGCTGTCGTAAATGTTTCCGTAAGAAAGTTAAGTGACCACCTGCACATAATGTGACGTGGGCACCCAGGTGTGTCAGACACCTGGAGAACAAGCCTTTTCAGACGCTCAGGTAGAAAAGAAAGCCATTAGGGTGTGCCAGAGGCACAGGTGGAAGAGAAGGACAAAGAAAGGCCTATACCCCTGTTAATGACATTTCTTTGTAGAGGGTATCGCTAATGCGACACGCTCGTTACTTGAAAACATATGATTTTTGTAATGCGTTGTGGGCACACAGCTGTGTCAAACACCTGGAGAACAAGCCATTTGGGTGTGCCTTTCATCACTAATGCGACACCCTCGTTACTTAAAAATTTATGATATTTACTGAAATGCCTAATAAAATGACAAGAAATATTTTTACATCTGCACACCTGATTATGACAAGAGTCTTTGTACGAGAGTTGAGAGCAATTAACTTATGAAATGAAATGTCACATGACTACTGAATGACATTTTTATGCTTTGGTTTGCGTAATTGCTTATTTCATTTGATGTCTGGTTTCCAGCTGTGTTGCAGCATTGCTTTTATAAAATGAGATGCATTTGCTAATGTGAACTCTTTCTGTCAACAGATCTATTAAATGATAATTTTGTAATCCACATTCTTTAAAAAAGGAGCACTTGGAAAGGAAAGAACAATAAGAAGTAACTCGTAACAGTAACACTTAATTTTCTTTTCAGGTACATGGTAATATTTCTTTTACAATCAGTTGTTATGGTGCACCACTTTAATTACATAGACATTAAGATGTGAATATGCATTTCCCTTGTCTGCATTGTTGTTTCCTGTAATATTTTTTCTGCTTGAGCTATGTCATGTTTAGGTATAAGTTGCTGCTGTTTGTCAGGCATAGTGTTACTGAATTTGACTTTGTGTTACTCTTCTAAGCTAGTTTTTCTTGTTTCCTGCATTGCCTTATATTAGTTGTAATATTGCACTTGCTTTGCTAATTTATGCTGCTTGCTTTGCCATTTCTATATTTTGTCATTGATGTCTGTGTTAATTATTTTTTTTGCTGCATTGCCTCGTCCCTTGGTATATATATCTGAGCTCAGTAGATTTAAGTTAGCTTAAGAGGGGGTAGACTATAAGAAACTGACTATGGAGAATAGGTAAAGAATGCATTGCGAAGAAAGATTTGGGCCCCAATGAGTATTGTACAATCAGAAATAATTATTTTGAAAGAAATATGAATAGAATACAGGAAGGAGGTATAGGTAGGATTATCTTGGAAATAAATAATGAGGTAAGAAATATGTGAACACATAAATACAGAAAGCATGCTTGGATAGGATTTTTTTGGTGGAAGCAAAGGTTGAAATAAGACAAACGATCTATGGAATGAAGGGAGATCTCCAAGCAAAATACTGCAGTAAACCAAACCCTGTCCTTTCCTCTTTGCTGCCTTTTCCAAATATGTAATTGTGTGGTGTCCTTTCCTTTTGGTGTTATCCCACTATGTGTTTGTGTACCCTTGTGTATTTGTGTTTTTTTCCTGTCTTTATGTGTTTAGCTGATGAGAGCTATGTTGTAGAATTTTTCTAATATTCTGTTATTTTCTTTGTAAAGATGCTTAGACATTATTTATTCTGTGTTGTTTTCATGCTCATGTGTGAAGTTGACGTTTCAAAAGTGATTCTGATCTTTTATGTATGTACTCATGTCATCATTCCTGTAACACTGATGTATATGTTTATTTCTATTCTTTTGTAAAGCCCCTATTACTACAAATATTATCTGTATTGTTATGTCTTTAATGTTGTATTTTGTATCTTTGTAATTGTATTCTTATGTTATATAATTGTAATTGACACCAGTTCATCATATTATTAACTTGTAAGCATTCATTTCACTGCACACATTCTGTTGGTCATAGTATATGGACAATATGTGAGAAGTAGGGACTGTTAGTGTTTGCACGTGTGTTACTAATTCAGCAAGGGACTGGATAACAGCATTGCTGGTTCTAAGGACAATTCCCAAAAACTTTGTGCGTGCACAAGTGGTGGTTTATGGACTTGCTATCTTCTCTGCAAGACTCTTCGATGGTGATTGTGCACCTGCACAGTCGCAGCAGATGGCTGCTGGCCATCTCTACCAGGACTACAGTGGGTCTACACCTTTGCTGACTCACCAGTACCACAGTTTCTACAAGGACTACAGTGGGTCTACACCTTTGCTGACTCACCAGTACCACAGTTTCTACAAGGACTGCAGTGGGTCTGCACCTCTGGTGGCCCACCAATACCATACTCTCTACCAGGACTGCAGTTGGTCTGCTCTGTGATGACCTATCTACCAATACTCGTCAGAACTTCGAATGACTCTGCTGTGGGTTTGCTCCATTGTGGCCCATTACCTGTCAGCATTTCAAGAGTCAGCACTGTCTTTCCGTTGGAAGGACAACACTACTTCTTCAATACTACATGGAAATCCACTACTTCTGTGTGCAATTTCTTTTACTAATGAGAAACTGTAATTACTATTATGATGAACAATCTGGACTGTCTTTATGGACTGTGAGAAAATTTTAGCTGTTGACCAACATTGTATTAATAAGTGTGTGCATTTGATATCTTTGTGATTGTAATTATGAAAAATTTTTTCAAATCTGTATTGGCCAGTGCCCAACACCATTTGTAAAAATTTTTTGTGGGGAGCATGGGGGCTATGTAAGTAGGCTGTTTAGATTTTTATATGGGTAATGCCACGAAGCGCTCTGTATGAAAATCACTGGCTGTGCTGTGTGCAGTCTGTGGCTAGTTTGCATTGTTGTCTGCCATTGTAGAGGGGCAGCTATATGTTAACAGCGCGTAGCGTTGCGCAGTTGGAGGTGAGCCGCCAGCAGTGGTGGACGTGGGGAGAGAGATGGCCGAGTTTTGATAATCTGTAAGACTGGATGTCAATTATGAATATTAAGGTAAATACATTGTTTGTTCTCTAATAATATCTTTCATTTGCTAACTATCCCTATCAGTAGTTAGTGCCTCCAGTAGTTTGAATCTTTTATTTAGCTGGCAGTAGTGGCACTCGCTGTATTGCAGTAGTTCGAGCAGCGAAGATTTTTGTGAGGTAAGTGATTTGTAAAAGGTATAGGTTAAAGTTAGTCAGGGCCATTGTTTTGTAGGGGTTATTGAAAGTCAGATTGCGTTGCGCTAAAAATTATTGTGTGCCAGGTTAAGCACAGTCTTGTACAATTGTTCTAAGGGGACGTTTCATGTTAATCTACCCTCAGACGGATCTTTCCATTATCACTAGCTTAGTGGAACAGTTACCTCGCCCCCCCTTCCTCTTACAGGGATATTTAAATGCCCATAATCCTCTGTGGACTGGCGACACTGTCTCTCGCAGAGGCTGGTACTAGAACACCTCCTTTCAGAACTGAACGTCTGCATACTCAACACTGGAGCTGCAACACATTTCAGTGCGGCCCACGAAACATACTCAGCTATTGATCTCACATTTTGGAGTCGAGTATCTTATCCCTGACCCAGCGCCACGTCCATGGCGATCTTGTTGACAGCGACCATTTTTCTATCGTTCTCTCTCTCTCTCCACTCAGATATCTGGAGAATGCTCCACGTCGGAAAGATGACTGGCAGGCTTTCTCCTCTACAGCCACTTTTGCAGCCAGTCGTGCGACGGATATTGACAAAGTGTACAGGATATTGTTGACGAGCGCCGGTGCCATGTTGGTCTGAAGAGTGTTACAGCTATCAGGGAACGCTGCAGGGTGCTTCAACAGCACAAGCGCCATCCCTCTGTGAATAATTTAATAGCATTAAAGAGACTCCTGGTACAAAGGCGATTTTTAATAAAGCAAAGGAAGCAGGGGTGCTGGGAGCAATATGTATCATCCACGCGATACACTCCTTCGTCCCAAGTATGGACTAAAACTCTGCCGCATGTGCGGTCATCCACCACCCACGCAGTTCCTGGCATCCTCGTCAATGGTAACATATGCACTGATCCCGTGGTACTTGCCGAACGTTTCGTGGCACATTTCGCAGAAGCGTCCGCTTGCAGTATTTACCACCCGCATTTCCTGACCCAGAAACACATCACGGGGCGCTGACGTCTATCCTTCCACGCGCACTGTTCTCGGTCATTCAACGTCCCTCTTAGAGAATGGGACTTTCGCAGTGCTTTGGTAGAGTGTCAAAAACGGCTCCTAAACCCGACAAAATACACTACCAAATGCTGAAACTTCTTTGTGCCGTCACCATGAATCACATCCTCGGTCTTTTTAATAGTATTTGGGGGGGGGGGGGGGGGGGAGGAGAATTTCCTTGTCAAAGGCGGGATTATTCCTGTCGTGAAACTGGGAAAGGATCCACTATTTTAATTAACTAACGGCCAGTCTCTCTGAAAAATGGGCAGTGTAAGCTTTTCGAACGTATGGTCAACTGCTGTGTTTGTTGGTGCCTTGAAGCAGGACGGCATATATAACGATTCCGAAGTTACTTTCGGGCTTTCCGGTGCACCACAGATCTGGTTCGTCTGGTATCTGCAGTGCACAATGCTTTCGCGCATTGCCAACATATGACTGCAGTGTTCTTTTACCTAGAGAAGGCATTCGATATCATTTGGCGACATCACACACTATCTACACTTCATGATGGGATGTCCGGGGATGTTTACCCATTTTTATTCAGAATGTCCTCTCTCTCTCTCTCTCTCTCTCTCTCTCTCTCTCTCTCCCCGACTTCTCCGGGTCCGGATAGTTCAACTCTCAGAAACAAATTTGTTGTTGTTGTTGTTGTGGTCTTCAGTCCTGAGACTGGTTTGATGCAGCTCTTCATGCTACTCTATCCTGTGCAAGCTTCTTCATCTCCCAGTACCTACTGCAACCTCCATCCTTCTGAATCTGCTTACTGTATTCATCTCTTGGTCTCCCCCTACGATTTTTACCCTCCACGCTGCCCTCCAATATTAAATTGGTGATCCCTTGATGCCTCAGAACATGTCCTACCAACCGATCCCTTCTTCTGGTCAAGTTGTGCCACAAACTTCTCTTCTCCCCAATCCTATTCAATACTTCCTCATTAGTTATGTGATCTACCCATCTAATCTTCAGCATTCTTCTGTAGCACCACATTTCGAAAGCTTCTATTCTCTTCTTGTCCAAACTATTTACCGTCCATGTTTCACTTCCATACATGGCTACACTCCATACAAATACTTTCAGAAATGACTTCCTGACACTTAAATCTATACTCGATGTTAACAAATTTCTCTTCTTCAGAAACGCTTTCCTTTCCATTGCCAGTCTACATTTTATATCATCTCTACTTCGACCATCATCAGTTATTTTGCTCCCCAAATAGCAAAACTCCTTTACTACTTTAAGTGTCTCATTTCCTAATCTAATACCCTCAGCATCACCCGACTTAATTCGACTACATTCCATTATCCTCGTTTTGCTTTTGTTGATGTTCATCTTATATCCTCCTTTCAAGACACTGTCCATTCCGTTCAACTGCTCTTCCAGGTCCTTTGCTGTCTCTGACAGAATTACAATGTCATCGGCAAACCTCAAGGTTTTTATTTCTTCTCCATGGATTTTAATACCTACTCCAAATTTTTGTTTTGTTTCCTTTACTGCTTGCTCAATATGCAGATTGAATAACATCGGGGAGAGGCTACAACCCTGTCTCACTCCCTTCCCAACCACTGCTTCCCTTTCATGTCCCTCGACTCTTATAACTGCAATCTGGTTTCTGTACAAATTGTAAATAGCCTTTCGCTCCCTGTATTTTACCCCTGCCACCTTTAGAATTTGAAAGAGAGTATTCCAGTCAACATTGTCAAAAGCTTTCTCTAAGTCTACAAATGCTAGAAACGTAGGTTTGCCTTTCCTTAATCTTTCTTCTAAGATAAGTCGTAAGGTCAGTATTGGCTCACGTGTTCCAGTATTTCTACGGAATCCAAACTGATCTTCCCCGAGGTCGGCTTCTACTAGTTTTTCCATTCGTCTGTAAAGAATTCGTGTTAGTATTTTGCAGCTGTACTTATTAAACTGATTGTTCGGTAATTTTCACATCTGTCAACACCTGCTTTCTTTGGGATTGGAATTATTATATTCTTCTTGAAGTCTGAGGGTATTTCGCCTGTTTCATACATCTTGCTCACCAGATGGTAGAGTTTTGTCAGGACTGGCTCTCCCAAGGCCGTCAGTAGTTCCAATGGAATGTTGTCTACTCCGGGGGCCTTGTTTCGACTCAGGTCTTTCAGTGCTCTGTCAAACTCTTCACGCAGTATCGTATCTCCCATTTCATCTTCATCTACATCCTCTTCCATTTCCATAATATTGTCCTCAAGTACATCGCCCTTGTATAGACCCTCTATATACTCCTTCCACCTTTCTGCTTTCCCTTCTTTGCTTAGAACTGGGTTTCCATCTGAGCTCTTGATGTTCATACAAGTGGTTCTCTTATCTCCAAAGGTCTCTTTAATTTTCCTGTAGGCAGTATCTATCTTACCCCTAGTGAGATAAACCTCTACATCCTTACATTTGTCGTCTAGCCCTCCCTGCTTAGCCATTTTGCACTTCCTGTCGATCTCATTTTTGAGACATTTGTATTCCTTTTTGCCTGCTTCATTTACTGCATTTTTATATTTTCTCCTTTCATCAATTAAATTCAATATTTCTTCTGTTACCCAAGGATTTCTAAGAGCCCTGGTCTTTTTACCTACTTGATCCTCTGCTGCCTTCACTACTTCATCCCTCAAAGCTACCCATTCTTCTTCTACTGTATTTCTTTCCCCCATTCCTGTCAATTGTTGCCTTATGCTCTCCCTAAAACTCTGTACAACCTCTGGTTCTTTCAGTTTATCCAGGTCCCATCTCCTTAAACAAATATATACGTGAAATTGGTGTCCCTCATTGGACACTTCTGAGCGTAAAGCTGTTTGCTATCGTCATCAATGGAATCGTGAATGCAGTGGGCCACACAGTTCAGATCACTGTATGTGGATGGTATTTGCCTGTACTATGCCTCCGCATCACCGTGCACTGCTGAGCACCAACATAATGTGTCTGACTGGAGAGTACACGACTGGGCCCGGAATAACAGCTATAAATTTTCTCTTACAGAATCACGAATTGCGCATTTTTGCCGACTCTGGAATATGCACCAGCACCCAGAACTTTATCTTGGTGACAAGTTACTTGGAGTCGTTTAGACTTACGAATTCTTAGATATTTTATTTGACAAGAAGTTAACTTCGCTGCCACATGCCCGCCGTCGAGGCAACTTGCGTGAAGAAGCTACATGCTCCAAGTTTTCTTAGTATCTCCTCGTGGGGCGCGGACCGCATAGTTCTGAGGTTTTACCAAGCGCTTTTATCCAGTTTGTACTATGAATGTGCTGTCTATGGGTCGGCAGCACCGTCTGTACTGAACTTTCTCGATCCTGTGTCCCACTGCTGCGGTTTAGAAGACAGCAGCTTCTGGGTAATTTCGCAATCACAATCTGTCAGATGTTTGCCCACCCATGTCACTCAACTCTGTTCCATAACCAGCAGTTCAGACGGTTTGCCCATCGCCCAAAACTGAGTAAACGAGCTGGGATCCTAACTCGATTTTCTACTGAAGGACCTTTAGGCTTTGTTCCTAGGACTCCACTCGACACCTCCCGCGGTCTGTACCCTGTCCTGAGATATTGATAGACCTCCTTTGTAGCCCCAAGAAGGACGCTGACCCCACTGTTTTGAGACACCTGTTTCGTTCGATCCTCCAAGATTATTCCAATTTGGTATGCGTCTACACAGAGAGATCTAAAGTCGACGACAGGGTTGTCTACGCTTTTGCACATGCAAGGGGACATAAGAAGCACTCTTCCCCGAGTACTTGCAGTGTATACGATGCAGAGTTGGTTGCCATATCTTACGCTTTGCAGTACGTCAAATCCCTGGCCACGACGAACTTCCTGATCTGAAGTGATTCCCTGAGTTGGTTAAAAGGCATATCCCTGTGTTATACCAAAGATCTTTGGTATAAGATCTTTTGGTCGCCAACATCAATGACCTACTGGTTGACCTCTACAGCTCTGGAAAGTCAGTGACCTTCATCTGGACACCGAGCCCCATAGGCATTGCAGGAGATGAACCCGCCGACCGTTTAGCCAAAGACGCAATTACAGATCGTCTTGGTATTGGAATACCGGGCACAGACTTAAGATTACAACTTCGACGCAATATTTTGGGGCTCTGGTATGGCACGCTACTACGACCCAAAACAAGATCGATTAAGGGGTCCACTGAGGTGTGGCAGAAATCTTTCCAGGCGTCTCGGAAAGATGGCATTATATTGTGCCGACTACGCATAGGCTACACGAGACTCACCCAATAGTTCTTTCTGAGTTCGGAGGATCCTCCTCACTGCAGCTGCAGTAGTCTATTGACGATAACGCATGTTCTTGTTGAGAGCGCCCTGTTGGCCCATCTGTGGCGCGCTCTCAGCTTGTCTACCTCACTACCTCAGATGCCTGCGGATGACGAGAGAGCCACAGTGAAGCATTTCCAGGTAGAGAGCGGATTTTACACTAAACTTTAATACTCAAATTTCAGTGTTAGGGATGTGTGTGTGTATGGGGGGGGGGGGGGGGAGCCTCTGCCTGTGCCGGCCGGTTTGGCCGAGCGGTTCTAGGCGCTTCAGCCTGGAAAAGCGCGACCGCTACGGTCGCAGGTTCAAATCCTGCCTCGAGCATGCATGTGTTTGATGTCCTTAGGTTAGTTAGGTTTAAGTAGTTCTAAGTTCTAGGGGATTGATGCTCTGATGTTAAGTCCCATAGTGCTCAGAGCCGTTTGAACCATTTTTTGGACATCCGCCTGTGGCGGGTACCTCCCATGTGACTGCTGGTTAGTTTCTTCCCCCTCACCTCACTGTGTCTTTAGACCCTCATGTGCATGATGATTCTGCCTGGGTTATTTCGTATTTTTACCTATCGTGTTACAACAACTGTCACGCCCTATTTAAACTGTTTGACTTGCTTATATAGTTGGAGCAGCCAAGTCCCCACTTTTTCGCTTTTTCGCTTTTTACCTTTTTACCTTTTTACCTTTTTACCTTTTTACCTTTTTACCTTTTTACCTTTTTACCTTTTTACCTTTTTACCTTTTTACCTTTTTTTACCTTTTTTTACCTTTTTACCTTTTTACCTTTTTTTACCTTTTTTTACCTTTTTTTACCTTTTTTTACCTTTTTTTACCTTTTTTTACCTTTTTTTACCTTTTTTTACCTTTTTTTACCTTTTTTTACCTTTTTTTACCTTTTTTACCTTTTTTTACCTTTTTTTACCTTTTTACCTTTTTACCTTTTTACGTGTTTCTCTCCTGGAACTGATGACCCAGTAGTTTAGTCCCTTTAAGCACCACCATCATCATCATCATCATCGATGAGTTCAGAATCTTCTTCGATTTTCTCCGCTTTCCTTCGACAATCGGTAATAGAATTAGCTAGCTATTTTAAGAGCGTTCATTTTCGTAAAGAAACTGTGTAGTCTGCGATCCCAATGAAGCCGACAACGACCGCTGGAGAGCCTTGAGAACGCAAATCATGTTACCCAGATCACCACGCGTGTCTAGGGCGCTCTCTCTCGTGAGGTCCGCGTCCGCGTCAACGTTAGCAGAGGTGTACACATTCCGCTTTTAATCCGCCCATGCTTGCCTGTTAGCCATAGGCAAGTACGTAGTGTCAGTAGTACATAACCTACTGAGTGGAAGCAAAGTTTAATTCAACCTATACGCAAGACTGACAACCCTAAGTCGCCAGGTGACTACAGGCCGATCAGCATACTACCTGCAATATCTACAGCCCTAGAATACATCGTCCATGAACAGCTGACGGATTACCTCAAAACTCATAACATCCACGACAAATATCAGTCAGGCTTTCGAAAGCACCATAGTACAGCAGCTGCATTAATCAAAGTAACTGATGACATTAAACATGCTATGGACAGACGTGAAGCTACCATCCTAACACTGCTTGACTTTAGCAAGGCTTTTGATACAGTTGACTTTGATATATTACTAATTAAAATGAAGCAGCTGAATTTCTCAAACAGCGCAATACACTGGTTCGACACCTACCTCAAAAACAGAAGTCAACAAGTCATTTGTGGGTCGGAAAAGTCATCATGGAAAAACGTGCGCTCTGGAGTTCCCCAAGGCTCCGTCCTTGGTCCATTACTCTTCTCACTGTACATTAATGATATTTCTCCAGTGATTCACTCCTGCAACTACCATCTATATGCCGACGACATCCAACTGTACATAAGTGCAAGCCCCAAGAACATTGCTGACGCAGTAGCGAGTATGAACGCAGATCTTTGCTCTGTTTCTCGATGAGCACAGAACCCAGGTCATACTTATATCTCATCCAAAGTTAATCAGTCGGTACTTTCGCGAAACAGTCCCTCAAATACTCCTCAATGGTACCCAATTACCATACCAAAAAACAGTAAAAGACCTTGGAATAATCTTGGATGAACACCTAAACTGGGAAGAACAAACAGTCACAGCTTGCCGGAAATCGCTCTCCTCCCTACATGCAATTCAAAAATTTAGAAAAATATTTCCAACCCATGTTAAACAAAAATTAGTCCAAACACTAGTCTTGCCTAATCTTTACTACTGTGATGTACTTCAACACGGCACAAATAGTGAAAATTCGAGATGCCTCGAGCTAGTGATGAATGCTTGCGTTAGATACGTATGCAATATACGGTTGTATGATCATATCAGTCCTTCATACTCCCAGCTAGGTTGGATACGCCCACATAAGGCACGCGATCTCCACACGATGTGCTTACTTCATCGATTTCTTAGCCACTGGTGCCCCCAATACTTATCTTCTCACATTAAACACCTATCATCATTCCACAACCGCAATACCAGATCGGATACGTCTAGCATCTTGGCTGTACCTTTACATAACACAAAATCTTTCTCCGTGTCATTCTCCATCTCAGCCATACGACTATGGAACGCGCTCCCCTGTGATCTGCGTCTTATTCAGAACTACTCAACATTCAAGAGGGAACTCAAGACTTACATATTAGGGACGGTATAGCCACCATTGTTGTGCCCCTCTCATCTTTTTCTTTCTCCTCTCCATCATAGCTTCGAATTTTACCATTCTATTTCTCTTCCTCTAACCTATCTACCTCTTCTATATCTCTTTCACCCCATTCTATCGTCTTATGTCTCTGCTTGATGAGAATAACTCACAAGCTGCAAGAATATAACGAGGAAATTCCCAACTAGCAATAGGACTGACATTCATAAAAGAAAAATATGTTTACTTTCATATACATAGTTATTATTATTATTATTATTATTATTATTATTATTATTATTATTCTTGATTGTTATAATTATTTTTTGATTGTTATAATTATCATTGTACTACTTTTATAATCTCTTTTTTTTTTCTTTAACATTAATACTGTATAACATGTTATATGCCCTTAATGTTCTGTAGAAACTGAAATTTGTTGAATCTGAGTATGCCTGGTTAGGTGTAAGAGAGGGCCTGAAGGCCCTAATCTTGCCAGGTAAAATAAATGCATAAATAAATAAATAAATAAATAGAAGGGCAGGCTGCTGTACTCCCATCCAAGCCAATCTGTGCGCAACCCGAGCAGGCTACAGTATTATTGCTTGCCTGTCTGTTTTCCCGCTGAGCTACGCTACTCAGCAGTTTATTCTTCAGTAGTGTTATGAATAGGGTTCGGAAGGTATTCATAGTGGGTCACTGTAGGCCAAAAAATGGTGGGTTTTATTTGACCTTTTCGGCGTATTTCAGGCTTATTTATTTGTTTTAATATGAACAGTTTTCTCTGCAACTTCACCCTCTTTCGACAGGTACTGGCTGTTCTCAATTCGAACGATCGTAAGGTCACCTCTAATACATGTAAGCAGAAGCATTTCTGAAGATCTAGGTCTTTTCCACCTAAGAACCTGAAGTTGCCTATTATACTGCAACGGCAACTAAACTAAGGTTTTAGAAATCTAGTTTCTGAAACCTTGGCTGTTTCAGCCAAATATGACCCCAGCTATACCAATTTTAATTACTTTTTCCAGGATGAACCCGCGTTGGGTTCGTTGAATTCATTCTAAGTGGCCAAAATAGTTCATTTTAAATTCCCCAAATGCATTGTAGCAAACACGAAGTTCGTGTTTCATATTATATTAATCTAAAAAGTGCATATCTGAAAGAAGCAGCTTCTTCGGCATACTAAGTATTCTTCGCACTGCGTTACATACCACCAGAAAGTCGTTTTTAATATTTACGAAGCCATATATTTTTCCTATTTCACTCAGTGTATGCACAAAATTCGAAAGGCCTATATACTGCTAAATGGCCTCAAATCCTTAGCATACATTTCCGCTGATTTACCAGCCAATAAGTCGATGTCCTCGTTTAAAATATTCATGGGTCGTGGAAACTGCTGGTAAAATTTACAATTATGTGTAAGCACTGTAGGTTCCAGAATGAGTGTTCAGCAACTTTTTACACAATTTGCAATGCGAGACCTCTACCGATACACACACGGAAACTTTTTCCCTGCCGGACTGGAGCTCCATTTCGTGACTGGTATATATTCCTCAATCCTTAATTTCTCCTCGGTCTCCTTTGAGTTTGCTTTGTTCATTTCGCTACACCCACAGTTATGACAAATGAGCGGTAGCGAAACTACATTCTCAAGCATATACCTGGCTGGTCACGTCACAGTAATTGCGCAACCTGTTGCCAGGTGCAGCAGAGTGAGCAGGTCCCGTGAAGCTTGCCAGGCTTGCGGAAACCAAAGCTGACCAGCTTTAATCACTGCTCTTCATTTCACAAGTAATCTTGTGTCTCCGTTGCGGCAGGTTGAGCTCCTTCAATGATAGTGGCAGTTTCTCTAAAACGTGGAAACTTTGGAATGTGTAACACAAGTACACGACGAATTCATCGCACAGAACTAAACACCAATTAAGTTTTCGGCACATTTCATCAAGGAATCCTTACTTTGGTTGTGGAGTAACGTGTGTTGGTAGAAAACTGGAGACCAAGGTTTGAATAAACTAATCAGCTTTTGATAGAATCAAATTGTAGTAGCGCCCGGATGAAAAAGCTCGTTGTTGTAGAGTTTTGACAATTACAATTAGCAAAACCTATAGTTTAACGGAATCGCGTCACATCATTTCTAGAAGTGTGTGATGACTTCGTAATGGATAAAACCTCTGTATTCGAGATTCAATCGGAGGGGAGGGAGATGTAGGTGGCGCAAGTGCCTCCCCCACACCCCTCCCTTACTCAAATGGTTCAAATGGCTCTGAGCACTATGGGGCTTAACATCTGAGGTCATCAGTACCCTAGAACTTAGAACTACTTAAACCTAACTAACCTAAAGACATCACACACATCCATGCCCAAGGCAGGATTCGAACCTGCGACCGTAGCAGTCGCGCGGTTCCGGACTGAAGCGTGTAGAACCGCTCGGCCACCGCGGCCGGCCCACCCTTACTGCTGACGCGTAGAACAAATGAAAGAGCAAAGACAAAGCGGGTATGTAAACAGTTGCCAGCTTCACATCAATATCGATGTTATTAAGTTAAACTTTTTTTTCAACTGAGTTTACAACTTCGCAAAAACTTCAATTCACAAAATGCTATATCGTTGGAACATCTCTAACCAGAAACCTCGCTATAAATTTCGAACTAAAGTAAGCGGTATTTGTGTTTCTACAAACTGAGGAAAATGTCAAGTGTGATACTGGGCGATTGATGGTTAAAGGTTATTTAAGTAGTAAACAACAGTGGCGTGTCCGAATGGAGAAGAGTTAAATTTTACCCGAAAAACTCTGACTAAGTCGTGTGCCAGAGAATGTCGCATATGTTGCATGCTGAATGTAATCAAATACGAGACTGAATTTCTTAGTAAATCTTGGGCTAATTAAAAAGATGCAGTGATTCTGTATGCTTAATTGGCACTATGAATGGGACCTGGCGTCCATTGCTTCACGCCTAAGGGGAAACAGCGATCAAGACAGTGAATAGTAGTAGTTCGATCAGCATCAATAAAGGCGAAGTTGCAGGCAGCCTTGTCTGTAGAGCAACCACAACTATGACTAATCATCTTGGGTATTAATAAACTGCTTCAAATGTAATTAGTCCTGTACTTTCAGATCAATAACAGTTTCATGACACTAAAAGCAACATCTTCAGATGAACAAATAACAGCTCGGTACTCTATACCCAACATTCGTTGTCCTTTAGGACATTGAATAAAACAGCCGTATGCATGGGTTCCAATCGAATATGGTGCATGGGGCCGCTTCTCCGGTCTTCTGTCACTCACATGAAGATGTGGCTGTCGGTGCCATGAAAATGGTGGTGGCCTACAAATAAAGGACTAAATACAGCTGAAGCGGGTTTATTAGTACCCAAGATGAGAGGCGAAAATGACTGCGCTGATTAAAAAGTGTTTTCTAGAACACAATTTTCCTTGACAAAAACCTTGCAAAAAGACCAAATGGCGAATTCTACGCAAGTCTTCCCTGGGCTAATTGGTTGAAGAAGACGAGACGAGAGATATCGATTGCCAAAAGGAAAAGTAATCTCGCTTCAGGACAATGCGCCTGCCTGCTTAAATCGATTGGCAATACGAAAATGGACGGTGGCGAAACTCCAGCTATTTAAACATTCACTCAGTGCAGTACAATTCTACCGTTTGACATTCATCTCTTCGTACATAGAAATAAATTTAAGTCTAGTGAAGAGACTATGGTAATCGTGGATAGACACTGTACAGACTTATAAGATTTAATTTAATCATGTCAAAAGCATCAAAGCAGCGTGAGATCCAATAACACGATTAAAAGCATTGTCATGAGAGGATACTAGGTGTAAACTACAAACAAATGATTACAATTTCAGAAAAATTGGATTGTTCATTCAAGAGAGGTATTCACAAATTGAGCAAGTCAATAACGCTTTTGTTCAGCTGCGACCCTTATGCAAGCGATTATTCTGCTTGGCATTGATTGATTGATGGTTGGAGGATGTCCTCGTGATGGATATCGTGCCAGATTCTGTCCAATTGGCGTGTTAGATTATCAAAATGAAGCACTGGTTGGCTGGCGCTGCCCATAATGGTTCAAACGTTCACAATTAGCGAGAGATCTAGCGACCTTTTAGGCCAAGGCAGGCTTTGGCAAGCACGAAAGCAAGCCGTAGAATCTCTCGCCGTGTGCGGCAGAGCATTACCTTGCTGAAATGTAAGACCAGGATCGCTTGCCACGAATGGCAACAAACCGGAGCGTAGAATATCGTAGACGTACCGCTGTGCTCTAGGGATGCTACGGGAGACAACCAAAGGCCATCGACCGCTGCTATCCCTCTTCTCCTCTGGTGTCCTCTATTCAGGAGTCTGTTTCCGCCATTGCCCGCTCTGGCCGTTCGGTGGTCTTGGTTTGGACGCCAGGTCATGTTGGCATCCCGGGGAACGAACGTGTTGACAGGCTGGCCAAAGGGGCGATCGACGCCCCAGCTTTGGAGATCGGCCTCACAGCTCGCGACCTGCAGCTGGTGTTGCGCCGTAAGGTGCTTGGGGTGTGGTCTGTTGAGTGGCATGGCATGACAACCCAGAATAAACTGCGGGCTGTCAAGGAGACGACCGATGTGTGGCGCTCCTCCATGCGGTCTTCTCGCAGGGACTCTGTCATCCTGTGTCGGCTCCGCATCGGCCATACATACCTGACGCACGGCCATCTTTTGCGTCAGGAGGATCCCCCCCTGTGTCGGTGTGGGTCCCGGCTGACGGTCGCCCACATTTTATTGGAGTGTCCCCGACTGCGCACCCTTCGGCAGTCTTTTAATTTCCCGGGCACCTTGCCTTTGATTTTATGCGACGATGCCTCCATGGCTGAAAATGTTTTACATTTTATCCGTGCTAGTCCTTTTTATGGATCCATTTAGGGTGTCCTGCACTTTTCCGTTTCTGTGTCTTTTGTCCTCGCGTCTCTCCATATTTGTTGCTGTTTTGGTGTCTCATCGGATGGTTGACTCTTTCCCTTTTTTGTTGTCGTGGTCAGTCAACCAGTCTCCGGCCATCTTCTTTTCTTCTATTTCTTTCTGTCTGGTGTTCGTCTGTGCTCTTCTTTTCTGTAGTGTTCGTTGCCTAATTTGTGTTCTTTAGCACCTGGGGGGGGGGGGGGGGGGCAGTCTCCTTCCCCTTGGGGTTTTATCTGCTCTGCGACTTTGTCTCGCTTGTTTTTGGAATGGGGGACTGATGACCTTAGCTGTTTAGTCCCCCTTAAACATCCCAACAACCACCACCACAACCAAAGGGATCCTGCTATAAAATGAAAATTCACCCCAGACCATCATTCCTGGTTGACCGCCCGTATGGCGGGCAACAGTCGGCTTGGTAATACAACCACTGTCAGGGGCGTCTCCCCACACATCTTTGCTAGTCATCTGGGCTCATTTCGAAGCGGGACTTCTCACCGAACACAGTTCTGTTGTATCAATGAGATTCCAGGCCGAAGACATGTCTGGAGACGTCTCGAACAGCGGTGGAATACCAACTTGACAGTCGTCCGTCATATGTCCCGACAACCAGGAGAGATGGTCTGGAGTGAAATTTCATTTCATAACAGACCACTTCCGTTGTCCTCTGCGGTACCCTTTCAGCACTGCGATACATCGACGGTCTTCTACGCCTCGTTTCGTTGCCCTTCATGAGAAGCTATCCTGGGTTTACGTTTCAGCAAGACAAAGCTCGCCCGCACATAGCGAGAGTTTCCATTCGTACTTCTCTTCGTGGCTGCCAAACCCTTCCTTGGCAAGCAAGGTCGCCGGATCTCTCCCCAATTGAGAAACTTCGGAGCGTTATGGGCAGAGCCCTCCATCAGCTCATGATTTTGACTTTCTAACGCGCCAAGGGGACAGAATTTTGTACGATATCCCTCAGGAAGATATTCAGCAATTATCAATCAATGCCAAGCAGAATAATTGCTTGCATAAGGGCCAGAGGTTGACCAGTGCGTTACTGATTTGTTCAATTTGTGAAGCTCTTTCTCTTGAACAAAGAATCCAATTTTCCTGGGATTGTGATCATTTGTTTGTACATGTACATCACATCTACCGATTTCCATCCCACTCGGACAATTCCTCCGTGATGCGTCGTTTTTTCTGTCTGAGAGTGTACTTTCTTGCCAGATATCTGTTCCTGAAGAATGTTCTGCAGCAGTTTGTGTGCTTCCATTTCTCGTTACGTGACAGTCGTTGTAGTTTCCTGTATTGTACATTGTTTACGACTTTTTTCTTTCTTCATTGTGCACACAATGTCATCGTTAGAACTTTATCTGCCCATGGCCTCTTACGATCCTCCTGCGCATCTCAAATGCCTTTCGTCATTTGCCCGTCGTCTCGGTTGAAGTTCATGTCTCAGCTCCATACAAAGGATGGGGAATATGTAGCAACGCAAATAATTTGGTTTAAATTGAGACGCGGCGGCTCTTATACACATTATTCATTTTGCAAAAGACTGCCCTGGCTTACTGAATGTAGACTTAAATTTCGTCGCCGTTTTGGCCGAGCGGTTCTAGGCGCTTCAGTCAGGAACCGCGTGACTGCTACGGTCGCAGGTTCGATTAGTGCCTCGGGCATGGATGTGTGTGATGTCCTTAGGTTAGTTATATTTAAGTAGTTCTAAGTTCTAGGGGCCTCATGACCTCAGATGTTAAAGTCCCATAGTGCTCAGAGCCATTTGAACCATTTGAACTTAAATTTCCTGCTAGTTACCCCACTGTCGGTGGCAGTATAACGGTCGTTTAGTCTCCTTCGAGCCAAGCTCTCTAGTTTTATCCAACAGGGTTCGCGAAAAGAAAGTCGTACTTCTCTCAAGGATTCTCATTTACCTTCCCCAAACATTTGTTACACTAACGTGTGGGATACGACGACAGAGAAAATTCCTCCCCCCTCTCGCTATTAGAGAGAGAAATAACCCTAGTTAGTTATCTATCATCTAGATCTCTCTCCCCAAGGAAGCACACTAATTGAACTGAGCGCAACCGAGTTAATAAACGCTAATTGTCAGTCCAGCAGTGGATAAGTGGGCGAGGATAATTACGTAGTATCCTTAAATATGCACAGGGGTCACTAGCTATGAAATTAAATTCAAAGATACAATAAATTCCTGATTTTTATTAGTGCAAGTTGATTTTTTAAAAACCTTGTCAAAGAATTCGATAATAGTTACTCCAGATGTAACGACAATTGTAATGAACACGAAAAAGATAAAAGTAACGTGGCTTATGGTTGGTAAAATTCAAGAGAAGCAGCATGTGGTGGTAAGTTCAATTCTCGAACATATTACATTTTACCTGACTGAAATCCGTGATTTGCCAATTGTGAATGCATTCTTGCTTAGAATGTAAGTGACGTTTTGGAACTGAGTCTGCTGCAGTGGTCAGGTAGCACCTAAACGTGAATTTACTGTGCGTTATTAAATTCATCGCGACCGATACCGCCAGTGCTGTACGTAAATCTCCCCATCGTTTTAGTATTTGAGGTGCGGCCTGCTGAGCTGTATCACCCGGAAGTCTGCTGGGCGAAGTCTCCGCCTGGAGAGTCTTGAACGAAAAATGTTCCACCTGCTTGCCGAGCCAGAAATGTCTACTGAGATAAAACAAGAAATGACTCTGTTGCAAACATAGGGCCAAGTATCCTCTCTGCAAGCAGAGCCTGAAGTCACCGTACTCACAGCAGAATCCGAAGTGAATTGTCGAAAAAAACGCAGACCGAATCAGTTCTGCGGACGGTTCCTGCGTTTCAAGCAGCAATTTCCAATCAGAAAAGAACATTTTTGTCTCTCCATTGAGCAGCAGACGCTGCTGCACTCCCATTATCGTACGAAAAATGCGGCTGTCACTTTCAAATGTACTGATATCCCTCTCCCAGAAACTTGGGTCTAACAATATTGTGTGACGATACTCCTGCCAGCGCAGATGTCATCTATGGCGTCTTTTGCGCGCTGTTTTCTATCTTGGGAACATAGAAAAAGAAACCGAAGATAAAGGGAAAATGTTAGGATAGACGCCAAACCGGCGACCATCATTTCCAGGGAGTGTCCGCGTCTTTTTTAGAAAGCTCTCAAGATCGGTATCTCCCACAGATACGTTTCTCTCGAGAATGGCTCAAAAAAAGTGCTGCGTTACTCGGGAAACCCTCCTTCCACCAGGGAAACATTTCGCAAATGTCCTTAGCCGTAAAATTTTAGTGTGCCTGGCCGATAACGTCTCTCAAGCCATCTCTTAAACCAGCTGGGATTGGGACGGTTCCTCTTTTGAACCGCCCTTGCTGCCCTCCCGTCTTATCCCATACCCAGTATACGCAATGGAATATGTAAAAGTTTCGAGGTGGAAGGAAAGGAAGAAATCACTAAGCAATCACTGTTGTATTGCTACTGTAAATAAACATGTTTCCGCATCTCTCCGATTTTGACTGGATTTAATTTGAAATGTAATTGCATATCAATGACTCTAATTTGAATATAAAAATGTGGCTAGTTCGTATAATGACTTACCACAGAAGTGAGAGACGAAGCCTGTTTGTATCCAAACAATTTGTCAGTCAGTGGTACACTTTGTAAAGTCTGATGTCCCCCAACACGCAATTTTTTTCTAGTAGGTAGTTACTGCGGTTGGCGGAACTAAGCGCCTTACGATGAGCTGAAAAATTGTGATGGGAAGAGAAGGTACAAATTGCCAAGTTAGAGTACAAAAAATAAAATGATGCCTACCTTAACACTTACATACCAGTGAGAAACAGCACACTACTCATAAAAAAGCTGAACATTCCACTGAAGGTTAACTACATTTAACGTACTACAACTATTATAACAGTCACCTAAGTGGCGTCAGATCGAAAGATTTGCACCCGGCGAACGGTCTACCCGAGGGAGGCTCTAGTCACACGACATTTTTTACTATTAAAATTCGGTTCAGCTCAGTGAACACGGAAACGTTCACATATTGACTTGGGTAAGAGTGCACGTTTACATATGGTTAGCTAACCACACTTCCTGGAAATCATTGGTGGCTCCCTTAATAACAGGTATATATGAAACAAAAAAAATAATAAAATTTACGTAAGAGACACACACACACACACACACACACACACACACACACACACACACACACACACCACCTATACCAGAACGTAATTTTAGAGAAAATGAAAGTATGAGAAACACCATTTATCGACAACGGAGGTTGGAACATCATATCAGTATATGAGCATGACATCACAAAATATAGCATATGCACTGTAGAAAGAAATGCATTTATATTACATGAGAAAAGGCAAAACATTTACACTAAAGAAAAAATAAACTATCACAAATAACTTCCTATTTATCAGACCAAAGATAATAATAATGGAAAATATAAATGCAGTAAAATTCTATGCACAGACCACAGTTGCAGTTAATTTACATTCGTGATTTGAGTGTATCCGCATGCATCGTACAAAGTACGTATGATAAAGAGGAAAAAATCAGTTCATTCAATTAAAAGTGTGTACTTGTTAAATGTGAATGTATGTATTGCTTTTGTTTGTTCAAGCGTGACGTCAAGGAATATATAAGTAACAATTAGATCACACGAACAGAATAAACACAGAAAAAATGGTTGATGAAAAGAAAAAAAATAGGAAGTAATCATTCCTCTCCCAGTAATAAAACAGTTTGCTTCACATCCTAAAAACATTGTTCACAGATGGCACACACAACTGGGACGCACTGCTTTTTTGTCAGAGAACTGGGCGGGGGGGTGGGTGGTGGGGGGTGGCAAGTGGTTCAGTACATGGGGCGAAAGTACACTTACTCATTGGCTACAGGCATCGACGTTCTGGGACATCAGTATGCACATGTGTTAAGCTGCTGTCCCTCCAGCATGGTAGTGTCAACTGAACGGAATGTCGTGTGTTTACTTTGGGCTGTCGTCGTGAGTAGTCAAAGTACTGGCATGACATATTCTGTTTTTCTTGCGTTTGAGATCCGTTCCATGTTACTCTCAGCCAGATAAAGTCCCTGCCTGCTGGTCCAACCAAGTGTGGTGGCTTACGAAGCTGTGTCTGGTCTCGTAATATTGCAGCTCGATCTGCTTTTATTGGCGGTACGAAGAGAGTGCTTATCCCACGTTTCCATATCGCCATGGTTTTCTGAGAATCTCACAAAGCAAGGAATTGCAGGGATGTGTAAGTGAGGACATGTTTGACCCCACCTCCACGGTATAGCTTGTAAGGTGTGGAAGACATGTGGTTGGTTTTCTGTATACACATTTTTATGTGCACCTTTCCATGTGGTGCAGCCTACCAATGTTGTACATTTCAAACCTTGTACTATATCACCACTCGTTTTTTTTTTTGGCATGCAGACTCTCAAAAAGAAGTCTTCTCTCTGCCGTGCGGAGAGCACAAGCCACTCGGTGACTTGCCGTCACCTCAGTAGCGCGTGACAGCTCTCGACACTGGTTCGGATGCGGCCATGTTTCATCAGGTAGCTCGCGTAGCCACACGACCCCTGGTCGCTGCTGTTGACGATTGGTTCTGCGCCGTTCCGCCACCCCTCCTGCAGCTGTTGAAAGTAGATCAAGTCAGCTAGCCCATCGGATACGCCTTCCTTGCCGTGGCCTGTCGCCCCATCGCTCTGCCCTCTATGATGCCATCGAGTCCCCACTGCTCCCTCTTCAGTCCATCCATGTGCCCATCTGCAAAGAGTACATAATTCCTACATTAATTTGTACTAAAAACAGGGGATATACATGACAATTTCAAGGTTTATAGGTATTTCACAATGAGAGTAAATTTCGTATCGAAAAAAGTTCTTTCTGATAACTTTTTATGAGAATGAGAGGCGTTACTTTAAGTGTCCAAATGACGAGAGTGACTTAATATTATTAATATAAGATTTATACAATATTAAATTAGCATATACATGATTGTTCGACATGTTTCCGTGGCATGAACACCAAACACATTCTACCGGTGCAAATATAGTATGCTGGCATACTAAAACCATACATAATCATCTTTGTCCAAATGCTTGTTACTAGTCACACATCATCATTTTCTTTTTTGTCATGTGAAGAATTGAGTTCATGTACATCTTTCATATCATGCAGTTCATGATTTAAACTATACTCATAAAAGTTAATGTATTCACTTGCACAAGAACAGGAAACCGTCATCATATCATGTGCACTATATTTTATATATGTTTCTGTTTCCTTCTTCCATCTTGTGCATCATCCTTTTCTCGTCAGTCATATTTTCCACCGGTTATCATAGTCCTATAAATCACTCTTTTATCTTCTCCTGCCTTCCGCTCCATCTGCATGTTGCTCAAATCTGTGCACACACTTATTTAAAAAAAGAAAGTTTACTACTCTTATAATGTAGTCAGTGTTATCCGTAAGTGTGTAACAAAATCTTTACTTATCCTTAGATTAATATAAACCTTCATACCTTCTCCATGCACTTACGTGACTGTTTCGTGCTTCGATAGAATGATTTTGAATTCCTTCTTCAAATTCCCTTCCTGATCTATTCTCTTTGTCCTTGAATTAATCTTCTTCCTCTTGTGCTGGCGTCATAACACTATACATCCAAAACATTAAGTGGCTTCTTATTTGAAGTTCTATGTATTTGAATCGTGGCTGCCGACTGGTGAATGTCGAACTTTCACCTGCACAGTCATTTCAGGCTGACCTTACTGATCCCCGCCCTTCTAGAATTTCTGTGGTCATTAAACAAAAATACACAGAAGTAAGCCCTCAACTTCCTGCTAGTATGAGCGCAGGTATCTTACGCTGAACATACTAAATACAAATATCAAAACTGGTTCAAATGGCTCCAAGCACTATGGGACGTAACATCTGAGGTCACCAGTCCCCTAGACGTAGAACTACTTAAACCTAACCAACCTAAGGACATCACACACATACATGTTCGAGGCAGGATTCGAACCTGCGACCGTAGCAGCAGCGCGATTCCGGACTGAACCGTCTAGAACCGCTCGGTCACAGCTGCCGGCTGCAAATATCATTACCCAATATATACATATACAGTGTGTGTCATAATTAATGGCATCAACGCATACAGTTGAAAGTACACGATACTAGAAGTAAAAAGTCTCAGTAGACATAGGGTCGATAATGCATACCTTAAGAACTACGAACAATTTTTCATCTTCGATACTGTGTAACAAATCTCTTCTGTTGCAAGTTCTTTGATTTCCATATTTTGGAACTGGTAGTATGGACCAAAACAAGAAAAAGTCCGGTAAACATGTGCTCTAAAATGCATTCCTTAAGAGCTATGAGCACTTGTACATCTTTGCTACTTCGAAACACAACTCTTCTAATGATAAAGTGCTCGTAACTTTTAAGGTATGCCTTCTAAAGCACATGTTTGTTGGACTTTTTTTAATTATTTTGGTCCATACTACCACTTCCCAAGATATGGAAAGCAAACAACTTGTAGTAGAAGAGATTTGTTTAACAGTATCAAAGATGAAAAATTGCTCGTAGCTCTTAAGGTATGCATTTCCGACCCTATGTTTACTGAGTCTTTCTTGCTTCTAGTATCGTATACTTTCGACTGCATACGTTTACGCCATTACTTGTGATACACCCTGTATAGTCACGACGCTCTTAGTGTCGACAAAGAATACACATTTGCCTTGTCAGTACCCTTACCCAAACGTTCCCATGCCATGGACACCAAACACACTCTACCGATGCAGATATACTATGCTGGCATTCCTAAATACATATATAATCACCTTTGTCCAAATGCTGCCATGGCATGGACACCAAATACACTGCACTACATTCCACCTTTGCTACCATTTATGACCCACTAACAAAACCTTCATTGTGCAGAGCTCACCATACCTCGATCAGCAGAAATTTTTCCATCTCACATAAAATTCTCTAAAGATGCGACAGTTTTCTTAAGACTTCATTCTTTCTCAATTATCCCTTAACGCACACTTCCATTGTGGAATCATCATAATACATACATTCCTTTCGTAATATATGTTCGCAAAGAATTAACTACCACTTCATTCTTATCACCCTTCTTGTATATCGACACCAACTGTTGGTGGAGACAGAACGTATACATAATCTACTAATAAGAACTTTCCGACTCGACAAAGCATTTCTACAGAAAAAGCAAACTAGTGATCACTTAACATCCTTACAAAAACATCTGTACACACATTATCTTATCGTGAAGTTAGACGTAGCAAAAAACAAAAAATATACTGATATCACAAAACTATCTATTTTTCAAAATTGATATCACACCAGTTCTGACGTTCCTACCCCTATTTTGTTGTTGTTCTTGTTGTGGCCTTCAGTCCGAAGACTGGTCTGATGCAGCTCTCCACGCTACCCTATCTTGTGCAAGCCTCTCCATCTCTGAATAATTACTGCAACCTACATTTCTCTGAATCTGGTTCCTGTATTCATCTCTTGGTTACCCTCTACGATTTTTACCCCCTACACTTTCCTCCAGTACTAAATCGTGATCCCTTGATGTCTCAGAATGTGTCCTATCAACTGAGGCCTTCTTTTAGCCAATCTGTGCCACAATTTTCTTGCCTCTCCAGTTCTATTCAGCACTTCCTCATTAGTTACATCATCTACCCATCTAATCTTCAGCATTATTCTGTAGCACCACATTTCAAAAGTTTCTATTGTCTTCTAGTCTACACTGTTTATCGTCCATGTTTCACTTCCATACCTGGCTACGCTCCAGACAGATATCTTCAGAAAAGACTTCCTAACACTTCAGTCTATATTCGATGTTAAATTTTTCTTCTTCATTAACGCTTTTCTTGCCATTGTCAGTCTACATTTTATATCCTATCTACTTCGGCCATTATCAGTTATTTTTCTGCCCAAACAGCAAAACGCATGTCTTACATTAACAATCGTGTTTCCTTACATCACTCCCTCAGTATCATCTGATGCAATTTGACTACATTCCATTATCTTTGTTTTGATTTTGTTGTTGTTCATCTTATATCCTCCTTTCAAGATACTGTCCATTCCATTCAGCTGATCTTCCAAGCCCTTTGCTCTCTCTGACAGAATTACAATGCCATCGGCAAACTTCAAGGTCTTTATTTCTTCTCCCTGAATTTCAATCCCTACTCCACATTTTTCTTTGGTTTCCTTTAGTGCTTACTCACTGTACACTTTGAACAACATCAGGAATAGGAGACAATCCTGTCTCACTCCCTTCTCAACCACTTCTTCCCTTTCATGCCCTTCGACTCCTGTAACTGCCGTCTGTTTTCTGTAAAAGTTCAAAACAGCCTTTTTCTCCATGTATTTTTCCTCTGCTACCTTCAGAATTTCAAAGAGAATACTCTAGTCAACATTATCAAAAGCTTTCTCTAAGTCTACAAATGGTAGAAACGTAGGTTTGCCTCTCCTTAACCTATCTTCCAAGAGAAGTCGTAGGGTCAGTATAGCTTCGCGTGTTCCTACATTTCTCCGGAATCCATACTGATCTTCCCAAAGTCGGCTTATATCAGTTGTTCCTCTCTTCTGTAAAGAATTCGTGATAGTATTTTGCAACGATGACTTATTAAACTGATAGTTCGGTAATTTTCACACTTGTCAACACCTACTTTCTTTGGGATTGGAATTATTATATTCTTCTTGAAGTCTGAGGATATTTCGCCTCTCATACATCTTGCTCACCAGATGGTAGAGTTTTGTCATGGCTGGCTCTCCCAAGGCTATCAGTAGTTCTAATGGAATATTATCTACTCCCGGGGGCCTTGTTTAGACTTCGTCCTTCAGTGCTCTGTCAAATTCTTCTCGTAGTTTCATATCTCCCACCTCATCTTAATCTACGCCCTCTTCCATTTCTATAATATTGTCTTAAAGTACATATCCGTCATATAGACTATGTACTGCTTCCACCTTTCAGTTTCCCATACTTTCCTTAGGATTAGTTTCCATCTGACCGCTTGATATTCATACAGCTGCTCTCTTTCCTATAAAGGCTTCCTTAATTTTCCTGTAGGCAGTATTTGTTTCCCCCTTGTGAAACATGATTCTAAATCCTTACATTTGCCTTCTAGCCATTTCGCTTAGCCATTTTACACTTCCTATCAACCTCATTTTTTAGGTTTCTTGTTCCCTTTCGCCTGCTTCATTTGCTGCATTTTTATTTTTACTGCTTTCTTCAATTACATCCAATCTCTCGTGCGTGATCCATGGGTTTCTACCAGGCCTTGTCTTTTTACCTATTTGCTCCTCTGCAGCCTTCACTATTTCATCTCTAAAAGCTACCCATTCGTCTTCCACTTTTTCCCCCTGTTCTAGGCAACTATTGCCCAATGCTCCCTCTGAAACTCTCAACAACATCCGGTTCTTTCAACTTACCCAGGTCCCACTTTCTTAATTTCCTATCTTTTCGCATTTTCTTCAGTTTTAATCTACAGCTCATAACCAATAAATTGTGGTTAGTCCACTTCTACCACTGGACCATTTAAATCTGATTCTGAAATTATTTAATCTATCTGAAACCTCCCACCGTCTGCAGGTCTCTTTAAAGTATGCGGCCTTCTTTCATGGTTCTTAAACCAAGTATTAGCTATGATTAAATTATGCTGTGTGCAAAATTCTACACGGCGGCTTCCTCTTTTATTCCTTTCCCCCAGTCCTTGGTCACCTACTATTTTTCATTCTCTTCCTTTCCTACTATCGAATTCCAGTCCCCCATTACAGCTATATTTTCGTGTCCCTTAAATATCTGAAAAATCTTTTTTCTCGTCATAAATTTCTTCAATTTCTTCATCTGCGGAGCTAGTTGGCATACAAACTTGTGCTACTGTGGTGGGTGTGGGCTTTGTGTCTACCTAAGCTGTTCATAGTTGCTTACACGCATTCCTATTTTCTTATTCATTATTAAACCGATTCCTACATCTCCGGTATTTGATTTTGCATTTATAACCCTGTATTCGCCTGACTGGAAGTCCTGTTCCTCTCGCCACTGAACTTCGGTAATTCCCACTACATCTAACTTCAACGTCTCCATTTCCCTTCCTAAATTTTCTAATTACCTGCACAATTAAGGGATCTGACATTCCACACTCTGATCCGTAGAACGTCAGTTTTATTTCTTCTGATAACGACATCCTCTTGAGTAGTCCCCGCCCGGAGATCCGAATGGGGGACTATTTTACCTCCGGAATATTTTACCCAAGAGGACGCCACCATCCTCTAACCATACAGTAGAGCTGCATGCCGTCGTGAAAAATTACGGCCTTATTTTCCCCTTGCTTTCAGCCGTTCGCAGTACCAGCGCAGCAAGGCCGTTTTGGTTAATGTTATAAGACCAGATCAGTCAATCATCCAGACTGTTGCCCCTGCAACTACTAAAGGATGTTTCCCTCTTCAGGAACCACACGTTTGTCTGGTCTCTCAACAGACACCCCTCCGCTGTCGATGCACCTACGGATCGGCTATCTGTATCACAAAATAGTCTCCTGCATGCATTTCAGTTGTATCTCCTTGTTTGTCTCACACATTCTGTACTGCTCGTTATTCAGTTATGGTTACAAACATAAAAGATTGCAACTTCAGAGAATTGTAACATGTCTCCGGTATTGCAAACAGTGGGCTGCTTTAACGTAATTTCTATTCGTGTACAACCAGTTTGAAATGTCTTAAATACACACACATTATTCTATTATCAGGTAATAAAATGTGATATTCCAGCTCTTACGAGATGTCTGCAGGGCTCTTATCAGCAAATTTGAATTCAGTTTCGTAATCTGGCACTTATTAGATTACGAAAGGAGGAGATGTTGCAATCATTAATTTGTCGTACTAGTATGCGGGAGCAATGATTCTCTTATCCCCGTCCAGACTTTTCCGTGATTTGCTTACATCATTTAAGATGAATACCGGACAGTTTCCATTCGTTTGTCGAGGCCCTTTACTAGTTTTCCTATTTCTAAGTGGGCTATTATTGCGTCCCTAATTATTTCACTATTAACGAAACGTTAAACTCTAATCTTCGCTATTGAATAACATAATGATGCCAAAAATTCTGCTAAACAAGTAAGTTCAATGCCTTATCTTAGTCCAAAATATCTTCAACAGATGTGACTACAGTATCTAAGAAACTCGGCATTTTACACACAATAAATGTGACTACAGAACCTGGTAAAACTGTTACTGGTATTTTACATCCAGTTTCTTCCATCACAAGTGAAAATTATGGTTATTATTTTGCGGTGAATAAAATAAAATGTTCTGACGCTGTGAGTGTGATTTAATTCTTCCAAACTGCAAGTTAATGAATTTGCATTCAAAACTAGTACATTGAAGCAAAAGTTAATTTACGGGTGTTCATTCTAACTGTTACCGACCGTGTGACCGCATCTCACACACTGTCCCTTGAAAGCGGACACCTGTTTGTTCTTTCGATGTTCAGCAATTCTGACGGGACTCTATTAATAACGTTGCCGTATCGATATGACACGACATGATACGTAACTATTATATGAACTTTTATATTGCGATTGATATGATGGTTATTAACCGAAATCGGTACTCATAATAAAGGTCAATTGTTTCATGCACGTCACAAAAAGGTTTTGTAAGAAAGTACTTCCGTGAGAGATTTATTGCAAATATTGTGATAAAGTATAATTCCGTCTCTGGCATCTCTCACTTTGAAGTGTGCTTTGGCTGAAATGAAGGGGACACACAACCTGTGTTTCATTTTATAGAGCTTACATCACTCTTACTTCGAAATAATACTTTAATTTTTAGTTGATTACTAATTTATGCCGCCGTTGTGGCCGAGCGGTTCTAGGCGCTTCAGGCTGGAACCGCGCGACCGCAGGTTCGCATCTTGTCTCGGGCATGGATGTGTGTGATGTCCTTAGTTAGGTTTAAGTAGTTCTAGGTTCTGGGGGACTGATGAAAAAATGGTTCAAATGGCTCTGAACACTATGGGACTTAACTTCTAAGGTCATCAGTCCCCTAGAACATAGAACTACATAAACCTAAGGATATCACACACATCCATGCCCGAGGCAGGATTCTAACCTGTGACCGTAGCGGTCGCGCGGCTCCAGACTGTAGCGCCTATAACCGCACGGCCACAACGGCTGGCGGGATTGATGACCTTAGAAGTTAAGTCCCATAGTGCTCAGAGCCATTTGAACCATTTTCGAACTAATTTAAATCTATAGTGATCATCCTCAAATCGGTATGTGTAAATAATACCGTTTGATGCAGGTCTCCACGCTAGTGTATTCTGCTTAGCTACCTCAACCTAGGTTATACATCTGAACTTACTCTCTACAGTTTTTACCGTCATACTTACATTAAAGTCCATTCTGATGATTCCCTAACGTCTCAAGATGTCCTATCAACTGATCGCTTCATTTAGTCAGGCTGCGCCACAAATTAATTTTTTTCTTCCTTTCTATTCGGTACCATCTCATTATTTATTTTACCTATCAATCTAATCTCCAGCATTCGACTGTAGTACCATATTTAAAAAGCTTCAATCCTCCTCTTGTCTGAACTATCTTGTCCACCTTTCACTTCCTCACAAGGATACACTCCAAATAAACAGCTACAGTAAAGACTTCATGACGCTTAAATTTATAGCAGATATTAACAAATTTCTCGTTTCCAGAAACGCTTCCCTTTCTATTGCCTGTCTGTGTTTTATATACTTCCTACTTCCATCAACGTTAGCTATATTGCTGCCAAAATAGTAAAACTTGTCTACGATTTTTAGTGTCACATTTCCTAATCTAGTTACCTCAGTATCGCCTGAATTAATTGAAATACATTCCGTTACCCTTCTTTTACTTTTGTTGATAACCTCTTTCCGACACACTGTCCATCCTGTTCAACTGATCTTGGACGTTCTTTGCTATCTCTAACATTAGTATGATGTCATCGCTAATCCGGTGAATTTTTACTTCTCTTTGAACTTTAATTCATTTCCCAAATTTCTTCTTGCTTTTCTTCGCTGCTTGCTCAACGTGCAGGCTGAAAAACTTCGTGGATAGGCCATTACCTTCTCACTCCCTTTTCAAATACTGTTTCCTTTACATGTTATTTGACTCTTAAAACTGCAATCTGATTGCTGTACAAGTTGTAAATAACGTTTCGTTCCTTGCATTTTTTCCCATTTACAACAAGAGTTTAAAAGAGAGTATTGTAGTCAACATTGTCTTTCTCTACATCTTCAAATGCCGCAAACAGTAAGTTTGCCTTTTTTCAACCCATTATCAAAGATGTGACGTAGGCTCAGTATTGCTTCGTGTTATTAGATTTCTCCAGAATGCAAACTAATTTTCGCTGATGTCGATTTCTAACAGTTTTCCATCGTTCTGCAAATAGTTCCTGTTAATATTTTGCAAACAGTGACTGATTAAATTGCTGCTTCAATTGTGAGGCGGCGGCATGTTTTAGTCCTCCCTCCTGTCACATTTTATCATATTTGCATACGAGACACTCTTGCTTTACTTACTTTCCGACTGTTTTTAGTTGTCAACTTTTCACCGGTATTGGGCGCTGATTACATGAATAGTTACGGGAAGATTGTAGCAACATGGGTTACTCACATCTATACCTAACCTAACATCCCATTCTTGTAGTAGTTTTATCTTTACCAGGGGAATTCCATTATGCTCAGGTGAAAACAGGAGATTTGGAAGAGCTGCCGGTCACTCAGAAGGCAGCTGCTACGCCTACCGCACGGACGGTCAGGAAAGCCTTTCAGGAATTATGCTCCCGACTCGGCCTCCGCAGAAAATGTGCGGCGGATAGGAAGACTGGGTCCAACAGCAGAACAGCAAACCACCGGTGTAAGGGTGTGAGAACTCTGCTTGTTAGTATCCTTTGGGCAGAGTCGTCAGCTGTGCACTTGCCGTTATCCTGCTGTGTGTGTGGTCACCAGATATTGTTCCGTCAAGAAAAAAAAAAATAGCCACTCGGGCGTCTGCAAATTTCCAAACTTTGCCCTTCCCGTGTGGAAGCACAGTTTCAAAATTTCCGACAAACAGTTCTGTGTGTGGGAACGGGCGACACTAGTTTCCCAACTTCGTTATACACGTATCTCATTGGCAGGTGGGAGCTAGAAAACGGATTTCCAGATCCCTGATAGCAAGAGCACATAGGCCGTTTATAGGATTGGCTAGAAAAGATAGTGTGGGGTGCCTTTCCGAGTTCTGAAGGAAGGCTACCAAAAATAGAGAGATTCGTATGGGTATTCTGATTCGAACTGCTGCTTGGTGAGGCTACTCTGCACTCATACGTGTGGTTTTTTTTTTTATTTCGCCTCTCTGCCAAGTCCTCGAAGTTTCACTTTGGACTTAGGCGCACCAGCAGTGAGTGATCAGGAGGAGGATTAGTTCCGCTATTTGCGGTCTCAGCACATCGGCTCAGCCCGGCAACAGTTAACAGCTGTCGCAGTCCAGCGCACCCCAAGTTGTTGGCAACTACTTCAGTGGCAGACCGGTGAGATCGCATTTGCAATGCACTCTCCCGACTTCGGGAATCGCAATACATTGAGGGAATAGGAGTTTATTGCTATTTTTTAGTTTTCCTAACTTGATCTACGCACTCAAATATTAATATGCAAATTTTTCTGCAACCTAATTCTCGCTTCAAATGGGATTCTTTTCGTAATCACTCATGTTTTGTTTCGTAATGGAGTTAACAAAAAAATGGCTCTGAGCACTATGGGACTTAACATCTATGGTCATCAGTCCCCTAGAACTTAGAACTACTTAAACCTAACTAACCTAAGGACATCACACAACACCCAGTCATCACGAGGCAGAGAAAATCCCTGACCCCGCCGGGAATCGAACCCGGGAACCCGGGCGTGGGAAGCGAGAACGCTACCGCACGACCACGAGCTGCGGACTGGAGTTAACACATAGGAGCTCATCTGTCTAGTGACGTCACTTTCTGATTCTTCCTTAATTCGTTAATCTGCTGTGTTTTCTTGTTCGAATTCATACCTTTTTTGTGTAATTTTAAAGTTTTGCAGTCACAGTTGAGAACATGAAACGTCCCCTTAGAAAAATTTCTGAATTACTGTGCTGATAAACCTCTTACATTATTTGCTTTTCAAACAGCTGAGCAAAACTGAACGTACTCAAACATTCACTAAAGTGACACACAATACTTTTAGCGCAACGCAATCTGACTTTCAGTAATCGCTACAAAGAATGGCCCTGACTAACATTAACCTATACCTTTCACAAATCACTTACCTCACAAAAATCTTCGTTACTCGAACTACTGCAATACAGCGAGCGCCACTACTGCCAGCTAAATAAGATTCAAACTACTGAAGGCACTAACTACTGATAGGCATAGTTACAAACGAAAGATTTTGATAGAGAACAAACAATGTATTTACCTTACTAGTGTTCAAAAGTCATAATATACAGGGTGTTTCGAAAATGACTTGCAATATGCTTGTGACAACAGTACATTTTCAGGCGGACAAACTTTCGAAATTACAGTAGTTACAATTTTCAACAACAAATGGCGCTGCAAGTGATGTGAAAGATATAGAAGACAACGCAGTCTGTGGGTGCGCCATTCTGTACGTCGTCTTTCTGCTGTAAGAGCGTGCTGTTCACAACGTGCAAGTGTGCTGTAGACAACATGGTTTATTCCTTAGAACAGAGGATTTTTCTGGTGTTGGAATTCCACCGCCTAGAACACAGTGTTGTTGCAACGAGACGAAGTTTTCAACGGAGGTTTAATGTAACCAAAGGACCGAAAAGCGATACAATAAAGGATCTGTTTGAAAAATTTCAACGGACTAGGAACGTGACGGATGAACGTGCTGGAAAGGTAGGGCGACCGCGTACGGCAACCACAGAGGGCAACGCGCAGCTAGTGCAGCAGGTGATCCAAAAGCGGCCTCGGGTTTCCGTTCGCCGTGTTGCAGCTGCGGTCCAAATGACGCCGACGTCCACATATAGTCTCATGCGCCAGAGTTTACACCTCTATCCATACAAAATTCAAACGCGGCAACCCATCAGCGCCGCTACCATTGCTGCACGAGAGACATTCGCTAACGATATAGTGCACAGGATTGATGACGGCGATATGCATGTGGGCAGCATTTGGTTTACTGACGAAGCAGAACTGACGCATATGGGGAACCGAAATGCCCCATGTTGCAGTCCCATCGTCCCTGCATCCTCAAAAAGTACTGGTCTGGGCCGCCATTTCTTCCAAAGGAATCATTGGCCCATTTTTCAGATCCGAAACGATTACTGCATCATGCTATCTGAACATTCTTCGTGAATTTGTGGCGGTACAAACTGCCTTAGACGACACTGCGAACACCTCGTGGTTTATGCAAGATGGTGCCCGGCCACATCGCACGGCCGACGTCTTTAATTTCCTGAATGAATATTTCGATGATCGTGTGATTGCTTTGGGCTATCCGAAACATACAGGAGGCGGCGTGGATTGGCCTCCCTATTCGCCAGACATGAACCCCTGTGACTTCTTTCTGTGGGGACACTTGAAAGACCAGGTGTACCGCCAGAATCCAGAAACAATTGAACAGCTGAAGCAGTACATCTCATTTGCATGTGAAGCCATTCCGCCAGACACGTTGTCAAAGGTTTCGGGTAATTTCATTCAGAAACTACGCCATATTATTGCTACGCATGGTGGATGTGTGGAAAATATCGTACTATAGAGTTTCCCAGACCGCAGCGCCATCTGTTGTTGAAAATTGTAACTACTGTAATTTCGAAAGTTTGTCTGCCTGAAAATGAACTGTTGTCCCAAGCATTTTGCAACAAACGGTGTATTTCTACCGCTGCTCGTTTAGTTTTTATTGCCGTTCCAAATATACCGGTCATTTTTGAAACACCCTGTATATAGCAGTTCATGACATCCAGTCTTACAAATTTCAAAACTCCGCCATCTCTCCCCCCACATCCACCACTGCTGGCGGCTCACCTTCAACTGCGCAACGCTACACGCTATTTACATCCAGCTGCCCAACACTACAATGGCAGACAACAATGCCAAACTAGCCACAGACTGCACACAGCACAGCCAGTGATTTTCATCAGAGCGCTACGTGGCGTTACCAATATAAAAAACCTAAACATCCTACTTACAAACGTAATTCGTGTCCTTCGTGTCTGAGCACCATGTTAACCGAATTGTCCAGCATCATGTTGGTGCCGACCCTAACAACCATCCGTTCTTGCTATTGTTCCGTTATAAATATGTAAATTTATTTTCAAATTATTTTATAACATCGACGTTTATATGCTCTGAGTAAATTTTATGCACTGTTCGAATAATTACTGCGTCACCAGATAAAACACTATCATTCAGCATGCATTGAAACAAATTATTAGACTGAAAAGCCCAGGTCTTCCAACCGTAAGCAACAGGTGAAACTCCTGACGAGTTCAGGAACTTAATTAAAAATTAACGTTTTCCAGTATGCGCGGCATTTGACTTTTGAAGTAGCCTGTTAGCTTCATGGGATGATAGATTCAGCATCAGTCTAATCTGCATACCCACAGAGCACCTGATGACCAAGGTACTGTGTTCACAGCACGTGTGGTTTCTGGCACCATAAAGTTCACACCCACTGCTGCCATATCTGCCCTCTTAAGAACTTGAATTATTACATTCTCTACGTCTGAGGGTATTTCGCTTCTTTTGCATACCGGGAAGATAGTTATTTCTTGGCTGGGTCTCCCAAAGATCTCTAAAATTCTGAGACAACTTCGTCTACTCCAGGTGTCTTGTTTCGACTTGTATTTTCCAGTGCTCAGTCAAATGCTTCTCGAATTATTGTATCTCCCGTCTCATTTTCCTTTATTTTTTCCTGTTCCCCTTTTTCCAATATTATCTTAAAGTTCTTTCCCATTCTAGAGGCCTTCTATATATTCCTCTAATCTTTCATCCTGACCTGTCTCATACTCTGAGCTCTTGATCCGTCTTTAGTCCCTAAATTTGTGTAATTTTAGCGTCGCGAGCATTGTGGGATGCCTGAGTATGGTGGAGGCTGTAGTATGTTTGTTTCTGGAGTCGTTTAGGAACGTGGACTCTTCGCGGCCTGCAATGCATACAGTTTTTCTTATAACGTCTTCCCCTGCGGGTTCTTGGACTTTTTTGTTACTCTCCCTCGCTGTACAAGCAAACGAGCGGCCCAAGGGCCAGCTGTTATGTGAATTTTTTCTGTGTCTTCACGTAATCCAGTTCTCAAGAACTGGTCGAGTGAGCATTTTGTAAAGACTTCTTTCGTGTGTGAATTATCCTTTTTCGAGACTGTTTCAATGAATCTGTGTCTGGTTGTGTCCGATATCCGCTTTTTTAACCGTTTCAATTATGATAAAACGCGATACGGTCCCAATGAAGGGTGCAGTTACTCAGTGTTTACTAAAATGGTACAAAAAACCTGAAATATTTATACAATAGTGTCAGTGTCAGAAAACACAAAGCATGACGAAACTGGAAGACAAAAAATTATACATAACCCACGAAACCGGCGTCGGCAGACTGTGTTGACGGCTCCAGCGTGCGCCACATTCGTCTGTGCAACTGCCAGCCTCTGCAACATTCCTGTCACTCTCGCTCGCCGCCTGGGTAGTGAGCGCTCGCGGTAAAATGGGGTGGTCAGACATCATAATGAAGCACAGGGGAAATGCAAACAGTGCGCAGTCATCAGAGGAATAATGACATGTTAAATTCATCGCAATTTTAAACGCAAGCATTTATACGTAATGGTGTGGTGCTTTAAGACGAGAATGGCTCTTTCAAAATCGTTGAAAAGTAGTAATAATGCCGGATTAGGAACTTCAGAGCGAAGATCTGTCACACGAATATCAATGTATACCTCAGTGCAGGACATCTAGCTACTGTTACACAGTGTGGCAGGCAGGTCAGTAATCAGTTCCATAATAGACGCCCATAGAAATTTCCTTGAATAAAAATTTCCACAACTTCCCAAGTTTGCAGCTACTATTATGTCGATGTTTGGACCTATACATTTGTGTGAGCAACTCATTTTTCCGAAATGAAGAAACGAAATCTATCCACAGTAGCTCACTGACAAACTGCAATTTAAAAGCTTCTCTCCGAATTGCAGTGCTCAGAAAATGTTACCAGACACTCATGCTTCAGTGATAAGGAAAATTATTACTATTCATTGACATGCAGTGTTCCATATTTGAAGTGTGGATAAACAGCCGCGAAATACGTGTTTATGTATATTCAAACCTCGTCCGAAAACGACTTTCATCACAAGGCTGCAACCATCGTAACAAATATCATGCTTCGAACTTAGCAGCCCCATGTTCTTCGCCCCAGCAATTTCAATAATGCAAGCTTCAATTCATTGTCATTTTTCACCAGTGCAACAGAAGTCTGAAATGAATTTGCCACCAAAGGCATTAATTAGCTATCATGAACGGATAAATCTCCGTAGAACTACAATGAATCTCCAAAGAGTCCGCAGCTCGTGGTCGTGCGGTAGCGTTCTCGCTTCCCACGCCCGGGTTCCCGGGTTCGATTCCCGGCAGGGTCAGGGATTTTCTCTGCCTCGTGATGACTGGGTGTTGTGTGATGTCCTTAGGTTAGTTAGGTTTAAGTAGTTCTAAGTTCTAGGGGACTGATGACCATAGATGTTGAGTCCCATAGTGCTCAGAGCCATTTTGAATCTCCAAAGAAACTGGTATAGGCATTCGTATGCAAATAAGAGAGATGTAAACAGGCAAAATACGGCGCAGCAGTCGGCAATGCGTATATAAGACAAGTGTCAGGCGCAGTTGTTCGATCGGTTACTGCTGCTACAATGGCAGGTTACCAAGATTTGAGTTTCATCTTGATGTACTAGTCGGCGCACGAGCAATGGTACACAGCATCTCCGAGGAAGCGACTAAATGGGGATTTTGCCGTAAGACCATTTCACGAGTGTACCGTGAATATCAGGAATCGGCTGAAACGTCAAATCTCCGACATAGCTACTGCCGGAAAAAGATCCTGCAAGAACGGGACAAACGACGACTGAAGAGAATCGTTCAGCGTCACAGAAATGCAACCCTTCCGCAAGTTGCTGCAGATTTTAATGCTGCGCCATCAATAAGTGTCAGCGTGCGAACCATTCAAAAAAAAATCATCGATATGGGCTTTCGGAGCCGAAAGCCCACTCGTGTACCCCTGATGACTGCACGACACAAAGCTTTACGTTTCGCCTGGGCCTGTCAACACCAAGATTGGACTAGAAACATGTTGCCTTGTCTGACAAGTCTCGTTTCAAATTGTGTTGAGCGGATGGACGTGTACGGGTATGGAGACAACCGCATGAATCCATGGATCCGGCATGTCAGCAGGGGACTGTTCAAGCTGATGGAGGCTTTGTAATAGTGTGGGGCGTGTATAGTTGATACGTCTAGATACGGCTCTGATAGATGACACGTGCGTAAGCATCCTATCTGATCAGGTGCATCCAGTCATATCCATTGTGCATTCCGACGGACTTGGGCAATTCCAGCAGAACAATCAGACACCCAACATATCCAGAATTCCTACAGAGTGGCTCCAGGAACACTCTTCTGAGTTTAAACACTTGGCCTGGCCACCAAACTCCACAGAACTGAACATTATTGAGGACATCTGGGATGCCTTGCATCGTGCTGTTCAGAAAAGATCTCCATCCGGTAGATTATTGCAGTGACAAGCGCTCTACCATTACATGCCAATTCGTGTGTGTCGTGTGTCAGTCACATGGATCCTCCTTGTGACACTGTGTGAAACTGTTCTTGCCGAAAACAGTTTGACACATGGCACCTAGCAATGGCATGCAGTAAATTCCCACTGATTCTCTGCTAACCTACCATGAGACACGTACCTCCCCCAATAGTAGTGAAAGAGTCAAACCAGCCCCTTGGAAACGCAGCTTCACGCATTTTGGTCACACGATCCCTGTGTCCGCTGTACTGTCCATATAAATCACGTGACTCTTTAGTACCGTCTCAGTGTCTTTTGTTGCGTAGGTATTTATCGGCGACTGCGGTTGGTAGTCTGCAGCGACACACTCCGCATGCGCCATCCGTTTCAGCTTCCACTGCTCGGCTCGGCTCGGAGGGACGAAACGCGGAGAGGCGCGCAAGGTAGTGGCAACAGAATAAATCCAGGTCACACAGATTCTGTGGACGGCGTCGTGCGCTGGCACAGTGCCACCACTGGCAGCCAGTCCTGGGTGCGCTGGTCATGCAAATATTTGCGCCCGCGCGCTCCGTTTTCCCTGGTGCATCCGCACAGTGTTGCTACCACGGGTCACGCTAATCCGCCATTCTTAGCAAGCAACTACCACATCATGATAGGAAAAACTCCGCTTACAGCTGGCGAAATTGTTTATTAAAACAGGACAGGTTTCGCGGCTTCAAGCCGCATCATGAGATGATCCTACACGGTAAAAAGTAAATTACAGTGTCACCACATTTTGTGGGTAATAAAATTAATAAACGTATGACTAAAATACACTCACAACGTTAAAAGAACATAGGCATAGCCGCCGCTCCTAGTCAGAATGTACTATTCAGAGAATATCGCGCCGGCCTCGGTGGCCGTGCGGTTCTAGGCGCTGCAGTCCGGAACCGCGGGACTGCTACGGTCGCAGGTTCGAATCCTGCCTCGGGCATGGATGTATGTGATGTCCTTAGGTTAGTTAGGTTTAAGTAGTTCTAAGTTATAGGGGACTGATGACCTAAGATGTTAAGTCCCATAGTGCTCAGAGCCATATTAGAGAATATCGCAAATACTATGCCAAACGAAAGGCAAAGAAGACATGTTCCATTCTTAAAATTTGCCTACATCTAAAAAGAAAAACATTATTTTATAGTAAACGGACGCTAAAATTATTTTAAAAAGTGACCGGTCTGGCGATAAAGAATTATCACTTCTGACATGATTAGTCGCGGCGCACGCAAATTACAATGTGCAAAGTATCAGGTGGCAGTGTGTTACCAGTGTGACAGCAGGGCACCTCAGTTGCAGGACAAGGCAAAAGCGGCCTGCGGGAACGGCGAAGCGAGTGTACTCACTTCGTGTGAACAGCTACCGAAAACTGCACGGAACGTAGAATAAACCACTTAGAGTACACTGTCTGATCAAAGGTATCCCGCCAGAGCTGTAATGAGGAACTGAGCACTAGACGTCACGAGAGGTGGATTCGCCAGTATAAAAGCAGGCTGTGTGGGTCTCATTGTGTTGTCAGTACGTAACTCAACCGCTAGTCTCCTCCTCCTCTGCCTGAGTGAATCTTCCTAAAACTATCTGCCAAAACTACTGAAAAACTATTACCAAACAAACCAACTCCTTACTTGCTCGTGTGCTGTGCAAAACTCTGACATGCTGAATTATACAAGTACTCAATGTGATTTGCTCAACACTGTCTACAAATTGAAGCTAACTGTTTATATAAACATGCAATGCTATCCTGCCTGTAACCTGATTTCTGAAATAAATGCACAGCTGAACTTAAAAAGAGATTCATGACCCTAAACTGCATTTCACTTACTTCGTGTCTTGACAAATATTTTTGCAGGTTTTTCAAAAGCAGAGCACAGCGTACAGCAAAAAAAGCAACGTTAAATAACCAAGAATGAAAATTGAATAAATGGTGGGGATTTTAAATAGCAAGAAGTGACTTCTGACCAAATTCAAAAGACTCCATGTTCCAAAGTAACGCTTTAAAAATCAACTGAATGTTCACAGTAGTATTTACATACCTTTAATCTCATTTTCCTATCAGAGCATTCCATATAACATGCCTGCTAAAGAAGCTTCGTTGCTACAATCTCAATAATAAAAAACAGTGGCACGTGTTTGTGTGCTTCCAGTCTGTCAATATTTCAGAAAAACTCTTAATCTTCTTAGCTTCTTTCTCCATAATTGCATCAAAAATATTTATACTCTAATTCCATCAATCTCACATCACACCTACCAATAAAATTTCCGGACCATTCTTCAAAATACGTCCGCTACTCAACTTGGAATGCGTTTAACTTTGCTAGCGCTCTCAGACAACAGAGTTGGTGCAGCAACACAAAGATACTGTAATAATAGTCAAAGATTGCCCAGTTACATCGTTTTGTCGTGTGTGACCTGTACGTATCGATATGTAGCCTATATAAGGAGCAGAATTTATAGAGTGACCAAAATAATATGCATATCTTGCAAGTAGAGAAGCAGTAATAGCAGAGTGGGGCAGTCAGGACAGCTCAGTGATTTCGAACGTAGTCTAGAAATTTGATGTCACCTGCGTAAGAAATGCTGGAACACTACAATCGTTCTAAGGTTGCCCAGATCCACAGTTTGTGATGTGACTGTGAAGTGGAAACGCGAAGAAACGAGCACAAAGACCAGGTAGACCTCATGTAATGACGGACAGGGAGCCTCGATCATTGCTGAGGGTGGTTGTTAAGAAATCATGAAATCAGCGGAAGGCTTCACTCGTGAGTAGCAAAGTGCCATCAGAAGTCCAGTTAGTAGAATGTGCGTATGGCGTTAAAAAGAATTACGTACTGTAATCAAGCGGCTACTCATAAGCCACATTTCTTTGTAGTCAGTGCTAAGCGACGCTTGATGGTGTCAAGAGCGACAATACTGGACAGTGGATGACTGATCACGGGTGATGTGGAGTGACGAATCAAGCTATAGCCCGTAGCAATCCGATGGAACGGTTTGGGTTTGGCGAATGCCTGGAGAATGTTACCTGCCATCATGTGTAGTGCCAATACTGAAATACAGAGTAGGCGGTGCTACGGCATGGGTTTCTTTTTCATTGTTAGGATGTGGTCCCCTTATTGCGTTTAATAAAACGCTAAATGCGGAGGGACATGAACACATTTTACAGCGTTCTGAATTGCTTACAGAAGAGGAACATTTCAGAGATGATTGCATAAGTATGACAATGCACCCCTGCCGAAAAGCAGCACCTTGAGGCAATAGCTTGAGGACAATTATATTCCTGGAATGGAATGGAATGCTCATAGTGCCGACCTGAAGCTCATGTACCGCCTTCGGAATGATTGACTTTGAATGTCAACTTCTCTCCACACCCCAGCACCCAACAACACTACCTTCTGTGATTTCGGTTCTTGAGGACGAATGCAGTTTCTTCACGGATATTCAAAGGATATTCAGACACCTCATTGAAAGTGTTCCGAGCAGATTTCAAGCCGTCATCAAGCTGGATGGTGGACACACCCCATATTTATTCCGCTAATAGGTGCCCAGATCCTTTTGATCAGAGAATCTATGCAGAAATTCAGATTGTTGCACAATGGAGTGATTTCTTACAAGAAATCAATATAGCGACAACTACAGTGACTGAAACTGGTTTGATGCAGCTCTCCATGCTACTCTATCCTGTGCAAGCTTCTTCATCTCCCCGTACTTACAGCAACCTACATCCTTCTCAATCTGCTTAGTGTATTCATCTCTTGGTCTCCCTCTACGATTTTTACCCTCCACGCTGCCCTCCAATGCTAAATTTGTGATCCCTTGATGCCTCAGAACATGTCCTACCAACCAGTTCTTTCTTCTTGTCAAGTTGTGCCACAAACTCCTCTTCTCCCCAATTCTATTAAATACCTCCTCATTAGTTATGTGATCTACCCATTTAATCTTCAGGATTCTTCTGTAGCACCACATTTCGAAAGCTTCTATTATCTTCTTGTCCAAATTATTTATCGTCCATGTTTCACTTCCATACATGGCTACACTCCATACAAATACTTTCAGAAACGACTTCCTGACACTTAAATCTATACTCGATGTCAACAAATTTCTCTTCTTCAGAAACGCTTTCCTTGTCATTGCCAGTCTACATTTTATATCCTCTCTACTTCGACCATCATCAGTTATTTTGCTCCCCAAATAGCAAAACTCCTTTACTACTTTAAGTGTCTCATTTCCTAATCTAATTCCCTCAGCATCACCCGACTTAATTCGACTACATTCCATTATCCTTGTTTTGCTTTTGTTGATGTTCATCTTATATCCTCCTTTCAAGACACTGTCCATTCCGTTCAGCCCATAGGCGTCACTGGATGCTGATATGGAGGGCCATGTGGTCAGCACACCGCTCTCCCGGCCGTTGTCAGGTTTCGTGACCGGAGCCGCTACTTTTCAGTCAAATAGCTTCTCAATTGGTCCCACAGGGGCTGAGTGCATCCCGCTTGCAAACGCGCTCGGCAGACCCGGATGGGATGGTCGCCCATCCAAGTGCTAGCCAAACCCGACGGCGCTCACCTTCGGATATCTGACGGCAGTCGGTGTTACACCGCGGCAAGACCGTTAGCCTCACTTGTCTCCTACAATGAAATTAACTGGGAAAGTATAGGTTTTATGTTATTCGTACATATTATTTTAGTGTTTTTTGACATTTGTTGATGGCACGAGAGAAAACATTGTGATCTGGAGGTAACACGGTACTGGAAGGTCTTAGAATCCAGAGGTCTCTGCCATTTTCAACTGGAATGACAGCAGCGTCGAAGAGCGAAATTTTTACATTTCACGTCCTAGGGCTTAGGGTGTATTTGTTACTAGCCAACGTCAATTATATGCTCTGGTGTTCTTCGATCTGATGCTGGATTAATTTCGCGACCCTTATGGGGCGAGGGGGGAGGGGTGGAGGATACGAGTTTAGTTATCGAAGATCAGTTTTTTTATTTCCTCGGGCGGCTCGTACTGACCCCCGTCTCGGTCTGTTACCAGCGCTCCAAGCCCAGCCGGCTAACGTGAAAGCTACTTGCCCCAGTTCGCAGAGGCGGTAAAGATCAACATGTGGCCACCTATTCAGTCTCCGACCATGAAAGGCGTCGGAAACATTCCTATTTGGAGGCAGTCATTGATTAGTATGGATACTGAGGCAGATTGAGGAGACAGGCCACAATTCGAAAAAGACCAATATAGGTTTAACGGATAAAAATACACTCCTGGAAATTGAAATAAGAACACCGTGAATTCATTGTCCCAGGAAGGGGAAACTTTATTGACACATTCCTGGAGTCAGATACATCACATGATCACACTGACAGAACCACAGGCACATAGACACAGGCAACAGAGCATGCACAATGTCGGCACTAGTACAGTGTATATCCACCTTTCGCAGCAATGCAGGCTGCTATTCTCCCATGGAGACGATCGTAGAGATGCTGGATGTAGTCCTGTGGAACGGCTTGCCATGCCATTTCCACCTGGCGCCTCAGTTGGACCAGCGTTCTTGCTGGACGTGCAGACCGCGTGAGACGACGCTTCATCCAGTCCCAAACATGCTCAATGGGGGACAGATCCGGAGATCTTGCTGGCCAGGGTAGTTGACTTACACCTTCTAGAGCACGTTGGGTGGCACGGGATACATGCGGACGTGCATTGTCCTGTTGGAACAGCAAGTTCCCTTGCCGGTCTAGGAATGGTAGAATGATGGGTTCGATGACGGTTTGGATGTACCGTGCACTATTCAGTGTCCCCTCGACGATCACCAGTGGTGTACGGCCAGTGTAGGAGATCGCTCCCCACACCATGATGCCGGGTGTTGGCCCTGTGTGCCTCGGTCGTATGCAGTCCTGATTGTGGCGCTCACCTGCACGGCGCCAAACACGCATACGACCATTATTGGCACCAAGGCAGAAGCGACTCTCATCGCTGAAGACGACACGTCTCCATTCGTCCCTCCATTCACGCCTGTCGCGACACCACTGGAGGCGGGCTGCACGATGTTGGGGCGTGAGCGGAAGACGGCCTAACGGTGTGCGGGACCGTAGCCCAGCTTCATGGAGACGGTTGCGAGTGGTCCTCGCCGATACCCCAGGAGCAACAGTGTCCCTAATTTGCTGGGAAGTGGCGGTGCGGTCCCCTACGGCACTGCGTAGGATCCTACGGTCTTGGCGAGCATCCGTGCGTCGCTGCGGTCCGGTCCCAGGTCGACGGGCACGTGCACCTTCCGCCGACCACTGGCGACAACATCGATGTACTGTGGAGACCTCACGCCCCACGTGTTGAGCAATTCGGCGGTACGTCCACCCGGCCTCCCGCATGCCCACTATACGCCCTCGCTCAAAGTCCGTCAACTGCACATACGGTTCACGTCCACGCTGTCGCGGCATGCTACCAGTGTTAAAGACTGCGATGGAGCTCCGTATGCCACGGCAAACTGGCTGACACTGACGGCGGCGGTGCACAAATGCTGCGCAGCTAGCGCCATTCGACGGCCAACACCGCGGTTCCTGGTGTGTCCGCTGTGCCGTGCGTGTGATCATTGCTTGTACAGCCCTCTCGCAGTGTCCGGAGCAAGTATGGTGGGTCTGACACACCGGTGTCAATGTATTCTTTTTTCCATTTCCAGGAGTGTATATGTATTCAGAGGTAGTAGGATCACAATATTCAGCCGATGGCAGCCTTCATTAATTTTACGCGTAACTAAAGAAAGGAACCCGAATAGAACACCTAGCTAAAGTTCACAGGAACTACACAGCTCAATGCCAGTCTCTGTACGAAGAGCAGCGGACAGTGCTGTGCTAGATGCAGAATGTCGAAGGAAGTTCGTTAGAGAGAGAGAGAGAGAGAGAGAGAGAGAGAGAGAACGGAACTGAGCCGTAATGGAGCTCTCACATGCTCAATAATATTGGCAAAGACAAGAGTCAATGTACAGGGTGACGCACACTCGGTCTTCGCAGCGCGACTCCTTACATGCCAGCGATAAAAATATGTCTCTCACAATATTTCGTCCAGCGAGTACATCCGGCGGACGTTAAAGAGTGGCAATCTGGCAACACCTTAACCACATGTATGGCAACAACCCCTCTCAACAACTGTTAATCGTGTTGTACAGTAGGAGCAGTGGATAGAGTTTTGAGTTAGCATGCAGGAGGTTGAGGGTTCGATTGTGGGTTGAGGCGCATTTTTTTTATTTTGCTAATTTCATTCTGACATTTCATACTGTAATATCCACTGTTTCTTAGGTCACATGTATCCCGAATTTACAACATTTTGTAACGCTGAACATAACAAATAAGTGGTTAGACAAATAAGAAATAGACAGTTGAAACAAATGATCTGTCATAGGACAGAATAACTACAAAAACAATATCAGTTTCGAGATGCTAAAGATGATGGCACAGTACAATAACACAACATCTACTTTTCATTTATACTACATGTAATATGGGCGCTCAGATGTCGCACATTAGCAACCAGTGACAGTAATAATGTCCAAATTAATGACCGCATGACCTTCACAACAGAATATGTTGTCCTCAGAACAACAGATGCTCAAAGCATCCAAACACTGCGCAACCTGCCGGATCATACAGCTCTGGACCCTTCGCAGAAACTCTGCATCCACAGTAAAAACAGCAACATGAACACGCTCTACCAACTCTTCCATATTCGTCGGCAGAGTAGAGTACACGTGCTCCTTCATGTGTCCCCTCAGGAAGAAATCCAGGGGATTTAGGTCAGGTGAGCGAGGTGGCCATACAACTGGACCTCCACGTCCGAGCCATTTCCCTGGAAATGTTCTGTCCAAATACCGTCGCACATTAATTCCAGAGTGTGGAGGTGTACCATCATGTTGGAAGCATATCCTCTGCCAAACACGTCGTGGAACATCTTCCAGCGCATCAGGCAGATAGTTTGAGAGGAATGCGTGATACCTTCGTGCAGTCAGCCGGTCTGGCAATATGTAGGGTCCCAAACACCTGCCTCCAAATATTCCGACCCAGACGTTAATACCAAAGCGAACTTGATATCCACGATCGCAGGAAACGTACAGGTTAACCTCACACCAATGTTAAGCATTGTGCGTATTGAAGACACCCTCAAGAGTGAATGCTGCTTCATCCGGCCATGTTATGTTGTTCTCGAAGTCGTCGTTGGCTTCCTGTTCACAGTACTGTATTCGCAAAGCACGTTGCTAGTCCTACTGGTAACATAAGATCCTAACGTAATGTAATGGACCTCAACGAGTCAAGAATAATACTTGTTACTAATTTATGGTATCATTGGAGAAGCATACAAAGAAGACAGATTTCGCATCTAGTGAATGAAGTGGTGCGAATAAATTCACGCCCACGACGTGGAAAGGGCTGCTTTAAAAGCTGACCAATCTTCCATTTCTAAGATTGTAGTATGGAAGTGCAAATGTTTTCTAGAGGACCCGTTGCAGTTGTTGTTGGCGATTAAGATGCCAGGTACCGTACCACCTGGACTACATTTACCAAATTAAAAACACATGCCTCAAACCAGTATCGAACGATTTACATCCTGCATGCTAACCCAAAACTCTATCCATTGCACCAACTGTACAGCATAAACAAACCGTCGTGACAGAGGTAGTTAACCTACATGTGGTTACAGTGTTGCCAAATTGCCACTCTTTAACGTCCTTTTTCTGCTGGATGTACTGGCCGGATGAAAGTTTGTGAGCGACATTTTTTTTTATCGCTGGCATGTAAGGTGTCGCGCTGCGAAGCCCGAGTGAGCGAATTTCACTTCACCTGCATTGGCCGTCTGATGGCGCGTATTGTCGCGTCGTCAGTATTGGAAATAATAAAGAACAGTAGTGATAGCCCTCAAAATGTTCTCATTATTGTCAATACACACTGAACGTGTGAGGTTAAATATTGACGGTTTGACAATATTGTCTATTCTTCTAGATACTAACAGATCTTCATGAACCAGCGACACGGCGTTAGTATGCACTGTTTGTTTCCTGTACGCCTTCGCGCATATATCGTATCATACCTCAGACTCAATTTTTCAAGTAGTCTTTTAAAACAAGTTTTGATAGACCTGTCCGACGATAATCACTCTATGCACCATTTAATGTGGTCAACGGAGGATTCTCTATGAAACTGCTTACTTTATTAATTTGAAAATAACTATATGTTGGTGAATCACAGAGTACCAGTTAGGAGAAACGCTTCCACTTCGTAAAATACGTCATGTCTCTACAGTGACTTGTAAAATACGTCAAATATCTGCAATTAGTAATAAGAGGTCTGTAAAATGCACGTCACTTTCACCAAATTATTACCAAACGTAAAAAAAGTTTCACGTTAATTACCTGATATTCTTGCCAGGCAGCACAACTGCTTTGGAGGTTTAGATAGAATTTTACTAATTGTGTCTACAGATGTTACAAAACTAAGCTTGGAGTACTCTAATGATTTGCTTGTCGCCAGAAATCGCACAGTTACCCCCAGTCTCTCGTCGACCGCGATTCCCTCTCATCAATGTATTTTGTTTCTCTACTTGTTTCGTATCAACATCAATAACTTGTCGTATGATGCAGGATTGGTCGGAAAATAATATACGAAATCTTTCGGGTCGTGATTCTGATTTGTCAGTGACCAGTCACTTTTTTTTCATTCTCGGAAGCATATCCCCTTTCTCACTGTTCCCTGTTGCTTGCAAGCTATAGTTGATATAACTGCAACACATTCTTCTGTATGTTCGACATCTTAACCTTGTAAAACCGCACTGTCAACTGACAGTTTTTGTCAGAAATATTGGTGGTATGAGGTCGCTTCAATGTACTGAAGGTCTGACAAAGTACTATTGTCAATAAACACTGAATGTGTACAGTCCCTTAAGAAGCCGATTCAGGTGACACACGGGAGCTCAAGGTGGAGTCTTAACGCACGCCTGCCGCCACCAGACCGATCGTAGGGTGAGATGGACCGTGTTGGAAAATGTTCCATAACAACACTGGGGTGGAATATTACCTCGGTCGGTTAAGTGTTTATGTGCATAATGACACGTCTTCTTTTTAGTGATTCATTTAGAAGTTCTTAGCTGTGTACAGTTGCTTATCCGCTACATTTTAATTTCTTGAGAGTTGCTTGCCCTGGTCTTAAAATAGAGGGTGTCCCACATGAAACCGACACGCCTCACTCCCGCGATTCAACTAACAATGAACCAACTAAAAAAGAATAGACAACAGTAACGTTAAAAACAAGTGGCTACTTGTCTATAAGAGATGCTGAAAGTGGTTCCATGGGCATGCAGCCATCGCTGACTTCATGTGATGGCTTTACCAATAACACGCTGCAATTCTGCGGACATAATTTTGTCAGTTTCTCCAGTAACGTTCGGCTTAAGGTTGTCTACTGTGCGAGGACTGTCAGCATACACGTTGCTTTTAGTGTACCGCATAAATAAAACTCTCACAATGTTAAGTCCGGGGATCTTCGGGACCAGAAGTCTCTACTGCCAAGTCTCTCTTCAGGGAACACGTTGGTGACTGGGCTATACTTTGGCTGGATGTGTGAGCGTCTGCTCCATCTTGTTTGAATACTGCATACAGCTTATCAGCATCTGTTAACTGTGCATAGAAAGAGTCAAAGATCTCTAAATATGTCGCAGATTAAGGCGTAATTTAAAATATAGGGCCAATAATGCGCATGCCGGACAACGCACATCAAATACCTTTATTTTCTAAGTGGAGAGGTTCTTGATACAGAATATTTGAGTTGTCCTGCGACCAGTATCAGTAATTCTGGGAGTTTACGTTAACTGAAAAATGAAACCAGGCCTCATTCGATATGAAGTAAAGCAAGGGTTCCAAATAACCGTTGGCAATTGATGTTACCAGCCAGTTACAATAAAAAATTCCTTTTTCCTGATTCTTTCTTGTGCAGATTATGAACAGTGCTCGCCGTGGGGAGTTTTCTACCAGGAGACTTCGCTTGAAAAATTTCTTTACATTCCGTCATGCAGCCTGTCCTTATGTAACGACCCACAATATCAATTTGCCGTTTTAATGCTAACTGCGCCATTTCCTAACAACTCAATAATACGTGCTTGTCACAACTGAAGCACGAATACACAGCTGCACTCTACTTTCCGATAAAATGCAGTGTGGCCAACTTGAGAGACAGTGTTTACACTTCACAAGCAATGCGAAGACAGATGATTAACAGGTAAGTGAGGTGTATTGGTTTTTTTATCCATAAGAGTTTACCCCACATAATGGAATTTTAGAATTCCGAAACCAGTCGTGTAAGCAACAAATATTGTTTCAATAACTGTTGTGAGGTTTGTTCAGTTTGCAAAATGGGCTTGTACAGTTGGCTATCCCACAGTAACAACTAATGATCTTTGGTGCCTTATATTAAACTTTATTCTGTAGGGGCACATTCAATATATTCCGTGGGATATCCTATTTGTTGCGCTTTTTTATTAGTACTGTTTGCTTGCTGCATGGGAGGATTGATTAACTCCACCATTTGCCCTAGTGCAGAGGGAAACCTCCCTTAAATGCCAGCAAGTGTCTTTTAAATCTGCAATTCTGTTTGTCTTTTTCCGGTTTGTTTAGTTGTCGTCTTCTTGTGTCGTTACTCTGATTAGGCGTTGCAAGTTTTCTTTGCTTACGTCTTTGGCATTTATTGTTGCTGTTGTTAGTGTGCTGGTTATCTTTATGCAGATCTTGGGTATTAGGCTTCTGGGTATCGGAATTCCGCTTAGCTTTTTACTAGTAATTACATGGTGGCCGTTCGTTGCTTGAGTCTGCTGGCATATATTTTGCGATTATTTGTGTACATTCCTTGCTTACTGGTTCAGTGGCGGTGTTTTGGTAGCCCATGGTGGTTGTTGTTCCAACGTTCAACCTGGTGGACGTTCTTAGAATTCTTCGTTTTGTCGTCATTAGTCTTAGCGAGTTATTTATTTCCCACCCACAGTGGGGCGCCATTTTCTTTAAAGAAGTGGCCGAATAATTTTGTATGTGTGTACTACTGTCTGTTTTGGCTCCGTCTGTTCTGCCTCTGAGTGTCCTGACCAGTTTGGCACTGTTTGTAATGTTCTATGCGTGTTAATTCCAGGAGAGGCGTTTGTCTAGTTTCGGTGCTAAATAAGGGGCTGTATCTTTGGCTTTGATCGTTTGTCTCCATAGCGTAACTATTGCGACGTTAGGTGTCTATTTTTAGTTCTGAGCTGCTTTGCAGCAGTCGAATATACAGAGTTCGCCAGAAAAATGTACACACACTTGAAGGGACGAAAAGTATTATTTATGTCTTTATTTTACATTTAATAATTGATCACACGTGATGTACAACCTTCAGTTTAGCACACGGTTCCTTTAAGTGTTCAAAATGTTCACCGTTAGCGACTATACACATAACAGAAAGATGGACCGTCGCCACAACTACGTCAGTCAGTGTTACACTGGAGACCGCTGCACATGTCGCTGTAATCCCCTGGCGACGTTCCTCCAGCGTGCGTGGCTTACGTCGATAGACGTTATTTTTCACAGTTCCCTACAAGCAAAATTCCATAGGTGTGAGATCTGGCGACAGTGGAGGGAACTCATTGGCCTCTCTTCGTCCAGTCCGATGCCCTGGAAAATTGTCATCCAGGAAAGGTAGTACGGCTAGGTGGTAGTGTGGTGGCGCCCCGTCCTATTGTTAGAAGACCTCTTCATCAGCTCCATAAAGCGCACGTATACCTGGCAAAATTGATGTGCGTAACATTTCCAGGTACACTTCTCCAGTGACAGTAGCATCAATGGAGGAGGGTCCTACTAAGCCTCTACATGATAGTCCACACCACACACAAACCCCTAGTAGATTGACCGCTTTATCCACATAAACATGCGGATTTTCCGGCGCCCGGTACACACGGTTCCATTAAGTTTTAAATTGTGCCTCGACACTCCACACTACCTTCGTCACAAATTGTTCGTCATCAGTTACCATTCGCAAAGTTGCATTCGGCGATCAGAATCGTCATAATTAATCGCGGACAATAATCGTGGAATGTAAACTTCCCACTTTGCAGCTTTTAGATTTCTTCGTACACTTGTACTGCTAACCCCCACTTCACGAGCACATTGCATAGCAGACTTCTGTGGAGAATTAACAAACGTTTCCAAGGCGAGAGCCGACGAAGCAGGACTTGTAGCTGTACGCTCTCTTCCTCATCTTCCTTTGTATCACAAATCGTTCCATACAGTTCAAACCTGTCAGTGATGCGTTTAATTTTTAGGTGGATTGGCGGTTCTGTTTCAAATTCCCGCCCCCACTGACGTTGCACTTCAACGGCATTATCAAACTTGAAAAACCACTTCACAATATATTTTCGTTGCTCGAATGTCAAGTGTGTCCAGCCATCTTGTTTCCGAAATACCTAGATAAAAGTACTAACATTTGTTGATTCAAAGACCATACAACACACTCGTCATTCAAATCGAATGACAATATCGATATCTCGTTAGAGCTTGACAAAGAATGTATACATTTTTCTGGCGGACTCTGTAGTTAACTCGGTTCTGGTGGCGTTGGGAATGATTTTCCATACAGCAGGCAGGTTCCGGTCTGTTGCTGTAGACCTGCGTCTGTTGTCATTCGTCGTTCTTGTATGGCATCAGTAGGTAGTGTTGTCTGCGTAAAGTTGCAGCCGTTATGCGTTCTAATGGACATCAGCTGCCGTAATAAGAACATGTACCGTATTACAGCAACATACATGTGATGCCGGCCGGTGGGGCCGTGCGGTTTTAGGCGCTTCAGTCTGGAACCGCGAGACCGCTACGGTCACAGGTTCGAATCCTGCCTCGGGCATGGATGTATGTAATGTCCTTAGGTTAGTTAGATTTAAGTAGTTCTAAGGGACTGATGACCTTAGATGTTAAGTCCCATAGTTCTCAGAGCCATTTCAACCATTTGAATACATGTGATGATCTCTGTTACGAAATAATGTAAATAATGATTGTGATCGTTACTAAGTTTTATCGGCATAGCGGCTTCGTCTTATGATCATCCTCCAATTACTCCTGTCACGAATGATTAAAAGCTGTTTTAACTATGTCTTGTATGGATGTCGTCATTTTAAGAAAAATGTGTGAAGCCGTAGTGGCACCAGCACTAACAAAGAATGTTTTCTGATCTGAAGATGGCTGGACTGTTAGTCGAAAGTAGTAATCCATTGTAATAAAAATTGTTTCATGTGCGGTCTTGGCTTCATGGGTGTTCTATATCTAACATAAATCTATCTAACATCAGTTTGTATACCAGTGGATTTTTCCTTGTCAGACGGTCCTGAGACTAACCAGATTGCATGATTTTTTAGTATTACTATTATTGTTACCAGTGTTTCAGTTCTTAGTCTTGAGGTACAGCAAAGGCACTCACGCGGACGTCCCGACACATGGCGTTACAAGCTGCCCTCTCTGGGTGCTTCCTTCTTATAAGCACAAATCCTATAAGAGCCTTAATGAGGCTTTAGATCAGACCAAGCATATAAAGTTTTCACAGGGAGCCCATGTCCTGAAATGTACCGTTTAGATGGGAGATAAGTTTGAAGTTCAGATCGCCTTCAAATCTTACGCTCCACGTTACAATGCGTAACGGCAGAGCGCCAAAACGTACGAATCGAAACAGTTTTCCAGATCGGCTCAGTCCATCTCAATTTATTTTTAATAGACTACGAGAAACTACCACGTTCGCAACTAGGAGCGTTGACTAGTAAAGTCCTCACAAGATCAAAACCAAATGCCAAATGGCTTAGACACGATATCTGTATGGTGCGAAAATTGGCAATGGTCTCTGAATAAAGAAAAGTGTGAGGTCATCCACATGAGTACAAAAAGAAATCCGTTACATATCGGTTGCACAATAAATTACACAATCCTAAAAAGCTGCCATAATTTTAACCAACATGGTCTGTAGCTAATAGCGATCTGTTATGGCCATGATCAATTACAAAAAACTGTCAACATAGCAGAATATCTCATTTATTAAAATGACAGATTTCGGCACGTTTAAACGGCTATCTTCGGATGATGCACTGTAAAGAAATGAAAGCAAACTCCAGGGAAATGGGCAAACACCGCTCGGTAGTATTTCTGATCCTTTGTACACGTTATGTAAGGCTCCAGCCAAATATCACTCTGCAGCACTTCTGATCTTTGTATATGTCACGTAAAGGCTGACTTCCCTAATTTACAAGCACTTTCTTATCTGTACAGCGCTCATAATCTGAAGATGGACGTTTAAACGTGCTGAAACCGGTCATTTTAATAAATGATTCTGCGATCTTGACTGTTTTTTCTAACTGATCATAAAAGCTGTCAGTTGAACTAGGAATTACAATTAAGAATAACTTAAATTGGAACGATTACATGGATAATGATATGAGAAAGGCCAACCAAAGACTGTCCTCCATTCGCAGAATACTTAGAAGATGCAACAGGCCTACTGAAGAGAGTGCCTACACTTTGCTAGGCAATCCTGTGCTAGAGTACTGCTCTGCAGTATGGGATCCTTGCCATCTAGGATAGACATAGGGCTTCCAAAAAGTCCAAGGACCATTCATTTTCTATTTGTATTATCGCGATGTAGTGGGGAGAGCGTCACTGATGTGATAAGGGACTTTGGATTGCAACCATTAAAACAAAGGTGGTTTTCGTTGCGGCGAGATCTCATCACGAAATTTCAACACAGACTTCCACCTCTGAAAACGAAAATATTTTGTACATTCTGTCGCCTTTGGTCTTCAGCCTCTTTTTCCGCAGTTGCAGACGTGCAAGTTGTATATGTTAATTCTCGTCTTTTGCAACTATAATGAAAGTCTTCTGAAACTAGGTGCGTTTCGCTTTATTCTGAAACATTTTCAGTGGTAACTGTAACAATATGGTTTTATTTTCCTTACAGTTTCGTTAGTTGGGATCCTGAATAGTTCCCATGTTTTGGTTACCACTATAAACAGTTCTTCTCGTTAATGACTGTTTCTTGTTATTCGCTTCATTCTTGTTGTTTTTCCACGTGTATGTTTTGCGTATTCAGTACATAGTACTTTCACTGCTCTAAATATTTACGTTTCTGTGTTGAGATGAAGACCTGTCCACCACTACCAAAACAAACGAAAGACGAACGTTTCCCGCAGTAGCGCCAAACACACGAAGTGGCGAGAGAACAGTAGTTCTTCTCAACTGAATACTCAAAACATATACGCGGAAGAACGAGAATGAAGTAAACAACAACAAAAAACGTCAGTAGCGATAAGTATTAAAACTGTTTATAATACTGTTAAAGATCCTATCTGACAAAATTGGAAAAAAATATTGTTACTGTGACCACTGAAGATACTGCAGTGCGTTTGTTAATCTGAATTACGATGCAATGTTTCTTTGGATGTGCATGCATGCATGCCCAGATGAACAGGCACTGTGGTGACTACATCCGTTAAGGAATAAATTAAATATATTCCCTATTGCAAATATGAACAGCTATCAGCTGCAGAACGGAATGACAATGAATATTTCTGCCAGGCCGGGATCCGAACCCTGATTTCCTGCTTATCGCAAGCGGTCGCCTTACCATTTGGCTGTCCGTTCACGACTCGCGGCCAGAACCAAACTTTCATATGTCGTCAGCCACGTGACTCCATTCCCTACTGTTGCATCCGTTATGTTTATTTCCGTACAGGTGAAATTCCAAAGGAACTTCGCATCGTAATTCAGAATAACACAGGCTATACAGTATCGTACTTATCCGCCGACAAAGGGCAAAGCGACTTTAAAATACGTCTGGCCTGTACGGGAATATGCATAAGGGATGTTAGAGTACAGGTTGTAGACACATGGCTGAGGACATATTGAAGTTTGGGCCTGGCTGTGAGACGTGTGCGGATAGCTAAATGGTAAGCGAAAGCGGGAAATTCTGGTTCGCGCCCCGGTCTAGCACGAATTTTCACTGTTGTCATACCATTCTGCAGCTGATGGTTGTCCATGCTCTTGCAACTGCGAATATATTTAATGGCTTTATTCTAAAGAGAAACGCAGGTGGTTTTAAGACTTTCATTACAATTGCAAAAGACGCTAATTTAACTATACGACTCGAAAATATTTTGCTGTCGCAAACCTACACAAGGAAAAAAAGTAGTCGTAATAAAATAAGAGTTCGTACGGGAAGATTTAAGTGTTCATTTTTCTTACGCGCTGTTAGTGGAACGGTAGAGAAATAGTCTGAAGGTAGTTCGAAGAACCCTCTGGCCGGTCCTCAAGTATGAATTACAGGGCAGTCACGTAGCTGTAGATGGCTGTGGCGCTCCACGGACGTGCACAAGGGTTTGTGGACCGTGTGTGTGAAAGCATGCGTCGCGGATGCACATTGTAAAGCGAACAGCAGAGTCACGACGTGGGGCAGCTTCTGCAGACAACAAACGTCAGATCTCATAAATTCTGGTATGCGCATACCATGGAGCGGGAGATTTGAACGTGATCCGATCTTCAAACTTATTTTCTATCTAAATGGTACTTTTCCAGACACTGATTGCTTATGAAAACAACATCTGCTAAGATTTCTCTAAAATTCCTAGAAGCTTATAATAGAAATTGTGAAATATCCCCTATACGTGTCTCTCTCTCTCTCTCTCTCTCTCTCTCTCTCTCTCTCTCTCTCTCATACTGTGCTCGCAATGCAATGGCAGCCGTCACACGAAGTTATGTACCTTCAGTAAAGACACACTTCAGAAAAAAGTCCGTCTGAAAATAGTCCTTTTTCCTAAACTACCAAACATTAATCTTCTCATTTGCATGAATCCTCCTACGATTCCTTGTGTACAGTGAAAACGGCTTATCTGTTGTAACAACACATGTTCCATAATTACGGTTTGGTATAACTCCAACAGTAAAAGTGCGATAAGAAATACTTTTTTCAGTGCAGTCCTACTAATAATTAGTCGCTGTAATTACATATATGCAGCAGTTCCCGTATCAGTATGATAAAGTTATTTGTTCTTAGCTGGCAACCAGATCCTCGCAACTAATATGATCACATTCCACACCGTGTCTCCAACGAAGGAAATCACTAAATATTGGAAACAAATCAGCTGCTTAGGCTACCTCCGGGTAATACTACAGGTGCAGTGATCCCTTGTTCTTTTACGCCGTATTCGTCGCTGGATGTCGTCGTGAAAATGGCGGTTTCGTACCACGAAGACCGTCTATTACGGCAGTCAAAATGTTCGTCTGAGGAACAAGCTTCTACAAATTAGCATTTCAGCCCCGCAGGTTGTCTTCTCAGCATCTGTGACCACGTACGCCTCGAAAAATCACCATTACCGAAATATTTCGAATTCTGCGCTCCCTAACTTGGAGATCATTACAGGCGGTGTGTTAGCTCAGTAGCACAGCCATTACTTGGATACTCCCCACCGTCCTTCAATGCGGTTTGGTAAGACTCCTAAACTAACGAACAGGTCAGAAATGTTCGGACAAAATCTACTTCGTGGATGACCCACACTTCATCTGTAATCTTCTAGGAAATACACCCATCCGATGCCTACTCTAGAATTAGGTTTATTATATCCAGAAGAAAATTATTATAAATACAAAATCAAACAAAATCAAATAGGGGTAATGCAGGAGTAGGTATAATAATGAATAAAAAAGTAGGAGTGAGGGTAAGCTACTACAAACAGCATAGTGAACGCATTATTGTGGCCAAGATACACGAAGCCCACGCCTACTACAGTAGTACAAGTTTATATGCCAACTAGCTCTGCAGATTATAAAGAAATTGATGAAATGTATGATGAGATAAAAGAAATTATTCAGATAGTGAAGGGAGACGAAAATGTAATAGTCATGAGTGACTGGAATTCGGTAGTAGGAAAAGGGAGAGAAGGAAACGTAGTAGGTGAATAGGGATTGGGGGTAAGAAATGAAAGAGGAAGCCGCCTGGTAGAATTTTGCACAGAGCATAACTTAATCATAGCTAACACTTGGTTCAAGAATCATGAAAGAAGGTTGTATACATGGAAGAAGCCTGGAGATACTGACAGGTTTCAGATAGATTATATAATGGTAAGACAGAGACTTAGGAACCAGGTTTTAAATTGTAAGACATTTCCAGGGGCAGATGTGGACTCTGACCACAATCTATTGGTTATGACCTGTAGATTAAAACTGAAGAAACTGCAAAAAGGTGGGAATTTAAGGAGATGGGACCTGGATAAACTGAAAGAACCAGAGGTTGTAAAGAGTTTCAGGAAGAGCATAAGGGAACAACTGACAGGAATGGATGAAAGAAATACAGTAGAAGAAGAATGGGTAGCTTTGAGGAATGAAATAATGAAGGCAGCTGGGGATCAAGTAGTTAAAAGACGAGGGCTAGTAGTAATCCTTGGGTAACAGAAGAGATACTGAATTTAATTGATGAAAGGAGAAAATACAAAAATGCAGTAAGTGAAGCAGGAAGAAGAAATACAAACGTCTCAAAAATGAGATCGAAAGTAAGTGCAAAATGCCTAAGCAGGGATGACTAGAGGATAAATGTAAGGATGTAGAGGCTTATCTCACGAGAGGTGAGATAGATACTGCCTACAGGAAAATTAAAGAGACCTTTGGAGAAAAGAGAACCACTTGCATGAATATCAAGAGCTCAGATGGAAACCCAGTTCTAAGCAAAGAAGGGAAAGCAGAAAGGTGGAAAGAGTGTATAGAGTGTCTATACAGGGGCGATGTTCTTGAGGACAATATTATAAAAATGGAAGAGAATGTAGATGAAGATGAAATGGGAGATATGATACTGCGTGAAGAGTTTGACAGAACACTGAAAGACCTGAGACGAAACAAGGCCCCGGGAGTAGACAACATTCCATTAGAACTACTGATAGCCTTGGCAGAGCCAGGCCTAACAAAACTCTACCATCTGGTGAGCAAGATGTATGAAACAAGCGAAATTCCCTCAGACTTCAAGAAGAATATAGTAATTCCAATCCCAAAGAAAGCAGGTGTTGACAGATGTGTAATTATCGAACTATCAGTTTAATAAGTCACAGCTGCAAAATACTAATGCGAATTCTTTACAGAAGAATGGAAAAACTGGTAGAAGCTGACTTCGGGGAAGATCAGTTTGGATTCCGTAGAAATGTTGGAACACGTGAGGCAATACTGACCCTACGACTTCTCTTAGAAGAAAGATTAAGGAAAGGCAAACCTACATTTCTAGCATTTGTAGACTGGAATACTCTCTTTCAAATTCTGAAGGTGGCAGGGGTAAAATACAGGGAGCGAAAGGCTATTTACAATTTTTAGAGAAACCAGATGGCAGTTATAAGAATTGAGGGGTATGAAAGGGAAGCAGTGGTTGGGAAGGGAGTGGGAATGGGTTGTAGCCTATCCCCGATGTTATTCAATCGGCATATTGAGCAAGCAATAAAGGAAACAAAAGAAAAGTTCGGAGTAGGTATTAAAATCCATGGAGAGGAAATAAAAACTTTGAGGTTCGCCGATGATATCGTAATTCTGTCAGAGACAGCAAAGGACTTGGAAGAGCTGTTTAACGGAATGGACAGTGTTTTGAAAGGAGGGTATAAGATGAACATCAACAAACGCAAAACGAGGATAACGGAATGTAGTCGAATTAAGTCGGGTGATGCTGAGGGTATTAGATTAGGAAATGAGACGCTTAAAGTAGTAAATGAGTTTTGCTATTTGGGGAGCAAAATAACTGATGATGGCCGAAGTAGAGAGGATATACAATGTAGACTGGCAATGGCAAGGAAAGCGTTTCTGAAGAAGAAAAATTTGTTAACATCGAGTATTGATTTAAATGTCAGGAAGTCGTTTCTGAAAGTATTTGTATGGAGTGTAGCCATGTATGGAAATGAAACGTGGACGATAAATAACTTAGACAAAAAGAGAATAGAAGCTTTCGAAATGTGGTGCTACAGAAGAATGCTGAAGATTAGATGGGTAGATCATATAACTAATGAGGAGGTATTGAATAGAATTGGGATGAAGAGGAGTTTGTGGCACAACTTGACTAGAAGAAGGGATCGGTTGGTAGGACATGTTCTGAGGCATCAAGGGATCACCAATTTGGTACTGGAGGGCAGCGTGGAGGGTAAAAATCGTAGAGGGAGACCAAGAGATGAATACACTAAGCAGATTCAGAAGGGTGTAGGCTGCAGTAGGTACTAGGAGATGAAGCAGCTTGCACAGGATAGAGTAGCATGGAGAACTGCATCAAACCAGTCTCAGGACTGAAGACCACATCAACAACAACAACAAGAAAATTTCTCAGCCTGGCACAGGTCTATCACTGAAATTTAGTTATTGTTATGTTGACAAACGTTGGATGTAGCGTAAATAGTTTCAGTATCACCTGTAAATTAGTTTGTTTATTCGGCTGTCTAAAGTAGTGGGGTTCCATTCAAATGCGAAAAACTATGTATTTTGTATTGGGTAGTTCGTAGTCGACAGGAATATTTCTTTTTTAACAGATAAAAAATGAGCGGCTCAATTAAGCATGGTCATACTTTCAAAAAATTTCAGAATCTAAACTACAATAACAGACGAAAAAATATTGTGCTACGGTCGATTGTTAAAGGATGCATGGAATAGCTGATGTCATAGGTGCATCAGGAGAAAGAGTAAGATACGTTTTACATGCTCCTGTCAGATTCTATACAGAGTTTGCAGCAAAATTTCTTTTGACCATACTATACCGTCGATCCTTCGAACATACAATTGTGTAGCTGCAAGGAAGCAAAGGTCACACCCATCTATATCAAGTGATCAACGAAACTAGCGTATAATATCACTGACCTCTGTTATACCCTGTGCCATACTCTGAGCTCAAACGTAATGAGATATCTCGAGCGGAATTGCCGTCTCCGTACTAACCAGCATTGATTCCTAAAACATTTAAATCCGACCGGTGCTTTACTCACACGACGGTCACATAGGGTATCAAACGAAATTCGTTAGTAGATGGAGAATTCCTTGATTGGGAGGACACGACCACCTCTCACTTCGCTGGAACGCACTTGGAGGTTTTGAAGTACAATAAGAAGAAAGCTGCAGAAATACCGTCAGGTCATAAGTTTTACAACTGGTGCAAAGATTGGGGACTTGCTTTAAATGTTCAGAAATGTAAAATTGTGCTTGTCACAAAAAGCAGAAACATTCTCCTGTGATTACTGTATAAATTTGTCACAACTGGAATGTGTCAACTGAAATGCCTGGATGTAACAGTTTGAAGCGATATGAAAAAGGTAGCGCCAGTCGTAGGTAAAACAGGTGGCAGACTTCGGTTCAGTTGTAGGCGCAAAGGTACTGGGTCATTGCAGTCAGTCTTGCAAAGAATATTGCTAAAAATACTCTACTCCGACGTGTCCAAGAATGTTGCCCACGCCAAATAGGACTAACAACGAATGCTGAGCGTTTACACTGAACGACAGAATGAGTAGTCACATCATCGTTTACTCCACAGTAGAGCTTCACGGAAATGTTTAAAAACCTGAGCTAGCAGACGCTTCAAGATAGACGTTAACTATCCTAAAAATTAAAAAAAAACATTGTTAATTGAACAATCTAGGAATGTATTAAAATCTCTTCATACTTACCGTAGGGACAGCGTATACAAAATGGAAACCAGTTACTGCACGCACAAGGTGTTAAATTTTTCCTTTTTTTGCGCGCCCCATAAATACCCATATGTGGTACTAAGGGAATTACCCAGTATCGTGCATTTCGCAGTGATTTACAGAATATGGATGCGGATATAGAAGAGGAATGACAGAGCGTAATCAAATATGGATGTTGCATTTATTGAAAGGTGACGGAAAGAAAATGCGGAAATAAATTTATCAACTGTGTTTGGACCGTTTTAAAAAGAGCCCTATCGATTTCGTGCTTTAAGACATGGACCAAACAGTTCAGTAACCGCAGTCAAAGCAGTGAGTGAAAATTGTGGTCCTGCACATAAGAAGAGAGTAAGTAGATTTCATCAAGGAAGTGAAAAATATTTTTTTCCTACTGATTATATCGGGAACGGTGAATAGTAACTGGCGAGCACTTAGCATATCATCTGGATGAAAATTACGTGAGAAAAGAGCAGAACTGCAAACCAAAAATTATTGTTCATCGTGACAATGCACATACCAGCGATGTGCTGTCGCAATTAGGAAACAGCAGTGTTTGGAATCCGAATTACTGTATCATCCGTCATATTCACCAAATTTGACTCGCTGATACACACATTGTCATGCCTTAAGAAAATGGGAGGACGTAAACGTAACGCATCGACCTTAAACAGGGCTACGTCTGTAACAATATGCGTGAAGACGGAATTGTTGCAAAAGTCCTGAAATCTGCTTCAGAAACCTTACATGAAATCACAATGATCATGCAACATAATGCAAACTGAAAACACCCCCGGATGACTGGAAAACTGCATTGATACATCTACTACCCAAAAAGGGGGACAGAAACGGATGTCAGTAATCAGAGGGATTTCTCTTCTTCCTGTCCCTGCAAAATTCTATCTCAACATCTCCTGGTGCGAGTACATCATCATCATCATCATCTTGAATGCAAAACTGGTGAGTATCCAGCAGGTTCCAGACCAAATAGATGTTGCCCAGATCAAATTTTTCTTCTGGAGCTATTTGTCAGGAATCTAAAAATTTACACTAAGAAAGTAGTTCATACCTTCGTAGACTTCGAAAAGTCTTATGACTCAATGGACGTCTCTGTTTCAAATTCCGAAACATCTGGACCCTAAATCAAGTGCACTGGTTAATGAATCACTAAATGGCACAAAATCTAATGTAAAATCAGGGGGAGGAATTTCGAAACATCTTGAAATTAAAATAGGAATGAGACAACATGATGTACTTTCTCAATTGTTTTTCAGTTGTGTATTAGAAAAAGCAGTCAGAGTGGCGGGAACTAAAATCAAAGGTAAAAAATTAATGGACGAATCAAATTAGGAAGAACCACTATTAGGATAGACGGCTTGTAGAAGATCTGGCAGTTCTAAGCCAGGATGCTCAAACAGCACAAACAGAAACCTAAAGTCGTAACGAAACAGCAGAAAGGCCAAGGCTCCAAACATCGTTTAAAAAAGCCAAATACATGTCCAACAACAGCTTGGCACCCAAAATTCTGAAAACTATACATGGAAAAATCGAGTGTTTCTCAGTTCAAATATATAGGCGAAATTATTAAAGAAACTAGCCTGAGAAATACTGGTGACGAAATTCGTTGTCATACAATGGAAACAGCTTTCAGGCTTTCAAGAGACATCTGTAACAGAAAATGCATCGCAAAATATACCAAACGGAGACACTACAACACGGTCATCAAAGTAGTGTCTTTATAGAGCTGAGACGCTCATTTTGAACAGAAGAAGAGAAATTGAAGAAATCCAAGAAAGAGAACAAAAAGTAATAAATAAAATTTTCGGTATAAATTATACTGAAGAAGAAACATACACTAAGAGCAAATAAAGAAATTGAAAAGTATATAGCAAGTAATGGAATATGAAAAAAACGCTGGATAAAATTCCATTGGCGTATTCAAAGAATGGAACCAAGCAGGTTAACTAGACAGGTTGCGACATTCTACGAAACTAGCAGTAACGCAAAAATAGACAGTAAAATAGATAATTGTTGTAAAAGACAACCTGAAAGAAGCAGATGTAACACAGCTTGATGTACCAGACAGAACAGTTAGGCAGAAAACACGACTCGACTGGATATATGGCCTGGCAGAAAAACCCAAGAAGACCGGAACAGCTAGGTCTGACGATCGTAAATGAGCCCATTCTGAAAGAATGAAAGTAATATGTGTAAAAGCTAAAACAAAATTCTTTCCACCATCCCCTAGCATCGTGATGCTCGCTGTTAGTACATTTTCCACCCTGAATGATCTCAAATGCTAATTTCTCCTCAATTGCTGGAGTAGGATGTCCATCGCTTATTTCTGTTCAAATGGTTCAAATGGCTCTGAGCACTATGGGATTTAACATCTGAGGTCATCAGTCCCCTAGAACTTAGAACTACTTAAACCTAACTAACCTAAGGACATCACACACACCCATGCCCGAGGCAGGATTCGAACCTGCGACCGTAGCGGTCGCGCGGTTCCAGACTAAAGCGCCTAGACCGGCACGACCACATCGGCCGGCGCTTATTTCTGCCTTTCACAACCAAATACCATATGGTGGACCAATAAAAGGACGACGGTAAACATAGCAACGATCAGTATTATAGTTGCAAATTGTTGTAGTTGCGTTGGGGAAGAACCAGAGCTCCGCCGAGCAAATAGTAAGCACTAAAATTAAAATCGTTACGGGAACTCAAAGCTGGCTAAAGCCGGAGACAAGTTCACCCGAAATCTTTACATATGACCTATTAGTGTTCAGAAAAGATAATTAAATACAGTTGGTGACGGCGTGTTTGTTGCTGTTAGAAGTAGTTTACCTGGTAGCGAAATTGAAGTACATAGGTCCTGTGAATTAGTATGGACTGAAGTTATACTCGACAACCGAATAAATTAATTATTGGTTCCTTTTATCGACCGCCCAACTCAGATAATTCAGTTGAACAGTTCAAAGAATACTTGGATATTATGTCAAATACATACCCTACTTCAACAATTACAGTTGGTCCTAAACTCAATCTACCGTCGTTATGTTTGCGAAAATACATGTTCAAAGCCGGTGCTAGGTTTAAAACAAGTCATAACTGATGCCAAATGTGTTCTCCGAAAATTATATTGAGCAATTAGTTCAGGAGCCCACTCGAAATGTAAATGGTTGCGAAAACGTACTTCACCTCTTAGCAACAAATAATCCGGAGCAAAGAGGCAGCATTATGACGGATATAAGGATTAATGACCATAATGTCTTTGTAGGAGGACTAACCGTCGCAACATCCACCAAAAATGAATACAAAATATACCTATTTAAAAAAGCAGATAAAAATTCACTTTTCGCCTTCTTGAGAGTTTGTCTCCTCTTCTTCCAAACTAATAACGTAAGTGTAGACTGGGTATGGCTTTAATTAAGACATATAATATCGGTGGCAACTGAGAGATTTATAAAAAATAAATTAATAAAAGATGGTACCGATCTCCAATGGTACTCAAAGGAGGTCGGTGAACAGTTGCAGAAGCAACGAAAAAAGTGTCATATTTAAAAGAACGCAAAATCTCCAATGGGAAATGTTTTACTGAAGCTCGAAGCGAGCTGCTTTTAATAGCTTCCACAACGAAACTCAGTCTCGAAATCTGGCAGGAAATCCAAAGAGTCTGGTCATATGTACATTACACCAACGGCAAGACACAATCACTATCTTCACTGCGTGAGACCGGTGGTAATATAAGCGAAGTTACTAAACGGTTTTCAGAGTTCCTTAACCAAAAAGAAAGACGAAGTAAATATTCCAAAATTCGAACCAAAAACAGTTGCTAACATGAGTAACTTGAAGTAGATACCCTTGGCTTAGCGAAGCAGCTTAAATGACTTAATAAAGTCCAGATCGTAGGCCATACCAATTAGTTAGCTTCCAGGGCATACTAATCCAATAGCCCCTTTCTTAACAAACATACGAAACGTCTCGCTCGACGAGAGATCCGTACCTAAAGACTGGAAAGTTGAACACCGATACTCAAGAAGGGAAGGAAGAGTAATCCGCTGAATTACAGACCCATATCACTAACATCGATTTGCAGTAGAATTTTGGAATTTTTATTGTATTCTAACGTTGTGCGTTACCTCGAAGAAACGATTTATTGGCAAATAGCATAGATTCAGAAAATATTTTTCTTGTGAAACACAACTATCTCTTCATTTCACGAAATACTGACAAGGTAAACTCCCCATCGCACTCCCCTCAGATTTAGTGGTAAGATGGCCCAGTGGGTAGCCCAACAGAAACTGAACACACATCAAGCATGAAAACAAAAAAAAATGGCTCTGAGCACTATGGGACTTAACTTCTGAGGTCATCAGTCCCCTAGAACTTAGAACTACTTAAACCTAACCTAAGGATATCACACACATCCATGCCCGAGGCAGGATTCGAACCTGAGACCGTAGCGGTCGCGCGGTTCCAGAAAGTAGCGCCTAGAACAGTTCGGCCACCCCGGCCGGCAAGCATGAAAGCAGGAAGAAGGTGTACTGTAAAAATAAAATCAAAATAGAAACTGTGAAAGGTCCAAGAAGTAATAGTGCAATAAAGAGTAGCCTGAAACAGGAGTGGCTTCGTGTGTAAGTGGTTATGATGTTAGGAGTGCCAAGCGGGCGAGCCCTGTTCCAAACTGTCTCGTGCTTTTTTTTTCCCACACAACATTATCCGGTCACTGAAATGTTTTGTTCTCTTTCTGTAGCCTTGGCAGTTGTCATACTATACATCGGTTATAGGATGAGTCACGTGGTAAGAATACGTTACCGTCGCAAGTAAATGTGATGAACAGTGAGAGCAGACAAGATATGGATGACCTCACTCTTTCCATTATTCAGAGCCAATTGCAAATTTTCGCACCATACTCAAATCTAAATAGTTTTGCAGTTGGTTTTGATCTTCTGATTACTTTACAGACAGCCTAAGACGGCTGCTCAGGTGTCCTCCTACGTCGTTTATATATTGATAAAGTTGGTTGATTAGGATGGGAGAACCAAACGGCGAGGTCATCCGTTCCATATATAGATCAAGAACAACAGAGAGCTTATAATACTACCTTTGGGAACGCCGGAAATCATCTCTATTTGGCTCGATGACTTCCGTCAATTTCTACGAACTGTGACCTCTCTGACAGGAAATCATGAATGTTCAAATGTGTGTGAATTCCTGAGAGACCAAACAGCTGAGGTCATCGGTCCCAAGACATACACACTGCTTAAACTAACTTATGCTAAAGACAACACACATACACATGCCCGAGAGAGGACTCGAACCTCCAACGGGAGGGGCCGCGCAATCAGTGACATGGGGCCTCTAACCGCGCGGCCACTCCATGAATCCAGTCGCATATTTGAGACGATATTCCATAAGCATGCATTTTGATTACAAGCCACTTGTGAGGTATGGTATCAAAAACCTTATGGAAATTTAAAAATATGGAATAAATTTGAACTCCTTTGTCGATAGCATTCAGCACTGCGTGTGAATAGAGAGACAGTTGTGTTTCGCAAGTACGCTGTTTTCTAAATCCGCGTTGACGATGTCTCAACAGACCGTTCTCTCGGAGGTAAGTCATAAACTTTGAACCCAAGGTATGTTCTAAAATCCTGCTGTATATCGACGTTAATGATATGGGCCTGTAATTTAGTGGATTACTCCTACTATCTTTCTTGAATATTGGTGTGATCTGTGCAACTTTCAAGTCTTTGGATAAGGTCTTCCGTCGAGAGAGCGGTTGGATATGGAGCTATTGTATCAGCACACCCCGAAAGGAACCTAAGTGGTACTTCTAGCTTATGTAAAACATCGTCAGTCTTGAAGATTTTGCGTTCGTTTAAATTTAGCATGCTTTTTTCATTGTTTTTGCAAATGTGTTCTGTCCCTTCTTGTGCACCAAGAGGGACCAGCACAGTAGTTTGTTAATTTATTTCGTATAAATCTCTCAATTTCTGTCTATACTATTCCTTTGAACCCAAGCCACATCTGGTTTGCACTTACCCCGATAATCCGCAAGGAGTGAAGATAGTCTTTCAGGAAGGCGTCAATCAGATTCTTGTCTGTCAATAGACATATTTTTCGTTTATTTTTGGTGAATTTGGGAGTTACGGTGTTCAGACTATCTACGAAAATCCTGTGTTCGCTAAACCCTTATCCGTTTTGATGCTCGTTATTAGCTCAGGATTATTTGTTGCCAAGAAGCAGTGTGTATTCACAATTATTTACTGTCGAAGTGGGATCTTGAACTATTTGCTGGAAATAATATTCAGCTAATGAGTTGAGCACAATTTCGGAAGATGATTTATGCATACTTCCGGATTTACACATGTATTTCCGGAAACATGTCGAGGGTAAATCTAAGTCACCACCAACTATAACTGTATGTGCCTGGTACATGTTTGAAATTAAAATTAAGTTTTCTTTGAACCTTTCAGCAATTGTATCATCTGAGTTCGAAGGTCGGTAAAAGGATCAAATTATGATTTTATTCTAGTTGACAAGAATGCCCTCTGCCCATACTAACTCACAGGAACTATTTACTTCAGTTTCGCTATAAGATAGACTACTAGTAACAGCAACAACCACGCCACCGCCAACTGTATTTAGCCTTTCCTTTCTGAACACTGTTATGTCCTTCACAAAAATTTGGGCTGAGCTCATTTCCGGCTTCAGCGAGCTTTCAGTGCCCTTAACGATTTGGGCATCAGTGTGAGTTCTGGTACTTTCTCAACACAGCCACGACAATCTAAAACCGTTATACCGATGATTCCTAGATCTACGTCCTACCTGTCCTCGACCTGCACCCTTCGAGACGGAAGCCCTTTCTGTGTTTCCCTGAGGCGCTCTAACCTAAACTCAAAAACACCCCATCCAGGCCACAGAGCCCCCGCTACCCATGTAGCCCCTCCTGCGTGTAATGAACTAGTGGCCTACTTAGGATAACCCAAAACCCCGCCACCCTATAGCGCAAGTAGAGAAATTTGGGGCCTGCATGGTCACAGAACCGTCTGAGCCTCTGATTCAGACCCTCCACTCCGCTCTGTACCAGAGATCCGTAATCAGTCCTGCCTATGCTGCAAATGGTGAGCTCTGCTTTCATCTCGCAAGCAAGACTGGGAACCTTTACCATTTCCGATAGCCGCTTGAAACCAGGGAGAATCTCTTCCAATCCAAAGCAACACACATCATTGGTACACACCCTACAATTGGCTGCACACTCTGCTCTTCTTGGGATCTGCAAGGACCCATTTCACGTCTGGAATGACTCCACCTGGTATGCACACGCAGTGCACAGTGGCTTTCTCCCCCTCCTTGGCAGCCACGTCCCTAAGGCGCGCCATAACGTGCCTAACATTGGAGCTCCCAGTCACCAATAATCTCACCCTCTGTGATTATCTGGATCTTGCAGGCTGATAAATCTCTTCTGAAACAGGACAGGTGACTGCATCTGACTGAGGGACACTGTCAGACACAAAGCAAGCCTGCAACCTGTTTGTCAGACTAATCGTGGAGGCCTTGCATTCGACCCCCTGGGAAGTCTTTCGCAGCCTACCACACTCTGAGGCGACATCTCGTTCAACCACAGGTGATGGATCAATCTCAATCGAGCAGTAGCTGGACTGGTCACCAGTGAGGACCGATCAGGGGACTCGTGGGTCGTGCTGGACGTCCTTTGGGTCTCCACAGCCGTCCCACAACCATGAAGCCCATCAACTGCAGCCTCAAGCTGCATAACCGAAGCCAACACAGCCTGGAGCTGAGAGCGAAGTGTCACCATATCCACTCGCATCCCCATACAGCAATCACAGTCCCTATCCACACTCAAGACGGTGGAAAACTACACTACACAGACAAATGACTGTCGACACACTCTACAAAACGCTACTCGTAGACATTGACAAAAACGCTGGAAGTATGTTTATTAAATTAAGACCAAAAATTCAAAAACTGGACTACCCAAACACACTGATGAAACTATATAACTCGTTCCTGGTTAGGAACTCGACAAATGTAAAAAATCAGGTACTTCCCTACTGCTGCTTGTGTCTCAGCTGGCTGCTGCTATACTTTGAACACCCAGTCATCATGAAAGTTCGGAATATTCTTCAGGAATTTCAACGTTGTCAGTAAAAACACATCTCTTGAGGTTGAGTTTAATATCTTCAACAGAATATAAATCATGTTGTACACCATGAAATATTTAAGCCTCCCTCAAGCATGGATGTGTGTGTTGTTCTTAGCGTAAGTTTGTTACTTTAAGTAGTGTGCAAGTCTAGGGGACCGATGACCTCAGCAGTTTGGTCCCTTAAGAAATCACCCACATTTGAACATTTGAAATATTTAAGCATCACATGTAAATGCTGGTCTAGACAGAATCTTAAAAAGTTATCTAGGTCTTCATTCAGCATCTCTGTTAGCAATTGCATGTGTCTCATCCTTCTCGAGCTGTTCAACAGCATTGCCCATAGACATTTAAGCAATCTGACATTCCATAAGTTATCCTAATGTTCTAAACAGTTACTATCGTAACCTTGTGTTTGTTATGGGGATATCATGCATTTATCCGCATTTAGAGAGAGCTGTTTTTCAGCATATAGTCGTGTGTTCTTTGCATTCACCCAGAAGCAGTTCTTTCCTGTAAACAACATCAGATAGTGAATAATCTGATATGTTGCTGAATCTCGTAGCCTGTAACCTGAAATTTAAACGTAGACTGTGTTCATTTTTACACAAATTATTAGTATCAACAGAAATTTTTTGTACACATCTGCAGCTAATGACAACATCCAGTACAATACCACTTCCCATCACTGTAATGTTACTGTTCCTACTATTAATAAAAGCTACATCTACTTCAAAATTTATGTCTGCCACTACTACTGACCTACAACTTCTTCCCCACCTATCTGTCACTGGTGCATAACATAACTATATTATAAACATTAATAATACCACATTCCACAATGTACTTTATCCCTTCTCGATCCGAGGGCACACCCTGCCGGTTGTTTGATCCCTAAATAATATCCTTTGGTGTGTTTTGAGACTATGTGCAGTCTTATTACACCTGATGGAAAGGAAACATGTTAATTTAATTTCTGTTGAATATTCGCCGTGCACTACAAGGTATTAGTTCCTATTGGTAAAAAATTCTTCGCGCTCGTGAAATATCAGCACCTACTTACATATTCCGCATTCCTGTAAAGTGCATGGCAGAGCGTACTTACTATTGCACCACAAGAAATGGCTTCTTCCCGTTCCGTTTGATTTGCAGCACGGGAAGAAAGTCTGCATAAATGTCATTCTGCGAGCTATACTTAGTCTAATCTTATTCTTGTAGTCTCTATAGGAGCGATATCTAGCGGGGTGCCGTGTATTCCTAGACTCAGCACCTAAATTCGGTTCCTGGAACTTTTTAAGAGGGCTTTTTTGAAAAGTGTGCGACTATCAGGTAGCCGCCAATTCAGTTTCGTCAGTATCTCTGTAACACTCCGTTATTAGTCAAACCAACCTGGGACCATTCGCGCTGTCCTTCTCTGTATACGCTCAATATTCCCCCTTATTCCTATTCGGTACGTGTCCGAAACAATTGAGAGATATTCTAATATGAATCGCACGCGCTATTACTAAGCAGTTTCCTTTGTAGGCTGAATAGATTTTCCCTAGCATCCTAGCAATGAACCGAAATTTGTCACCCGTTTGAGACGACAATCCTGCAGTCCTATCGAGTTATCAGTTGAGAATGTAGTACAGTGTTGACCTTCCGAAAATTTAGGAAGATGGAATCCACCTGTTCACCTGCATCTGCAGTGCACAATATATCCCCATCGAACCCCACTCACATTTTGTGGTAAGAGGGCCAAGTGGACAGCCCGTCAAAAACTGAACACAGATCAATCGTGAAAACAGGAAGAAGGTGTACCGGACTGTGAAAAAAAGCAAAATAGAAACAATGAACGTCCAAGGAAAAGATGTGCAATACAGAGCAAGCAGAGACAGAAGTGCCGTTGTGGTGAAGTGGTTACCGTGTTGGATTAACAAGCAGGCGAGTCCCTCGTGGCAGATTACTGCTTTCTTTTTTCCTTCGCTGTTCCCTTTAGAAATTTGTGTCTTTGTCATGATGTAACGTCCGTCTGCAACAGCAAGGTGTAAGGTAGGGACCTATAATAACAGTTGATTCTGAACAACTACTCTGTTAGCAGCCAAAAGGAAGTGGCTTTCGAATGGGAACTGCAAACGTGTGATGACAAGGCGGCAACTCAACCGAATCCTCCTCCGGAAAACACATCTGGTGTGTCATACACAGCATTAGCGACAGTACGTGTGTCATATGACAGGAATCTGTTATCGACGCACCTAATTTGTGTGACTGGTGAGTGAGATAAGCCTCCTTGCTCGATACAGGCATTCGTATGAATGTGAATGTAATCAGCCCCGAGGAAATTATGAAAATTGTAATAGTTTCTCACACAAGCTACAACAAATCAATGCAACAGTTTCATAATCACTCAATCACTCAATTTCTCTGTGCTCAATATACGAGGCGTGTTTTTTAAGTAAGTACCGTTTTGAAGTTAGAAAAGACATACTAAGATATCTCAATAATTTTATTTTTACATGAAAGCCTGTACCTTAATCTACGCACTGACCCCATTATAGTCTGATTCTTCCCTGTTTACCTTGTGTACTGAGTGTTTTAGATGTCTCCGATAATCGTGAGTCCCGCCGACTGTGAAGTACGGGCTGTTATAAGATTTCTTAGTGCTAAAGGTCTAAAAGCGATCGATATTCATCGTGAGATCTGTGCAGTTCACGGAGAAAACATTATGAGTCATGGAATGGTAAGAAAGTGGGCGAGAGCATTTAAAGATGGCCGCACAAATGTGCATGATGAACAACGGAGTGGGCGTCCTTCGGTCGTTAATGAAAGTTTGGTGCAGGAAATGGACAATAAGGTGAGAGAAAACAGACGCTTTACGGTTTACTCCTTTCGGAATGACTTTCCTAATGTTTCTCGTAGTGTTTTGTATGGCACTGCGACCGAGCACTTGAAGTACCGAAAATTGTGCGCACGTTGCGTACCGAAAATGTTGACGGATGTGCACAAAACCAAACGTTTAGACAGTGCATTGACTTTTTTTGAGCAGTACCACAACGACGGTGATCATTTCTTAAGCCAAACTGTTACAGGCGATGAAACATGGGTGGCATACGTAACACCAGAATCAAAGCAACCGTTCATAAAAGTTGAGCAAGGGCATCGTTTTGCTAAAAGACAATGCCCGTCCGCATGTGGCGAATCAGACCAAAGATCTCATCACATCTTTTCGATGGGAAACTCTAGCTCATCCTCCGTACAGCCTCGATCTTGCGCCCAGTGACTACCATCTGTCCCAATACTTGAAGAAGCACCTGGGCGGTCAGAATCTTCACGACGATGACGAAGTCAAAACAGTGGTGATGTAGTGGCTAACATGTCAGGCGGCAGACTTCTATGAGGAGGGTATTCAAAAATTGGTACAACGTTATGACAAGTGCCTCAATGTTGACGGAAATTATGTAGAAAAGCCCCTCAGGGGGGCTCAGCATTTAGTTGCTGGGTACAGGCTTGGTGACCCCGGGGTCCCTGAGCTGGGGACTGGGAAGTGCCACCAGCCCTCAATACCGTAGGCTCTGAGCGTGCTTCAACGACCACCATAAGGCGCGATGGTGAAACGTTGTACGGTACAGGGCCTGGGGATCTTGGCTTAACTGCCTGGGTCGCGAGGATGGTATAAACCTCTATGAAAAAAACCTCAATCTCAAGGTATGCTGCGCGCCGAGGAGACGCATGGCTGTTGAGGTAGAACAGTTGCTAGTGGGCGACCTCTGGCTAACCTGCCGCCCTCCAGTTGTATTAGGCTTACCCACGCAAGTGGAGCTCTGTCTGGTGGACATCCCTTCCCCTAGCTGCTCGTGGGACCACCATGAAACGAAATACGAATAGTGCACAAGCACGAGTCTCTAAGAAAGGAAAGTTCAATGTTTTACAGTATGACCCCCAATCGTTCCCTTCCCTGTCCACAACAGGGGAGGAACGGCGGTCTAAATTATCTGGTGTAACGTATTCTACTCGATTTTTGGTTTGCAGCCGAACAGATGGGGACTCATTTCTGACTACAAAGCCTTAGTTTTTTGTGGAAAATTTAGAGGACAAGTTTGGAGAAGTTCAGGGCATGTCTAAAATGAGGTCTGGAGCAGTCCTTATACAGACAGAATCCCCAGCACAGTCATGGGCATTGCTTGCTTGTGACAAGCTCGGTGATGTTGCAGTCTCCATTACGCCTCATAAGAGCCTCAAAATGGTTCAGGGACTTATTTTTCATCGTGACCTGTTGTTGCAGTCTGACGACGAGCTCCGTGCACTTTGTCTGACATGTCTTCAGGGGACCTAAAGATAGTAGGGTCGCCACCGGCGCCTTCATCTTGGCTTTCGAGGGAGACACCCTGCCCGAGAAGGTCAAGGTGATGATGTATCGATGTGATGTTCAGCCTTACGTCCCTCCTCCCATGCGCTGCTTTAAGTGCTGGAGGTTTGGGCATATGTGACGTCAACCCTACCTGTCGGGATTGTGGACATGCCTCCCACCCCAACATCCCATGTTCACCACCCCCTGTTAGTGTCAACTGCAGACAGAAAAATTCACCTTGCTCATCAGACTGCGCGGTTTATCAAAAAGAACGGAAGATTATGGAGTATATGACCTTGGACAGGCTCACTTACACAGAGGCTAAATGCAAGTATGACCGACTTCACCCTGTGCCCATTTCATCAATGTTTGCTGCAGCAGCTTCGATGTCGCCATCCCTGGCGACGAGCCCCCAAGCTCAGCCGCTTTTTGTGGTCCCTCCAGCCGTCTATTCTTGCCCCCCAGGTAGTTGGGGGAGCACCCTCCTCTGTTGCTCCCCTGTTATCAATATTGGGAGTAACAACCCCTCCTCCTTTGGGGACTTCCGCTCCTCCGGCTACCATCGTGCGGAAGGGATCGCTTGGTGCCCTCCCTTCCACGGTTACTGCCCCTCCAGATGTCAGCCAGTGGCTGAAAAAGCCACCACCTGAGGGCCTTAGGGCTTCCAGGTCTTTCTCGATACACGAGCCTGGGTCGGAAAAGCCCACCCAGGCTGATAAACTGAAGGACAAACGGGACTCTACCAAAAAGAAGAAAAAGCAAAAGGAGGAGGACATAGAGACAGAAAAGGAGTTCACCACTGCACCTGAAGATGATGTAGAGCATCTAGCGTCCACTCAGGAGATAGATGTTGCTCGACTCGCAGCTCCTATGGAAGTTAATCAGGCTACTTTGCAATCGGTGGTGGCGAGCACTTCTAAGGAATAACCTCCTCCCCCCCCCCCAGGTTCTTTCATGTCTTCACAGTCGGATACCATTATCCCTCAATGGAATTGTTGTGGTTTTTTCCACCACCTTGCTGAGTCGAAACAGATTTTGTGCCGCTTCACTGCCACTTGTCTGGCCCTACAGGAAACCTGGTTTCCTGTTTGGCAGACCCCCTCCCTCTGTTGCTACCGGGGTTACTATAAGAACTGTGTAGAATATGACAGGGTGTCTGGTGGTGTCTGTGTTTTATGTTCTTGCCACTGTTCCTAGTGCCCCAGTGCCACTTCACACGGCTCTTGAGGCTGTGGCTGTCCGGGCAGGAATGGAGCTTACCATCTGTTCCCTCTACCTTCCCCTGGATGAGGTTGTCCCTCTTGCCGACCTAGCTGCCTTATTTGCCCAACTCCCCCCGCCATTCCAACTTTTGAGGGACTTTAATGCCCACCACCCTTTATGGCATGGGCCCCAGATCTCGGGCCAGGGTAGGAACATTGAGGCTCTCTTGGCACAGCAGGACGTTTGCCTCCTTAACACTGGTGCTCCCACATATTTTACCTTGACTCATGGCAAATACTCGGCCATTGACATCTCTCTTAGTAGCCCAGGTCTTCTTCCATACCTCAGTTGGAGGGTCCACGACGACCTCTGTGGTAGCGACCACTCTCCCATCCTGGTTTCTCTTCTTCAATTCCAACCTCCTGACCAGCTGACATGATGGTCTCTTCATGGAGTGGATTGGGCAGCCTGCACCTCAGCTACTATGGCCATTGCTCCGCTTCCTGGTGATATTGATTTGGCAGTGGACGAGGTCACTATGGCCATTGTTTCTGCTGCCGAGGCAACTGTCCCCAGCTCTTCAAGTACCCTAAGGTGTAAGTCAGTCCCTTAGTGGACACCAGAGATTGCAGAAGCTATCTGTAACCGCCAGCGAGCCCTGCAACGACACTGGCGTCATCCTTCCCTAGAGAATCTGGTTGCCTTTAAGCGGCTGCAGGCCTAGACTCGGCGGTTAACCTGGCGGAGCAAACAGGACTGCTGGGAACGATATGTTGCCACTATAGGTTCTCGCACCTCCCCATCTCAGGTGTGGTCGCAGGTTCGGCGCCGTTTTGGCTTTCGCCCTCATGCGACTGTCCCTTACCTTTCTCTTCGGGGTACACTTTTTACTGACCCAATCGCCATCGCCGAACTTCTGGCAGAGTACTTCGCTCGTATTTCCGCGACAGCAGGCTACAGCGCAGAATTCCGCGCCATTAAAGAACAGGCTGAGCGTACGCAGTTGTCGTTTTGCACGCACCGTTGGGAACGATACAACGCCCCGTTTAGTGAATGGGAGATCCAAAGTGCCCTTACAGCTTGCGCCGATACCTCTCCAGGTCCAGACTGAATTCACAACCAGTTTCTTCGCCATCTCTTGGCGCACTGTCAGGGTGAATTACTCGCCCTGTTTAACTGCATCTGGACAGAGGGCGTTTTCCCAACTCGTTGGTAGGATAGCGTTACCATCCCAGTGCTGAAACCTGGTGCAGATCTGGTGGCGGTTGATAGCTATCGCCCTATCAGCCTTACCAACGTTATGTGCAAACTCCTGGAATGGATGGTGAGTTTGCGGCTCGTGGATCCTCGAAGCTCGGGGCCTCCTAGCCCAGCAACGGGGGCGCTTCCGTCAGGGCCGCTCAGCGATTGACAATTTAGTCTCGCTGTAGTCGGCTATTCGTACAGCTTTTACTCAGCGTGAACACCTAGTTGCTGTTTTCTTTGATCTTTGGAAGGCGTACAATACCACCTGGCGCCATAATATCCTTGCTACGCTGCATGAATGGGGCTTATGGGGTCCACTTCCGATTTTTCTACGGAATTTCCTCTCCAATCGCTCCTTTCGGGTTTAAAGTTGGCACATATTTTAGCTCTGCTCATATTCAGGAGAACGGTGTCCCACAGGGCTCGGTTCTCAGTGTTCCCCTCTTTCTGGTGGCGATTAATGGTCTTGCGGTCTGTTCCTCTCTATATGCCGATGACTTTTGTCTTTAATACAGTTCCCCAAGCATCAGTGTCGCTGAACAGCGGCTGCAGGGAGCTATCTGTAAGGCACATTTTTGGGCATCCAACCAAGGTTTTCAGTTCTCAGCCTCTAAGACCCAAGTGATGCATTTCTGTCGTCGTCGAACGGTCCACCTCAATCCAGAGCTCTACCTTGCCAATGAACTCCTTCATATTGAGGAGACGCATCACTTCCTTGGCATGCTGTTTGATGCTCTGCTCACTTGGACACCTCATCTTTGCGAGCTTAAACAACGGTGCTGGTGGCACCTCAACATCCTTCGCTGCCTCAGCCACACTGTTTGGAGGGCTGCACGAACAACCCTCCTACAGCTCCATAAGGTCTTAGTCCAGTTCCGTCTCGGCTATGGGAGCGTGGTGGACGACTCAGCAGCACCTTCAACGTTGCAGATCCTCGACCCGATTTTCCATTGTGGCGTCAGACTGCCGACAGGTACTTTCCGCACTAGTCCGGTGACTAGCCTTCTTGTAGAAGCTGGAATCCCTCCCCTACGATTCCGCCAACAACAGTTGCTTGCGTCATACATCGCCCGCGTCCATGCCTCACCCGACCACCCAAACCGCAGGCTCCTTTTTCCATTTTCTGCACTCCCCTCCCCACGACGGCGGCCTAGGTCGGGTCTCCCGATCGCGGTCCGCGTTCGTTCCCTTCTCTCGTCACTAGAGTCCTTTCCCCTTCCTCCATCCTTCTGGCCCTCTTCTACTACCCCTCTTTGGTCCCTCCCTCGCTTGCGGCTTTGCTTGTATTTGTCCTGCGACTCCAAGTCCTCTGTTCCACCTGTCAGTCTTCGTCAACAGTTCCTGGCTCTTCTTGCCTCGTTTTGCGATGCAGATGTAGTCTACACCGATGGTTCTGTGGTCGATGGATGCACTGGGTTTGCTTTCATCCATGGCGACTACGTTGAGCAGCATTCCCTGCCTTGTGGGAGCAGTGTTTTCACTGCAGAGCTGGTTGCTCTTTATCGTGCACTCGCTCACCTTTCCTCCTGCCCTGGGGAGTCATTTGTCATATGCAGTGACTCCCTGAGTGGATTGCAAGCACTCAACCAGTGTTTTTCTCGGGACCCTTTGGTGCACTGTACAGGATGCTGTTTTTGCTATCGCCGAGTGTCGTCATTCAGCGACGTTTGTGTGGACCCTGGGCCACATCGGCATTCCAGGAACCGAACGTGTCGATCGGTTGGCCAAGCAGGCAACCACTTCGCCACCCCTGGAGCTTGGTCTCGTGGAGAGAGACCTCCGGTCAGCCCTACATCGCAAGGTCCGTGATGTCTGGAGCTCTGAATGGTCTGTCTTGAACACGCCAAATAAGCTCCGCATGGTCAAGTCGTCCACGGCCATATGAAACTCATCCTTGAGGGGCATGCGTAGGGACTCAGTTGTTCTCTGCCATCTCCGAATTGGACATACGCGGTTGACCCACAGCTATCTCCTTCGTCGTGAGAACCTGCCCAGTGTCGCTGTGATGCAGAGCTGACAGTGGTCCATCTTCTGATGGACTGCCCCCTTTTAGCCCCCTTCCGGCAGTTCTTTAATTTACCAGCTGCACATCTGTAATTCTCGGTGACGATGCCTCTATAGCTGATTCAGTTTTAAGTTTAAGCAGCCGGGTTTTATCACTCGCTCTAGTGTGGGTGCTCTCGCATGATTTCTCAGGCTACATCCACTCCAGCGACTTTTAATTGTGACGTGGATACCAAAATAGTGTCTTTTATGGTAACAAGTTGTTTTGGTACCTCTATCAACGCTTTCCAGCTGGAGGTTCTTCGTTTGTCGTTGAGTGGTTGACCTTTTACCTGATCCATCAACCACTGTAGTCTGTTTTACTCTAGTCAACTATTTGCTCTGCTCCTTTTAAGTGTCCTCTATTTTGTGTTACTGCGGTGTTCATTTTAGCGCTGTACCCCTTGGTGTTCCCTCCCTCTGTATAGGCCTTTTACAAGTATGTCTGTTTGGAACAGGGGACTGACGACCTCGATGTTTAGCCCCCATCAAACCCCAAAACCAACCAACCTATGTAGAAAAGTATATTAAGGTACAGGCTTTCATGTAAAAATAAAATTGAGATATCTCAGCACGTCTTTTTTTAATTTCAAAACGGTACTTACTTAAAAAACACGCCTCGTAGTTCACACCCGTTTATTTGTTGTTTTCTTTTCTGTGAGACATATATGTGGTATCTCGCCTGCTCTCACTATTAATCACATTTAGTTGCGACGGTAATGTATTCTTAGGACATGACTCATATTCTATAACCAATGTATAGTATGACAACTGCAAAGACTACAGAAAGACAACAAACATTTCAGTGAAAAAACTAATAGTTCATAATGTTGTGGGAACAAAAATAAATAAATAAATAAATAGCCCGATGGAGATTAAAGTACCGCTAACCCAAATGGCAGTCCAACACCATGACCACTTACCCACGACACTACTAAACTGTTGGTTTTTTTTATCCATTTTCAAGTGTTTCATTATACTGAGTTAGTCATTTTAGATGTAATAGCCTTTCATTTCCTGAACAGGTAAATATAGCAAAACGTAGTTTTCTCCAGATGATAGTAGGTAGAGTGACAGATGTTGTTCTATGATTAATACTTTTAACACTGGTATCGACCGAGGTAGTGCACGAAGCGCATGTATTTAATGGGACAACATACACTGCCTGATAAAAACAATGAAGAACCCAGAGATGTGGTCAAACGTAAACGTAATTTCATGTATGTACACACCAATGGCAGACATCAGAATGATTAGGGTATTAGAGTGGAATTTCTTGCGATAGGTAGAACGGCCACCAGATCACATTAGTTGTTTTTTTACTGCGGTGGCAGGGTATATAACTTGCGTAATGGTGAGCAAACCCTGAAGATCACGGAGATGCCGTGAACTTGTGTAGGACAGCGTTGTCAGCACCTAGCGTACGAAAGGAGCCCCATTGTGCGTCTCCATTTGGGCGGCTGGTCCAGTAGTGCAATATCAGACATTTGGAGCATTCGGGTGTTAGTGGCTCGACGTTGGACTGCGTAGGGACGTGAGGGCACGCATGCTCGTCGTCTACGTTCCGGTAGACAAAATAAGACGACCACAATAGTACACCAAGCACATCGTAACCCATTCAAATCTGCGCCTGCAGTCCGAGAGCAAGTTCAAATGTTCAAATGTGTGTGAAATCTTATGGGACTTAACTGCTAAGGTCATCAGTCCCTAAGCTTACACACTACTTAACCTAAGTTACCCTAAGGACAAACACACACATTCATGCCCGAGGGAGGCCTCGAACCTCCGCCGGGACAAGCCGCACAGTCCATGACTGCAGCGCCTTAGACCGCTTGGCTAATCCTGCGCGGCTCCGAGAACAAGTAATGGAGTCCTTGCAACACTGTGTGTCAACCCGGAGAACAGCAACAGCCAGACTAGGCAATTAGTCATAGGCGTACGCTGCTGTTAAGGGGAGACGGAAGGCAATTTTCATCCCTATTCTGCCAATGCTATTTTACACTTTGAATAGGTACACTTTTCAAAAGAACTGTAAGTGATAAAACAATGAAATTTTTACTGCATATATATAACATATATGCCACAGTTTACAAGTAAAGTGAACATATTACCTCTTATGGCTTCGAAGAAAAAAAATTATTCTTTCACTAGTAAAATTTAACTTTTTTGTACATTAATTATTATAAAACAGTTTCTGGTTGTTTGGTGGTTCTCAATTTACTTGTAAAAACTTATTACCATCTGCAGTACAAATTGACCAAATTTGATGTTTCTAACCTTATTAGTTTATCAAATAATGAAACCTAAAAGTAAAAGAAGGTAATTTTGAGAAAAATCCATTTAAAGTTCAATATCGCAATTCTAATATAGTTATTGATGAGAATTATTTAGCACTAATATTTTCCTGCACCATACTGAGCATCATCTGAATCATACTGATCTTCTTTTCTTCCCTTTGTCCCTCTTCTTTCCTGTCTGGCTTCCCTTGTGAATTTTAAATTAGCAATATCTGCTTTGCGGATTCTCTCTTCATGTATTTGCACCAAGGATATTGCAGTATTTCCACTAGATTTTATGGCCAATAATTCCAAAACATCCAGTTTTCTAATTACTTCATCATTGAAGTGTAAAATAGCATCATAAACATCATAGAGGGTTTTAAACTGAAAAATACAGTTTTCGGTAACCGGTTCCAAATGACAGAATTCACACATTCATTTAAATTATGGATTTTCCCATGAAGACATTTCTTCAACAAGGTATCTTTACAAAGGTTTCTAAATATGGGTTTCATTTCATTCATTACTGATGAGGTAAAGAATGTTTGTGGTCATATCTGGCACTCCTCCTGTACATGCACAAAGTATGAGGATCATTCGGGCAAAGACCGTGCACTGGATTTTCATTTCTGGAAACCTTATGGAAAAAGATAGCCCATACAGATTTTTCACGTTTTCTAAATTCCCTACATTACTTCTTATGGCCAAGCCATAATAATTCTGTAATCCGTCTATTCCAACATTTGTCAGGCGACCTTTACCACCTATCTTCTTACCGTCTTCCAATACTATTTTTCACTTTTCTTTCAAGAATCTTCTCAACCTGGACCCCATTCTCTTCTGGACATGCCCAATACACTCTAATTTAGAAATTGTGACGTTAGGACCATAGGGTTGTTCTAAACATATCCGGTCATAAGTCTTGCTGTTACCGTCCCCACATTGCACAGAGCGCCAGGAAAACCATCAAGTTGTTGTGGTCTTCAGTCCTGAGACTGGTTTGATGCAGCTCTCCGTGCTACTCTGTCCTGCGCAAGCTTCATCACCCAGTACCTACTGCAACCTACATCCTTCTGAATCTGTTTAGTGTATTCATCTCTTGGTCTCCCTCTACGATTTTTACCCTCCACGCTGCCCTCCAATACTAAATTGGTGATCCCTTGATGCCTCAGAGTATGCCCTACCAACCGATCCCTTCTTCTAGTCAAGTTGTGCCACAAATTTTTCTTCTCTCCAATTCTATTAAATACCTCCTCATTAGTTATGTGATCTACCCATATAATCTTCAGCATTCTTCTGTAGCACCACGTTTCGAAAACTTCTATTCTCTTCTCGTCCAAACTATCTATCGTCCAGGTTTCACTTCCATACATGGCTACACTCCATACAAATACTTTCAGAAACGACTTCCTGACACTTAAATCAATACTCGATGTTAACAAATTTCTCTTCTTCAGAAACGCTTTCCTTGCCATTGCCAGTCTACATTTTATTTCCTCTCTACTTCGACCGTCATCAGTTATTTTGCTCCTCAAATAGCAAAACTCCTTTACTACTTTAAGTGTCTCATTTCCTAATCTAATACCCTCAGCATCACCCGATTTAATTCGACTACATTCCATTATCGTCATTTTGCCTTTGTTGATGTTCATCTTATATCCTCCTTTCAAGACACTGTCCATTCCGTTCAGCTGCTCTTCCAGATTGTTTCCTGTCTCTGACAGAATTACAAAGTCATCGGCGAACCTCGAAGTTTTTATTTCTTCTCTATGGAACTTAATTCCTACTCCGAATTTTTCTTTTGTTTCCTTTACTGCTTGCTCAGTATACAGATTGAATAACATCGGGGAGAGGCTACAACCCTGTCTCACTCCCTTCCCAACCACTGCTTTCCTTTCATGTCCCTCGACTCATAACTGCCGTTTGGTTTCTGTACAAATTGTAAATAGCCTTTCGCTCGCTGTACTTTACCCCCTGCCACCTTCAGAATTTGAAAGAGAGTATTCCAGTCAACATTGTCAAAAGCTTTCTCTAAGTCTACAAATGCTAGAAACTTAGGTTTGCCTTTCCATAATCTATTTTCTAAGATAAGTCGTAGGGTCAGTATTGCCTCACGTTTTCCAACATTTCTACGGAATCCAAACTGATCTCCCCCGAGGTCGGCTTCTACCAGTTTTTCCATTTGTGTGTGAAGAATTCGTGTTAGTATTTCGCAGCCGTGGCTTGTTAAACTGATAGTTCGGTAATTTTCACTTGTCTACATCTGCAACCATCATATCCCACGAAAAAATTGTCGTATTTATACAAAACATCTACTGTTTCACGCAGGAAAGACCAGGCATTTCGAATATGCTAAAATCTAGAAATCGAATTTTTGAAGCCCACTCGCCTTCCGTCCCCGCTTCACAAACGGCTGAGTTTGGACTGGTACCCTGAACAGGCAGATTGGACTTGAGAGGAATGCCGTCTCATTGTGTTCAGCCATCTGGTGCCCGTCCACACATGGCACTCGTCTCCATAAACTGCCTGCGCGATGCTGAGGCACGCCCGTGGCCTCGCAAGGAAAACTCCCCATCACACCGTCATCGAATATAGTAGTAAGTTTTTTCCATAAAATTATGATCTGTCCGTCCACTCATTGACGTATTTATTCACTGTGTTCAAATTTGTCTGCGTCTGGTGTAAGGATGGGACCTCCAGACGAACGTACCTCCTATTTGTTCTACACAAGTACCAAATGTCATGACTCTTGCGTTCCGCTTTGGATGTTTTCACTCGTGAATTTCTTTGTTGTTAACACCCGTTTATTTGTTGTTCTTCATTTCTGTGAAAGATCTATGGGGCCTCTCTCCTGCTCTCACTATTCATCACATTTACTTGCAACGGTAATATATTAATTCCACATGACTCATACTCTAAAACCTCCCACCCCATTTAGATGCGGTTGCTAAAACCGGATTTTCTAAACCTATTTCCCATTACCGCTTATGGGTGGTCATGTAAGCACTTAAAAATCGATTCTGGCAGTTCACTTCTAGTTGCCGGTTTTCCAGTTCCGCAGTCGACTTTCGCTCCCATGTAAACGCAGTCGGTTTTGAAACGTGCTTGGGCTGACAGATTTCGTCTTGTTTTTAAAAATTTTCGGCTAATATTGACGGAGTGGCTTTTTGTATAGTGAAAGATAACTAGAAACATTAGACTGAAGCTGTTAAAGCCTCGTCTAATTGAAGAGAAACAGCCATTGTGCAGACTAAATCAGGAACTGTAACAGCTGTTTCCCGGAGCCATATTTAACTGGGCTCGCAAACCCGCTTCAGACCTTAACATGTGGATAACGGTTTCCTAAATTCGGTTTCCGTCTTTCGGAAGATATGTCACATGTAAACCTGGTGTCTGTATTTTATGCAGTTGCCAAGACTACAGAAGGAGAACAGACACACGTCAGTGATCGGACGGAAAGTTCATAATTTTGTGAAAAAAAGTGGGAAAGTGGGAGATTTGAACACGGATTTCTCGCTTTGCAGTCTGACAGCGTGACCACAACCACGACACCGCGGTTCTCGCAGTTCGCTCGATGTTCCACATCTTGAGCTTGGGCCATTCACTGTTTTTGATTCTTTTTCTGCAGTTCAGTACATCTTCCTGTTTCCATACTTCATACGTGTTCAGTTTTCGACGGGCTGTCCATCCATGCACTGGGCCGTTATACCATTAAATGTGACGGGAGTGCTATGGGTTGTTTGTCTTTTCAGATATGTCCCCGATACAACACGCGTGTGAGCAACACAGACGTGAACTCCGTCCCAGCGGCTGTATCCACGATGTCTAGGGTCATATAATTCAATTGCAGACCAGCTTGTCTTAGGAATACCCTCTCAGCACGTAATGGTTCATTTTGTTTTCGCCTCTCCTTGTTGGTGCATTACTTTTGTTGTCAGGTAATGTACTTTAACGGCACACGGTTGTCGCTGTTTGCAAAAGCATCCGAGAAATGTGCTGAAATTTAAAGACAAGGTTGGCGCGATGGGCTGTTGCGCCGTAAACACCGACAAGCACAAAAACTCCCATACCAGGCCACGTCGTTACACGCAGCAAGAAGAAAGGCCTGTGCTTCTAAAATAAAACTACCTACCTCGTGGCCTTGCTTTACAGAACATACACCACGTTTACATGGAACTTCCAAAATCCGACTTCGTAAACTGTTTTCCCATTACCGCTTCTGTTTTGTCATTTATGCACTCCATAACTGATTGTGGAAATGCGGTTCTACTTACCGGTTTCTTCTTCCACAATCGATTTTCCCTCCCATGTAAATGCTCATCCGTTTTTTAAAAGTGCCTGTGTTGTCAAGTTACGTCTTGTTATTGGGTTGGTACATACGATCGTATCGTTTACCAATAAGTTTAATAAACACAACAGATACAAATAACAGACTCCAGTCATTCTTTTTCGCTATTTAAAACAGTCTGCCAACACTGGAATAATGTTTCGATCACGTGACTGTAGCAATAAGGTGGCTTTGAGGCGAGGAACTTGTCGAACCATGTTCGGAGCGCATTTTCATTCGGAAAGGAAGTTAGTAGGAAGTTGTTCGATAGAGAGCGGAAAAATTGGAAATCTGAGGGCGCAAGATCAGGTGAAGAAGGTGGGTGCGGAATGATTTCCCAATCCAACTTCTGTATAGCGTCTTTTGTCAGTTTAGCATAATTCGGGCGGGCGTTATCCTGGAGTACCATAACATCACTTCACACAGTCTTCCTCGTAGCTGTTCTTGGATTGCGTCTGCAAGACGTCTCAGTTGTTCACAATGATTGTCAGCAGTGATGGCCACATCTCAAGGAAGCAATTCCTTTCCCCCCTTTCCTTACGTTAGCATACAGACAGCATTCCTCGTCACCAGTAACGATATAAGATTTTTGAACCTTCTGCAATGCATGCAAATGTCGCACGATGGTGGAATGATCATATTTCACCAGATTTACGATTTCTCGAGTACACTGACGTGGATCATTGTAGATTAATCCGTTTAAAGGGTCTTTCTCAAACCCTGAAGGTCTTCCTGAACGTGAAGAATCACCAATGCCAAAACGAACCTCCTTAAAACAATTTTATTGCCTTGCTCTGTCCAACAGCATCATCCCCATACACGGCGCAAATGTTTCTGGCTGTCCCGCCTCTACTCAACTCAAGCAGAAGAATACGTCGGAAACATTCCGATTTCTCCGCCTGGGACTCCATTCTCTAGCGCCCACTGCTCCACTCACTATCTCCAAATGGCAAAATGACAATATGTAAACTCAGTTTGCAAAAGTGAACTACAAACAGAAAATGACAATCGATAAATGAACCCATAGCAACGGGAATACCAGCATGCAAAACAAAAACGCACTAACCTGGTATTCGAAAATTTTCTATTAATCTGTATGGAGAGACATTTTGTGGAGTGAAGGAGAGATAGAAATACTAGACTGAGCGTAAAGTTGTCTACCTCAGATATTTAATAAAAGTGAAAAAGAAAAGCTGATTTCTTGGAGGCTTTTGTGTGAAGCAACTGACTAACGGAAAATCGCCGGCCGGAGTGGCCGGGCGGTTCTGGGCGCTACAGTCTGGAACCGCGCGACCGCTACAGTCGCAGGTTCGAATCCTGCCTCGAGCATGGATGTCGTGATGATGTCCTTAGGTTGGTTAGGTTTAAGTAGTTCTAAGTTCTAGGGGACTGATGACGTCAGATGTTAAGTCCCATAGTGCTGAGAGCCATTTTATAAATAAGCCAAAATTATTTTTTTTACCGAATAATTTGTTAAATCGTCTAAGGTTGCAGAGCGTGCACCCTTATTCCGTTATCGACGAAGCGTCGAAAGAACGCAAACACTGTGACCTCCCCTTCCGAATAAACTAATGAACTCGCCCAGCGTTTTGGAAGAGAACTCGTCGCTGCGCATCGGCCACCTTACCCTGTGCGGACTTTTTTTCTACCAGCGTCTTGATTGTCAGCAGTAACCATCTTACAGAAACACCGCACTCAAGTGACTGTCGTATCATCTGCGACCAATACGACACTTCCATCGAAAAAGCGCAAAACCACGCAACATAAAGTAGACAGAACGGAAACAAATATATGCTCCAAAACTGCTCCACGACCGCTACAGTCGCAGGTTCGAATCCTGCCTCGAACATGGATGTTGTGATGTCCTTAGGTTGGTTAGGTTAGGTCGCATGCGTGACGTCTGCCGTATTGAAACCAAGAAACTAGATTTGTTTGAAGCCAAAGGTGAACGGATGCGTTTTGTTTATTTTATTAATTGCGCATTTCAACTGCTGGGCGTACGTACAACTAAAAAATTGTATAATGTACTGTAAAAGTTAGAAACACATAATGAGTAGTAGTAAGAGAAAAGACAACACCGGAAAGTAGCATGGTTGTAACGGCAGAGGACTAGTGAAATGAAGGAAGATCTGGCAGTTGATCCTGAAGGTAAATAAATGTAACCTACTGATCTTAAATAGGCGAAAAGATCCACTACTGTTAGATTACAGTATTGATGACAAATAGTAACGTAACATTTCTACGTGAAGGTTTTCTTTGTTGTTGATCGGAGACTTTCGTTCGCAGTTTCGCTCGCTGCTAATACGAAATGCAGACAGTTTTCTAACTATCCAAACGAGATCCTAATTTAAGCAATATTTTTATAAACTAGGATTAGTTTTTTGTCTGTGTCCAAGACGCAATAATGTTTGATGTGCGCTCTTGTGAAACTGGCGGTCATTCACATACGATGCAAATGCCATCTTACTGTGAAAGACAAGAATTCAAAAGATGATCAGTGACAGATGAAATTAGCAGCATCGAGCAGAGAACGATAAACATTTTAAAAAAAGAGAGAGAAACAGCGAGATTTAATTATACGGCACCTCTGTCATTCATGGAGGAGTAATGTGAGGCGGCGCCTACAGACCTAGGCTGTACATTGTTTTGAGGCCGTCGCCGCCATTGGTAGTAGCCTCTATACATTAGCAGACGACTGTTTACAATTGTTTCTTGTTCTGAATTCCTGTCGCGTCAGCGCAACAGTTGTTCTAAATAGCAAATATTACAATGCTTTCGTGAATAACGTCGGGAGGGCATTTTTAGGCGTTTTCCTGGTTTTAAAGGTATATTTGAACCAGTAATACGACGCATTTGGCATCGTTAAAGTAACATTCCTTTTGCTACATATTTGGAATAACAAAGAAGCGAAGTATTTGATGTGAAAAGACTGCTTACGTAATCCACCACTCCTCCATAGCTGGTCCCAAGCTCGGATGAGAAAGGAGGAGGGGGAGGAGTAACACCTCTTTAAAAAACCTTGGTTCACCTGGCCCAGGTGATAGTACCTCGTGAGGGCTCCTAGCCAGGGATACGGTGCAGTCCTCAACGGCAGCGGAGAAGATGAACTTCAGTACGGCGGAATTGGCGGAAGAGGCACCTTTCCTCTTTGGGTACAAAAAGAGTACAAGTAACGACTGAACCCCAGAAGGGCGGCTACAGACAGCGTCTGACTCATGGTGAGCGGCTGACTTTAGGCTGGACATCCTACTGCCTATGTGGAAAGTAACGGGAAACTACCACACTACATTGCCAAGCAGTACATGGTATATGCGAGTGCAGGCTTTCTCGGCGAATTTCTTATATGAAGTCTTCCCGGTTTGTCAGCCGAGTAGCATCGTCGTCTCGTAGCAACATTTCGATGGAATGCGTCTCCATCATCTTCAGGTGAAGTGTCGGGATATAGCTGCTGCTGCTCTCATCTTTTACTTTCCCCTCTTTGGGGAAGTGTGAGGGGGAGTTTGTAGCCTTTCGGCTTTTACTCCCCTGTGTACGTGTGTGTGAGATTTCTTTCTGTACTTTTTTGGTGTCTGTGATATGTGTTGACAGTTCTGTATGTGTCTGGTATTTGCCTGAGGTTGGCGAGATGTTTGGTGTTACATGGGAAGCAGCAGGATTTGGGATTTGGTATTTGGTATTGGGATTTTCTCTTCGACTTAATCGTCGAAGATCGTCATGGGGCGCTTGTGCTTGTCGCGGGACATGTCATACCGACCTAGGGAGTGGATGAGGGCGTTTCCTGATCTGGAAGAACCCTCATAGAAGTCCCTTGCCAGATCTTGGAAACGCTCTCTCAGGAGTGGGATTGCGGCTTGCAGATCATCTTTGGGGAATCCAAGAGGTAAATGCAGTGCCCTGGAGTTTGTTCAGGTGCTGCTTTGCCGCGTATCCCCAGACAGGGCACGCATATTCTACTACTGGCCGGATCAGGGCCTGGTACACATTTACTGCTTCTGGACAGGGAAGGGAGCTGGTTGAGTTCAGGATAGGGTACAGGATGGACATTCTGGGACAGACCTTCCTGTGGACCTCGTCTATGTGGGGTTTCCACGTAAGACGAGAGTCCAAGGTTACGCCAAAGTACTTGGCGGTTCTGCGCCAGGGGAGTTGGGTTCCGTTGAGGTGGAGGGGGGGACGTTGAGGAGGTTCGCGTCTTCCGAGCCTGCGGGTAATCAGCATAGCCTGCGTCTTTTCAGAGTTGATGGTGATGCGCCAGCGACGGGCCCAGGTTTCTGTGTCGTCTAAAACCCCTTGTAGCCTACGAATGACCATGTCCTTGTTCACATTTCTCGTGTAGAAGGCTGTGTCGTCCGCGTACTGTGCAGTGTGCACCAGGGGGGCCGTTGGAGTGTCCACAGTGTACAGACTGTACAAAACGGGCCCCAGGACCGATCCCTGTGGCACCCCAGCACGAATACGCCTTTTGGTAGATGTGGCAGTTTCTACTTTGACGGATATAGTTCTATTCGTGAGATAGCTTTTGATCAGCTGAACTATGCTCCCGGGAAACCCTTGTGTGTACAACTTGTAGAGTAGCCCTCTATGCCATACTGAATCAAAGGCTTTGGCTACGTCTAGTAGCACTGTCCCGCAGTAGCCTCTGTGGTTGAAGCCCTCTGTGGCTGCTTCAACCATCTCATGACCTGTTGTTGGGCAGAGTGTTTCTGCCGGAACCCGAATTGGAAATCCGGCAGACTTTTCTCTCTGGTAATATGTTCTTGTATGGGTCTTAGCAGGAGGCGCTCATAGATCTTGCTGAGTGTTGGCAAGAGGCTAATCGGCCTGTAGTGCTGCGGGAATAGAGGGTCTTTCCCAAGTTTCCGCAAGTTTCCAGCAAGCTGGGAACTCGCGGGAACGAGTGATCTCGTTGGGGACGTTCGCGAGGTGTGTGATCGCTGTGGGTGGGAGATATTTGACTAACTGGTTAGTGACACTGTCGTGCCCTGGCGCCTTTTTTGTAGGGAGGGACCTGATTACTCCTGCCACGTCCTCAGGGGCAAAAAGTATGGGTTCGTCCTCTGGGTCCTCCTCAGCATTGAGGAAGAAAGCCAGTTGACGACTGACTACCTCTTCATGCTCTTCATCCTGGGGTTCTGCCGCTTGAAACTGCTTCTCGAAGGAGTCGTCGAGTGCGTTGGCATTCCCAGCATGGCTGTAGACCAGTCCCCGCTCACCGTGCAGTGGTGGCATCCTAGCGCGTCTTTTTGTGAACTGTTTGGTTGCTTGCCATAGTGTATGATCGTCTACTTTGAGAGTTGTGAGGGGTTTTTGCCCTTGCTGGTTTCTGTGCTCATTGAGCGCTACCTTCAGTTCTCTCTGTAGACGATTGAGCAGCCTCCTGGTGGCCTGATTTCTGGTGATCTTCCACTCTTTTGCCACTCTGTTCTTATGTCGAATTTGAGCTAGCAAGTGTTCCGGGAGCTGTATTTGCGCCGTTGGGTCATCCCTTTGTGAAGGGGTGGCCTCTTCCGCTGCCTGCAAGATGGTGCCTGTTAAGTCTTGTAGCGCTTGTTCTACTGTTTCGGCAATAGGTGGCGGAGCGCGAGCGATATCAGAGGCGACAGTTTCCGGTGTCGCTCCCAGTCTGTACGTTTGTAAGACGTCTGGTACCGTGAAAGTGCTACCCATTCTCCCACTTCGACCTCTAGAATCACTGGGTTGTGGTCGGAGGACTTTTGCTGATTGTCCTTGCGGCCACAAACCCTGCGATCCTCCTAGTGAGAGCTATGTCTAACACATCGGGCGTGTTTCCGTTTTTCGGAAAATGTGTGGGTTCGACTGGACCCCATGTTTCGAAGTGGTGGATGCGCGCTAGTTGTTGCAGTTTGGCGCCTGCTCTGGAGGTTACTCTAGAATTCCAATCAGGGTGTTTAGCATTGAAGTCTCCCCCTATTATGAGTTTGCCTTCAATTTGCCCTAGAGCAGCTATGTCTCCCTCATCTATCTAGTCATGTGGGGGTCGGTAGACTGCAACAATTGTTAGGAGTCCGGTGGCAGCGCCACTGCTTCGATTTTATTGGTAGCTGCTAAGAATACCTAGTGGTGGGGGATCCCTCTTTTTATGTATATGGCCACTCCTCCGCGTTGGGTTGGCCTGTCTTTGCGATAGCTAACATAGTAGGGGACTGTCGCTTTTATTCCCGGTTTTAGGTGGGTTTCCCCCATCATGCATATACCGATGGAGAACTCCTTCATGAGTTCTCTGAACTCGATCTCTTGATTAACAATACCGTCTGCGTTAAAGACGCACAGTGTCAGGCCTTGGATGTTTGGTCGTCTATTCATGATGGGGTTTTGAAACTAATGAGGAATTCACAGAGGGGAGCGACTGCTGGACTGCTGCCTGAAGGGCAACGAGGATCTGTGTTTTCTGCCTCTGGGCTTCCCTGAATTCCTTCATCATTTCCATGACGAGATTCATGGTCTGCACCATAATGCCTAACACCTGATCCGAGGGTGTGGGCTGTGTGTGAGGTTCCCTAGAGCTTTCTCTGTCATGGTGGACCTGGTCGTGGTTTATGTGTGTTTCCCGGTGTTGTTCTTGTGATGGTGTCTGTTGTGATGATGGGGCTACGTTTCCATGGCTTCTCGAAGGAGAAACCACTACTGCTTAAGTTGCCCTTGGTGCGTCCGGCCTTGGTTTTACCTAGGCCTTGTGTGTGTGTGTGTGTGTGTGTGTGTGTGTGTGTGTTGTCGTTTTGCGTGTGTGGGGGAGCGGCCTTTGCGCCCTTTGCCTGCTGTGTGTGTCGTTTACCGACCTCACAATCTTGGTAACCCGCTGTGTGGTTTTTACACCTTATTTGTGGGTCCGTGTGTTGTAGTGTGCATGTCCTTGTGTCGTGGGCCTCTACGCACTTTCTGCATCTCATTTGCATGGTGCAGTAGGCGGTGATGTGGTTTAGACCCTGACACCTGAAGCACTGCACCATCTTGTTTTTGCAGCGCAGTGGTTTAGTGGTCACAGGGACAGCCAGGATCATCTTTATTTCCCTTTTGTTTTGCGGGATGTCTGGCTGTGTGACCTGATACAGGGGCCATTTGCTCCCTATGTTGCCCATCTGCTGGACCGCCTTGACGACGTACCCCTGGGCTGTTAAGTCTGTTTGGATCACCTGGGGGACATTTGTCTCGGTAGGTCTCGGATGACAATGTTCTTGTTTCGTGTCTTTGTTGTGGGGAATGTTTTTGTTGTTAAGAAGTGTTTTGATTGTGGTGTAGTGCTCAAGTGTGTGTATTGTTGTTATGATTTTATCACCACCAGCAGGTTTTGCCTGGAAACTGCCTCCCCCGATTTCTGTTTTAGCATCTCGAAGAGTTCCTCATAGTTCTGAGTAAACTCTGCGACAATCGGAGGGAGGTGGTGGGTGACATGGTTTTGTGTTTGTGTTGTGTCATGTGATGTCTCTGGCTCATCGGCCACCACCTGAAACCTGTTCGGGGTGGGTTCCACTCTCCGAGCAGCCGGAAGCCTCGCCTGGCGAAAGGTTTTCTTCGCCAGCACGAAACCATCTGAGTCTTGCCCGGTTCCGTGGTTCCCTTCCAGTGCAGTTGTTTCCTGGTCCCCCCTCAGGGCGACGAGAGGTGCTGTCGGGGGCGCAGTTTCCTCACAGGGTGTGGTTGGGGTGGGGGTCGTGGAGTGTTTGTTTCCCTTGGTGTGCTTCTCCTTCCTGTCCTTCCTTGCACGCCGCTGTTTGGATGAGGTGGACTTGAGTAGGGGGGATTTGAGGAACTGAGATCGGGTAGGGGGTTGGGTAGCAGTTGCAGGTTTGGGAAGGATTTTGGTCGGTTCACTGGACTTCTGTTTGCCACTTAGGTTGAAGATGTGGTTGGCGAGGCGGTTACGTCCGTTGGCAAGCAGGAACGGGCTGAGGAGAGGGGAGGGGGGGATCGCAAATACTGACAATGCATTTGTTTATTTGTGTTTTGAGTTTATTTGCCATGTCAGGAGCGGAAAGGGGGAGGGGGAGGTTTGCTGCCAGGTGATTGTCAGTTGCGGTTGCATTGCTGACCCTAAGAGAACGATGGCAGACGCGGAATTCTGGACGGGGGTTCCGCGGCCCGCTTCCAGGTCCTGGCCTACTTTTTCCCTATTCTTGGCATGTGAAATTCATGATTTGCCAGCTGAACTTTTGAAGAATCTGGGAAACAAGGCAAGAAAAGAAATAGTCTACCTCTGTAACGAGATATGACAAAGGAGAATGGCCAGAGGACATCCTTGCAACAGTTATGATACCAGTTGAGAAGAAGAGAAACACTAAAAAATGTGAAGAGAACCGGACCATCAGTCTACTTTCTCATGCAGCTAAAGTCTTGCTGAGAGTGTTGAATAAAAGGTCTATATGGCAATTTGGATAGAGGGTTTGCAGAGGAGCAGTTCGTATTTAGAAGAGGAAAAGGAACAAGAAATGCTATTGGCCTGTTAAGAACTATAGGGGAAAGATACATGGAAAATGGTAGAGTAATCTTTGCTGTTTTCATAGATTTAGAAAATGCTTCTGACAGAGTTCAGTGGAAAAAGCTGATGGATATTTTGAAGAGGAAAGGAGTAGATTGGAAAAGAGACGACTGATACAGAATCTATATTTACACTAGAAAGTAAGGATAATGATTGGAAATGAAATGTCAGAAGGAAGCAGCATTGGACGAGGTGTTAGACAAGGTTGTTGCCTTTCCCTGCTGTTGTTTAACGTATACCTTGAAGAGATTATTGCGAAAAGCTTAGATGGGAAAAGAGGAATATGTATTGGTGGAAAGAGAATAGAATGTATAAGATTTGCTGATGACATGGTATTAGTGATCGGAAAGTGGATAACATGCTGAAAGATCTGAATGAACCTTGTGTGGAATATGGGATGCAAATAAACACAGCAAAAACAAAGAGTATGGTCATCAGTACAAGACGCAGACTGTCCAATATTAAAATAGGACAGTCTAGCACTAGCCAAGTAAGTGCATTTAAATATCTTGGAAGCACAATAACGGAAGACTTTAGATGTCACCAGGAGGTGAAAACTCGAATTGCCATAGCGAAGGAGGCATTCAACAGAAAGAGGAGACTCTTACGTGGCAAATTAGATAAAGGACTAAGGAAAAGGCTTGGCAAATGTTTTGTCTGGAGTGTGGCACTATATGGGGCAGAAACATGGACGCTGAGACGGGAGGATGAAAAAAGGTTAGAAGCATTTGAGATGTGGAAGTGGAGGAGAATAGAGAGAATAAGCTGGATTGAAAGTAGGTAATGAAAGAGTATTGGAAAGCGTTGGTGAGAGATGTCTGCTGAAGGTTGTAAGAGAAAGGGAAAAAGAACTGGTTGGGACATTCATTGAGAAGGTGAAAGTTGCGAGCTCTGTCTTCTTATCTCGTGTTTTCTACTGAAAATCTCATGCTTGTACTCCTGTTAACTTTACTATTACAGAGATCGCCAAAACTTTATTATTTTTTTATTGGCCCTGTGCGCAACAAATAACTTACTTGGTCTTTCTGCTGCCACTGCTTGATCTGCTGCATTCCATTATTTAACAAAAACATTAAAAAGCCTATTATTCACGCTGAGTGCAATGCATGTTCTGTATGGCGGCTCCTGCTGCTGCTGCTGCTTACTACAACTACATATAATTCAAGAGAAAGGGTTTGGTCAAATCTAAACTCGATAAATGATAACCCAAACAAAAAACTATATTCTGAAAGCGATACTTTCTCATTCAATTAACAAAACGCTAGAAGCTATTTGAACAATCGCATCGTTTGTAAATCTGCCTCCAGTGGCATTAAAGCAATATTTCAAACTAATCAAACTCTTGAGACAGACTGAAATACTTCTCAATTGAATACATAGTGAAACAATTCCCTGACAATTACAAAAGAAATCAATGACAAAAATCAATACTTAATCTAACAACGGTTTCCCCTTAAGAATTCAACTCTATCATTATCAATATTACCGTCTGCTGCTACGCACATACACAAACCCTTTTCTTTAAATTAATAAGCGCGCTGCAAATTATAAAAAATATCAACTAAATACCAAATCCTGTGTCGCTGCTGGCGGACACGGCAGTACGGCAGCTCGGCGACGACCCCCTCGCCCAACACACGTGCGCACCACAGCAGGCGGGCTCCTATACTGGCTTCAAAACTGCCACTAGTTAATCCGTGCGCTGCGAGGCGCGACAACAATATCTTAGATTCCAGAGCTTGTGTATGCGCGCTGTAGCCAACTTTTACATCCTAAGAGAATATTGCCAACTCTCAAAGGGAGTGATTGCTAGCAGATGCTTTGGAAGGATTGGTTTGTGGGAGAAGACTGAGAGGAAGGAGATACAAGATGATAGACGACATAAAGGGAAGAGGAAATTACGCAGACCTGAACAAGATGGCAGAAGACCGGACAGCCTGGAAAACTACCATGTGAAAACCTGCCTTTTGGCAGAACACTGATGATGATCCTCAATGGGGAATGACGGAACTGGTGTTCTCGTCTATGTTCTCCTCCTGAAAATGCTGAAAACATTTTACTATGTCTGGACGGTTTGCAGTATTTTCTTCTCGCGGCGTTCAACGAGAGTGCTCTTGGAGTTGTACTGATATGAAATCTAAAGTCAAATTACATTAATAAAACCATTGGAGTAAACACAGCCAACGTAACAAAAATTCTTGTAATGTAAAAGCAAATATCACTTGAACGAGACCAATTACAAATGAAAAGTGATTCCTTTACACTTCAGACGATGATCAGAACGACTAGTACACCTGGAAAGGATGCAAGCTGGCATTTTTTTTTTTATCAACACGCTCCCACCGGAACCTTATGTTTTGGACTGCTAACAAGGTGGACGTCGGCTTCCAAGTCTATGACGTCATGACAACTCCCCTTATTGGGGGGTACATCCATGGTGTCAATATAAAAGAATTAATGATCTCTGATTTATATGCAAAAATGTTAGGTTTAATGACTTTGATTTAGGAAGACGAGATGTTAGAAAATGAGAAAGGATTGAGAAAAGGTTGACCAAGGTTGTAAGGGGAGAGAGATACTGAATTGTGTTGGGTACGTATTTGGAACAACTATATCTATTTATTTACTAAATTGCAACCTGCTGTTTTTAGAAAAATTCCACTTGCATCATTATGGGTTTGCAGTGATAGTAATTAATTGTAAAACGGAGCACTACATCCCACTTCTGAGCTGTCAGTCACGACTCTAAGAAATCAGCGTAGCTTGCCATCATACAGGTACCTTTACATGAGTAAATATAAAATCAAATTCACGAGATCACACTCAGTTGTATTGTGGCAGCGGGAGTAGGTATTTCTTATGAGATTACAGAAGAGAGTGAATGTTTTCTGTTAGACATGCGCACTCCCTTATCATATGCGTGGAAAATATTGCCTTGGACATTTAAAAAGTGACGCAGCCGACGCAGTAAAAAACTTGAATACACATTTTTTTCTGCCACAGCGGACTGAAGATTGTCACTCTAAACTGTCACATCAGCTTTACAAAAACAAAAAGGTCTTTCTCGTGAAACACAGGACGTAACTCCACTAAACTTCCTCACAGGAGACTTGCTTATTTTCGAACACAGGTCTTAAGAAACTGGTATTGGCATGCGTACTCAAATACAAAGATATGTAAACAGACAGAGTATGACGCTACGGTCGGCAACGCCACTATAAGACAACAAGTGTCTCATGGTGTTGTTAGTTCGATTACTGCTGCTACAATGCAAGGTTATCAAGATTTAAGTGAGTTTGAAAGTGGTGTTATAGTCGGCGCATGAGATGATGAGACATAGCTTCTCCGAGGTAGCGAAGAAGTGGGGATTTTGCCATACGACCATTTCACGAGTGTACCGTGAATATCAGGAAACCGGTAAAACATCAAATCTCCCACATCGCTGCGGCCGGAAAACAGATCCTGCAAGAACGGGACCAACAAAGACTGAAGAGAATCGTCCAACGTGACGGAAGCGCAAACCTTCCTCAAATAGCGGCAGATTTCAGTACTAGGCCATCAACAAGTGTCATTAAGCGAAGCATTCAACAAAAAATTATCGATATGGGCTTTCGGAGCCAAAGGCCCACTCGTGTACCCTTGATGACTGCACGACGCAAAGCTTTACGCCTCGCCTGGGCCCCTTAACATCGACTTTGGACTGTTGATGACTAAACATGTTGCCTGTTCGGAGGAGTCCCGTTTCAAATTGTATTGAGCGGATGGACGTGTACAGGTATAGAGACATCCTCATGAATCTATGTACCCTGCATGACAGCAGGGGACTATCCAAGCTGGTGGATGCTCAGTAATGGTGTGGGGTGTGTACATTTGGAATGATATGGAACCCCTGATACATCTAGATACGACTGTGACAGGTGACAAGTACGTAACCATCCTGTCTGATTACTGGCATCCATTCATGTCCATTGTGCACTCCGACAGATCTAGGTAATTCCGGCAGGACAATGCGACACCCCACACGTCCAGAATTGCTACACAGTGGCTCCAAGAACAAACTTCTGAGTTTAAGCACTTCCGCTGGCCACCAGACTCCCCGTCCGCACCTCATAGTCTAGTGGCTAGGGTTGCTGCCTCTTGATCACGGGGTCCCGGGTTCGATTCCTGGCTGGGTTGGTGATTTTCTCTGCGCTGGGGCTGGGTGTTGGTGTTGTCTTCATCATTTCATTATCATCATTCGTGACAGTGGCTACATTGGACTGTGTACAAAAAATTGGGCTGTGTAAAAATTGGGGCTTTGTACGGGCTCTGATGACCGCGCAGTTGAGCGCCCCACAGACCAATCATCATCAAACCAAACTCCCCAGACATTAACATTATTGAGCGTATCTGGGATGCATTGCAACGTGCTGTTCAGAGGAGATCTGCACCCACTCGCAGCCTTACCGATTTATGGGCAGTGCTGCAGGATTCATGGTGTCAGTTCCCTCCAGCATTACTTCACACATTAGTCGAGTCGATGGTACGTCGTGTTGAGGCAATTCTAAGTGCTAGCGGGGGCCCTGCACGATATTAGGCAGCTGTACCAGTTTCTTTGGCTCCTCATTATAATTTATTTAGATCGATTCACGGATACCATTGTACTGTTGTTGCTACCGACATATCAGTACCACCACTACAAAATCTCACAGAATAGCAACTACCGCAACATACTTATGTGTAATCGTGCAATTAAAACACAACAAACAGGAGGAAAAGCATATCTCAGGCTGAGAGTCGTTGCAGAATATTCAGGAAATACAATTCATGCACGAAGTAAATGCCTTACAAAACACTTGATCGACTGACTCACTATTGTTCATCAGTGTATTTAGGCCTAGCAGTGAATTAATACAATTTTCTGTCCCAGGAGGAATGGTCTGTTTTAAGGTATGTGACAGGAACGATCATTGGAAGTAAAAAATTCTAGCAAAAATGGACTCTAAAATGCATACCTTAAGAGTTACGAGCACATCATCTTCGATACTTTGAAACATCTCTCCTCTAGTAGAAAAAAAATTTTAATAACTCTCAAGGTATGCATTTTAGAGCCCAAGTTTACTAGAATTTGTTGCTTCGAATGATCATTCCTTTCATACCCCTGAATATTGACCATTCATACCCTGTATGATAGCTGAATTATTTTTGTGTTAACTTTTATTCATGGAAAACTAATTCAGTTCTTATCTTAGAAACTTGCTTTAGTTCGTTGTGAGATCCAGTTCCAATAAAATAACCCTTTTTCCCACATAGTGTTTTGCTATAAGGCGCTACCACCCCAAGGAACTTTCGCCACGACTAACATCAGCGAACTACATATGTACCGCATAAGCTATATGGAATTTTAAATTTGAATTGCCGTCTGATGACGAACTCGTCGACCCGCAACCGATAACGGCGTTATTTGTTCCTAGTGAATAGAATTATTAACAGTGGCTGGTTGCCGTTTTTACTCTCTTGTAAGAGTTGCCTTTATCGTACTGTATTTTCCTCTGAAGCGTCTACAGGAAAGGTTGCAGCTGTTGAAGAAATCCATAATTCTTTAACCTTTTTGCCTCGTTTTTAATATGGTAGTTGTCAAAGTTACAGCTATTAATTATTTTCGGAACAATAAAGTTATGATAACTGAACTGCGTGAAAAAACGTCAACTTCCTATAAATGTCAGTTGTACTACGTACACGTGTGAGTGAAAACTAAATTATATCAAACTGGTGATTCTAAAAGTGACCAATTTATTCCATATACAGCAAGTTACTTCGGCGTGAAACTGTGCAGATAGGTTACAAACACAGAAGAGGCCCTGAAGAATTTCCATTTTTGCTGCAGACCTTTTATGCAAATAACTTGTTCAGAGTTTAAAAAAACGTTAAGATTTTGATCTCACGTTATTTCGTAATTTTCTATACTCATGCCTGAAAGTGCAATGTCAGATATGCAGCTGGATACGAGTGCTATCCTGCTTGTTTCTCCTACTGCTGTATCAAGAATAGTATCCGAATAGTATCCTACAAGAAAATACAGAAAACATGATGAATAGCGGAATGTACCACTTGCAGCTCTTTCTCAATAAATAAGAAACGCTGACGAATGATGCGTATGAGACAGTCGTTGATTCATTACAGTTCGCTCTTTTTGGATTAAACCTATTACACACCAACACTGACTGTCTAGCCTGACTGTTGGAGGGTGTTAAGTAAGTTAATAAAGGTGAACACACAACTATGCCACAACAAATCTGTAGGTGCTAGGGTTCCAGTCTGAGCAGAAAACGGAGCAATCTCCCGACTGAATAAATGCGGAGTAAGCAGCACAAAATAATTACTCAAATAAAAATAAATTTTGAATCTACCAATTGTTTTAAATCGAACTAAGAAGAGATGTAATAATTTCTCCTAGTACCATACATTTCTAGTCCCCATACAGATAGTCCTGAAAGCTTCTGATTGTGAATACCTTTAAGATTCATAACGAAAAACGTGGGCGCACGCAATAGATAACAGCAAGAAACTTAAAATGTCAAAACGATTGATATTCATCATTATATTTCTGCTGAATACGAACCTAATGTGATGTCTGAAGGTGGTGTTCGCTAGTGATGTTGGTTAAGAAAAGAAATTTTGTTGATGATTACAACGTTTATTTATCTATTTGTCGATATAAATCTCTTTTTCAGTACATATATTGTACACAGGATATTGGACAGAAAATCGTTTTAGCTACTGGTTTTTCAAATGTCAAACATACATTATTTAAATTTTTATGACAAATTGGATCTATACAGTTAATAATTACGAATTTTTGAAATACTGTATATTTATAAATTATTTCTACAATTAAAGATACAAATTACATTTTTTTGCATAAGATACTGTGAGATTGAATAGTAGCAGTTTTTTAGAAGGTAGGTTGTCAGACTTTTTAAAGCATTGTAGTTCAGGAAGAGATTTTATAAGTCTTGGTAATCTGTTGTAATGTTTTGTTCCTGCATGATATACACCTTTTTGGCATAATGTGGTGTCACAATGATTAACATGTATGTCACTGTCTGACCTGGTACTGTAATCATGGACGCTTCTGTTTTGAGGAAAAAGGTTTTCATTTCTCACTATGCTTTTTTTGACATGAATGACCCCTTCCAGTATATAAATGCGGGGAAGGGGTAGTATCTTTAGATCTTTAAAGAAAGGTTTGCATGGTTTTCTGCTGCTCACTTGTTTCATTAGTCTTATAATTGCCTTTTGTTTCCTGAAAACTGTTATGGCCTGGTGTACATTTCCCCAGAAAATGATACCATATTTCAGTACTGAATGTACACGAGCAAAGTATAAAGCCCTAACTGTTTGTGCACTAGTGTTGTTGCAGAGAGTTCTTACCACATAGCTCATTTTTGCTAGTTTTGAATTTAGGGGTATGGTATGAGTGCTCCAGTTAAGATTTTCCTGGATATGAATCCCAAGAAATTTAGTTTCATTGACAGCACTAATGTTTTGGTTATCTATACATATGTGCCGGATTTTTATTTTGATCAGTTGGAAATTCATGAGTACCGTTTTTTGGGGATTAACTATTGGCCTGTTTCTGGTAAAATGGTCAGAAGTGACCATCCGTTTGTAGTTAGCAACGAACTGATACAGAAAACTGACGTATAATTGCTTTTTGACGATATCTTCGCTGTCAGATAACTAAGAAATTTGCATGAAGTGTTTTTTGTATGAGCTCATGACTAAACAGTTAAGATACCAAAAGTCACAAAGAATGATTTATTCTCTGCAGTTTCACTTGAAACGTCCCCTTAGAAAAATTATACATGACTGTGCTTAAACTGACACACAATGTTATTTAGCGCAACGCAATCTGACTTTCAGTAATCCCTAAAAAAGAATGGCCCCGACTAACATTAACCTATATCTTTCATGTATCACTTACCTCACAAGATCTTCGTTACTCGAACTACTGCAATACAGAGAGTGCCAATACTGCCAGCTAAATAAAAGATTCTGACTACTGAAAGCACTAACTACTGATAGGCATAGTTAGCAAATGAAAGATTTTGATATAGAACAAACGATGTATTTACCTTAATAGTGCTCAAAAGTCATTATTTATATATATAATCAGTTCATGATATCGAATATTACAAATTTACTCTTTCTGATGAACACGCATCCAGATCGTCTGCTCTCAAAATTCCACCATCTCTCTCCCCACATCCACCACTGTGGCGGCTCACCTCCAACTGTGCAATGCAATGCGCTGTTAACAGCCAACTGCCCAACACTACAATAGCAAATTCCAACAATGCCACCCAGCCACAGACTGCACACAGCACAGCCATTGATTTTCATACAGAGCGCTATGTGGCGGTGGCGTTACCAATATAAGAACCTAAACAGCCTACTTACATAGCCCCCATGCTCCCCACAAAAAATTTTACAAATTGTTTTGGGCACTGGCCAATACATATTTGTTAAAATTTTTTCAGAATTACAATAACAAAGAAATCAAATACACAAACTTATTGATACAATCTATGTCGAAAGATAAAATTTTCTCACAGTCCATAAAGACAGTCCTGATCGTTCATTACAGTAAAATTGCAGTGTTTCTCTCAAAGTCTGAGCAGTAAAAGAGAATGCACACGGAAGTAGTGGATTTCCATGCAGTCTTGAAGAAGTAGTGTTGTCCTTCCAACGGAAAGACAGTGCTGACTCTTGACATGCAGACAGGTAATGGGCCACAACAGAGCAAACCCACAGCAGAGTCAGTCGAAGTTTTGAAGAATATTGGTAGGTAGGTCATCACAGAACAGACCCACTGTAGCTTTGTTAGAGATTACGGTATTGGTGGGCCACCAGAGGTGCAGACCCACTGCAGTCCTTGTAGAGACGGCCAGCAGCCATCTGTTGCGACTGTGCAGGTGCACAATCACCATCGAAGAGTCTTGCAGACAATATAGCAAGTCCATAAACCACCACTTGTGCACTCACAAAGTTTTTGGAGTTGACCTTAGAACCAGCAATGCTGTTAACCAGTCCCTTGCTGAATTATTAACACATGTGCAAGCACTAACAGTCCCAACTTCTCACATACTGTGCATATATTATGACCAACAGAATGTATGCACTGAAATGAATGCTGACAAGTTACTTAATTTTATGACCTGGTGTCAATTACAATTTTATAACATGAAAATACAACAACGAAGGTACAAAACACATAATTAAAGAACATAACAATACAGATAACATTTGTAGTAATACAGGCTTTACAAAAGAATCGAAATAACATATACATCAGTATTACAGGAATTATGATATAAGTAAATACATAAAAGATAAGAATAGCTTTCAAAACATCAACTTCACACGTGAGCATTAAAGCAATATAGAATAAATAATGCCTAAACATCTTTACAACTTAAATAACATATTATAAATGCAAATTATGTTTGAGGATAACAGTATTCCTCATTATAGTGATTGTAGCTGAGTATCAGAAAAATTCTACAACATAAGTCTTATCAGATAAACACATAAAGACAGGAAAAACACAAATACACAAGAGTACACAAATACATAGCAGAATAACACAGGAGGTAAGGAGAGGGTTTGTTTTCAGTGTAACATTTGGTACTGCAGTCCAACACAAAACTCCATTCCATAGATCTTTCGTCTTATTTCAACATTTGTTTCCACCAAAAAAAATCCTGTCCAAGCATGCTTTCTGTATTTATATGTTCACATATTTCTTACCTCATTATTTATTTTCCATTATCTTACCTCATCATTTATTTCCAAGAAAATCCTACCTAAACCTGTTGTCCCTAAACCCTACTTGTTTGTTCATACACTCTTTCAAAATATATTTTTGGCCAAACCATTTTCTTATAGCTCCTCAATGCATTTCTTCCAATTCATCACAACTCGTTCTCTTATATAGGCCTACCCCATCTTAAGCTAACTTAAATCTACTGAGCTCAGATGCTAAACTAAGGGATGAGGCAATGCAGCAGCACAAAACGATTAACACAAACAGCAATGACAAAAAATGCAAATTGGCAAAGCAAGCAGCAATAAATATAAATTAGCAAAGCAATTGCAATATTACAACTAATATAAGGAAATTTGCAGCAAACAAGAAAAATAAATCAGTAGTAAAACTAGCTTAATAGAGTAATACCAAGTCAAATTCCGTAACACTGTAACACTGTGCATGGCAAACAGCAGCAGCAAATGCTATAACTTATATCTAAACACGACATAGCTCAAGCAGAAAAAATAGTACAATAAAGGTAGGAAATGTCTAATACCTATGTCAGATCTTAACACTAGAGTGATGCATCACGAGAACTTACTCTAGCAGATAAGTTACCAAATCGCGAAAAAAGTATTTATGCAATTCCTGTGAAGGGAAATGTCTATTTATGTGCCCTCATTTTCTTGGAAGTACATCATATAAATTATTATTTACTGGGTCTGTAGGCATAAAATATTTATATTAGCACATCTATTAAAATTTATTTTAACCAATGCTCCATGCAGCTAGAAACTAGATATTAAACAAAATGAGTAGATAAATAGATAAAGCAAGCCATATGGCATTTCATAATGCAGTAAAAAATCTCTCAACTAGCAAGACAATAGCTGTGAAATGTTTCTCATCGTTTCATTAGGCATTTTAGTAAATATCATAAATTAAGAGCTCCACAGTGTAAATCATATATTTTCAAGTTTGAGCATGTCATATTTGCGATGCTTTCAACAAAGAAATGTCAATAGCGAGGATAAAGGCCTCTTTTTTTTTTCTCCACCTAATGGCTTTCTTTTGTCAGACGACTATCTCTCAGCTGGGCGCCCAAAACGCATTACGTCAAGGTCACTTATCTTTCTTACCAAAATATTTACGACAGCAGTTTGCACTACAGTGACAGTCTCATATAAAAAATTTCACAGGTCGAGAATTTGTGTTACAAATGTGTAGAAATAAAATCCTATAAATGTAACAGTCTCCAAAAAATTTTCGGTGGCATTGTGATACATTCACGCATTTACACACATTTCATAACTCTTAAAGTACGATTCTTGGTTTCCAACATCCTTTTTCACAAACCAGAGTCCCTAACTTCTATTCATTATTCATATACATATAAACACGTAATCACATTCCTCATATATGGTAGCATCATCTTATTGATCATAAACATACCTCAACAGCATAATACACATTGTCATCATAATAATAACAGATTAAGCACATCTCAAAATCGTCGCAGCTTCTTTCAATTATTTCAAGACCTCAAATAGTGTCATCTACCTCAAATGTACTTCAAAAATCATGATCGCATACCAAATACATCATTCAAAGCTCTCATATCACAATGGTTCCGAAAAAATATGAACAGTTCACAAAGTACAGATAAAATACAATTTCATAACTGTGTAACTGCGTAAACATCTGTCACTGACAGGGAAAAAAAAAGTTTGTCTCTCTCTGTTAAATGATCAGATAGCTATGTAATTTACATGTTAGAGAAATATGGTACCGATGTGTAAAGTTGTATAAGCAAATACCATATTAGCTAGGGCTCCTTGTGCTTGCCAAACACATGGGACACAAAGTAAGCGTGTACCCCCCTGAGGATTAATGTAATTATAATCTCAGGTGTTACAGATTACAGCAACGGAATCAAATGTATCATGGAAAACCTTTGCATCATTGTAATTCAAAAATCTTTAAAAATAATAAAATAAAAATACAAAATAATAAAAATAATAAAATAAAAATAATAAAATAATAATAAAATAAAAATACAAATAATAAAAATTAAAAAAATAATAAAATTTAAAAAATAATAAAATAATAAAAATAATAAATAAAAATAATAAAATAAAATAAAAATGTTTTAAGTACAAAATTATTCACTCAAATGCGTGTCCTCTAGCGCTAAATGTGCGTCTTGCTGTAAGGTAGTCGTAGTTATCGTCCTCTGTAAGCGAAGTTCTGCTGAAGTCAATGTACTTACCTCATAATAAACAAAAGTGAAATGCTATGCGTATAGATACCATAGTTATTATGTACAGTACCGTGATCAAGAAAGTACTACACTGTAATGTATTGTTGTGTTATGAAAGAGGCTGTCTCATTGTAGCTATACCACAAAAGTTACATGTTTTACTTTCCAGAAGAGTTCAGAAAAACTGTGCAGATATAAAACAGCAATAATAAAATTGTCACTCATTAGTAGCGTCATGATATAATCATGTAGCTGTCAAACAAACTAACCACTGTCATCTGGTATCTCTTAGAAAGTACTTTAAATCCAGAATGTATTTTCAAGTAAACCAAAATGTTGCATTAAAATCTCATTAGCAGTGCCGGTATATGTTCTAAGTATGTGAGCCTTATAGTCGTTACGTGATCATGCAACTAACAAGCAAGAATGTAGCAAGAATGTACATACACAATAACACAGTGTCCTCTGTTCACTATAACAATGCATTTGTAATTACTGTCTAAATATGTTCCCTAGGTTCTTGACTGGATAGTTTATTTTAAAACATAGTTGCATGTTAACAGTGCATGTTAAAAGTTGCATGTTAAAAGTTGGGTGTTGAAAGTGTGACAAAGAGTACTAGTAGCGTGAAGCGAAAAATTTTATGGCAAAGACTAAGTTAAAAAGTAGATTATCTTTCAATAAACGGTTTTACATGTGAAATTTGGTGTAAACCTTCACTCTTCCTAGTACGCAGAGTTTCAACTTCAAAGCAATTATGTTGTATACTTCGGTAAGGAGTGCTAAAATTTTTCTCAAGGTTAGCGTCTACGTTATTTTTCTCTGAGCCAGCCGGCGCACGTGGCTGCCTGCCGTGTGAGTCACTGTCTGTCTCTTTGTTGGCGCGCATCGTTATTGGGATTTGGAGGTCTAACTTCTACAAGTTCATCTTGTCGAGAGGGCACTGCCATGTTTGAATCCCGCCAGTTCTGATGCAATTCATGACTGTCGTTACGATTATATCGTCTGTCGTCATGTTGGTGCTAGCTATTGTGTCTGAAGTTATTCTCTCGCTTGATAATAATTGTTTTGGTTCCCATATTGTCTGTTTCTATGAGTATCTGTCATATTAATTACTACGGAAATGCGATCTTTCTCTGTAACTATTATTCTGCCAACGGTTTTCATACGGGTGGTATCTGTTTTGGTCATGATTTGTGTTCTGAGAATAGCCTTGTCATGTCCAGTTATTATTTCTTTCCTCACGTAATTGTGACGGATGTGACCTGTAATTGTTGTGTTCCTGTTTTCGCATCCTCCGATTGTCAGTGTCGATTTCCAATTCTTGTAACAGTCCCTGAAAACCTTCAATGTCGTCTTTGCAACGTCCTGCCAAAATAATACGTCGTAAATGTTCAGGCAATTTGATTAAGCAAATGCGGATGAGATCTGAGGGGCTGCAGGGGTTTGACAGGTACTGATTCTTGTGCAACATGTCTTCAAAATATTTCACAAGACTGGATAATTCAGATTGTTCGAAATGTTTCATCATTATGTTGCTATGTTTTACTCGGTATTGTGTAGCTTGAGACCAATATGCTGAGAGGAAGGCATGATAAAATTCTCCTTCACTGTGACAATCGTCAATGACCGATCGCATTCTTACAGCTGGTTCATTCTCTAAATAGCCACACATAAATTCTAACCTGTGCTCCAATGACCAGTTGGGGGGAAAACAATGAGAGAATTGATGAAGCCACGCTTATGGATGAATGTCGTTGCCAGAATTCGTAAATGTTTTGAATTTACGTGTAGTAATGAACAGCTTATAGTCAAAATCATCATGTCTGCAAGTCGCATATCGGTCATTGTTACTTCGTTTCGGCGGTTCCATCTCTAAATTCGGTGTACCTTGCCAATTTTGTTCATTATTTACGAAGTGCCTCGTGTTATTATTTTGGGGCTGTTCCGTATTTCTATGTCCCTCTTCCCGTATTGGGGCGCGAGTATCCTCTGAAATATGTAATTCTTGTATTACCTGTGTCAACTGATCTTGTACTTTCCGGATTTCTCTTTTGTACTGTGTATTGATTTGATTTTGATTTTGTTTGAATTTTCTGGTTTGTTCATACTCTTCTGTGTCAGTGATGGTTACAGGTCTTGTGTCATTCAGATCATCATCTACCTTTGTAGATAAGTTAGTGAACTGATCCGAAAGTTCGGCTACTTCCTCCGATAGTGAACAGATTTCCTCAGTGTGTTTTTCTGAACCAAGTTTCAGAGTGTCCATTTGTGTTGAAATCGTATCTACTGTGTCCTTTAAGTTTTCCCGAGTTTTTGCTAGTTGCGTAACCGAATCGGTAGATGCAACTTCTTCAATTTTAGCTTGCAAGGTGTATGTGATTTTCATGAACAATAGTTTGCAGTTCTTTTATGGCTGCTTCGTGATTCTGTAATGCATTTTCATGACACGAAAAAATAGGTTGAAAATGCTCACAAATTTGTGTTTTTACGTCATTACAGACTTTTTGACATTTCGATTCAATTTTAAGTATCTCAGCAGTGAAACCTTCACGTGTTTGTTCAAGCGTTTGTTCCAATGAGTCTAACTTTTCAAGCTGTTGCTGTGTTTGTCTCTGATTTTGTTCCATCGTGTCTAACTTTTGAAGATTTTGTCCCATTTGTTTCTGATGTTGTTCAAGCGTTGTGTCTAACTTTTGTAGCCTTTGTCCCATTTGTTGCATTAACTGTAATAACAATGCACTGGTGTCTGAAACATGTTCCTCAGTGCTATTCGGCAGTGCATTTGAACCGGCAATATTCGCATTTTGAAAAGCAGAAAATGTGTCTTGACTTATTTGAGAAAACGGTGAGGACGCAAAACCTGATCTACAGCACTTGCACTTGCCCGCGAAAGGCAAAGGTCCCGAGTTCGAGTCTCGGTCGGGCACACAGTTTTAATCTGCCAGGAAGTTTCGTTTCTGATCTACAGTATTTGCAAGATTGTGTCCTGTCATTTCGGATTCCTGAGGCGAGCTGTTGCCGACCGATCGATCGATAATGCTTCCCTGTTCACTAATTGTTTCACTGTCTACACCATTATTTGCAGCCCGCTCCATTTCCCTATGCACAATTACCAAATTACTACTTTCAACATTAGTTAATTCATTACGCGGTGGCGCTAACACACTGCTTTCGTCTTCACTGTCATTTCTCAGTTTACTTTGGAGCCTAGTATTACGTTTTTCACACGCCATTATTGTCACAATATTTCCCACAATAACACAGAAAAGCACAATTTGAAGAGCAAAATAAGAAACCACGTTAGCATAGCACTGAAAATATCTAGTTAATTGCAAGCGCAGCTGCGAAATACTTGGTGCAAATCTGCATGCATGCCACAACTGTTTTACTGTACAACAATGAAAAACTACATCTACAAAGGAAATTCTCTCTATAATTACGCGCTAGCAATAAACAATAGCTACACTAATTACACAAACTACAAGAAAAAAATCAGAAGATTCCAGTGAGGTATCCTAGGCTAAGGGTCGACATGTGTAACGTCCCCTTAGAACAATTTATACAAGACTGTGCTTAAACTGACACACAATATTTTTAGCGCAACGCAATCTATCAAAGATCCCTGCAAAAGAATGGCCCTGAGTAACATTAAACTATACCTTTCAGAAATCACTTACCTCACAAAAATCTTCATTACTCGAACTACTGCAATACAGCGAGCGCCACTACTGCCAGATAAATAAAAGATTCAAACTACGGAAGGCACTAACTACTGATGGGGATAGTTAGCAAATGAAAGATATTAATAGAGAACAAACAATGTATTTACCTTAATAGTCATAATATATATAGCAGTTCATGACAAATTACAAAACTCCGCCATCTCTCTCCCCACATCCACCACTGCTGGCGGCTCACCTCCAACTGCGCAACGCTACGCGCTGTTCACATCCAGCTGCCGCTGCCCAACACTACAATGGCAGACAACAATGCAAACTAGCCACAGACTGCACACAGCATAGGCAGTGATTTTCATACCGAGCGCTACGTAACGTTGCCGATAAGAAAACATAAACAGCCTAGTTACACCGTCATTATAGCCGTGCGTGTTAAAGTTCTGCTTATGGGACAGAGCGACGCGCCGGCCCCAGATCGAATCCACACAGAGGATTACGACGAGGCCAGGAGTGCCAACCAGTCTGATTGCGGTTTTAGGCGGATTCGGACATCCAATGAGGTGAATACCGGCTTGGTTCCTAGGTAACGCCTTAGTTACACGATTCGCAACCACTTCGAAAACGTTCGCGCTCTTCTCGTTATCCATGTGATGTGGGGTAAGCATATTCCTTCCCAGGGGTTGCAGGTTGGCGACGGGAAGGCATGCGGACACACCTTAACCACACCAAATGTGGTAACAACGATGACTACCCTGCTTAGCTGCAGGACGAAGGCACAAGAAATAGAAGAAGAAACGTCGGTGATGAGCAACATAGGAAGGAAGAGAACAGAAGCTTTCGAAATGTGATGTTGCAAAGGAATAGTGAAGGTTAGATGGGCAGCATAAGTAATACAGGGGTACTGAATAGTCGAGAGAAAACAGTTTTATGTAGAACATAAACATATTCTGAGGCATAAAGGACTAGACAATTTCGCAATAAAGGAAAGTGTCAAGAGTAAATAGTTTACAGAGAGATCAACGCTTGACTATAGTAATTCGGGCCTGCTCCACAGGCTGTTGCATATTTTTCAACTGGACGCCACTTCAGCAACTTACGTGTCCCATTAATCCTGTCGGGAGAAGGGGACCTACAGTATTATGTGTAATCCGAATGACGTGCGGTTCAAGACGAGTCTCGTGCATGTTGAAAGGTAAAGGGTAGATGAAAGAAGATGGAAATATTTCGTGCTCCGGCCAGGATTCGATCCCCCTCCCCTCCCCTGTGATTCCAGGAATACTATTTACCACTAGACCAACAGGTCTAGTGGCTTAACAGCGTTAAGCAGGTTAAAGTCACTATCAATACCTTCACTGCATAGACAGAATGAAAATATTACCGATCACAGTATCTAAAGTGGAGTTACTAAATACAGATCTCAGAAATTCCGTCACCAAAGACGACGAAGCAGATATTCCAGCATTTGAATCAGGAACTTCTACCTTTGTAACTTAGAAAAAAATAACCTCGGTGTAGCGAAGCAACTGAAATCACGTCATAAAGGCAATTCTTCCGGTCCAGATTCCATACCAGTTATATTCCTTTCAGGATAAGCTGATATAATAGCTCCGTACTTCATCATATACAGCCAGTTGCTCGATGAAAGCTCCGTACCTAAATACTGGAAAGTTGCACAGGTCATACAAATACTGCAGAAAGGAAGTAGGAGTAATCCGACGAATTACAGATCCGTATCGGTGACGTCGATTTGTAGGACTTCGGAAAATACAGTGTGTTCGAACATCTTGAATTACCTCAACGAAAATGATCTGTTGGCACTTAGTCAACACGGATTCAGAAAATATCATTCTTGTGAAAATTGATATACTTCGATGGGGACAGCTGAAAATGTGTGCCCCGACCGGGACTCGAACGCGGGATCTCCTGCTTACAAGGCAGACGCTCTATCCATCTTTTTTTTCCATCTGAGCCACCGAGGACACAGATGAATAGCGCAACTGCAGGGACTTATCCCTTGCACGCTTCCCGTGAGACCCACATTCCTAACTGTCTACAATCTACATACGTAATGTTCCTAATAGATATTTGCCCATCCACTCATTACTCGCGCCAACTAAGGAGACGATTCCCGTAAGAGTTCGGGCAACCTCTTACGGGGATCGTAAGAAAATCCACTTTTTCAGAATATCGCATTTATTTTCTTCTTGGTTATTAATATTTTCCTGTCATTTCGTTTTCATATGTTTGAAAATATGTGTTGTAACTAGCTGCGTTTAACGAACGAAATAAGACAATATTGTATAGTTTAATAGTAAACTTCTGGAGACTTACAGACACCATGATACCGGTTACGTTACAAAATAGTATAATACCAGTTAACATTTAACCTAATTCGGTTTGTTTCGTTGACTATAAACCGTCCGTAACAAAGAATTTTTACGCTGCTATGGCATTTCATTTTATCTGAGTGACAACTACACAACTTGGACAGAAATGAAACTGTTCGGTATATCGAATTTACACTTCAGTTACTGTCCGCAGCTAACAATGAGTATAATCTGAGAGGCGGGATGTGGCTACCAGTGGGGTGTCGTGGTCTAGTCGGGATGGTATGCTTTGTTGTAAATGATTTTTCATAAATGCAACTACGTGAAAAATTTATATGTGATTAGGTTCGGTCGACGTGAATATATTAAATCGTCTCACGCCTTTAGTCGACTTCCGAGATAATGTCGGTCAAATTCTCAGTCTCTTTACATGAGAATCGGTAACTGCCGTTACAATTATGTATTAATGCTGGTACTGCTGTGCAACTAGAGAAATGTATGTTTTCGACACGATACATCTTTCGTTATTCACTTAAAACATTGCCAATGGTAAGATTTTCATGCCTTTAGCGTGAATGTCATACCTGCATCCACATTTCACTAGAATTTTCCTCGTTGGCTGTGGAGCCGCAAATAAGTAAAAATAAAAAAACTCTGAGATCATAACCGGCGAAGAATAACAAAGAACATCAAGTTTACTGGCAAGGCAATATTTTGCAGACGGCCAATAACACAGACCATAAGCAGCTGTGTGCCGTGAGGGAGCGAGGGTAAGGGCTGCTTCTCCGCCTCACCCCTCGCACGAATTCATCTCTACTACCTGCTGTAGATTATTGCACAGTATTTTTCAATGTAACGAAAACCAAAGACAATTGGTAGCGACGCCATCTCGCTCTTACAGTATTTCGTCTTGACTTCTTAAATTGGATTTAAGAGACAACATTGTGGCTAAAAGATCAGTATTACGTTAAGTGATACGTAACTGATCTTTTTTTTTGCGTCGTAGGCATCAGATGCACCGAACTGTCACTGAACTGCACTGAAAAGTCGAAGAAACTGGTACACCTGCCCAATATCGAGTGGCGCCCCCGCGAGCACATAGGTGTGCCGCAACACGACGTGACATGGACTCGACTAATGTCTGAAGTAGTTGTCGAGGAAATTCACACTGTGAATCCTGCAGGGCTGTCCATAAATCCCTAAGAGTACGGCGGGGTGGAGATGTCTTCTGAACAGTACGTTGCAGGGCATCCCAGATATCCTCAATAATGTTCGTGTCTGAGGAGTTTGTGGCCAGTGGAAGGGTTTAAACTCAGAAGAGTGGTTCTGGAGTCACTCTGTAGCAATTGTGGAAGTGTGGGGTGTGGCATAGTCCTGCTGGAATCGTCCAAGTCCGTCAGAATGCACAATGGACATGAATGGATGCAGGTGATCAGACAGGATCTTACGTGTCACCTGTCAGAGTCGTATATAGACGTATCAAGTACACATGCCCCACACTATTATAAAGCCTCCACCAGCTTGAACAGTCTCCTGCTGACATGCAGCGTCCATGCATTCATGAAGTTGTCGCCATACCTGTACACGTCCATCCGCTCAATTCAATGCGAAACGAGACTTGTCCTTTCAAGCAACATGTTTCCAGTCATTAACAGTCCAATGTTGTTGACGGGCCCAGGCGATGCGTAAAGCTTTGTGTCATGCAGTCATCAAGAGTACACAAGTCGACCTTCGGCTCCGACAGTACGTATCTATGGTGTTTCGTTGAATGGTTCGCCCTCTGACGCTTTTTGATGGCCCAGCCTTGAAATCTGCAGCAATTTGCGGAAGGGCTGCATTTCTGTGACGTTGAACTATTCTTTCCAGTCGCCGTTGGCCCCGTTCTTGTAGGATCTTTTTCCACCTGCAGCAATGTCGGAGATTTGACGTTTTACGGGATTCCTGATATTCACGGTAAACTCGTGAAATGGCCGTATGGGAAAATCCCCACTTCATCGGTACCTTGGAGATGCTGTGTCCCATCGCTCGTGCGCCAACTATAACACCACGTTCAAAATGGCTCTGAGCACTATGGGACTTAACTTCTAAAGTCATCAGTCCCCTAGAACTTAGAACTACTTAAACCTAACTAACCTAAGGACATCACACACATCCATGCCCGAGGCAGGATTCGAACCTGCGACCGTAGCGGCCACGCGGTTCCAGACTGTAGCGCCTTTAACCGCTTGGCCACACCGGCCGGCCCACGTTCAAACTCACTTAAATCTTGGTAACCTACTATTGTAGCAGCACTAACCGACCTAACAACTGCGCCGGCCGGAGTGGCCGTGCGGTTCTAGGCGCTACAGCCTGGAGCCGAGCGACCGCTACGGTCGCAGGTTCGAATCCTGCCTCGGGCATGGATGTGTGTGATGTCCTTAGGTTAGTTAGGTTTAATTAGTTCTAAGTTCTAGGCAACTGATGACCTCAGAAGTTAAGTCGCATAGTGCTCAGAACCATTTTAACCTAACAACTGCGCCAGGCACTTGTTGTCTTACATAGGCGTTGCCGACCGCAGCGCCGTATTCTGCCTGTTTACGTATCTCTGTATTTGATTACGCATGCGTAGACAAGTTTCTTTGGCGCTTCAGTGTACGTAAACATGAAACGGCTTACTGTATTCCTGCCTTGGCTTCCCTCTAGAATTTTAACCCCCACACTTCCACCCATTAACAAATTGACTATTATTTGAGGCATCAGGAAGTCTTCGATCGATCACTTCTCTTAGTCAATTTGTACCACTAATTTCTTTTTTCCCCAATTCAATTCAGTACCACCTCAATATTTATTCGATCTACCCATCTAATCTTCGGATTCTTCTGTAACACGACATTTCAAGAGCTTCTGTTCTGTTCTTGCTCGAACTGCTATTGTCTGCCTTTCCCTTCCGTACAAGGCCGCAGCTAAGGTAGATATATTCAGTGAAGACTTCCTAACGGCTAAATTTATGTTAACATTTTCCTCTTCCAGAAGGACTTTCCTTGCCCTTACCAGTCTGCATCGTCTCTACTTTCGCCATTGTCAGTTATTTTGCTCCCCAAATAGCAAAACTCATCTTCCACTTCTAGTGTCATTTCCTAATCTAGTTTCTTCAGCTTCGCCTGATATAGGGGTTGGTTAAAACTAAAGCGCAGCTCCTGGAGGTCCTGTGCGAGCTGTAATTATCGTGTGGAAGCGAAACTAGGTGTATGTATTCTAATCCATTAATGCGAAACCGACTTACGCTGGAAAAGTTAGTTCCAAATTTGGCCACCAAGTGTAAATCTGGCGCCGTGAGTGCAAGAAAGACGTATATAAATGTTGCCAAACATAATGGATTACTCTCGGACTTGGACAAAAAGGTCAAACGCGTGAGAAATGCATAATGTTGATTTTATTTTAACTGCCACTTACACAATTTGTTCAGTATGAGCACTGGAGACGTCGACGAAATGCTGTACAGCACCTGGCGGCTAAAATCTTAACTATTTTTTTTTCCATTGTAAGTGGATTCTACATTAATGCATTAGCATATCTACCAAGTTTCGCTGCCATACTATAATTACAGTCCACACTGGACCTTCGTTAGTAGCTGCACTTCAGTTACAATCATCTGGTACCTCATTATACATTTCATCACGTTCATATTTTAATCTCTCTTTTCAAGACGCCATTCATTCCGTTCAACTACTCTTCCAAGTCAATTGCTGTCCCTGACAAAATATTACAGAGTCGACGACAAAACCCAAGGTTTTCATTTCTTCCTTCGAACTTAAAATTTCCAAATTTCTCCTTGGTTTCCTTCCCATCTTGGTCTATGTACAGATTGAATATCATGTCTTTAGACTCTTACATCTAAAGTTTGGTTTCTGTACAAGATTAGATTAGATTAGGTTAATACTAGTTCCATGGATCATGGATACGATATTTCGTAATGATGTGGAACGAGTCAAATTTTCCAATACATGACATAATTAAGTTAACAACATAATTAAGTTAATTTAAGAACATAATTAAGTTAATATAACAACTTTTTTATTTTTGTTGCTTTTTAATCTTTTTAAATTTTTTATAATTTTTTTGTTTGGGTTTTTTTCTTAATTTATATCTAAAAATTCCTCTATGGAGTAGAAGGAGTTGTCATTCAGAAATTCTTTTAATTTCTTCTTAAATACTTGTTGGTTATCTGTCAAACTTTTGATACTATTTGGTAAGTGACCAAAGACTTTAGTGGCAATATAATTCGCCCCTTTCTGTGCCAAAGTTAGATTTAATCTTCTTAGTGAAGATAATCCTTTCTCCTAGTATTGTAGTTATGCACACTGCTATTACTTTTGAATTGCGTTTGGTTGTGAATAACAAATTTCATAAGAGAGTATATTCTGATTACACGGTTTTGTGCAATAAATACTTTATTCCTCAGTGATGAATTACCCCAAAATATGATGCCATATGCAAGCAATGAGTGAAAATAGGCGTAGTAAGCTAATTTACTAAGATGTTTATCACCAAAATTTGCAATGACCCTTATTGCATAAGTAGCTGAACTCAAACGTTTCAGCAGATCATCAATGTGTTTCTTCCAATTTAATCTCTCATCAATGGACACACCTAAAAATTTTGAATATTCTACCTTAGCTATATGCTTCTGATTAAGGTCTATATTTATTAATGGCGTCATACCATCTACTGTACGAAAGTGTATGTACTGTGTCTTATCAAAATTCCGTGAGAGTCTGTTTACAAGGAACCACTTAGTAATTTTCTGAAAGACATTATTGACAATTTCATCAGTTAATTCTTGTTTGTCAGGTGTGATTACTATACTTGTATCATCAGCAAAGAGAACTAACTTTTCCTCTTCATGACTATAGAATGGCAAGTCATTAATATATATTAAAAACAACAAAGGACCCAAGACCGACCCTTGTGGAACCCCATTCTTGATAGTTCCCCAGTTTGCATATTATGAGAACTGCTTATTTCGACTTTCTGCACTCTTCCAGGTAATTACGAATTAAACCATTTGTGCACTGTCCCACTCATGCCACAATACTTGAGCTTGTCTAGCAGAATTTCATGATTTACACAATCAAAAGCCTTTGAGAGATCACAAAAAATCCCAATGGGTGGTGTTCGGTTATTCAGATCATTCAAAATTTGATTCGTGAAAGCATATATGGCATTTTCTGTTGAAAAACCTTTCTGGAAACCAAATTGACATTTTGTTAGTACTTCATTGTTACAGATATGTGAAGCTACTCTTGAATACATTACTATCTCAAAATTTTTGGATAAAGCTGTTAGAAGATAGATTGGATGGTAATTGTTGACATCAGATCTATCCCCTTTTTTATGCAAAGGTATAACAATAGCATATTTCAGTCTATCAGGGAAAATGCCCTGTTCCAGAGAGCTATTACACAGGTGGCTGAGAATCTTACTTATCTGTTGAGAACAAGCTTTTAGTATTTTGCTGGAAATGCCATCAATTCCATGTGAGTTTTTGCTTTTAAGCAAGTTTATTATTTTCCTAATTTCAGAGGGAGAAGTGGGTGAGATTTCAATTGTATCAAATTGCATAGGTATGGCCTCTTCCATTAACTGCCTAGCATCTTCCAATGAACACCTGGATCCTACTATATCCACAACATTTAGAAAATGATTATTAAAAATATTTTTAACTTCTGACTTTTTGTTCGTAAAGTTTTCATTCAATTTGATGGTAACACTGTCTTCCTGTGCTCTTTGTTGACCTGTTTCTCTTTTAATAATATTCCAAATTGTTTTAATTTTATTATCAGAGTTGCTGATTTCAGACATGATACACATACTTCTGGATGTTTGAATAACCTTTCTTAATATAGCACAGTAGTTTTTATAATGTTTGATAGTTTCTGGGTCACTACTCTTTCTTGCTGGCAGAAACATTTCCCATTTCCGGTTACAAGATATTTTTATACCCTTAGTGAGCCATGATTTGTTACATGGTTTCTTACGAGTATATTTAACTATTTTCTTGGGGAAGCAGTTTTCAAATGCATTTACAAAAGTGTCATGAAATAAATTATATTTTAAATTGGCATCAGGTTCACGGTACACCTCATCACAGTCTAACTGCTGTAGGCTTTCCCTGAAATTTGCAATTGTTAAATCGTTGACTGAACGTACTACTTTGGAGGACTGTTTAGTACTGCTGAATGGAGCCATGTCATATATTGTAAGTAGCTGTGCACCATGATCAGAAAGACCATTCTCAACAGGCTGAGCATTTATCTGGTTAAACTTATCTTGGTCTATAAAGAAGTTATCCAAGTAGGAAAATCAATAACGGGTGTCAAATAGAAAGAACCGAGTAATACTTCAAGGTCATTTTCCCTATTACCCTCTTTCAGAGAATCTACATTGAAGTACCCACAAATAATAATTTGCTTCCCCCTGTCTGACAGATAGCACAACAAGGAGTCCAAATTTTTTAGAAATAGATGAAAATTTCCCAATGGGGACCTATACACAGTTACAATTATAAATGTGCCTTTATTAAATTTAAGCTCACAGGCACATGCTTCTATATGTTTCTCTACACAAAACTTTTTTGTTTCTGTAATTTTTGCACAATAACAACTTTTGACATTTATGGCAACTCCTCCTTTCTCCATATTTTCTCTGCAAGGTTTCGCAGAAGAGCTTCTGTGAGGTATAGAAGGTAGGAGACGAGATACTGGCAGACGTAAAGCTGTGAGGACGTGGCGTGAGTCGTGCTTGGGTAGCTCAGACGGTAGAGCACTTGCCCGCGAAAGGCAAAGGTCCCGAGTTCGAGTCTCGGTCCGGCACACAGTTTTAATCTGCCAGGAAGTTTCAAGTTCCAAATAACCTGATGCTTTCTGTATTTTATCCCAGATATCCAGAGTTTGAGTGTGTTACAATCAACATTGTCAAAAGTTTTTTTACATCATCAAAAGCTATAAACCTAAGTTTGCCTTTCTTTCACCGATCTAAGGTAAGTCGTAGGATCAGTATTGCCTAGCGTGTTACTGCATTTCTCTGAAACCTACTTTCTCTATTCTTCTGCAAGTAATTCACGTCGCTTCGCAATCGTGATATATTGGTATTTTTGCACTCCTCCTACAGTCTGAGGATATTTCGCAAGTCTCGTATATCTTGACCAGGTGAAATAATTTTGTCATGGTACTACTATACTATCAGTTTCATATATTGTCCGTTCTTTACTAAATTCTAACAAAAAATTAATAGGACATCAAATTTTTAATACGTAAAAATGGATTACCTAGACAATCTACCTCTGACATCACTTGGTGTGTTGTTACGGCAGTCTCAACTAGACCTTTTTTGGGCTTAAGTCTGCTAGGCTGTTGCTGTCAGGCAGATGAATCAGTTACTGAATGTCTACATAACCCATAAAAGTAACAAGCGAGGTGAATTGGTAAAGGCACGGGGGACTCATTCCGGAAGAGTTAGATTCAAACCGCGATCCAGTCACCCAGATTCAGGTCTTCCTAAATCTATTGAGATGAATGCCGATTGGTTCCTTTGAAAAGTATCGCCCTCTTGCTTCCTCATCCGAACTTGTTCTCTCTCTCTCTCTCTCTCTCTCTCTCTCTCTCTCTCTCTCTCTCTCTCTCTCCCCACCTCCGTGCTGTCAGGACAATAAACTCTAATCTTCCTTCCATTTCCCTTCCCACAAACGTTGTTGCGTTAATTGCTTGTGAATGGGGAGACGTGGGAAGAATCTTTAACTTACCAGCTCGAGCCCCCTCGACACGGTGGATAACGTCGCCAAATAGCATCGACGCCCGACGTAGAGACAGCTCATTTCAGTCTTGGCGAGAGATTAAACTGTAATCACCGTAATTTGTCCGTCGTGGAGAGGTGTTGGCGTATTCTACAGGATCTCCTCACCTCAGATCCATGAAAGAAAAATCTATCTATCTATATACTTGTGCCCTGTTTCCACTCTCCAGCGTCGCCCCTTCGCCTATGAAGGGGCCTACTTCCTCAAAGGCCAGAAGTAGATGCCAATGACAGGGGACAGGCAGCAGTAAAATAGCTCAGACGTACCGAAATAGGCCTGGCTGTGTGTATCAACGGCGACTGAGATTTTGATGTAATAGAGCTATTTAGATATAAGCCACTACTGTCGCCCTGCCGATAAGACTACTCTATTCACATTGTGAAAAGGACAGCGGATCTGTCGGTTTATCGGTCCTCATGCGGCACTTCGGCCGGCCGCGGTGGCCGAGCGGTTCTAGGCGCTTCAGTCCGGCACGGCGCGACTGCTACGGTCGCAGGTTCGAATCCTGCCTCAGGCATGGACGTGTGTGATGTCCTTAGGTTAGTTAGGTTTAAGTAGTTCTAAGTTCTAGGGGACTGATGACCTCAGATGTTAAGTCCCATAGTGCTGAGAGCCATTTGAGCGGCACTTCGATGTGATCAATAGACAAGCAAGGATGCGAAATGTCACCCACCCTCAGTGCGTCTTGGCAGCACTTACTAATTTTAGTAAGATCGATTTAGCAAGTTGCGCTTCATATTCTCAAATAAGACTTTACTAGTCAACAAATCAATGTTACTCGCTTCATTTCGATACTACTGCACGTGGGAAACTTCCTTAACGAGCTGTGGTGAACTCGTAAAAGAAAGGAATTTTAGTAGGAGTCGGAAAAAAAAGAAAAAAAATTGTCTTCAAGTTAATGGTCAGCTGAGAAAAAGGGGGGTAGGAAGGCGGCAAGGCAACATACACGGATATCTCCAGAGTTTCTGAAAGTTTGGCGATAATATATCAGTACTGAGCAGAATATCCCATGTACGTCCTGATTCGATAAAATTGGGGCAAGTAAAATTGTCATCATAATGATCAACAGTATCAAGTTAAATCCTTGCAATTTTCGCCTCCCCCACCCCTTTTCATCTCCACCAAATACACTTGGTCCCTCCATACTGTGATTGTGGCAATGTAACTTTCGGTGGTGCTGCTTTCTTTTTATTTAGGAGAAACTATATCTTCATATAAAGAGTTCCTCATGAAAACTCTTTTTGTACGGCACTTCTCCATTCTACACATGCAAATGCATGATAATGGTCGGTCAGGGTCAGTCCGTTATTTTTCTTCGTGTTTTATTCTGATTATAGGTTAAACAGCTCTTAGAAGATGGTTTAGATTATTTGTAAAGTCTAATTAAATTGTCGAATCCTAGATTTCAGTAAGTACTTGGTAAAATAGACAAAATATCAAAATTAGACCATTCACTGCTGGAAATTTAAAATTATTAAAATTTTGAATACCTATAACAGAAACCGTATAATGTTGTAGGCTTCCTGTAAATATTTACACGTTGGTAACTAATTCCATCAAGTTAAACTACGATCTTTGCGTCATCTAGTACAAAGTAGTAGTGTCTACATCGATCTTTCGAGTAAAACACTAGCCAAAACAATCTTACTCACAGTAAAGGCATCATTATGTTACGCCCCATGGTATTTCGTAAAGAGATAGGTACATCCAAATGGTACAATAAACAGGTATCTACCTCTAGATGTCAGCTGGGATACAGCTTTTGACACTTTATAGGCGAAATGTGTTTTGATACCTGCTTACTGTAAAATACTGACGTACCTGTTGCATTACGAAATGTTATGTGATGTAAAATAATGAAGCCTTGACTGTGGGTAAAATTCTAAAACACTATTATGACAAGTGTCTAATTCAAAGATCGATGTAGACACTTCTACATTGTACTAAGTGATTTGAAGATAGCAATATACCTTGCTGAAACTAGTTATCAATGTACAAATAAACTGAAGCGCCAAGGAAACTGCTATTGGCATGCCTATTCAAATGCAGAGATAAGTAAACAGGCACAATACGGCGGTACAGTCGGCAACGTCTATGTAAGACAAGTGTCTGGCACGGTTGTTACATAGGTTACTGCTACTACAAAGGCAGGCTATCAAGATTTAAGTGAGTTTGAACGTGGTGTTACAGTCGGCGCACGAATGATGGGACACAGCACTTCCGAGGGAGCGATGGAGTGGGTATTTTCCCGTACGACCTTTCCACAAGTGTACTGGGAATATCAGGGATCCGGTAAAACGTCCAATCTCAGACATCGGTGTGGACAGAAAAAGATCTTACAAGAACGGGACCAACGACGACTGAAGAGATCGTTCAACGTGACAGTAATGCAACACTTCCGTAAATTGCTGCAGATTTCAATGCTGGGCCATCAACAAGTGTCAGCGTGCGAACCATTCAACGAAACATCATCGATATGGGCTTTCGGAGCCTATGGCCCACTCGTGTACCCTTGATGACTGCACGACACAAAGCTTTACGCATCGCCTGGGCCCCTCAACACCTGGACTGTTGACTGGAAACATGCTGCCTGGTCGAGCGGATGGACGAGTACGGGTATGGAGCCAACCTCATGAATCCATGGTCCCTGCATGTCAGCAGGGGACTGCTCAAGCTGGTGGAAGCTTTGTAATGGTGTGGAGCGTGTGCAGTTGGAGTGGTAAGGCACCCCTGATACGTCTACATACAACTGCGCCAGGAGACACGTAAGGAAGCAACCCGTCTGATCACCTGCATCCATTCATGTCCATTGTGCACTCCGAAAAACTTCGGCAATTCTGTCAGGACAATGCGTCACACCACACGACCTGAATTGCTACAGAGTGGCTACTGAGTTTAAACACTTCCGCTGAGCACCAAACTCCCCAGACATGAACATTATTGAGCATATCTGGGATGCCTTGTGTGACGTGCTGTTCAGAAGAGATCTTCACCCCCTCGTATTCTTAAGGATTTATGGACAGCCCTGCAGGATTCGTGGAGTCAGTTCCCTCCAGCACTACTTCAGACATTAGTAGAGTCCATGCCGCATCGTGTTGCGGCACTTCTGCATGCTCGCGGGGGCCCTACACGATTTTATGAGGTGTGCCAGTTTCTTTGGCTCTTCAGTGTATTTACTATATTGGCCAATAAAGTGTTCGCACAAGAAGGGGACAGCATTGATATTTATAGATCGCCTGCTGCAGAACTGACAAGTTCAGGTAACTGTAGGTTTGCTACGGAAGTTTGAGGCAGTTACTCGTATTTATTCCTTGTCCGGACAGACGCAAGGGAGTAACGCCTGTTCATCAAGATAACGAGAAATTCTAAATTGAATGAGGAGTCAGCCTAGAAGATTCCATAGGACTGAAACTATTTCAGCACCGGCAGAGGAATTTCAAAGTTTCTTCAACCAGAAAGCTCAAAAAGAATTATTTTTAATGGCGCACACCTGAACCACTTAATATTTTCTGATTACGTTCTACTGTGCGCAGCTAGTTCTGGTAAACGTAACGGCAAATGTAAGGAATTAATCCAGTAAGTTCGAAAATGTCTGACGTCCATTACGAGAAGATGAAAATATTGTATGTCGCACATATCGAAAAGAAGACAGTACAAGTTAATAATGAAATCGTAGACTCAGTTGACGAGCTTTCGTACTACACTGACGACGGACAAGAAGCCAAATGAACAGAATAATGACCTTCAGTTATTTTAGTAAATTAAACTTCCTTCGCGTGCGGACAGGAAAGCTTACAGTCAGCCTGTACTATCAGCTTTGAATTAAGACAGTGAAATGATATATGCGTGTGGCTATGGCCTCTCTGGTCGAATCGACCACTTATTCGGTGCAAGTCTGTTTAGATGAATTCGCTTCGACGACTGGCTTGTCGATGTGGATGAAATGATGATAAAGACAACGTGCAGTCCGCGAGAGGAGAAAGACCCGAACTGGGCGGGAATCGAAGGCGGGCCCCTCGCGTGGAATTTTGCCGCGTTGATCATTCAGCTGCCGAGGCGGTCACTTACGACAGTGAAACATGAACTATTAATGGCCGGCCGGTGTGACCGAGCGGTTCTAGGTGCTACAGTCTGGAACCGCGCGACCGCTTCAGTCGCAGGTTCGAATCCTGGATGTGTGTGATGTCCTTAGGTTAGTTAGGTTTAAGTAGTTCTAAGTTCTAGGGGACTGATGACCACAGAAGTTAATTCCCATAGTGCTCAGAGCCATTTGAACCATTTTTGACTCTTAATGTGAAAACTACTCAGAACGTTGTTAAACGACGAATGGAGAGATCTTTGTTGGGAATATTTGTCGAAATTACAACGAAATGAATACAGGCGTTGATATCCGTCAACCGGAACAGTTGAAAATGTGCGCCCCGACCGGGAGTCGGACCTGGGATCTCTTGCTTAAAGGGCAGACGCTCTATCCATCTTTTTTCTTTTTTTTATCTCATTTTGTTCGTATTCGTTCGTTGCATCTGCTCGGGGCGGACGTCGCAAGACATCCGTTTCAGTTCGTCGATGATCCATAACTGAGTTTTTTATTACAGAGGGCAGCTAACCCTCTGACCGAACACGCTGAGCTACCGTGCCGGCCTCTCAATTTTTGTGTACCAATACTAATTTCAAAAATCATGACATGTGGAATAATCGGGTCTATTGCCGGATGTTTGTGTCGCTCTGGCACAATATTTCGGCCACGTAACTCGCTGCCTTCTTCAGGCACCCAGCGCCCTCTGGGCATAAATACTGGACAAGAGCCTCCAATACGGCAGTCTCAGGTAGCACCTGAAGAAGGCAACGAGTTACGTGGTCGAAATATTGTGCCAGAGCGACACAAACATCCGGCAGTAGACCCGATTATTCCACATGTCAAGATCTCGCCGGGAAAGCCTGAAGAGTTACATCAAAAATCATGTTTGGAATTGCACTGAGGATATCAAAATATTTATCTTGTACTAAGCAATGGAAAGTCCAGGATGGATTTTGTTGTTATACAATACTGATTTTTTTCTTCTGGCATAAGATTGTTTAAAGTGAGTTGCTGCATGTGTTCAAATTTGGCAGCCAGATCATGCATTGTTATTATAAGCTAGTCACCACTTTAATGAGTAACTTTTTACACTCATAACAATCACTCTTCACCACTATGCTCTCTGCACTGTGACCATTGAATTCATCTTCCTCTTGATGAAGTGTGATTTTACTGTGCATACAATCTTTGTCTTGCTTGGATTTTAATACTTAAACTTCTGATTTGAGATTAAACTGTTCCATCATAACTTTATGTAATTCATCCTGTCTTCCCATGAACATACTGATGAGTTCCTTTCAGAAATTTCCTAATGTTTCCAAAATTCTAGTGCATTGTTTTTCACTTGACCCCCACTTAATGTAATTCTCATTTGAGATCATCAGTTTGCTATTGAAGATCCTCACTTATTGCTTTGAAACACTCAAGCAACTGGCTTAGTCCAAACATTACCGGTTATAACTAACCGTTGGTGTGCTAGTCCATAGCTGAAGTGAATACCAGTTCGCAAAACCTTTTACTATCACAATTTAAATTACTGTTTTAACAAAATTCCATAATCATTTTCAGAATCAATATTCTCAGATATATTGTCCTGGTTATTAATACCTATTGCACTCACAGCAATGTCTTCATTGTTAGCCTTCATTGTTGTGCATTTGCACATGGCCTATTGTTTCTAAAAGTCACATCTATTCACAGTTTATAGGTGACTAATCATCACTCCTTTCCAGCATAGTGTTTAGGAAATAAAGGCACCACTATGCTGGAATGCTGTGCACTTACCATTTACTGTAGTTCTGCTGTAACGGCCTCTCCGAAGTTGTCACAAGTATCATCAGTTTTGCAGTACTATTTTCGTTGGCTCTCTTCATTAATAATTACTCATGTTGTTGTCAATGATGGATTGTTTCATAATTAGTATGACTTGGTGACCAGTTTGGTGTAGTTCATATGACACAATGGATTGAGGATGATAATGATGATGATTATGATTGGTTAGTGGGGCACTCAATTGCACGATCATCAGCGCCCATACAAAGACCCAATTTTCACGTAGTCCAATTTTTTAACATTCCAATCTAACCACTGTCACAGATGATGATGATGATGATGATGATGATGATGATGATGATGATGATGATGATGATGATGACGACAACACAAACACCCAGTCCCCGGGCAGAGAAAATCCTCAATCCGACCAGGAATTAAAGCCAGAACCCTGTGATCCAGAGAGAACAACGCTAGCCTCTAGACCACGAGCCATACACAATGGGTTGAGAGGATACTATTAGCACATTACAGTCTTTCAAATAGTATTATTGAATTACAGTAATGAAATTATGCCACAAGATAATAATAAAACTTCAGCTTTCAGGATTGCTTCAATCTTGGATGATGATCCCTATTTGCTAATTACTGTACTATATCCTTCCTATCCATAACCATACAATTCAGCAGACTACTTAGATTTCTTTCAAATACCTCCTCCGAACAACTGTTCACGACTGACCTCATATATGGGCTCTCATGGCTGCAATGCTGGTGTGCATTGAAAAAGATGCCACCATAAAATTAATTGTGTCCACAGACGCTAAACAGTGGACTGTTGCACATCACAGAAGTTATTTGTTCTCCTATCAATAGAGAAGCAGCAGTGGTGACATCACACACTGTAAAGATGAGTGACAGAGATGTCAACGGCATTGAGAAACAATTAAAATTTATGAAATTTAAAAGGGCTCAGGTTCTAATGGAATCTCAATCAGCTTCTATACAGAAATATCGGCTGAGTTAGGGCCTCTTTTAATCATAATATTACCATGAGCTGTACTGCATGCAGTGTGGCATAGCAGTTAGCACCAATGGCTGGTGTGCTGTGTGTTGCCATTTGAAACCTGACCACCAGCAGTTAGTTATTTAGTATTTATCATTCTGGAAGATTCTCGAAAGTTCTTATGTTGTGATGTTTATATATTTGGGAATATTTGGTATTTATATTTAAAAGTAGCAGCACTCTTTGTCCAGGAATTCAGTTCTGTTCTGCTCTGCTGGCTGTATATTAGTGTTTGTAATACACATATTTTCAGTGTTTCATTGATGGTCCTACTTTTGGTTTTGGACTCTATTCTGGTCATGGTATGGCAATATACCACAGATACATGACCTAAAAATTGTACATTGTAGTTGAAAGAAAGCACCAGCCATATTTGTCAACAAGACTGATAGCAGAAGTCCACAAAAATTACCATCGAATATAACTGATATCCACATGTTGTGGATATATTATGAGCTAAAATGTAATGAGGCACCTCGAATAGATTATTCTCCCTGCAGAAAGTTGCACTGATTCCAACAGCACTGGTCATGCCGCACCCAGTTAATCCATCTGAGCCACCGAGGACACACAGGATAGTGCGACAGCAGGGACTTATCTCTGGCACGCCTCCCGTGTGACCCACATTCGCCACTTATTATTGTCCTGCACTATATTCATAGTGCCCCTGCTCATTATACTCATTACTCGCGGCGTTACTGCCCGTAAGAGTTCAGGCACTGTTTGTGCATCCGCACAGAAGAAGATGGTCAAATGACCGGTGAGCCTTAACTAACTATATATACATATGCGCTCTAACACTGTCGACAGTAAGTCTTGATCCGAATCTTTTGTATATGAATGTACTGAGCCCACTCAATAGTGAAAATAGGAATGACCGTGGCCTTACTGCAGAAAACACTGCATATGACAAAGCAACAGACTTTTCCATTTATCTAGAGTTAATCATTTGTTTTACAAAATCAACTACTCAAAGAAATGGATCAATGATTCAGGGATCGCTGACTGGACAAATGACAAGAAATCATAAGGTGGGGGAGTATTGCGATGTATCATAGACCTGTGCACGTCGTCCTCACGAAGTATAACTGCAGCAGGTCGTACAATACTCAGATGCTCTTCTTGTGGATCTGATATCTTGCTGTTATAGAAACTGTCACAGTATCTTATAGCCCGTAATTTTGAAACACATTTTTGTGCTCTTTTTATGGCTGTCAACAGTCATTATTTCTTCACCATACTTCCGAAAGAGTCTGGTTTTTATGGTCCTTACATCTGCCTCCCAGCCACTTGTGATTTTGTGCTTTAACGCCTGCTAAGTAAACTGACACTCTTCTGAGTCTTCGATGCAGGGAGAAATCATTTTTATTGCTTCATCTGTCTGTGTGGATCCAAGACTTCTTTGTTTTCCTCCACCTCTGATTGGCCGGTAAAAATCCCTTTGACAAAGCCTGTGATACTGAGCATCTTTGACACGCAAGTCCCCATCACGGACACGTCCCAATACTTAATTCAAGTTTCATCTTTTACGAACAATAATTCACTTTTAATGCTCTTTCGTTTTACTAATTATAACATTTTCACCATGGTGCATAGTTTCCAAGTAATATACAGAAATCAGAAAAAGAGCCCTTTCTGTGCCACAATGTTATCCCGAGGGTTCTGAAGGCTGAAAATTTGGATCCTATATACTTTCAGCTATATACACATGACAAAATAAAATCTTCTGCCTCACATTTTGCAAGCAAAGGACCTTTCTTGTGACGACGTTACTGGACTAGATGGACATCTATTCGCTGCGTTGCATTATGATGCTCCTTGGGAAAAAAGTTTTCAGAACAGCATGCGTTTACAGTTGGGCGCCAAGTGAAAAGCTTATTGTCGTAGGCAGAAAGTAGGAACAAGAGGGGTAGGATAAATCATATATACCTCTCCCGATTAATTGTTCAACTGTCTTTTCCTGGTGTTCTTGTGCCCTCAGCGCCTGCGCCCTTGCCGGGGCCTATCTCGCTATTCCCTGGCTTCAGCTCTGTGTGTGACATGTGATAGGAAGTGATACTAAACGAACGAGAGCACATGTTCTGAGGCGAGAAGTAGAGCACAATTTACTCACTGCAGAAACGAAATGAGCAAAAGTGGACCTAGTCGGAGAAGAATCTCGTGACTGCAGAATTTCAGGGTGGTTCAACGTCCCACTTATTACCAAGGTGCTTACGCTCAAACCTCCAGATGTCGGACACTCAGATCGATAACAAACTTTTTATGTCGATAGACTATGAACCAAAACAGCGAATTAGTTCATGCTGTGTGGCGTCGTGCAGTAGAACATGCGTAACGGCAATTAAAAGTATCGCAAGAGCTTCGGAGCACAGGAAAAGCGTATCTGTGAATAACTGCATTGTTGATCTCTTGTGGGTGTAAGGTAGAGCGTTCAAACCCCATTGATGATGATTTTCTCAACTGTTTACGCGTGAAACTGTTATATGGGAGAACATTTTCCTGACATGTAAAAGGATTTTCCTGAGTTTGTAGAAATGTTCTATCGGCAGTTCGCTTTCGCTTCTTTCGCCGAACCCTATGTCCTTATCATTGATCTTGTTATTTTGTTTATTATTAACTTGTTGTTGTTGTTGTGGTCTTCAGTCCCGAGACTGGTTTGATGCAGCTCTCCATGCTACTCTATCCTGTGCAAGCTTCTTCATCTCCCAGTACCTACTGCAACCTACATCCTTCTGAATCTGCTTAGTGTATTCATCTCTTGGTCTCCCCCTATGATTTTTACCCTCCACGCTGTCCTCCAATACTAAATTGGTGATCCCTTGATGCCTCAGAACATGTCCTACCAACCGATCCCTTCTTCTGGTCAAGTTGTGCCACAAACTTCTCTTCTCCCCAATCCTATTCAATACTTCCTCATTAGTTATGTGATCTACCCATCTAAACTTCAGCATTCTTCTGTAGCACCACATTTCAAAAGCTTCTATTCTCTTCTTGTCCAAACTATTTACCGTCCATGTTTCACTTCCATACATGGCTACACTCCATACAAATACTTTCAGAAATGACATCCTGACACTTAAATCTATACTCGATGTTAACAAATTTCTCTTCTTCAGAAACGCTTTCCTTGCCATTGCCAGTCTACATTTTATATCCTCTCTACTTCGACCATCATCAGTTATTTTGCTCCCCAAATAGCAAAACTCCTTTACTACTTTAAGTGTCTCATTTCCTAATCTAATACCCTCAGCATCACCCGACTTAATTCGACTACATTCCATTATCCTCGTTTTGCTTTTGTTGATGTTCATCTTATATCCTCCCTTCAAGACACCATCCATTCCGTTCAACTGCCCTTTCAAGTCCTTTGCTGTCTGACAGAATTACAATGTCATCGGCGAACCTCAAAGTTTTTATTTCTTCTCCATGGATTTTAATACCTACTGCAAATTTTTCTTTTGTTTCCTTTACTGCTTGCTCAATATACAGATTGAATAACATTGGGGAGAGGCTACAACCCTGTCTCACTCCCTTCCCAACCGCTGCTTTCCTCTCATGCCCCTCGACTCTTATAACTGCCATCTGGTTTCTGTACAAATTGTAAATAGCCTTTCGCTCCCTGTATTTCCCTGCCACCTTTAGAATTTGAAAGAGAGTATTCCAGTCAACATTTTCAAAAGCTTTCTCTAAGTCTACAAATGCTAGAAACGTAGGTTTGCCTTTCCTTAATCTTTCTTCTAAGATAAGTCGTAAGGTCAGTATTGCCTCACGTGTTCCAGTATTTCTACGGAATCCAAACTGATCTTCCCTGAGGTCGGCTTCTACTAGTTTTTCCATTCGTCTGTAAATAATTCGTGTTAGTATTTTGCAGCTGTGGCTTATTAAACTGATAGTTCGGTAATTTTCACATGTCAACACCTGCTTTCTTTGGGATTGGAATTATTATATTCTTTTTGAAGTCTGAGGGTATTTCGCCTGTTTCATACATCTTGCATTATTAACTATTATTATTATTATTATTATTATTATTATTATTATTACAATTACTTCCGCACGTGTGATGCAATTGTTCCTTGATTTTTCTGTTCTGATTGTATATTCTGTGAAACTACAAATGTAGGCTGTAGGTTTACTACTTTAAAGCAACGAAGCGAAAGCAGAAAGCCAAGACAACATTGCTGTGAATTCCAAACAGCCCTTTCACATGTCATAAACATGTTGTCCCACATAACACTTTCACACATATTATAGAAAAAGAATTGACGTCATTGGGGTTTGGACCTAAAACACTTTGTACAAGAATCTAACGCTCTACAAACTTCCCCACGGAAGCAACACACGTTAGTTACAGTTATGCTTTTGACGTGATCCGTAGTTCTGATGTTATTTTTAATTACCGTTTACGCCCGCTCTGCTGGACGACAGCGCTTAGTGTGAACTATATCGGAGTTTTGGTTGATATTCTATTGACATACAACGTTTGGTACCGATCTTAGTGTCTGACATCTTTAGGTTTGGGTGTCAGAGCATCCGAGAAGAGACAGTGCTCTGATTGTCAACAAATTGCCTAAGAAGCTTGCACTCAAAGATGTGTTCTTGTAACGCATGGTGTAGAACATATTTCTTTCTACCTATTTAGGTCCATCTTTGTGTCTTACGTGCTTTGGGCAAGTGTAGAATACGGAGAGAGAGAGAGAGAGAGAGAGAGAGAGAGAGAGAGAGAGAGAGGAGGGGGGGGGGGGAAGAGGGGAGGAGGGAGAGGGAGGAAGGGGGGCAGGCAATATCAGTTTGAAAGGAAGTTCCGTTAGGCAAGTAACTGAAACTACGGCGTGACTTAATTTGGCTGTGACGTAATTCCAGAGATGACTGCGTTACAGAGCGCTTCCGTGCTATTGCTACATTAAGCAGCGATTGAACTTCCGGAAGAGGAAAGAAAATTTTGTGTCGTGTTCAGTTTAGGTGTGAGTAGATTTAACTAGTCTGGTCAAACAGCGGATTACCGATTGTCAGATGCTTCACACAAACGCCCTCCAGAGACCGAAACAGCCATTTTCCTATTTGATCAGATTGTTTCTCATCAGTTCTATATAGGAAAATGATATCTTCTTCGTCAGTGTAATGTTCCTCCTTCACTTTTTACAAACGAGACGGAACTTGACAACCATCACATGTTTCGAAAACGATTGAGTGTTCACACATAAGAGCGTAAAAACTACCACACCTGCTAGCAGTTTAGTTGGCTTCTTGAAACAAGTCATATATTCAGCAGTCTTAGCTAATATTGACGAAGAGACACAGAAATGGCGTGTTTGTTATAATTAAGTCCTTCTCGCCCTGCTTGTAATGTGTCCCAATTCCTGCGTTTTGCAAAGTGTTGTCGGAAGTCCCGCGAGCACCACAATGTAGTGCACCATAGAATTCCATTGCCCATGTTGGCAAGTTATCAAATACGGGGAATTTCAAATGGATGAGAGTTAAGGAAGTGGTGATTGCTATTTGATGACGTAATGTTCCCAGACCACAATGGTGGTTTCAAATTTTAATAAAGCAAAAAAAGTTCAATGTAGTCCAGTTTTGCGGACGTCTTTGCAGATACCTCCACTTTCATACTCATACACTGTTAATCCTTCGTTTTGGTAGTCATGTACTAGAACGTATAGTGTATCTGAACTGCTTTTGTGGCGGGGAGAGGTAGGGGAGGGGGAACGGAAGAAGAGAGAGAGAGAGAGAGAGAGAGAGAGAGAGAGAGCGCAACTCGTATTAGTTCCTTAGAAGGAAGGAGTTGAGGTCATCATCATCATAAACTGAAGGCTATGCCTTGTCGATTTAGCCATGTCCCTAAAGGCGGAGGAACCATTAACATGGTCAACGGCAGGAGGATGCAGAAGGCTACGGGAAACCACTGTATTAACGATCCCATACAGGATTCCCAAATAGAAATATGGCTATGTCCAATTCAAAATTTTCCGGAGTTGAGGTAGCGAAGCACAATTTCTTACAAAATAAAACTCAAAGCTGTTGAAAATTGCGTTTGCTAACCACCAAACATACCAATTTTGCCGCTTTGGATAATCTGCTTAAGATTGTATGTATCATTTACATGAGGTTTGTGTACTTCATTTTGCTGTCGGCTAGATAGTTTTGTTACAGGCGAAGGATTTCTGTATTCATACTTCAGTTATATTTGACATTGGCTGGTTACACGATAAAAAAAAAAAAACGCTGGTACAACGGTACAAGAAGCTCTTACAACCAGGAGCCATTTGGCATTTTCAGTTGTTACGAGAAGAGCCACGTATAGCGAAGTAGTTTCGACGTTTTACGACAAAAGTTTCTGGGTAAATTTGCTACTAGTCATTACCCATTACACGTTCTGACTGTCTTCAAGCTGATACTGAATTGATACGTTTATATTGCATGACAGAACATGAGTAGGAATTAGCAAGACCATAATTTTTCATAAAAACCATATCCTTGATCGCGAACGATTGCTTTTCGTTGCATTTTCCATAAAAATTGACATGAATGCATTTAATGAGGACATATTGGACAACTATTTTTGTGCATTACGTACACCTATAAACAGAAATTCGCAGTTTAAACGAAAGAAAGATGTGCTTCTAGAACTGTTGTGAAGCTAAATTTTAAGACTTTGACCACTCGACGTGTAATATCGTTCTAAATACGTGTTTTAATGTATTGTTAGCTGGCACCGTGACAACGCTCGAATATGTTTGCTGGCTAGCTTTGCACAGATTAAATTAAGCATCTGCATAGATTACTTGTTTTAAAATCCACCCAGTAGCTAACTTGTATGTGAGGTCTTTTTTTCCTCTCCTATTAAACAATGAAACATTTGTTCTAAAGTATGGGAGGATGACTTTTTTTATGAACGTGAAACAATCATCCTTCTAAAACCGTAATAATACTGTACCAACAGCAGTTATTTTAATATTGTTTTATAAGGAAACCAGTTTCGACGTTCCAATCACGTCATCTCCAACCATTTTCAATAAAGTTAAGACGGCAGATAAACACACAATACGATGTCACACATAGTATTGCATAAGCGAAACAAATTAAACATATGAATTTATATAACTGAAAGAAAGTAATAATTAAGTCCGATATTCGGGGCACAATGAAACACGCATTTTGAACGTGCAACATGACATGCATAAATAATGGAAAAACACCAATCTCTTAACAGAAACTACTATAAAACATTAGCATCAATGTAATGCAAACATCAGTCATAACATTCCTTGTCTATAAATATTTAAGGGTAAAGCGACAAGGAACAATTTTTATACGTGGAATAAACATGAAGAATAGCTTCAGACATCCAATGTAAAATTCTAAGAAATGATGAAAGTGTTAGAGGTAACAAATTAATAACCTATTGGAAAAATAACCGTAATGGCTAGTAACCACAAATATTGTAAAGCAAACCAGTCAGTACTACATATCATCAATAATTCAACCACACAGGCATTAGCGCTATAAACGATTATAATAGAATCAGAACAAGGAGGTGTAAAAGTGTGAACTAGCTACAGATAAAACACAAGCACGTCAGTTATTGTGTGTGTAGATACCTTGTAACCTGTAGGTGAATCCACAGATAAGAAGTAACCCATGAATTCAGTATGACACACTAGTCTTAAAGTAATAGTGGCAACATGAAACAGCGTCACCAAGATATCCGTACTCATTCGTTGACGCACAGACGTCAGTAAAAAGATCAGTCAAAAGATGGAAACATGAAATAAATAAAAAATGTTTTCTTGTCTCTTATACCCTTACATATTTGTAGACAATGAATGTATAGAGCTGAAGTCAACATTATATTGCCCCTACTGTTTTATAAGTGTTTCTGTTAGAAGATTGATGTTCTTGCATTATGTATGCCTATCTAGTTCTACGTTAATAGTACATTTTTCATTAAAACCCGAATATCGTACTTCATTATTGGTTTCTTATAGTTATATACATTAATATGTTTCATATGTTTCGTAATACTATATATGGCATCCTATTATGTGTTTACCTGCTGTCGTATAACTTTATTGTACAGTCCTGAAGATGACGTCCTCGGAACGCCGAAACTAGTTGCCTAATAAACCATCAAAATAACGGCAATTGTTACAGGATTATAATATTTCGTGACCAGGCGCTGTCCCATGCTCCTGGGCCCAAGATAAATTTACATTTACAGATATTTTTCTGTTCAGAGAAAGTGACAATTTATTCATAGCTTGACAATCAAATAAGGAAGCGGTCGCTCCACACACCCCGTGCTAGCACCGAACAGGTAACAGTGGGCTCCCTACAGGAAAACACGAAATTTTTAAGAAAGGTAGCTATTTACACAGGACTACAATTTCGTAATTACGAATAAAAGTGCGAACAAACAGATAACGAAGTTGTGGCAAATTGAATGAGCGTTACACGCGAAGTGCCGAAGTTAGCGATACACTATATAAGTGGCGCAGAGAAAAAAATAAAGCAAACAGCCAAAATCCCAATAATTACATGTGGAAATGCATGGCGAAACGTCTCTGTCCATGTACCCACTCGGATAGCCGTGCATGTTAAAGCGCCGCCGGCCGCTGTGAGCGAGCGGTTCTAGGCTTTTCAGTCCGGAACCACGCGGCTGCTACGGTCAGGGGTTCGAATCCTGTCTTGGGCATGGATGTGTGTCATGTCCTTAGGTTAGTTAGGTTTAAGTAGTTTTAAGTCTAGGGGACTGATGACCTCAGATGTTAAATCCCACAATGCTCAGAGCCATTTGAACCATTTTCTGAAGCGCCGTTTCAAGGATGGGAAGGTGCGCCGTCCCCTGATCGAGTCTGCTCGAAGGATTTACCTGCGCTTTCGTCAAAAATTGCGATTTAGCCACTTCCCTACCCATTATTACGGCCGTCGGCTCGTTTATCTTGTAGTTTAGTTGTGAGTGGACCGGCAACGCATGTGGTGTTATTCCAGAGCTTCTATAATGTGAGTGATGTCCTGAAAACCGCTCGCGGTCATTTTGACGGCACTACGTTTGTGTGATATTTTTTTTCTGAAATTACTTTCCTTACGTACTCTCGATACTTTCCATTTCACAGCTTTTGAAATATGGCGGAACCCAGTAATTATACAGGTAAAGGATCTGATACAAGTAGCAGACAACATGTGAACACTTCAGACCGACACTTCGAGAGAACTGTGAGCAGATGGCTGTAGGAATCAGACGATAGTGACTGTGACGATAATCCTGAAGAAACTGAACCCATTGTGAGTGAACATGACACTTTGTCAGAACAAAGTGCAACCGAAAATTACTCTGATGAAAGTAGTGATCCATGTGAGGAGGGAGCAACGGAGAAGCAATTACTTCTAAGGCAAGAATCAGTACAAATAGGCCAAAGCACCTCCGATCCGAGCTGTTAGAACTCCTCGCACAACGTCATCATGAAATTTCAATCCGCCATGTTGACTACAGGAGATCCAAAAGACCCATTTTCATTACGGCATCTCTATTTTGATGACTAAGTATTCGATCACATTCTACTATGGACAAATGCTAAAGTAGATTGCGTCCGGCAGAAGTGCTCTGACGAAAGCAAAGCTGAACTTCAGATCCTGCATTTGATAAACTTTTGGTTTTTTATGACTTCTGATATATTCTTCTGTCTTTAAATCTAACCACGAAAATGTAAATTATATATTTGTAACTAATGGTTGAGGCCGGAAAATTTTAAAGTTTGTCATATCCAGGAACCGTTTCCTAATGTTGTTGAACTGCTCACGGTAGATGACTTTCGAACTAGAAAAGTATCTCAAAGTTGACAAAATGGCAGCAGCCTCTTTTCTCTTTAGGAAAATTGTGGAAAATTCCCAAAAATATTTCAATTGAGGCACATGTGCTACTGTAGATTAGCAATTAGTTTCCTTCCGTGGTAAATGCTCATTTGTGGTCTACATGCTAAAGAAGTCTGGTAAATACGGTTTAAAAATGTCCTTCTGTGATACAAGGACCAGTTATTTTTATAATACGTGTATGTACACTGGAAAAGGCTCTGGTGGCGATACTTTGCTGGACAATGATAAGAAACAAGGCGGTCTGTCGCGATTGTGTAAACCAATTTACGACAGTAATCGCAACGTTACTGCTGACAATTGGTTCCGCTCAATACAGGCTGTAGAAGAGTTCCGGAAAAGAGGATTGACTTTTGTTGCAACTCTAAAAAAAATAATAAGAGAGATTCCGCAAGCCTTCCAACCAAATAATCATAGGCCAGTTGGTTCGTCTTTGTACGGTTTTACGCAAGGCACCACTCTGTTGTCGCATGTACCAAAGACAAACAGAGCGGTTCTTCTTGTCTCTTCCATACAGCATAGCCCCACTGAGGATTTCTCAGAAACCAGAAATAATATCGTACTAAAACGCCGCTAAAGGAGGTGTCGATGAACTGGACAAAAAGGACTCGTATACTCCTTGAGTAGAAGAACTCGACGTTGGCCGATGTGTTTATTCTATCGTTTATTGGACATCAGAACAGTAAATGCGTATGTTCTTCAGAAGAGTGGATCAGATGAAGCTCCTGTCTACAGAGGTATCTTCATGAAAGGGCTGGCCTGTAGTCTTCTGCTGAAACGTAAACAAAAGCGAGCTCAGAACCCACGACTTCCGAAGGAATTACGAATAATGACCCGATGGATTTTAGGCCCCGATGCTCCAACAGAAGCAGCAGTGGAAGCAGAATTAGGTCCTGGGAATAGGAAAACGTGCAGAATCTGCCCAGCCAGCAAGGAAAGGAAGACTTCGCGTGTTTGCTACCCTGCAAGAGACTAATATGCATGCAGTGCTGTTCCCAGGTCTGCAAGCACTGATGTGGTTCAAATGGCTCTGAGCACTATGGGACTTAACATCTGAGGTCATCAGTCCCCTAGAACTTAAAACTACTTAAACCTAACCTAAGAACATCACACACATCCGTGCCCGAGGCAGGATTCGAACCTGCGCCGTAGCAGTCGCGCGGTTTCGGACTGAAGCGCCTAGAACCGCTCGGCCACTGCGGCCGGCACTGTTGTGAAAAATTGTGATTTAGAGGACTCGGATTTTTTCATGAAGTATTTTTTCAGGTTAAAAACGTGTTTGTTCCATTAGTTCAAGAAGAAATACAAAATATATCGCCGGCCGGAGTGGCCGAGCGGTTCTAGGCGCTACAGTTTGGAACCGCGCGACCGCTACGGTCGCAGGTTCGAATCCTGCCTCGGGCATGGATGTGTGTGATGTCCTAAGGTTAGTTAGGTTTAAGTAGTTCTAAGTTCTAGGGGACTGATGACCTCAGAAGTTAAGTCCCATAGTGCTCAGAGCCATTTTTGAACAAAATCTATCGAAGCATTAATTTCGTTTTTAGCTTATGGAAAACACATAAATATATTAGTTTCTGTGCAGTAAACATATCTGAATGCCAGTTTCTTAATAACTATTTAATGTTAATGTTTTGTATTTTCATGTTGATTTACATTGTATTAAAGACATTGCCATACACAGAATATCAGAGGGATTCAAATGGTTAACATTACACCCATAAGTAAGAGGTCAGATTGACCGCAGCACGTTGTTAGTGTCCCACGTTTGCCTCTACGTTAGTTAAACGTTAACGAGGGCCCGTGTATGGGTCAGCTTGGATGTCGTTTTTAGGCGAATTCCCAAATCTCACTGGGTGAATACTGGGCTGGTATCAAAGTCCCGCTTCGGTTACACGGTTCGAAAACTTTTAGAAAACGCTCACTTTCACATGCCAAATCTGTCAATAACCATGCACGAGAAAATCAGAAGAAACGTGTTGGTTAGGATGAGACTGGTTTGAAGAAAGCCCTAGCGCTCTTCTCTACAGCACCTCGCACAAGATGCTGCTATTATTAGGTCCTGTCTCCAATGACATACTATTTGTTCTTCTCTTATCTCAGTTATTCAGTAAGGACGTCAGATTAAGCGTACTTACAAGGTAAAGATAGAAATACAGTTTCCGAGTTAGCACACCATATTAATCTCCCAAAACGGTTCGTTTCAGTGCACATCCTGCTGTAGAGCGATATTATTTTGGGCCCTAGGCAATAATGAACACATTGTTACTGTGAAAACACCATCACAAAAAAGGCCCTATGTATGTGTCTGCATGGTACGGCAGCATTGATGGTCCAATAGACATTTAAAAGACGATTTTTCATGTAGTATTATTTTACACAAAATATTCTCATCACAGTCTAGCACAAGGAATTGAGAACCTTCAGTGTGTTACCTTCTTGCACCATGTGGGAACTTTAGCCCCAAAATGAGAAGTTCAGGACTTGTTCTCGAAAAAGGACGAACTAAAACCTGATGATTTGTCTGATATGAAATAACTCTTTGCTTTACCAAATTTCACCTGGACAGAGTAAAAGGTTAACTTTTTTAGTTAATGTTAAATATTTTCTTCATCAGTCACTCTTCATACGGTTTCTTTACAACACTTGCGTATATACTATATCCGGAGTATTGTTGTGCGGGCTGTAGCAGAATAAAGTTTCGGGCCAGCCAACTCGTGATCACCCCTACGTATTATTGCCACGTGAAAAACCACGATTCATTTAAATTTACAATTTTTTTGTAGCATATACTGGGTACTGCTATTGCTTAGAACTACAACAGCGATTTGATCGAATTTGAAGTTACTTAAGCTATATGTGACGGCACTTTTTCCGCTGGCAAGCCGTCTTTTACACTCGAGCGACACGTGCACCTTGTCTTGCCTTTGAATATCTTAGTGCCACAGAATGCACATGACTTGTCCAATTTTCAGATGGCGACACTTTTACGTTGTTTGCGTCAAGGTCCACATGCAGACCTTGGTCTGCATTCTTTCATGGGGTCATAATGGAACGCCTCAGGTTCCAGACAGAAGCCCCTGCTTTCAGACTTGTTAATTTCCGAGAAGAGTTTTCATTCATATTCTATTTCTTTCCTTTTCGGTTTTTGTTGGTCGTGTTCTTTGGTTCGATTTGAACTTACTCCGCCTAGGCGGTCAATATTATTGCTCAGTATTTCCGGATGTCCAATAATATTGAATGTGTACGGGTTATTTTGAGAGGTCCTGCAGTGATACTTAACAGATCAAAAAAGTCTGAAATGTATCGCACTGTCTGAGAAATATTGTGCCATCTATGGGCAGTATCCTTGTCTCACGTGCTTGTGTGAAGTACAGTCCTTGGGTTCCTTGTGTTCAGTGTTGATTTTATCCACTAAAATGAATTCAGAACAAGAAGGCTGACCATTTATATCAGAGTGAATCGAAATGTACAAATCATTGTCGGTATTATAGGATCTTCGGGCAGATGAACAGAAAGGAAACACACAATTTGGAATGATTCTTAAGAGTTCTCGCTTACAATAGTTTTGCGTGTGCATTTTGAATTTCAAATAAATACAAGATGCATCTTCCAGTGTAAATTTTTTGTTTTCGCTGACACGAGCAACTACTTTCAGCAATGCATAGACTGTTTCGTCATCAGTATATAAACAATTCTGATAGTCATTTATGTCTTGCGACCTCAATTCAAATCTTCATGAGTGAAATGTTGACGCTTCTTATAGTTTTCCCAAGTAGACCAACAACGTCTTGATCGTCCAATATTTCGAACCATACTAAATATTGCACAATATTACGTTAATGCACTTTTTTTGTTAAGCGTTCTAGGGATAACTTGAGAAGCATCGTAAAACTTCTGATGAAATATTTTCTGTCGAGGTACCTCTGTACCTCTGCTATGACATCTATCATCGTCGTCCTTAGCTTAATCATTGCATTCCTTCGATTACAGTAAGTCGTCTTTGTCATTCTTCGATTTTGTTCCGCCATGCTGTCTTTGTTTTTGTGTTTGAGAGTGTGCAAACATTCTCAAGTTTGGCATATTATTGACAAACTATCTTTTCTGTTTATTTCCAAATTAATACCGTACTGCTGTACACGCTCCGAGTTTCGCGTTATATAACTTACAGGATAAAAATAGGTAGAACATAGCGTTTACAGTTTGCGGTTCGGGACCATTCAAAAAAAAAAAGCAACAAAAAAAATCTGCTTGCTTGAACATTTTCCGCGTAACTTGTCTCGCTCGCACATCTCTGCTACTCAACACACGCCACTACCCAAGACATTTGAAGCATTCTCGTTCTTCTTATAGGACAACAGTGTATTACAAAAAGAGAGAGAATCCATCTTCTACATTTTCGTCACCCAAGGACAACAACCAACGCAACTGAGCTCCATCATCGATGGAGGAAAAAGGGGTATCTGCCTACCATAACAGCGAGTGGTTGGCAGTGGTTCACGGAGACAAGTGGGTATTTACGAAAACACACGTGACTTTTTTACCTCCACCGGTATATAATTTATGGTATGATCAAAATATAAACAAAAACGAGGGCAAGGATGTCTTGAAACACGCAATTCTTTATTTACCCAGTTCAAAATCTTATGCAATCGCTTTGGAAAAATGTCTTTACAACATTTTGGGGAAGTCATAGTTTGCGGGCATGCTGTACGGGTAATCCTCCTTTGTATATGCTATTGTTATTGCTGACAACCTGCGCAGCGCAAACAGGCAAAGGATTGCCAGTGAACAACTTTGTCTCAAAATCAATCAATATTTGACCTAGCCCAGGCAAAAGAGTAGCCGCGGACGGCGGGGAACGGGCGGGGGGTGAATTGGGGTGAGCGACGTGTGCAGTTTAATTTGAATAATGTATATAATTAACAGCTAAATGCTACACCACGTTACAGTGAAAAAAATTAACGGTCGAAATACAATTTTCATTTTAGGAACTTAAAATCCCTCTGTTAAATAACATACTACGTGATAAAACTGTGTGTTGAAACGCTTCGAATCTGAGTCTCTCCCGCGCTGACGGATTCTCAAATTCTGTGGCGAGAACGGAGGTTATCTGCGCATGCGCAGAACAGTCGATACTTCGCTTCTTCAAGGTGCTGAAGCGTGGTGTCGGTGGTACATAGATAAATTTATTTAAATGACTGTATGCCTCGTATTTTTCGAAAATTGTGATAATAAAAGCACATAACTCCGGTTTCTAGTTCGTATTAGGTTGAACATGGCATCAGATGAAGTTGAAGACGAGTCTTTCGCCGGTAAGTTTTGTCACGCTTTTGTGTTTTGGGAGATCGCATCGTCGACATAGGACTCGGAAGCGGGACTACAAAATCATGTTGTGAGGTTATCGTTCGACTTGATGATAATACTGCTAGAAAGGACGGCATTGCGTTCGCAAATTGTCTGTTGACATCTCGTAATGCTTCAGATGCATGCTTACATTGAAGTTATTAAGTGACAGAGAAGAATGTAAAATGTGTGATCAAGTTAGGGGGAGGGGGGACATTATTTTTCTGACAGCCGCGCGGGCTTCTGTTGTGTCCTTAACAAAATGGAGGCTATCAAAGAAATTGATAAACTATTTTCGCAAAATATGAAAACATTTTTATTTTTACTTGTAGAAAAGAATTCTAACAGTTTCCAAAAAAATTAATAACTTTTCATACGAGAGAGCTTGAAGTCATGTAGTCTTCTAACGTGTATAAAAAGTGTTGTGTGTTTCACAGTTGAACAAGAATATGTTTAACTAAATTGCGATTATGAATTTCGTTACTGTTTCGAAAAGGGCATTTGTTGTTCTTTAATCTAGGCGGTGATGACGAAGTTGGGGAGGAAGCAAGTGCAAGTACCTCACGTCCTGAAGGTACAACTGAGGAAAATTCACCAGAATCAGAGGAAGGACCACAAGGAGGGGTAAGGAAAGCATGTTTATTTTACTTATTACTTGGACAGTTTGAATATGTTCATCTGTTATCATGGCATGTCACTTCAGTAGAACATATTTACTTTTCTAATTCTGTGAAATTAACTTGATCATTGGAAAGAAATTGCCACAACAGAACTTTCATTCAGTATTTCGGAAGACTAAGCCCATCATTGCATAGTTCTAGAGTTTGTGGACTGAACATAAGTAGAGTAAAAAAGCTGTTCACCTTAATTGTATTGGATGCATTATAGCGTTTGACATGCACTGATCACTTGCAGACATTTATCTGGGAACATTGCATGTTTGTGTTATAAAATATTCCTTCTTTCCTGAATCACCACTTACCGTTAAACAAAGTTGGCATTGTTGCTCCCTGTTTGTTTTCCAGTTGTATAAATAATAAACTACTCTCATATCAGGCCCAATACAGAGCTAATAAGAAATCCAGTTGCATAAACATGATGCTATGTAGCTAGATTAATTAAAATTTTACAGCTGTAAGTTAATAGCTCTCCAATAAATATCAGTGTTAGGTATTGTTAAATGTGTATGTGAAAAATACTTGTAAATATTATAGAAATAATTTCTGGAAGGGTATATTTCCCCTTCTTATTCACTAGGTCTTTAATAACTGTTCTTACACAATAGAGTAGCATGGTGCAGCTTATATTGTGAGGGAAATAGAAAACCACCACGTGTCACAAGAATTTTATGTCCAGTTGCATCATGTGATAGACTTTTGGTGATTAGAGTATATAGATACTAGTACAAGACTGACTGCAATGTGGTAGAGTACAGTTGTCAAGAGAATTGTCTTAGTACAGCATGATCGAAATCTGTAAGAAATTTCTTAATTTGATAAATTAGTATGTGGTTCTAGCTCTTTCACTCACAGTTCTAATCAAAGAATCACTTTTTTCTATAGAAAAGTCTTCCATTGGCATGCATGAAGACGTCTTTGTTTAGGTGTCAACAGTTGTATTAGCATCTGTGCCATTTCATGTTTGTCAAGAAAATGTTAAGAAAAGTATCTTGGCATAATGTCCCATCGTCCTGTCCATATGTGAAAATGCATTTCCTGTGAACTGTTTGTGTGTCTGTGGCCACACAGGGAAAGAAGTGTTATACCATTCTTCTGAACATCAGATTGTGGTGTGGGTGTCTCTGCATATTCGTTTTTTGACATTTGAATATTGATATTGTGTAACACATATTAGATATGCAAGCTGTGTCAAGGACCACATATCCAGAACTAGGGCCTATGTAGCATTCCAGTGTTAGCCAAGGAATTAATAAATTGCCATATGAGAATTACTGATGTTAGTTGTGAAGTGGAAATGACTATCAGTGGTGCAAAGTACTTTCTGCCATGCACTCCACAGTGGCTTGTGGAGTATGTACATAGATGAAAAGAAGTACTTTAAACATGGTGTTGAAAGAATTGTGATGTTAAAAACACCCAGTTGTGAACATGTGGTTCCCACTCTTCAAACTGATAAGACCGCTGCCTGCACTCACCACTAATTGTTGGAATTAATAACATATTACTTTGGAATAATTTGTCTGTGATAATGTATTATCGTTGGGTATATTTTTACAGTTTAATAAATTTGCTCTGAGAGTCAAATGACACAGCTCGAAACAGTTATAAGGGTGTAGTTTTGTTCTCATTCCAGTGTGAGGCTAGTTTTATAATTTGTGAGAACTTAACTTAAATCAAAAGTTGTTACATCGGTCATTCTAGATGTACGTCTAAATGGGTAGATTTGAGTCATCATTTGACATAGTTACGTATGAATTGGTTGGTACACCCGTGTATCATGCTCTAGCTAACAAAATTTTCAACAGTTTCACTCTTCCCATTAATGGGACTAGCTAAACGTCTTTCTAAATTGAAAGTGAACCCTAATAGTGAGCTAATAGTTATGATCAGTGAATTGGGCACAGAAACTACAGAAGATAGATTCCCCTGTCATTTGTATTTTACTGTTATCACCAGAAGTATTGCTACTGGTTTGTAAGGAAATTATGCATGTAGCTATTTAGTTTAATATTAGATGTATTCATTTAAACAACTAACCCTTATTCCTCATAGGCCCTGCTCATTTTGCTGTGGTGGTAACAAGCCAGTTACTTCTGTTAAATGCTTGCTTTGTAGTATTGTCACTTTTCTGTTATTATGTGTGCTTAGTTTTTATTTATTTAATGTTTTGTGTCCATCTGTATGATCCAAAGCAGGAAGAAGACGATGAGTATGAGCCAGAAGATGGTCGCAATAAACGAAAGAAAGGAAAGAAGAGAAAAGCCAAAGGAGAAGACAAGAAGGGGAAGAAAAAGAAAAAGAAGAAAAAAGCTGATAGTGGCGAGGTATTATTAAAATATGTTATCTAATTTAATGCCCTTTCTTCTCCTACCACCCCCTCCCTTCCCCCCAGGAATTTCAAGAGTAAGTTCAATTCTTGGAGTTTGGAAACGCAGGACCCAAGTATTGGCTGATTTAAACAGTAGAACAGTTAATAAGATTCATTTCATAGACAACTTTTAGCACTGGATTAGATTAAATGTGATCTGTGTTCCAATAGATTCATATTGAGGACGTCCTCTAGTATGTGTAATGTGTCAGAAAAACAAGAATACACAGTAAATGAAATGGTTGTCATGAATATGTTAAAAAGAAAAAAACCTGGAGCACATTTTCTTTAAAATGAGAGGGCAGTATTGAGTCACTGCGATTTAAGAACTCAGCCTTAACAATTCAGAAGGTTTCTAGACAAATTTTATAGTGTTTGAAAAAAATCATTTCCTTTTTCTTTTCACAGGAAAGTGACTATGGATATGATGAAGAAGGTGGTGGCAATGACTCGGATTTCAGTGGTAACCGCAAGTCACGTAAATCTCGTAGCACGCCAAAACATACTCCCACTCCTCTCGTCCAGGACTCTAATTCTGGTAAGACATAATTCTGTAAAGAATTTCCTCATGAAAAGTAGATTGCTGTTTTTGAAGCTAACTTCTATTCCATATATTAAACAGTCTTAAAAAATATCTGACATTAACTAGTTTAAGCAGTTACATATTCAAAAACAAATTGTTTGCATGCTAAACTAATGTCTACACAACTGTTATGTGATGTTTAAAATCTGGTAATTATACTATAAAACTTCTAGTGGTAGGTGTGTGTAGAACTCATTTGACTTTGATGAAATAATGGGCGAAATACTTATTGCACTGAAACGATGACGTAGGAAGGTACATGAAAGTCCTCTGGCCATCTTTAGGTGTATTTTTTATATTCAGGGGAAGGACTTTGTGCTATCAGACAGTTACCTCAATATTTCTATATTTTCTGCATGATTTGCAAGTTATTTATTATATGTTTTGTTATGCTGTGGTTGTTGACAAGTGTCATTGATTGTGAAGTAACTTGCTGAGAATACTTCAGGAATATGGAAACAAGAATGACTCCTGCATTAACTTTACTACTTTCCATACCTCAAAACTACATTCTATGTTGGCAGTCTTCCATTGCCTGGGGATTTCTATCATAAACTGGAATAGTTTGCGAAGTGTTGTATACTCCATTACCTCAATAGATGAAGCAGCTGCTGGGCATATCACTCAAATATCGAAGTATGACTTGGTTATTTCAGTGTAATTTTTTCTCTACTATGCATATCAGTAAACATTCAAATGAAAGTTTTTTACTTCTTACCTGCTACTCCTAGTAATTCAGTTTAACTAAACGTTTTGGTTGTAACTACCTTTTCTAACTGCCTCATTAACCCTTTCACTTCTGTGGATGTGTTTACATGCTACACTGTGTGCGCTGCTTGGAGTTTGGTACTCTGCTGTGGGCATTTGAATGCGTCTTGAGCTGCCAACCTCTCACTGCTGTGGATGAGCTACTTCTATATTTCACTGAATAAAAAAGTTCTGAGTGCTTATCATACAACGTATATGCCTCATTGCATGCTATCATTTGAAGAAAATCTCGCTTACATATATTTAATCATTTGAGATAAGATGATGCAAGGACGTGAATGAGCACATCACATACTACCGTCCTTCGGATATATAGCTCGGGATTGAAATCGGATAGTTTTAAGTAAAATTGTGTTATTTTGTCTAAATTTCATTCACTGTAATGTATAAGCTGAAACAAACCATATGCAAAGTTCATACAGTGTGTTTTTACTGCTGCGAATTCTTTAAAATTTTGTGCAATGTTTTACTTAATTTGTTGCTGCACAGTAAGCAGGGCGGATAACAAAAAGAAATTCAGTGCTTTATCGAGTGCAGATATTAGACTGTAAGATATGCAAAAAGCAAATTTGTTCACATAGTAGTTTTAAGAAATTTGAATGGTAAGTATTCCATTTCGGCCAGAATGCCAGCTCTCAGCACAGGCACCAGTATTTGGTAGGCCGTACAACCATAACAAAAGCAGCCTCGGCACAGAAAGCAAAGAGTCCGTCTGTTGCATCAAAATGGTTAACAAATTCAGTAAGATGATGCTCAATCACAGCGGTCAAACAGTTAGGGATTATTTTCCACAATTACTTAAACTGGAGTGGACTTACAAACTTAGTTGCTGCGAAATCAAGCATATGGCTTACATTTATTGAGAAATTTATTAGGAATGTAAGTGAGCCATAAAGAAAGCTTATATACAGCCATTCCTTGAGTGTTGTATGTTCCTCTTTAGCAAACAAAATGAAGCGGTAGAGGAAGCTCGAAGTGGAGCAGCAATATTTTTTTGCTGCACCTACCGCCTACTTCCTTTCCCCTGTATAACATTGTCCATTGCGCTGCTTTCTGTCTTTTTCTTATACCTTGGATCTAGCACAGTACATCTTAATTCGTCTACCATCCATTTGCCTTGGTAGAGGTCCTGGCCACCTTCGTTTCATTATCAAGCGTCTGAAGCCCGTTTTACATGAGTGGCGTCCTGCTCAAAATTGAGTACTCAAAGTTCGTGAACCTTTCGCGTTTGCCTGTAAATTAGCAACCAACAATGATGTGGGTGTATGTATGATGTCACTGATCTATAGACTGTGCTGACTTTTTCCAGAAAAACAATAGTCCCTCATCTCACTTTCACCATTCAGATGTCAAACTGTACAGCAGATAGCTCTCACAACAGTGACAGTTTTGATGCCACTACTCAAACCAGATTAGACTCAGTACAGGAATAAAATACCAGGATTGCTGCAGTTGATGCAGTTGTTCCGCATAGTCAATTGAGATCATGTAAAAGGGATTTCAGTAGTGGCGTTTAGTACAGTCTGATCCATTTGGTTTTTTCCCTTTTATCTTATACCGTATAACCACGCTTTTACATTTCCGGAATTAACATTTTCCCACCATTTATGGTATTTTTTATTGTACCCATCAAATTTCCTATGTCCACAATGCTAATTAGCACCTGTTTTTGCACCTACATATTTATAATTTTCCTGCAATTTATGCGTTACATAAAAATGTGACTCTGGCATGATGTTGGCCATCCAGTAATGTTTACAAATATTATGTGCTTAAGTTTCTTGATACTAGGGCATTCTACTCGGGGGATTTAACATGGTAAATGCGTAAAAGTTAAAACAATTCGTGCTGTATCTCTTGCCGCTACCCAGCTCTACTTGGTGTGGTGGCTGATGGGAGTAACTACATTCATTCTAATAAAGATATCATGGTCAATTGCAACCATTTTCCAGACTGTCTCTACTGTGCATACACCGTTTCTTGATTGTTGTGATCATCTCAACACGTCTGTCGAACCATATTCAGCGTGTTTCAGCGTTTGGCCAATTGTAGTGCTGGTTGACACCCTCATTCACTTCGTGTTGCTCAAATGTTTTTAGTTTAAGCACGGTACCAGTTATGTATTTCTTTTTTTCATGCTGAGGAAAACATGTTACAAGAGTTTATTCTTATTCTCAAGTGCAATATTTACATATGTATTATTTGTGGTGTTACAGAAACAATGTGAGTGATACTTTGCATGTGTGTGGTTTCCACTTAACTGGGGAGGCGCAGTACCTGATAAACTCAAAAAGATGACTACAGTGCAAGAGACTCGGAATAACACATCTTCAAACACCACACAAAATACTTATATACATATTTGCACTTGACAACGAGGAAAATATTCTCGAAACACGTCATGCTAAGCATGAAAAAGCATGTAACAAGTGCAGTATTTCATTATTTAAATAGTGAATGACAGCTGCAGGCATTCAAAAACATCAATTATGACGTATGAAATTGAGTCAAACGTTGCTACTTCCCAGACAGTTATCATTTCCAGTATCATCAGTGGTTTGTATTAAATAATAAACCATTAATGAAAAAGTCCCTGACAAGTATTTTGGTGCCTATTACGTACATATATTATACATGAAGTGTGAAAATGTGAGGGGTTATCTTATAAGTAACTTTTACAGCTTAAAACATTATTTCCTGCTTTTTAGACCATTTTTTTTTAAGTCCCTTGAAAAGTGTAAAAGCGGGGTTTCACTGTAGTTATTGCACGTACATAGTGCTCACATAGCACCCCTTCATTTTAAAACAGTTTTTGCTTTAAAAGTTTCTTTGCTGTTCATCCACTCATTGCCTTCAACTGGCCTGCATGCAAAAAAACTCATAAACTGATTCTTTGACTATATAATTATTTTGTACCGCCTTTTTGATATGCTCGGTGTGTATTATTTTACTATAATAATTATTGATTTTCAGGGCTTTTTCAGACTTGTTTTATAAAATTATTACAGTGAAACCCCACTTTTACACTTTTCAAGAAGCCTCGAAAATGGAGTAAAATGTGAGAAATAGTTTTCTTGAAGCAGTAAAAGTTGAGTGTATGATCTGTCTTTCCATTTGTGTAGTTTATGTACTGTATTTGTACATAACAGGCATCAAAATACTCGTCAGTGTCTTCTTTATTGTCCAGTAAAGGTTATCTGAATTTTGTACTGGAACTGGTAACTGCCTGGAAAGCAGAAACATTTGACTTAATTTCATTCATCATAATTGATGTTTTTGAAAGCCTGCAGTCATGTCATTAATTATTTAAGGATGACAACACTGCACCAGCTACATATTTTGTCATCCGTAGCACAACACTTTTCAAGAATTGCCAAGTGCAAATATTTACATAATATTTTGTGTGTTCACATTGCCCTTGCACTGTAGTCATCATTTTAAGGTCATAAGGTATTGTGCCTCCCCCATTACGCATGACCCCCCCACCACACACACACACACACACACACACACACACACACACACACACACACACACACACACACACAGAGAGAGAGAGAGAGAGAGAGAGAGAGAGAGAGAGAGAGATGCATGCTTGCGAACCATCACTCATGTTACATACTTACATAAATATAAATTCTCGAAACACATTTTGCTAAGAATGAAAAAATAGGTGACTGGTGCATTGTTTCATTATTTAAAATAGAAATGTTTGAGCCACACAAAAAGTGCGAAGGTGTCAACTAGTACTACAAGTGGCCAAACAATGTAACGTGTAAAATATGCTTTCGAGGTGTCATGTTCACGAAGTTACACTTCCGCAGTAGACAGTTTCAATACTGTTGCGATCAGTCATTATTCAAAACGTAGTTCTTCTCATAAGTTGCCACGTTGAGTAGAGCTTGGTAGCAGCAGGAGAAAGAGCACAAATTGTTCAGACTTCTAGCGATTCATATCTTTTGAGTAGAGTGCCCTAGTGGCAAGAAACGTAATTGTGTAATGTTTGTAAATATTACTTGAAAGCAAGTGCCATGCCAGAGTCATTCTGTATCAGTTAAATCAGTTTCTTTTCTCCACAAACATTGTTTCATAATATGTAAATCACAGGAAAATTATTAATGTTAACACACAATCAGGTGCGAATTGACATTGTGGACAAAGAGCGAAAACATTCCTTAATCAGTGGGGAAAACGTTTACATCGGAACATAAAAGTGTGGTTACACTTTATACCGAATGGAAAACTTCGTCTGCATTTCAGCTAATAACAGCGTCATCAGTGGAAAGAGATTTGGATATGTTGTGTGTACGCATACACATACTGTCATTATTTTAACATCTCAGAGATTAGATAAGTATCTCCAGGGTGTATACGACCCGGGACAACCGGGAGATCCGGGAAAAACCCGGGAATTTTTTCATCCGGAGAAAACCGGGAAAAACCCGGGAATTTTTTAGAATTACGGGAATTTTTCATTATTTTAGGTTTCAGTTAAATTTTTGCAATATTGACTGGTAAGAATCGATGCTCTAACAAAGGATATTACTCTATCCCGCTACTGCAGAATAATACTACAACAATAAAACGTGAACGAGAAAAAATATGAAAATAAAACATAAATTGCAAAGGAAATGTGTCACATACAACAACAAAACACAGTGCTCATACAAACGTTTGCCAACAACAAAATGTGTCAAAGGTGTTAGGAAGACTATGCAATGCTTTATAACAACAAAATGTCTCCGATGAGAGTGACGTCACAACGGTTTAACTAGATTCGTTATAGGAGTTACGAGCGGGCTCATGCGCATGCGCAGTTGAGTGGCAGGGCAAACCGATGTATCTGACCCGAATGACAATTACGGGGGTGGAGGGGGCGCCAAATTCATATTCTTGAGAAGAAAAAAATCATGTTTCACAAAGAGCCCAGCATCCAGCGCACGTTGGTCTACCGATTACTCATGATTTTGAAACGCATCCCTCTTGGTTTTTGAACGCACTCTGTAAGTTGATTTCTGAATGAATCATAAGTTAATTTTTGAATGCGTGCCTAGTGTACGTGATGTCTGTCAGGGGAATCCTCGCCGCATCTAGAAATAAACTTTCCTGCAAGCAAAAGGGGACCGGGTTATACGAGCTGAGCAGAGTAAAGCCGAACGGGTGAACGCCAACCGCTGTCTGATTATGTGGTTGATTGGGCTTGGAATGATCAGCTGTGCTACAGTTACTAGCGAAATCCATAGTCAGACTACCAGAGTGGAAATAAAGGACTAACAGGAATAACAGGTAAGAAAGATTACGTATTATCTTCTCGGTGTATCCAAGAAAATGAAATTTTGTCAGAAAATTTTTGGCCAGATCGCTCCACTTGTAAGGGCCAGTTGTACAGCCCCCTTCTAGCAGCAGATTAACTTCTATTCTGGAAGTAGGGCGGAAAGTGGTTTGTACGAACATAACAACGCCTAACCGGAGAATAATCAGGGATAACTAAACCGGTGATTCTGGCAGGGTTAGTGAAGTTAACCAGCAACTAAATTTTGACAAAGGCAGGAATAGTTCCAGCGTTAGTCATGACAAGATTGTTTGTTAGAACGAGGAACGGGGACATCACACCAATTAGGGAAGAATATGACGATTCCAAATTTAAGTAAAAATCTCGTACTACTACTCTTCGATCTCATGCTCGAGAAACTGGGGCGTATGAATGAAATGTGAAACTATTTTCTAACATTAAATTATTTGCTTGTAGTAGGCCTAATAGGCATTTTATGTTGGTCTTCGTGAATTATATTCTGTCGTGTTATAAAAATGACCATTTGTGCAAAAACAGTCTCGTTTATTTGGTATGTGTTACAATTTCTGCAGTGTTAGAAAGACCTATTTTGTTTTATCTAGCAGACAGCGACAAAATAAACGTAATCAGATTTGAGACACCACCCAAGTCATGGGTAGTATTTGTATTAACAACTTACGCAGCATTAGACAACGATATTTCGGCCTCTTTTCTTTTATGACGTAACGTAAGATCATTTAATGTTTTACACATACAAACATACGGGCTTCCTGTGTCATCGTAGCTGCCAAAGCGCGGTGGCGCCTCTTACCTGGCGCTCTCTGACGACTGCTGAAACGAACCTATTTCTAACAGGTCGCGGGAAAGTATTGCGAATGGCTGTTTGAAAAACGTTACTTTCAAAGCAAATTTCCTCTTTCGCGAGTGGAACTATGTGTGAGGATGTGCGATGAATTCCTTAAATCACAGAGCGTTTGATGACGAGCGATTAGAAGTATTTAGAGCCCAGATCAGACAATCGTGTCGTTATTATGAGCAAATTGATGTAGTGCTATGGGAAGCTCTCGCTCCTCTGCGGTAGCTAATTTATTTGTGGAAAACTTTGAGAACAAGTCACTGGACTTGGCTAAAAATTTTACTGGCACATTTGTGTGATGTATCTTACAGTGTAACACGGGCAAGAAAAATCAACATTATATGTGAAAGCTTAGCTTCTGTTGCAGCTTATTAACCTTAGAGACCAATGTTGTACGTGAAAGCTTTGCTTTTCTTGTAGCAACACTGTGTATATTAATTTAAAACATTAACTTTTCCTGTTTGTGTATCCGCGCTACTTAACAGTGATGTTGCTATTAGCAGACTACATCACGTGTCCTACGCTCTGAATATCCGCTGTCATCGGCTGGCGGGATCACGTGACATGAGCAATGATTCGCTTACAAAAGCGTATCGTAATCTCGATTACATGGTTCGGAAAGTAACATGCGGTGTCTGGTGTGATTCGAATTTATACTTTCGTGATACGAAAATATACAGCGTACTTATTGATGCAAAAAAAAAAAACTGTCACTTAATAGCGCGGAAAAAGTGTGTTTTCATCCGGGAGAAAGTGTATTTTTAACCGGGAAATCCGGGAAAAATCCGGGAATTTTTTTCCCTTGTCCACGTATACACCCTGATCTCAAGAGATACCGAGAATAGTGAAGCTTGTAGCGTGACTTCTTTTTCCATTTTTAATTTCGTATTCTCTGTAAGAGCAATTTCTGTAACACTAATCTGTCTGCCTTTATCTCAGACTGCTCCAGAGAAGTTTGACATGTATTTTAGGCTTCATGTAAAAGCTTGCAGAACGTGCACTTTAAAAATTTGGATCGGCCAGGAATTGAAGCCAAACTGCTCGTCTGGCGAGCCTTCTACCCTAGAGCCACGTGGCCTGTCAAATAATTGAATTTGCTTTAGATTATTGACACTACTCGGAAAATTAGTGTAGATTTTTTGAATTTTTTGAAGTTGCGTCAAACTACTTACAGAGGTCAATATTTGACTTCTGAATTTCATTTATCATAAATATAAAAAAGTTACATAAAAAATAAAAGAATCGGATTGCTGTATGCTGTCTTTGCGAGTCACACTGTAATCCCCCATATACCAGTAGAGCACTGTAAGAAGCTGCACCAACACTGTCTATTCACAATGGCACATTGAGGTGCAGAGTCATCTTGTGGACCGTGCATCTTGTGGTCCATGTGAAATTTCTTTTTAAAGGTTAACAATACATTTGAAGCTCCAGGGCAGATTAAAACTGTCTTGCATCAGGACATGGTTTTAATCCAACAGGAAGCTTTGAAATCTGTACACATTCCTCTGCAAAGTGAAAGATTCATTGCAGTAACAATACATTGTTCAGCTGCGAACTGCCGTCATAAACACTGTTCAGTAAACATTCTCATAGAAACAGGATAATTGAAAGGAAACTTAAAAGGGCATACCAGTGCTTATTGTCACCGAGTATCGGTAATAAACATACTTAATGTGTTGAAGCCAACTCTTAGTACTTCCCAATACAATAAGAGAGATAACTGCAACTGGAGTGGACATTCACCACAAATTTTTTTAGTAAAATATTGTAGTACGCAATGGAAGATACAAGTTATTGAAATGAGAAGACAGCCATGGGCAGTCTTGCCCCAACATATTTACTATAGTGATTTTGCTGTGGTTAATGTCATGTGAGGTGACTAATATCTAGAACCAAGGTTTACTACTGATGGTGGTTGGTGCTGAAGTTATGCTCTCCACCTCGTAACTTTGGAAGAGAAAGAAAGTGATTATTTCGCTGGAAGATTTAGAATGAAATACTTGTAATGTATTCTCATTAAAGGCCTTCCAGCACATTTCAGTCAATTTTATATAACTGTTGTACTCCAATAAATAGTTATTGTGCCTTTGCAAAAGTGTATTGCAATAATTTGTTTTTGTTTGTGGTACTACAACATTGTCATTTCCTACTGACTTACAATTTCATAACAGATAGCAATTGGGAGCAACATTCTATATTCCTCAGCACCTTTAATAAATTTTCCCAACAATTTTGAGATGTGAACAGTTTCATAATCATGTTAACATCCAACTCACCTCTCTTGCACAAGTTCCTTAAACTGTAACTCGTTCACACCTGCTAGTCCTTTGCTACAAGTCACTCACACTCGTCCATTCCTGCTTACCCAATCTCTCTCACTCATTGAGCCTAACTCATTGTCATCTTTAAGTCTGTCTGTCTCTCTCTCTCTCTCTCTCTCTCTCTCTCTCTCTCTCTCTCTCTCTCTCATTCCTGGATCTCAACCGACATCCCCTTTCTGCTTCTTCTCCCACTGGCACTTTCTCCATCTCTTTCCCTAACACTGTCAACTATGTTCCCCTGCCGCGGTGTCCATCTTCACCTTTCACCACTGGATTTCGGGAGGACGATAGTTCAAACCTGCGTCCAGCCATTCTGATTCAGGATTTTCCATGATTTCCCTAGATCGCTTCAGGCAAATGCCGGGATGATTCCTTCGAAAAGGCATGGCTGCCATCCATCCCTAATCCAATGGGACCAATGACCTTGCTGTTTGGTCCCCTCCCCCCAAATCAACCAACCAATCTGTTGTCACACTGCCATTGTCTCCTTTGCTCTTTCTATACCACAACCAGTTTCTAATATCTTACAATATTTATTACTTTTCCATCTCTTTCCCACTGCCACTGTCTCCTTCTGTTGCAGCATAAAAGGACCCAAATTTGTTCACATGATAAAGTATTTGGGAAAATTTTTTGAAGATGCAGAGGAATGTAAAATGAGGCAGCTAATAGCCCACTTTTCAGTCAATCTTCTATTTTAAATGGAAGGTTATTCACAGTTTTTTGTGCTCTGATAACATTTTTCCGATGGTTTCCTTCTTTCCTCTACCACAGCAGGTTATGTCACTCATTTGGAAAGAATTTTATGGGTCAGTAAATTTTGATAGTTTACTTATGTGAAATTGAAATAATGCAAAAATAATTTTACAGCTAGGACCAAATCTCTCCTGCACATAAAATTTACACCCAAAGCAGCACTCCACACACTGTTGAGTGTGATTTATTGAATTAGACCATGGGTCGAATAGTGCCATATAATTTGAGGACACACAACATCAGTATGCGTGCAATGGCATGCACTACCAATATATTCCAAAATGCCGTGTGTGTAAAAGGACCTTTTCTAGGATTCCTACCTCAACATCTATTGGTGATAGAAATATAATCAACTGTTTGATAGGCCTTGGGCTAGGATCATGTGTGTACCCAACTGGAGGAAGTCGCATATGGCAGTGGGATCTCTGAAACTATATTTGTGGTCCTCTAGGCCACTGAGCACTGAACAGCTCCACTAAACATTTAGGTAGAGCTATATTCCCAGTAGTCTTGGGTAAGATCTAAGTGCTTAAAAATCTTCGTAAGCCTGATGATAAAATTAGCAGCAATTGGCGAAGTTGTACTGTCACTAGATACTGTGCACCATTCTAAAGTGGCATAGGATTTGTTTGATGATCCTGGTACTTTTTATATTTGATGTAACACACCCGACCATACTGTGATGCTAGCTAATAGGTCCCTAGTCTTAGAAGAGGGATAGAGCAGACCATGAATGAAAGCTATTAGTGTAAGGAGGGAAGTTATGAAACAGCATTGAATAAGCTGAATCTTTGGAATGTGAAAACAGTCAGGTCAAAGGAGAGAGCATATCAGTCATCAGAGATTTTGTGTTTCAAAAAGGTTTTCTGAAAATTCACTCTCCCACATTAATTACAATAGGAGCTGATGAATATACAGCAGCTGACAAACCCTGATCACCTTAGACAGTTCATTACTGACCCTACTAATCTGCTGTGTGGGGAGGTGTTGGGAGTGTATCATATTATCCACACAATGTTACATGCAGCTCTAAAAGATTTCATAACCTCATCATACCAATGGCTGAAAGTGATTATAAAATGAAGAGAGACAATAACTTCGTGTTTCTCACTACCTTTATGTTAGAGCTCTGTTCACTAAACTAAACTGCCTGAAAGAAAAAGTGAAGCACTGAGAAGACATGATTAAGAGTTGCAATTGTCAATGACAGAATAGCCACCAGAGTTCATTAGTGTTATTGATGTTTAGTGTTGTTACCAGACCTGGTGCGTTATGTTAAATGTTGAATGAGCACTGTGAAGGACACAGCTATGCCACATACTCATGACAAGTGTTATCAGCTTGAAGGAGGCCTCATTGTGAATCTCCATGTGGCTGGCTTAATGAATTGTGCAATATCCAGATGTGTGCGGCATCTGTCTCAATGGTGGACTGCATAGGAATGTGAGGGCAGGCATACTAATTGTCAAAGCTGTGGTTTACCATGTTTGAGCACTACATGGGAGGATTGACATTTGGTGCACCAGGCACATTGTAAACCCCTCACAAGCGCACCTGCCATCTGAAAATAAGTAATGCAGTCCCCACGAAATTCTGTTGTCACCCCACACCAGACTGACAGCAGCTGAATTGGGGAATTACTAACCCAAGTGTAGGCTGCTATTAACAATACTACACTAATGCTGCACTTGGTATGATACTGTGATCGGAAAGCACGGACTGCTTGTGAATGGTGCTGCGCTGTATGAAGCAATGAATCTCCGTTCTGCATTCTACAGGTTATGACCAGTGAGCATGGCAGTGATCTGAGGAGAGGTGCCATTCACTTAATGTCTTGGAGAAGCACAACAATGGAATGTATACCGCAGAGACAGGCTGGACAGTGAAGGGGGAGGCGTGTTTATAGCGATAAGAAGTGCAGTAGTATCGAAGGAAATTGACGGAGATACGAAATGTGAAATGATTTGGGTGAACGTCGCGGTTAAAGCAGGCTCAGACATGATAATTCGATGTCTCTATAGGCCCCCTGGCTCAGCAGCTGTTGTGGCTGAGCACCAGAAGGATAATTTGGAAAATATTTCGAGTAGATTTCCCCACCATGTTATAGTTCTGGGTGGAGATTTTAATTTGCCGGATATAGACTGGGAGACTCAGACGTTCATAACGGGTGGCAGGGACAAAGAATCCAGTGAAATTTTTTTAAGTGCTTTATCTGAAAACTACCTTGAGCAGTTAAACAGAGAACCGACTCGTGGGGATAACATATTAAACCTTCTGGTGACAAACAGACCCGAACTATTTGAAAAAGTTAACGCAGAACAGGGAATCAGCGATCATAAAGCGGTTACGGCATTGATGATTTCAGCCGTAAATAGGAATATTAAAAAGGGTAGGAAGATTTTTCTGTTTAGAAAAAGTGACAAAAGGCAGATTTCAGAGTACCTGTTGGCTCAACACAAAAGTTTTGTCTCAAGTACAGATAGTGTTGAGGATCAGTGGACAAAGTTCAAAACCGTCGTACATAATGCGTTAGATGAGTATGTGCCAAGCAAGATCGTAAGAGATGGAAAAGAGCCACCGTGGTACAACAACCGAGTTAGAAAACTGCTGCGGAAGCAAAGGGAACTTCTCAGCAAACATAAACATAGCCAAAGCCTTGCAGACAAACAAAAATTACGCGAAGCGAAATGTAGTGTGAGGAGGGCTATGCGAGAGGCGTTCAATGAATTCGAAAGTAAAGTTCTATGTACTGACTTGGCAGAAAATCCTAAGAAATTCTGGTCTTATGTCAAAGCGGTAGGTGGATCAAAACAAAATGTCCAGACACTCTGTGACCAAAATGGTACTGAAACAGAGGATGACAGACTAAAGGTCGAAATACTAAATGTCTTTTTCCAAAGTTGTTTCACAGAGGAAGATTGCACTGTAGTTCATTCTCTAGATTGTCGCACAGATGACAAAATGGTAGATATCGAAATAGACGACAGAGGGATAGAGAAACAATTAAAATCGCTCAAAAGAGTTACGGACTCTGGACCTGATGGGATACCTGTTCAATTTTACACAGAGTGCGCGAAGGAACTTGCCCCCCTTCTTGCAGCGGTGTACCGTAGGTCTCTAGAAGAGCGTAACATTCCAAAGGATTGGAAAAGGGCACAGGTCATCCCCGTTTTCAAGAAGGGATGTCGAACAGATGTGCAGAACTATAGACCTATATCTCTAACGTCGATCAGTTGTAGAATTTTGGAACACGTATTGTGTTCGAGTATAATGACTTTTCTGGAGACTAGAAATTTACTCTGTAGGAATCAGCATGGGTTTCGAAAAAGACGGCCATGTGAAACTCAGGTCGCGCTATTCGTCCACGAGACTCAGAGGGCCATAGACACGGGTTCACAGGTAGATGCCGTGTTTCTTGACTTCCGCAAGGCGTTCGATACAGTTCCCCACAGTCGTTTAATGAACAAAGTAAGAGCATATGGACTATCAGACCAATTGTGTGATTGGATTGAGGAGTTCCTAGAGAACAGGACGCAGCATGTCATTCTCAATGGAGAGAAGTCTTCCGAAGTAAGAGTGATTTCAGGTGTGCCGCAGGGGAGTGTCATAGGACTGTTGCTATTCACAATATACATAAATGTCCTGGTGGATGACATCGGAAGTTCACTGAGGCTTTTTGCAGATGATGCTGTGGTGTATCGAGAAGTTGTAACAATGGAAAATTGTACTGAAATGCAGGAGGATCTGCAGCGAATTGACGCGTGGTGCAGGGAATGGCAATTGAATCTCAATGTAGACAAGTGTAATGTGCTGCGAATACACAGAAAGATAGATCCTTTGTCATTTAGCTACAAAATAGCAGGTCAGCAACTGGAAGCAGTTAATACCATAAATTATCTGGGAGTACGCATTAGGAGTGATTTAAAATGGAATGATCATATAATGTTGATCGTCGGTAAAGCAGATGCCAGACTGAGATTCATTGGAAGAATCCTAAGGAAATGCAATCCGAAAACAAAGGAAGTAGGTTACAGTACGCTTGTTCGCCCACTGCTTGAATACTGCTCAGCAGTGTGGGATCCGTACCAGATAGGGTTGATAGAAGATATAGAGAAGATCCAACGGAGAGCAGCGCGCTTCGTTACAGGATCATTTAGTAATCGCGAAAGCGTTACGGAGATGATAGATAAACTCCAGTGGAAGACTCTGCAGGAGAGACGCTCAGTAGCTCGCTACGGGCTTTTGTCAAAGTTTCGAGAACATACCTTCACCGAAGAGTCAAGCAGTATATTGCTCCCTCCTACGTATATCTCGCGAAGAGACCATAAAATCAGTGAGATTGGAGCCCACACAGAGGCATACTGACAATCCTTCTTTCCACGAACAATACGAGACTGGAATAGAAGGGAGAACCGATAGAGGTACTCAAGGTACCCTCCGCCACACACCGTCGGGTGGCTTGCGGAGTATGGATGTAGATGTAGAATTTAACTCCTGGCATTAAGGTGTGGGGAACCATCAGATATTACTTCAGGTCGTTGATGAAACTGTTGGATGGCACAGCAGCTCTTCACGGACATCTAGCATGCTCTTGTGTTAAGTTTCATGCAACAGTATCGTGGTACTGTTTGTCAACAGGAAAATTCGTGACCACATGTGGCAGATGTCTCAATGTTGAACTGTGTGTGATGTTGAGGTACTCCTGTGGCCAGCAAGATCTTCACATCTGTGCTAAAGTAGAACACGTGTGTGACCAGCTTGGACATCAGCTCTGTCCCAGTACCAATATCCATGATAGCAAGGAGCAGCTGCAGCAGTTGTAGGCCAACTTGCCTCAGGAGAGGATTCACTGGCTTTGACACCCTTCCCAACCATCCCAAACAGGGTGGGTACGATGTCGTACTTATAAATAGGCTTACATTTGCCAAATTGTTTGCCAGTGACGTTCCATTTCATTTTCTCCTTACCTTCTGGGTGCATCACTTGTTTTGCCAACCAATGTATATTTGAGTGTACTCTTGGTAAATGTACTTTTACAAAGTCACTTTCAGTGGGCAGAGCCTAGTTATGTAATAACTTTTCCTGATCAGTGCACCAACTTCCTGTTATAATGTCCATATTGTTCAATGTCTGTGAAAATTTTAAGAGCTTTTTTTTTTTTTTCTTTCCAATACTGAATTAAGAGTGCCATTAAGAATTGGTACTAGCTTTTTGGTATGTAAACACACCACTCATATTACATCTTTTGGTCTGTAAAGAGTTGCCACTGCTTGTATTCTTGAAAGTTGGATGAATAACCCTATATATTTAACACAGGTATCAAATGCAAACTTGCCAGTTGAATAGCTGCATTGAAAAGGCTATTGTTAGGGATGACTGTAGTTGGAATTTTGTTTGTATTATTGACACGGAAGGAATATCCCCTGGAAGATGGTAGTAATTCCTTGTATTGAGTTAAGAGGATGAAAATAGGACAGTGACTATGAGCCAGGTAATGAAAAATGTTGATACATTCAGAATTGGGTTTTCGAATCTTCTTATCCATTTGTAAAGTGTCATTGCATTTCATGTAAAAATGTTAGTCTTTCTTGAGTTTCTTTTGGTCTTTCCCATGCAGGAACCATCAGTATATCATAGTTACTTCCTAAACACCCTTTTTTCCATGTTTCAATCAGTTTTTAGTACTGCAAGCTAGCTTTTTGGCACTGCAGGCTAGTTTTGTGTATTGGATACACAGTATGCACATCTGCAGTCCAAAATAGTAATAAAAGTAATCACTGTTTCTTTCAGCCACACTCATATCTGTGCAAGGAATATGTAATAATGGTGTCACTTTTTTTGGGAGGATTGAGGAGCCTTTTAAAACCTTGTGGTACTTAAATCAATTGTTACAGGAATGCCTACTGTGGAGGAAGTGTGTGAAACATTTGGTTTGACAGACGTTGATGTAGAATACACAGAGGCAGATTTCCAGAATCTGACTACTTATAAGTTGTTCCAGCAGCACGTGCGGCCGTTACTTACGAAGGAAAATCCCAAGGTAAAATTTCTTGTGAATTGTCAGTCTTTTTTTCTTATGTCAGGCATATGCAATTTTAATGGATTATTAAATTCTGTTTTGCGTACTGCAGATAATGTGGAAATGAAATGATGGAAAACCAGTTCCTCAGTCAGTCATTTACTCAATCATGAAGTTACTGAATAAGTTTGTGACTGAGAACTGTGATTGAGGGGTAGCAGCATTATCAGACAGTATGGATAATGTTAATGCCATTTAATCCTGCATAGAATATGCACTATATCCAGAACAAAAAGTTATTCGATGATAATGTTCGCTGTTGTTCAACATAACTCTGTCAACAAACAATAAACACAGTTAATCTTTCAAATTATGGTATCCATTATCAATTTTATCGGGTTTCTAAATTCCTCTTCCCTCCTGTAGTGCATTTAAAGAAGAATTGAATAATACTTCCAGTGAACAAATAGGGTGGTGGTGGTGGTGGTGGTGGTGGTGGTGGTGGTGGTACAGTCAGAGCCTCAAACAATGCCAGTTGGCGCAGGTCAAGACAAGGATCGGGATTGCGTTGTTGCCAGTTCCAAGCGACAGTTGCAGTACGCACAAACACGTGCTTTGCGCATTGTAAAAGCATGTATCCCACAAATTATGTCCCTTGCTTACTTATGTAGAATTCATTACGTACCACCACCATCAATCATGACAACTCCCAACAAATGGGATAAAAATTCACTAAATAACTCGATAAGCTCAAGTGAAATAGTCACACAGCACACAACATTAACAGCAGAGTGCTGAGTACACTTTTGAGCGCTCATTGGCTGTAGGTCAATGCGTGGCATAGGTGTGCGGAACAAACCCAAATTCGACCGCCATCATTTGTGATTCCACTGTAGTAGTTGTAGCAGCGACGGGAAAGTTACTTAGATATCTTGATACTTTTTCTGTGTGTATTACATTTGAAATTGTGGTTGTGAAGACATTTTGTAGTTATTTCATTATTGGTCAATTTTCAGGTGCCAATGTCCAAATTAATGATGTTGGTTGCAGCGAAGTGGAGAGATTTTACAAACATTAATCCCAACACAGAACAGGAACAGGAATCTGTGTCGGACGAAAGCTACAGCCGGAAACCAAGCCGTTCGAGAACGTCTAAGGAAACGTCAAAGGTTAGTTTTTATGACCCATGTAATTTAGTCCTGAAGAGTATTTTATAGCTGTCACCAGATGAAAAGTAGTTAAAGAGTAAAAATTGGTGAGCATGGTGATTTTAGTGTGTATTATGAGTATGCCTGATGGATCTTGGGCCACTGCAGCATTAAACATATATTGAAACTTAAATCATCTAATAGTGTGATTCCGAAGTACACACAACATTCCTCTTGTCACTGTAGCCTGCCTCTTGATTCTAGCATTTCTTTTTCAGCTCATTGTTGTCTAGTACCTAGGCTTCTCATTTCAACATTCTTTTAAGAAAATAAATAAATAAAGGCAGGGAGTAATGTAGGGTTCAGTGGTGTATATAGTATCTATTCCCTCACGTTTACTACAGTGATTATATCACAGTTGTTAAGGTGAAAAAGGGGCATCATATAATGCTCTAAGGTTGTGTTGTCAGGCTAAGCTGTTTTGGGCTGATGGATAGATGCAGTCAAAATAGGAAAATAGTGATATTCTTCTTACTTGCCCCTTCTCATCAGGGCAGTTTATATCTGTAGGAAGTCATAATAAAATATTTGTTGACTACTGCTAGTTTGTCATTTTTCTTTGAGATCTTCAGACATTGTTGCATCAAGTGTGTTGTAGTGTGAAGTGTTTTCCAATTCTTCCCCCATATTTATTTATTTATTTATTTATTTCCCCCTCCCTCTCCTTTATAGGTATTGACCTACAGCTGTTATTAGCACTGCAGGAACTTACAAATGGTGATAAATAAAATTGCACAATTTGGTGAAAAGAAATCAGTTAACATACATTTACTTTGTATTGTATTTAATTTTTATTGGTCCTGCTGTCTACAAAAGCAGCTTATGCATAAGACACTGAGAAAGTAATTTCATATTTATAAAGATGGAAATTATTTTCATGTAGAATTACAAATAATATACTTCATACACTTAAATATTTATAAGTACGCATCCTACATTAAATATTCTCCAGCAGAGTAAAAACTGCAGCTTTGAAAAATTAATGGCTTTGACAACAGTGTTTGCTTTTTATTTGGGGAGTTCGTTAAAAAGTTTGACTCCCATGTCGAAAGTACAATATTGGCATAGGGATGTGTTCATTTCAATCATATGTAAGTTTTTGTTTTGCCTGATAAAGTGCTCATGAATACCACAATTTTTGCAGTCTACTGTCACTACTTATTAGATTGGTTTTTAGAATATAAGGGTTTCCGTAACGTAAATAAGTGGGGCCTTACAGGAGTCCCTGTGTTTGCATTTAGACGTGATTCTAATGGCTCCATTTTGCAATTTGAATATGCTGTTAGCTGTTTGGCAGTTTCCTCAAAACGTGACTCCATATTCAAAATGAAAATAGAAGTAGTCATTATATGCTCTTTGTGCTGTTTTCTCGCTATGGCAGGATTTTATTGAGTAGATTAGCAAGCCTTGCTCAATTTTGAGTGCTTATTCCATTTTACATTGCTTTATAGCCTTAATCCTAAGAATGTTGTTTATTTATTGTTATTAACTAGTTCATTGTTCATAGAGAGAAGTGGGAGGTCCATATCCTTGTTCAGAGCATTGTGAAGTTCTAGTTTATTCATTTATTTTATGTTAAACTTCTCATTCAATAGAACCAAGTTGAGGAGCAAATCTCCCTAGACTAATCTTGTGCAGATGACAAGCTGCAAGTATATATTACCAAGGAAATTATCCAGCATAGACGAATGTTTTACAATTACTGCTATTTTTTTAATTCTTGTGGTAGCTTATTGAAAATTGATGCACCAGAATACTGCACATCTTCCTGCACTAGTCACAGAAGTGTGACCCAAATGCAGATTGGATTTTTTCAAAGTATTAATTGAGTGAAAGCCACTAATTCTTGGGAACAAACTCATAATGTTAACAACAAAGCACATAAAAGAAAATAAATATCGAGAGGTTAATGTCAGGATTCCCATCCCCTAATGACGCTTTTGACGAAGCGTCCGCCCCCACGCGGCCGCTCCCATAGGCCAATCCTAACCGTGAGGCCAAAAAATAGTTCTTGAGGTCCACACAGGAACAGCAGCTTCACTGCTTAGCCTGTCTCACTCCTGGTACATGTAACCAGAGATTTGCAGTGCAGGATTCCCAGACTCCTGAACAAGGGTCAACAAAAAGTTTACTGACTTACACCGTATACTGCTCGAGTTGCCCATTTCTGACCCAGTAATACTCTTTGTGAATAGAAGAATTGCATCAGAATATAGTGCTGTATGTCATAAGTGAATAAAAATATGCAAAATACACTAATTTTTGGTTGGACGCTCACAAATTGCAAATACTGTTGTAATAGTAAACATAGTAGCTATCAGTTTTTAACAGGTTCCGAACATGGCCTTTCTGTGACAGTTTATTATCTCTCTGACCACCCAGAAATTTCAACTGTTCCGGTAATTATATGCCCGTTCTGTGTAACCAGTGAGTTTTAGTTGCATTGTTTACTAGAAACTGCCGACTGGCTTACTGTGATTTAGCATCAATTTATTTTCTGCAAGCCATGAACTTATCTCTTGAACTGCAGTATTTGATATATTGCCTATTTTGCACATATCCTTCACTACAAAGCCTCTTCTGAACTAAAAAGTGTACATGTGAATTAGAATGTTCAGTTACCCTTAGAGCCTTTTGAGTAACATTTACAAACACTGATCACATAGAAATAGGTCCAAAATTTTGTGTATTATCCCTTTTTCCTTGGTATAAAGCAGTTTTACTGTGGAGTTTTTTAATCATTCAGGAAACTTACCTTTCCTAAAGGAAAATTGCAAAGTAGTGGGCTAACAAATGCAGCACAGAACTTTACTGTCCTGCTAGATACCCCATTACACCTAGGAGTCTTCAGCAATTTAAACGTTGATTCAGTCTCCCCCTTGTCCATCTGGCTGAATTTTATTTTTGATAAGTCTTGGAAAGCCATTTTATAAGAGTTCTATAATTCCTTGTAGAAAGTAAGTTTTTATTTAATTCTCCTGCTAATTCAGAAAGTGATTGTTAAATACTGTTCATGTATCTGACTGTTGGCCAGACACTTCCTTCATGACTAAGCATGTGGAATTAATTTTATTCTCACGATTAGCTGTTCCATTTGCATACAAAATGAAAAACATTTTTAAGCGCCTGATAGTACTCTGTGTAATGGACTACTGGAGCTCAGTTGTTTCTCTCCCTCATATTTCGATACAATTCTCACTTTGTTTTACCAGATATCCTTACCCCGTTAGTCAGCAATCAAGGTTGCCCATTAGTGACAGTATCCTGTTTTAAACATTCTAATGGAAAGCAGGTTTCATAAAGCATGAGAATTATGCATTATGTTTGTCTTATATGTTACCTACACTGTAAACTTCCTGCCACTCTTTCTCTTTAATGAGATTCAAAGAAGTCTCTGTTGCCACTGGATTAACATTTTTAAATATTGCATAGTTTTATTTAGTATCTGTGTGTGCTCAAATTCTTTTTGATGTTAAAATTTGTGCATTATGGTATGAAAGGCCATTTACTCTTTTACTAACAGAATGTGCCTCTAGTAATGATGGAAGAATGAAAATGTTGTCTATAGTTGCTGGTTGGAAAGAATAGTGTCTGCATCAGATGATATGAATCTGCAAGATCTTCCAACATTCTTTTCCATGCACAATTGCCTTTAAAACTAATATTAAAGTCACCACACACAACTAACTTCTGGTAGTTTCTATAAAGTGAACAAAGAACTGTTTAGCTTAAGCAGAAATGTCCTGAAATTGGAGTTAGGGGATATGTAGATAATTATAATTTAAAGTGTAATTTCAGCTGCTCCTACTCAGCATTCAATTATCTGTTCATTGCTGTGCTTTGATACTTCAATAGATTCAAATGAAATACCATTTTTCATGTACATGGCCATTCCCCAAATCCGCAAAGAGTCCATTGAAAAATAGCCAGTTAATCTGTGTCCTGGTATAGGAAGCCTTGAATTGTCACATTGTTTATTTGGTGCTCTGATATATCAATAATATCAGTCAATATCACCAAGCAGTTCACTAACTTCATCTCTGACACATCTTACATTTTTATAAAATGCGCTATTCCTTCATTACTTAGTTGCCTGATTTTTTTTTTTATATGTGGTTACTTCTTTAGACAGTTCCTTTAGTTAGCAATACCTTCAGCTGACTTCAACCCTAAAAAATGTGCAGCTCTTTCCTACACTATCATCCATAAGGTTTGCCAACATCCCCTTTCCATTGACATGCAGGCTACTCCTATATTCCGCGACAGCATTTATGGCCTCTGGGTTGGGAATGCGCAATAGACAGCTTCACAGCTAGCCAGTTAGCATTTAGTCTGTTTCCGCATACCATACTATGTAAACTTCCTTCTTGTTTGAGTGTTCTGTCATGTTTTACATATGTGAAACAGCAAGTGACCGATTTCTGTTGTATTCTGTGTGTTTGTGAGTTTTCTCATAATGGCGGAAACACCTAGGATGGCCAAGTAGTGCACAAACGGGCAAGGGATCTTATTTTTAAAGTGGACTTGCTCTTCAAACGTGGGGCAGATTCTGGTGAATCAGTCTGTGACATTGCCAAGGTGCAGGAATGTTCCGTAGTTGCTGTCTGTATACTCTCAGCTGAGTTGCCACCACAGCATTCATTGTGGGCTGAATAGCCAGAGGCCATTAATGTAGTCACCGACTACAGTGAGGCTTGATCTGTCAATAGACTCTACTGGCACCACTGCAATGTGAACCATAGCCTCTGTCATCAGTTCTTTCTCAAGCCCCACGGTAATCATTTTGCAGTCAGCCATTGAGTGGTGAAGGCTAAAAACGTCATATTTTTTAATGCTGTCATGTTTAAATTGCCGTATATGATGCTGCATTCAATTTAAAAATGTGGAAAAAACGCCATTTACCCCAAAAACTTTATAGTTTATCATGGTATACTCAGATTGTCATACTTCTTCACTTTGAATTCTTTTTAAGCAACGAAGTAAAAAGCTTCTTTTTTTAAATATAAATTTAATTTTGTTTCCATACAATTAACACTGCACCTATCTAAAGAGGTCTCACTAATGTCCCTAAAATCTATACAAATTTCATAGTAAAATTGCATATGGAAAAACGAAATTTTTAGTATTGTATACTGAGAGAATAATTAAAATTGGACTGTACATTACAGTCCATCAAATGTATGAAGTTCTGTCACCTAACACTTCTGTTTTGGAGCAGAATATATTTTACCAAACTTTCAAAATGCCTTAGATGGTATTGTGCTCCATTATGAAAACATTGTAGGTCTTTCATTGAGCCTCTTACTTAGTAAGCTTGCTATAAATATATAGACTGACAAAGTAGCAACATGTTTACTTATACAGGGCTATTACAAATGATTGAAGCAATTTCATAAAGTCACTGTAGCTCCATTCATTGACATATGGTCACAACACACTACAGATACGTAGAAAAACTCATAAAGTTTTGTTCGGCTGAAGCCGCACTTCAGGTTTCTGCCATCAGAGCGCTCGAGAGCGCAGTGAGACAAAATGGCGACAGGAGCCAAAAAAGCATATGTCGTGCTTGAAATGCACTCACACCAGTCAGTCATAACAGTGCAACGACACTTCAGGACGAAGTTCAACAAAGATCCACTAACTGCTAACTCCATTCGGCGATGGTATGCGCAGTTTAAAGCTTCTGGATGCCTCTGTAAGGGGAAATCAACGGGTCGGCCTGCAGTGAGCGAAGAAACGGTTGAACGCGTGCGGACAAGTTTCACGCGTAGCCCGCGGAAAATTGGCTCATGCCACAACTGGAGACCGATAGCGCCGACTTCATCTTTCAACAGGATGGTGCTCCACCGCACTTACATCATGATGTTCGGCATTTCTTAAACAGGAAATTGGAAAACCGATGGATTGGTCGTGGTGGAGATCATGATCAGCAATTCATGTCATGGCCTCCACGCTCTCCCGACTTAACCCCATGCGATTTCTTTCTGTGGGGTTATGTGAAAGATTCAGTGTTTAAACTTCCTCTACCAAGAAACATGCCAGAACTGCGAGCTCGCATCAACGATGCTTTCGAACTCATTGATGGGGACATGCTGCGCCGAGTGTGGGAGGAACTTGATTATCGGCTTGATGTCTGCCGAATCACTAAAGGGGCAAATATCGAACATTTGTGAATGCCTAAAAAAACTTTTTGATTTTTTTGTATGTGTGTGCAAAGCATTGTGAAAATATCTCAAATAATAAAGATATTGTAGAGCTGTGAAATCGCTTCAATCATTTGTAATAACCCTGTAAATCACTTATCTAAGTAATTGTTTCCGTGACAATGAGCTAAAGTAACTCTGCATTGAGAACTTAATGCAAATATTCAATTGCAGAATATCCTTCTAGTATCATATGCTTTGGTTTGGTACCTCATGAAATTGTAGTGTTTCAGGTTCAATTATTTCCAGGTATGTGTGTTTTCCATTCTGTCTTCACTTCCAGCCAGTGTACCAGCAAGAACATCTTTGTCACCTGCTGAACTGCTGCTACTTTCACTAAAATATTCTGTTTCACTAGTTTTTTTCAATAACTCTAAAATGTCATTGTTAAGCATGTATTTTTTTAAAAAATGGGAAAGTGAATTAAATAAACAAACTGAAAACATTAACCAAAATAAAAATAGCAATATTAAATAACAATAATGCATGAAAATATCAAATGAAAACACTAAATATAAAAAAGTATTGTGAAGCACTGTGTCAACAAACAAACAATTCAGTAGCAGAGTTTTCGATAGTTGGTATTTCAGTGCAACAACACTCAAAAGTTGATAACTATCGATGTACACGTTAATCAAAATGTTGATCATAGTTACTGAGCACGCTATCTACATCTAGCGGTGAATTTTATAAGCTAAGTGAAACTAAACAGAAGCTGGCCATTGTGGCCAAGCTCTAGGTGCTTCAGTCTGGAACCGAACGACCGCTACGGTTGCAGGTACGAAACCTACCTCGGGCATGGATGTGTGTTTTGTCCTTAGGTTAGTGAGGTTTAAGTAGTTCTAAGTTCTAGGGGACTGATGACCTCAGATGTTAAGTCGTGTAGTGCTCAGAGCCACTTTGTAACTAAACAGAGTACTGACGAATCAGCACTCTGACTGTACTGCCACAGCCCGGCAAGTAATGGTAGATCATGAAGTTGACATTCTAAAAGTTACACCTAACAGCTGTATTATGATGAGGCCAATCAAGATGCTGGAACAGCTGTACGAGGTGCACATTTGTGCCACCAATTTCAGTAGTTACTGTATTTACTCGAATCTAAGCCGCACCTGCAAAATGAGACTCGAAATAAAGGGGAAAAAAATCCCGAATCTAAGCCGCACCTGAAATTGGAGACTCGAAATTCAAGGGGAGAGAAAAGTTTTAGGCCGCACCTCCAAATCGAAACAAAGTTGGTCCATTGTAATATGATACACAATTTAGGTCGAATGAATGACAATACAGTTACAGTAGTTTGGTTAGAGTCGTAAGCTTAGCAGTTAAGCTTTACCAGGTAGCCATTGCTATGCGTCAGGCGCTCCGTCCGTATTTATACGGGTACCTTTCCTTTTTCACGTGCTTCGTCTGGTTTGAATCGATTGCTTATTTTGCTTTGATCTGATAAGTGCCTTTCTCTTTGTTATAGGTGTTTACGTCACTCAAAGCTGAAAATGCATTACTGTACTGTGTCATGCACTGTTTGTCGCAATCTGATAGTGCGTGTTTACAGCATGTCGCCTGTCGCCGCTGCTATCTTTGATAATGATCAAGAACCAAATAATAGACTGCGTATGATAGAACATGTTCTGAACGAGAGTTAGGTGAAAATTTTTCTCCGTTTGAAAATCTTTGCGCCGCTTCTTTAGTACATAAAATTCTGCACAGAAATTAGAGTCATCTTAGATTTAAAAATCTAGTCAGTTGCCGTGCTTCGTCTCTGACTGTATCACTATTAGGCATAAGAATAATACGAATATAAACATGGCACGATACGTATATTCTTTCGCGTTTGCCGGTGTCTCAATCTAGTTTCGTAGTTTATTAGGCATACAAGATTTAAATGAGATAGCAGCAAACACGAAAGAATACATGACAAAATGTTTACATTCGTATTATTCTTATGGTGAAGAGAATACTGCATGTGATTCACATTTCATCAGGTTCCTATTAGCAACCATCTCTTCTCACAGGTAGGAAAAAATTCAGAACGTAGAGTTGGCCATATTGACAAACATCCCAAACAGTCTTGCCAGTCGGATTTTCGTAGTACATTGAAATTCTGCTACATTCGAAGATGAGCAATACGGAATTTGTATTTACTTCGTTGGATAATGTATGAAAATGCAGTGGTCGAAACTCGGGGCAGAGAAAAAAAAGCTCGTCTTCCACCCTTTTTTTTTTAATTTATTTACTGGCGCAGAGGTTTTGGCGCCAGTATTTATCTTTGTGCATACAAAGCATGCCTGTGTAGCGCTACATATATTCAATGGCAGGAGTTAGGTGTGGCGGCATCTACCAACATTTTTCAGAACTTCCGCTTGCTTTGCACTCGATTCTAAGCCGCAGGCGGTTTTTTGGATTACAAAAACCGGAAAAAAAGTGCGGCTTAGATTCGAGTAAATACGGTATCTCTGTCCCTGTGAAGACTATTCCCAGCTTCACCCACATCACTATCTGATCTTCTGTTGTAAAATTCTTACATAACTCCATATGTTATCAGCACCTGCGCCAACCCTGTACTAGGCTTCACATTGCTGGTGACTTGATACTCACTTCCTGAAAGTGTTGGCCTACACGTCTGTCACGAGAACTGCCTAACTGTAGAACCATCTTCTTTCTTCATAGTTTTAAAGTGGCATAATGTGCTTGATACTCATGCTCGCTTAAGGTTGCTGACGAAGCAATTGACGCAGTTGTTGGACAGGCCATGGATACCGTACTTCACAAGCTTTGACAGCAGAATCATATGTTCGGCCACATTAAAAACTTCCGGTAGGTCAATGAATACTCCTGTGATTCGTGTTTCTTGTCTATCACACTTGGTATTCAGGTGCTGCACTTACAAGTGGTTCCATTTAGTAAGACTCTATTGCAGTTAGGAAGCAGTTATTAAAAGATTCATATATTCCTGTAACTGTTTTGATATACGTGTGCGACATTCTAAAATCATTGAACTACAACTGAATACAGTTAACAGTATTGAGTGGAGGTGTTGGCTTAAAAGATTATAAAAGAGAAGTACTAGCTTAAAAATAGTTTAAAGACTAGTACCTATAAATTTTTTATGCCCTTGCATTGTTTCATTGCCATTTTACAAAGTAACAAGAGTAATTAATTGCAGCAAGCTAGTGCAGAACGTGAAATAATTTACTTCCATTTTTAAGGGTGAAGATGGAGGAATGGATGATGAAGAGGAGGAGGATCGGGAAGAGAAGAATAAGAAGAAACGAAGTAATCGAAGTAACAAAAAGTCAAGCAAAAAAAACACCAAAGTTCCCACACTCAAAATAAAACTAGGCAAACGCAAACGTGGAAGTTCGGTAAGTAATGAAATACCATGCTGTTGGTTTATTATGTATATAAAATTGCAAACTGCAAAGTTCAAAGCAGTAACAAAATGGGATAGTATATCCTTTGCTGAAGCAAAAGGTAATTGCATGAATTGAATAGGATATTTAGGCCCTAGATTTGGGGAGGGGGCGATAGATTCATCGAAAACAAAAGAAGTTAAGGTGCTAGAAAAAAAAATTAAATGTACACATTGTGATGCAGTGTTTAAATGGGTGGGCTGATAATTTGAATAAAAAACACACTGCAGTAGAACTTCAATTGTATGTTCTCTGGTTTCCTTTTTGCACCATAAATTCGTAGCCACTCTGCAAAATCCGTAAGATCAATGCTAAAAATTCCCTGTTTTACATTTCTTCCTAGTAACGTTTACTACCTTCTACGTTCTTACTCGATGTCTCATTTGACGTAGTCCCGTTTCCTTCTTATTGCCATTTGAGGTGACTGACCGAGTTATAAGTGGCACAAAAGACACAGTTCGCACCATGAGTGATGGCAGAGTTAAGGGAATATTTTAGGCCATTGCGGAGAGGATAGATATGAGAGAGGAAATGCTGATCTAATCCACGATTGGCATTGCCAGCACAATTTTTCAATATTTGGCTACACCATGCAATAAGTACGTTTCCCATTACTTCTTGCAAGAACTGATATAATCGTAATATGGTGGCACTGTGAAGGCAACCATGACTGAGGCTGTTGATTTGTCGATTGCGATAGTGTCAAATTTATGTTTGTGGATGTGTTGGTGACAGCAGAATCTCAGCTGTAGCAAGAAATCTTTATAAGTGGTTGCACAATGAACAAAATATTTGTGCCAAGAAAAATGTGATAATTATTGCTCATTTACAGCAATTTAAGCTGTCCTCTTAGGTTCCTGCCTAACCACACTCTAGGAAATCGCCACAGATTTGGGAATAAACAGCAAAGTATTTGTGACAAGGAGCAATATAAATTTTATTTGATGGAGAGTTTGAATAGTAGTTGTAATGGTTGATAAAATCAGATTAGTTGTATGTAGTTCGGTTTGCATACAGTCGTCATCTTTGGTGAGCAAAAACATACTAGAGAACAGTTGGTGGGAAAAACTTCCTATTTTTTAGGAACTGAGCATGGAAGACAGCTTTAGTTTCTATAATTTCTCTTGGATATCACCTAACAATTTTGAATTTCTGGCAAATATGGTATCACTGTTATTTTTTAAGTGTCATTCCAGAGCCCTGAGTATTTATTTCACGTTTCGAAGCAAGCTACCACAAACAACCATACTTTCTTTTCTATGCAGTCTTCCTCAGTATTCTCCCAAATGTAGTAACAGTTTTCTGCAGAGCCTCTTGTTTTATTGCTGTTCTTGTGGTGCTTGCTCCATATATTCCACAAGCAGCTGTCGGCCTGGAACAACAACTACTACTACTCAACAGTCTGCTGCCTCATCCACTGCATTCACACCCCTGCCCCCACCCCCTCGGAAAAGCTTAATACGGCAAGAGAAAACAAAACATCTAACTCCTCTATACAACAGACAACACACTGTGACATTTAAACACACACTTGTGCCGTGCAGCATTGACATATGGTAGCTGGCCTGAAATATTGTTTCCTTTGATCTGTATGGACATCACTATGGATAGATGTTTCCATGTTTCGAAATGGTGTCCACATAAAGTATCCAGAAACCTGTTTCAAGCTTAGC